>NC_133409.1:39050000-40300000 GCF_049350105.2 Macaca mulatta | reverse complement strand
GTATGACTCACTGATAGACAGGAGAATACAGATTAATAAAGTAGAGCTACGACTTAATTTTGAGTTTCAGAGATAACCAATATTTCCATTAAATAAAATACAAATATACTGATAAAGTTCAATACTGAACTATGGGTTTTCAACTTATGTAATGGTAACTGTCCCCAAGTATATTTATGTGTTTACTTTTTGAAATTTAGAACAGACTTTTCCTATACTACTACAAATACAACTTGGCCCCAGGCTAGGTTAGAAAATATACATAAAACTTAATCTAACTGAATTAAAACATCAGTAGCACTAATAGCAGGAGTTGAATTCTGTTCTCTAGAAATCAAGGGCCAAGTAACTTAGACGGGAAGGAAAAAAAAAAGAAAAAGAAAAAGCTTTCCTTCTGGACCTAAGAACAGCTCTCAGGAAAAGTCTGAAATGGCCGCCCTTTGCCTTGGAATCTTTGTAATTCCCTTTCTGGGTTCCTCTTATGTCTGGGTGGAGTTCATTTTCTCCCTCATCTCCCAATTCTTTGTGATAGTTTTTTTGAGATGGAGTCTCGTTCTGTCACCCAGGCTGGAGTGCAGTGGCACGATCTCGGCTCACTGCAGCCTCTGCCTCGCGGGTTCAAGCGATCCTCCTGCCTCGGCCTCCTGAGTAGCTGGGATTAGTAGAGATGGGGTTGCACCGTGTTGGCCAGGCTGGTCTCGAACTCCTGACCTCAAGTTATCCACCTGCCTTGGCCTCCCAAAGTGCTGGGATTATAGGTGTGAGCCACTGCGTCTGGCCTCTTTGTGATATTCTGAGTCTTCTCCACACGGGGCCGACTCTAGACTCACTGACATAGGAACTTGTCCAGATTCCCCATAAATACTGACTCCCTGTCTCACACTCCAGTCCACAGCCATTTTACCAAAACAATTGCTGTCAGAGAAAGGCCAGGAAGGAATCAATCTGATTTAATTAAACAAAATGTGCTTGCAACTCTTATTTCAAAATAATACTAAGCATTGGCCAGGTGCGGTGGCTCACACCTGTAATCCCAGCACTGTAGGAGGCCGAGGCGGGCAGATCACTTGAAACCAGGAATTCGAGACCTGCCTGGCCAACATGGCAAAACTCCGTCTTTACCCAAAAATACAAAAAAAATAGCTGGGTGCCGGTGGCTCACACCTGTAATTCCAGCTACTTGGGAGGCTAAGGTACGAGAATCACTTGAATCTGGGAGGTGGAGATTGCAGTGAGCTGAGATCACCCCACTACACTCTAGCCTGGGCCACGGAGTAAGACCCTGTCTCAAAAAACAAAACAACAACAACAAAACCTGAAAAACGAAGCATCGCAAATACTTAAACAGGGCAAGTTTTAAGATTCTCACAATTTGGAATGAGAAACTATCACAAGGATGGGAAACCCCTTTAAGGGAATGGGCAGACTCTCAAAGGTTGCTATCCTATGATCGTGCCATTTAACTTACAGCAAGAAATATGACTTTCAGCTTCTGAATCCAGGCTCTTCAATTTCTCTAGGGTTATGAAGTTTCCCTCTGCATGGCACAGGGGGATGGAGGAGAGAGGGCTCTGCAGGTGGCTGGGTATTGGGCTATTTAATGTTAGAAACTGCTTTAAATAATTTAGGGAAGCAAAATTTGCATTCTTATTTACATTTGGCTCAGGATTAATTTGGAATTTGTTATATTTCATCAACACACACCCACTTTAGGGTTACAAGGGAAATCTCTTTTGATATTAAAACCTCACAGCAGATGGTCAACTTCAGATTGGCCTCACAACATTGACAGTTGACTTTCTTATTCTGACAGTCAAATACATTGCAATTATTTTCTGTCTGACTAATTTCAGACTTCATTTAAAATTGGAACAGTCTCTGAGCTTTGGTTGCCTAGGGATACAGCATAAAAAATAAAAAATTTGGAATAAAGTAAACTATATCAATATATTTTTATAAAACATTTGAGGGCAGAAGAAGATAGTGACACACGTGTAATACATGATCTTAGTCTCAGTCACAATAAGAAATGTTTCATTTCATCATGCTTTGGGAAATCTGCACTCAAAAATTTCTAGCATGTCTCATGTGAGTAGCAAAAAGGAATTATTGGATTTTTCTAGACATCAAGAAATAGTATAAAAGCATTACTCCTCTATGTTAAAATGTTGAAAACAAAAAACAGACCACCAGCACTACCACCACCACCACCACCACCACCACCACCATCAAAGATGACAGTTTTTCAGCAAATGAATTTTAAAATACCAATGTTGGAATAGTAATTACCTGCAAGGGGCTCGCCAGGGACCTGCTTTTAGGTACTGTAAATGCTTTGAGAACATTGTCTTCATCTTCTGATGCTGGTGCCATTAAAATGGAGCTTGTAAGAATATTCTAAAGGGAAGAGAATAATTTGAAATTTAAATGAGGTTGGATAATATGAGAGCCAACATTTCTCTAACACTGTGGAGAGTAGATTACTATGAGATGATACACATTAGCATAAAAAAATGCAGTTATCTGCCAGAAATTCTCCTCACTACGAGCTAAAAGGAGAACTCAACTATGTCTGAAACGTAATCCCACTGTGGCAAACATCACCACAACACAAAGCTCCTTCGGGATCCCAGAATTCTAGGCATGTGTTAGGCACTCAAAAAACATCTGCTGAATGAATTAATAAATACATGCCTTTCAAAACAGAAGATTAACTAAGTTCTGGGGAGAGAACACTTTATTTCATATACTGGTACAGAACTATCAATACTTTAGAGCTATAAATTATTGGCAAAAAATGGTAAACAGTAGGGAATGTAGAACAAGACCTGAGTTCCAACCCAGCACCATCCCTTATTAGGTATATAATCTTGAGCGAATGACTAAGCCTGTTTGTGCCTCTGTTTTCTGGTTGACTTGATAGAAATGATAGTAATACCCACCTGGCCGGGCGCGGTGGCTCAGGCCTATAATCCTAGCACTTTGGAAGGCTGAGGCGGGTGGATCACCTGAGGTCGGGAGTTCCAGACCAGCCTGACCAACATGGAGAAACCCTGTCTCTACTAAAAATTCAAAATTAGCCGGGTGTGGTGGTGCATGCCAGTAATCCCAGCTACTCGGGAGACCGAGGCAGGAGAATCGCTTGAACCCGGGAGGCAGAGGTTGTGGTGAGCTGAGATCGTGCCATTGCACTCTAGCCTGGGCAACAAGAGCGAAACTCCGTCTCAAAAAAATAAAAATTAATAAAAGTAATACCAACCTTACAGGATACTTGTGAGAATTAATTGAATTAATTCATTGAAAGCCCCTAGAATAGTACTTACCACTTAGTACCTACTAAATAAATCTCAGCAGTTGTTAATAGCTCTGATTTTCCTTAAGACGTAAGGACAACCATTCACAAATCATAAACTTTAAAAATGGTGGTAGTAACCCAAAGCAATTGGGTACAATACTGGGCATCTGCTATAGACACTGGTTGATACCATATGAGATGCTACACAAACCAAACAACAGACAACTTAACAAGAAGACAATATTATTTAGAAGACAAATAAAGGAAAATATAAAAATTAACAAAGTTTTTATATCCATGTGGCTGATTTTTTTAAATGGCAAAGGCACTCATATCATAAGAAAACAAATAATGAAAAAGTCTGCAACGTTTCTAATACATGAAAAAACTCAACTTTATACTCTACATTAATAATCATTTTTTAAAAACCATGCACAGGAGAATATTTAGAAATAAGATGCCTTAAAGAGGCAGTGCTGAAACTGCAGCAGCCCCACATGCCACATACAGGACTGTGTGAGGCGCCAGCGTCATATAACAACTTAGGGGCCGGTGCACACATACTTACCGGTGCATCTGCCACAGGCGAGGTCTGCGTGAACAGTTGGGTATTCAGACTGTCCCCTTCCCAGTGGTGTGAACAGAAGAAGTTTCCTGATTTATCAGTTGGAGATTCCACCTGAAAGCATATAGAAACTGCTTTGTTGTTTCTAGAACTTCCTATGAAACATGTACAGTCAGGAGTATATTTCTGGCCAGTCCCTCAAATACTTATATAAAACTACGTTGCTAACTTACACTATCAGTGTAACATTTTGCTCTATCTTCTGGATTCAACAAAGAACCACTGTTGGCAAATTTAAAATGTGACTAGCTCCAAATTTACTGCCCATAAAGCTCCTATGTTTTCAACCAATGTTCTGATTCTAGGTGTTTATTCTATTATAAATATATTTTAATGATATACCTAGTAGCGTTGTATCTGTCAAGGATTTTATTTTGGTGACATAAAGGGTCTTTTGGTGACAAAAGACTGGTTTTTAATCACACTTCTGGTAAAACTCTGTATTACTGAATAAGCAAATCAGATTTTTAACTATGAAAAAATATCAAATACTTATCTTTACATGAAAATAAATTCAAGCAGCACTGTATCTAACCTGCTGGAAAACAACTGTGGCCAACAAGCTAAAACTTTGATCCTTGCCGGTTAGATTCCCTTTTTTTAATACAATGAATTAAAGGTACTATTATTTTAATTTAAATTCCAATTCTTCACATCTAAAAACGAAATATCAACTTTCTATAATCAATAATGTTTAAAAGTACATTAAAAACCCTTTTCTTGATCCTCTCTGGCATGTTTTCTGTCCAAACATGAAGTAGATAGAGATGGCTTGGCTTCCCAAAGGAAAGGCCAATGATGCCTACAGTCTGGCAGTACCTTTTCACTGCACCTTGTATGAAAATCTTGCATGAAAAGTGGTAGTGTTGCACAGTGCCAATGGCAGACACATCAAGCTGCACACAAGGAACAAAGTGGGCAGGATTCTCAGCTTGTTGCTTCCAAAGGATTTCGTGTTTACCTCTTGTTTGATTTTCTTCAGTAAGGGTGGTCCATTTTCTTGAAACTCAGCAACAATTCCAGATTCATCAGATTCCTGTTTGATCACATCCTGCAGGTCTTCTACTAGATGAGAGGGTGTCTGAGGCTAAAGGGAAGAGTGGGTATTTTTGCATCAGAGGGAACTTCTGACGGGACTAACAAACCAACTAAACCCAAGAACTTTTCTAGAACTTACTAGCATCTTCAGGGGACCGTATTTAATTTCTTGAGCTGCAAGCGCGTGTTTGAATGGTGTAGGAGTTCTTGGAGAGCTTTCTAAGATTGACCTTTTGATAGCTGGGGTTCTAAAACTTTAAAAAGAAAAGAAACAGTGGTTCAATATAAAACAATACATGTCCCTACATGGCTTTACCTGCTACATTTAATATTTTTCCACTGAATACAACAAACTCTGTTATGGATTCGGAATTGGGTATGCTGATTAATCATATTATTCGTTAAGAAAAAGAGAATATGCATATCACATATTTTCAAATATTTCAAAATATTATATCTCGAAGAATAAAAGCATTAAATGATTTTCCATCTTTCCTTAATGGCTCTGAAGACACATATAGTGCCTATGATCTGTATAAGACTATGAGTATCAAGAAGACCTGATGTCATTTATAAATCAGTTTTCCCTATTCATGAAAACAGAGCCCATACTACAAAACATGTTAACCTTTCAAAATTTACTTTTTGTACTTCGAAATAAGAGTGCATTTCTTTTCAAGGTTTCTGATAATTCACACTTTCTCTACCATTTTTCTGAATTGATTAAGGCTTTATTGAATAAAAATGACTGCTTACTCATCCCTTGGCTTCTAATCATATAATATTCCTGGGGATGTCAGAAGAGGTCCTATCTACACATAAATTCAAAAAGAAAAATAAGATTAAAAAATACAAACTAAAAATAAATAAATAATAAACAAATAAAATTAAATAAAAATACAAACTAGGTAAGAAATCATACTCATTCTTATTCTGAAACTTATAATTAGAGAGGAAAGGAGGTTGAAAATCTGGCTTTCATAAGAAGGCCTTATGGAGGGAACAAACAAACTGAATGGATAAGTTTTATGAAAACTACTTGTGCATAGATAGGAAATTTTGGAGTAAGTTACAAAGGTAATTTAGTTTATCTTCCCATCTACCAGTAGGTAGTTGAAATATGCCCAGGACAGATATAGTCAACGTGAGAATAGACATAATTATATATAAGTGGTCAGTAAAATTATGCACATACAAGTGGATCAGACATCTGGGGACTATATTCCATTAACTAAATATAAGTAAATAAGATAAATAATTTTATTTCCTGAACCAAAGACTTACACAGTATTTTCCTTTTGAGTTTTCACAGTCTGGTCTCTATGAAATGGTGTTGTAACAGTCAATTTGTGACCAATGAGAGGGGTGGAAGTTAAAGAAGGCATTTCCGAGTCTGAGTTTTCATGGTTACTGGAAGTGTTTAAGAACTAAACATGGAGAAAAAGAAAAAAATTACTTAGATTAGATGGCAATGCTTTAAATTTAAAAATCACAATTTAAAAATCACACCTAGATAACAAGAATGTTTTACTGACCCACTATATTAAATAATAAAGATGCTAACAAGCATGTCATGTTGACTAGGGTATTGTTTTATTTCAACTGAGCACCCAAGATTTGGGTGTGGTTTCCAAGAAATAAAATTTAGGGTCAATGCTGAAAAACTTGCAAAACTGTGAGAAAATATTCTCAATAAATGATGCTTATCATTAAAGATAATGAGATGTGTTCTTTCTTAACATTTAAAAGGCTTTAGTGATTTGGGGGAAAATAATAGTTAATAATTAATAGGTTCCTTTCATACTTTGTTTTTTCTCTTTAATAATATATGAACCAAAATTAGTATTACAAAAGGTTTACATTATGTGGGAAATTCTTGAATAATAAACTGTGTCTCTCAGAACACTAAAGTTCTGGGAAAAAACTAGGTGTTCCATAAAGAATTCCAAGGTAAAATAAATTTGGGAAACACAACATATTGTAATCTTCTCCTGGAAATTCACAAGGCACAACGGCATATTAATAACTCTGAGAAGGCCTGCAGTTAAAAAAAAAGTTTTTAAAGAAATGGGGTCTTGCTACATTCCCCAGACTGAACTTGAACTCCTGGGATCAAGCGATCCTCTCACCTTAGCTTCCCCAGTAGCTAGGACTACAGGCCCATGCCACTATGCCCAGCTAAGAAACCTACTTTTAACTTTTTGTTTGATTCAGTGTTTCCCAAATGTATATACCTATATCATACCTAAATCTGTTCTTAAAACAAATTCAACAGATACAACTGGAAAAATGTTTTAAAGTACCAAATTACCTACTAAATTTAATTATTTAAATAATTTAGGAACACAAATCTCTGATAAGCATTGTAATTTTCATGCCTTAGAAAAAGCTGTACGAAATAAAAATATTCGTTGGCAAAAACTGCACTAGTAAAATAGCATGGCACAACTCAAAAGAGCCAATGTTGAGAAACTGAAATTAAAAATATGTTCTTTTCCTTAAGCATTTGTTTCTCCTCTTCTTCCCAAACTCTTCCACTTAAAGATGAATTGGAACCTTTAAATTTTCTAGTTGCACCCCAAATGTTATATAAACACAATTTGGTTCCCTCCTCCCCTGGGTCAGTGAATCGCATAAAAATAAATGAACAACGAGGCAGAAATGATGTTAACAATTTTAAAGGGAGGGATCAGATGGGAGAAAAAAAAAAGGGACAGAAATGTTAAACTCTAGTGTTGAAGGAAATAAAAGTACGTTTCATGCAACTATCTTTCAAAACCACCCAAAAAGTAAAAGAGAGAGAATGATGCCAAAATCAACAGTTAGCCTGCAGACAGCCTAAACTTTGGAAGGCAGTATAACTTAGCAACAGCTAGATTCAACTACGGAATGAAATCAGCGAAGGCAGCAGTAATTAGTCATTTGTTCCGAAGTATTAGTTTCTAGATTATTAAGGCTCAGGTGTCTGTTGAAAATGAGTAACAGCTGTGCAGAAGTTGTGTTCTACCTGCGAGGGAGAGAAGGGTAGGCTTTTGACAGGGGAACGCTTGGGAGTTGAACTGCTGACGTCAGCAAATATGAAGGAGCTAGAGTCTCCAGTGGCTAAGGGGCTGGCCTGGCCCCGTTTTTTTCGAAGGATGACCAGCGGAATTGTGCTGTGCCTTGCAGGAGGTAAGACCTTGGGTGGGTCAAGTGAACTCTCACTCAACATACGTTTGTTCACCCTTGGGCTAGGTTCTCCTGCAGGTCTAGTCCCATTGCCCTCTCTTTGCTGAAGATGTAGGGCTTTGCCTGTGTGATGTTGGCTAGGTGAAAAATCTGCTTCTTCAAAGAATTCAAAACTGCTGAGATCACACCATGATGAAGAATCCTGAAACAATGTGGGAGGCACAGAACTTTGAGACAGTGTGTGCCATCATCACCTGAAACACAGCACTGAGAGAGAGATGCTCAACGCAAAGCAAACACTGGGCCCATTGGTTTGGCTTCTTGAGCAACAGCTTCAAGATGAGCAGTTGCTCTGTTATACTGCAGTAGAGCGGGGTCTAGCGGGCTGCCTCGAGGCTGGCCCTCTGACGTGCTGTAAGGACCTCCCGACACTCTACATCTGCATGCAATGGAAAGCAAAATGAAGACCTTTTCTAGACGGCATATTATGGCAATGGTCATCTCCTATCCAATGAGTGCAATAAATGCTTTTTAACCAACTGGGAAAGGAACCAAGTGTTTGCTGAGGAGGTGCTGAATACAAATTTGTTTCACTAAAGATGATTCATCTCAGTGAAGCAATAGGACCAGTAATCAATAATCAGCATTTTGTGGAAAGAGCCAGGTATGACCAAGGAGCTGATTATCACTTCAAATACACTAAAAGATGGCTTTCAGCTCTGAGTAAGCAAACCCTTAATGTGCCATTCAAAAGCAAGATAAAATTCTAGAGAAGCACCATGAAGCAAAGAAAAAAAAAAAAGTTAAAAGTAACTCAAACACCATTCCATTCCCATAATCCAAGCTCTGCTTTGTAAGTCATCAATTTGACTATTTTTAAAAATATGACTTTTGAAGGAAAAGTGTGAAAATGTGAAAAAAACTCTTCCTTCAAAAGTCCTGTTTTGTAAGTATTGATAAATACTTTTGTCTCGGTAGGCTATGAAATCAGATCTTTGAAAAAACATACGAATGAAGATGAAAATCATACTTCTACCTTTACATTAATACATGCTAACAACATCTTGGCTATAGAAAATGGCAATGATTTAAGAAATGGGTTTTCTAATTGATCTTCCAGAATCGTTAACTTCCCTTCACAATTCTACTTACAGAATCTATAAATTGGAGTGTTTCTGCAAATTCTAAGAGGTTCTTAACATTATCCAGAATGGTGCCCTGGTGGACGATCATGCACCTTGCTGGCGAGGCGCTTTCTTCAGGTAGGGAGCCAGGATCCGCTGGCAGAGATGGAGTGGAGTGGTGTTCTCCCAAACAGGAAACAGGTGCAGTGTCTCCATGAGGTCTGGTGTGGTCGGCAATGGTGGTGCTGTGCCACCCGGGGTAGCTGCATGTGTGGTTCTGTGTCTAAGGAAGGGGGAAGGGTGTAGAAATAAAGAGAGGAGAGAAGAAAGGGAGAAGGAACTTAGCAATGAAGTTGCACAAGGTATCAGATGCTGTTGGAGGAAAGATAAGAGTAGTTGCATCATCCCAAACTTACGCCTATGAAACAGTTGTCAAGATGTTTCCTTTTATCAATGCAAGACCCTGTTTTTAATAGTGCTAGAGGTTGTACCTACTATATGATTACCTTGCTATAATTTTGTAAAAATGTCAAATCATAGGTCTATATTTCAAAGTATAATTCTCGTATTGTTTTAAAATTCCACTTTAATATAATTTGCCAAGGTCCATAAATGCTTGCTGTGAGTGAAGAACTGAAGAACTGTCCTATTTGCATTCTAACCACAAAAAAGCTAGAGGACTCAGGAGGCAGAGTTGCTTTGATCTACACATATTCTTGTTGCTTCTATCCCTTTCTAATGCTACAGATTGCATTGATGCAGTGAAGCACTGCCAAATCAACGTGGTTAGGAAAGCAGAAGAGCAAATTAACAGAAGTCTCCTTACAGTATGACCACACAACAGGAGAAATTGCAAAACATTAACTAAAGTTAAAAAGTGGTAGAACTAGCATGTGCACATAATCATCTTATTATTTAACAAAAATAAATTTACCCCTAGGAACACCTACTGGGCATCACTTCTCTTTTATTGTCTTTGTTGGTTAACTATATATGTTACAAAGCACAAGGAGCCATCCCAGTTGGCTGTCCAGTCGCTAAAGATGTCAGAATTCAGTAATGGCCCACATCACTTTCACACGTGCAAATAAAAGAGAGCAGCTAATGTTATTTATGAAGAGGTTTTATATATAACCTTTTACATGTATATACTGAACCTGCATCAAATCATATCTGAAATTATAAAATATGAAAATATAGGTTAACAAAATAATAGAAAAAAACCAAAATGGTACCATATACATAGCTCTGTAGAAAATGCAGATTTTCATTCATTTTATCTTTGCTAGTCTTTAAACTGATTATAGTCCTTCTGAAGAAAAAAAAAATTGATGATAACAATCATAAGTGGATATTGCATTTTTATTGCAATTACAAAAAGACGGCTTCCAATTTAATCAGCATATATTCTGATACAAACTACATTTTACTACAAGCAACTTCTTGTGTTGAGACATTCTGAAAGGATATATAGAGCCTTGGTAAGTGTAATATTTAGAAGAGAAGAGTGCTTAGGTAAACTGAGGCAAAGCTGCTATCCCCTCATTCAAGCACATGACGACAGTCTTACTGGTAGCGCCTGCTGTCCTTTTAGCTCATTCTCAGTTGACATTAGGAGCAATTCTAATTCCTTTATTCGCTTTTCCTTCTCAGGGTCTTCATCATTATAGTGTCTCTGAAATTACAAGGTAAGGGAAATAAAGACAAAGGTCTGACTGGAAGCTGCAAATACAATAGGTGTAGCCAATATGGTCATGAGGTACCACACAGGCCAAAGAGCCTCACTGCGAAAACAACACCAACCAAATTGGCTCCTACAGAAGTCTCTGTCAATGTTATTTCAGACTTAAGGGAGTGATGTGAAATCTCAGACAAGAGTAGATGCTGACTGATGAGTTATTTCATCTTGCAACATCAAAGAATCAGAAAACTCTAGAGCAAACTCATTCTAGAAGACAAGATGAATAGATTGCTGGCCAAGACTCTGCTCTCCTCTCCATGTTCCTTTTCCTTTTTACTTCAGTTGCTCAGGTGAAAATACGTGTTTAGATGAAAGAAATAAGGATTTCTTAAAAGTGGTGCTTTGAACAGTGAATGATCAATGATCTTACCTGAATGGCGGCGGCAGCTGGCTGAGGGACATTGACTATATTTACATGTAACGCTACAGGGTATGGAACATGACTGGAGACCTAGATGGAAAAGACAAAACAAAGGCCACGTCATTCAGGCTACATATGCTAAGGTTTTGTTCTGGGACTGAGAGAAAAAAACACTTTACTGATAAAATACACTGAACAATTTTAAAAAACCTTTTAATGTGAAATTTAGCCAGGCCTTTGAAATGGCTAAACAGCTAAAGGAACATAGTGAAAAAAATGTAAAGTCCTCATCAATCCTTGGGAAGTGCTGACAAGCACTTTAAATTTTGGGATGTGTTCCTTAATTACAGAAAAACACAATGAAAAAACAACAAAAAATATATTCTAAAATACATTAATGAATGTTTGAAAATTGTTTCTATGGGAAAAACTGATGGTACCAGCTGTTGGTAAATAAAAATATTTTTCTTGCCGGGCGCGGTGGCTCACGCCTGTAATCCCAGCACTTTGGGAGGCCGAGGCAGGCGGATCATGAGGTCAGGAGATCGAGACCATCCTGGCTAACACGGTGAAACCCATCTCTACTAAAAATACAAAAAATTAGCTGGGCGTGGTGGTGGGTGCCTGTAGTCCCAGCTATTCGGAGGCTGAGGCAGGAGAATGGCGTGAACCCGGGAAGCGGAGCTTGCAGTGAGCCGAGATGGTGCCACTGCACTCCAGCCTGGGCGACAAAGCGAGACTTCGTCTCAAAAAATATATATATATATTTTTTTTTTTCTTGGAATAATTTTGAGTTTTAATAAAAAGCACAGGACTTATGACAATTTATTCTTCTGAGACCTTTCTGTAAAGTTTGTAGTCAAATCCACGAACAGAGAAGAATAAAAACTATTTAAGAACATGCTTTGCATATAATTTGCATATGAGCTCTCTATTCTTGGGTACGTTTCATCATTTATTATTGTTGGTCTTAAGATTAAAGTTTCTCGATTTTTTTTTCCCTCTCTTCTTATTTTTCCACCTATTATGGATTATCCCTTTCCCTAAATATAAATACTAGAAATAAGGAAGGGATCACACTGATCCAATGGAGACTGAAAGGAGACATCAGAAAATGAATGTCACAAAGTTCTGCTCCTGGCTCAGAGTAAGAAGGTAAACATTTACTGAGTGAATAAATTAAGACACGTCTGCCTGATCACTACCAGAATGGAACATACCATAACCACTGAATTTCAGTGTCAAACTCTCTCCTCTTTAAACATAATACTACCTTCCCTTTTCATTTTGGAAGAGAAAAACATTACATCTACAAATGCGACTCCATTCCCCTATTCTTCAATAGTACCTTAAGTAAATTTACATTCAAAAGTTGCCTTCCAATTAGATTTGAAGCAGCAAGTTAGAATCAGACAGCTCGTTTTCTAGTCAGCACTATCTCTATGAGCTGTGTCACCCTGGGCAAAGCACTTACCATCCTCGTTTCTGGAGACATAAACCAGGGGTAACAAACAATACCTACATCCTATCTACTTCAAAGGGCATAGGTGAAGACTGGCCATGATCATGCTCAGGAAAGTTCTCTGAAAAGTATACAACTGCAAAGTATGATTATCACCTGGAGCTAAACTAGCCATCTCTCTCATTAAACTAGATTCTCAGGAATGGCTTACATTTTGTGCTTCAGAAATGTGGTAATAGGAATAGTCGTTGTTAACAGTGGGCTGGCCAGTTGCAGGGAGTTGAGCTGTAGGTGGAGCCTGAGCAAAACCCATCAAATGACTGTTCTTCTGGAAGCTTGTGGCCACTGCTGGCTGGCTGGCTTTTGAAGACTCCTGCAGATAACCTTCCTGTTCGACCTTCCGACGCATTGTAGAATTCCAGTGGTTCTTGATAGCATTATCAGTTCTGCACAGAAATATATCACACAAATTTCACAAACAAAAATTTCAATTCAGATTAAAGTGAATTGACAGAAAACTGTTTCTAACAGTGACCTTTCCCTTGGGCCTAATAGTTGTTTTCTCTTTTGAATTGTTTCCTTCTTCTCCACCCACTAAGATCAGGCTTTCTCTAGTACCTAGTTAGAAATCCATAGATTTCTCTTAATTACACAATCTGGAATGCGTGTCGTTTTCTAGAAATATCAGTATCTTTTAACCATTTCATTTCCTTGGTAAAGGAGTACTTTCAATACAATAACACTTCAGGTTTATTCTGACCGGTCGCGGTACAAGACTCTAACACCATGTAAAGTTGCAGCTGCCTTGGAGAAATTACTCCTTTGAACGTGGCACAGCAGGGCCTACACACCACGATAGGGACATGGTGAAGTTTGGTGGATGATAAGATGCTGCTGATGAAGAATACCTCACTCTTTATCTCTCAAAGCACTAGCAAGAACTTTTGAGACCAAAAAACCTCCTACGCTTTGAAAGCCACCCCAACTGTTTTTCGAATCAGAGATGAGAGTGGAAAACAGGATCCCGAAGGGAAAGATCCTAACCCCCAGTATGTTTTCAAACGGCAACACATTTTTTCTAAAGTCTTTCCATTCTCAGGAAAACAGTTTCTCAATTCAAAGAAACCGTTTAAGCCTCCCTTTTTCTATTTCAATGGGGGTGGGGGAATGTATGCTAAAGAAAGAGGAAGTTCAATAGCCCTGTTAATTTTGAGAAGAATCAGCAGTGTATCCTCTCAGGCCATATGGGAGTAAAGGCCTTTTTTTTTACCAGCCTCTTGAAATGTCTAAGTTTATACTGAACCACAAGGTGCAAATGCTTTGAAGCATCACTAGAGAATACTACATAAACTTTCTCCTGGATTATGAAGCTCAAGAATAAAACTATTTTTAATGTTTTCTATCTATATCATTTTAATGCAAGATTTATCATTAAAAGTATTGCTTTCCAAAGTAACGAACTCTGTTATATACTATTTAAGTGGGAAAAATGAGACAAAAATGAGCTTCCATAGTTATCCCTCATAATGAGGTCATTTTCTTGCCTTGTTCTTTAAAAAGAAAGCATTATTACCCTGACCATTATTTAAAAACCTGGAAGTAGTATGAGAATTCAAGAAATACATTATTTCTTTAATCAACGAAGTAAAAAATTAAGCAAAGTGGTATAATGAAATGAATAATGGTGGCCAGGTATGGTGGCCCATGCCTATAATCCCAGCACTTTGGGAGTCAAAAGGATTGCTTGAGGCTAGGAGTTTGAGACCAGCCTGGGCAACACAGCAGGACCCCATCTCTACAAAAAATATTTAAAAATCAGCTCGGTGTAGTGGGGTGCACCTGTAGTCCTAGCTACTCAAGAAGCTGAGGTGGGAGGATCCCTTAAGCCCAGGAGTTCAAGGATGTATTGAGCTACAATCATGCCACTGCACTCTGTCACACATGAGTGACAGAACAAGCCTCTGTCTCTAAAAAATAATAATTAAAAAAAGAACATTAAAAGAAATGAATGATGGTTATCAGGCAAATGGTAGCTGAGTTCCTTTGAGTCACTTAATAAGCTATGTGAACTGCTAGAGAGACAAACTGTCTTCAGTTTCTTTCTATGCATTTAGAGTTTTACAGTTTACCAAGTCCTTTGACATTCATTTTACTTGATCCTAACACTGGCCCTGTATGATTCACTTTGGAAATGGGGAAATTGAGGCTGGGGAAAGTTAAATGTCTTCACCCAGGGCTTACTGTTAGGTGGATCCTGGAAGTTCTCAACCAAATAAACTCTAAGATGTCTTCAATCTCTAAAAGCTATGTAGCTGGTTTATCTAATAAAACACTTACGACTGATGAAATATAATTTACTCACCATACATTTAAAGCAGAATGTTCAATACCCACTCCCTCATTCTTCCCGATCAATATATTTTTTGACATATTATTACCGTCCAGGCAGTAGCTTTGCGATTTCTGCCCATCTGTTCCCCAGTCTCTTGTGTGCCTGGTAAATAATTCTGTCTTCCTCTTCTGTCCAGGAGGTTTTCTTAACTTCTGGATTCAAGTGGTTATGCCACCTCTCCCTACATTGTTTTCCAATTCTCCCCTTTAAGTGCTTGGCAATAACAGACCAACGTTTCGGACCGTATTTCTGTACAAGCTCTATCACCTTCAGATAAACACACAAAAATAACCTATGTTTTAAAGTTATGTAATGAGTCAGTATAATCATTCTGCAGTGTTACAAGATCTTTAGAAAATTTCCGAAATTTGCTTTCATTCACTGGAAATATGGGAATAGAGTCCTCTACTTCCTGTTTGCCCATTTTACCTGCTTCCTCAAATAGGAAAATATTCAGCATTTTGGGAATATTCTTAATTATGATTCACACACCAATGAAGAAAGAACTTACTCTCTGATCTTCTTCTTTGGTCCAAGGACCCTTGATGAGCTCAGGGTTTAGTACTTTCTGCCATCGGTGCTGGCATTGCACATCTGTTCGATTCTAGACAAACAAAGTATGCACCACCATAAAGATATGATAAGAACGTGAATTTTTTGTTGTAATAGGAATCACACATAGACCATATGCAGTGAAAATATTTAAGAACATTTTAGAGCATGTTTAGAGCCCATGTATCCCTCATTACTTACAGGCTACAGAACACGCAAGGAATACATCAAAGTTGTATCTAAAATTAGACACTCTGCCTCCTGAGGGAAACATTGCTGCCACATGATCTAAAGGACCACCATACTACACATGTGCCTGCCAACTTAACCTTAACCTCAGATACTTTTGCAGAGTATCTACATGGCCTAAGGCTTGATACAGATTCTACATTGTCAGGCTTTCAGGGAAACCACCATAAAAGACTAAAGTTTGCTTCCCATTCAAACAAGAGATGTGCTTCAATCCAGGACCATAGTGTTTATATTGCAGAAGGAATACAGATGCATAAAAGATAGGTCCTATGTTACAGGAGTCTGTAATCTTATAAGAAGGAAAAGACAAGTAGATAACTGACTATCATAGAGGCTGAATTTGATTCATCTGGAAGAAAAGACCAAAACAAAATGATACTGAAGTGAGGAGAGAAGCATCTTCTTAGGAGGAGAAATGGTTTCCTTGGGAGGAGTCTTGAAGAGCTCTTCATAAGGACTTTGAAGGATGGACATAACTTTAATTGGTGATGTAAAGGGAGAACATTCTAGGAGGTGGGAAGACCAGGAGCAAAAGCCCAGAGGAGGGAAAGCAGAAATAAATTCAAGCAAACCTGCTTACAGAGAGGAAGTAGGAAACAGAACTGGAGCTGTAAGTTGGGGCAATAGAGGGGGCCTCTGTGTGCCAGGTCAAGGCAGTTTACTTAATTTGTGAGATTCTAAGTCACTGTGGTTGGTTTTGAAAAGATAAGGTACAGCTGCATTTTAGGAAGTTCCACCTGCCAATGGTGTTTGGGATGAATGGGAAAGTAGAAAACTGGCTGGGCACGGTGGCTCACGCCTGCAATCCTAGCAGGTGGATTGGGAGGCTGAAGTGGGCAGATCACTTGAGGTCAGGAGTTTGGGACCAGCCTGACCAATATGGGAAACCTTGTCTCTACTAAAAATACAAAAATTAGCCAGGCATGGTGGTGGGCACCTGTAATCCCATCTACTCGGGAGGCTGCAGCACAAGAAGCGCTTGAACCTGGGAGGCAGAGGTTGCAGTGAGCTGAGATCACGCCACTGCACTCCAGCCTGGGTGACTGGGTGACAGGATGTTCTGTAGTCTGTAAGTAATGAGGGATAGATGGGTGACTAGACTCCATCTCAAAAAAAAAAAAAAAAAAAGAAAAGAAAAGAAAAAAAGGAAGAAAAATGGAAAACTACAAGTGGGGAAGCCAGTTAAGAAGTTATATAGTAGTCCAAATGAGAGGGCAGGAGCCCAACCTTCAGCACAGCCATGAGAATAAAAAGGACGGAACTGACTATAAAGGAATTCCAGAGTCCTTAGTAACTGCTTAGATGTAGGGGTTGGGGGAATGTGATAAAGTCAAGAAAGGTCTCCAGAATTTTAAACCCTCATGCCAAAAAGTATTGCTATTGACAAAAATAGGGAATTTAGGAAAAATTGACTTGGAGGAAACATCAAGTTTAATCATCTACCATGTAACAAACCATCAAAATACTAATTTTCCTATAAATGAAAAGATAAAACAAGAAGCAATTGTTTTTAAAACTTGATAATCTAAATTATAATAATCGATTCTACTAATCTAAATTCTAATAATCAATTTAGAAATCCCAATTATATGCATTGTAATATAAAATATAAGTTATGGGTAGGGCATTTCTCCCACTTCTTAAATGTGAGTAAATTATACACTATCTTAATAACCCCTCCTAGAATATTTTATAGAAATCTTTGGGAGAAGCTTTCCTTTCGTTATAAGAAAAAATTACTAACTTACCGGGAGATAATTGGCAATAACTTTCCAGTCATCTGTTCCATTCTGTTCCACCAGCTTCTTTAGTTTTTCATCCTAAGACATTTAAAGGTAATCCTAGGATATCAGTCGTTTACTATATAACTCTGTTCAAGTTAAAGTGAATGAGGGAACGAATCTAGAATAAAAAATCTCTCTGAAGTATCCAAATACAGCAGATATAAATGTAATACTCTGACTTGGGAGCATAGATTTATTTAGAGTCAGACCAGAGTTGGCATCCTGACTCAACTATTAATTGTGTAAAGCAGGTATACCATTTTACTTTACTGGGCCTTAGTATTGCCATCTATAAAATGGAAATTAACAGGGTTATCTGGGGATTACATAAGGCAATTTTGCAAAACATTTATCACAATGCCTGGCATATATTGAGTGTTTATTATAAATAACTGCTTTACTCTGTCGGGAAAAAATGCATTCCAGTGCTAGATTCAGTACACATTTACCTATGTAATAAATAGGATCTGGAGCAAGAAATAGAATATTTCCAGTTAGTTTAACCTTTTATAAAGAAATAAAGATCATTTTAAAAATTAAACTTGAAGGCTATATAAGAAAATTAGTTAGATTTACATAGGCCAAATGTGTTAGAACATAAAAGACATTAAACATTTCCAGCTAATCAGTTCTTTTAGTTTATATGCTGTTCGCAATCCTACCAGTTCATAAGTATCTTTATAAATGCATTCCTTCTTATGTTTCTGCAAAGGTAACATTCACACACAATGGAGGTCCCCGGTATAATACAGACACAAGAATTAGGAAACCAATGTTGACAACAGAACTTCCGTATCATAAGGATTATCCAAGTGGACAATCTTAATAGGTAAAATATTAATTTCCTATGAGCCTCTCTGGGAATCCTACCTGCCTGTTAAAAGGAGCTCTGGTTTAAATGAAGCAGAGAACAGTGAAACTGAAGAAGAGCCAACACCATTTATTGTAACATGAATCATCTAAAATTAGTTGCAAAAATGTTTGAGAACATTAGAGAAACTTTTCTCCACATATTAATAATTTTGCTTCTAAAATATTTTTCCATTCCTACAAAATCAAACTATTGATAAGCCAGCTGAAAAAGAAACAGGGGAAGCAGGTATGTCTCCAACAATTACTGGATGCTTTTAAAACATACCTTCATATAGATAGCTCTGTGAAATATATGAAGGATATTAAATGAATACACTGTAAAAAGATGAGTTCTCTGAGTGTTGTGTTTTATTCTTTTGTTTGTTTTGTTTTTGGGAGTAGCAAGTCATTCACTTATTGAGAGAATATTTATTAATATCCTACTTTGAGTCAAGTACTTGTGAATTCAGGAAACACAAAGATGAATAGACATTGAGCCCTGCCCTCAACAGACTTGCAGTTAGCTGGAGGAGGGATGTATGTCCCAGCAACAATAAAGTAGAACATGCATCCATGCATGGGATCACAGGAGGATGCATCCAATCCTGTTTGGTGAAGCCAGGGATGGCTTCACAGAAGAGGTGATATCTTCATGGGTGATGTAAAAGTAGGAAGAAGAGGCGGGACAAAAGGATGAGAACTCAACAGGCAGAAGGAAACATAGATGAAGCCTAAAATGAGAAGAAGAGGACTTTCAAGGAACTGAAAGTAGTGTGGAAATGGATAATATAATAGAGTGGGGGGCGTAGGGCACGCTGCACATGCGGGCTAGAATAAGATCTCAAAGAGGCTGCTAATGAGCTTGAGCACCTGTAGTTTAGTTGAAATTTTGTTTTTTATAAATTATACACTCTATCTATTTTCTGCGTCTTGATAAAATGATTAGTTACCTCTTCCCGGGTCCACCTTGTTTTCCCCAAGTGACGCTTTCCAGACTTGGGAAGCAGCCCATCATAGTCATGGTCACACATCTCAAAGTCCTCATCATCCTCGTCACTGCTATATATGCTGCAGGAATAAAAATGGGTAGATGTGGACTGAAACAAGAGGATTTAGACTACTACTGGATTACAAAACTTACACAAAACTCAACAATCTTTTCAAAGGTTATGAAGACAAAACTTTGAAAACTTGCACAACAAGATTGTTTGCTGCATTCTGTTGCTCTAGTATTGTAAACTGGTTCTGCTGTTACGGGTATCCACAGATACGGCCAAGGACCTGGCACCTTCCTATTGCCCTGCATGTCTGAACCTGCTGTTACTATTAGACCAGGGACAAGTTACACATTTGGCCACCTTCCAACCAGTGAAGATTTAAGTTGAAAACTTAAGGTTAAGGACAAGAAAAGGAACAAGAACCCATGTCCTTTATATAAGTGAACACTCAAAATCTTTGGCATTTGTCACATCGTTTAAATAATATTTCTCAAACATAATAAACAATTCAACTATGCTATTCCAATGGGGTTTTTGTTTTATTAAAAAAAGAAAAAAAATCAAGAAGCAATATACCCCAAAACATAATTATAGTCATCCCATAAAGTCTAGAGGATTAGGAGAATCTAAGAGGAAAGGATTTTAAAACCTAAGGAAAGATAAGAACATTGAGTGATCAAAATTTAATGTTTTGTAAATAAAATTAAACCAAATTGCTCACAACTCCAGGCCTGGTTGATCCAACTTGTGCCCATGTTTACAATACTTAGTTTCTAGAGTAAACTAAGTGAATAATTAGGCCACTTGTTAGAGTCTTACTTACTCTTGTTTTTTCTGTCTCTGACAGAACAGTGTTTGAAATATTATAAAACGTAACCTAATCCAGAAGGGATTTCCCCAGAAGAAATCCATGGATTTAAAAGAACCCATTACTATTTTCAAAAGCTTTTTCTTTTATTTAGTTAACCTAGGAAATTTGATGACTTTTGAAGATGTAACTCTATGCTTACTGTTTATTAATCACATACTGATTAGATGACAATAATTTTACAGTTTATTTTATAGTTTTTCTTATAAAAATAGGAAAAACACTATCTTAGAAACTTCACTAAAATTTGTCATAGAAATGTTGAGAAACCCATTGAACTAAGACCAATAAAAACAATGATATAAAGCCATGTCATAATGTAAATAGTTTTTAAAAAAGAAAAGTTATATTCATTACAGGTTTTGTCTTCCCAAACTAACTCACATATGCATATTACCAGCCCCCTACAAGTCAAGCTAAAGTGCTTACCAAAAATCCTGAATTGGGGGTTCTCATAATTTAAAGCTATTATTTTAAGCAACAATTTGATAGCCCAGGTTGTATGGTGACATGATGTAATCCAAATTTAAAATACCATCACCACCACCAAATAAAACTCCAGGAAATATATATTTATAATCTGTAATAATTCCCTTCATTTAGTTTTGAAACAATAGCCTAGTTCTGTTTCCACTGTCAACAGGAGGCACTAAACAACTTCTGAACAAGAATTACAAAAATATAAAACACAACATGATAAAGCAAAAAAAAAAAAAAAAAAAAAAAAAAAAAAAAAAAAAAAAAGCTATAAAGCCCAGAGGTGTAAGCCTGCATCTTTTGAAAGATTCACAGGGAACTCCTTGGAAAGCCCCCAAATGCAGTCCCTTGTGAAATGTGAGAGACACCAAGAAAACCAGAGGAATCTGAAACTGCAGTCATAGATTCAAGTCGAATTAACTTTTCAGGTTTGGCTGGATCTAGAGGTCACATTTTCAGAACTGAGGACATTTTTCAGAGCAGTCATTGAGCACCTCTCTCTCTCGGCAGCAGTTTTAACAACCCAGGAACAAGCAACCTATTCAGCCGCCCGCAGGGGGCAGCCAACGTCAGGTGAGAGCACGGGAATCAACAGGACTAGGGTTCTGGAGGCAAAGGTTCTAGTCTAGCCTCCACCTTGCTGTATGACTTGGACAAATCACTTCCTCTCTCTCAAGACTTCAGTTCCCCGCCTTTACATAAGGGCTTGCTTGGATCCTATTTCTAAGGTACTTTCCAGCGCTAATACATGACCCCCCCATGTCTTTCCGTGCCTCTTAAAAGCTAAGCACAGGAGCAAAGATGTGCAAAACCAAGGTCTTGGGGGCAAGGTGGAGAATGACTTCTGCGGGACCTGAAGGGGCCAGGACGCAGCAGGGCGAGTCCGGGGCTGCTCACGCGCCCAGTTCCTGAGTCTCCCTGCCAGGCTGGGCACCCAGGCTCGCCTTTGAACTTTGCATGCGATTTGCTTGCTCTAAGTCGTCCTAGTAGCATGATTAATTTCTTCTAAGGAACCTGAAATAACTTTTGCTTTATCTGCTCTGACGAGATCTCAGACCCAACAGTCAGAGGACTTTCAAAGGCTGATTTCAGGGTTGATGCACTCTACTCCCCACCTGCTAGACCCGGTGTGGTTACAAGAGTACAACTATGAATATTACATTCTGTCAAGGAAACAAACCGTGCAAAGAAACGAAAAAGAAAAGAGGTGCTGGGGGTTGGGAAGAGGGAGGGGAGCGGGAGGAAGTGCCTTGTGGCCGCTACTGTGATTCGGAGGGGTTCAAACTCATTTCGCTGACCTGGTTAATATAATCCCTGCCGAGTTGACGCTCGCCCTTGCAAGAAACGGCTCCGAGCCCGCAGTCGGGTTTCTCTTCCCCCTGAGGCAGGTTCAAGGCTCCCGCCCCTCCCGGCCGCCTCCCCTCTGGGCTACCTGGAGCCTCAGGGAACCTGCGCGGCCCCGCCCCGCGGGGGCGGCCGAGACCTCGGGGCGCGGAGCCTCTGCCGCGCCTCCTCCCAGCACCTCTGCCCGACTCACTCCTCCCGCTGCCAGTTTCAGGTCTCGGAAAAAAAAAAAAAAAATACAGACGACCCCAGTAGCTGTACTGTTAAGTCCTAAAGGCGAAAAGTGGAGCCCTCGAGGGCAGCACCTGCCCCGCGCCACCAGGCGCCGGGGGAGGCATAGGGAGCCCGGGGCTCCCCCAAGTCGCCCTCTAGTCCTCAGAGCCCAGTCAAGCCCCAGCGCTGCTCCCCGCCTGCTGCTGCAGGGTCTCCACCCACGCTCTTTGCAACTTCTCAGCGCCGCGCGGGGACCAGCGCCCGCAGGCTCAACAACAAACCAGTAGGAGAAAATAAAATAACCTAAGGAAAGGCGAAAGGATTTGCTTTGCCTCCACGGACTTCTCCCTAGAACTCCTTCGCGAGGGTCCGTCCGGTCACCGCGCCTCGGCCGGGGCGACCTAAGGCGGCTGAAGGAGGGCGCGAGGAGGCGCGGCGACCTCAGTCGCACCCACGTGTGCGCGCCGCGCAGGGACCTCTCGACTGGGGGCAGAGCTCGCGGGGATCGCGTCCCGGTTGCGCGGCAGCGTCCTTAGGTGCTGCCGGCCTCGGTCCCCTTGAGCCGAGTGGCGACTGCAACAGCCGCCGAGCTAGCCCCAGCACCCGCCGCTGGCAGGGAGCCCCCAGCGTGTGCTGCTGGGGAAGTCCAGAGGCCGGTGGAGGCTGGGGAGCCAGCAACTGACAGTTCGGACGAGGATTTCCCTCCTCCTCCTCCTCTCCCTCTTCCCATCTGTCCGGCCAAAAATGTGAGGGGATTGCATCCATGTTCCCAGCGAGCCTGCCTAAGTGCAGTGACATGTGCGACGCCGGCATGTGTAGGTGCGCATGCAATGTTTGCAGTGGAAATAAAAGCCTTTCACAGAATAATGGTTCGAACCTCCAAAACCAGGTCTCAAGACAATTTGCAAAAGTAGAGACCCCTTTATCCCCCTAAAATCTGCTTTTCAGCCGCCTGTCAGCTGACACTGGTCCTCGCCTCCATAAAGAATGAATGAAATTTAAATGAACTACCTGCAGCTACTAAACAATCCAGCATTTTCCCTGTATCTGCCATATGCTCTGCACTTCCAAGTCCAAACATATCTCAATGCATCCAGCAATTACGCTGCGGATCCGTCGCCGACACCCGTGGCATCAAGCCAGGCACCTGGTAGGGTCCCCGGGGCTGGAGGGCACCGCTCTGTCCCTGGCTGGAACGTGCTGCTTTCTTTTTCCCCCTAAATAAAAATGTATCCCCATGCAACTTGCAAAATGAGCCGCAGGGCGTGCTTCCCAACCTCCGGATACATTTCCCGCAAAGACTCTTCCATTCATCAGTCTCTGGAGCTGCTTCTGCTGCCGAGACAGGGGCTCCAGGTCCTCGCAGGGTCTGACAGCCCCTCAGACGATCCCGGAACGAATTCCCACCTGTTCCCAGTAGCCTGGCGCCCCGCGCGCCCCCGCGTGCCCCCGCCCTCGACCGCCCGCCGGGCTCCCCGTTACCTGTGCCGGGGTCTTCGGGCCATGGCGCGGCGGGCGCGGGGCTCCGCCAAGAGCCGCGGGGACCGCACCGGGCTGCCGCCTCCCGCTGCCCGCCGCCTGCCTGCGTCCCTCCCCGGCTGCGCAGCGGCGCTCCGCACCGCCGGGGCGAAGTTTCTCAGGAGAAAGAGGAGGAGGAGGTCACGGAGGAGGAGGAGAAGGAGGAGGAGGAAACAGGTTGATATTAAAGTGTAAACTCTGTAAACAGAGATGCCATCAAACAAAGAGCTTTGGACACTCCCCCTCCCGCCAAATCTGGCGCCCCTGCAGTGCGCACGCGCCCTGCCCGCCGCCTCCGCGGTCGCCCTGGCTGCCGCCCGCTGGGCTGCCGGGCCGGCAGGGCGGCAGCTCCCATTCGGCGCTCGCGCCGCCGGGGTGCGCCTAGCGCGCCGCGAGGCCCGGGAGGCGCGCGGGCGGGGAGCCCGGGGCCGGGGAGGGGCGGCCGGGGGCCGCGGCGGCGCCTTTTCCTGCGCAAACCCCGCTCCCGGCCGCGGCGGGGCCGACCCGCGCCAAGTCCCGCCGCCTCCCCTCCTCCCCGGCCGCCGCACCGCGGTCGCCCGGCTGCGCGTGCTCCAGGGCAGCGGGACCCGAGCTCCTCCAGCTCCCACTCACGGTCGCGGGGGCGGCAAGCGGTGGGGGGAAATTCCTGCACAGAAGATTGGATTTTCGTCAAGGTTTACAACTGTGCCCTCTGGAGACGGGGAAATTAGGAGTTGGAGGAGTAGGGGATGGGAGCATGTGTGTTCGTAGGATGTTTGGCTAGAGTTTTTTTTCCTTCTTAAATAAATAACATCTATAATTTAACTTGTTAGTGACAAAGAACGCTTCAATACAAGTGGGCGGCAGCTATCACCGCTCTCTAATGGAGCGCCCCGGCGGAGCTTTCACTCCCCTCCCGGATCCTACAGCCGCCACCGTCGTATTGTCACATGTCCTTCACTCTCTCCCCAGCCCACACCCGGGCCCCACCCACCCCGCCCCGCCCGGCCCAGGCGATGCCCACAGCACACCTCAGCTCCCCTCCCTGCACAGCGCACACGCCCTGGATTGCACACCTGCAAAAAAAAAAAAAAAAAAAAAAAAAAACTCGGGGGTCCAGAGAGCCCGCCCCTAGCAGAACTCAGGAAACCCTACGTTTGCATGCGTGGTTTTAGAAGTAAAACAGTTTGTGATTTTGGGGGTCGGTATCCCTGCTTAGTGTCATTTGAGCGCTCTATTTTACGAGATAAAATCAGCAAAGGCTTTCGTGTTGTTTAATGAGGGTCTCCAGAAGTAAAGGAAGAAGATAAGTGCTGAATTTATAAGGATTGATGATTGGGGGGATTTTAGGGGAGTTTTAGTTTTACTTCCGTTTATAGATTAGAACCATTGGGGATTTTTTTTTTTTCATTCTCTGTACACACTAATGTATTTTTCCTTTAATCTTTTAGGAGTTTGAGACTTCTGCTGACTGGGTTTGTGGGTGTCCCATGTGCCCCAGCAGTTCAAACTTAGCTCAGAAAGCATTTTTTCTTACTAAAAAAGCATGTTCTTACTAAAATGAGTCATGATTTTATTAAACGGTGAAGCATGCGAGGTTTCAAGACTATCTGGTGTTTTAGACTTTCTTTAAAATTATTATATAGTTTAAATCTTTATCAAGTGTTAGTTGCTAGTAAGGGTTTTAACATTCCTTTCCTCCTGAGAAGAAAATAACACTGAAACAAAATTACTGTGAGGTATTTCGGATCACAATTACAAAGGACAAGTCAAATTAATACTTTTAAAGCCAATATTTATTTCTAGATTCTATAATAATTTTCTTTCTTCGCATCAAAAATAAACAAAATCTTTTAAAAATATCTAGAGTAAACATCTAGAAACCACCCCTAAAGGAATGCATTCTGGCTTTGGGATTGCTTTATGAATCTAACCGGCAAGGTTCCCAATTGCTGAGTCTCTTGGACACAATGTGAGTATCTGAACCCTTTGCGAAGTGAGTTCATAGCCTCTTTTCCAAGATTTTAGGAGGTGGAACTACTCCTAAATTCTTGAACCCCTTTAAAGTAGAAAGATACTAAGTTCAGTTTTCCTTTTTTTTCTTTGTAAATCATTTTCCTGTGTATCGTTTTGAGAATTTATAATTTTTCATTTCCCAGATATTTTGGGATATAGTTTTACATTTTTCCCTCAGTTGTATGACAATAATATGTTTGGGAATATGCATAGTCCAATAAAGAATACATATGCAGTAATTTTATTAGGCTAATGTTGGATATATTGCTATCTGATAAGCTTATGGAAAAACAGAATCAAATGGAGTTATCAAAATTCTTGTATGGATGAAACTACATTTTTAAACTCATTACAGAATGTTTGTATTTATACATTTTCTCTCTCCACTTATAATTATTACAAAAGTATTTTTAGATGACAACTTTACACATTTCCTAACTTTTTTTTTTTTTTAAGATCTGCTAACTACATCAGTTATTTTAGCTGTGGCAGGGCTGCACTGGAGCTAAATTTGGGTACAGCCTTTCATTTGCAGTGCACTAGAAAGGGGTCAGGAAACTCTTCTGTAAGAGACCAGATAGTAAATGCTTTGTAGGCTATGTTGCATATTCTTCTGTGTCTTTTCTTGTCTGTCTTTCTTTTTGTCTTTTTTTACAACCCTTTAAAAATGTAAAAACTGTTTTTAGCTCAAAGACTGTATTGAGTCTGCAGGCCAACACTAGAGTAGTTGGCCAACACTAGAACAGTTATCCTCAATGTTTAGAGCCCCAGTGTCCAATCTTTTGGCTTCCCTGGGCCACATTGGAAGAAGAAGAATTGTCTTGGACCACACATAAAATACACTAACACTAATGATAGCTGATGAGCTTAAAGAAATATCGCAAAAAAATCTCATAATATGTTTTAAGAAAGTTTACAAATTTGTGTTGGGCCGCATTCAAAGCCATCCTTGGCCATATGCGGCCTGTGGGTCACAGGTTGGACAAAGTTGCTTTTGAGTGTATCAGAATTGCTGGGTGTATCCATGAAAGATGCACAGTCCCAGGCTGTCCACTAGAGACCATGATTCAGCAGGTTTGAGATGAGGCCCAACAATCTCCATCTTTAACAATGGTTTCCATGGAAGGCCTCCAGAGCACTGGTTGATAATCTCAGTTTCAGAGTGAAGACAGACTGGTTTGATACACTTTTACGTTTTTAAAAAATAAAATATATATATATTTTTTTGAGACAGGGTCTCCCTCTATTGCTCAGGCCGGAGTCCAGTGGCACCATCACAGTTCATTGTAGCCTTGACCTCTCAGGCTTAAGTGATTTTCCCCTCTCGGCCTCCCAAGTAGCTAGAACTACAGGCATGCAGCTCTACGCCCAGTTAATTTTTAAAAATTTTGTTGAGATGAGGTCTCACCATATTGCCTAAGCTGGTCTCAAACTCCTAGGCTCAAGCGCTTGATCCTCCTGCCTCAGCCTCCCAAAGTGCTGGGATTACAGGTGTGAGTCACCGCACCCAGCCCACTTTTACCTTTGCCATTTTTCTCTCACCACCTTCCTCTCCCTCATTCACTTTCACCTCTCCTGGGCTAAAGATTCAGGCTCGCCATAACCCAAAATAATTTAAGCACTGGGGAAGGGCTGAAGGACAAAATATGTATAAAAGATACAAATTCCAGTTTCTTTGCTTCTGATTGCTGGGAAATCCTGGGCACATGGTGGATCTTTAATCCTCGTGATCCGCATCCCAAAGATGAATGAGGCTCATCAATGGTGAAAACAGACCAGATTAGGGGACTCCATGTCTCTACCACCCACCTTTCCTCACCCACTCAACCCAGTTTGGCTCAGGGCATTAAGAGGGAAATAGTTACAGTAAATGGTTAAAATGCAGACAGTTCTTAATTATTTCAGTTAATGAAGAACAGCTGTGGCATGTATAATTGAAAGCCATAGGTTTGAGATAAATCTCATGTTGGCTCCCCCAGCAAATCTTTTAGTAATGACAATGGGCTAAGTGCTACTTCAGTGTAGTATGTTTCATAGAACCTCCATAACAGTGTAGTATGTTACATAGAACCTCCCTAACAGTATAGCGTGTTTCATAGAACCTCCCTAACAGTATAGCATGTTTCGTAGAACCTCCATAATAGATAGTGACCAAATAAATTTTTATTTTTAAATGATTCCTGGATTTCGCACTTCTTGTTTGTTTCTTTTTTCCAGATTCTCATCAACTTATATATTCCTATGACGACCAACCTACATGTTTTTATTGTCGTTTGAGCTGTCTTGTATAAAAGGTATGAGTCTTTCCATAAAGAGGGAAGGACATTCCAGAGAAAGGCAAAAGTGGGAGCAAAAGCACACAATCAGAATCCACAAGGCATGTTCCCAGCATGGGAAAGAAGGAGCTAGCCAGATTGCCTGAAGCAAGGAGAGCTTTGAAGGCCAGATTCGTGTATGTGAGTTGAATAGCAAAACTATACTATCAGAGCTGTGTGTGTGGAAGATTAATCTAATAGTATTGTCAGATAGATTGGAGTGAGAAGAGACAAGGGGAAGAGGCTTGTTAATTGTCTGGGGTAGGACAGTAACCCTAAATGGAATGAAAAGGAGGAGGCAGATCAGAAGAACATAGGCAGAGCCTTCAAGACTTAGCAGCTGATTGGGTCGCTAAGGATATTAGAGGCACCATTAATAGAAATAGGGAAGTCAAGAGGGGAAGAGAAGTATGCACTGGGAGATTCAAAGAGGAAAGTGTGTTTAGATTTCGGTATGTTAAGTTTGTGGTTTCTTATGGAAGACATCTGGGTAGAATTGTTCAGCAGGCGGTAGAGAGTGTGGATCAGAGCCTGCTGGAGAAGTCAAGCTGGGTCAGGAATACGCTGGAGTTAAATTTTGTGAGCTAGTTTTTAGACACAGCCATTATTAAAAAGTAAATTATATAAACTTAGTTAAATATATTTTATTTTGAAGACAATAAACATTCAAAACTCATCACTTCCCATTTTATGACATCTTCCTATTATCTGCGTACTTGAGGTTATTTATGTCTATCATGTGTACAGTGGACATACAATGTAATATATGCTGTTATGCATCTCTTTACAATTTCACATCTAGTGATATAATGTTAGTAGCTTGAAATTGGCTCTGATTGGAGTATTTACACCACAGGAAATGGCAAGTGTTACAAATAAGGGCTTTTTCTTATTGGAAAACTGATTGTTAAACATTTACCAGTAACACATCAAATAAATGCTTTATTTAAGAGTTTATTTACATGAAGACAACAACTGTGCTATTTCTTAGAGTTGCTAATGTAGAGATCTGACCAAGGGAAAGTCTTTGGATAATATTTAAGAGGTTAAAAGACAGGGCTAAGACTGAGAGGTAGAGGCTGGGTGGAGAGATTTGTTGGGGAATAAAGAAAGATATATATATATATAAATGTTTATATATACACACAAATGTTGTATATATAAAAATGTTTTTATATATATACACAAATGTTTTTTATATATATATACAAATGGATATATATAAATCCCAGCCTCCCAAGTAGCTGGGATTACAGGTGGCCACCACCACACCCAGCTAATTTTTTGTATTTTTAGTAGAGATGGGGTTTCACAATGTTAGTCAGGCTGGTCTCGAACTCCTGACCTCAGGTGGTCCACCTGCCTCAGTCTCCCATAGTGTTGGGATTACAGGCGTGAGCCACTGCACCCGGCCTCAAATATTTTTATATGTGACTTACGATAAGAAGCGCGTTTTACATCCTGTCTCAACACACACACACACACACACACACACACACACACAGAGCTAAGAAAAGTTCTGGCCATGTGTGGTGGTTCACACCTGTAATCCTAGCACTTCTATGGTATGCCAAGGTGGGAGGCTTGCTTGAGACCAGGTGTTTGAGACCAGCCTGGGCAACATAGTGAGACCTTATCCGTATTAAATAATAATTTTGAAAAGTTTCACAAAACAATACTTACTCCTTACTACCAACCATGCAATCTGAGACCTATTCTATTCTATTCTATTCTATTCTATTCTATTCTATTCTATTCTATTCTATTCTATTCTATTCTATTCATTCTGGTCAGGATCTCAAAGTTGTTTTGGTGCTCTGTTTATAGGTAGTGAATCACGGTTTGAAAAACATTGCTGTAGAGGATGAAGGTCTTACCTGTTTCTACTTTAGAATATCTGTTTTATGGAATTGTTGACTTTTCTCCAAATGGCAGTCATACATATCTTTTTAAAGCTTTGGGGGAAATTCTTCAAGACCAGTTTACAGATGTAATTCCCTTCCTTCCTTCCTTCCTTCCTTCCTTCCTTCCTTCCTTCCTTCCTTCCTTCCTTCCTTCCTTCCTTCCTTCCTTCCTTCCTTCCTTTTTTTGAGACGGAGTCTAGCTCTGTCACGCCGACTGGAGTGCAGTGGTGCAATCTTGGCTCACTGCAACCTCCGACTCCCTGATTCAAGTGATTCTCCTGTCACAGCCTCCCGAGTAGCTGGGATTACAGGCACCATGCCTGGCTAATTTTTGTATTTTTAGTAGAGACGGGGTGTCACTAAGTTGGCCAGGCTGGTCTTGAACTTCTGACCTTGTGATCCGCCCACCTGGGCCTCCCAGACTAATCCCTGGGCTGGGATTACAGGCATAAGCCACTGCATCCGGCCTACAGATATAATTTCTCTCCTATCTCTTCTCACAACTGTTCTTAGTCAATTCCCCTCCTTCTCTATACTTTCCCCACATATGTTATAAATATAAAATAGCAGCTTTCAAAGTTAGTCAACAAAATAGTAAGCTTTTATTAGTAGAGATGCTAATAGAAACAACAACAACAAAGATTAATAACATTTAGGGACTTATTGGAATAACAAATAACAAAGTGTTTAAGGCAGGTTCATCAAATGTATGAGCAGAATAGTTTCTCTGAGCCTCATATTTCAAACCTTCAATCCATGGAGGTTGCGGTAGAGATCTTTAAAAATGTTTCCAGTCTTTAATATTCTGTTTCTTTCTTAAATACACAGGTCTCTCAATTTACCTTTGTATCCCTGACAATGTTTCCATAGTTCCTTATAGTTGATAAACACATGTGTTTACTTAGTGTTGAGCACTGTGCAAGGCTTGGACCCGCAGAAAGAAAGAACTGGAACTTTTACTAGATGATTCCTGCACATTCAGGGCCTGTTTTCTCTTTCTATTGTCACCACCTTCTCCTAGGCTATTATTACTTCACCTTGAACTACCATAACAGCCACCTAATTAATTTTCCACCCTGTGGCCACTTTTTCCCCCATCCATTCTACATCTCACTGCTCAATAATCTCATTATAATCACTTTTAGCAGGTTAGTCATCTGTTTAAAAACCCTTAACTGGCTCCCTAATGTTGACAAGATAAGATCTGAACTCCTTAACTTGGCATTCCCTATATTGAGCTTGCTCTGGCCTCTGTGCCCAGACAACCTTACCCCCAGGGGTGATAGTATTTAATACCTGAGTGGCTCATGTATTGGCCAATCAGACTGGGCCTGGCTATAGACAACCTGCAGGGCTTGACTGGGGCACACTGACTGAATGCCATTTTGCCTTACAACACAACTTACCTTCCAGCCTTATCTCTTACCATACTCTGTTCACTCTGTTTCCTCCCCAAGAAACCATTGGCAATCTCAGGCCTTTGGTTACAAGCATGCCTCCTGCCTGCAATGCCTTCCTTTCTCCTCTCTGCTTATGTAAGTGCTACCCATTCTTCAGGCCCTGCTGAAGTCCAAATCTTCCTTCTGAAGCCTTCTTGGACCTTCCTAATCCACGGTCATCTCTCCCACCTGTGAGTTGTGTTAATGCCTACCTTCCCTGACTCTTATTGAGTATATGGCCTATGTTACCTTTCTTTGCTATCATTCATCTATCTATCTATCTATCTATCTATCTATCTATCTATCTATCTATCTATCTATTATCTACCTATCTATCTAAGCATCATCTATCTATCTATTTATAAATGTGTCTTATTTCATCTGGAGCCTTCATTATAGGTCAGAGAGGAGAAACAGTATCTTTTACCCTTTCTACCTACTCAGTTCCTAGAACAGGGTCGTGAACACAAGTATGTACATAAACCTTTGTTGTGCTGATGACAGCTGATGAGAAGTATTTGGAGCTGTTTTATTTATTTTTTTATTTAAGATACTGAATAGCACGTTATATTTGGCTTTAGAGATTACAACAGGCTGTGCCATATATTATCTTATTTAATCCTCACAACAGTTCATACCTTTCTGCCTATGTTTCCCCCGCAGTTATTATTTTCCTCATTTCCAGGTCAGGTAACTGAAATTGAGACAGATGAAGTAATTTACACAAGGTCACACCGATAACGTTTACCAGAACTGGGACTGTTTAAACGAAGGTTTTTTTGTCCCAAATCCAAAGTTCTTTCCACTACTATCTGGCAGCCTTCAACTTTTAACTCCTATGCCTTTATGTTCTTGTAATTCTTCCTGTATTGTGAGTCCTTCAAATGGATTCAATTCTGTGCTCAGATAAAGGTTGATAACCTTACAAATGACAGCAACATCATAATTTTAAGCTTACTTGTAGTACTTTATTTCTAAGATTTGCATAGATTGCTGTCTGTTTGGCAATGTGACTTTGGAACTGTTTTTCTTTTAAAGCATGAGGTTTCACATATTATTTTTCTGAATCTTATTTCTTTCTCTCCTACTTTATCATTGTATATTTATCTGTTTGTTGACTTTACTATGTCTTTGTATAATATTGAATTTACCTCAAGCAGTCATCCATTTTAAAATTAGTCATAAAGTCAATGAGTGAATGAGTGCTTAATTCCAGCGACTGTAAGTTTTTTTAGGTTTTGTGAAAAACATTTGGTAAGAACTGGCATGTTTTTTAATCACCACTATGTCTTTCTTTTTTTTTTTTTTTTTTTTCGGTCATGGTTTTTTTTTTTTTTTTTTTTTTTTTTTTTTTTTTTTTTTTTTTACCAAAGTCTAAGAAAATGAAGTTTTTAACTCAAACAGAACAAGAAGAGAGGAATGAATTTAAGGGAGTTATTTTTCTTGGGCCCTTCACATAGTGGACTACATAATTTTAAATGTGAACCTTGTTAGGATGAAGTGTACAATAACTCTACCCTTTCTTTTACATTTGTTGCTAGAAAGACAAAGTTTGTGGATGTAAAAAATCAATATTACCAAGTTTTGACATCTATAGAAATTGCTTATTCCAGTTTACTCTTCAGTTAAAGTAATGGTTCTGAGAAAAATAAAAATAATCAGCTTATGAAACATATCAGTTCCTAGAGTTATCTTAATTTGGTTTAAATCTTTGTGTTAAGCAAAACATTCAGCCTCTAAGGAAACTATATCAAATTGTTTATAATCCTTTGTTTTAAAATTTTGCCAAAGTTCCAAAGTGCTAGTTCTGCTGGTAGCTTGGGGAGGCTCGTTTGATCCTTTAGTTCAGAGTTTGACAGAGAGCACTTTGGCCCCAAAAGGTGGAATTTGTTTGAAAAATGTCAGGTACACCAAAATTCTGATACAAAAGTTCTTATTTCTTTATCGATAATTGATAATTGTCCCAAATCCAAAGTTCTTTCCACTACTCTCTGGCAGCCTTCAACTTTTAACTCCTATGCCTTTATGTTCTTGTAATTCTTCCTGTATTGTGAGTCCTTCAAATGCATTCAATTCTGTCCTCAGATAAGGGCTGATAACCTTACAAACGACAGCAACATCATAATTTTAAACTTACTTGTAGTGCTTTATTTCTAAGATTTGCATAGATCGCTGTCTGTTTGGTAATATGACTTTGGAACTGTTTTTCTTGTAAAGCATGATGTGTACATATTTATAGGGAACAATATATGTGTTTATAAGTGTACATATTTATAGGGAACAATATGATATTTTGATGTATGTATAAAATTTCTAATTATGTTAATCTAGGTGACATGGAGTTTTGATAACTTTTTATTTTATTTTATTTTTGAGATGAGATGTTGCTATGTTGCCCAAGCCGGTTTTGAATTCCTGGGCTCAAGTGATCCTCCTGCCTCAGCCTCCCAAGAAGCTGGGACTTAGAGGGTGTGCGTAGCACCTTAGCTGGCTTTTAGATTGCATATAGTTTTTTTTCTCTGAAAACCCTTTTGCTGCTTTTTTCATTCTTTTAAATAACTGGTAGTTAAGGATATCCTCATGGAACATTTAAAGAACAATATCTATGCAAAATACTTTTTAAAAGAAGATACCTTTTACCCTGTTACATATTTTTCTCAATGATTTGACATACATGTAAGTATATAAAGTAGGTGTTACTACTATTTAAAACTCTGGAAAAACCTCACTCTATTGCACTTAAAGGTACCTTTCAGTGTGTAAATATCAGAATTTTCATAATGATAATGTTGATGAAAATCCCCAAAACATTTTGTCATAAGTAGGTCTCTTTGAAAATGTAACACACAAACAGATTTTATTAATACAAAACCTGGTGCAGTTCCTCCATAGTAGTGTACAGTCTTGTGCCATGTTAATGGCTTCATTGGTTCCTTTTGAAGACTGTCAACAGATTTTGCATGTAATGACTCATTCAAAAGAACATGCCAAGCAAAGTTTTGAAATTAGAACAGGCTTGGTTGTTGACGTTCTCTCTCAGTGAATGGCATTACCACCCTTTCAGTTGTAGTCAAGCCAGGAACCTGGAGTCACCCTAAACTCTCCCCACACTGACATTCAGTCAAGTTCAAAGCCCTGCTAGGTTCATGGCGTTATTTCCCTCCTTTTTAATCTTTCTTACCATCACTTTAATTTAGAGAATGATCAACTCCCTTGTGCTGGGCTAGCCCCTCTCAAAGCCATTTTCCTCTCACCTGTCAGGCAGAAAAATTCCTAAACATAGTTCTGGCTATAATACTCATTTGCTTAAAATGCTGCTGGTAGCAGTGACTCTTGAACAGAATATCAGGGTGATCTGGAAACTGTCTTCAAACGACACATGCCTCCCCTATTTCTTCCACCAATGTCCCCTTTACCCTAAAAACACCCTACTCTAAAGATTAAAGCATTTCATCCAAGATTTTTGTAGCCTCATATTGCACTTATGCTCTAGTAACAGTGCACTTCTCATAGGTCCTCGTATATGCCATAAGGACATGTGCCGAGATATCTCACTCATTCTGAGCCTCTGCTTGCTACTGTCCTCCCAGCCTTCTTTGGTGACTAATTCCTGCTCGCCATTATAAATTCGTTTAGAAACCTGCTGCTCAAAAAGGTCTTTCATGGCACACTGCGAATGCCTCCATGCCTCCAGTAGAGTACTTACACAATATCCACTGTTTCATGTCTCTCTCTTGCCCTCTGGAAGAGGGAGTCATATTTTAGTGGCATAAGAATTACCATTTAACACTCAGACTGAATAACCATCTCCAGAAGCTGAATTCAATAGGCCTAGCTAAGACTTAAGAATATGCATTCTTAACAGGCAGAATCAGGTGATGCGGGTGTGATGGTTTCTGGACCACGTCTTGAGAAATACTGCACTTGGATATAAGCACCTTAGAGGCTGGAATTTTGGGCTCTATTAACCTTCACGTAACAAATCACTTGCACTTTGTAGATGTCCCATAAATGTTTCAGGCAATGAATTAAACTGAGCATAGTTTTTAATTCAACAGTTATGTCAATTTCAGTCGTTTTAGGCCTTTTCACTTCTCCAGTCCTATCCCACCAAAGAAAATCCCACATTCTTGCCCTCTGTCTGCCTGTCTCAGAGAAAGTAACTTCTTTGAAAACCCTCAGTAGTGAAGAATGTGAGACTCAGGTCTGTCAAATATGAAAATTAGTTAATAAAATAAAAAGTGATATTATCTGTGATTTTCTCTGGTTACACAGATCATTGGGTTTCCTTTAGGACAGTGCTGCCAGATAAAATTCAATTCGAGGTGTATAGCTACTTAAAATTTTTTGTGCCATGCTAAAAACAAACAAACAAACAATAAAAACAGATATCCCTAAAAAAAGAAACAGATATCCCTAATTGTAATTATATATATATATACACACACACACACATATGTATATATATACTTTTTTGAGATAGAGTCTTGCTCTGTTACCAGGCTGGAGTACAGTGGCATGATCTTGGCTCACTGCAACCTCTGCCTCCTTGGTTCAAGCAATTCTCCTGCCTCACCCTCCTGAGTAGCTGGGATTACAGGCGTGCACCACCATGCCAGGCTAATTTTTATATTTTTAGTAGAGACAGGGTTTCACCATGTTAGCCAGGCTGGTCTTGAACTCTTGCCCTAAAGTTATCTGCCTGCCTTGGCCTTCCAAAATGCGGGATTAGAGGCATGGATATGTTTTGTTTAAACAAATATATCTAAAATGTTATCATTTCAATGTGCAGTCAATAATAAAAATTATTAAGAAGATACTTTACATTTTTTTTCTTGGTACTAAGTCTTTGAAATCTGGTGTGTATGTTATACTCATGGCACAACTCAATTCAGATACTCAATACTCATCAGAAATACTTTATAAATTTAGAATTCATAAAATGTACAGTTGAAAAAGTAGATTGCATACCCAAATTGTTTAAAACATACTTAAAATTTTTTTATACTTAAAAGTTTTCCTGTAACTAAAGCAACTGTAAGTTTTAAATTTGATATGAAATTAATATTAGTTATAAATAAGTTAGTCATTAACTATCAGTAAATTAACAATCAATAATTGTTAAATTAATTAAAAATAAATACATTTTAAAATTCAGTTCCTCAGCCACACAAACTGCAGTTCAATTGCTCAATGGCCATATGTAGTTATGGCTCCTATATTAGGCAGTACAACTATAGGGCATGGAATTATTCAAGGTCAGATACCTTGGCTTAAGGTATTACACTGTCTTCAAGCTATTCATACTCATCTTCATCATTTTCTTAAAGATCAAATTTGTACAATTCCTGAGTACTGGAAAACAAAAATATTTATCCCAATAGGTTCCAGTTAGATCATTTGATGTTCAGCTTTTGATCAAACAATTAACATTTACCTTAAATGGATGTGTAGGCTGCCTGGGTCAGTGATAGGAGGCAGGGTAGCAGGAGGGCAGGACGCACATATCTGACTTGGAGTCAGAGACCCTGAGCTTGAGTCCTATGGCTCCAAAACACGCTGTGCAACTTTGGGCAAAATGTTTAATATTTGACCCTAAATCTTCATCAATTATAGGAGAAATGGTACCTGTTCTGTGCATGACCCACAGAACCAGAGTGAGGATCTAGTGAATAATATATGTCCAAGTGTTTCATAACCTGTGGATAAGTTACTAGAAGAACACAAATATGGTTTAATTAATAGATTGAGACACTAGATTAATAGCTACTATTTATTAAGTATTTGCCGTATGCCAGCCACTTTTTTAGACTAATGCTAACTCTCAAAGCATCCTTGCCAGTAGTGAATCTGATCTCCATTTTACTGAGGAGGAAATAGAGCAGTGGAGAGTTTAAGTACATGTGCAAATTTACACAACCTTTAAAGTTTAGAGCTAGGTTTTGAACCCAGGCTTAGGGTTTTCCTAGGAGATTTTTTAAAAAGTGGTATTATTCCTAGATTTCTTTTCAGTAATTGAATAGTTCATCTATGAGTATTGCAAATGAGTGAACTGAGAATACAACTCTTTTTAAGAGGGAATGTGAAATTCCAGACCTATAAGAGGGTTAACTCATTGCAACAAATAGAATAAAGAGTAACTCCACGGAGATTTTTGAATAAGGATTTACTCCAGATAACTATCCAAAGAAGGAATACGTGACCTACTGAGGTCAGTAATTATTGGCATTTCTGGCTTTGAGTCATGCCTGGAGCCATAGGAATTAGTTGGCCATGATTAGGCATAAACTCACTAAGAAAACAACTGGGATTTAGTAGTAGTGTGGTCAGTTTTCATGTAAAATGTAAAAGCTTTTCCTTTATGAAATATTTGACTCGGTGTTAGTGAAGGCAATGAAGGGAATCAACAGCAAATCCGCACCTCTGATATTTTGAGTGTCATCATGCTGAAATCAGCTTCCAAAAGACCCAAAAGGTAGGGCTTTAATTTTATTTAAGCTATTTCGATATCCTCTGGATCACTGATTTGTACCAAAAAGGATGCAAGTGAGCTCTAACAACAGGACCTAGAAAATGTATGTTGCCTCCATGTAGTAAAAAAGAAATGTATCTGTCTTTTATTTTTCCTTCTGGGATTTCAAAAATAATTTTTAAGATTCTTAGTTGGCATGGTGCTGTGCTGGACATATCACAAAAATAGGGCATTTATCACTTCTTCTTCTTCTTTTTTTTTTTTTTTTGAGACCAAGTCTCACTCTGTCACCCAGGCTGGAGTGCAGTGGTGCAATCTCGGGTCACTGCAACCTCCACTTCCTGGGTTCAAGCAATTCTCCTGCCTCAGCCTCCTGAGTAGCTGAGATTACAGGTGTGCACCACCATGCCCAGTTAATTTTTGTATTTTTCGTAGAGACAGGGTTTCACCATGTTGGTCAGGCTGGTCTCAAACTCCTAACCTCGTAATCAGCCCACCTCGGCCTTGCAATTTATCACTTCTTTGGAGGCCAACAAACACTCAAGGAGGGTTTACATTGTGACAAGCACTTGCTAGGAGCTTGCAGACAAAAGATGAGTGTGACAAGTACCTGCCCTTGAAGGTGCTTAGTGGGAGGAGACCAGCATGTAGTAATTACCATACAAGGTGCATAAAGTTCTGTCGGTGGGAGCTTAGGTAATTTTTAATTCCAAAACAACCAGGTAGGAAGTTGGTGAGCACTTGCCCTATGTAACCCAGTCTTTTCTTTTCTTCTTCTTCTTCTTTTTTTTTTTTTTTTTTTGAGACAGGGTCTTGATCTGTCACCCAGGTTGGAGTGCGGTGGCACAATGGCACTTTACTGCAACCTTGACCTGGGCCCAAGTGACCCTCCCACCTCAGCCTCCCGAGTAGCTGGGACCACAGATGTGCACCACCATGCCTGGCTATTTCGTTTTATTTTTTGTAGCAACAGGGTCTCCCTATGTTTGCCCAGGCTGGGCTCAAACTCCTGGGTGCGAGTGATCCTCTCTCCTCAGCCTCCCAAAGTGCTGGGATTATAGGTGTGAGCCACGGTGCATAGCACATTGTTAAGTGTTTTCAGTAGATTGCCCTGAGCAAAGTTACTTTCCCTGTCATTCTGACACTTAATAACCCTAGGGTGTTATCAGACTCCTGTTCCAACCATTGATTTGAATTAAATGACCATATTGATCTATTTATAACCATTACCTCTTGGTGTACATTAGTTTTTGAGTCGGGGGTTTGGTCAACAATAGGCCCACATGAGACTCTGGAGTAAAAAAATCTCATTAACCTCATTAGGTATGTGATAAATCTTAGCAAGTGTATTGCATTTGGTAGCCTTGGAAAGAGGATTTTTCAGCTTTGCTCTGCCTCTCTAATAAATATAGTACCCATAAATGCATGTTATATTCAACATGTTATAAAGTGTTTTCTAAAAATAATTTCTTCAAAGACATATGCTTTTTTGGATATCATTGAAGTCTTTAAAAATTGTAGTATTACATTCTTATTTTCCATGTGGCACATATACACCATGGAATACTATGCAGCCATAAAAAGAATGTGAGTATGTCGTTTGCAGGGACATGGATGGAACTGGAGGGCATTATCCTTAACAAACTAACATAGAAACAGAAAACCAAATATCACATGTTCTCACTTTTAAGCAGGAGCTAAATGATGAGAACACATGGACACATAAAGGGGAACAATACACACTGGGACCTACCTGAAGGTGGAGGGCTGGAGGAGGGAGTGGAGCAGAAAAGATAACTACTGGGTGCTAGGCTTGGGTGATGAAATAATCTGTACAACAAACCCCCATGACCCAAGTTTACCTATATAAACCTGCACGCGTACCTGTGAACCTTAAAGTTTTTTTAAAAACTACATTCTTATTTTCCTTACTGTAAACAATCATGCCAAGGTCTCTTGAACTGCTCTCTGAGAGCAACTACTCACCTAAAAGAGATGAGTGAATCCACTGTGGCGTGAGGGACTCCATTTTGTCCAGTCTCCTGGGAGGAACTCTGCAGCCATGCATGTCATACCAAGAGAGTCGCTCCGGTGATTACTTCCCAGAATGAAGAAAACCTCAGGCCAATATTAAATATGCAATCTTCATGTTGTGTTTCCACCTCTATATAGATCTAAGAGAAGCTTGATTTCGAAGATAGCTTCCCGTAGCCTAACTGAAGGCTTTTAAATGAGATCATGGCTTGTCTATCACCAAGTGAAAGAAAGCAACAGATATGTCCAGGAGACTGAGATCCTTCCTCTGAGGCTGGCTGCAGCATCTCTCCTCCTGAGATGTTCCGTTTAATGAGTGACAGCACTGGGGGTGATGTTCTTTGGGATACAGAAAACAAGAGCAAGCTCTCTTATTTTCTATTTTCTCTTCACAGTTCTGCCTGCCTTGCCTAAGGGGAGTTTTTGGAAAGAAACCTCCCTTCTGAGCCACCCTTCGCTTTGAGAATACCAGATAACTCCTGAAGGTGGGGGAATTCAGAACTAAAGACAGAAGCTGACGATCTGGAGCCAGCGGATAGACCTGCAGAGGCTGCGTCACCTGGGAGTCAGCGATGGCAACCCTGCAGGATTGGGAAGACAGTGTTACCTCAGGAATATGTTAGAAAATAGTATATATATACATCAAATGAATATTCTGAACCTATATGAAAATTAATTGAAGGAAGGAAGGACGGGAAGCAGAACTAGCAATATTTGCAGTGTTTGTGTACTAAAAGTTGGTCTAATTTCCTGACCAGTGTATACATTAAAATATTGTGAGTATTCTATGTGACATGTGATTATCTGCCATGATTTTCTTTCCTTAAAAGTTTTTAGGCTGGGTGTGGTGACTCACTCCTGTAATGTCAGCACTCTGGGAGGCTGAGGTGGTGGGTGGATTACTTGAGGTCAGGAGTTCAAGACCAACCTGACCAACATGGTGAAACCCCTTCTCTGCTAAAAATACAAAAATTAGCCAGGCATGATAGCGCACACCTGTAATTCCAGCTACTCAGGAGACTGAGGCAGGAGAATAGCTTGAACCCGGGAGATGGAGTTTGCAGTGAGCCGAGATCACACCACTGCATTCCAGCCTGGGTGACAGAGCGAGACTCCAATTCAATAAGTAAATAAATAAATGTTTTTAATTAAGTTCTCACTCTACTTCAGAGCTCCTGATAGAAAACACTAATACAAATTAAAAATTCAACGTACATTTTAGGTCTGTGAGCAGACTTCAGGAGACAAAATTTTATGTCAAATACAATGAATATATTCAAGTTTCCATGTTTTAATGGCAACAGTTTCCATAGCAGTCATTAGATTAATGAAGTCACTGTTGGACCCAAAAAGTGAGGAGTCTTATTATGTGCCATTTTGTAGAACCAACAGAATTCTGCCTTACAGAATGAAGCTGAAAGAAGTTCAACTAATTCAAATCTAGTTTTAAACAACTATTTCATCCATAAATGTGAATTTGATGGAACCATGGTCAAGTATGTTATTTGCTACATACAAAGATCTGAGACAAATCGAAGTATTGTATTTTATAATTATTAAAAATTAAATCATGTGGTTTTCTGCCAAAAGTCAGAAACTTCTAGTTCAAAGAATTTGCTTTTAAAGTGTAGTTGTTGATTTCCAAAAAGAAGATGAAACCTTGTGTAAGATTTTGGTATAAGAACGTTAACCTTTTCCTCTCCCCAGAAATACACATTAAAATAAAGAGAATCAGAATTCTAGTCATAAGCTTTTATTTTTTGCCCTTGAAGAACTGAAAGCTTTCTCTGTTTGTTATTTTCTGAAGGAGGGGGTTTCCTGTGTGTCTTTCTGAAGTTCTGGGGATCCCCTCATCTTTTCAGTCCTAGGCACCTTTTTCTTTATATTGAGCATCCTTTGAACCAATAAGAGTGTCTGTGGCCACCGTTTGCCATCCCCTGGCAGAGCGATCTGCGTTTTTTTCTTGACTGAATCAGGGTGCTGCTTCCTGGTATAAGGTTTGAAGTACCTCCAAGTGCTGACTGCAGGGCCAGCCTCAGAAGGAGACAGAAACGGACTGATTTGAAGGCATGAAAGACTGGATTCTCAGCTGCACTTATCATACTCTTGATGTCTAAATTTCTTTTTTTTTCTTTCTTTCTCTTTCTTTCTTTCTTTCTTCTTTCTTCCTTCCTTCCTTCCTTCTTTCTTTTTTTTTTTTTGACAGCATCTCATTTTGTCACCCAAGCTGGAGTGCAATGGTGTAATGATGGCTCACTGTGGCCTCGACCTCCTGGGCTCAAGTGATCCTCCCACCTCAGCCTCCTGAGTATCTGGGATTACCAGCGTGAGCCACCATGCCCAGCCTGAAATTTTATTTTTAAAAATGTACTACTTTGAGATTTTTCTACTCCTCTTCTTACGATTATTAATCTAATATTTTGGCTACGGGCATTCGGACATCTATTTACATATAAGCGCTGAGAAAATAGGTTGGTAGGTAGGTGCATGAGAACCTAGGAGGGAACAGTTGGGGCGGGTTCAGCATGGGAAGCAGGGAAGTTCTCCCAGCATGAGCTTTGGTTGAGCCTCTTCCAGGAGGAAGAGCCCAGGGCTCAGACGCTGCGGCTCCTGCTGCAATGCCAAGAATGGCCACTAGGGAACTGGGCCCACTTGTCAACTTGCCTTCCACCCAAGTTGGTAATAAAGAAAGCCTAAAACCTGCGTCCGTTTTTCAAATCATTGTGGAGTAAAAGATACATATTTCTTTTATGCTGAGATCTGGAACTTTAAAAAATCACAAGCGGTGTTTTAAATGTATTATTAATGCAGAGCACTTTATTATAGTTCAATAAATAATTCTATGTCTCCATTACACAGGCTAATGACACCTCCAGACATATTTATAGTAATTTTCCCAGCTGATACAGTTTAATTAATGATATAAGGACATAATTACATGTTTCAGTGATCTTTCACATATTTACAGGAACTGCTGTAACTAGCTTAATTAGAGTAATTATGTAAATAGCTGATAATGCACAACAAATTACAGGAAAAATTCTATAGTCTGGTGTGTTCAATTTCTAAGCAAGCTTATAAAAGGAAAACATTTACATCTTGGGATAAAATGTAAGACTATATGGCCTCTAAATTTTGTTGTTCCTAACCCAGCAGAACATAACTGTTGGAGGTTTAACAGTTAACTTGTCTTCCTTTTGTAGTTCTGTTACAGACCTCATGTCAGTTGTTGGTTGTGTTCTATGAAATTGCACATTCTGCTTTGCCACTGGCTGAAGTTTCATGATGAGTTTTTTTGTCATGTTGAGTAGTTATTATACTGCACTCACTGAGAACTGGAAAGGGTGCTTAGGGAAAAGGTTGACAAATCTCACACCTCTTTTTCATTTCCTTTCTTGTCCTTCCTTTAACTGATATCTTCTGTTTCCTTCATACTCATATACAAAGATGTTTCTTTGGACTGTCCTCTAAGAGCTCTTTCTGTAGTTAAACACATATTTGTAAAGACTACAATTGATGTTTTCCTGTGGAGTTCTAGTTCTGGTTACCCACCACTCAAGTCCTTTCAATATTGTCTTTCTCATTGAAGTAATCAGCCTTTGAGTCCTTAGGGAGAAGCAAGAGCCCCTTTTTAAGTGAAATAATGCCCCTCCTTAATCAGCTGGTGTGTTTCCATTGGCTGACATCAGGCACACCCTCTACCTTCCTTTACTTTTGCAGACTACTGGATCCATATCATAGTGCTTCTTGAGGAAGAAGACCTAAGGAAATCCAACCGAGCCAAAAGAAATATCAGCCTTAGGTAGAGGATAGGGTCAAATTTTAACTCCATTTTGCTCAAATCAATGACTCATCATTTTGCACATTCATGCTCCGCAGAATTTTTCTTTTACCTGCCCTACTTTCTGTCCTGCTATCCCATAGCATGAGACCTCTCTGTTGGTCAGGCCAGACTCTTGACTGTCCTGTGAACACGCTTCTAAATCCATGTGTTTATTTCCTTTTTGTCTTTCTTTTTACTGAATTTTACCAGTTTTTGAGCCCCTTTTAAGTTTACCTCCTGCAAGAAGCCTTTCATTACTAATCCCATTGATTTTTCTCTTCCAGGACACAGCCTACACTATGAAAATCAATCAATTCTACACTGTCACATACTGTGCATCCACCTCTTCTCTCCAACTACATGGAGGCTCCTGGAGGACAGAAGAACTGTGATTGATACTTTATCTCCTACCAGATATCAGGCATTCAGTAAATGCTCATTCACGGATTCAGGTGTATTTAATCAGGACCTCTACATGTGACTGTGCAGGCTATGTACACATGATTCTAGGGGGCACCATCCAACATCAACTTTGCAAGGCTTTTTACTGTTACAAATATCTGCCCCTTCTACAGTGCCTCTTGCTGCAGCCACTGATGTCTATACCCTCATCTTTAACAATTGGTCTCACCCTGCAGAAATCTGGCATTGGTTAGTTCACCTCTACACAATAAGATTCACTAACCTCCCTCAAGGAATTCACAGTCTAACAGGTGACACAGACATATAAGTAAATAATTGCTAAATCTTTGGATATACGGAATTAAAAGTATACAGGAGGGCTGGGCATGGTGTTCCACATCTGTAATCCCAGCACTTGGGGAGGCTGAGGCGGGCGGATCACTTGAGGCCAGGAGTTCAAGACTAGCCTGGCCAACATGGCGCAACTCCATCTCTACTAAAAATTAAAAATTTAGTTGGGCATGGTGGTGGGCACCTGTAACCCCAGCTACTCAGGAGGATGAGGCACAAGAATCACTTGAATCTGGGAGGCAGAGGTTGTAGTGAGCCGAGATGATGCCACTACACGCCAGCCTGGATGAAAGAAGACTCCGTCTCCAAAAAAAAAAAAAAAAAAAAAGTATGCAGGAATTGCAGAAATGGCGTAGGGGAGAAAGTAATATTTAAATTGTAGAGTTAACAAGACTAACTGGATGCTGGCTTGAAGTGGGGAGAGTGAAAGAGTCTAGGGTCAATCCTAGCTTTTTGGCTCTGGAGACTTCATAAGTGATGATGAAGTTTGTGGGAGGGGGAATTCTGGATAAGGAAGAGAAGGTCTGGAGAAAAATGAATGGTTTGGGATGTGTGGCTTCTGAGATGCCTGGGACACAGGGGAGAAAACTGGTGAAGCATTGTTTTCATGGGCTTCGTGCTGAGGAATGGCAAAATGAGGAGCCTCAGCAGATAAGTGGTGGTTGTGTGGAGAGTTGGAGCTCCCAGAGAGGGTGTGTGTACAGGATGAAAAGGGAAAAGGGCCAAAAGCAGAGTTCCTGGGGGTGGGAAGGGAAAAGCTAGCAAAGACCAGGCACAGGCAAAAAAGCCCCCAAAGCCCCAAGTGTCACCCCATGTCACAGGTCATGAGTTATGGCAACTGATGGACCCCCTTGAAGATCCTGCTTTAATAAATCCTTAGGGATGTTAGGGATTCCTAACAAGCACAACCAAATGGCAATTTAAGCATGACAATTTATTTCCGTATGAAATGGGTAGATAAACATTTCTTTTCTAAACTTTGTTTACATTTTTTACATATAGTAAATCCTTTAGAAAAGTATTATCTTTTTAATAGAAAGATTAAGTTGGGATTAAATAATGAAGCAGGTGTCCCTTGACTGTGGAGGGTAGGTTGAGGTGTGAGAACCAGTAAAGTGAGATCATCAGGGCACACTGGTGAGCACAGGGGAGGCAGAATTGCTCATCTGCCTTCACAGCTCTGCCCCCATGGCCAGTTTCCTGTCACAGTGTGCTATGCTTGGCACGCTTGACCCTGAAGTCCCTTGCAGGGAACCACCATTACCCATTGCTTTCCATCTCTGTGTTATTTTCCCCTGCTCTCCTCTGCTCTGCTCGCTCAAAGTCTGTTTCAGGTGTTTATCCCATCCTTGCTTTACAACTTCTTACAAATGGCTTTAAATTCATTCTATATACTTAAGATTTTGAATTTTTTTTTTTTTTTTTGAGACAAGGTCTAGCTCTGTCGTCCAGGCTGGAGTGCAGTGGAACGATCACAGCTCACTGCAGGCTTGAACTCCTGGCCTCAAGGAATCCCCCTGCCTCAGCCTCCCAAAGCCAGCATGTATCTCTCTCTCGAGTTCCAGACTGACATAGCTAAATACCTGGTCCTCATTTTCCAACCCTTCTCTCTCATCCAGCTCCTTCTAAGTCTTTTCTTGCTTGTTGAATGGCAACTTCATTCTCCCAGTTATAACATTTGGGGGTTATCCTTGATTTCTGTCTTCATAATCCATTAAGAAATCTTGTTGGCTCTACCTGTAAAAAATATCCAGAATATGACCACACCTCCCCCCGTCTCTCGCTCCTGCTCTGTTTTTAGCCACCATTATCTCCCACCTACAATATTATACTCTTCTTCTAACAGGCAGCTTGCTGTCTATTCTCAACACAGCAGCCAGAATGATCCTCTTAACAGGTAAATCAGGCCACATCACCCCTCTTCTGAAACCCTTTTTGATGGCTTCCCATTTGAGAGTAAAAACCTAGGACTTGGCCAAGTGCAGTGGTTCTTGCCTATAATCCCAGCACTTTGGGAGGCCAGGGTGAGAGGATCTCTTGAGGTCAGAAGTTTGAGACCAGCCTGTGCAACATAATGAGACCCCATCTCTTCTTAAAAAAAAAAAAAAAAAAAAAATTGCCTGGCATGGTAGCTTGCGTCTGTAGTCCCAGCTACTCAGAAGGTTGAAGTGGGAGGTTCTCTTGTGCCCAGGAGTCTGAGGTTGCAGTAAAGCTATGATTGTGCCACTACATTCCATCCTGAGCAACAGAGCCAGACCCTGTCTAAAAAAACAAAACAAAACAAAAAACCTAGGTTCCTACAATGACCTATGTATGATTCACCAGCCACTGCCTCCATACTGGTTTTGTACCTCCTTCTATTGTTTTTGCTCAGGGCTTCCAATCACTGTGGCCACTTGGCTGAATTTGGACTTACTGGGCTTGCCCCACTTCAGGGCCTTGGCACATTTTTTTTTTTTTTTTTAACCTAGATGTTTTTGTTTTTTCTCTTTCCATGTGATTTGCTCCCTCACATCCTTTAGGCCTTTTTTGTTTGTTTGTTTTTTGAGACAGAGTCTCCTTTCATCACCCAGGCTGGAGTGCAGTGGTAGTATCTCAGCTCACTGCAACTTCTGCCTTCCGGGTTTAAGCAATTCTCCTGCCTCAGCCTCCCGAATACCTGGGACTACAGGCATGTGCCACCATGCTGGGCGAATTTTTGTATTTTTAGTAGAGATGGGGGGTTTCACCATGTTGGTCAGGCTGGTCTCAAACTCCTGACATCAAGTGATCCACCTGTGTCAGCCTCCCAAAGTGCTGGGATTACAGGCATGAGCCACAGCACCTGGCCCCTTTAGGTCTTTATTCGAATTTCTTTTTGCTGTATGATCCTCCTGTACAGTTCAGTATTTCAGCTCCCTGTCCCAACATTCCCAATGCCCCTTCCTTGCTGAATTTTTCTCTTCAACGTTTAAACACTTTATTTGGACTTATTTATCTTTTTAATTGTCTCCTCTGCCTCTAGAATATAAACTGAGAGGGCAGGAGGCATCGTTTCCCCCTGGCTGTATCCCCTGTGCCTGGAGAGGGGCCTGGCACATGTTAGGCACACAGTAAAAATTGATGAATGAAGGAAGAGAAAGGACACAGTCACTTTTGCACAATCTGTCCATAGACTCTCTGTCATCCCTTGATACCATTCAAAAAGATTTAAAACCATTACTTTCTTCCCAACAGCTCCTGGATTGAGTGGGAAGAATTAATAAATTCTGTCTAGTATACATGGGTTGGATATGGAGTAACCAAAATCATCCTCTTCTATTTTTTCCTATCTCCCATTATCAGTTATTGTCTTTGTCATTATCACTTATTGATCACTTTTTTATGCTCTAGGAATTAGACCAGGAACTTGACACACATTATCCCACTTAATCTTTACAGTAACACTATAATTTAGGTATTATATACCCTTCTTTTTGAGATGATGGAATTGAATGTTAAAGAAGTTAAGAAATTTGGCCAAGATCACAACAGCTAGTAAGTTAAAGGGACTCAATACTGCTATCATATCTCATATACCCAGATCTATATTTGAAATATATCCAGCTGGGCATGGTGGCTCATGCCTGTAATTTCAGCACTTTGGGAGGCCGAGGCGGATGGATCACTTGAGGTCAGGAGTTCAAGACCAGCCTGACCTACATGGTGAAACCCTGTCTCTATAAAAATACAAAATTAGCCAGGCATGGTGGCACGCACCTGTAATCCCAGCTACTTGGGAAGCTGAAGAATTGCTTGAACCTAGGAGGTGGAGGTTGCAGTGAGTCAAGATCACACTCCAGCCTGGGCAACGAGAGCAAAACTCTGTCTTAAAAAAAAAAAAGGGACTATATCCACATGTAAGAGTGGAGCTACTTGCAAATGGTTTGGACCTCGTGTTAACAGGCAATGTGATAAGTTCCAATACAGAATAAATAAAGCTACAAAACAAAACAAAGCCTTTTACTAAAAAACATAAGCTCAGCTAAGTAAGTTGAATTATGGTGGGCACTGCTATACTTGGGAGGTGGTTCATTTCAATAGAAAATGATAGGTAAGGTAGAAAAGAGGGTAGCTGGCAAGATGGCTGAATAGGAACAGTTCCAGTCTGCAGCTCCTAGTGAGATCAACGCAGAAGGTGGCTGATTTCTGCATTTCCAACTGAGGTACCCAGCTCATCTCATTGGGACTGGTTAGACAGTGGGTGCAACCCACAGAGGGCGAGCTGAAGCAGGGTGTGGCATCGCTTCACCTGGGAAGCACAAGTGGTTGGGACACTTCCTCCCCTAGCCAAGGGAAACTGTGAGGGACTGGGCTGTGAGGGACAGTGCATTCTGCCCCAAGTACTATGCTTTTCCCATGGTCTTCACAATCCACAGACCAGGAAATTCCCTCAGGTCCCTGGGTTTCAAGCACAAAACTGGGCGGCCATTTGGGCTGACACTGAGCTAGTTGCAGGAGTTTTCTTTCATACCCCAGTGCACCTGGAATGCCAGCAAGACAGAACTGTTCACTGTTCACCCCCCCAGGAAAGGGGGCTGAAGTCAGGGAGCCAAGTGGTCTAGCTCAGTGGATCCCACCCCCACGGAGTTCAGCAAGCTAAGATCCACTGGCTTGAAATTCTTGCTGCCAGCACAACAGTGTGAAGTTGACCTGCAATGCTGGAGCTTGGTGGGGGAAGGGGTGTCCGCTATTACTGAGGCTTGAATTGGCGGTTTTCCCCTCACAGTGTAAACAAAGCCACCGGAAAGTTTGGACTGGGTGGAGCCCACCTCAGCGCAGCAAAGTCACTGCAGCCAAACTGCCTCTCTAGATTCCTCCTGTCTGGACAGGGCATCCCTGAAAGAAAGGCAGCAGCCCCAGTGAAGGGCTTATAGATAAAACTCCCATCTCCCTGGGACAGAGCACCTGGGGGAAGGGGTGGCTGTGGGCCCAGCTTCAGCAGACTTAAACATTTCTGCTTGCCAGCTCTGAAGAGAGCAGCAGATCTCCCAGCACAGCACTCAAGTTCCAAGGGGCAGACTGCCTCCTCAAGTGAGTCCCTGACCCGTTGCCTCCTGACTGGGAGACACCTCCCAGCAGGGGTTGACAGACACCTCCTACAGGAGAGCTCTGGCTGGCTTCTGGCGGGTGCCCCTCTGGGACCAAGCTTCCAGAGGAAGGAATAGGCAGCAATCTTTGCTGTTCTGCAGCCTCAACTGGTGATACCCAGGCAAACAGGGTCTGGAATGGATCTCCAGCAAACTCCAGCAGACCTGCAGCAGAGGTCTTAATGCCTGACTGTTAGAAGGAAAACTAACAAACAGAAAGGAATAGCATCAACATCAACAAAAAGGATGACCACACAGGAACCCCATCTGAAGGTCATCAACGTCAAAGACCAAAGGTAGATAGATCCACGAAGATGAGGAAAAACCAGTGCAAAAAGGCAAAAAATCCAAAAACCAGAAGGCCCCTTTTCCTCTGAAGGATCATAACTCCTCACCAGTAATGGAACAAAACTGGACGGAGAGTGAGTTTGATAATTGACAGAAGTAGGCATCAGAAGGTGGGTAATAACAAACTCCTCTGAGCTAAAGGAGCATGTTCTAACCCAAGGAGAAGCTACGAACCTTGAAAAAAGGTTAGAGGAATTTCTAACTAGAATAACCAGTTTAGAGGAGAATATAAATGACCTGATGGAACTGAAAAACAGCATGAGAATTTCGTGAAGCATACACAAGTATCAATAGCCAAATTGATCAAGTGGAAGAAAGGATATCAGAGATTGAAGATCAACTTAATGGAATAAAGTGTGAAGACAAGATTATAGAAAAAAAGAATGAAAAAGAATGAACAAAGCCTCCAAGAAATATGGGACTAAGAAACCTACGTTTGATTGGTGTACCTGAAAGTGACGGGGAGAATGGAACCAAGCTGGAAAACACTCTTCAGGATATTATCCAGGAGAACTTCCCCAATCTAGCAAGACAGGCAACATTCAAATTCAGGAATTACAGAAAACACCACAAAGATATTCCTCAAGAAGAGCAACCCAAGACACATAATTGTCAGATTCTCCAAGGTTGAAATGAAGGAAAAAATGTTAAGGGCAGCCAGAGAGAAAGGTTGGATTACCCACAAAGGGAAGCTCATCAGACTAAGAGTGGATCTCTCTGCAGAAGCCCTACAAGCCAGAAGTGAGTGGGGGCCAATATTTAACATTCTTAAAGAAAAGAATTTTCAACCCAGAATTTCATATCCAGCCAAACTAAGCTTCATAAGTAAAGGAGAAATAAAATCTTCTACAGACAAGCAAATGCTGAGAGATTTTGTCACCACCAGGCCTGCCTTACAAGAGCTCCTGAAGAAACACTAAATATGGAAAGAAAAAGCTGTCACCAGCCACTGTAAAACCATACCAAATTGTAAAGACCATCAGCACTATGAAGAAACTGCATCAACTAACAGGTAAAATAACCAGCTAACATCATAATGACAGGATCTAATTCACACGTAACAATATTAACCTTAAATGTAAATGGGCTAAATGCCCCAATTAAAAGACACAGAGTGGCAAATTGGATAAAGAGTCGAGACCCATTGGTGTGCTGTATTCAGGAGACCAATCTCACATGCAGAGGCACATATAGGCTCAAAATAAAGGGATGGAGGAATATTTACCAAGCAAATGGAAATAAAAAAAAAGCAGGGATTGCAATCCTAGTCTCTGACAAAACAGACTTTAAGCCAACAAAGATAAAAAAAGACAAAGAAAGGCATTACATAATGGTAAAAGGATAAATGCAACAAGAAGAGCTTACCATCCTAAATATATATATACCCAAAACAGGAGCACCCAGATTCATAAAGCAAGTTCTTAGAGACCTACAAACAGACTTAGACTCCTACGCAATAATAGTGGGAGACTTTAACACCCCAATGTCAATATTAGATGGATCAACAAGACAGAAAATTAACAAGGATATTCAGGACTTGAACTCAGCTGTGGACCAAGCAGACCTAATAGACATCTACAGAACTCTCTACCCCAAATCAACACAGAACATACATTCTTTTTGGCACCACGTTGCATTTATTCTAAAATTGACCACGTAATTGGAAGTAAAACACTCCTCAGCAAATGCAAAGAATGGAAATTATAACAAACAGTCTCTCAGGCCACAGTGCAATCAAATTAGAACTCAGGATTAAGAAGTTCACTCAAAACCATACAACTACATGGAAACGAAACAACCTGCTCCTGAATGACTGCTTGGTAAATAACAAAATTAAGGCAGAAATAAATAAGTTATTTGAAACCAATGAGAACAAAGACACAACGTACCAGCACCTCTGGGACACAGCTAAAGCAGTGTTTACAGGGAAATTTATAGCACTAAATGCCCACAGGAGAAAGCAGGAAAGATCTAAAATTGACACCCTAACATCACTATTAAAAGGACTAGAGAAGCAAGAGCAAACAAATTCAAAGCTAGCAGAACACAAGAAATAGCTAAGATCAGAGCAGAACTGAAGGAGATAGAGACATGAAAAACCTTTCAAAAAATCAATGAATCCAGGAGCTGGTTTCTTGAAACGATTAACAAAATAGATAGACTGCTAACCAGATTAATAAAAAGAAAAGAGAGAAGAATCAAATAGACACAATAAAAAATGATAAAGTGGGTATCACCACCAATCCCACAGAAATACAAACTACCATCAGAGAATACTATAAACACCTCTATGCAAATAAACTAGAAAGTCTAGAAGAAATGGATACATTTCTGGACACATACACCCTCCCAAGACTAAACCAGGAAGAAGTGGAATCCCTGAATAGACCAATAACAGGTTCTGAAACTGATGCAGTAATTAATAGCCTACCAACCAAAAAAAGCCTGGGACCAGATGGATTCCCAGCCAAATTCTACCAGAGGTACAAAGAGAAGCTTGTACCATTCTTTCTGAAACTATTTCAAATAATAGAAAAAGAGGGACTCCTCTCTAACTCATTTTATGAGGCCTACATCATCCTGACACTAAAACCTGGCAGGGACACAATAAAAAAAGGAAATTTCAGGCCAATATCCCTGGTGAACATCAATGCGAAAATCCTCAATAAAATACTGGCAAACTGAATCCAGGAGCACATCAAAAAGCTTATCCACCATGATCCCAGGGCTTCATCCCTGGGATGCAAGGCTGGCTCAACATATGCAAATCAATAAACATAATCCATCACATAAACAACTAAAGACAAAAACCACATGATTATCTCAACAGATGCAGAAAAGGCCTTTGACAAAATTCAACATCCCTTAATGCTAAAAACTCTCAGTAAACTAGATATTGATGGAACATATCTCAAAATAATAAAAGTTATTTATGACAAACCCACAGGCAATATATCATACTGAATGGGCAAAAACTGGAGGCATTCCCTTTGAAAACCAGCACAAGACAAGGATGCCCTCTCTCACCTCTCCTACTCAACATAGTATTCAAGTTCTGGTCAGGGCAATCAGGCAAGAGAAAGAAATAAAGGGTATTCGAATAGGAAGACAGGAAGTCAAATTGTCTCTGTTTGCAGATGATATGATTGTATATTTAGAAAATCCCATTGTCTTGGCCCAAAATCTCCTTAAGCTGATAAGCAACTTCAGCAAAGTCTCAGGATACAAAATGTGCAAAAATCACAAGCATTCCTATACACCAAAAATAGACACAGAGAGCCAAATCATGAGTGAACTCCCATTCACAATTGCTACAAAGAGAATAAAATACCTAGAAATACTAACAAGGGATGTGAAGGACCTTTTCAAGGAGAACTACAAACTACTGCTTAGGCAAACAAGAGAGGACACAAACAAATGGAAAAACATTCCATGTTCATGGATAGGAAGAATTAATATCGTGAAAATGGTCATACTGCCCCAAGTAATTTATAGATTCAGTGCTATCCCCATCAAGCTACCATTGACTTTCTTTACAGAATTAGAAAAAACTACTTTAAATTTCATATGGAACCAAATAAAGAGCGTGTATAGCCAAGACAATCCTAAACAAAAAGAACAAAGCTGGAGGCATCATGCTACCTGACTTCGAACTATACTACAAGGCTACAGTAACCAAAACAGAATGGTACTGGTACCAAAACAGATATACAGACCAACAGAACAGAAAAGAAGCCTCAGAAATAGTGCCACATGTCTACAACCATCTGATTTTTGACAAACCTGACAAAAACAAACAATGGGGAAAGGATTTCCTGTTAAATAAATGGTGTTGGGAAAACTGGCTAGCCATATGCAGAAAACTGTAACTGGACCCCTTCCTTACACCTTATATAAAAATTAACTCAAAATGGATTAAAGACTTAAACATAAGACCTAAAACCGTAAAAACCCTAGAAGAAAATGTAGGCAATACCATTGAGGACATACGCATGGGCAAAGACTTCATGTCTAAAACACCAAAAGCAATGGCAACAAAAGCCAAAATTGACAAATGGGATCTAATTAAACTAAAGAGCTTCTGCACAGCAAAAGAAACTATCATCAGAGTGAACAGGCAACCTACAGAATGGGAGAAAATTTTTGCACTCTATCTGTCTGACAAAGGGCAAATATCCAGAATCTACAAAGAACTTAAACAAATATACAAGGAAAAAACAACCCCATCAAACAGTGGGCAAAAGATATGAACGGACACTTCTCAAAAGAAGACATTTATGTGGCCAACGAACATACGAAAAAAATCTCATCATCACTGGTCATTAGAGAAATGCAAATCAAAACCACAATGAGATACCATCTCATGCCAGTTAGAATGGCGATCATTAAAAAAATCAGGAAACAACAGATGCTGGAGAGGATGTGGAGAAATGGAAATGCTTTTACACTGTTGGGGGCAGTGTAAACTAGTTCAACTATTGTGGAAGACGTGTGGTGAATCCTCAAGGATCTAGAACCAGAAATACCATTTGACCCAGTCATCCCATTACTGGGTATGTACCCAAAGGATTATAAACGATTCTATTATGAAGATACTTGGATGCATATGTTTATTGCAACACTGTTCACAATAGCAAAGACTTGGAACCAACCCAAATGTCCATCAATGATAGACTGGATAAAGAAAATGTGGCACATATAACCACGGAATACTATGCAAACACTAAAAAGGATGAGTTCATGTCCTTTGCAGGAACATGGATGAATCTGGAAACCATCATTCTCAGCAAACTAACACAGGAACAGAAAACCAAACACCACATAATCTCACTCATAATTGGGAACTGAACAATGAGAACACATGGACACAGGGAGGGGAACATCAAACACTGGGGCCTGTTGCGGGTTAGGAGCTAGGGGAGGGATATAGCATTAGGAGAAATAACTAATGTAGATGACACGTTGATGGGTGTGGTGAACCACCAAGGCACGTGTATACCTGTGTAACAAACCAGCGCGTTCTACACATGTATTCTAGAACTTAAAGTATAATTAAAAAAAAAAAAGAAAAAAAGAAAAAAGAAAGATCCCAACAGGCAAATCATGTGTTACTAGAGTCATAGTTCATGCCTTAACGTCCCACTGTAAGCACAGGTTACAAAAGTCCAGGAAGTCCTGGATAATCTTGCAGAACATTCAGTACCAAATAAGGCATGAGCTGAAAAATTCCAAAATTTATTGCCAAGTACTTTTCACAACTGAATAAAATTAATGAATGCCTAAAAAAAAAAAAAAAAGAAAAGAAAATGATTGGTAAGATCTTATGCTTACTAATTTATTGAAAATAGATAATAAACTTTGCATTCTTCTTAAAAGCCAAAGTCTCTTAAAAGTCAAAGTCACGGGCCGGGCGTGGTGGCTCAAGCCTGTAATCCCAGCACTTTGGGAGGCCGAGGCGGGCGGATCACAAGGTCAGGAGATCGAGACCACAGTGAAACTCCGTCTCTACTAAAAATACAAAAAATTAGCCGGGCGCGGTGGCGGGTGCCTGTAGTCCTAGCTACTCAGGAGGCTGAGGCAGGAGAATGGCGTGAACCCAGGAGGCGGAGCTTGCAGTGAGCCGAGATCGCGCCACTGCACTCCAGCCTGGGCAACAGCGTGAGACTCCATCTCAAAAAAAAAAAAAAAAAAAAAAAAAAAAAAAAAAAAAAAAAAAGTCAAAGTCACTTATGGCAAAGAACAGGAATAGAAGACTATAACTAATCAGACTATAACTAATAAGTTATAACTGTTTTATATAACTATAAAAAATAAAACTACAACTAATGTTACTTTGTCTTAACTGTCCTGGTGAAATTTTAGTCAGTTTTCCAAAGGAAACAATTTAGTTCCCTAGGATCAAGAAAACAGAGTCAAGAAACCAGTTTAAAAAAATATATACTTATAGACTGTGAAACCTGTACAGTTTGCTGTTCATTCAAGTAAAATAAAACATTTAATTTAAAAAACTGGTGACAGGAAAGGATTTGACCATGATAATAGATGGTTTAGAATGATAATGTGGAGACATACTTTCTTCCTCCCAGAAACCATTTCAGTTCTTCCTCTTAGCATTTCTACATCTAATTTGCTTATAAAGCGGAGGTTTTGGGGGTGGGGGCATGGGATTGAGGATGAATGTTCGGATGCTGGGGACCGTCTAACGGCACAAACTGAAGTCAGAGATATTGAACACAGTGTTTAAAGAGGCTGTTATTTCATCATGAGTTTTGTAACTCCATAGAAGACACTTGAGGAAATTAGTAGCTTATACTTACATGTGCATGTTTTCTGTTTTCAACAGGATTTTGTAAGAGAGAAAAAACTTTTAAAAATTAAGAGCACACCACTCAGTTGATGTTATACCAGAACAATGTGAGGTACCTTGAAGCCACTCAAAAATAACCCTCCCACGTAAACCTGTCACCTTACAGACACTACACTTCCTTTCTTTCATTTAAAAAATTGGCAACTTGTCCTTCTAGGTCAAGTGCTCCATGCGTCTTTCTTCTCCCTTTTTAAGCAGCTAATAGGAAAGAAGGAGGAGTGCATTAATAATAGGTGGTATGAAGGATACATTTAAAGGCTGGTAGGCATGCATTTGTCAGAGTACTTCACTTAGAAGCTAAAGGAGGTGCTCTAAGAAGACGAGAGCATGTGTACCTCTCAGAGTAGTAAAGAACTGCTTTACACACACCAGAAGACTGTTTACTAGCACAGGGTATTCGTTTTGTTGTTATGATGTATGCAAATAATTTTTACTTTTCAGGTGCCTCATTCAGTCAACAACTGTTCACCAGTTCCTTCATATTTTTGTTGCTTACTAGAATTAATTTAAGATGCAAACGTAAGAGACTTTAAAACCCCGTAATGGTAATTGTTGCTTTGGGAAAATACAGTTAACCTCTGGTCTCCCTAGCAGTCAGACTTTTTAGATGTTAAGGGTTCAGTATTCCCCTGGTCGTCATCTTCATTCTTTAGTGAAAGGTTTAAAAAAATGAGTTACTTTCTCCTTGTTTTGTTTTTTCTTCCACAACATACATTTGGCAATTTGAACCTCTTACCTCTGTAATGTAGAGGAATCGATTTATAAACAATTCCTGAAATTGACCTTCCTTAATTGTAAGAACAATATGACTTCACTTGAAAATGGTTTTAGCTAGGGAATGTAAATACAAATACTCTCCTCATGTCTCTGTTTCCTTCACAGTTTTCCTCATGTTGTCGTCTTCTCCCTTTTCTTCTCCTTCATCTTCTCCTCCTTCTCCTTCCTCTCCTTCCTCTCCTTCTTTTTTTTCTAATTTACCTATCTGTATTTGTACAATCACAGGACCTGCTTTCTGAATTTGTTCTTAAGCAAGGATTCTGCTTGTGTTCTTAACTTTATTGCTACCCTACTTTTTTGCTCCACTTTCAACCACTGTTAACCCAACTGACGCCTGACTCAGAAAAAATAGTCATTTTCCCTTCAATGTCATGGGAATTAATTGAGTCTTTTCTATATTATGTTATGACTGTCTTGGATACTTACTCATTCATTAGCATCAGTGCTAAATATTGGTGATACAGAGATAAATAGTAACAGATTCTTGTGCTTGAGGAGACCAGTAGTCAGGGAGTTATTGTTTATAATGAATGTTGATATATTGTGGTCAGTCCTATGATAACGATGCGTATCAGGGATCATAGATGAATGAGAAAGGATCACAAATGAAAGGACTTCACAGAGGAGGAGATATTGGGTTGGCACTAATAGAAGCATATGGGAGAGAAGCTCAGAATATTTCCCAAAGAGGAACTAGCATGAGGGAACAATATGGAATTGTAAAGTGTGTGACCTTATGGAGACAAGTCAGATAAAGAAAATAAAAAACCAGCTAAGAATGATGCAATGAAAAGGGGTGGAGATTGTCGAGAACTAGAGAACATGCCACATTTAAAGCAAACAGCCATTACTTAGCTTTGACTTGTTGCTGCCATGTAGGATGTGGGCCCAAGGTTAGTGAATCTTCCATTTCTTTTAAAAAAAATTAAAGTTTTTAAAAAATATATGTATAAATTAACTATCTTCTACAGGAAGGAGAGAAAAATAGAAGTTCTGTAAAATGTCCAAACAAAAATCTTTCTAAACACCCTCAGGCCCAAATAAAACACGTCTGCAGGATGGATGGGCTCACAGACCTCCAGCTGGCAATCTTGGCCAATAACACACTGCAAAAATGGTTAGTTCTGGGTAGCAGGATCAGGCAGTGTGTTCTGGTGGACAGGAGAGCTGGTAGGGGGTGGTTTAAGATAAAGATGGAGAGATATGTTGGAGATAGTTTGTAAAAGATACTGGATTCCTCGTACTGGCAGTTTGGATTTCATTTTAGAGATAACAGAGAACGATAAACAATTTAATGTGGAAAAACATTGGGAATGGATTTATTATAACTTCCTGAAAATGTTTATAATAATTAACTTCTTGTATTAAAAAATTTCTGAACATAGATTTATATGATCTCTTCATAGAGATAGTGTGCATAGACATTGCTTTGGCTATAGCTGTCTACCCCAGGCCACCCTACTACCCTGTACTCACTGAAGCCTAGTAATAAATGGGTTTAAAGAAAAAATATATGTATCTATTTTCTACAGAGGAGTAGCTTCAGTACTTGTTTGTAGTTACAACTGGTATTAATCATGTACTCAGGAATTAAGCGAACCATAAGACAAATCTATTACCACCGCCTTCACCACACGTGTTTGCAAATGCAATTGTGTAAACTGGGTACTCAGCCAGAATTGTCTGTACTGTTATAAAGGGTTGTCAGCCACCTCCCCTTCTCAGCATTCAACAGAATCAGCCTTGCTAAAAACAATTTGACATGCACAGGTAGAATAAACACAACAGAACACTTCCTTAGACTTACTTGTTTGTGCATAGAGCTGGGTCAAAGTTGGGGTGACCTCATGCCAGAAGGAAGTGATTGGGCTATCACACACTGTCTACCTGCATCATGGCCATGGCTACTGGCATTGCTTTGGCCACAGCTGTCTAACCCAGACCACTGTACCACTCCCTTCTCTCTACCCACCAAGGCCTGGTAATGAATGGGCTTAAAGGAAAGAGATCTCTATTTTCTACCAGAGGATCAATGCAGTACCATAGCTGCACATACTGTGAGATGGTAGGTCTACATTAAAACTCAACCCTTTTTTCGCCATACTGAAATGAGACTCCGATGATCTACAGTCTTGTGTATGGAGGACTCTGACTTCGTAGTGGGGTTTAATGTTCCTGGCATCAAGTTATGAGTTGAGTTATAAGCACCACAGGAGGGATGTGTTCTCTTGCCTCCTCCTCACTGGAGCTTTAAGTAGGGTCTCTGGCTTTACACAGGTCCAGACAGAGTTTAGGGTCAAAAGTTGAAACCAATGACTAAAATTAGACTCGGAGCTTTTAGTCATAGCAGGTCTTAGAAGTAGGACATAACTATCCTTAAGGGGAAAACGAATCCTCAAATCTCTACCAGCCCAGAGGTAATAAAGCAGGAAAGGTCATTTAAAAGTAGAACTGTGTATTAGGAATGATGAGGCTAGCTTCATTTGAAGGTCTTCGTCAAATCGCCTTTTCTCTATCTCTCAGTTGGTCCAGTTGTAAAATGGAAGTAATTATTGTACTTTCCTACTCAATGGAAGGGAGTATCCCTTGAGTGTGTATTGAGATTGGCAGGCAAAAAGTTCTTGATGGTGCCTATTCTTATTTTTATTGGTTAAAAATTACACTTGTATAAGAAAGAAAAGACAATCCTCTTCAACTCTGCTTTAATTATAACCAATACTTCATGTTAGAAGATGAACCAGATAGAAGTTAGTCTTTAATTAGACTTTTACTTTAGTTAATTTCTAATGAGTGATATGTTTATTTGATGACTCTGGAGTATAATATAAATGTTGAAAGTGAAAATGAAAACAATTTTAAGAATAGATGAGGCAATGGAACATTCCTGGGCTTTCTCTCCCTTCTGTATGCTGCCCTTTGGCAGTCAGAGAAAGGCATAACCAAGTTTCCTCACAGATGTTGTCCATATAAACCCAAATCCTCCATTCCCACTTTCACCCAAAAAGGGGAAAAAAGACATCCATAATTAACGGGAACTTTGGGACTCAATTTTTATGGTTTGCCAACTTCCCTGTTCGAACTTTCACTACTTTCATTATCAGTATCGAAGACTGCATACCCTGGAATCACTTTTGCTCATTTCCATTCCTTGCATTTGTTTTTGTAGTGATTCTTTTAATTCACTCTTCAATTATTCTAAGAAAGTCTCTGAGTTCTTATTTTTCTCATCATGTTTTTTGATCTTCTTATTTACCTCCCACCTCATGTTAAATTACAAGGAAAGCTTTGGCTCTTCCATTTAATACACAATGTTGGCTCTTTGATCTTTCTTTTTCTTTCTTTCTTTTTTTGTTAAGTGAAAGCGAATTTAATAAAAGTTAAGGAATGAAGGAATGGCTACTCAATAGGTAGGCCGAGCAGCCTTGTCTTTCTTACTGAGAGAGGTGGGCCATCTACTGTTGCCTTTTGGTATGACTTTGAAATTAGAAAATTCTGATGGCAGAGCATCGGTAAATTTATAAAATAAACAACAATTCAAGCAGTTGTATACATGTACAAATTAAGCCTATTCACAAAAATATCGTTAAAAACATCGAATTCGTTTGCCATTACTTTCATTATGCGATGTGCTTTTTTTTTTTTTTTTTTGCCTAGCATGGTTAGGGATGAGGAGGCAGAGAAGACAGATGCGAGGTCTTGAATGAGCTCAGCACTCTGACAACAGGCAAGCAAGCTGTTCCTGGCTTTGCTGCACATTAGAATCACCCAGGAAGCTCTTAAAAACTCACAAAGGCCCAGGATCCACCCCCAAGAAATTCTTGTTTAATTGGTCTGGGATGAGGCTCAAGTATTAGTATTTTTTCAGAACTCTCCAGATGATTCAAATATATTAGAGTCAAAAACTACTGCTATCGATTTGGCAGCTTTTTATGTCTTAGAGCAGATTTTTGTTTTGGTTTGTTTGGTTTTCTGTCAGTAAGCAAAGAGGCTGCTTTTGTCAGGTTTCTCACAAACAGAAGCTCCCTCACGGAATATGTTTCTAAGAGGGTTTCCAGAGAGAAATTGTCAAGAATGAACATGACCAAATGACCAAATCTTGCCATTGGCCAGTCAGAGCTGAAAATTTCCTCCTGAACTTTTTGTATTTTTCAATGAAATGTGTACAGTGAATCAGAGAGAAATAATTTCATTCACAATTCTGCTCTCCCTTTGGTTGAAAGTGTCAACCTGAGCTAGTTATTTCACTTCTCAACTCTGAAAGGAGGACAATGACAGCAGGTAAATCACAGGGGCTTATAAGAATGAAGAGAAAGCATGCACGCCCAGCCCTAGCACTGAGCCTAGCATTTGGCACGTGGGAAGTTCTCTGTGAACGTTAAAATTGCTGTTGGTAAAGGGAATTGTACTGAGTAGCAACTGTAGTGAGTGAGGTTTATTGGTCTCAGGAAATGTCTTTTTAATTTTTGCTGAAGCCTGGCTTTAGTCCCTAATGGATTCTTTACAGAAAGTTAAATTGAACTGCATATACTCAACTCTTGACTTTTGATGCATAGCTAAGCAGTTTAACTAAATTTAACTACGATTTTACTGCCAAAATATGCTCCTATGACTATGACTAGGCCAGGATACAGCTCACGTGTCTGCAGAGGAATAAACTAAAACTTACTTTTTCTCTTACAATCTTTAGCGAGATGCTAATGACGGTGTGTGGGCATGCTCCATTGTCAAATGATGCAAGCTGGGTTTATTTTTCCTGTAAAAATTGCTTTATAACAACCTTAAATGAACTGTTAAAAGTAACCAAAAACCAAAACCAAAAAAATCCATATCTACCTCATCCTAGCCTCTTATCCTAACATGGTTGCTAAGTTTTTTTTTTTTTTTTTTTGCTTTCTTCCAATTCTATTGCATGTTTGACCCATATTATTCTTTTGTGACTGAGGAATCACTGTACCTATTTTGTATTTGATCTTTTCCCCTTGCGAAGATCTTTGGCTGCAGAGCTTAGTAAGCAGAAGCATGAGCACCAGTGTCCGAGTCAGTGCCTTCCAAGTCTCCACTATTTCTGGCCGTGTGACCTTGAACTCTTAGCTCAACCTTTCCATGCTTCATAAAGTTGTATGAGGATTTAGTACATGGGTACTCCACATAATTTCAGCTATGATTTAACAGTTTTTTGTAAGTCCTTTCAATTTGCTACATGACATAAACATTTTCATTATTTAAATGCTGATGTAACTTCACCAATGAAATGTTAATACTCCGAGGAGCGGAAATTGTGTAGACTAAAAAGTACAAATTTCTCTTCTTATTTTCCAGATTAAATTAATTTTTTTTTTTTTTTTGCGAGAGGGTCTCACTCTGTTGCCCAGGCTGGAGTGCAATACAGCCTTGCATTGCAAGCTCACTGCAAGCTCTACCTTCTGGGCTTAAGCAATCCTCCCACCTCACCTCCTGAGTAGCTGGGACTACAGGCGCATGCCACCCCGCCAGGCTAATTTTTTGATTTTTTGTAGAGATGGGAATGGGGTTTCTCCATGTTGCCTAGATTGGTCTCAAACTCTGGGCTCAAGCAATCTGCCTGCCTCAACCTCCCAAAGTGCTGGCATTATAGGTGTGAGCCACCATGCCTGGCCAAATTAATTTGAATTGGATACATCCAAGTGTATTGAGCGAGTATGTGTAGATAGAAAAGAAAGAAAAAAATGTGGTTATTTGAGGAAGATTTTACTAGATAACCATGCAAGACATTGTTATGTAGCTCAAGATCACACAAAATGATTTCTAAACCTCTGCCAGTTTACTGGGTGGTTCTTCACAGATGAAGAAGTTACTATAGACTCACTAGACTCACGTTCAAATGAATCTGATCAAGAGAGTGCTTCCTTGGCCGAACATGGTGGCTCACACCTGTAATTCCAGTACTTTGGGTGGCAGAGGCGGGTGGATCAGTTGAGGTCAGGAGTTCCAGACCACCCGGCCAACATGGTGAAATCCTGTCTCTACTAAAAATACAAAAATTAATTGGGTGTGGTGGCGTGGGCCTGTAGTCCCAGCTAGTTGGGAAGCTAAGGCAGGAGAATCACTTGAACCTGGGAGGCAGAGGTTGTAGTGAGCTAAGATGGTGCCACTGCACTCCGGCCTGGGCAACAGAGGGAGACTCCACCTCAAAAAAAAAAAAAAAAAAAAAAAGAGTGCTTCCTTGATCTGAGCACAGTCAGGTATGGTATTGGTGGAGAAGAAAGACAGAAAGATTAACTCTGCACTTCACACTTTCCACCTTCAAATAAAAAGTGACCAGTTGATGATTTACTGGGATAGGGGATGATCTGTGATGCTCATTCATTCAACAAATTGTCATCACACCCCTGTTATTTGCCAGGCTATGTGATAAGGATGCCATGGGAACAGAAGCATTCAAGGCCTGTCCTCCTAGAGCTTACCATCAAGGAGGGGAGACAGACGTTAATCAAATGATCAATGGAACAGTGTAAAACTGCTCAATTGACATGCTCTAGGAAGGAAAGGTGCATGGTACAAAGCAAGAGTCTAGAATTAAGGTAGCAGACCTGGCCAGGGAGGTCAGAAAATCTTGCTTAAAGAAGTCGCAGTTGTGCTGAGAGCAGATGGATGAGTAGACATTGATTAGGTGTAAAGGAAGGAAAGAGCATCCTAGCAGAAGGAACAGAAAGTACAAAAGTCCTGTTGCAGGAGGAAGCAGAGCAAGTAAAGGGAATTGAAAAAAGGCCAGGTGGCCAGTCCTGTGACAGAGTGGAGTGAATTACCCTCATATGGATTGAGCCAGTGGTGTGCTGGAGTTGGCTGTACTAACTTCTGAGAGCCTGATTCCACACATATCTCTTCCCAACTCCACATTCAGGGATGTAAAGTTTGTAACTTGAAATTGGCCAAGGTGGGTGCATTTATGTAGTAAAAATCAGCCAACTCCCCTACCTTCCCACCCCCATGGCTGGTTAACCAGCACACCACTGGAATGGACTATGTGGAGCTAGGTCCAGATTTAAAATCCAACCATTCCAGATGGTCTGACATCTGAGATTTGATGCAGGGAAGAGACACATCTTGGGAGAGAGCAAGATTGTGACTTTCTGTGTTTATCATGCCTTATGCAGCCAGAGCAAACGAATTAGGTATGAGGACTGTCTTCTGCCCTTGTGTCTTTACCTTTTTCTTCTTTTCTTTTCCCTTCCTTTCCCTTCCCTTCCCTTCCCTTCCCTTCCCTTCCCTTCCCTTCCCTTCCCTTCCCTTCCCTTCCCTTCCCTTCCCTTCCCTTTCTGTTGTTACAAATTTAAATGACTCAACATTCATACCAAATACTGGAGGAAAGTGAGTTTCCTCCCTGCAATCCCAGGATGGATGCCTCTTTTTCATGGCCCCTCTCACCTGGAGCTCCTGCTGAATCCTCTCTCTATGCACTCTTCCTCCCGCTGCCCCTGCTTGCTGCTTTACCCCAACGAGGCCATCACCCATCTCAAGGCCATTACCCCTCTTCTTTTTTTTTTTTTTAAGATGGAGTCTTGCTCTGTCACCCAGGCTGGAGTGCAATGGTGCAATCTCGGCTCACTGCAACCTCTGCCTTCTAGGTTCAAGCGGTTCTCCTGCCTCAGCCTCCTGAATAGCTGGGATTACAGGTGTGCACCACCATGCCTGGCTAATTTTAATTTTTGTATTTTTAGTAGAGACGGGGTTTCACTATGTTGGTCAGGCTGGTCTCAACTCCTGACCTTGTGATCCACCTGCCTCAGCCTCCCAAAGTGCTGGGATTACAGGCATGAGCCACTGCGCCTGGCCCACCTCTCTTTTTTCATTCCCCAGAGCAGCACCAGCACCAGTTACAGGAAAGAAACCACCTTGAACTTCAACATAAGTCCTTACTGCCCTAAGCTCTGGCCTTGGATGGTCTTTCCTCCTGGGGGTCTCAAGGCCCTAGCGTCCACCCTCCCTACCCCACCCGTAATATGATTTGGAAAACTTAAGTTTACAGCCTTTATTCCAGAGTAGGCTCGATATGCATCTTTGCATATCAGAAAAGCTCACCATATTGTTGGCTAAACAAAAGGAAAGTCTCCCAGATTGACCCTCAGCAGTAGGATAAATTAACAATATGTTTGTAATTATAATTTTTCTTTTCCTTGGCCAAGGTTTTCTTTCTAAGCAGCGTTCACTACTCCACCAACCTATGATCATGGGCCATGGGTTTTTATTCTTTGAACATTAATTTTCCTTCACAATGGCAAGTTTGTCATAAGCTGGAGAACTGGAAACACTATCTCTTCCCTGAATGTTGGTAGCCCAGTTCATTTTAGACCACAATATACAATCTTCCAGTGTTGTTGAGATTTTTTTTTTTTAACTGTTTGAGATGGGGTCTCACTCTGTCGCCCAGGTTGGAGTGCAGTGGTGCGATCTTAGTTCACTGCAACCTCCGCCTCATGGGTGCAAGCGATTCTCCTGCCACAGCCTCTTGATTAGCTGGGATCACAGGCACCCACCACCATGCCTGGCTAATTTTTGTATTTTTAGTAGAGACAGGTTTTTTGGAGATGCAGTCTTGCTCTGTCACCCAGGCTAGAGTGCAGTGGCGCAATCTCGGCTGACTGCAACCTCCACCTGCCGGGTTTAAGCGATCCTCCTATCTCAGCCTCCTGAGTCGCTGGGATTACAGGCACCCAACACCATGCCCGGCTAATTTTTGTATTTTTAGTAGAGACACGGTTTTACCATTTGGCCAGACTGGTCTTGAACCCCTGACTTCAGGTGATCTACCCACCTCGGCCTCCCAAGGTGCTGGGATTACAGGCATGAGCCACTATGCCCGGCCAGAGATTTTATTTTTTTTTTAGTGTAGATTCCTTGGCATAATTAGAATGAGACATTCTGCACTCCTCCCCTCTCTGAGTCTGGAACCCTGGATGCCGGCGTGTTGCTGCAGGTTTTCGTCACCATCACAGCCAGCTTGCAAGCTATTAACAGCCTGCCCTGCTGGGCACAGGAGACGCAGTAACTCTAGCACCTTTCTCTTCTTCTCATCTTCTTACTCTCCTAACACAGAATTCCTCTGTAGACTTTAAAGAAAAGGTTCTCTGTGCCATTTCAGCCATAAAAGAAAGAAGCTGCTGGAGGGAATACAAGGAAGGCTGCGTTACTGTTGAGAAAATATCTGGCCAGTTTCAAGTTACGGAGTTTTTTCTTGGTGCTTCAGACTTCCTTAGGCTTTCCCTTTCAGTCTCTTTTCCACCCCCACAAGTCTGTTCAATTCATTCACACTAAGGTATAAATGATTAACAAGACTTAATACATTATCATTTCTAGAGCTATTTGCATTTCATTAGGGTAAAAGGATTTAGTTAAAGGAAATACTATTACTGGATGGAGAAGATTATGTTGAAAAGTCACCTTTGGGCTGAGCGCGGTGGCTCACACCTGTAATCGCAGCAGTTTGGGAAGCCGAGGCGGGTGGATCACCTGAGGTCAGGAGTTCGAGACCAGCTTGGCCAATGTGGTGAAACCCCGTCTCTACTAAAAATACAAAAATTAGCTGGGCATGGTGGTGCGCGCCTGTAATCCCAGCTACTCAGGAGGCTGAGATAGGAGAATCGCTTGAACGCAAGAGACGGAGGTTGCAGACTGCGCCATTGCACTCCAGCCTGGGCGTCAAGAGTGAAACTCCATCTCAAAAAAAAAAAAAAAAAAAAAAAAAGAAAAAGAAAAGAAAGAAAAGGTACCTTTGTGACACCTTTGATATTATTTTCCCCACACAGTGGGTCAAGCCTTGAAACTAAATATGAAAGCAGAAATTGAAGGCTTGTGTTTTTTGGATAGAGAGGTCCCCATTGTAATGAATTCAGCACTGATGAATAAAGTCAGTTCTCCCTTTTTAGAACTAGATTGAATTGGTCCCTCTTTTTTAAGGTAAAATCTCTGAGAGGAGTTGAAAGAAAGGAGGTAGTACCTTCTATTCAGTCTTTTATTAATATAAATGTGTATTACTCGTCAATACTGGTCCTAACACTCATCTCAATAAACTCTAAAACAGCCATAAAGGAAGGAAAACAGGGCTAGGCACAGTGGCTCACTGCTGTAATCCTGGCACTTTGGGAGGTCGAGACAGGAGGATTGCTTGAGTGAGGTGGAGACCTGCAACATGGGGAGACCTTGTCTCTAAAAAAAATTTTTTTTTTTTTTTTTTTTTTTTTTTGAGACAGAGTCTTGCTCTGTTGCCAGGCTCGAGTGCAGGGACATGATCTCTGCCTCCCAGGGTTCAAGAGATTCTTCTGCCTCAGCCTCCCGAGTGGCTAGGACTACAGGCACGTGCCACCATGCCCAGCTGATTTTTTTGTATTTAGCCAGGCATGGTGGTGCACACCTGTGGTTACAGCTACTCCAAGCTGCAGTGAGCCGTGATTGCACCAGTGGGTGACAGAGCGAGGCCCTGTCTCAAAAAAAGAAAAGGGAAAAAAGAAAAAAAGGAAAGAAAACACTCACAGCCTGTGTTGGTCATGCCTGAAAATAAAGAGTCCCCAGTGCTATTAATTCTTGCCTTTGAACAAATCTAATTCAAACAAGAAATACTACAAATGCTGAAACTTGTCATTTTATTACCTGGTCTTTGCTCACACTGGTATCTTACATTTTAAGGTTTTGATAGACTACTGAGGCAAAGTCAAATAAACGTCACGAGGTCATGACTGGGGTTGGATTGGGAAATTTGGTCTACTAATTCCAGAAATGAGGACTAGAGATCTGTGCAGATGGAAATGAAGGCCAATTAGACATGATTAACATGTAGATTAAAAAATAAGATAGCATAGCACTTTACTCTGAGAGTTTGCCAGTATAGGTTAGTAAATTAAAATGAAATGCAGTCAAGTTGAGACATCAGAAAATGAGGTTAAGCAACATTATGCAAACATCACAAGACCTGATTAATGGATCCTCACGCTTTGGGAAGATGGATTCCCTAAAGCTGAACAATGGGTTCTTTTGTGGTTTGATGACCTTATCCACTTTCTGAAGGAAAGGACTTGTACACAAAATAAGGCAGAAGTATTTTTGGTTAGGGCAAATATCAAAATTGCGGATGCATATAAAACTTTAGAGTTGCCCAAAGCTTTTAAAAGTTACTGATATTTAGGAGTATTTGTTTCCTTTTATTTATGCATAGGCTCCCCCACTACAAGATCTGCTTGTAATGGTGCTATTAGCTGCTATGAATAGAAAACTAAATAGTTAAATATAAATTATATTTTGTGGATATAAAGAGTAAGTGATTAGAAAATAGACTGAAGGATCATAATTCCTGGATGATTTTTTAAAATTCCACCTTTGCTCTTCCTAAGATTTCATTTCCATAAAGCTGTAGGCTGTTATGGTGCAAATTGCTTGTTGCTGAAGGGCAGCAAGATTTACTTAATGACTCTCTGCAAATCATTTTAGAATCTTGAGGGAGGAATGTTATTAGAGCATAGAGCAGTAAATGTTCTCTGTGCAGAGAAAAGCTTCCCCAGCCCATGGCCACAGGCTTTGATCTCATCAGCCCTCATAAAGTCAAATGAATTTCTGTCTTGTGTTTTATAGAGACTTTCTTCTAAGGAGAGCAAACCTCAGTGCAGACATTATCTAATTCCTCCTCTTACATTCATGTAAGGTTGGGTGGGGCAGGTGTTATTATTACTCAACCCATTCTGCAGATGGGGAAACAAAATAGAAAGTTAAGTGACTTTCCCAAGGTCAAAGAGAAGCTGAATAAGAGTCAGAAGGATTCAATTTGGGGTTTCCCAATTGGTGGCCCAGAGCTTTTGCATGCTGACCCCAGAATCATCAAGGAGCAGTTAGACAACTGGCAGGTCATATAAGGCTATGAAAGGGGAGTGGGATTCTGAGCCTGAGGGGCTGTTAACCCTTCTGTTGTTTACTGTGTGATGCTAAACAAGTTATTGGTCCTGCTGGAATTAGTTCCTCTTCTTTAAAAGAGGATATTCTATATTAGAAGTGTGTGCCCCACAAGACTGCTGGATTAGATGAAATAATGCATTTTCAAGTGACAGCACATGATAAAATAGTCCGCATCACATAGCATTCCAGAGAGTAAAGTTTATGTCCATTATGTTGGCATTCATAAGTACAAATATGAAAGTTGGTCAATAGATGTATTATCTAGATTCATTTCAAATTATGCAAAGTAGTCCATCATTATATTTACTGTAGAATGTATACGATTTTAATGCAGTAAGGGTATGCACAAATCCATGTCTTTGATTCTTTCTTTCAGTCATTATTCCATGACCCTCACTCAGACACAATTATAATTCCTAGGAGGCCCAAGGAGAAGTCTCATTTGTACTCACAAGGAAGACCTACTAGCTATCATATGGTTCTGTCATTTTCTTCCTTTCCAAGCTTTTTCCCTCACCTCTTTGTGCCTGCCATAGCTGCCTGTGGTGTCCATGATCATCACTTCCACCAAGCACAGTTGCTGTGCTCTAGGCATAGCCACCACGGCAGCTGGTGTGCTGGGTTCCTCATGGAGTCCAAGAGCCCTGTGTTCTCTGAGTTTTCAAAATACTACAACCACGCTGTGTATGGAGCTGGAATTGCTGGTGGAGGTTGGTGGGGACTTTCCTCTCTACGGGTTATACCTATCCCTGTGACTTTTCTTCCTGTGTTCTGATGTCATAAAGTTTTTAGTGTAATGGCTTCATGATCCACGCAGCACTTGGGGGCTGGATCAGGGGAGAAAATTGAGGGTTGATCACTGTGCTGCTCTTAGAGGTAGCACAGTGCTGCTTCTCCTCTGATCACTAGTGCTGTTTATAAAAAAACTGGATCGTGACTGTATTGTGTTTGTCTGAATTGCTTTTTTTTAAGGAAGGATTTTCTTCCAAGAGGCATGTCAGACTCTCAGGTAAACCATTTCTGGTAGGCAACCAATCTAGATTAAGAGACGTCTGAATCCTGGACTGAGCACAGCCATCACTCTCTATTCTTCCATAGGGATATAACTGTGGGCTGGGCACGGTGGCTCACACCTGTAATCCTAGCACTTTGGGAGGCCAAGGCAGGCAGATCACTTGAGGTCAGGAGTTCAAGACCAGCCTGGCCAACATGACAAAACTCTGCCTCTACTAAAAATACAAAAATTAGCCGGGCATGGTGTTGGGTGCCTGTAATCCCAGCTACTCAGGAGGCTGAGACAGGAGGATCGCTTAAACCTGGCAGGTGGAGGTTGCAGTCAGCCGAGATTGCGCCACTGCACTCCAGTCTGGGTGACAGAGCAAGACTGCATCTCAACAACAACAACAAAAAAAAAAAAACAAAAAAAAGAGAGAGAACTGTGAAGTAAACAAAAAAACAAAACAAAACAAAACACTAAAGTTAATAAATAAAAACATGATTTAAAGATTAGTTTTTTACTCAATGCTTTCAATGAATCATATGTGCTCCTGGGCTTAATTAACTTTATTAGGGAGTGATCAGTTCTTTAGTTTGTAGTAGCTCCTCTTTCCCCTTCAAACATATGAGAATGAAAATAAATAAGAACTATCCATTGGCCACACATACTTCACGTTTCAGAGATTATAGCATTTATTAGGCCAAACAATGTTCCTATTTATAGCTGGAAAGTCTATGTTCCAATGATTCATATAATCATCATTTTTTTGAGGTGAAGGAGGAAGATTATTCTAATTTTTTTTCTTTTCCTTTTCATTCTGTCTGTCCTAAATCCAACTCCACATCTGGAGATATAAATGTTACGGATTATAAAGTGAGATTGTCAATCTGTTGTTGTTGTTATTGTTGTTAGAGCATGAAAAACTAATTCCCCTGGGGGGAGAAAGGCTAATGACAGCATTCAAAACTGAATTGTTCAATTTCTGACAGATATATGACATCTAAAAAGTGACTTCACTTTTTCTTTTAAAAGACTAATTTTTAGAGCAGTTTTATTTTTTATTTGTTGTTTATTTTTGAGATGGGATCTCACCCTGTCACCCAGGCTGGAGTGCAGTGATGAGATCTCGGCTCACTGCAACCTTTGCCTCCCAGGTTCAACCAGTCCTCCCACCTCCGTCTTCCGAATAGCTGGGACCACAGGCACGTGCCACCATGCCTAGTTAATTTTTCATATTTTTGGTAAAGACAGGGTTTTGCCATGTTGCCCAGGCTGGTCTCAAACTCCTGAGCTCAAGTGATCCTCCTGCTTTAGTCTCCCAAAATGCTGGGATTACAGGCATGAGTCACTGCACCTGGCCTAGATTCACAGCAAAATTGAGCAGAAAGTGTAGAGATTTCCCATAAATCTCCTGCCTTCCCAACCACATGCATAGGCTCCTTATTATCAACCTCCCCCAACAGAGTGGTACATTTTTACAATTAATGAACGTACATTTAGTCATCCTTTACCTTAGGGTTCACTGTTGGTATTGTGCATTCTGTGGGTTTGGACAAATGTACAGTAATATGTCCCCATTATTATAGTATCATACAGAGTATTTTCACCACCCCCCAAATCCTCTGTACTTTGCCTATTCATCCCTCTCCCAACATCTAACTCCTCATATTTTTACTGTCTCCACAGTTTTGCCTTTTCCAGAATGCCATGTAGTTGGAATTATACAATATACAGCCTTTTCTGGTTGACTTCTTTCACTGAGTAATATGCAGTAAGTTTCCTCCTTGTCTTTTCATGGCATGCTAGCTCATTTGTTTCTAGCACTGAGTAATATTGCATTGTCTGGGTGTACCAGAGTTTATCCATTCACCCAATGAAGGGCATCTTGTTTGCTTCCAAGTTTTGGCAATTAAGAATAAAGCTGCTATAAACATCAGTGTGCAGAGTTTTGTGTGGACTCTCTTTTTTGGCTCTAAATATCTAGAAGAGTACTCACTATATAGGTATTATGGATTTTTGGGTTTGTTAAATTATTATTTATTTATTTATTTCTGAGACAGAGTCTCGATCTGTTGCCTAGGCTAGCTGCGATCTCAGCTCACTGCAACCTCTGCCTCCTGGGTTCAAGTAATTCTCCTGCCTCAGTCTCCCAAGTAGCTGGGATTACTTGCATGGCTAATTTTTGTAGTTTAAGTAGAGACAGGGTTTTGCCATGTTGGCCAGGCTTGTCTCGAACTCCTGACTTCAGGCAATATGCCCGCCTCGGCCTCCCAAAGTGCTAGGATTATAGACATGAGCCACTGCGCCCAGCCTGGGTTTGTTAAATTATATTTGAGACTTTTCATGGAGCAGAACTTTTATGAAACTTAAAACACATGAATTGAACATACATTCCTGCCCTCACCCTGTAAATGTAAGTTTGGCTCAAATATGAATTCCAAAAGAATTTCTGTGTCTGAACTAGAGGCATGAAGAACTAGAGGCTTTACTATCTGCATTAGGCTTTTAAACATATACTCATTAGAATATGAAGATTTATTATGGTTTTTTTTTTTCAATATTCTGTTTCAGGACACTAAAAGTGCTGGAACAGAAGTGCTAAAATTTTGACTCCTAGTTTTTTCTAGGACCATATGTGTATGACTAGATCAGGAGAAAAATCTGTAAGCTCGCAAGTAAAGTAATGTTTGTAAAATTTTCAAACTGTTCTTCTGGACTAAGACTGTTGCTCTGAATAGAAGTTTGGAGGTTTTCTTGAGCTCTGAAAAATGTGCATGTTTGTATATGTGCGTATGTGTGTGCACTGGCTATTAAGGAAATAGTTACACTGACTAAACGTCTAATCAAAGGCATAATAGCTAAAGACCTCAAAGCTCATTTATTTTAATTTTTGTGCTCTAGAGTTTTGACTAGCAAACCTTTCTAATATGCACACAGGAGCCTAATAATAGAAATCTGACAGCTCAACTCATTTTGAATGTTTATTAAGAAGTACTTTTCCCCCCAAACCGTTAGTTAACATGAGAAGAGAGTTTATCTTTTTAGTACACTCAAGACTGCTATCAACTCCGTGGCATATAAATAAAGGGGTTAGGAAAAACCAAAAAACTTCCAGAATGACCGTAGGCTACAGGTATAAGAAGAAAGCACCAACAATGTGGCATATTTATAAAAACTGGCAAATCACAGAAGAGCCTGGATGGGGAAGGGTACTTGCCTCCCCTCAGTTTGTCCCTGTGCAAAAGCGGTTAAATCAAGTTACAGCCTGACCTGCTGGGAAAGTACGGTTTAGCAGTCTCACAATTATCACTGTTGTTCAGCTGTAAAAGAAAGAAGAGAAGGGTTTTTTGTTGTTGTTGCTCTATTTTATTTTGATTTTAAGAAGTGTTTGAGCATGTTTAGGAAGAGGAAGTTAGATTTATGCCAAGTTATCTCTGATTCTCTCTCTGGATATTCCCTCTTGCTCTCCTCCAGAGGTGGGAATTTCCCTACCCTTCTCCTTGCTTCCCCTGCTGCTTCCAGCTCAGTAGTGGAGCAACTTGCATATAAGCCTTTTCTTAGGCTGCCCACCTTTGACTGAATCCAGGCCTGAGCTAAGTTTTTGATGTATCTGAATAGAGTACAACAATTCAGGCAGAAATTCACATCCAAAGAATCTTTTTTTTCTCAATTCAGATAATCTAACAGGCACAGAAAGAAGAACATTTTCTCATCTGATTATCTCAAAATATGCATACATAAAGACATATAGTTTTGTGATTTTAATCTTCTTTATTTTATGTTTTTCCCTAGTTTATAGTATTTTGCTCTCTCTTTTATTAAAAAAAATTTTTTTTTTGGTCCAGGTGCAGTGGCTCACGCCTGTAATCCCAGCACTTTGGGAAGCCGAGATAGGAGGACTGCCTGAGCTTAGGCATTCAAGACCAGCCTAGACAACATGGCAAGATCCTGTCTCTATTTAACTTTTTTTTTTTTTTTTTTTCTGAGATGGAGTCTCACTCTGTCGCCCAGGCTGGAGTGCAGTGGCGAGATCTTGACTCACTGCAGCCTCTGCCTCTTGGGTTCAAGCAATTCTCCTGCCTCAGCTCCCGAGTAACCGGGATTACAGATGCCAGCCACCATGCCTGGCTAATATTTTGTATTTTTAGTAGAGATGGGGTTTCACCATGTTGGCCAGGCTGGTCTCAAACTCCTGACCTCAGGTAATCTGCCCACCTCGGCCTCCCAAAGTGCTGGGATTACAGGCGTGAACCACCGCACCTGGCGAACAATTTTTTCAGAGTCAAGGTCTTACCCTGTCATGCAAGGTGGAGTGTAGTGGCACCATCATAGCTCACTGCAACTTCCTGGGCTCAAGTGATCCTGCCACCTTGGCCTCCAGAGTAGCTGGGACTATAGACATGTGCCACCATACATGGCTTAGCTTTGTCATTTTTCATTAGAAATTCATAGTTTTTTTTTTTTGGCATTTAGTTTGGGAATTTCAAAATTTAAATTATTGCATATAGTTATATTGTTATAACTTATCATAATGAAATAAAAATAAAGATATAAGCTAGTGCTCATATTCTATTTTCAGTTTCCTCATTTACTGAATATTACTGAATCTTGACATTTTCAGCCACCTGTAATCCTACTTCTTATTTAACTCAAAGATTTTTAAAAATCGATAAGAAAACAGTGGTTTTTCCCATTTTTAAAGATAAGGTTAATTAGATTATTTCAATTCTGAATATTATTTTATGCCCACAGGATGACTGTGGGAGAGTATCTTGCTGGGAATGGATGGTAATTGTCCATTTTAGTGTTGTATAAAGCATCTAAATGAAGTTTAATACCGAAGTTATTAAAAGAGAGTCTTGATTCTATTCTGGGATTGAATGTGGTCCTGAGAGCCAAAGAAATGGACATATGCATCTTAAATTATTGATTCTTTCCTACAGGGTGGGACTAGGGAGAGGAGTGGGTACCTCTGATTATTCTTTTTGCCTCAGGCTCCAATATGGTTTGGGAAGGCACTGATACTGATCTTATCCGCCTTTAAAATTTTAATATTTTGTTCATCATGATTTTTTGTGTGTTCATTCAGCTTTCTAAAATTATCCATTAGAATATTATTTCCCCGGATGACTTTGTTTTTTATGACAACCCCCCAACCTTAAATTTGGTGCACAAGGCAATTTTGTGCCTAACCCTAGCCTGTTTTTCTGTATTTGCTGTTTCCTCAACTCTGATTAGTTGGAATGCTTAGAGCCTGAAACAGTATTCTGCAAAGAATAGATGTTTGTTAAGAGGTTAATGATACCACTGATTGAGATTCGATACTTGCACAGGCCAGGTCCCTTCCAATGCAACGGGTCCAGCGATGTGGGCCAAGGAGTCATAACAATTTGCTTCATGACCTCTACCAAAAGGTAGGGAGAAGCAGGCAGCACTCGCTGAGAATACTAGGCTCATTCACGAAGTCAAAGCATCTGCAGGGCCATCTTGAATGCAGCCCATGTACTGTGAGAGTGGCCTGAGTCTACACGACGTACAATACAGAGGCTATGGAGCTAGATCACCTGGGTTTGCAGCTCAGCTGGCCCACTTAGCACTTGCAGGACTCTGGGTAAGTTGCACAACTGCTGTGCTGTTTCTTTCCCTATATCATGCGGATAGTAAAAATATCTGCCTCGGATTACACGCCTGTAATCCCAGCACTTTGGGAGGCTGAGGCGGGCGGATCATGAGGTCAGGAGTTCAAGACCAATCAGGCCCACATAGTGAAACCCTGTCTCTAATAAAAATACAAAAAATTAGCTGGGTGTGGTGGTGTTCGCCTGTAATCCCAGCTACTCGAGAGGCTGAGGCAGGAGAATCGCGTGAACCCAGAGGTGGAGGTTGCGGTGAGCTGAGATTGCGCCATTGCACTCCACCCTGGGCGACAGTGCGGGCCTGAGACTCCATCTCGGGGAAAAGAAAAAAAAAAAAAAGGAGTACCTGCCTCATGAGCTTTCTGTGAGGATGAAATGAATTAATGCATGTATCTTTGAATAGGTTCCTTGGAAAACTGCCTAAGGCAAAAGCTTCTGTGTTAATTTTTTATTAGGGAGTGCAATCCCAGGAGGCGAGAGAGGGGAAAAGGAATGTAAGACAGGAAAGGAGGGAGAGCAAATACAGAGGGTGCGTTGCGCTGCTGGCCTGTCTTCCTGATCACTTGGTCTCACAGAACTGCTCCAAGTCTGTATGAAAACATCTAGAAACAGGCCCTCAGAAAGGAGGAAGAGAAAACTATTCATTTGTCGGCTCCTTCCTGTCTCCTTTCTTTCATAGGTCGAAGTAGACCTATGGAGTTGGAACTCCATCACCTGTAAGAATCCCATTGGCTGGCCCTCTGGGCGGCTGCAAGGAAAGCCAGAATCTCCACAGGGCCAGTCAAACCAGTGTGCAGGTCCGGTGGTCTCTGTCAGTCAGAGTCCTACGTGGTGGCTCCTTCCCCTTTAGCTACAGTGGATACAGCTTTACAGCCACAGGAACAATCTGAGTTGTATTGTTGGAGCCTGGATTCTTCTCGATACTCTCAAACCTAGAAACTAGCTGCTGCTCCCTCAGCAAAGTATTCTTTTGTGTGTTTGAGGGACATATTTGTTTTTGGCTATGCCTGGTCTCTCTGTCTCTTACACTGTCCTTGAGGTCTTCAAATATCTTTTTTTTTTTTTTTTTGGTCATTTGGAGCTCAACTCAAATGTCGCTTTCTCAGAAAGGCCTTCCAGTGACGGGTGCAACTTTCCTTGTTCTCAGACATAAAGAGATGCATGTATATCCTTCTTCTCTTAAACTCTTAACCGTGTTTTTAAAATGCATCTAATTTCGTCCCACAGACGAGGACATTTTATGTTACAAGAGGAAAAGGCGAGAATCAGGGCCTGCGGCTCACTCTGACACTCTGCAGCCTGGCAGTTCACAGCCAAACCACAAATGGAACTAATGTCTCATTATTGGCTTCCCATTACATCTGACCTGTTATGAATCAACCCCCTTTCCCTATCAATGTCAAAGCTGGCTTGTTCAGGATGTGAAAAGATGTCATTTCTCTTCCTGTTTCTTTTTCATTCTCTTTAAAACAATTAATGTTGACTTTGAAGTCTTGGCTTGTAGTAAATTTAACACTGGCAAGTGAAATTTGGAAAAAAAAAATCAGCCACGCACAAATACAAAAGTTGCTTTTTACTTTATTTCTTTCCCCTTCATCTCTCTGTGCCTCCCTCCTCACAGAACATGTGTATAGTAACCCCCGCCCTGTCACCCTGGGCTTCTACAAGCTCAGTTCTTTAATCCAGGTACTTGTGCCTGGAATGGTTTCTAACCCTCTTTGGTCAACACATGCTAAGTTATTCACAAGGCTTGAGAATTCATATTTTGTGGTAAAGATAATGTGTCATTACAAAATAAAAGATCTAATATTTCCATTATAATCACCCTCTAATTTAATTTTAGGGTTCTTTCAGGATTTTTTTTTTTTCTTTTTCTCTGCTTTCTTATTTGACCCACATCCAAGCAACTTCTGTATAAAGGATAATGGTCAGAATTGACACCTTAACTTAATAAATCCAGAAACAAACACTCTCATAATGGATTGAATTCCTTGGCTTCCACACAGCACAATCATCTGTTTGTTGAGCACTCAGTTCTCTTTTAAAAAATTTTTAACTTTTTTATTATTTCAATAATTTTGGGGAAACAGGTGGTATTTGGTTACATGGATAAGTTCTATAGTGGTGATTTCTGAGATTTTGGTGCACCCATCACCTGAGCAATGTACACTGTACCCAGTGTGTAGTGTTTTATCCCCTACCCCTCTCCCATCCTTCCCCCTGAGTCCCTAGAATCCATTCTATCATTCTTATGCCTTAAGTCCTCATAGCTTAGCTCCCACATATGAGTGAGAACATATGATGTTTGGTTTGCCATTCCTAAGTTACTTCACTTAGAATAATGGTCTCCAACTCCAACTAGGTTGCTACAAATACCATTATTATTATTATTATTATTATTATTATCTGAGAAGGAGTTTTGCTCTTGTTGCCCAGGCTGGCGTGCAATGGCATCATCTCAGCTCACTGCAAGCTCTGCCTCCTGGGTTCAAGTGATTCTCCTGCCTCAGCCTCCCAAGTAGCTGGAATTACAAGCATGCACCACCATGCCCGGATAACTTTGTATTTGTAGTAGAGACAGGGTTTCTCCATGTTGGTCAGGCTGGTCTCAAACTCCTGACCTCAGGTGATTTGCCCACCTCAACCTCCCAAAGTGCTGGGATTACAGGCATGAGCCACTGCGCCTGGCCTAAATTTCTTTAAGTTGGTTTTCACCTTTCTCTGGTGCATCATTGAATAGCTTAATAATCGACCTTCTGAATTCTTTATCTGGCAATTCAGAGATTTCTTCTTGGTTTGGATCTATTGTTGGAGAGCTAGTATGATCTTTTGGGGGTGTTATATGACCTTGTTTCATCATATTACCAGAATTACTTTTCTGGTTCCTTCTCATTTAGGTGGACTGTTTCAGTGGAAAGATCTGGAACTCAAGGGCTGCTGCTCAGATTCTTTTGTCCCACACAGTGATCCCTTAATGTGGTCCCCTCCCCCTTCTCCTAGGGATGGGGCTTCCTGAAAACCAGGCCACAGTGATTGATATTGCCTTTCTGGGCCTAGCCACCCAGCAGGGCTACTGGCCTTCAGGCTGGTGCTGGGGAGTGTCTGCAAAGAGTCCTGTGATGTGATCCATCTTCAGTCCCCCAGCTGTGGATACCAGCACCTACTCTAGTGGAGGTCGCAGGGGAGTGAAGTGGACTCTGGGAGTCCTTGGTGTAGTTTTGTTTAGTGTGCTGGTTTTCTCGAATGCTAGTTACGCTAGCAGTGAAGTTGTTACATGGATGGACTCAGGACCTGTGGTTAGCCAGAGTGTTGCAGGCAACGGAATTAGCTGTTGTTTTCTCCTTCTTTGGGGCAGGGTTGTTCTGTTATGAGTTGCCATAATGGCTTGGGTTGGTTGGCCTCCAGCTGGGAAGTGGCACTTTCCATACAGCACCAGCTGCAGTAGTAAAAGGGGGATATAATCTTACCCTACATTGGCCAGGATGGGTCCTTGGGTGCCTCAGGTGATGGGCAGGGCCATAGAGCTCCCAAGAGCTCATGTCTTTTGTCTTCAGAGTTTCTCAGCTGTCTCGTGGCATTTGCAGCAGCAAGCCCTGAACACTCACTTTTATGATGTCTTGACTGTGGTCAACCAGAGTCTGGCTGGACCCGACCATTGAAGGGAATGCATGACCATGTGAGAAAAGTCTCCTCACTTCAGAGCAGCTCCAATGGTGAGAAAGGTCTTTGAATATTGAGCTGAAATCTACATCCTGTGATACTGGCCCACTGTACTGGTTCACCTTATGAAATAGTGCTTCTGAAAGTACCCCCTGTGGTTCTCCTGGAAATAAAGTCTTTCCACCCTCCACATGAGGCCCTTTGCATGACAGTTGGTGGTTGTGGAGCCCAGATCCCTGCTTTCATAAGCTTAAGTTTGAAGATCTGTGCTCTAAAGCCAAAGAGAATAATGAGGCCAATGCTTCTTATGCATCCTAGTTCTTCAGTTAGGTGGAGACAGGTTATTATTATCTCTTTGTTTCTCCATGTCATCTGTTCTCCAAACCAAGTTTCCCCAATTTTTTCAACTGTCCCTCATATGAAATAGCTCCAAGTCTTATTCTCTTCAAACTATGTTTTATTATTAGCATTTGTCCTAAAATTTCATACTCAGAACTAAACATGGTGCTCCAACTGTGTCCTGAAAGAGGCTGGGGGAGGGTGAAGAATGAAAGGACCAGCCTTCCTTCTTAGAACAGATGCTGTATTTTTATAAGAGAAACCAATGATGAAATTAAATAAATTTCTTTGGTTCAAGATCTTCACTTAGCTGTAGAAAATTTGGTCTAGAGAGAAACAGTTTAAATATAACTATGGAACCGCAAAAGAGAATACTGATGGGTTAGCCTGAGCACTGTGTATGGTAAAACCTCACTCATTACTCTGGATTGCTGATTTAGAACTTTTGGTAGTTGGAATGGGGTTAAGATAAAGATTGTCTTTGGCTTATCTGTGTCAAGTGGATTTAGTAAGCAAAAATATGGTGTAAAAAATTGTTAGGATATACTTAACCTATTTCAGAGAACACATTTTTAAAGTTTACAATATGGTATCATCTGTATTCTCTTTATGTATTCTCATTTTATATATGAATAAAGTAATTCTTGTTATTTATGAAAGCAAGTCTGTAAGAGTATCTACTTGCTGGCACTCTTTTTGGCCTAAGAGGACATCATCGGATGATAAGACAATAAAATTTTATTTTTTTGAAGAATATCATATAATTCATAGCTTTCAGTAGTTTAGACTGGCCTCCTTCCCTGCCTATCTGTTGAGTCAAAGTTAACTGCATGCAACATTTGGTAGACCAGCTAAGGATCTTGACATAATTTATGATATTTACATCTTTTCCTTCATATGGTAACTCACTGGTTATTATTGTCTTTGTGAACAGGTACATCTAAAAATCAAACAAATACAAGACAATTAGTGAATCTTTCCTAACAAGTCATGAATATTGAGCACAGGACTACTATGGAAGCAAACCACTGTGGAATGGAGAACTATGTCCTTCATTTATAGCTCCAAAATAACAGTAGACCCTGGTTTTTCTGCCCCATCTTTCTACAAATTATTTGTCTCCTTCTGATGACACCTCTTCCTCCTTCCACCTCACTAGAGTTAGGGTTTGAATCTTAGTTTTCTCTGCCTAACTTCTCTTTCAGAGAGTTCATTCACTCTTATGGCTCTATCTCCACTTATCCTCTACCCCTGACTTCTTGATCTTTCTCTGTAATTCTATCCTCTGGGCCAGCGGCTGCTATTTGATTTTGAGAGCAAAGTAAATGTTAATCAAGCATCCACTCTGTGGTCCTTCACATCAGTAATCGTATTTATCCTCATAATAATCTCTTGAGGTAGGTTGTGTTACTCCTGTTCAAATATGGGAAACTAGAAGCTTAGAAAATTATATTCAACGTTGCCTTAAACTGAACATTAGTTTGTGAGGATAATTTGATTATTGTCTGTCACTGTGAGGTCTTCATAATGTTTATAGACCATATCTGCATTTGTTCAACAATTGTTTGTACTCTGTCTTGTAGACAGTAAGCACTAAAATATCTGTGAATGAATAAATGAATGAGTAAATGAGTGAATGAATGGTCAGATAGAAATTTTAGGTATATGATGTGTAATAATTAGTTTGATTTGAGAAGTTCAAAGGCAGCAAGAAGACTAGGAAGCAACTGCACCAAGTCAGATGACAGATGACGTGTGCGGTGGTCATGAAGGTAGTGAGGAGATGGAAGCCATGCTCCTGTTTTACCGGAGAGAGGGCAGTTCATTCAGAGTAGAAATGCCCTGCAAAGATCTTTAGGCTCCTGCACTCACAGGATTTGGAGACTGACTGGACTCCCAGGTTTCTGGGTGGGTGACAGGGTGCTTGATGTTGCCACCAACTAAGTCTGGGAATACAGGAGAAAAATCTTTAGGTCTTTGAGCACCTCACTACCAGATTAATCTTCCTCAAACACCATTTTCATTATGGAACTCTCAAGATCGAGAATCCATAGTGACCCTTTTCTGCACCACAAAACAAATACTGATTTTTTATTTTGGTGTCCAAAGAATTTATTTTGACATTCAATTATTTGGTACCTTCTCCTCCCCTGATCCCAACTGGATTGTAAACCCTTTAAGGGCTGGGAGCATATCGCATAGTTTTTTGCTGTTGTTGTTGTTGTTATTGTTGTTATTGTAGTACCTAAACATAGTGCTTGGTGAGTAGTATGTGTGTAATACTGTTTGTTTAAAGGACTTGAAAGCAATTATATAATAATGGCTTTGAAAGTCATGATTATGAGTACAGGGTAATTTAGGAAAATAATAATGTAACTTGCCTTTACCTGAATTTATGTTACAATTCATAACAGCAGTCATTTATATAGTGAATCTCATGTGCTACGTATTAATTCTAAATGCTTTACATTGATTAATTCATTTAATTCTTACAACCCTATAAGAATAGATATTATTATTATTCCCATTTTATAGATGAGGACACTGGGAAGTTAAGAACATTCGTTAAAGTTGCACAGGTAGTAAGTGTAGAGAGTTTGGATTTGGACACAGGCAAGTCTGGCTTAAATGTTCACTTAACTATCACATCTTATACAGCATCTTGTAGCTAACTCAGGACCCATTGATTATCATAGCTACAAGATAGGTAGTTATCTCATTTATCAAAGATGAACACACAACTAAATGCTAAAAAAAAAAAAAAAGTAATCAAAATCTATATCACCTTTGAGCAAATATATTTCCTAATTCTCCATCATGTTATGCTCATGCTTAGAATTATTGAAAATGGTAAAGGTTTAAGTTGTTCTTTTGCATCTATAACTCATTTGATTCTCACAAAAAGTTGTGCAGTTGTGGACAAATTTGTTATGCCTCATTTTTGTTTGTTTGTTTGTTTGTTTTTTGAGATGGATTCTCACTCTGTCACCCAGGCTGGAGTGCAATGGCATGATCTCGGCTCACTGCAACCTCCACCTCCTGGGTTCAAGCAATTCTCCTGCCCCAGCCTCCTCCACCCACCCAGAAACCTGGGAGTTCAGTCAGTCTCCAAATCCTGTGAGTGTGAGAGCCTAAAGATCTTTGCAGGGCATTTCTACTCTGAATGAACTGCCCTCTCTCCGGTAAAACAGGAGCATGGCTTCCATCTCCTCACTACCTTCATGACCACCACACACGTCGTCTCTCATCTGGCTTGCTGCAGTTGCTTCCTAGTCTTCTTGCTGCCTTTGAACTTCTCAAATCCACCTGAGTAGTAGATTACAGGCATGCACAACCATGCCCGGCTAATTTTTGTATTTTTAGTAAAGACGGGGTTTCACCATTTTGGTCAGGCTGGTCTTGAACTCCTGACCTCATGATCCGCCTGCCTCGGCCTCCCAAAGTGCTGGGATTACAGGTGTGAGCCACTGCGCCCGGCCTGTTATGCCCCATTTTTAAGAAGAAGATGACACGGCAGAGCTGGAAGAGTAGAGTTTTGCTCAGGGCTCCTGTTTCTAGGTCCAGTGTTTCCACAGCATTAGAGATTGGGTGTCGGACCTGAACTCTTTCAACAAGAGCACATCTTTCAGGAAACAGGCTCTAGGATCCAGTGTTGTGTTGCCACACATGTAGGACATATTGAACTTAGAAGTGAGATCTCCTAGGTCAGATGTGCATGTGTAAACCAATGAGATTTTGTAAGAATATTTGCTAAAATGTTTTATTCAAAACGTTCCTCTATAGTCTTCTAAAATTTTGAAACAATTTACTGTTTATATCCTAATTCTTAGGAGCTTTTTTTATTTAAAAAAAAAAAAAGTTAATGGAAAGTTTCATAACTTAATAATCATAGTTTTTACCATCTTGCTGAATTACCAATAATAGTTATTGCTATCAATGGTTGTGATTTGGTAACTTGCATTTGATTAATTCACTGAAAATGAATCTTGGCTCATCAATTCATCAAAATGGGAGGGGAATAATAACAAGAATATGCTATTTAGAGTTGTTCTCAGGATTGGCTATATGTATTAATTTGCAAAATGCTTCAAACAGCTCCCCATCCCTAGCAAATATTCAGTAAATATAAACTATTATTTTTATTAACATTATTATTAACATAAGTACTAATGGTCCATAATAATGATCTTTTCAGGACAGTATTCCAGTATTTTAAACAGTGGCACCAAGAGCTGTTTTATGTAAGACTTGTGTCCCCAACTATTCCTGAGAGCTCTTTTGGGATCTTTCACCTGTTATTTTCTCTTAAGTCCTTACCAAGCCATTATATTACCCTAGGCCACTGTTAGGGCCTTATCTTTCTCTCTGTTAGACAAAAGTAGTAGTTTTTTCCTCCAGTTTTATCTTCTAGGTGACATATTGAAAACTTAGTGGAAAGTTGAAGTCTGGAGTTAAAGATCTAGTAGTGGTGTGAAAAGCATTTTATTGCTATTGTCTACCAGCTAACAACTTATTGATCAAGAAGATAAAAATTTTAGTGATCTTTATCAAGTGTACCCTACAAGATTGATGCCCCTGTGTTTAACCTTACTTTGTGGTGATGGCCACAACTACTTTTTCATTATGTCACCTGACACTATTTTTTTTTTTAAACAGATCAAGAAATAAACTATTCAAAACAAAGAAAATTCACAAGAAAAAGATTTTGACTCATGAAAGGGGTACCCCTAACTTTCCTTGCTGGGTAAAATGAATCATTGTTAGGTAATGACCTCAGGACAGACTTATTAAAACAAAACATAATATTTTCATTTTCCTTTTTCTTTGAATTTCACTCTTACGGATTTGTGGTTATAATGAAACATCCCTCATTTTATTTCAGAGCTATCTTTTGAGACTAGAGTCATTTCTGTGCCAAAGCTACAACTCTCAAAGACGCCTGGCTGGACACACTGGGAAATTCGTGTGCATAAATGAGCTAATGTACCGTTGTGTTCTTATGACCAGTGGGAAAATAGTCAAGATTCCCCCTAGTTCTTGGAAAATTTCTTTCCTTCCCACCTTCCTGCCCTTGTCCCATTTCTCTGGTTTTACCTTCCTCTCTCTGTTTCCTTTTCACTTCATATTGTCTTCTTCTATTTTCACTTCTTTTCTCCTATCTTCCCTCCATTCCTTTGCCTTGACCCTTTCACCCTGATTTCTTCTCTCTATTATTTTTTTCCATCTAGGAAATTCTATGGCATCTTGTAAATCCAAAATTCGAACCATTACAGAAGACCAAGAGACTAAAGCTAAAACATGTAATCAGGTTATCTTCCTGTCCTTGCATGCTTGCCCTGTTTCCCTAAGGATTCATTTCCACCATAGTTCTTGGCTCTTGGTTCCCTGTTACATTTACAGTCTTGTTCCTAGGCCTACCTCTTTATACTTTGCATCTGTATGTACTCTCTCTCTTTCTTACCTTTAGCCCACTCTACCAGGCTCTGGTGTGGGTTTGCAGTGCTGCGTCTGCTCCTTGTCACCTTCATGACACCTTCTGTGTCCTGCTTCTATCTAATTGTCCTCTAGTGAGCCCTACGATGGGCCTGTCCCACCTGCTTCAAGGAGGGCATGGCCATCTCTCCAGCTCACTCCTTCCCTGACATTTGCTAGGTCAGTGTCGTCTCCTGGGCTGAATGGTTCAAGTATTAATTTATTATAATATTTATTAATTCAACCAAAATGTATCAAGCTCTATACATGATAGTAAAGATAAAGGTAGCAGACCTTTTCTTTTTTCACATATTGCTTGTTTTTTTTCCTTGAGTTTCTTAAATTCTACTGAATCTAGGAAAGCAAATATTGTTATGCATTTCATTTAACACCCTTCAAATAATACTGGATAATTAATTTTTATGCAAAATTAAACCTAGTAGGCATTTTTAATTGAAGTATAATTTACATGGCACCAAACTCTGACTCACCTTGTTTCATTGACTATAAGTACGATATCCTTGTAAAATTAAACAGAACAAAACTGAATGATTAACAGAGTTCTCCATTTTTGATTCAGACATTTTGACCCTCTTTAGGTCTGAAGCTTTATACAGACACAATAAGAATTTAGTAATAATAAGTACATTTCACCCAGGTATTATTTGGTGATTGTATGTGTTTACCAAAATGGAAAAAAAAACCCCAACAAACTACACAAAACATATTGAAAATCCATGAGGAATCTGACTTATCTTAAAGCACACACATTCACAGAAAAATAAAGTTTCAAAAAGCAATGTATGTTGAAGTTAGGACAAATACCTAATGCATGCAGGACTTAAAACCTAGATGTTGGGTTGAGAGATGCAGCAAACCACCATGGCGCATATATATTTATGTAACAAACCTGCACATTCTGCACATGTATCCTGGAACTTAAAGTTTTTTTATTTTTTTTTTTAAAAAAAGGGCCGGGCACGGTGGCTCACGCCTGTAATCCCAGCACTTCGGGAGGCCAAGGCAGGCAGATCATCTGAGGTCAGGAGTTCGAGACCAGCCTGGCCAACATGGTGAAACCCTGTCTCTACTAAAAGTACAAAAATTAGCTGGGTGTGGTGACGGAACCTGTAATCCCAGCTACTCAGGAGGCGAAGACAGGAGAATCGCTTGAACCCGGGAGGTGGAGGTTGCAGTGAGCCGAGATCGTGCCACTGCACTCCAGCCTGGAAGACAAGAGCAAGACTCTGTCTCAAAAAACAAAAACAAAAACAAGGAAACAACAGCAGTAACAACAACAAAACAATGTATGTTAAAGTGAATGGAAAAGAGATTAAGATCCTTGTTGAGTCAAAAAAATTATAGCTTTTTATGTAACTCACAGTCAAAAACAATGCTCAACATTCCTTACTTCTGTCTTCCTGACTTCAACCCTCAACTGAACGAGTCTTATCATTTTAATATTAGCATGTTTACAGTAATGATAATGTCATTAAATTAAGTGTATATATAATTATAAACACTGTTAAGTTTTAACTTGGTTTTCAGATAATTTTTAACAACCAATGTTTCTATTTGCAAAGTAATGCACAGATGTGAGTAATTGATATATTATTTGTAGTAACACTCTCCTTTGCAAGACAAATACTCTAATTAAAATCAACAGATAGCACGAAATCACACCGGCTCCAGCAAAATGAGCACTTTGGAAAATGCATCCCAAATGAGAAAACGAGATTTCCTTGAGTCTGGTGTCTTTTGTGCCTCTGTGCAAAGACACCACATAGCTTAGGACACTGAACAGAGATGTTACACTACTCTGTTCTCCAGGCTAAAAATAAGCAGTATTTAAATTTCCCACTAAATCATTCTGATTAAAGCTTAAGGTATAAAATGGAGCATCTTCTCTTAATGAACTTTTAAGGGTAAAGAATTAATGTGAACTGAGCCCCTATGATGCATGTTATTTTATTTATTCCTTTAACACTTTGGGGTAGACACTGGTGTCCCTGTTTCACTGGTGAGGGAATCAGAGCTCCAAGAGGTTAGGTCAGTTGTCCAAGGCTGTGGAGGCAGCAATGCTATTCAAACCTATGTCTGTTGACTCCCAAACCCATGCTTGTTTCACTGCATATTACATTACTTTCTCCTGTTTGTGTTTGAGTTGATAGGATAGAAAATCACTCTATCATCCATAGTTGCTGCCAGGTGTTTCCACTGGCAGGTGCTGGGGACAGCCTTACAGCCTCCTCCCTTGAGGAGTTCTTTCCAAAGTGCCAGTTCAGAAAACAAGGATCACAAGACTGGAACTAAGCAGCCCCAGACAGGTGCAGGAACAGTGGAAGAGAGGTAGCTGAGACCCATTTACGACACTGTCCGAGCAGTGCAGGTGGAAGCTGGTTGGAAAGCCATTAGGGGGCTTTAGAATAGGTGCAGATGAAGAAAGGGGAGGGGGGACTGGGAAAGAGAGGCAGGTAATACAGAACTGAGGGAGGGAGAAAGTGGCTTGAAGGTGAAGAGGTTAAGTGGTTAGAGAAGGGAGAGTGGATGAGGATTATCAGAAGGCACAAGGAGGGCTTTGTGGTGAGAGCAGAGGGTGGAGGGCAAGGCACAGATGAGACGGGAAGGAACTTTGCCTAAAGAACGAAAGAAAGAATAAGCACAGTTTTATCTTCATTAGAAGTGGAAGTTTGTCTTACGTGACAGGTTGTTCCAACCCATTGTGTTGGGCAAAGATATTGGATTATCTCAACTGTTTACCATTAGAAATGTGTAGATTCCTGGGGCCACTTTATAGCAAATGCTCCCTAATATGCCTGAGCTTGTGGAATTCATTATATGCAGTGGTGTGGTGAGGTAAAAACAGCATGTATTGAAAGCTCCCTAACTTCTGATCAATTAACCAGAATCCTCCCAATTTGAGAGCATACAGAGATGAAAAATAATTTTTTCAAAGCATAGATAACTTATCTCCGGGGGCCAACTATATGTGATTCATAGATTTCCTGGGGGTGAATTATACTTTAAAATATAACACATAGAGTCATCACCAGGTCCTAAAAGTCCTGTTTAAGTTTGTTGGAAATGTTGGTAAACTTCCTTAGATACCCAAAGGCCACATTGAGTTCACAGCTCATTTCATGGAGTTTGCAAACCTTTCAGCAATGCTGAATTGGATTTCAGTTGAATTGCATGCGAACGTGGGCCAAGTTTCAAGGGAACATTGGGTATTTCTTTCAGGTAGAAGCCAGGTGAAACTCAAAGGGTCCAAAGTGGGTTTTGCTTTGAGTTTCCTTTTGGTTCTGCTTGAACTTGACACTCAAAGTGAAACTCAGGAGATCTGAACTTCTTGCAAACTCGGGCGCAAAGGGAGGTTTTTGGAAGCAGAACTTGCATGCTGAAAATGCTGAGCTAACAGTACAAATTGGTGCTTCACTTTGCTCTGCCCAAACCTCTGAAGACGGTTTCATCTGGAAAAAGAAGTTTTCTTGTAGCATGTGTAGAGTTTAGAAACGCGTTGCAAGAGGACTTTGGGCTTACCGATAGATTGCCTGCAACAAATTCCTGTAATGCCAGATTGCCAGCCAGAGTCCTCTCAGTAGCCTATGGAATGGATTAACCAAGTTCCTATATCGCATCCTTGAATTTACATTAAAGCCATGTTGTTTAATTCAAATGGAATCTGAATGTATTAGCTGGATTGTTGACCATAGTGACATGAAAATATTATCTTATTTGTGAAAATGAGTAACTGGAAAAAAAATCCTGAGTTTTCTCCCCTCACCCCACCTCCGTTAAACACATCCATAAAGACCAACATATGACTGTCGTTAAAAGATAAAGGCACAATACGCACACAGATGATCGAATTTCCAAGATATTTTATAAGATATTCTTCTGACCTGAATCGGGGTTGGTGCTAGGGCAGAGGGAATCTAATTTAGTTTTGGCAAACAAGCCTGAATACTAAATTAAACTTAACAGAAATGAGGGTTTTTTTCAGAAAGGAAACAGGCTGGCAGAATTTTGGCATGTCAACAAAAGGAAATCACACAAAGAGAAAAGGATTAGTCAAAATAAAGATCAAATGAAGATCAAAAATAAATTGGCTTCAACCCAGGAAACATTTGTTACATTTTACAAGCAGGTCTTTCCTTCCCCAGTGTGAAGAACAGAGGAACCACCTGATCTTCCCTTAAAGGTCACTGAGCACCCTACATACCTGTGAAGAAATGCTCCTGGAGCCCCTGAGAAAGCCCAGCACAGGTGCGGTACTGGAAAAAAAAAACAAAAAACAAAAAACAAAAAACTTCCTATTCCTACAACGATAAACGACATAAAGCCAATGAATATTGGTAAGCATATTCTAAGGAAGTGATGGACCAAGTATTTATGCTTCCCAAATACTTGCACAGTGGCTGCTTTAACATAATGAACAAACAATATCTATCTCACTATCCAATCTTTCTACATGTTAGGCATTCTGAAAGACAGTGAACTTTTTCAGTCTCAAAGGATCTTGTTTGATGCATCATTATAACCAAGGTCACATAATTTGTGGGGGCCCGTACAAAATGAAATTGCAGGATCCCTTGTTCCAAAAGCAGGAAAAAGTGCAGTAAAATGTACTAAATGTAAGACTTCTTCTTTTCTTCTAGGGCCTCTTTCTCAACTTACAATGTTTTTTATTTTCTAATTAATGTTATTCTAGGTAAAGAAAAATTAAAACTTGAAATCATTAGCATGAATTTTACTGCTCATTTTTGTTTTGTGTATGGCTAGTCTTACATGCAAATGTAAGAGCATTGCCTTAGTATGGCAGAATTACCGAAATTGCACAATTTGTAGTTTGTAGTTCACACATACATACACATTTCATTCTTACCAGAACAGTGGAAATGCTTCACAAAATTAACTCAACTTTTTTTCATTTCACTCCTTGATATGCATATATTGTGGCAACACTCTCTACCTTCAGCTTACTGATGAGTAAGGAAGGCTTGAAAGAAAAGGGACTATGGGTTGCCCTATCTGTCCCTAACACAGAGGATTTATAGATGGCTTTGCTGGAGAAAGTTACATCTGGAGCCAGTAGAAGCAAGGTATAGATGTGAGAATTTCAGGAGAATAGTCTGGTAAAGGGCAGGATTACTGCATGAGATATGATACACTTTAACACAACTGATGATTTTATTTTTTTCTTGTTTTTGCATCTTTTGGATTCTCTATAATTAATTGACACATTTTGTAAGTGAGGTGTTCAGACTCATCATGAGAATGAGATCACCTCCACCAAATGCCAGCGTCATTCAGAAACTTCCATCTTAGGTCAGAGATCATAAATCCAATCCTGACTAAGCCATTCACACAAACGTTCACAATATGTAGGCAGTCCCAGTATCTTTTCTAAAACGATGTCTAAAAATAAATTCTACAAAGAATACAATACTTTAGACTCCACAGAGGAGCTAAAAATGGAATGCTGTGGGACATCGAAATGTTATTTAATTCTGAAAGGTGATTTTCTGTGAAATCAAACTCTGAGGTCCTTGTGATACTGTAATTATCCTACCTGTTTAAAGAGAAAGGAGGCCTCAATTGTAGGAAACCATTAGCTTTTGTGTTTTTGTGTGTTTTGTACTTTTCTTTAATAGATGAAGACATACAAATAAGATTTTAATATATCTTTAAAAAGAGTGTTGTATATTAACTTCTGAATTTGAAATGCATTTACCCTTCATGTTGTTTTATTATTTTGCAAATAAATACACCCAAATTATTTAAGAACACAGGCACTCATTTTACTGGTATATGCAAGTAAATAGATATATCGATATATAAACTTAAGGAGCTATTATACAAGGATGGGTAAATTAGGTGAGTGTGAGCAGGAAGGGAAACAAATTCTCAAGGTGTATACTGCAGTGTCTCTTCAAATTACTTGGTGGTCTTAGACAGCTGTGGCAGGCAAGATGCTCATAGACGGGCCTAGCATCAAGCCATGAAGCCTGAGCCATCTCTTGGGGAAAAGCCTGAGCAGAATCTGAAGAAATGATGACCCATACATTTTTATTGGAGGCATAAGTTAGAAAACCAGTGCAGAAAAACACTGTTTTTTCTTAAACCATTCAATTATAGCTAAATAGATTATCTTTTAAAACAAAAATGAAAAAGAAAAGAGGAGAAGGAAGGCTGATCCACTAAGTATGTGAGATCATGTTTATACTCAGGGTATGGGCCCAGTCAGTGTTGAACCCTTGATGGCTACAGATATTCCCCTAAATCATAACCTCAGAGCTGTGCTTCATTAGTCATATGGAGAATCACAGAAGAAAATGTGGGTTAGTTTGTGCAAATGAAACACGACTCCAGGAAAAAACAGCACAACGTGCGCGCCCTGGAGACCATGGTTCCGAAACATTTTACACAAGGGAAAACATTTTATAAACAGCAAATGCCACATGCTTTTGAGTGTCTGAATAGTAGAAGTGGCTTTTCACTCTCATTCAGTATCCCTTGTGACCAAGCATCTGCTCCCTACCTACACATAGCAATGACCACAAATCCTATATTTAGTAGAACTATGCTCACTTGTTACTTAGAAAAATAAATTGACCATTTGAATTTTTATGTATTATGATCTAGAACTCACATGGATTATCTGCGTTACTTTTTCCCTTACAAATCTGAAGGGGAAAAAAAGTTTAATTTTGATAGACATTTTTGGACTAGACTTCTGGGAGTATTTTATATTTTGTGATCCTCTTTTTCTTTTTGTAAATTTCTTTATGGGAAAGACAAGGTTCAAAAAGCAAGTGGTTGTGGTCTGTTTCCTTAGACTTGCCTGGCAGTGCCTACTCATTTCTTCACGGCTGGACCTAAATGCCAATGATAATGGCACAGGCATAAGTGACAGAGCAAGGGAAATGTCAACCAGATTAATTTGAATCAGCCCAAGGCTGCCTTTATTCCTGGATTTTTTCACTGATATGTTTTTTAAAGATTAGAAAGCAAACTTTAGCAAATACATCTATTTTATTTTTAATTTTTAATTTTTTTATTTCAATAGGCTTTGGGGGAACAGGTGGTGTTTCGTTACATGAACAAGTTCTTCACTGGTGATTTCTGAGATTTTGGTGCACCCATCACCCGAGCAATATATACTGTACCCAATGTATAGTCTTTTATCCCTTGCCACCCTCCACCCTTTCCCCCGAGACCCCAAAGTCCAATGTATGATTCTTATGCTTTTGTATCCTCATAGCTCAGCTCCCACATATGAGTGAGAGCATACGATGTTCGGTTTTCCATTCCTGAGATACTTAACTTAGAATAATAGCCTCCAATTCCATCCAGGTTGCTGTGAATGCCATTATTTTGTTCCTTTTTATGGCTGAGTCATATTCCATTATATATATCACATTTTCTTTATCCACCTGTTGATTGATGGGCACTCGGGTTGTTTCTATATTTTTACAATTGCAAATTGTGCTGCTGTAAACACGCATGTGCATGTGGGTTTTTTGTTTGTTTGTTTTTTGTATAATGACTTCTCTTCCTCTGGGTAGATACCTAGTAGTGGAGTTGCTGGATGAAACAGTAGATCTACTGTTAGTTCTTTAAAGAATCTCCACACTGTTTTCCCTACTGGTTGTACTAGTTTACATTCCCACCAGCAGTGTAAAAGTGTTCCTTTTCACTACATACATGCCAACATTTATTATTTTTTGATTATGACCATATTTGCAGGAGTGAGGTGGCATCACATTGTAGTTTTTATTGGCATTTCCCTGATCATTAGTGATGTTAAGCATTTTTCCACATGTTTGTTAGCCATTTGTATATCTTCTTTTGAGAATTGTCTATTCATGTCCTTAGCCCATTTCTTGATGGGATTGTTCATTTTTTTTCTTGCTACTTTGTTTGAGTTTTTTGTAGGTTAGGGATATTAGTTCTTTGTCAGATGTATAGATTGTGAAGATTTTCTCCCACTCTGTAGGTTGTCTGTTAACTCTGCTGATTATTTCTTTTGCGGTGCAGAAGCCTTTTAGTTTAACTAAGTCCCATCTGTTTATCTTTGTTTTCATTGCATTTGCTTTTGGGTTCTGAGTCATGAACTCTTTGCCTAAGCCAATGACTAGAAGGGGTTTTCCAATGTTATCTTCTAAAGTATTTATGGTTTCTGGTCTTAGATTTAAGTCTTTGATCCATCTTGAGTTGCTTTTGGTATAAGGTGAGAAATGAGGATCCAGTTTCATTCTACATGTGGCTTGCCAATGATCCCAGCACCATTTGTTGAATAGCGTGTCCTTTCCCCACTTTATATTTTGTTTGCTTTGTCAAAGATCAGCAGGCTGTAAGTATTTGGCTTTATTTCTGGGTTCTCTATTCTGTTCCATTGGTCTGTGAGCCTATTTTTATACTAGTACCATGCTGTTTTGGTGAGTGCGGCCTTATAGTATAGTTTGAAGTCAGGTAACATGATGCCTCCAGATTTGTCCTTTTTGCCTAGTCTGAGCAAATGCATTTCTTTTTTCTTTTTTTCTTTTTCTTTTTTTTTTTTTTTGAGATGGAGTTTCACTCTTGCTGCCCAGGCTGGAATGCAATGGTGCAATCTCAGCTCACTGTAACCTCCACCTCCCAGGTTCAAGCGATTTTCATGCCTCAGCCTCCCAAGTAGTTGGAATTACAGGCATGCACCACCCCCGGCTAATTTTGTATTTTTAGTAGAGATGGGGTTTCACCATGTTGATCAGGCTGGTCTCAAACTCCTGACCTCAGGTGATCCACCCGCCTCGGCCTCCCAAAATGCTGGGATTATAGGCATGAGCCACTGTGCCCAGCCTGCATTTTAAATATTATAATGAAAATAGTTTTGACCTCATGGACCTCAGACCATACTTTGAGAGTCACTGCTGTGAAGTGGTTATTTCCATATCTGATTGATATTAATATAAGTATAGGTAGCATACTACATACTTCATCCTCACCTTGCTTATTTTCCACGTAACTATGTATTCTGAAGATCTTTCCACATAAATATAAGGAAAGCTTCCTCACTTGCTTTCATAATAGCCTGCTTTTCCATTGTCTGCATTGACTATAACTGATTTTAGCAGTTCTCTTTTGAATTCTGCCTGTCCCATTGAATTATTTTTCTATAATAAATAATAATGCAGTGGACAGCCTTGTAAATACAGAATTTTATGTACAGGCAGGTGTATATGTGAGAAAACACTGCAGAAGGAGGGTGCAACTTGCAGTTTCTTATATTTGGCCAAACTGCCCTTAATGGTGGTTGCTCTGTTTTGCACACCCACCCTGAACAGGCCTTCTCCCCCAACTTGCTGGTGGAAACTTTGCAAATCTGTCAGGTGAACAATGTTATCTTAGTGTAGTTTTAATGTGTGTTTCTCTCCTTATAAACAAGGCTGGACATTTTTTCATATGTTAGGGCCATCTGTATTTTCTTTTCTGTGAACAATAGGTTTTCTTTCAGGTTTTTTTTTTTTTTTTTTTTTTTCCTCAATTTCTAGTGACTTTTAAAGTATTAGGGACGATATAGAGGGACTTTTAGAGCATTGCTCCTGCTACGAATTTCAAATGCTTTATCTTAATTTGTCATTTGTCTGTATAGTTGTTTGTGGTGTCTTTTGCCATGTTGTATTTTTCCATTTTTATGCAGTCAACTTGATCAGTCTTTTTTTTTTTTTTTTTTTTTTTTTTAATTCTTGGCTTCCAGATTTTGAGACTTGGTTTAGAAAGGCTTTTTCTACTCCAAAGTTGTAAAGAAATGCACAAATATTTTCTTCTTGTATCTTTACTTTCCTGTATCATAGTGTACATTAAATTATCGACACATGTGTAGAGTACCTTGATATTTATTTATTTTTATTATACTTTAAGTTCTAGGGTACATGTGCAGGTTTGTCACATATGCATACATGTGCCATGTTGGTGTACTGCACCCATTAACTCGCCATTTACATTAGGTATATCTCCTAATGCTATCCCCTCGCCCCCACCCCACAACAGGCCCTGGTGTGTGATGTTCCCCTTCCTGTGTCCAAGTGTTCTCATTGTTCAGTTCCCATCTATGAGTGAGAACATGTGGTGTTTGGTTTTCTGTCCTTGTGATAGTTTGCTGAGAATGATGGTTTCCAGCTTCATCCATGTCCCTACAAAGGACATGAACTCATCATTTTTTATGGTTGCATAGTATTCCATGGTGTATATGTGCCACATTTTATTAACCCAGTCTATCATTGATGGACATTTGGTTGGTTCCAAGTCTTTGCTATTGTGAATAGTGCTGCAATAAACATACATGTGCATGTGTCTTTATAGCAGCATGATTTATAATCCTTTGGGTATATACCTAGTAATGGGATGACTGGGTCAAATGGTATTTCTAGTTCTAGCTCCTTGAGGAATCGCCACACTGTCTTCCACAATGGTTGAAATAGTTCATAGTCCCACCAACAGTGTAAAAGTGGTCCTATTTCTCCACATCCTCTCCAGCACCTGCTGTTTCCTGACTTTTTAATGATCACCGTTCTAACTGGTGTAAGATGGTATCTCATTGTGGTTTTGATTTGCATTTCTCTGCTGGCCAGTGATGATGAGCATTTTTTCATGTGTCTGTTGGCTGCATAAATGTCTTCTTTTGAGAAGTGTCTGTTCATACCCTTTGCCCACTTTTTGATGGGGTTGTTTGTTTTTTTCTTGTAAATTTGTTTGAGTCCTTTGTAGATTCTGGATATTAGCCCTTTGTCAGATGAGTAGACTGCAAAAATTTTTTCTCATTCTGTAGGTTGCCTGTTCACTCTGATGGTAGTTTCTTTTGCTGTGCAGAAGCTCTTTAGTTTAATTAGATCCTATTTGTCAATTTTGGCTTTTATTGCCATTGCTTTTGGTGTTTTAGACATGAAGTCCTTGCCCATGCCTAAGTCCTGAATGGTATTGCCTAGGTTTTCTTCTAGGGTTTTTATGGTTTTAGGCCTAACATTTAAGTCTTTAATCCATCTTGAATTAATTTTTGTATAAGGTATAAGGAAGGGATCCAGTTTCAGCTTTTTACATATGGCTAGCCAGTTTTCCCAGCACCATTTATTAAATAGGGAATCCTTTCCCCATTTCTTGTTTTTCTCAGGTTTGTCAAAGATCAGATGGTTATAGATGTGTGGTATTATTTCTGAGGGCTCCGTTCTCTTCCATTGGTCTATATCTCTGTTTTAGTAACAGTACCATGTTGTTTTGGTTACTGTAGCCTTGTAGTATAGTTTGAAGTCAGGTAGCATGATGCCTCCAGCTTTGTTCTTTTGGCTTAGGATTGACTTGGCAATGCAGGCTCTTTTTTGGTTTCATATGAACTTTAAAGTAGTTTTTTCCAATTCTGTGAAGAAAGTCAATGGTAGCTTGATGGGGATGGCATTGAATCTATAAATTACCTTGGGTAGTATGGCCATTTTCATGATATTGATTCTTCCTATCCATGAGCATGGAATGTTTTTCCATTCGTTTGTGTCCTCTTTTATTTCGTTGAGCAGTGGTTTGTAGTTCTCCTTGAAGAGGTCTTTCACATCCCTTGCAAGTTGGCTTCCTAGGTATTTTATTCTCTTTGAAGAAATTGTGAATGGGAGTTCACTCATGATTTGGCTCTCTGTCTGTTATTGGTGTATAAGAATGCTTGTGATTTTTACACATTGATTTTGTATCCTGAGACTTTGCTGAAGTTGCTTATCAGCTTAAGGAGATTTTGGGCTGAGACGATGGGGTTTTCTAAATATACAATCATGTCATCTGCAAACAGGGACAATTTGACTTCCTTTTCCCCTAATTGAATACCCTTTATTTCTTTCTCCTGCCTGATTGCCCTGGCTAGAACGTCCAAAACTATGTTGAATAGGAGTGGTGAGAGAAGGCATCCCTGTCTTGTGCCGGTTTTCAAAGGGAATGCTTCCAGGTTTTGCCCATTCAGTATATTGGCTGTGGGTTTGTCATAAATAGCTCTTATTATTTTGAGATATGTCCCATCAATACCGAATTTATTGAGAGTTTTTAGCATGAAGGGGTGTTGAATTTTGTCAAAGGCCTTTTCTGCATCTATTGAGATAATCATGTGGTTTTTGTCTTTGGTTCTGTTTATATGCTGGAATACATTTATTGATTTGTGTATGTTGAATCAGCCTTGCATCCCAGGGATGGAGCCCTGGGATCATGGTGGATAAGCTTTTTGATGTGCTGCTGGATTCAGTTTGCCAGTATTTTATCGAGGATTTTCGCATTGATGTTCACCAGTGATATTGGTCTAAAATTCTCTTTTTTTATTGTGTCTCTGCCAGGCTTTGGTATCAGGATGATGTTGGCCTCATAAAATGAGTTAGGGAGGATTCCCTCTTTTTCTATTGATTGGAATAGTTTCAGAAGGAATGGTACCAGCTCCTCCTTGTACCTCTGGTAGAATTCGACTGTGAATCCGTCTGGTCCTGGACTTTTTTTGGTTGGTAAGCTATTAATTGTTGCCTCAATTTCAGTGCCTGTTATTGGTCTATTCAGGGATTCAACTACTTCCTAGTTTAGTCTTGGGAGGGTGTACGTGTCCAGGAACTTATCCATTTCTTCTAGATTTTCTAGTTTATTTGCATAGAGGTGTTTATAGTATTCTCTGATGGTAGTTTGCATTTCTGTGGGATCGGTGGTGATATCCCCTTTGTCATTTTTTATTGCATCTATTTGATTCTTCTCTCTTTTCTTCTTTATTAGTCTTGATAGTGGTCTATCAATTTTGTTGATCTTTTCAAAAAACCAGCTCCTGGATTCATTGATTTTTTTGAAGGGTTTTTTGGGTCTCTATCTCCTTCAGTTCTGCTCTGATCTTAGTTATTTCTTGCCTTCTGCTAGTTTTTGAATGTGTTTGCTCTTGCTTCTCTAGTTCTTTTAATTGTGATGTTAGGGTGTCAATTTTAGATCATTCCTGCTTTCTCTTGTGGGCATTTAGTGCTATAAATTTCCCTCTACACACTGCTCTAAATGTCCCAGAGATTCTGGTATGTCGTGTCTTTGTTCTCATTGGTTTCAAAGAACATCTTTATTTCTGCCTTCATTTCGTTATGTACCCAGTAGTCATTCAGGAGCATGTTGTTCAGTTTCCATGTAGTTGAGTGGTTTTGAGTGAGTTTCTGAATCCTGAGTTCTAGTTTGATTGCAGTGATCTGAAAGACAGTTTGTTATAATTTCTTTTCTTTTACATTTGCTGAGGAGTGCTTTACTTCCAACTATGTGGTCAGTTTTGGAATAAGTATGATGTGGTGCTGAGAAGAATGTCTATTCTGTTGATTTGGGGCTGAGAGTTCTGTAGATATCTATTAGGTCTGCTTGGTGCAGAGATGAGTTCAATTCCTGGATATCCTCCTTAACTTTCTGTCTTGTTGACCTGTCTAATGTTGACAGTGGGGTGTTAAAGTCTTCCATTATTACTGGGTGGGAGTCTAAGTCTCTTTGTAGGTCTCTAAGCATTTGCTTTATGAATCTGGGTGCTCCTGTATTGGGTGCATATATATTTAGGATAGTTAGCTCTTCTTGTTGAATTGATCCCTTTACCATTATGTAATGGCCTTCTTTGTCTCTTTTGATCTTTGTTGGTTTAAAGTCTGTTTTATCAGAGACTAGGATTGCAACCCCTGCCTTTTTTTGTTTTCCATTTGCTTGGTAGATCTTCCTCCATCTCTTTATTTTGTGCCTATGTGTGTCTCTGCATGTGAGATGGGTCTCCTGAATACAGCACACTGATGGGTCTTGACTCTTTATCCAATTTGCCAGTCTGTCTCTTTTACTCGGGGCAGTTAGCCTATTTACATTTAAGGTTAATATTGTTATGTGTGAATTTGATCCTGTCATTATGATGTTAGCTGGTTAATTTGCTCATTAGTTGATGTAGTTTCTTCCTAGCATCGATGGTCTTTACAATTTGGCATGTTTTTGCAGTGGCTGGTACCGGTTGTTCTTTTCCATGTTTATTGCTTCCTTCAGGAGCTCTTGTAGGGCAGGACTGGTGGTGACAAAATATCTCAGCATTTGCTTGTCTGTAAAGGATTTTATTTCTCTTTCACTTATGAAGCTTTGTTTGGCTGGATATGAAATTCTGGGTTGAAAATTCTTTAAGAATGTTGAATATTGGCCCCCACTGTCTTCTGGCTTGTAGAGTTTCTTCTGAGAGATCCACTGTTAGTCTGATGGGCTTCCCTTTGTGGGTAACCTGACCTTTCTCTCTGGCTGCCCTTAACATTTTTTCTTTCATTTCAACTTTGGTGAATCTGACCATTATGTGTCTTGGAGTTGCTCTTCTCGAGGAGTACCTTTGTGGTGTTCTCTGTAATTCCTGAATTTGAATGTTGGCCTGCCTTGCTAGGTTGGGGAAGTTCTCCTGGATAATATCCTGCAGAGTGTTTTCCAACTTGGTTCCATTCTCCCTGTCACTTTCAGGTACACCGATCAGACGTAGATTTGGTCTTTTCACATAGTCCCATATTTCTTGGAGGTTTTGTTCTTTTCTTTTTACTCTTTTTTCTCTTAACTTCTCTTCTTGCTTCATTTCACTCATTTGATCATCAATCACTGATACTCTTTCTTCCAGTTGATCGAATCAGCTACTGAAGCTCGTGCATTCATCATGTAGTTCTCGTGCCATGGTTTTCAGCTCCATCAGGTCATTTGAGGACTTCTCTACACTGGTTATTCTAGTTAGCCATTCATCTAATCTTTTTTCAAGGTTTTTAGCTTCTTTGCAATGGGTTCGAACTTCCTCCTTTAGCCCGGATTTTGATCATCTGAAGCCTTCTTCTCTCAGTCGTCAAAGTCATTCTCTTCCCAGCTTTGTTCTGTTGCTGGTGAGGAGCTGCGTTCCTTTGGAGGGGGAGAGGTGCTCTGATTTTTAGAATTTTCAGCTTTTCTGCTCTGTTTTTTCCCCATCTTTGTGGTTTTTCTACCTTTGGTCTTTGATGATGGTGACATGCAGATGGAGTTTTGTTATGGATGTACTTTCTATTTGTTAGTTTTCCTGCTGACAGTCAGGACCCTCAGCTGCAGGTCTGTTGGAGTTTGCTGGAGGTCCACTCCAGACCCAGTTTGCCTGGGTATCAGCAGCGGAGGCTGCAGAACAGTGACTATTGCTGAACAGCAAATGTTGCTGCCTGATCGTTCCTCTGGAAGTTTTGTCTCAGAGGGGTACCCGGCTGTGTGAGGTGTCAGTCTGCCCCTACTAGAGGGTGCCTCCCAGTTAGGCTACTTGGGGGTCAGGGATCCATTTGAGGAGGCAGTCTGTCCTTTCTCAGATCTCAAACTCTGTGCTGAGAGAACCACTACTCTCTTCAAAGCTTTTAGACAGGGACATTTAAGTCGCAGAGGTTTCAGCTGCCTTTTTTTGGCTATGCCCTGCCCCCAGAGGTGGAGTCTACAGAGGCAGGCAGGCCTCCTTGAGCTGCGGTGGGCTCCACCCAGTTCGAGCTTCCCCCTTGCTTTGTTTACCTACTCAAGCCTCAGCAACGGTGGGGCACCCCTCCCCGAGCCTCACCGCCACCTTGCAGTTCAATCTCAGACCGCTGTGCTAGCAATGAGCAAGGCTCCATGGGTGTGGGACCCTCCGAGCCAGGCGTGGGATACAGTCTCCTGGTGTGCTGTTTGCTAAGACCATAGGAAAAGCGCAGTATTAGGGTAGGAGTGATCTGATTTTCCAGGTGGTGTCTGTCACAGCTTTGCTTGGCTAGGAAAGGGAATTCCCTGACCCCTTGCACTTCCCAGGTGAGGCAATGCCTTTCCCTGCTTCAGCTCATGCTGGGTGCACTGCACCCACTGTCCTGTACCCACTGTCCAACAAGCCCCAGTGAGATGAACCCAGTACCTCAGCTGGAAATGCAGAAATCGCCCGTCTTCTGCGTCGCTCATGCTGGGAACCGTAAACTGGAGCTGTTCCTATTCAGCCATCTTGGAACCACTGTACCTTGATATGTATTTAAAAGATGAATCCAATTTAGTATTTTTCTATATCTTATTCACTTTCCCTACACCATATATTTATTGAAAAGCCCATCTTTTCCACACTGAATTGAGAAGGAACATTTATTATGTAATAAATTTCTAATTATATTTGGTTTCAGTAGCATATGAACAAAAAACACAAACCTTGTAAAGCAGTAGGATTTATTCCAGCAATGCAAGAATCATTCAGCTTTAGAAAATGCAGTTATACCAGGCGTGGTGGCTCACTCCTGTAATCCCAGCACTTTGGGAGGTTGATGTGGGCAGATCACTTGAAGTCAGGAGTTTGAGACCAGGCAGGCCAACATGGTGAAACCCTGTCTCTACTTAAAATACAAAAATTAGGTGGGCATGGTAATCCTAGCTACTTGGGAGGCTGAGGCAGAAGAATCGCTTGAGCCTAGGAGGTGGAGGTTGCAGTGAGCTGAGATCACGCCACTGCACTGCAGCCTGGGTAACAGAGTAAGACTCAGTCTCAAAAAACAACAACAAAAATAAAAAGAAAATGCAGTTATATAGCTCATTAGATTTAAAGATATTGCACCCACCATGTTGATAAATGTCAGTAGTAGAATCGAATTGACTGAGAGACCAAAGACACTTCCTGATAAATCAAAAAAATTTACTTATCTAGAAGCTGCAGAAGGAAGTCAGTGTGATCAGGATATACAGCAAAAAATGCCAGCAGCCTTCTTCAGTAACAGACAGAGGTCACTGGCAGATGTGCAATTGCAGATAGCAAATCTAAAAGAGTAGGAGTCTTATGAAAACTCCTAAAATTTCAACAGACCCCCTCCAAACCCAGCCTTATATTCATAAGACTGTGGCAATTCTCCTACAGATGAGAGTGGACAGGCACAGGGAACTGTATCATCAGAATTCAATGTATCATCAGTCTCCGTGGAACCCAGTACATACTTGACTACCTGGCATGGTGCAGACAGCATGGCATATTTAGTATATTCATCCTCTCAGCTTCTTCAAGATGCACATCCTGTTCCAATTGTTTTCCCGAACTGAGATCTGTGAAAGAAGAAAAAGTGCCGGTTATAAACTTCTTTGGGAATAATGTTTACAACCTCTTAGAAGAGCTGTTAAAACCAAATCTATAAAAAGAAAATATATGTAATTATTTCAACAGATATGAAAAATAACATTTACTGGTAAATAATCAAGAACTCATAAAGATAGAAATCTTAATAGTCTAGGACTTTACCAAGAACCTGTAGCAAACATCCTTTTGGTGAAATATCAGAAGTATTCCTACAAATAAAAGGATTTTTGCAAAACTACCAGCATTCAATATGTACTGAAGGTCCTGAAAAACACTCTGAAAAAAAGAAATTGAAAACATGAATATTAAAAGGGAAGGGATAAAATTGCCACTTACAGGAGATAGGATCACCTCTACAGATGTCTCGCGCCTGTAATCCCAGCACTTTGGGAGGCCGAGGCAAACGGATCACCAGGTCAGGAGATCGAGACCATCCTGGCTAACAGGGTGAAACCCCGTCTCTACTAAAAACACACAAAAAATTAGCCAGGCTTGGTGGCGGGTGCCTGTAGTCACAGCTACTCGGGAGGCTGAGGCAGGAGAATGGCGTGAACCTGGGATGCGGAGCTTGCAGTGAGCCGAGATTGCACCACTGCACTCCAGCCTGGGCAACAGAGTGAGACTCTGTCTCCAAAAAAAAAAAAAAAACTCAATAGATGAACTACAATAACAATATAACAGTCCACTAAGATGGTCAGATACAAGATTAACATACAAAAATAAAGTGTTCTATATACCAGATATAAGAAAATATAAAAGGGAAAAAGCCCCATTTACAGTAGCAACAATGAAAAGTGAGATACTTAGTAATAATTATAATAATAAATCTTAATACACCTATAACAAAAAAAGATCAAACTTCCTTAGGGTTGTCAAAGAAGACTTGAAAAAAATGTAGAGATAAGTCATGTTCTTAGACAGGAAGACTCAATATTGTAAAAAAATTTTAATTATATAATAATGTATAAGTTTAATGCAATCATAAGTAAAATGTTATCAACATGTTTAATAAAGTTTAATTCAGAAATTCCTCCAGAAGATAATTCAAAAATTCACAGAGAAATTATGCAAAGATATGTAATAAACAATGGGGGAAAATCACAATCACTGGACCTTGCATTACTATAGAGGAAAACAAAAAGCTTCACTAATGATAATAATATGATATGGGTATTGAAGTGGACATAAAAAGAGAAAAGAATTGGTAGCCCAGAAGTCAACCTTACTTGCATATAAATATGGTAATTTAAATCTAAGGGGGGAGGGTAATAAATGTTATTGGGAAATTTAGAAAATGATTTGGAAAAGAACAAATTGACTAAGACATGGTTCCTATGTTAAAGAAGTAAAGAGTTTAGTCAACATGTACCACATTTCCTCATTTTCTTATCTCTTGTGACATGCACACTGTTTTGAGGAGGAAACCAAGGATTTTTTTCCCCAATCTCTTTTCTTTATTCCCAAGAAAATTAGTGGTTCCAAGACCATGGAGACAGTGAGCTTAATGATTGCAAATTTGAGGTGGATTTTTCAGCACTTTATTAAACAAATGCTGCTTATTTTTGCACTTTATAAAGACTCTGATTTATTGTTTCTAGTATTTGATAAAAGGAAAATGTTTATTGCTATTTGAGATCTTTTACAAATAATGATGATATAAACTTAGATGCAAGTCGGCCTTTCTGAGGAAGTTTTTAAATAGTTTGAATATGGAGAGTGCATTCAAAGATCTTTTTTTCCCTCTATATTTCTCTGTTGAATTCCTTTTTTATTCTAGAACTTGTTGGGGGAAGGAAACAGAGGCCTTTCTTATAGTAGTAAAAGAATTTATCTTTTTATCTGTAAGAATGAAAATAAACGGAAAAATTCTGACTGTAATACAGATATGTTGTTACTTAGACACACAAATAGCTTAGTCAAGGGAGTTTTGGAAATGATCTTCCTGGCAGGGCACAGTGGCTCACGCCTGTAATTCCAGCACTTTGGGAGGCCAAGGCAGGTAGATCACCTGAGGTCAAGAGTTCAAGACCAGCCTGACCAACATGGTGAAACCTTGTCTCTACTAAAAATACAAAAAATTAGCTGGACATGGTGGTGAGCACCTGTAATTCCAGCTACTCAGGAGGCTGAGGCAGGAGAATCACTTGAACCCAGGAGGTGGAGGTTGCAGTGAGGCAAGATCACACCATTGAACTTCAGCCTGGGCGACAAGAGCAAAAAACTCCATCCCCCCGCCACAAAAAAAAAAGGAAATGATCTTCCCCTATTAAATGATTAACAGTGTGTTTAAAGTGTATTACTAGCTAGGACTTTATTATTATCAGTAGAAATTCTACTCTCTACGAAAGCTGTCAAACGGTATTTATCATTGTAACTTCTCTCTCCATTTCTACCTCCAACTTAGTGCTGTATCTATAAGAACAGAAGTAGATATCCATGCAGGTGGAGACTATTAATCACCTATGTGTGTTATAACTTCAGTTTCTAAACAAGAATTTATCCTTGCAGTCTCACTCTGATCTTCAACTGGAATCTCAACTTGAAAGCTAGACTTGTTGGACTGCTTTCTGTACAAAACAGAAAACTGACTAAAGTTAGCAAAACCAGATAGATCACAACCCAGGAAAAATACATCAAGTTTGCAGTTCTGAATAAAAGTAAGAAAAATAAGAGGAGATTCTATTGATTAATATTTTTTCATGGTGAAGCTATGTGCCTACACCTTTTAGTAGTGAAGGAAGATTTTGAGGAGGCTCAAAGGAAGCATCATTGTCCTTCTATTAACTTGGTGACTTGTTGGCTCTCTTTCCTAGCAAGCCTTGATATTCAATCCAAATAGGACTCCTTGGGCCAGGTGTGGTGGCTTATGCCTGTAATACCAGCACTTTGGGAGGCTGAGGTGGGCGGATTGCCTAAGGTCAGGAGTTCGAGACCAGCCTGGCCAAAGTGGTGAAAACTTGTCTCTGCTAAAAATACAATAATTAACCCAATGTGGTGGTGAGCACTTGTAATCCCAGCTACTCGGGAAGCTGAGGCAGGAGAATCGCTTGAACCCGGGAGGTAGAGGCTGCAGTGAGCTGAGATCACACCACTTCACTCCAGCCTGCGTGACAGAGTGAGACTCCGTCTCAAAACAAAACAAAACCAAATAGGACTCCCTAGTTATTCCAGACAGAGGATAATTTTCTGTTAACCCTGCATTTTGCAAACTACTAAGGAGAGTGCTGCCCCTCAAATATCTCTCTCTGCAAATCCTAGACAATAGTCTGACAAGGCCTCCTACCCTCACTGCTGCTCTGTCTACCCTCAACTCCCCAACTTACTCCCTTCAATCTAAGCCTGGGAATGGCCTGTGAGGTCCGCGGCTTCCTGCTGTTAGATCCCAGCCAGGGCAGCTGCCAAGCGTCCCAGACTTGGCGTGACCATGAAGCTTTCTGGGGCTTCTCCTTTCCCCTTCACCAGAACTGCTGCCCTGAGGCCCATCTTTGCTATGGACAAAACTGCCCTTTGTCATTGTCACAATGGGTGCTCTTTTCCAGAGATGTAGAGATGACTCCTCTGCTTTCCTGCATTTAGTCGGATGACAGAGAACAGAAAAGAAAAATCCATCTCAAGGTCACACACTTTAAACTTCTCTGCTCTCTTCTCACAGATGGAATGGAGAATTGAAGTCAGTTTTTTCTTTTCTTCTATTCTGCACCGTGAAAATTTAAGGTTGTCAGGATGCAGCTCTCCTGGTGGAAATGCTTCCTGTTCTTCCTGGCCTGGAACAAGGAACTGAATTGAAAAGGTGTCTATAGAACATTCTGTTGATACCTTTCAATGCATTAGGGGGAAACCTCAACTCTGTCTCCTGATTCCCCACCCCCACTTTCAACAAGCACAATAGTCCAACCTTCCAGCATAAGAGGAATAAACTTTCAACATGGTGACCCCTGGCCTATGGTCTTAGCTTCCCAGGGCACAAGTAAATCCCCTGTGTGATTGTTTGGTTTAACCTGTGTATATTCTGCTGCTTATGTTAATGTGCATTTTATGTCATTACTGGTCTATTTTTTTTTAAACCAGCACCAGTTACTTGCCATAAATTTACACAGATTTTAAGAGTTCATTAATATTTCTTGAATATCTTCTGTCTGTCAAGAACTATAGTGTCACCTTCTGATGTGAAGAACTATGTGTAGTTCTTTAAGGTAGAGATACAAAGAAAAGAAATGAAAAGGAAAGAAAAAGAAAAAAAATGAAGAATGGTGATCATTGGGTTGGCCAACATCGTTAGTCTTTGTTTCTCATTCTGCCTGTGCTTCTTCGTATGAGCTACCTCCCAGTTACTACACCCCCACAGCAGCTTGTCCCAGATGGCAGTAGCAGAAAGGGAGCCAGAATTACTCAACTCTGAAAGGCTTTCTCAATGTATGGGTGAATGGATGGGTGATCATGTGTTTGCTTTACTATTTTTGGTGTTTTAGGGTGAAGAACAGAAACAATACGGCAATCACCAATTTTGACTGGCAACACCACAGATCAAATTGCTTCTCTGCTCAAAAGCCTCCACTTTCTTTCTATCTATCTTGCAATATAATATAACACCATAATACAATAAAACAACACGTTCTCATTGTGGTCTAGAAAACCCTACAGGATTTCACTGCTACCCAATATTCTGACTTCACCGGCTGCCATTTTTTTCTTTCCTCCTGTAATCTAGCCAGTAACAATAGCCTCCTTACTCTTTTCTAAACATGCTGGGACACTCTTATCTGAGGGCCTTTGAACTTACTCTTCCCTCTGCCTGGATTTCCCTGTCTCCAGATACTTACTAGGTTATCTCTCTCACTTACTCAGTTCTCTACTCAAGTATCACTTTACAAAGGGCCTTTCCCCAGCCACGCTTTCTAAACTGGTTTCCTTCTTACCCCCATCACTCTCTATTCCCATAACCAGCTTTACTTTTTTATAGTACTTACCATCTTTTGTTATACGTTTGTTTATCATTTGTCTCCCCTAGCCAGAATATATAGATTTCATGAGCTTGGATTTTTGTCTATGGCCTATATCCCAGCACTTAGAATAACACCTGGGACAAAGTAGGTATTCAAACATAGCAGGTGCTGTCACATCCGCCTAGGTTCCTTGGATTGTATCATTCAAGTGTGCTCTGGCCCACTTCAAACTGCCTGTATCTGCATCTCCAAACTGCAGGACGCTTTCTAGAAATGATATAGAAGACCATTCGACCTATTCTATGCATCAGGCTTGAGGATTTACAACATCACTGCCACAGAGCAGCCCTCAATCAGTGATTCTCATCATTTGAGGCATAAATACTACAACTGCCTTGCCTTTCAATGGAGGAGAATGAGAGTAAGGAAAAGAGGGGAGGGGAGTTGTTCTGAGACTTCGGTAGCTGTCTTAATAATACACCTTTGTTGGCTGCCTTCTTTCCCTGCATCATTTCCCCCTCGTCTGCTGGTTTTTCCTTCTCAAGCAAATAATTCACTCTCACTCTCAAATTCTTATCTCAAGGTCTGTTTGGAGCAATCCAAACCAAGAAAATAAATATTTGCTATTGTTGAATGAAATATTCATAGCAGATTCTGGATACACATGTAGAAAAAGGCTGGATGGGGGCAGTTAGGGAATAGTTTCACAGACGGCGGAAAGTCGGCTGAGCAGCAAGGAGGAGGAGCTATCACCAATCAGAAGGAAACAAGTTGGTTGCATTAATAGGACTTCCAGGATAATGTTGAAAAAAGAAAGGAAAAAAAATGATACATTAAGGTGAAAATGAAAATGAGTCCTTGGCAGCATCTGAGAATCAGTATCTGCAGTTGAGTCCTAGAAATGGCTGAACACAGAAAGAAGCACACGAAATGCCAACTTCATGGGTGTGAAACCTGTGCAGCTGCACAGACTGCACGCTCAGAATGACCCTGTGTTTGCCTTAATGCTCTGCTGTTGCCATCTTGAAATTCTTAATAATTTTTGAACAAGGGGCCCCACATTTTCATTTTGTACTGGGCCTCACAGATTATGTAAGCAAGCCTAAGTTCATTCCATAGTTTCTCACTGCAGTTTAGGAAAAGTCAAGAACTATAGTTCAGAAAGAATAATAGAATGTTAAGGATTTAGAATGAAAGAAACAAGACTTAAAGAGCTGGCTCACTAAGGAATTCTCAGGGTCTTCCCACAGTCTGCTTTAGTTAAGAGTGCTGATTTCCGGTCTCAGATACAGCCATATTGGAAACAGAAATAAGTTATTTAGTAATGTTTCATGGTACTAATTACTTAGTACAAATATGAAAACATTTGAAATATATGTGTATATGTGTGTGTATACATATGTATAAACTATATAGTTTATAGTTTGTTTTCTTCAGAGAAAAAAATACAGTTGGTGCTAACTAGAAAAACACTGATGAATGGCAGGGCGGGGTGGCTCCCACCTGTAATTCCAGCACTTTGGGAGGTTGAGGTTGGGGAATAACCTGAGGTCAGGAGCTCAACACCAGTCTGGCCAACACGGTGAAACCCCCCATCTCTACTTGAAGTACAAAAATTAGATGGGCATGGTGGCGTGCGCCTGTAATCCCAGTTACTTGGGAGGCTGAGGCAGGAGAATCGCTAGAACCCAGGAGGTGGAGATTGTAGTGAGCTGAGAGTACCATTGCACTCCAGCTTGGGCAATAAGAGTGAAACTTTGTCTCAAAAAAAAAAAAAAAAAGAACAGAAACAGAAAAAACACTGATGGAATGCTAGCCAAAAAGTCATATTTTTCATCATAGTCGACCTGTAATGTTCTGTTTTTGTGGTATGTGCCCTATTAGCTGTTAGTGGCTTTTTAATTGATCATTCATCTGGCTGTATAATTGGGAGGCTGCCAGGAATTTTTGATGTTTCCTGTCTGAAAAAATGGCATATAAAATGCTATTTTAAAATATGCCATTCTACTTATTTTCACTTAAAATAGAGGAGATTGAGAACAGTACATGTAAATACCAAAAAGATGTCTTCTGATATTAAAAAATAAAGAAAAAAGTATTTGAGAAAAAATTAATGATCCCCCTGTGGGAAATTTTGAAGCTTGTGGATTTTTAACAAGGAGGCAAATAAGTAAAGCATCGCAGCATTTTTCACTAACTAAAAACAGATGTCATGTGATAATGGGTGTTACATCTGCAGCTGACACCCACTTCAAAGAACAGGTGCCTCTGGTTGTTTAAAAAAAGAGAGAGAGAGAGAGGGCAGCTCTTACAGCAGTCTACAACAGCCTTCATGAAGTGATGAGGGGGAGCCATGGAAAGACCAGCCCCTTGGATGTTCTGGGTCACTATGTCATGGAGGTACATCTGGGCACTTAGATCCTCAGTGACCTTTCTCCTGGGTAAGCCTTCAATGTCAGAGGTTAAACTGCTAGATGATTACATTTATTTAAAAGTTATTACTTTAAATGCAGTAGAATGAAGTGCAGGCCTTCCTTTATATCATATACAAAAATTAACTCAAAATGGATGAAAGATCTAAACACAAGAGCTAAAACTATAAAATTCTTAGATGCACACATGGGGAAAAACTTCATGACATTGAATTTGGCAGTGATGTTAAGATATGACACTAGGCCGGGCGCGGTGGCTCACGCCTGTAATCCCAGCACTTTGGGAGGCCGAGGCGGGCGGATCACAAGGTCAGGAGATCGAGACCACGGTGAAACCCCGTCTCTACTAAAAATACAAAAAATTAGCCAGGCGCGGTTGTGGGCGCCTGTAGTCCCAGCTACTCCGGAGGCTGAGGCAGGAGAATGGCGTGAACCCGGGAGGCGGAGCTTGCAGTGAGCCGAGATCGCGCCACTGCACTCCAGCCTGGGCTGGGCGACAGAGCGAGACTCCGTCTCAAAAAAAAAAAAAAAAAAAAAAAAAAAAAAAAAAAAAAAGATATGACACTAAAAGTACAGTCTAAAAAAGAAAAAATAGATAAATTGGATTTCATCAGGATTAAAAATGTTTGTGCATCAATGAATACAATCAGCAGAGTGAAAAGGCAACCCACACAATGCAGGAAACATTTGCAAATCATGTATCATATAAGAGATTAACATCCAGAATATATAAAGAACTACAACTCAACAACAACAACAAAACCAACTCAATTCAAAAATAGGCAAAGTACTTGAATAGATATTTCTAAAAGGAAGATATACAAAGGACAATAAATATATGAAAAGAGGCTCAATACCACTAAGCACCAGATAAACGCAAATCAAAACCACAATGAGATATTACGTCACACCTATTAGAATGCTCATTGTATATATTTTGTAAAGTGTTGGAGAAGAAGAGGAGAAATTGAAACCCTTGTGCCTTGCTTATGGAAATGTAAAAGGGTGTAGCTGCTTTGGAAAAATGGTGTGACAATTTTTCCAAAAAATTAAATATAGAATTACCATATGATCCAGCAATTCCACTTCTAGATCTATACCCAAAAGAATTGAAAGCAGGAACTAGAACAGATATTTGTATACCAATATTCAGAGTAATCCAAAAGTAGAAATAAACCAAATGTTCATTGACAAATGGATAAACATATGGATAAACAAAATGTGGTATATATATACAGTGAAAAATTATTCCATCTTAAAAAGAAATAAAACTAATACATGCTACAATATGGATGAACCTTGAAAACATTGTGCTAAGTGAAATAAGCCAGATGCAAAAGGACAAATAGTGAATGATTCCATTTAAATAAGGGATCTAGAACACAAAAATCCATGGAGACAAAAAGAATAGTGGTTAATAAGGGCTGCAGTGGGGGGAACTGGGGAGTTATTGTTTAATGGACACAGAGTTTCATTTTGGGAAATGCTGATGGAAACGTTCTGAGATGGATAATCACCATGGCCGCACAATATGAATGTACTTAATGCCACAGAACTGTACACTTAATTGAGACCAGCCTGGCCAACATGGTGAAGCCTCGTCTCTACTACAAATATAAAAATGAACTGGGTGTGGTAGCGTGTACCTGTAGTCCCAGCTACTTGGGAGGCTGAGGCAGAAGAATCGCTTGAACCTGGGAGGCAGAGGATGCAGTGAGCCAAGACCGTGCCACTGTACTCCAGCCCGGTGACAGAGCAAAGACACTATCTCAAAAAAAAAAAAAAAAGAAAAGAAAAGAAAAGGTGAAAATGGTACATTTAGTCTTTTTCTCTTGTTTATATTGAATTTAACTGGAAATTGAATTAAAGCTTAGTTCAAAATTCTGCCTTCTATAATAGAGGGTGGCGTGTTCTCCCAACTCTATTTTAACTTACCTCTGAGACATATTTGTTCTTTTCCTTAAGAGCTAATGTTGAGGATAGTTTCATTCTTCCAATCCACTTTTCTGTTGTGTAGTGACAAAGAGATTAAGGAGGAGAAAGAGAGTGAGCTTAATCTGGGCTGGTGCAGTCCTGGCTGAGAAATCTTGTTCTTCAGGGTCCTTTGGGGATGTTAAATGTCCTGTCCTATAGCCTACCCCAATCAGGCAGAGGTAGATCCCAACCATGAGCTCACACTGCAAGACGCCTGGCGACCTGTGAGACGGCAAGTCTTTGCAGCCTTTTGTCTCAGCTTAGGTTCTAAGTCAATTTTAGGAGCTGCTACTCTTGAGGAATTTTTCATGACTTTTCCCACCACTATCAAGAGACACCCTTGACCCAGTGCGGTGGCTCACGCCTATAATCCCAGCACTTTGGAAGGCCGAAGTGGATGGATCACCTGAGGTCAGGACCTCGATACCAGCCTGGTCAACATGGTGAAACCCCATCTCTACTAAAAATACAGAATTAGCCAGACATGGTGGTGGCTGCCTGTAATCCCAGCTACTCGGGAGGCTGAGGCAGGAAAATCGCTTGAACCCAGGAGGCAGAGGTTGCAGTGAGCCAAGATCTCACCATTGCACTCCAGCCTGGCCAAAAAGAGCAAAACTCTGTCTCAAAAAAACAAAACAAAAAACCAAAACAAAAGAGAGACACCCTTACTTAGCACACTCTACAAAATTTGTAGCTCATCTTTTTTACTCCTCTCTGTTTATATCTGGGAAGAATTGGAAGCTGTGTAATGCTATGCTGTGTGTCCCATCAAAATCTTTTTTTTCTCTCCTATTCACCACTTAATCTAATTTTATAGTCCAAATTTATCCACTCTTCCTAGTTCTGTTGCTTGGAGGGGAGATTCTGTGATCCTGCTTTATTCCACACATTTTCCCCCAGAAGTCTTTTTAAAAAAAATATCTTGGCCGGGCGCAGTGGCTCACTCCTGTAATCCCAGCACTTTGGGAGGCCGAGACGGGCGGATCACGAGGTCAGGAGATCGAGACCATCCTGGCTAACGCGGTGAAACCCCGTCTCTACTAAAAAAATACAAAAAACTAGCCGGGCATGGTGGCGGGCGCCTGTAGTCCCAACTACTCGAGAGGCTGAGGCAGGAGAATGGCGTAAACCCAGGAGGCAGAGCTTGCAGTGAGCTGAGATCCGGCCACTGCACTCTAACCTGGGCGACAGAGTGAGACTCCGCCTCAAAAAAAAAAACAAAAAAACAAAAAAACAAAAAAAACTCCACAGTAAAGATTCCTAGATGACCTATACCAACATGATTCAATCAGTCTTGATTAATTATAAAAGTTTTGATTTTTAAATTGAACAAGTGTTGCAATAATTAAAGACCAATGCCAGACTACAGTGAAATTATGACTACAGTTAAATAGGTAGCATAGGCCAGGCACGGTGGCTCATACCTGTAATCCCAGTACTTTCAGAAGCCGAGGTGGGTGGATCACTTGAGGTCAGGGGTTCAAGACCAGCCTGGACAATATGGTGAAACCCTGTCTCTACTAAAAATACAAAAATTAGCCAGGCGTGGTGGTGCACACCTGTAATCCCAGCTACTTGGGAGGCTGAGGCAGGAGAATCACTTGAACTTGGCAGACAGAGGTTGCAGTGAGCCAAGATCATGCCACTGCACTCTTGCCTGGGCAACAGAGGGAGACTTCGTCTCCAAAAAAAAAAAAAAAAAAAGGTAGCATAATCTTGAAGGAAACAAAACAAAAACATAGAATCACAGGATTGGAAATGACCCTATAAGTATGAACGTTGATGATATACTGTCTCGTGCAGACGCTGGGCTGGTAGGGTGTTTGCAATTTGCCCTTGAGAGATTGGATATATATAACACCAAACACACACACACACACACACGCACACACACACGCACACACACGTACCCCTCAACAATAAAAGCAATATATACCAAGGGCAGTCTAATCTCAGTTCTCAGCGAAAAAGAGAATGCCAAGGTCTGCAGGGAATAGCCTTTCTGTCATGGAGGGAACGTTAGCAGCACCTTGAATGTTATCTGGACATAACTTGTATGTCTCTTTTATGATTTTTGAGTTAAAAAATTATTCTTGCTTCACAAACTGCACTATTTTAAATACAGCATGATTTTGGGACAACATAGGTCACACTTTCAGAAATGTTGTGTGGGAAAATTAATGAAACTTTATGACTAACAAGGAATGCATCCAATGCCTTGTTTTCATGTCCCTCTTCATCTAAATGACTCTATCCTAGAATTAAAGACGTGGAGAGAACAATCCCCGGCTGTCTCTAATATCATGTTCTGTAATTTACAATCTTGTTTCCTTTTACCAGTCATAATTATGGCAATTTTAAGCATCTTGTGGAAGAACAATCTCTATTTAAGTCACTAATGGACAAATAGTAGATTTTAGCTATAAAAGTGTATGTCAAAATGACTGTTAAATTTACTTGGAAGAAAAACTGAGTGAAACTTGCTAAGAAAATGAAAAGCAATGGCAGACATTGTCCTATAAATTTTTAGAAAGGAATATAAAGCCATCATAATTAAAACACTGTGAAACTGGTACAAGAATGAGAAGAGCAATAGTACAAAAAGCCCATAAACAGACATGACTAGAAAGAAAAATGAAGTATATGGACAAAATGGCATTTCTAATCAATGGGGAAAGGATAGTTATTCGATAGTGTTTTGATAAATGGCTAATCATTTGAGGGCAAAATATAAAATATATTGTTTGTATCCTATACAGGTGTCTTTCTAACTCAAACAATGTTGCAAAACAGATTCTAGAGATATCATGTTCTCAAATGTTAAAACTAAAAACCTTTAAGTGCCGGAGAATGATTGTTAATATTTTTACAATATTCAGGTAGAGTGAGAATTTCTAAGTTTGGTGCCAAAGGTGGCAGATTAGTTTACATAAAACTTAAAATTTTGAGAGTTGTTTTATGTTAAAACACGAAAAATTAAGAATCGGCCTGGGCATAGTAGCTCACACTTGTAATCCTGCTTTGGGAGGCTGAGACAGGTGGATTGCCTGAGCTCAGGAGTTCGAGAGCAGCCTGAGCAACATGGTGAAACCTCGTATCTACTAAAACATAAAAAATTAGTCAGGTGTGGTGGTGTGTGCCCGAAATCTCAGCTACCCAGGAGGCTGAGGCAGGAGAATTGCTTGAACCCTAGAGGCGGAGGTTGCAGTGAGACAAGATTGCCCCACTGCACTGCAGCCAAAACCAAAAACAAACAAAAATAAATTAGTAAAAAATAAAAATCAAAAGAAAAAAGACTGATAAAAATATTGCTACATGTATAACAAAGGAGTACTACATAACAAGTCCACAGAAATGAATAATGAAAAATGCCCAGTATAAAAATGATGAAGTATATGAAAAGGCGTTTCACAAAAGAAGGTAAAGTAAAAGATAAATATATTTTAAAATTTGAATACCATTAGTAATGAAGAAATACAGAGTTTTAAAAACCCGGCAAGATACCATTTAAAGCAAAACAATAACAAATGGATTAAGATTGTTTTTAGTAATACTATTTATTGTTACACGGTTAATTCACTGCCAGAAGCACTTTGGCAAGCATTAAAAATATTTGTTCAAGTGATTCCACTTTCAGAATTTATCCCAAGATTTTAACTATATCTGTGCACAGAAATAGTCACAGCAGGGTTGCTTAGTGAAAAAACTGTAAACAACCATATGTTCAGTTAATTACGTTATTGTATATCCATACAATACAGCCTTTTAAGGTGATGTTGTACAAAATATCTAATGACATGAAAAATGTCTATTGTAGAAACAAAGCACAAATTACACATTTTGCTTATAATCCAATATAATTCCATCATTTCTTCTCCCACCCCAAACCCACCCCAGGCTTATGCTTTTCTCAGTGATGGTATTTCTGGAGACTTCATTTTACTCTTTTTTTTTTCTTTGTATTTTCTGAATTTTCTACTATAAACTCTCATAAGAGAAAACTGTTAATGTTTTCAATAGTAAATGCCAGAAGTTTTTGCCAGTAAGTGTCTTCTGAGGGAACCGCCCTGATAACATTTTGTGGTTTTGATATAATAACATCTGCTGTCCAGAGTGAATTTAATCCTGATGTTGTGTCAGTAGAGTTTCTTAATCGGGAAAACCAAATTGCTTTGTCCTTCTGCAACATCACAAAATTGTTTTCACAACCGGGCCGAAAACCAGAACTTAAAAATGATATGCATTGAAAATACGATGGTGCCATTAGATGGATGTAAAAGTTATTCAGTTTGCTCCAGTTACCATAGAGGAGAAGAATAACAATGAGTGTCTGGACGGGCTAGATTAGAAATCTGGAGAACTAGGTTGTGGTTTCATTTGTTCCATCAGTTAGAGGTGTGCTTTGAGATTAATGAGAATCATCACCATAAAAATAAGCGCAGGCATTATTATTATTAATCGTGTGATTACTATATATTACTTTCTGCAGTTCTTTTTTATATTATCCCGAATTCTCACAACTTCTTTCTCAGGCTATTTAATATCCCTATTTTACTGATAAAGAACTGGGCTTTGGAGAGCTTGTTGATTTACTCAAGATTACCCAGCTTCTAAGTAGCGGAGCAAGGTGTGATGACATTTTCAGTTTGCATAGTTCACTAAAGCTCTGATTGCCCCAGTAAACATCAATTAAAGGCTGTGGCTTTTGTTTACTTTGGAGGCACTGGTCTAATGGTGTGGTTCACAAAGAAAGGCCCAGTATTCTGACCAAAAATTTTCCACTGCTGCCATCATTCTATTCAGGAAATAATAAATGCCTCTAAATACAATGCACTGTGTTAGTTATGGCAAGATACACCATTGTTGAAAGTAGTCCACTCTTTAGAAGCTTAAAATCCAGAATTCTGGGTATGAATCCTCAATGCTTCGCATACTAGCTGTGTGGACCTTGGCTTTAACTTCACTGTGCCCAGGTCCTTATTTGTAAAATGGGGAAAGGAAGAATAACCATCTCAAAACGTACTAGAAGAATTAAAAGAATTATATGTATGGTGCTGAGACTGATATTTGGCATTCATAAGTACTGATATGTGCTAATGAAACAATATATAAATATATAACCAATCTAGTGGCTAATTGGATAATGTTGATAGCATTCACTGATAGAACTACTAGTCTACTTCAAAGTTTATATATGTATGATTTCTTTTAGCCTCGTTTCTCTTGAGCAATAGCCTTTTGTTACCTGGTCCTCTGCTTGGTTACATTATCTGAAACACGCAATCAGTAACATTTCTAAACTCACTACTTTGTTGGCTAGGTTAAATGATAGAAGACATTTAAAAGCACTTTATGTGAAAAAATATGTAAATATATGTATATTATTAGTAGTAGATCATTTAATTGTCTACTCAGTAGCTTTCTGTAAGCACAGGGATTGAAGAGGAAAGAAAAGGACTAAAATCATAATTAGGGTCAAATCTAGAATTAACTTTTAACAACACAATACCGTCCTCAGTGTGTGAGACACTGTTTCTTTTAAGTATGGTCCAGATACGCAAGATGATGTGAATAGATGTTTTACTAAAATTTGACAGAATTCTGAGTAGTTATTGTTTTAGCACTTTAATATGCATGACCACCAGCCTTTTCAATGACTTTGTAACTTCATACAAAGTTCTGATTATGTATCCCTGTCTAGGTTGGCAAGTACAAAGAATATATTGAGACATTTATAAAGTCGGAAAAGACAGTCCTATTTCGTAAATAAAAGAGAGAGTTAGTAAACAAATATTTAAAAAAGAGGGGTAAGTCTCTTGGTTAAGCACATGTTGTAAATTAGCAGCAGTGCTAATCAAATAATGAAATTCTTGGCAAAGTACAGTTTTCTGCCAAGTCAGATGAGATTGTTAAAATATGTATGCACAAACACATACTTAATCTCTTAATTTCACTCATTTTTATATGACTTCATTGTAATTTAAAAGTAGCTCATTGAACAGCAAACTGTGTGTGCCAAGTACTATGCTAGAAGCCTAGAATTGCAAAAGAGCAAGGACCATGCAAGGGAAGCAATCTGGTCTTTGGAGGCTATGCTTTTGCTATTCTTTAGAGTATATTACATTATTTCCTTATTCAGAAATTGTTAGGATTTTAAAACATAAACCCAATTATTTAATGGAGAGTTCAGTTGCATCCAGCCTACCTATCAGATGAATTCACTCATTAAAGAACAGGTATAGTAGTGAGAATAGCTGAAGTAGTTAGTATCTCAGGAGATTCTCAGCCCCAGGCCAGGCCATTTTCACTTAGAATATAACCATAATCACGCACATGTCAAAACTCATTTACTGTAAAAATCATATTGGTTTTGAAATCAGTTAATACTCATTTAAGTAAAGGCAGTGAAAATATCTCAAAGACTTTTCCCTCCCACCTTCTAGTTCTCTCTTCCTTTGCTGACCTTCATGGGCTCAGTGTTGGAAAAACATTGAAATAGCATTGTTTAGCAATATCTTTTACAATTCTACCTTACAGTTGATGAGAAATTTAAAAAATCTTATTCTTTCAAAAAGTGATCTAGAATGGAAACTCAGAAGACATCCTGTATTACAAAAATGTAACCAAGTCTAATGTTAGACTTGAAAAGCTCAGAGTATTTAATCTTATTTACTTTAAACAATGGAATAAAAATCCAACAAAGCCTCAAGGGTTTTAAAAAATTGTTTTTGGAAATAAGAAAAGCTTAATTTAAGCAGTAAAGATAATTATCATGCTTAAAAAAAAATAAGTAGCAGTGAATCACCAAGACCCATTTTACTATGAGTCATAATGATATGTGGTCAGAGTCTTTAGTAGGTATACCTTTCTTTCTTCTTCTTCTTCTTCTTTTTTTTTTTTAAGAATACCCTTTGGTGGTTTTCTTCTTCCTCCGGATTTTTCATAATTTGGCATTGCTTTCTGGGGCTGAGACTTTTCATCTCTAGAAGATTCAGCACCCTATAAATAAAGTTCTTGTGGTTCACATGGTACAATAGGACTGATCATATAGATGAGTCCCCTGCAGTGTCACCTACTCAGCTTCTTTCCCCACCCCATCCTGTCTCATGTGCAGACACATAAAATGTTCAGTTGATAAACAGGATGGCTTAAGGTAAAAGGTGAGAAGGAAAAAAAGGATAATATGAAGTGTTTTGAGGGTACAGATATTATATCTTTTTTTTTTTTTTTGAAATAAGTTCTCACTCTGTTGCTCAGGCTGGAGTGTAGTGGCACGATCACGGCTCACTGCAGCCTTTGACTCCTAGGTTCAATCAATCCTCCCGCCTCAGCCTCCCAAAGTGTGGGATTACAGGCATGACCCACTGCACCCAGCTGAGATATTATATCTTCATATGCCCCTCTTTTGACTAGCACATTTACTCTGTATCTTATAGGAGATCAATAAAGATCTGTCAACAATGTGAATGAATGAATGAATGAACGAATGAATGAATGAATGAGGGGTCCTTGAGAATGGTTTGCAGCCTCTTGTACTGCATCTGGGAAAGCAACTGAATTGAAAGAAAGTTGTATATAAGGACATTGGACTAATAATAACATCTATTATAGTACTTTATAATAGCTATAAAATACTTTCACATGGTTTATCTCATTTGAACCTTACAAAACCCTTGTTAAGGAGGCAGATGTTATTATACATGGAAAAGATGACAGTGTTTTCCTTCAATATATCACTTATAAAGCACCAGCCTGTGGGAGCGTTTGTCCCCTGGATAGCATATCATTAGTTGTGGTCACTGTGGTGAGCAACAAACCATTTTAAAGATTAGAACTGCACCAGTTTAAGGATGAAATAATTAATGCAACAAGTAGTCTTTATGTACACATGGACAGAGTGGCAAGGAATGGGATGGGATAGAAGCTTATAAACTATTATGTAAACAACAAACATATAATGGGAACTTACTATATGCCAGGCACTTTGATGGGTCTCTTTTCATACATTTTTCCCATTTAACGAATGAGGAAATTGAGACTCTTAGAGATTGAGTGACTTGCCCAAGGCCACAGAGTAAGTATATGCCAGTGGTAGAATTCTAATACCCAAAAGGTAAAATAAAAGTTCCTGTGTTGGCCAAGTGTGGTCACGCCTGTGATCCCAGCACTTTGAGAGGCTGAGGTGGGAGGATTGCTTGAGCCCAAGAGTTTGAGACCAGCCTGGGCAACAGAGTGAGACCTTGTCTCTAAAAGAAAAGTTCCTATTTTAAAGAGCTTGAAGGAAAAACCGTGAATAACACACATCGACAGATAAATATAGATGTAGCACAGGACAGACTCAATTGCTCTAATTAAAAACTCAAGCAGTGCACACTGCATGAGCTAAAGTGGTTGTTAAGTTCTTGAGAGAGGTCAAAAACTTGAACTGACCCTTGAAAGGCGAATAGAATTTGGACAGGTTGTGTGGAAGGGGAAGGTGTTTCAGGCAAAGTGAAATGCATCAGCAATTTGCAATACAAGTATGAGCATAACATAGTCAAGGGACAATACAAAGCCTGGGAAGATTTCCATGGTCATTCGCAACCACGATCTTGTATGATTTTAGATATGTCAAAAAATTCAGAGAGATATTAGACTGGTCCTACAGGAGGTTAGAGGGGGATCAGTGGGGGCCATTGAAAACTGAGTATGTTGATAAAAGTTCCATGGGGGATCTAAATCTAGAGCTCAATTCGAATGAAATTTTAGACCTTACGTATGCATAGAGGGGAAAGAGAGACTGGGAGAATGCTCTTGGTAAAGTATGCTGGGTTCATGGTGTGTTTTGGTAGCAAACAACATTGCTGTGGGCCTTGGATACCAAGCTAACGAGTTTGTACTTTTTCCACCCAACATTTAGAAGTTTGGGGTTGCCTGTCATGGAGGACAGACATGGATAAGTCTTTATTCTAGAAAAATTAGCCATGTGGCTCTTGATAAGACTGACTGAAGGAGAGGAGAAACAGCAGCCAGAGTTAGAACCATTAGGAGGCTTTTAAGATAATTGAGCATGAGTATGTGGAATGGGCTGTGGAAAAGAAAAAGAGAGACAGAAAAAAGTGCGGGCTGGGCATGGTGGCTTATGCCTATAATCACAGCACTTTGGGAAGCCGAGGCAGGCGGATCACTTGAGGTCAGGTGTTTGAGACCAGCCTGGCCAACATGGTGAAACCCCATCTCTACTAAAAATACAAATATGAAAATTAGGCAGGCATGGTGGCGCATGCCTATAATCCCAGCTACTCAGGAGGCTGAGTCAGGACAATTGCTTGAACCCAGGAGGCAGAGGATACAGTGAGCCAAGATCGCGCCACTGTACTCCAGCCTGGGCAACAGAGCAAGACTCTATCTCAAAAAATAAAAATAAAAATAAAGGAAAGCGTGGGGACCTACTGGATGTGGATTGAGGAGGAAAGAGCAAAGACAAAGAGGGTACCAAGGGTTCTAGTCTGCTGACTAGATGCCTAAGGACAGCAGGGCCACCTGCCTAATACTCTGCAGTGTTCAAAGCTCTCTGTTTTTATGATATGATTTCACCCTTTACTTTTATGATGGACCTGTAGGCTGGATATCATTCCTCCTGTCGATGAAAGAAGAAACTGAGAGGTCAAGCCAGAGCTCCTAAGCACCTGGCATGAAAAGGCAGTGAACATAGGGAGTTGGTAGGGAGTGGCGTGGGGATTGCTGTGAACTGGAGAGCCTAATTCTTATCTTCCATTTTTCATAGATTCTATTGTTCACGTTTTACTTAATTAGAGATGTGGCCTCACTATGTTGTCCAGGCTGGTCTCGAACTCCTGGGCTCCAGTAATCCTCCTGCCTCAGTCTTTGTTCACATTTTAATTTTTCTGCAGTTGGGGTGCATCTTACAATCCTATAGTCATTGCCAGTGAGGTGGTGGTCAGAATGAAGTTATTATCATAGCTGTTTGTATTATGGTTGATTCATGCATTATTTAATGCATGCATTATTGACACTACATATGATGATTTACTTGCCATATAAGATGTCTTTTAAAAGTATACCTTGAAAGTGAAGGTAAGTGTATACAAAGAAAGGCATGTAAACAAACCTGTGGGATATACATTTGATATTTAACCACATTCATTTTCTATTGCCTCTTTTTAACAAATTTATACAAATGTAGTGGCTTAAAATAAATAGCACAAATATATTATCTTACAGTTTCGTAGGTCAGAAGTCTGACGGAGGTATCACTGGGCTAAAATAAAGATGTTGGTGGGCTGTGTTCCTTTCTAGAGGCCCTAGGGGAGAATATGTTTCCTTGCTATTTCCAGCTTCTAGAGGCTGCCGACATTCCATGGCCCCTTTCCTCCATCTTCAAAGCCAGCAGCAGCAGGTAGAAGCCTCACACTGCATCTGTGTAACCCTTCTACTGTCTTCACATCTCCCTCTGACTCTGACCTGGGAAAGGTTCTCAAGTTTAATGACTCATGTGAGTGGGGTGGGTCTACCTAGATAATCCGGGATAATCTTGCCATCTCCAGGTCCTTAACTTTAATTACATCTGCAAACTCCCTTTTCCCATGTAAATTAACACATTTCCAGGTTCCAGGGAATCAGTCACCTATTGAGGCCATTATTCTGCTCACCACAGTGTTAAAACAAAAATTCATCTTTTGAGCAAAGACCACAGCAAAGAAACAATTGCTATTCTATGGGTCTCCAAAAAGGAAATTATTACAGAGTAGGTACAACTATGCTCAATGTTATGACTGAGATGTATGTGGAAGATTTTACCAAAAACCAACCAGTGCAACTAAAGTGAAGGGGGATTTTGTTCAGTCTCTCAAAATGGATATATTTCCAATCCAAGAGGCTTTACTGATAGAGACTTAGAATATCAGAAGGATAATGATTTTCTAGACTGCTTAAAATCTAAGCTACATAACTTTTCTCTATTTTAATGTCTGAACTAGTTCAGCCTAGTTAAGTACTGATGTTTTTCAACTTGGCTTTGTTAGAACTAGAATCTGTCCTCTTTTTGCCCCTTGACCTCTTTCTATGATAAAAGTGAAAGAATAAGACAAGCGTTACAAGTCAGAGCATGTGTTATTCCTGGGCAAGAGTATGTTAGTGACAATTTCCAGTGTGGGTGGATTTGAGGTTCTGGAGGATGAATGAATATTTTCCAGTTTGCTTTTCTATCAACATCAAAGACTCTATTGTCACATCTGCCCCATCTACTGCTTCAGTCTTGTGCCTATTATATAATATGTTCTCGACCTTAAGATTTTTTTACAGAGGTTTTGTTTCATATATCTAAGTTTATAGTTAATTAAGTGAAAGCTTTTTGAGTAGCTACTTATGCCAAAACAGTGCTAGAGGCTTCAGTGTGTGTCAGCGCACAGAATTTAATCCTCAGAGTGCATCCTGGAGGCACATATCCCATTACTGGGAGCTGGTCTTCATTTGTTCCTGGCAGTATCCCCCCAGCTAACACTCAGCTAGACTTAGCTTCATATGATATTGGCCATATTCAACAACATCACATCCTCTTCAAATACCCAAGATTTGCTAACACGGAGGCTATGGGAAGCCCCAAATGCTCTGGTGGATGTTATTAGGTGGGTGCAAAAGTAATTGCCTCCCAAGGCAAATGCTTTGAAGAAAACAAGTCATGTAGATAACAGGTTTTTGGAACTTTTATTTAGCAAAAATCAATAATGTTAATTTTAGTTATGCTTGCATGAAAGTTGTGACAAAAGCTAATCATCTTTTATATCTAAATCCCTAGCCCCTTTGGATTTTATCAGCAGTTGTAATTGTTCAATAAATATTAGAACAAATACATGACTTAAAAATACGTCATGTATGCGAGGCATAGCAAAAAAACTAAAGAGAAGTGACCGGCTAGATTTGGCATAAATAAATAAATATCATGAAGCAGCACTTGTTTATGCAAATTTCCAATTCCCCTTCCAGTGCCTCTGCTCCCATCCACTGGGGCCCACCAAACCTATTTCTGCTGGTTTTTATTCTCCCTTATAGTGAAAGTGTTGGCTGATAAAGGATTAAAGTGGCAGCTGTCCATAGAGAATATTCACTTTTACAGTGGCTTTAATGTCCTGATAAGGTTTGGAAAAATCAAAGAATAGCACCCCTAATGGTAGAATCTCAGGAGTAGACACCAGGGCAAAAAAATTCCTATTTGAAGCCTTCAGGTCTTCATTTTGTGGTGACTTTTTAGGCTGATGTTTTTTGCTACCCATTCAGGTCAAGACAATAGTCGTTATCACTTCACTTATCAGTAAGATTCTAAAATGAGAACCCATGTCCCCAGGTTATTTTTTCTCCAGAGTTCAAACGTGAAACCATGTTCCATCAAACAGGATCTTAAGTGTAACTTCAATCCTATGCAGATTAAAAAAATAACCTTCCATTCCCAATGATGTTGGTTTTTCCTGGTCAATCATTTGTATGTGACTTTATTTCATGGGGTCTCTAATTACACGCCACGGGAAGACAAAAGGTATCGTAGGCTGCTCTTGTGGCTACAGTTATGATAAATCATGGGAGTGATGCAATAGTTGAGAGTATCTGTGGGTGTGAGGTAGTGTATGCTAGTGCTGCTTCGAATTGGCTCATGAGAGCTGATTGTGTGCATTTCTTCCCGACTCAGGTCCAATAACTTCATACTGGTAGTCTGAAATTGGATATGAGGGGGAGTATTTGCACCATGGAATTTGTCAAACAATACAAATCAGGGTTATTGATTGATTGGCTGATTAATTTCAAGAGAACTGGCTTACCATTTCACCACGGGTGTGGGTAATCTACGTCTCCCAAAGAAAGAAATATGCACTTTATTCCTCAATTAATATTTACTCATTTTATCCTAGCTGACCCTAAATCAGGTCAGCTGAACCATTACCTCAGGAGCATGTAAGATTGCGGACAACATAAAGACCTGCATTTGTTAATAAATATGAGTGCCTTCTAGGTGCTGTGGATACAGTACTGACTAAAGTCAGACACATGTCAATAAAAGAATGCCATAAATAACGTAAAATTTAGCCATGGTTAAGAGCTGTGAAAGACAGACATGTCATATTACCAGAGTGTGTAAAAGGAGGATCTGACTCAGGGAAGGAAGGAGAGGCTTTTGTAAGAAAGTGATGTTTGCCTGAGATTTAAAGGAACAGCAGGATTAAAATAGACAAAGCTAGCAGGTGCATAGTACCTGGCACACAGTAGGTGCTCATTAAAGATAAATGGTGGGTAAATTATGTTCTGCTCATGCACTGGAATCTCTGTTGAACTTTGATAGCAATTTCCTGGGAAATATGGGTTTCTTTCTATTAAAACATATCACTCTGGGATGACAGCTATGATCTCTTATAAACTGGTTTTCAGGGACCGTTAACACCTGCTCACTGGAAGAACTCCAGCTCTGTGTGAGATCATGTGATAGGAGAGCCGTGGCCTTTAGCTACACATCAACCACACAAGTAGCTGTGGTTTGCAGAGTTAAAAAAAAAAAAAAATTATTTTGCTTTTGAAGCCCAGAAACTGCCAGCCTCTGGAGTTGTTGTGACGCTGTCTGCCTTCATGTCTGGATGTTTGTTCCCTTCTGTACGGTGACTCATGTTCCATCTTGTCCATTTGCCATATGGTTTAGAGAGGTAACATTCCCTGAAGGAAACAAAAACACAACCACACGATCATCTTTAAGGTAGTGGAACTTAGGTTTTGAATGCAATTGTATGTAGAATATGAGAACATTTTGCTTAGAGAAATCAAACATATCTGTAATATACAGTAAAGATGCTTCTTTGGGGGTGGTGACAGTGCAGGCGGATGTGGAAAGGAAGGCAGGACACATGTGTGATTTGGTGAGAGCTGTGGTGGATATGCCAACTGGGACCTGTAGTGGGAGAACCTCGCTGCCTCAAACACAAATGCATAAAACTCACACTAGGGGGCTCAGGGCTCTAGGATTTATGGGTTGGGAAGGGGAAGAGGAAGGGTGTCTTCCACCATCTGGCGCTCTGTGGTCCAGCTGTGTTAATCCAACCATTACTGTCCTCATGTTTAGCCCACACCATCAACAGCTCTTTCTTTTTCATTAAATTTCATAAAGGGATATGAAAGTTTTTAATGTCAAAGTTTTGATTCCTATAACCATGTCATCCCCAGAGAAGCCTCAGTCTTTCCACATAGTTGTCATAAATAGCCTGGCCTGGTACTTTACCTCTGTCCACATAATGAGCAGAAAGGGGTCTTCCTAATGTGTACTGAATGCATACTATGTACCAAGTATTACAGTTCACCTATCATCCTGTAATCCTTCAGCAAAGCGATGAAGGAGGTGTCATCTCTATTTTATAAATAAGGAAACTTAATTGTAGTGATATTAAGTAGCTCAACAAAATGTACTTACCCAGTAAGTGGAGAACTTGGGGATTTGTGTCTACGTGTGTCTGCTTTCTTTCTACTATGCTGAAGTGTGTTTTTATCTCTCTGGGTTTTTTGTTTGTTTGTGTTTTATTTATTTATTTATTTATTGCCATGGTCTGGTCATGGTGGATAAGAATTTGGAAAAAAATTGTTTAGTTGCTTTTTTGAAATCTCAGACTAATTTTCCTTAGTTTCAACAATGAAGCAAACTCAGTAATAGTAAGTGATGTAGTTCAGAATAAACTTTCTTATCTTCTTCCAAATGTGACTGAAATTAAGTAAAAAGAGGTGCCATTGTTTTTAACACATCATTTAAATATACAAGATTCTGAGAGTCTGGAATGTTTCAGTGAAAGTTACCCATGCTGAGTTTCTACTGATGGAATCTTTTAAACAGAGCTGCTAAAAATGACTTATGGCAATTATCGTTGAGACTTTAAAATCCCGAGTGTATAACCACAACAGTAGTAACAGACACAAGGTGTGTAATATAGAAACACAAAGTTCAGAGGCTTTACCAAATTCATAATAAATTTAGAACCCAGTCAATCTAAAGGAAATTAGTATATAAACAAAAATAGAAAACACGTAAGAGAACGACCTTGTATGAAAGCAAAGTGAAAGCTGTTGAATTTGTCTTTCTATGGTATGCTTAAATACACAGAAACACTTTAATGCATCCACCCAAGTTAGTTATCTTGGTCTGTTCATCCTTAAAGTCAATCCGTGGCAGCACATCAGTCTCACTGCAGCCATGGGTAACTTTGGTTAGAGGTGTGCTGGGGATGTCGAGTGGTCATTCCAGACACCCTTGCCAAGGGGCTTTCCTGCTGGCCTCAAGGAAAGATACAGAACATTTCCTGGAATTGGTTAGAGACCCCTAAGCTGAAGCCAAGAACTTAATTTTTAAAATATTCCAGACACTGAAATAAACACAAACTGACTGTTGTTGCTTTTTTCCCCCAATATTTGACTGAAGATTTGGTTGGTGCATGTCTTGTTATGTAGATCATCTACCTAAAAAATTCTTCGAAGAACTTACCTTCACAGGCAATTTGATTTAATTTTTACAGTAATTTTAAAGCCTAACTTGTCTAGTTGGGAGGGAGGGGGAGTTCCAAGCTTGACTCAGATATGTACCAATGTTGCTGTTTTAATAAATGAGCTGTAATCATTATCCTCTGCCTGTTATTCATCCTGGATAGTCTTTGCTTTGATAACCCAAAGTCAATCACATAAACTCTTCTTTCTTAGGATTTTCTTGGTGAATTATTTCCAATATATACAATTTTTAGGGAAAAAAGTGCCTTTAAGGCACTCTGCATATATGATTTCATTCTCAATAAGGTTGGGTAAAGCCCAGGTTAAATTTCAGAATCAATCTATATATCTGTCAATCTATATTTATTTATTTTTGTTATTCTTCACTAAATTATGGTTTCCTATCTGTGACTAATACTGTAAATGCTACTTCTAATTTGATTGTTTTTATGGCTGTAATATACACAAAATACATTGACTTTTAGTAAATATTTGAGACTATTCTTTATGGGTAAGGGTTGAGTTGTAAATAAAACCTATAATGCAGGTTAAACAATGTTAAGGAAATGTTCATTTTAAGACTGTATACTTATTGAAATTATTTGGCTGTACTAATCAAATGTATGAAAACACTCAATATAATTATTATTGTAGATTTCCTTCACAGCAGAAACAAACTAGTATCTCTAGTGATTAGACTGAAGGATTACTTTGAGAGACTGAGGCGGGAGGATTACTGGAGGCCAGGAGTTTGAGACCAGCTTGCCCACATGGTGAAACCTTGTTTCTACCAAAAATACAAAAATTACCTGGGTGTGGTGCCTCATGCCTATAGTCCCAGCTACTCAGGAGACTGAGGTGGGAGGGTGGTTTGAGCCCAGGAGGTGGAGGTTGCAGTGAGCTAAGATCAAGCCACTGCACTCCAGCCTGGGCAACAGAGTCAGACCCTGTCTCAAAAAAAAAAAAAAAAAAAAAAAAAAAAAAAAAAAAAAGACATTTCTGGTGAGGGGATATTAGGTAAATAAATTAAAAAGGGTTTTGTTATAATTATAGAGTTTTTTTTTTAATAAAAAAGAACTAAATAATCAGGTTGTTTTCCCCAGTACATGAGGTGAGTTCCCAAGCCTGCAATACCAGCTCAAAGGTCTCATTCAAAGAATTCTCACTGCTCTGCCTTCCCTCTTTATCTGATGCTTCAAACGATTCTTTGTAAGAGCATAAGTCATAAAATCTGCAGTTAATAACTATGCAAAAGTGGCTTATGTTTTGAGTTCTTTTATGTTTTTGCATTTTTTTCTCTCTCCTAGGTCCTACAGATAGTAGTTGTTCCAAGAATTTGCTGTAAATCATTCCTCTCATATGTCAAATCATGCTTGATTCATGATATGCTGTTAATGGCCTTGCAGAAGATCTGACCATTATACCCTTGTACTTTATTTCTTCACTTTTACTACAAATGTATTTATGCATTTCTCCAAAGGGCAATAAAGTCTTTATAGCAATAAAATAGGCACTTACTGTGACACACAGTGATACAATGAATAATTTCAGATCACATTCAATGTTAAAAGTATTTATGAAAACAATGTGGTACAAATAGGCAGAAATCATGGTAATCTCATGATTCTGTCAGAATAATGCTTTCCTTTTGTTTGTTTTGTTTTTCAAAGAAGTAACAATGGCAGAGACATAGACATCAGAGTTCTAAAAAGGTAAGGAGAAGGTTAAATAAAAATTGCTGTAGTTGAGTGAGTTCTATTGAATAAGTTATGGAAATCCTCTGGCAATTGAAGAAACAAAATTGAGCAGGTGTAACTGCATGCACATTATGCAAATTTGAAAGGAGCAAGGGCTCGTTCTGCAGGCTGTTCATACCTTTATCACAGCAAGACAAAACTTTAGAAGGAATAAAGAAAGTGCCACTGAACAGTAACAGATCTTTAAACTTTTTTAGTTTTCAGCAATACATAATCATATCTAAAAATGAAATATTATTTTTGTACTACATAGTCCTTTGCTGAAACAGCTTATTTCTACTAGTCTGAGAAACCCGTTCAAGCCAGCTGAAACCAAGGGTGGATGTACCACCACTTACCCACTCACCTATTGTTGATCATTCACTTCATTTCCAGGTTTCTGCCATTACAAATGAGGACTGCAATCAACATCTTTGCACGTATATCCTTATGCTGGCTATAAAATAGATTCCTAGCAGTGAGATTGCTGAGCTGAAACTAAATGTGTATTTTCACTTAAATCTTAATAGATGCTATAAAAATGCTTTCCAAAGGGTTGTTAATATTTCACATTACCAAATACTATGTCTCTGCCTCCCACCAGTAGGAGCATTCATACTTTTACATTTTAGTCTTTTCTGGCAGGGTAAAATGAAATCTAGGGAAAAAATGCTAGAGGTAATAAGCAAATATATCAAGGTTGCAGGATATAAGGTTAATATGCAAATATCAGTTCTGTCTTTACATTAGCAGTATACAAGTAGAAAACAAACCGATTATAATAGCATAAGTAGCATGAGATATTTGGGGATAAATTTAACAGTATATATGTGAGGCCTGTATAATGAAATGAAAACTACAAAAAAATTTTCCTCAGATCGATCTATAGAACGAATACAATCATAAACACAGTATTTACTTGATAATAGTGACCAGATTTAAATCATTGAAAACAATTTCTCATAATCACATTGTACCAGAATGCTAAAACATAGTGCTTAATTTGCCCTACAAGTTAGTAGCCAAATATGAATACTAAACAGTGTTTGATACAAGGCAAACTAAGTTGATTGTTCAAAATACCTAAACTTTTCTGTTAAAAGTAAGGCAGTTTTATATCAAAGTTGGCCAGGGACAGTTTATGTGATTTGACCTGATATAAATAATGTCCTCAAACTACTTTGATTTGAATGATGAACTATATGGTCACCTTAGCTAATAGGAACTCAGTGCTTAGTTTCAAAACCTTAAACCAGAAAGTTAAATGGAATTTAATAACTAGCTGCTTTTGTGTTTAATTGGTATGTTCTTGTGTAACATTATGATTCTTCTGGGTTTTTTTGTTATATATTGTTACTTTCTTAATGGTTGCCCTGGGGATTGTAATTAGCATATAAATTTAAATAATTTACTTAAATTACTAGTGATTTATTTAAATGGAATACAAAAATTTTGCTTCACTATATCTTTGTTCCTCCCCTCTCTATTGTGCTATTATTGTCATACAAATTACATCTTTTTTTTTTTTTGAGATGGAATCTCACTCTGTTGCCCAGGCAGGAGGGCAGTGGCATGATCTTGGCTCACTGCAACCTCCACCTCCTGGGTTCAAGCCATTCTCCTGCCTCAGTCTCCTGAGTAGCTGGGATTACAGGCATGTGCTACCATGCCTGGCTAATTTTTGTATTTTTAGTAGAGATGGGGTTTTGCCATGTTTGCCAGGCTGGTCTTGAACTCCTGACCCCAAGTGATCCACCCACCTCAGCCTCCCAAAGTGCTGGGATTACAGGTGTGAGTCACCCCACCTGGCCACAAATTACATCTTTATAGATTATAAGAGCATCAGCACAGTATAAAACTGTTGCTTTATACAACTGTCTTTTAAATCCAATAGAAGAAAAGAGTTACCTCCAAAATGCATATATACTGTCTTTTATATTAATCTATGTAGTTTCCTTCTTGTGGATTTTCTTCATGCGGATTTGAGTTACTATCCAGTGTTCTTTCATTTCAGTCTAAATGTCTACCTTTAGTATTTTTTGTATTTTATGTTATAATGTCTCCATTTCTTCATTTTTAAAGGATAGTTTGGCTGGATATAAAATTCTTGGTTGACAATTTTTTTTCTTTCAGTGTTTTGAATATGGCATCATACCATCTTCTGGTCTTCATGATTTCTGATGAGAAATCAAAATACTACTGTTTTTAGGGATCTCTTGTACGTGTTGAGTCACTTGTCTCTTGTGTTTTCAAGACTGTGTCTTTGTCTTTTGACTTATGACAGTGTATATGTAGGTGTTGATCTCTTTGAATTTATCCTAGATTTTAAGCTTCCTGAATGTGCAGATTAATGTCTTTCACCAAATTTTGAAATTTTTTGACAATTATTTTTTCAAATGTTCTTTCAGCTTCTTTCTGTCTCCTCTCCCACTGGTATTTCCATTATGTCAATTGTACTAAGTACAATTAAGGTTATTGGGGCTCTGTTGATTTTTCTTCATTCTTTATATTTTGTTTCTTAGGTTGGATACTCTCAATTGACCTATCTTCAAGTTTACTGATTCTTTTTTTTTGCCAGTTTAAATCTCCTAGAGCTCCTCTAGTGAAATTTTCATTGTACTTATAGTACTTTATAACTCTCGAGTTTCTATTTGGTGCATTTAAAAATAATTTCTACCATTTAATTGATTTTTTAAAAATTTGATGAAACATCATTTTCAGCCGGGAGCAGTGGCTCATGCCTATGATACCAGCACTTTGGAAAGCTGAGGTGGGCAGATCACTTGAGTCCAGAAGTTTGAGACCAGCCGGGGCAACAGAGTGAGACACTGTCTCCACTAAAAATACAAAAATTAGCTGGACATAGTGGGGTGCACCTGAAGTCCCAGCTACTCAGGAGACTGAGGTGGGAGGATCATTTGAACCTGGGAGGTGGAGGCTGCAGTGAGCCAAGATTGTGCCACTGCACTCCAATCTGGGTGACAGAGCAAGATCTTGTCTCAAAAACACAAAGAAAGAGAGAAAGGGAGAGAGAGAGAGAGAGAGAGAGAAAGGGAAAGAAAGAAACATCATTTTCATACTTTCCCTTAATTCTTTAGCTATGGTTTCCTTTAGTCATTTGAACATATTTGCAATAGCTGATTTAAAGTCTTTATTTAGGTAGTCTACTGTCTGTGTTTCCTCCGAGATAGTTTTTATTGACTACTATTTTCCTGTGTATTAACCATGTTTTCCTGCTTGTGTATCTTGTGATATTTTTTGGTCAAAACTGGGCATTTAAAATATTACAATGTGGCAACTCTGGTAATCAGATTCCCTCCCTTTTAAGGATTTGCTGTTGTTGCTGCTGTTTCTTTGTTTAATGACTTTCCAAACTAACTCTGTAAAGTATTTTGTTGTTGTGTGTGGACACTAAACTCTGCTTGTTTAGCTTAGTGGTCAGCTAATGATTAATCCAGGATTTCCTTGATGCCTTGAATAGTATATCTACTATACTTTGCTGAAAAGCTATGTGTGTGTGCGCAGGCATGTGTGTATGCACACATCTGTGTGTGTGTTGAGGCTCACTTTAGACTCTGATAGAGAATTTTTATTATGTAAAAAAGGAATTTTTTATACCACATATCTTCTGTTTCTTAAATTAAAAGCAATGTAAAAATCCCTAAAACATCTTGAAACAACAAAACCCAACACTGTTTCCCTCAAGTCTTTGCATTGTGTTTGTTTTCCAATTTTAAAAAATGACTATCTTGCTGTGCTTAGACATTCTAAGGACCATGTGGCAATGCTTACAAACACCTTCTTTTCATAGTAAAATACTGCTGTTCACAGAAATAAATGTGTTAGGCTTGCATTAGATTTAGAGTGTAAATAATTGAACAGGCAGAAGTCTTGAACAGACTGCTTAAATATCATTGTTATCACAAAAAGTGTTACAGTGAATCCACACTTTCAGCAATTCATTATAATACTGCAATGTGCACTCCAGCATATGGAGTGGCAATGTCTCAGAACATTTTGAAATATTCTGTTGCTTTCTATGTCTTTTTGTGTATACCCCAAAGCATGATTAAACATTTAATGATCTTTAGAATTAAACTTCTAAAGACAAACTATGAAAAGTATTCATAAAATAGTATTTAATCTAATTTAAGATGTAGAGGTTTTAAGGGGAATTCATGGTTAGAATTTGGTGGCATAGCTTCTGTGTTTCTTTTTAGAGATCTTAGCACACCACTTTTCATAGCAGAACACATGATTGGTGTATGAAAGCTGTTGACTTTTGTGGTTCCCTACCTGAGAAAGTAAGTGGGAGAACAGCCTCCCCTAAAATAGTAGGAGATATTGTGAATACAAGCACAATGTTAAATTGAATATTAAATTAGTATTATTCTCTTAAATTAAATATTAAATTCATTTCAATACTTGTGACTTGTATTTCCCTTACTTCACATAATTTGCAATATCTAATTCATTTAGCACATATTTTAGCAGAATCAAAATTTCATCCTAGGATTATGCATTATTATTATCATGTGGGGTTTTTTTTTTTTTTGAAATGGAGTCTCACTCTGTCACCCAGGCTGAAGTGCAGTAGTGCAATCTCTGCTCACTGTGACCTCCACCACCCAGGTTCAAGTGATTCTTGTGCCTCAGCCTCCAGAGTAGCTGGGAAATATAGGTGTGTACCAACATGCCCAGCTAATTTTTGTATTTTTAGTGGAGACATACCTGAGACTGGCTAATTTATGAAGAAAAGAAGTTTAATTGACTCACAGTTCTGCATGGCTGGGGAGGCTCAGGAAACTCACAATCATGGGGGAAGGGGAAGCAGACGCCTTCTTCACAAGGCAGCAGGAGGGAGTGAGTGTGAGAGCGCAGGAAAAACTACCATTTATAAAACCATCAAATCTCGTGAGAACTCACTCACTATCACGAGAACAGCATGGGGGAACTACCTCCATGATCCAATCACCTCCCACTAGGTGCCTCCCTCAACACATGGTGATTACAGGGATTACAATTCAAGATGAGATTCGGGTGGGGACACAGCCTAACCATGTGGCATAGCATGCCACATGCTATGCTCTTTATTCTCCAATCTTTCTCCCTATGCACTTGGTCACCTATTTCCTCCCCCTTGAGTCACTAAAATCTATTTCCTCATCTTTGAACCAAAACAAAGAAACAAGCAGATAGATAACCAACCAAAATAAATAAATATATCAACTTATAAAAATTGACTTCTCTTGGGCCATCTTATAGTCTCAGTCAATGTGCTTAGATATTCCTGAACCACAGTAGTGGACATAGTCTAGGCTCACACAGATTTCCTCTATACATAGTGTACCAGTCAGGCAGCACGCCTATCTTAAGGTCTGAGTCTCAGGTCCATGAACCTCTCCCTCTGATCTTCCAGGCATCAGCACCAGCCCTGCAGTGGCTCCTCTTCAGAGGCCTGAGTCCTGGCTATGCTGTGACCTTCTTCTGGGTTTCTAGGTTCTGACAAGACCCATGTCTTTCTTTTTGCCCTAGAGTGGTAGCTTCTCCCTGGGGTGACTTATCTCTGTGTTACCTTAGTATTCCCTTTTTGCTTTAGTTCTCTAACACCTGATCAGTATTTCATTCATTACATTAAACGGTCTCATTATATTAAATTATCAATCTTTCATTCATTATACTAAATTCATTATATTTCGTTCATTATATTAAACTAGTGTAGTTTCTATTTTCCTGACTGGGTGCTGGTGGTCCGGTGGTGTCATTGTAGCGGCGCCATGAGGATGGCTCTGGGAGTGCTGAGAAAGGCAGGAGACCTGGCCTCTGCCAGGCTGAGACTTTTGCTGAAATAACACTGTGGAACAAACAGGAAGATGCAAATCCTTTCTTCAACCTGGCTTTCCTGCCTGCCTCCAGCATCTTCTTTTCTTTTTTGAGACAGAGTCTCCCTCTGTCGCCCAGGCTGGAGTGTAGTGGGTTCACCTCCTGGGTTCATGCCATTCTCCTGCCTCAGCCTCCTGAGTAGCTGCGACTACAGGCACCCACCACCACGCCCAGCTAATTTTTATATTTTTAGTAGAGACAGAGTTTCACCGTGTTAGCCAGGGTGGTCTCGATCTCCTGACCTTGTGATCCAACCACCTCAGCCTCCCAAAGTGCTGGGGTTACAGTCGTGAGCCACCACGCCTGGCACCTCCAGCATCTTCTATTGACCAAGCCTAACAGGGAGCTGGAGGACCAAAGAGAAAAGCTCTTTACAGAGGCTCAGCCCCAGCATCACAACACAGAGTAGAAACGGTGAGTTTGGACACACACAGTTTTGACCACGGCTTTTAATTATTAGTGTTCCCAACTGGACTTTTGACTACTCTTGGGGATTCAATGATATAATGTTAAGTGCTAGGAAGAGAGGCATTTCACAGTATCCAAAGTATTCATTGTTTTTGTCTTGAATATGTATATGAAGATGTACTTTGTTATTTCTTGACTAATAGTGAAAAAGATAGTTTGAACATATGCCCATACTTTTCAAATTAACTTGATGGTTATATAATCTGAAACTAGGAATCTAAAACTAGCAATTAGAAATTAATAAAGATGGAGTTATAGAACTTAGTTGTAAGATATAGTGGAAAGAGACTTGAAAGTGCATATGGGCTGTAAACAGCGGGCACAAAATTGTAACACTGGAGTCACAATGCTATCATTTTTTCCCTTGCTTTAATAAGTATATTCTTCTCCGGAGACTCAGGAATTAAAACACAAACAAACAAACAAACAAAGCATATTCTATTTTACTCCACCAATTTATTAAAGTATTTAATTTTTTCTTTGTATACTATATATTAAGACATAACATACTTACAGATATTAAACAACATCTCTTCATTCATTTACTCACTCATTAAATATTTACTGAGCATGAACTATGGGCCCAGAAATGTGTAAGGTATTCGAGTTATGGTAGCAAACAAAAGCAAGATGGTTCCTGCCTTTAAATCTCCAAAGGTAGACATTAAGCAAGTAATGTAATAAAATTGTTGGGTGTTATGATATGGAAAAATGGCCACTTTATAGCTAGCATATTTATCCACATCTATGGAGTTGGAAAATGGCTTCCTGAAGGAGTGAGGTTTCAGTTGAAACCGGAAGGAAGGACAGGCATTAAGCAGGTGAGGGAAAGTGGGATGGAGGAGTGAAGAGGGATGTGGGACCGTTGTGAGTAAAGGAGGAGTTAGAAGAAGGAAGAGTGAAGAAGAGTATTCCAGGTACAGCATAGGCCATATTCAATGATAATATTGTTTCCTCTAGACTGAAGGCTCCTTTTGTATTATTATATTTTTCCTTTCCATTATTTTTCCATTATTTTTCCTTTTGCGGTTTTGTGTCTCTGGTTTCCAATGAAAGGCTTGTCACACAGCAGGTGTTCAATAAATATATAAAAACTGTATGAGTGAATGTGTTTTTCCTTTTCCTAAAATATTGAAATTCATTGATTTTCTTGGCAACAGTGATTCCATCTTGTAGGTATTCATACTGGTAGATTTAGATATTTTGGTTTTAGGAAGCTCAGTTTAATATCCAAAGATCTGGCTGGGTATGGTGGCTCACACCTGCAATCCTAGCACTTTAGGAAACCAAGGCTGGCAGATCACTTGAGGCCGGTAGTTCGAGCCCAGCCTTGCCAACATAGTGAAATCCATCTCTACTAACAATACAAAGAACTATTAGCTGGGTGTGGTGGCATGTGCCTGTAGTCCCAGCTACTGGGGAGGCTGAGACAGGAAGATCCCTCGAACCTGGAGGCAGAGGCTGCAGTGAGCTGAGATCTCACCACCGCACTCCAGCCTGAGTGACAGACCGAGACTCTACCTCCAAAAAAAAAAAGCCAAAAATATGCCTGTAATCTCAGCACTTTGAGAGGCCATGACTGGAGCCCAGGAGTTCAAGGTCACAGTGAGCCATAGCCATGCTACTGCACTCCAGCCTGGGTGACAGAGCAAGACCTCAGCTAAAAAAAAAAAGAACAAAAGGCTGGCTGCGGTGGCTCATGCCTGTAATCCCAGCACTCTGGGAGGCCAAGGCAGGCAGACCACGAGGTTGGGAATTCAAGACCAGCCTGGCCAATATGGCGAAACCCCATCTCTACTAAAAATACAAAAATTAGCCGGGCATGATTGCGGGCATCTGTAATCCCAGCTACTCGGGAGGCTGAGGCAGGAGAATCGCTTGAACCCAGGAGGCGGAGGTTGCAGTGAGCCGAGATTGTGCCATTGCACTCCAGCCTTGGCGACAAGAGCACGACTCTGTCTCAAAAACAAACAAACAAATAAAACAAACAACAACAACAAAAATACACCAAAGATTCCACCCCCTAAAAAGAAATACTGGATAGAGTCATATTCAGTTAATAATAGAACATTTTGAGACAACACTAATATGTGACGTTTCACTGAGCCAGGTCCAGGACCTCTAAAGGAGAAATCAGATGTTGTCATGTTTTAGCTTTGCCTACAACATTCAAATATAAAATATCAATATTGTTTGCTCAGTTCTCTAAAATGGAAGTAGAAAGTATTCATTTATTCATTTAATACTTTTATATTCATATTTTAAGTGGCCATAAGGAAAGGAAAGCTATTTACTGGTCTATACATGAAGTTTTCTAACAAAATTCTTAAAAACGTGAGTATGAAATGTTATTACATCAGTACAATAATAAAATATCATATGAGTTATTTCACTGTTCCATAGTCAGATTCCTAACTAAACAAATAAGCACAAACATGTAATAATCAATAATCAATGAAACAAAAAGGACTAAAAAGCAAAACAAAATAAGGGCTTTAGATAAATTCCCAACTTCTTAACTAGAGTACATAGTGCAGAGGAAGAAAGAAGCAAAGAGAGGGAAGGAGGGGGTAAGGAAGAGAGGGAAGGAGGAAGGAAGGGAGGGAGGGAAGGAAAGAAAACTTCTATTCCTGCCACCTAGTGTCATGAAAAAGTCACGCCAAGATCAAGCACAAGTGAGAAAAGTCAGGTGAAGAGCAATTAATTATCCATTTACAAAGCAAAGATAGAGATCCTAATTTAGTATTCAGTAATTTTTTTAAAAATTAGGTCCTGAGAATAGTAGGAGTACCCTAAGCAATGTATGATTGAATACTCTTGTTTAATTATATATGCATGAATCTGGTCTCTGAGATAGGGAGGAGCTGGTTAAATTAATTAGGAAAATGTGGGCTTTTAGGGCCAGACTTTCAAATTTTTAAAAATGTTTCTACCTTAGAATTGTTTAATTAGATTTCAAAGGAACAGTTTCTCATGTTTGAAATTGAGCATAGTTAAATTAAAATACCCTAATAAAGCATTAAAGAGTTTATAAAAATAAACCTTAACTTTCAATTACAGGCTATTAAACTTAGCCAGTGGTTTCTATAAGTAAAGCCACATTATAAATTTACTCACAAATAACTAGAGTCTCTGAGGCAAAAAAATAAGAGAAAACTAGGAAATGATGGGGAGCTAGAACACAACTTCTGTAAGTAAAGAGACAGCCGTCCCTTCTCACTGGTGTACAAAAATGCCTCCAATATTTGAAAGAAGTAAGAGGCATAGTCCCAATTTCAAGAGTTATATTCTCAATTTCATTTGAGAATGAGCCAGGATGATATGTATAATCTTAATTTTAAAATAATGATAACAGCCAAAGTAAATACACTTTTTTAAAAGATTTACTACTTTCTCAGGCAAATTGGCAGTTTGTCTCTTCGTACTCATGTCATAAAGTCTAAAAAAACTCATTAGACCTTATTTTTCCTGTAACTTAAAAAAAAAAAAAACATGTTTCTTCTTTTCATTTTGTGGCTAATGTTGTCTGATTATCAAGACTTTGCATGCTTTTAACATGCACCAGCCCCATCATATTATTTTTCTCTGGCTGAGGTCAGACTGACAAGTACATCGATACAACTGAATCATCCTTCTGCAGGCATGTCTTTGTTATCAGATTAGTTTTCAAGTAGATTTATGCATTTAAAAAACATGTCCGTTTGAACAAGATTAGTCTTTGCAAGATATGACATTTATCCTAGCAATAGGTGATAGATTTCTATACATTCGACATGTGAACCAAACTAGATAGTAAGCTGACATATTGTTGAGTAGTTCTTTTCTTCTTGGCTATCAGATCAAGTCACCAAAATGAAGCTGAAAGAGTGTTGTCATGAAAGTTTATTGGATTAGGGCCAAATTTCCACCCTCTTATGATGCCAGGTGATGCCCGGGTTTTCCAACAACCAAGCCAAGTTAAGTCTTGCCTTAATATAAAGAGAATTCACAAAAACTGACAAACGAGAGGTGAAGTAAAGAAGCAAGCAAAAGTTGACGTTTTCTTGGATTTCCGTGTTGAGCCTAAAAAGCATTCCAAAGAGAACCATATAAAATACAAGAAAGGTTGAAAAGATGCATCCCATCAATGTAATTTTAGAGAAGATGCTATATTGCTATACAAAAATAATCCTATTATATTCCTTAATCATGATCCTTCATAAATATATATTAATAACATAATAAAGATCTAAAGTGTTACTGCTGGGAAAAATGCTAACAACCAAAAGTTAAAGAGCCTTTTTTGAGGGATATAAAGAGTTTTGTGGACATTTAAAAATCTAAGAATCACATTATACCACATAGTATGATAGTGTAAACAACTCCAGACATGTTTTATTAGTTTGTAAGGAAGTAGAGTGAAGTATGACTTCCTTCAATTAAACAGCAGAGGATTTAGGTAGGTAGAATAAAACTATTTGACTTGGAGTTTAACCAAAATGTAGGGGTATTAGCACACCTTCTCACTGAAGTACTGTATGATCTTTTAAAGTACAGGTGTGTAAAGGGCCCCGGTTTTATTTTATTTTCCAGAAAAGGATTCCCTTTTTCTTGATGGAGAAGTAACATTGCACAAAAACCTGACGCGTAAACTCTGCAGGCCTTTTGGAAAGTTCTCTCCCTTACCTTCAAAACAGCTTCTCACATCTCCTTTTCTACCCATTTTTCCCAACTTCTTGTCTTCCTCTCTCTCCCCCATCCATATCTCATTGGCATAAATTACACAGAAACAAATGGTCAGGGATTTAGCCCACATCCTTGTCATTTCCCACCTCAATTGCTTCAAAGTCATTGGATGCTGTCTACCGTTAGCAAGGGCACATTTTAACAATCATTAACTGCAGTCCTCTAGGAGGACATACCAACCTTCTATTTGTACTTTTCTGGTTCATCTGTCAACTTCCTTTTGCATTTTGGATCAAGTCCCTTGACTCCATATATGAAAAGGGAGAAATCTGGATCACTTGAGGTCAGGAGCTCAAGACCAGCCTGGTCAACATGGTGAAACCCATCTCTACTAAAAATACAAAAATTAGCCAGGCATGGTGGTGCATGCCTGTAGTCCCTGCTACTTGGGAGGCTGAGGCAGGAGAATCACTTGAATCTGGGAGGTGGAGATTGTAGTAAGCCAAGATCACACCACTGCATTCCAGTCTGGGCAACAAAGTGCGATTCCATCTCAAAAAAAAATAATAATTAAATAAATAAACTGGAAAGAAACTTAGAGGTCCTGTAGTAAAACCTGTTTAAAAGCAAGCAAGCAAACAAACAAACAAACAGAGGCTGGCGAAGTAAGTTGCCTTGACACAGTTGATTGGTAACCGGAAGAGCTCCTAAATTATAGATAGATATTCTTTGCCTTGCACCAAGTTGCTTTTTGAAAGGAGGCGAAACAAAGGAGTCTTCCCATGCATTTTTTCATGACAAAGTTTTCTCTGGCCACTGCTAATATTGGTAAATGAAGTACTCTTCTTAGGTTCTTTGGGACACATGCTAAATACTGGAAATTTGCCATAACATGAAGGATACCAGAAATCAGTCCTACTAATAGGCTTACCATAATACAGGTTATTTCTGAATTCCTGATTTACCCCTTACTCTAGAGTGCCTATATTAAGGCACATAAAGAATTTAAAAATCTCTCTCCTTGTGGGACACTCCCTCCCTAAACATCAGTGTGCCCCTGAAAGGTTCTTTTCCCTAAGTAGAATGAGTAAATCGGAAGGCAACATCTCTATACAAGGAATTCAGAATTCATCAAGCCAATACTTCTAGGTCCAGGGCTGAGAAGAAAGAGGGGCCAGTACAAAGGCCAGTCTATGTTTGGCTCTTCCTATTGGTCTGGTTAACCAAATTGTGATTTTTAAAAAATTTCTAGTATATTTTTCCTCTAAAGCTGTTTATTGTTTTTTCGTCTTTTTCACTGACTGTCAATAGGCTACGACTAGTGGATAAAGCAATAATTACCTATATATTAAGATGGATTTATGTACACTAGTATGTCTGAGTATAGGAACAAACTTATCTCAGATTTTGTCTGGCTTAAGACTCTTGGAATGGGATAATTAATTCTTAAGCATTTTACTGAAGGTTTAAAAACATCTTTATAGAGAATTTACTGTGTTTAATGGATTAGGACTATCCTAATAACATGACAGTGTGTTTCGTTGCTTGCTGCTTAATTTCCTGTCCTCTTTTTCATTCACTAATAAAAACATGAGTTAAGAAATAAACAGTCCTTGGGACACATCTGAATCAATTATCAGTGCAAGTGAAATATAATAACCCTATAGTAATTTCTCTTTTTTTTTTTTTTTTTGAGATGGGGTCTCGCACTGTCACCTGGGCTGGAATACAATGGCATGATCTCAGCTCGCTGCAACCTCCACCTCCCGGGTTCAAGCGATTCTCCCTCCTCAGCCTCCCAAGTAGTTGGGATTACAGGCGCCCTACACCTCACCCAGCTAATTTTTTGTATTTTTAGTAGAGATAGGGTTTCACTATGTTGGCCAGGCTGGTCTCAAACTCTTGACCTCGTGATTCGCCTGCCTCGGTCCCCCAAAGTGCTGGGATTACAGGCGTCAGCCACCGCACTGGGCCGTAATTTCTTTTTTGAGATGGAATTTCACCCTGTTGCCCAGGCTGGAGGGCAATGGCGCAATCTCAGCTCACTGCAACCCTCCACCTCTTGGGATCAAGCAATTCTCCTGCCTCAGCCTCCTGGGTAGCTGGGATTACAGGCACGTGCCACCATGCCAGGCTAATTTTTTGTATCTTTAGTAGAGATGGGGTTTCACCATGTTGGCCAGGCTGGTTTCGAACTCCTGACCTCATGATCCACCCGCCTCAGCCTCTCAAAGTGCTGGGATTACAGGCATGAGCCACCATGCCCGGCCAACCCTGTAGTAGCAAAAAATAATAACAATAAATGACCCACATTAATATTACTTGGGAAGACGATATTTTATCAAAAGTTTCCTTGTTCAGCTGTCATTTTTTTAAAGAGCATCAACCTTTGAATAAAATATCTGTTCCTTAAAACTTCTGAGGCAATTAATATGTTGGGTAACAAGTGAAAGAATGGAGACTACAGAATTTCATAACATAAATTTTCCACACAGAAAATCAAGCCCTTGCTACACTAGCTTTCTTGAGTCGTTTTAGTGTAACATTTCAATGGGGTAGAATAAAAAGATCTTTTATGATTATTTATGGTATAGCTAGGAGGCAGTTTTCAGAATTGTGATTAGGGACAAAAGAAAATCTCACTTAGAACAGACTCTCTAAACTTGTATTCCTTGTCATATAAATAATCACAATCAATAGTACTTATAATTAACTTGATATAACTACACTAGCATTTTTATGAATTATGAGAGCCTATAGACACGTAACATGGTGGTATTTACTACTGTCTCCTGTGAGATATTTTTTGGGTTGGTAATTATTCTGGTTATATATTGCTACACAACAACCCCAAAACTTAGTGGCTTAAAATAAACATTTATATTTGTTCACAGTTACACAGCATGGGTAGAATCAGTGAGGACAGAGGATCTCTATTCCACTCAGCATCTGCTGGGGTATCTGGAAGGCTTGACACTGGGATCATCTGAAGCCTCATTCACATTTGTGTCTGGTCATGAAGGCTGGTTGTCATCTGGAATCTCAGCAAAGGCACTGCTGGGCACCTACCCATGGCCTTTCCAAATGGCTGTTTGCCTTCCTCACAATATGGCAACTGGGTTCTGAGGGTGAGCATCCAAAGAGGACCAAGTGAAAGCCATATCACATTTTATGGCTTAGCTTTAGCAGGTACACAATGTTGCTTCCAATGTAGTCATAGGTCCATCCAGTTTGTGGAGAGGAAAGATCTCTCAATGGAAAAGTATGTCTCAAAGGAGGAGTCTCCCAATCTCTCAATGGAGAAGAGTCAGTGTATTAGCCTGTTCTCACACTACTATAAAGAACTGCCTGAGATTGGGTAATTTATGAAGAAAAGAGGTTTAATTGACTCACAGTTCCACAGGCTGTACAGGGAGCATGGCTGGGAGGCCTCAGGAAACTTACAATCATGGTTGAAGGATGAAGGGGAAGCAAACACATCTTCAGATGGCTGCAGAGAGAGAAAGCAAAGAGGGAAGTGCTACACAGTTTCAAACAACCAGATCTTATGAGAACTCACTATGATGAGAACAGCAAGGGGGAAATCCGCCCCTATGATCTAATCACCTCCCACCAGGCCCCTCCCCCAACACTGGGGATTACAATTCAACGTGAGATTTGGGTGGGGACACATAGGCAAACAATATCAGTCAGTATTACAAGGAAAGAAGATCATGTTGAATAGAATGTACTGGTGTGGACATCTTAGGAAAATATAATCTACCAAAATACCACAGTCATAATGGGAAACCGAAAGGACTAATTTTTGCCCAGTATTCTACTTGAAAAGGATTAATGTCTATTCTGTTAATCTAAATGCAAACATGGCTTTAAAAACTTCTAGTTATATCAATGTGATTATGTGTATCTCAACCAGAGTCAAAAGCAACTCTTGCCTAATAAAACCATGCCCCAGAATCACAAGTCAGGAAATAAGGAAATATGAAGAAATACAAAGAAAATGACTAATCATATTGAACCATTTCCTGAGAGAAACAGAAATTAGGAACCAAAGTCTTCTAAATGACCCCTGGTAAAATTACATAGGCAATCAGTATCAAGTGGCCTCTTCTCAGTGTGAAAGTTTTTCGGAACTTTTAGTGAATTTTACGGGATAGTTTGCAAAATCTATGGCCCAATATACAGGCAACACTGTTGTGTGACTGTCCCATATCCAAGTTTTTCGAGATGAGCAATGGCTTAACCCTATACACATATTGAGGTGAGAAGGAAAACAAATGCTTCCCTTTGGCCTTTCCTATTTTCCAACCTGTCCTTCTGAAAAAAATCTACTAAGAATTGTATCTAGTGGCTTAAAGTGTTTTGATTTAAATTATTTTACTCCTGTCTTCTCAGAGTTTTTCTAGATATAGGTTTCTAAAAAACACATTGACACTATATCCCATTTTCTGCCTTTTCAAAGAAAACAGAGCATGACAGGGCAAGGAAGGGAAATTCCTCAAGCAGTTCAGTGTTTTAAATGACTTTTAATGAGAGCCGCTTTTACCTTTTAAAACCCTACTTTTTATGTGCATGCTTTTTTTCTGGTTTAAATTTGATTTGCAAATTTTCTTTGCTTTGAATTTTCCCTTAGGATTTAAAGATGCTTCATCCTTTGATTTGTCATTAACATTCCGTTGGTGCCTTGGAGCATTTTGTACTGTGGACACACCTCTTTCCCATGGCTGAAAAGCTGTATGTGACCCTACATTATACATACATGGGGAGCCCTAGGATGATACCCAGAGGTAGACAGTCTATAAATCCTAGAAGAAGTTGTGCATACACTAAGATGGTATATTGGCAAGTCTGGATTCCGACTAGGATGGATTTAGAAAATAAGTATTTCATCTTTGAAATATTCCCACCCAACTTTCTTTCTTAAAGGATACTATACTCAAAATGGACAGCTCTCTTCAACCTGTGTGGAAGCTGTTGTATGAAAGATTTCCAAATGTATTGGATATATCCAGCAATATTGGGAGCTATGCTAATTTCTTTTTTTCTTGTCTTTTTTTTTTTTTTTTTTGAGAGAGAGTCTTCTCTGTTGCCCAGGCTGGAGTGCAATGGCACAATCTTGGCTCACTGCAGCCTCTGACTCCTGGGTTCAAGCAATTCTCCTGCCTCAGACTCCTGAGTAGCTGGGATTACAGGCACCCACCACCACATCCAGCTAATTTTTGTATTTTTAGTAGAGACAGGGTTTCACCATGTTGGCCAGCTAGTCTCACACTCCTGACCTCAGGTGATCTGCCCGCCTTGGCCTCCCAAAATGCTGGGATTACAGGCATGAGCCACCGTGCCCCGCCAAGCTGTGCTAATGTCTTGATAACATAACCTGGAAAGGCTGAAAGTCCCTCAAAAAAGCCTGCTCCTTGGCATGGTGCAGTGGTGAGAGGTGGGCAGGAGGGTAGTGATATTACTTGGCTAGGGGCTGAAAGCAGTGACCGAGGGCAGACCCACTGAGCGTTGCACGCTGCAGCATAGAGCTGAGAAAACACTTGACAATCATGAGCCCTACCAAGGGGCAAGAAAATGCTAAATGTTTTGTTGGACCAACAGGCATGACATAAAGACAGGGAGGCCTCCTGAGGGCCTCATCACTGGATGCAGTGGTAAAATTCAAGGGTAACAGTGGTGATGTCAGCACCCAGGCAACCAAACGAGACCAACCTCATCTCATAATTTTCAAGACCCCAATGGAATCTGTCCTGTGCAGCGGAAGTCAGTGGGGCCAAAGAAGAATACAAGCATTGTTGGAGTACTTTCTATGTGCCTGGAGCTGCTCTAGATGCTTTAACGAATTCAGCCATTCAAATCTTCACAACTGTTTAGAGTAGTTCAATTTTTATCCTCTGTCTCACAGTGTGACAACTAAGGCCCTGAGAGGAGAAGCATTTGGCCCTAGTTTATGCAGTGGCTCATGCCTGTAATCCCAGCACTTCAAGAGGCTAGGCAGGAGGATCCCTTGAGCCCAGGAGTATGAGACCAGCCTAGGCAAGATAGCAAGACCTCGTCTCCACTAAACATAAAAAAAATTACTAGGGTATGGTGAAGTGTGCCTGTAGTCCCAGTGTGAACCTAAAAGTATCTGAGACAGGTCTCAATCAATTTAGAAAGTTTATTTTGCCAAGGTTAAGAATGCATTCGTAACACAGTCTCAGGAGATACTGAAGACACGTGCCCAAGGTGTTCAGGGTACAGCTTGCTTTTATACATTTTAGGGAGACACAATACATCAATTAATACATGTAAGATTTACACTACTTCTATCTGGAAGGGTGGGACAATGTGAAGTTGCCGGGTCTTCCAGGTCATAGGTAGATTTAAAAATTTTCTAATTAGCAATTGGTTGAAAAAGTTATTATCAGTAGTAAGGAATGTCTGGGTCACAATAATGGATTGTGGAGACCAAGGTTTTATCATGCAGATGAAGCCTCCAAGTAGCAGGCTTCAAAGAGGGCAGACTGTAAATGTTTCTTGTCACACTTAAGGTCTGTGTTGATGTTAATGGAGGAGGGGTATAATGAGGCATATCCAACTCCCTCTTCCATCATGACCTGAATTAGATTTTCATGTTAACTCTGTAATGCCGTTGGCAGAGAGAAGGGGTCCATTCAGATGACTGAGGGGCCTTAGAAATGTATATTTGGTTTATACTAGCTACGCTGAGTGGTTAAGGAAGGAGGAGCACTTGAGCCTGGGAGATTGAGGCTGCAGTGCGCTGACATTGTGCTAACGCACTCCAGTCTGGGCATCAGAGCGAGAACTTGTCTCAAAACAAAAGATTGCACATTTGGTAAATTGCAGAACAGAGCTTTTTGCCCAAGTGGCTTATAATCATTACAGAAATTGCCATTGTGCCAGACCTTTCTCCTTCTCTGCCTCCAAGTTACAGAAGTCACAGAAGCTTTACATTGCACCCATGTTTCTCAGGTGGCTCTCGGCTTTCAAACGGACTGAATACCGCCCAGGCGCAGTGGCTCACACCTGTAATCACAGCACTTTGGTAGGCAGAGGTGGGTGGATCACTTGAGGTCAGGAGTTCGAGACCACCCTGGCCAACATGGTGAAACCCCATCTCTACTAAAAGTGCAAAAATTAGATGGGGGTGGTGGCACATGCCTGTAGTCCCAGCTACTCTGGAGGTTGAGGCAGGAGAATTGCTTGAACCCGGGAGGCAGAAGTTTGCAGTGAGCCGAGATCACACCACTGCACTCCAGCCTGGGTGACAAAGTGAGTCTCTGTCTCAAAAAAAAAAAAAAAAAAAAGATTGAATATTTATCCAAAACAGATTGTTTCACTGAAAAAGACTCTTTAAAAAAAAAATTAGAGCTATACAGATACATAATTAACACCACAGAATTGAAGCAGCTGTCTTGTCTGGGGTAAATACTTGGGGTTCATCATCACGTGTCATGAAAATTTAGGACACAGACATACCTAAGGAGTTTAGGAGTGGAGGTTTAATAGGCAAAAGAAAGAGAAAGGAAACAAAAAAAGCTCTCTCTTTCTAGTGAGAGACAGGGGACTTCTGAGAGGAAGGAGCCAGCTGGTGGATGCGCTAGATTTTATAGTCAGGCTGGAGGAAGCAGTGTCGGATTTACATAGGACTCGCAGATTGGTTGAATAAGGTACAAGGTTTAGGTAGCTCAGGAGAAGATTGGCTGCTCCATCCTAATCTTATTATGCAAATGAACTCTCCCATTGTCCGGTGCCATCTTATTTGTTCCTTCCTGTACACCTGGCTGGCAGAGAAGGGAAGATGGAGCCGCCATTTTGAACACAATTGACACAACTGCTAGCATGTATGTCTGCAGCTCGATTTTACAGGCTGCTCTTTGTTAGTAAGCAAAATGACTTGGGGCTGCTTTTCATTAAAAGGAAAACCTTACCGAGGTTTTCTATACCCTCACTATCTAAATAATTTCTTTCTTTTTTTTTTTTTTTTGAGACGGAGTCTGGCTCCATCGCCCAGTCTGGAGTGCAGTGGCGTGATCTTGGTTCACTGCAATCCCCACCTCCCAGGTTCAAGCAATTCTCCTGCCTCAGTCTCCCTAGTAGCTGGGATTACAGACGCGTGCCACTATTCCCAGCTAATTTTTGTATTTTTAGTAGAGACGGGGTTTCTCAAACTCCTCACCTCGGGCGATCTACTCTCGCCCTTCACAGTGCTTTTCTATACAATGTCTGTAATCTATAGATAACATAACCAATTAGGTCAGGGGTCGATCTTTAACTACCAGGCCCAGGGTGTGGCGCCGGGATGTCTGCTTGTGGATTTCATTTCTGCCTCTTAGTTTTTACTTTATCTTTCTTTGGAGGCAGAAATTGGGCATAAGACAATATGAGGGGTGGTCTCCTCCCTTACTTTAAGGCACACAGGAGGGATACTTATTCTGCAGAGTCAAGGAAGGTGTCACAGAGTGTGTGATAGAAACTGGGCTGTCCTGAGCAATAAAGAAGGAATGAGGATAGATGGGCATTCTAAACAGAAGAAATAGTATGTGTGAATGTCCCGAGTCAGGAAGAGCATGACTGGACCTGCAACCATAAAAGTAGGGGCTGAAACATAGAGTTCCCCACGTCTGGTGGTGGAGAGGTGGCAGGTGAGGTGGGAAACCAGGCAGCATTGACATCATAGTGGAACTCGTATGTCCTTCTAAGGGTTTGGACTTATTTTGTAAATAATGTGTTTCCATTGAAAGATGTTTAACCTGGAGAACTGATTATTATTAGAGTTTAGAACAATATGAACTTTTGAAAAAGTATCATAAAGAACTCCTGAAACATCTTTATTATTATATTTCATGATTAAGTGCTTGACAGCCGGAAAGCCTAGGGTTGTTGGTTGAAAGAACCTATCTGTGCAGGAAGAAAATTTCACCCAGGTGGTATTTTGCTGGTATTCCCCATTTAGTGGTTCATGTCTCAGTGTAGAACTCTTTGACTTTTATTTTGTTGTTGCAGGGCATTACTCTGCCTTATCAAATGCATGACCCTATCATTACCTCTCCAAGGTTTTGGTATGTTCTACATGAAGCTCTATAATACCACAAAGAAATTAAAAATCACCCACTGAGTCTTCTTTGAAGATCCGTTTCAGCGTCCCTGAATACCTTTTTGTTTGCTCAGTTATGCTGTCAGCGCTTCTGTCAAACATGGAATTCCCAGATGGCCTCAAGTCCTTTGGGGGCAAAGCTTTGTCTTGATCACGGGATCTTGTCACAAGATCTTGCCAATTTTTACTTAGCTGAATTTCTGTCAAGAAACAAAGGGGTGGGGAGGGGGAGAGGGAGAAAGAGAGAGAGAGAGAACAATATGTGAGGAAAGTAGTCAGGGGGAATTGCAAATAGGAAGGTAAGAATATCATTTGTTCAGAGAGAGGGTTATAGAAGTAATTCGGGATATCAACAGGAAAATAAAGTCATCTGTTTATAAATTTTACGAATATTTAGTAACAATAATCAAGATGAGTAGATTCACATTAACGTGTAATAATAAGTATAATTCACAAGTCCTCAAAACAATTGCAAAACTGCAAAGGACCCCAAAGGATCTTCCCACACACCCATGACATTTTCTAGTTTGTAGCATAGGCCCTACTTTCCTAGACACTTAACTGGAAAATTCTAGAACTTTTCTTATATAACGTATCTAATGTCACAAGTATAACTATCCTCTATCCCTCCTTTTTTTTTTTTTTTTTGGAGGCTGTGTCTTGCTCTGTCACCTAGGCTGGAGTATGGTAGCACGATCTTGGCTCACTGCAACCTCTGCCTCCTAGGTTTAAGCGATTCTCCTGCCTCAGCAACCTCCGTCTCCTAGGTTCAAATGATTCTCCTACCTCAGCCTCCCAAGTAGCTGGGATTACGGGCTTCCGGCACCACACCTGGCTAGTTTTTGTATTTTTAGTGGAGACGTGGTTTCGCCATGTTGGCCAGGCTGGTCTTGAACTCCTGACCTCTGGTGATCCGCCCACCTCAGCCTTCCAAAGTGCTGGGATGATAGGCGTGAGCCACCGTGCCTGGCCTCATTCTTTCTTTCTTAATGACTAAGATCAATTCCTTCATTTCTTTTTAATAGTTATGGAGTACAAGCATCACTATAATTTATTTACCAAACCTCATATGAGTATTTAAGTAGCTAACAAAGATAGTGCTATTTCAGGAACAACAGAACATTTTAAGTGTAAATGGATCAGTAATTGTTTAGTTCTGAATAGAGGATGGAAGACTATATTCTGAGAAATATTGATATATTGTTAAGTAAATTCTAACTCAGCTGTATCACAGTGCTTAGTTTTTATTTATATCTTTAAAACAGGACACTATATGCTGGGCATAGTGGCTCATGCTTGTAATCCTAGCACTTTGGGAGGCGGAGGTGGGAGGATGGCTTGAGCTGAGGAGTTTGAGACCAGCCTGGGGAACATAGTGAGAACTCGTCAATACAAAGAAGAGAAAATAAATAAATAAAACAACACTGTGAGGCATAAAGGAAACATCTGAAACATATGTATATATTTCACATTAAATATAGTCATGAAAATTCCATTTAAGAAATTTTTGCATGTTTTGATTTGGTTTTTAAATTGAGGTATAACTTGTTACTGAAAGGTGCATAAATTTTAAATGTACAGTACAATAAAATTGTACACATGTATAAAACCTTATAATCCTAATCCAGATCAATATCTAGAACATCTTCAGCACCTCTGAAAGCTCCCTTTAATTCTCTCTTCCCTGACTCCATGAATATCTACTTCAAAAGTAACATTTTGACTTTTTCTAAGTTTATTTTTTTCAAACAGAGTTTTGCTCTGTCACCCAGGCTGGAGTGCAGTGGCAATCTTGGCTTACTGCAGCCTCCGCTGCCCAGGTTCAAGCAATTCTCCTGCCTCAGCCACCCGAATAGCTGGGATTACAGGTACATGCATGGCTAATTTTTGTGTTTTTAGTAGAGACAGAGTTTCACCATGTTGGCCAGGATGGTCTCGAACACCTGACCTCAGGTGATCTGCTCTCCTCGGCTTCCCAAAGTGCTGGGATTACAGGCAGGAGCTACAGCACTCGGCCTAAATTTTCTTTTGCTGCCCTGGCGATTATGTAGAGCAATCATTTTGACTTCTATCACTATAGCGTGGTTTTGCGTGTCCTAGAATTTCACATAAATAGAATCAAACAGCACATACTCTTTAGGTCTGGCTTCTTTTGGCTTGCTGCAGCCTGGACCTCTCGGGTTCAAGTGATCCTCCCATCTCAGCCTCCTGAGTAGCTGAAACTACAGGCACTGGAACTACAGGCACGTGCCACCATGCCTGGCTAATTTTTGTACATTTTGTAGAGATGAGGTTTCATCATATTGCCTAGGCTCATCTTGAACCCTGGGCTCAAGCATTCTTCCTGCCTCAGCTTCCCAAAGTGCTGGGATCGCAAGCATGAGCTACTGTGCCTGGGCTTGGTGCCTTTATGAGATTATTTTAACCATTCTAGGATCTTTGCATCTCCATTTAAATGACAGGATCTAACTGACAATTTCCACAAAAAAAAAACCTGGTAGGATTTTGATCGAGATAACACTGAATATAGATTAACTTTGGAGGAATTGACATCTCTCCCATTTAACATAACAATAGTGACTTTTCCAATCTATGAACATGGAATATCTCTCCATTTAATGTCATTTTCTGTATTTCTCTTAATAATATTTTCTAGTTTCCTAGGATTAAAAAAAAACTTTAAGTTTTTTTTTTTTTAATAGGGTCTCACTCTGTTTCTCAGGCTGGAGTGCAATGGTGCAATCAGGGCTTACTGCAGCCTTGACTTCCCTGACTCAAGCAATTCTCCCACCTCAGCCTCCCAAGTAGCTGAAACTGCAGGCATACACCACCATACCTGGATAATTTCTGTATTTTGTGTAGAGACAGGCTCTCCCTACATTGCCCAGGCTGGTCTCGAACTCCTGGGCTCAAGCTATCCTCTAGCTTTGGCCTCCCAAAGTGTTGGGATTACAAGTGTGGGCCACCACACCTGGCTGGATGATATTTCTATGCCAATGTGGCTAATACATTTTTAATTTTTATTTTTCTATTGTTTGTTTCTATTATATATAAGTCATACAGTTTCATGATTATATATACAATTTTATAATTTTATCCAATTATATATGAATTATATACCTTATATATAAATTATACATATAGTTGTATATATAATTTATACAACTGTATTCACAATTGCAAACAAATTATACAATGTATAAAATATACAATTTTGTGTACTGGTAGTGCCAATTAATTAATTAATTTTAATAGTTTAATTGTACAATTTTACCTTGAAATTTTTAAAAAAATTTACATAGCATCAAAAATATATGGAGTACTTGGCCAGATGTGGTGGCCCACACCTGTAATCCCAGCACTTTGGGAGGCCGAGGTGGGTGGATCACCTAAGGTCAGGAGTTCGAGACCAGCCTGGCCAACATGGCAAAACCCTGTCTCTACTAAAAATTAGCCAGGCCTGGTGGCGCGTGCCTGTAGTCCTAGCTCCTCAGGAAGCTGAGGGAGGAGAATTGCTTGAACCCAGTGTATGTAGGTGGCAGTGAGCAGAGATTGCCACTGCACTTCAGCCTGGGTGACAGAGTGAGACTCAGTCTCAAACAAAAACAAAAACAAAAACAAAACACACACACGGAGTATTTAGAATTAAATATTCCAAAATTGTGCAAGACCAGTCACTGAAAAACAAAAAGCATTATTGAAAGAAATCAAAGGAGACCTATATAAATGGAGAGAGATATGTTGTTCCTGTGTTGAAAGACTCAATGCTAAAATGTCAGTTTTCCCCAAATTGATCTATAGAGTAAGAAAAATACAAGTTAAACTCAGAAGGAACATGTGTAGTAATTGAAAAACCTCATTTAAAAACACCTATGGAAATACCAAGGACCTAATATAACTAAGAAAACTTTGAAAAAATAGAACAAAGTTGGAGGATTAACATTACTCGATTTTCAGATTTATGAGGCTGCATTATCATGACAGCATGGTAGTAGTGTTAAGGTAGATCAATAGATCAGTAGTAGATCAGTAGTATATCAATGGTCCAGAGACACACTGACACCAACAACTGATTTTGGATAAAGATGTTGATGCAATTCAGGGAAGAAAGGACCTTCTTTTCAACAAATGGTTGCAGAACAACTGAATGTCCATAATAAGCAAGAAATAAACTTTTTTTTTTTGAGACAGGGTCTTGCTCTGTTGCCCTGCTCACTGCAACCTCTGTCTCTCTGTCTCTTGGGTTCAAGCGATTCTCCCACCTCAGCCTCCTGAGTAGCTGGGACTACAGGTGCGTGCCACTATGCCTGGCTAAGTTTTGTGTTTTTTATTAGAGACGGGGTTTCGCCATCTTGGCCAAGCTGGTCTCCGACTCCTGACCTCAAGTGATCCGCTCACTTCAGCCTCCCGAAGAGCTGGGATTACAGGTGTGAGTCACCACGGCCAGCCAAGAAATGAACTTTGATCCAAACCTTTCCTCATATACAAAAATCAACTGAAAATCAACCATAAACCTACATGGAAAATCCCAAATTGTAAAACTTATTTTAAAAAGGAGAAAATTTTTGTAACTTTAGATCAGGCAGAGATTTCTTAGTTATGAAATCAATAGCATACTCTATTAAAGAAAAATTTGATAAACTGGACTTTTTAAAAATGAAAAACTTCTATTCAAAAGACACTGTTAACAGTATAAAGAGATGAGTCATGTACTGGAAGAAATATTTCCAAATTTTATATCAGATAAAGAAATTGTATCCAGAATATAGAAAGAACTCTCTACTACAAACACCCTATTAAAAACTGACCAAAGATGCAAAGACTTCACCAAAGCTGATATATGGAACTGTCAAATAAGCTAAACATCTTTTTATTTTTTTTCCTCAAGACAGAGTCTCGTTCTGTCACCCAGGCTGGAGTGCAGTGGTGTGATCTCGGCTCACTGTGACCTCCACCTCCCGGGTTCAAGCGATTCTCCCCCATCAGCCTCCCGAGTAGCTGGGATTACAGGTGTGTGCCACCACACCCAGCTAATTTTTTGTATTTTTAATAGAGATGGGGTCTCACCATGTTGGCTAGGCTGGTCTCAAACCCCTGACCTTGTGCTCCACCCATCTCAGCCTCCCAAAGTGCTGGGATTACATGCATGAGCCACCGCGCCAGGCCATAAGCTTAACATCTTTAGACCGTATGAAGTGTTGGTAATGATGTGGAGAAGATAGAGAAAATGGAACTACATTGCTGGTGGAAACATAAAATGTTACAACTGTTTTGGAAAACAGTTTCACAGTTTCTTTAAAAAGCTAAAGATAACCAATCATATCATTCTGCTCCTAGGTATTTACCCAGGAAAAATTAAAGTTTATGTTTATATGAAGATTTGTACACAGATATTCACAGAAGCCTTATTTGTAGCCATCAAAATGGAAAACAACCCAAATAGCTCTCAATGGGTGACTGGAAAAACAAATTGTGGTATACCCACACAGTGGAATCCTCCTCTAATGAAAAGGAATGAACTGTTGATTCAAGCAACTACAAGGGTGAATCTCAAAATAATTATGCTGAGTGAATTAAGACAGATAAAAAACAACACATACCATATGACTTCACCTGTATAAAATTTTAAAGAATGCAAACAACTCATAGTGACAGAAAGACGAGCAGTTATTGTGAGGGGCCATGGTGAGGAAGCCTTGATGGGCAGGAAGGATCCTTGGATATTCTGGAATTTTTATTCTGGATATAAAGGTACTTTAGGAAACTTTTTAAAGTCTGGATATGTTCATTATCTTGATGGGGTTGATAGCTTCACTGGTGTATACATATGTCAAAATGTATCAAAATTACACATTATATGCAGTTTATTGTCAACGATACCTCAATAAGGCTGTTAAATTTTTTTTCAGTAATGTAGTTATGCTTCTTTCATTCATAATTTTTTTCACAAATCAATACAAAATGATTTGTATTGTTATTTATGACATTTAACCATTCCATAGCAAGATAAATGTCATTTTATTTCTCTTCTTTTACTCATTAATTCATTCAGCAAACATTTAAAGTGCCAGACATTAGGGTGCTGGAGAAACAAAGATAAAGCTTTGTAATTAGTGGGGGTAGAGAACTGGCATCTATTGAGTACCCACTCTGCAACACCTACTGTTTTTTCATACATCATTTACTTTTCACAAAACAGATGACATACATTTTCATATATATCCATTTTACAGATGAAGAAATTAAATCCAAAGGGATTAACAGCAACAAAACTGGGACTGAAATCCAGGTTCATGATATTCCAGAGTCATAGTACTTTCCATCAAAACACAATACCAGAGTCTTTTTTTTTTTTTTTCTTTCTTTTTTTGAGACGGAGTTTTGCTCTTGTTGCCCAGGCTGGAGAGCAATGGCGCGATCTCGGCTCACTGCAACTTCTGCCTCCTCGGTTCAAGCGATTCTCCTTCCTCAGCCTCCCAAGTAGCTGGGATTACAGTCGCCCACCACCATGCACGGCGAATGTTTTTTTATTTTTAGTAGAAGACTGGGGTTTCACCATGGTAGCCAGGCTGGTCTCGAACTCTTGACCTCAGGTGATCCACCTGCCTCGATGTCCCAAAGTGCTGGGATTACAGGTGTGAGCCACGGTGCTCGGACCACACCTGCAGAGTCCTGAGGGGAGTGTAACAGTCCTAACTTTTTCTGAAGAAATCAGTGAAGGCTTTGCTATTGAGGCTCTATTGTTTGAGATGCAGTAGAGGCTGTGCAATATTTAGAGTTTTAAAGGAGTGCATTATTGACGACCTAAGGGCAAATTATATATTATCTGGCAGAAGTAATGTTTTCTTATTCATTGCTTCTGTAGCACTTTGCTTATGTGGTCTATTTATAACTCATTCACTTCATACCTCAGTGAGTTGTAGTTAAGCTTGCAATTGACAATTACAGTGGAGTGCAAGCTGCCATTTGTATTTTAATAACACGATTTTTTGGGGGGGGCGGGGAGGACAGAGTCTCACTCTGTCGCCAGGCTTCAGTGCAGTGGTATGATCTCAGCTCACTGCAAACTCTGCCTCCTGGGTTCAATCAATTCTCCTGCCTCAGCCTCCCGAGTAGCTGGGACTATAGGCATGCACCACCACGCCCAGCTAATGTTTGTATTTTTAGTGGAGAGGGGGTTTCACCATGTTGGCCAGGATGGTCTTGATCTCTTGACCTCATGATCTGCCTGCTTCAGCCTCCCAAAGTGCTGGGATCACAGGAGTGAGCCACCGCAGTCGACCAATAACACAATATTTTTAAGCACCTACTATGATCTGTGATAAAACCTCTTATGTGGATAAATTATTCACAGCTCGCGAGTTAGTATTACTATCTCCATTTTACAAAGAAACAGGTGGCAAAATAAAAATTACCTAAGGGTATAAAATAATAAAAACACTTAAGCCATATAACATTAGCAACTATCTCTATTTTTTTTTTATCTTGGAGCTACATTAAACAACAATTTTTGTAGTCGAATACATTCAAATGCATGAATAAATTACGTTCCAAGCCACTTACAAATATAAACTAAATTTGGATTACTCTTATTTCTTTCTATTGTGCATAGCAAAAAGCTGAGTAAGCTTTTAATTATCTCTAGAATTTGACATTTGCCTTTGATGTGAAGTATCATCATTTCAAAAACACAAGCTAAAACTGAAGTGGTTTGTTCAGTATAATGAGGTTGGTTTCTTATATAACATTATTAACTTTATGTTCTAAGAAATGAGGACATTTAATAGTGGGTTATAGATTCATGCATCAACAACATTCATCATTACTACCTAAGGCCAGTGCTATGTCTAAAAACCTATATTTAATACAATGTTACACACAATTATGTGTTCAATGAATGTTCAGTGAATCCTTCTTTATGATGCTAATAAATATCGTTTATATAGCTAAAATCGTTTACATAGCTAAGGGCAAATCGTTGTTTACTGGAGATACTAATGCCGAACGGAGTGAATACATGAAGTTGTAAATTATATGAAAGCAGGGTGACCTATTATAGCCAGAGTCTCAATTTAATAATATATACCCGTTTAAAAATAGCCTTATTTCCTCCTCTAAAGCTTGGACTCTTTTTTTTTTTTTTTTTTTTTTTTTTTTTAGATAAGTTCTCACTTTGTCGCCCAGGCTGGAATGGAGAGGCCCGATCTCAGCTCACTGCAGCCTCGACTGCCCGGGCTCAGAGGATCCCCCCACCCCAGCCTCTTCAGTAGCTGGGACTATAGGTCTGCATCACGGGGCCGGCTAGTGTTTGTATTTTTTGTAGAGACGGAGTCTCGCTATGTTGCTCAGGCTGGTCTCAAACACCTGGGTTTAAGCGATCCGCCCTCCTGGGCGTCCCAAAGTGCTGAGATGACAAGCAGGAGCCACCGCACCGGCCTGGGCTAAATCTGCTACCAAGTTTACACAAGTTTGTTGAATGCCTACTGTGTGCCTAATTAAAGATCAAAGTTTGATAAGACAAGGTCCCTGCTCTTACTGAGCACATAGCTTTCTCAGGTTATCAGAAACCACATTTGTAAAATAATCCAGAACGCTGGCGTAAGTAGGTCAAGTTTCCCCGCTTGCAACATTTAGTCCAAACCAGTCAGTTCTAGGAGGCGCGATTTCCCCATCCCCCTCCGTCGCCCAACCTTTGGGTGGGGCCACGCCCAAAGGCTCCCTCCCCTCTTCCCGCCGTGCGCAGCAGTGCGCATGCGCCCTCAGGGAGGGGACCAGTGACCCCCCGCCCAGGCTTTGCCGTCGCGCGGTGCACAGATAAGACGTCGCGCTTGCGCAGGCGCTCGGCGCAGAGGCTTGCGGGAAACCAAGATGGCGCATGGGGGTTCTCCAGGGCGCAGTTGGCACCTTATCAGTATCTAAGCGGAGTGTTTTGGAAGGAGTTAAGGGGCTGTGGCAAACGCCCTCTCCGCCGTCATGGCCCGGCATCGGAATGTTCGAGGCTATAACTACGATGAAGGTAGGAGGCAGGGTCATGCCGGGACGTTCTTTTGCGGTTACAGCTGGGATCCTAGCCCGTTGGCATCTACTTCAATCTGTGAGTTTCTCGTCAGTGGTGCCCTGTCGGAATTGGGAGAGCCCAGTTGGGGAATATTACAGGCCTTCTAGTGCCGCCAAATGCCGTCGTTTTAAAGTCATGATTTCTGCCCTCTGGTGTTGATTTTGTTTGGGGAGGGAGAGGTGCTGAATAGCGTCATATGGGTAGGACATTGGTGAGGTTGGGATCCGGTGATATTTAGTCACGTAAGCATTATCACCTCTTCCATTGTTTCCTCCCATGTCGGGCACTCACGTGCCTGCTTCTAGCTCCTCTCTTTCAGACCCCCTTTGAGAAATGTCCTTGAAACGTTGCTTATTTGTAAAACACAGATTGACAATGCTTACATTCAACAGACCTGTACCTGTGCTAGATTTACACGGTAAATCTTTTCTGTGTGTCCATACATACTTAGTGCAGAACCAGTTTGCGCTAATTTATTTTTCAACAAATTTCAAAGTGGAAACTTAGGAGATAGTAGAAAAGACACATATTTAAAAGGCCCAAATAATGAGTCGATCAGATGATCGTGAAGTTTATACTCAGTTCTTGGCTGGTAATGCTTGATGTAAATGTATTTTGAAATGTAAATAAACGGCGGTACTAGAAGAAAGAGTGTATGGGAAAGGACTTTTTGATATTAAAAAATGAAATAAAAGAAAAATGTCTATATGAATGTTCTGTAGGAGTTAACAGGAGTTAGAATTATTTTTAGGAGGAGCACATCCCTCTTCATGCAGTAGATAACTATAGGCATCACCAAGCATCACATAAACTAAAAATATAAACAAGTATGAACTAATGCAGAAGAAGAATAAAGACCTATGCTTTGCAAAGTGCAGAACATGTAATGCTTAATATGTTGGTGATTGTCGTTGGCACCCCAGTAGATTATTATGGAACATCAGTGTGCTCTAACTAGAATGAGGGCAGCTAACACCCTGTTCTCCATTTGGAACCTGTGACTTCAGTCCGTCTAGAACATGTGAATTTTCTGGTGGTTACTTTAGAATAGAGGCCCTTTTAAATAAGTATTGCAATGGATGGTGTTGCATGTGGACCATTGTCACCTAAGAAATGACTTTAGACTGAGAGATATTTTTGCAAATATAAAGTACATGAATAGGCCTAATTATTATTCGTTTCTTTAATAGTTGTTTATCATTTCCTCAACCACCATTAAGTTAGTGCTTAGAGTACTGTTCTAAGCTTTGAGGACTGACGGTAAGGTATTTGAGGGTAGTCTAAAAGGAGAAGATTATACCAGTTACAGATTATTAGAGTATGAAAAATGCTACAAAAGGTACTGAGAAAACGCTATGGGAGGGATACACAGATGAGAACACTTAATTCAGAATGGATTGGGGGGAGTAAGCAGGATTTCTATGTGAAGGAATGCTTCATGGAGAAGAGGTGGTTGGCCTCAGGGAGCACCTTGGCTACTTGAGGTCAGGTTGTCATGTTTCTTTGGAACAATTGGTGACATCATAACCAAGCTGTTCCTGTAACATTAAGGAGGTTCATCCCCTTTTCTTGTTTATAAAAGTTGTACTCATTATCAAGGTCCAGTTTATTTCTCTTCTTCCCAGTTAGGCTTTCTCTTGAATTCTCAGAATAATAATTTAAAAATTCTCTTAAGTAATACAACCTCATTAGAGAGAGTGTGTGTTCTAAAACCTATTGGTTTCTCTACTTAACTCCCACTTTGTTTTTCTCTGTAATTTATATAATACTTTACATGACTGCCTCAGTCACTGATTTAAAAGTCCCAGGAAGGCAAAATCCATACTTTAAGTGGCTGACATAGTGTTCTTTACATGTAGTAAATAGTCCATAATTTTGTTGATTGAGGAAACAAACTACCAAGATTGCAGGAAAGAATTCTTTTCATCTTTTTATGTGGTGGCACTTTAGGGTCAATTTCAGCATTGACAAGCTGACTTAGTAAAAAAAGAGTCTCATTATGTTTTTTTTTTTTAAGAGACGGGATCACACTTTGTTGGCCAAGCTGCAGTGTGAGTGCAGTGGCATGATCATAGCTCTCTGTAACCTCCAACTCCTGGGCTCAAGCAGTCCTCCTGCCTCAGCCTCCAGAGTAGCTAGGTCTATAGGCATGTGCCCCATGGCTGGTTGATTTTTTTTATTTTAGTAGAGACAGCATCTGGCTGTATTGCCCAGGCTGGACTCAAATTCCTGGGCGCAAGTGAGATCCTGCCTCCTTGGCTTCCCAAAGTACTGGAATTATAGGTGTGAGCCACCATGCCTGACCTATTGTTGTCTTCAGTATCTGAAAATATTTTGTTTGTGAATGGCCCCTTGTTTATTTTCAAATAAATTTTTATTAACTTGGGATTGTGATCTAATAATTTATTTAATCATATATCTTTTTGCCCAATAGTAGCATTTATCTAATTTTTCTTTGCTGTAAGCATTTGGTCTCAGCCTTTGAGCATGCTGTTTCTGCTGCATGAATACCCTCAGAAATTAGCTAACTCTATCCTTTGGGATTGGTTTGGATTTTATATTCCTGGGGATCTTTCCCTGGCTACCCCACTCCCAGTTCTAGTTTTGTCGTTCATGTGTGTGTTCCCAAATTGCTCTGTGTTTCTCACGTCAGGCACTTACCACGTGGTTTTGTAATTGCCCATTTTCTTGGGTGTATACCTTGTCAGATTTTAGGTGCAGTGATAACTCGAAATGTGTTCACTGTTATACCACAGTTGTCTCAACTACTCCCTGGCATGGTGTTAGTGTTTGTGAAGTGAAATTTATGTAAATATATTTATGTTCTTTGTGGGTTTTTAGTTGTAATTAGTTTGATTTGTTAATTTATGATAAAACAAATATTAATCTAGTTCCACATGTGTGCCAGGTGGCTAAACCAAGTCTTGCCCTGAAGAAGCTGATAGTCTCATGTAGTGAACAGGCGTAGTACTCTGTAAATTGGGTAAGTGTGCTGGAGGGTAACAGTGGCAGAGGGGCTTACTGCTTTACCCAGAGTGGTCAGGGAAGACTTGTGCAAAGAGGAGACATTTGAGCTAGAACCTTAGCTAGCAGAAAGAAATGGCCTAGGAAAATCAAGGCAAAGAGCATATCCCAGGAAGCAGGAAAAAAAGGGCAATTAGCCATCAGTGGGTGAGCATAGGGGTTTAGGGTAAGCTGGTTTGTATGGATGCTACTTAGCTCTTCATGAAGAAATACTACTTTCGTGATCTATTGTATACCCCCATGTTAGTCAGTTCTGTGGAAGAGACGTGCTTTGGTTATAGAGGGAACTTGGTAAAAAAAATGGTTTATTTCAGATTTTTGTCAACACTGGAGAAACTAAGTATTTTTTTTCTTTTTTCTTTTCTTTCTTTTTTTTTTTTTTTTTTGAGATGGAGTCTCTCTGTCACCCAGGCTGAAGTGCAGTGGCGCGATCTCGGCTCACTGCAACCTCCACCTCCTGGGTTCAAGTGATTCTCCTGCCTCAGACTCCTGAGTAGCTGGAATTTCAGGTGTGCGCCACCACGCCCAGCTAATTTTTGTATTTTTAGTAGAGACGGGGTTTCGCTATGTTGGTCAGGTGGGTCTCAAACTTCTGACCTCATGATCCGCCTACCTCGGCCTCACAAACTGTTGGGATTACAGGCGTGAGCCACCGTACCTGACCTCAGCTATGTTTTTTATAGGATTATTATATTTGATCCTATGAGGTGAAAACTTGGGACCTGGGTAACCCAATTAATTTAACAACTGAAGAACTATATATGTCTTTATAAATATAATTAGTAGATAACTATTTTGTGGGTGAAATTCTTAGAGTTTTTTTGAAAATAGACATTCTAGATTCCTTAAATTTTGGATAAACAGTTTATTTTGGAGAGGATTCAGATGCTTCCTCACTAGTAACTAAGAATATAAAAAGAACTTGTAAATGAATTTATCTCTTTTGTCTTTATTTTAGATTTTGAAGATGATGATCTCTATGGCCAGTCTGTAGAGGATGATTATTGTATTTCGCCATCAACAGGTGAATTTTAAAAAATAATTTGATTCCTTTGATTTGGTGTTTAAAAACATAAAGTAAATGTTAGTCGTTCAAGGACTAGAAGTGTTCTGTGAGACTGTAATGTATAACACTTAAAAAGTTAATTATATGTTAATTTTTAAAGGCATATAAAATAATTTCTTTACCTGTGAGTAGAATTTAAACTTGTGATTCTGTTATTTAGTTTTAAATAATATAAAAAAGACTTTGGCTTTTTTTCCCCAGCATACTTTGCATCCTGCAGTTAATCTAAATATACTAAAATGGTAATTTAGTCAATAATGAAATTCTGAAGCCTCTAGAGGCAGGCAGCCATTATATCCTCAAGGATCCTTTGAGTGTTAGAAACATGGAGGTCTTATGCATAGACTTTCCTTTATACAGTACTTTAGTTTATCTATTGTTAAACAGTCTGGTAAATAAACCAATACATGTAGTTCAGACTTCTTTTGGAGTCTGATTTGGAGAGGGATTTGGCATTCATATTTCTGTATGATTCCACATTGGAGCTGTATCTTCTAGATTATCAGCCCAAAGATTTCTTCTCTGCCACCATATAAGGAAAACATTCATATATTCTTCCCTGCAAAGACTGCGTCATTAGTCCTGATCCTTCTCTCACTTATTTCCCTAACACTACCCTTGTCTCCAAATTTCAGCCTACTATCTACACAGGTTAAAATGCCCTGCTAAATTTTAGTATGGTATAGGCTGGGTGCAGTGGCTCACGCCTGTAATCCCAGCACTCTGGGAGGCTGAGGCACGTGGATCACCTGAGGTCAGGAGTTCGAGACCAGCCTGGCCAACATGGTGAAACCCCGTCTCTACTAAAAATACAAAAATTAGCCAGGCATGGTGGCAAGTGCCTGTAATCCCAGCTACTCGGGAGACTGAGGCAGGAGAATCACTTGAACCCGGGAGGCGGAGGTTGCAGTGAGCTGAGATCACCACATTCCAGCCTGGGCAACAAAAGCTAAACTCCATCTCAAAAAATGGAAAAAAAAAATTTACTATGGTATAAAAAGAGGGTATAATAGTATATTTACCTATAGTTGAATGTAGCATAAATGTAATTTATAAAACTCATTTTTCACAAGTTTAAAGATTTAATAAACATTTCTTTCAGAGCCTTCTGCCATGGTCTGAATGTTTGTGTTTATCTCAGATTCACATGTTGAAATTCTAACCCCCAAGGTGATGGTATTAGGAGGTGGGGCCCTTGGTAGGTGATCAGGCCGTGACGGTGGAGCCCTCATAAATGGGATTAGTGCCCTAATAAAAAAGGTCCCAAGGAGAACTCTTGCCCTTCTATCATGTTAGGACACAGCAAGTGGGTGCTATCTGTGAGCCAGAAAGTGGGCCTTCACCGCACACAGGCTGCCTTGATCTTGGACTTCCTAGCCTCTGAACTGTCAGAAATTTCTGTTTGTAAGCTACCTAGTTTATGGCATTTTGTTATAGCAGCCTGAATGGACTAAGACATCCTTGTCTTAATTACCTTCTAGTCTGCTGGGCTGTCTTATAAACTGTACCTATTTTCATCCCATTTTTAGCCTCTTCTGACCAAATATGTCCCTTCTGACTTTTATAATTTCTTTTTCTTTATAAAGGCATAGATATGCTAGAAGTTATCTTTATCGTATCTACTCTTACCACCTTTTTCCTGTTAATTGGTTATTCTGAAATGCATCTAGCTCTTTATTTACAGGCCTGCCCTTCTGGTCAAGTACTTTTCTCATTTAGCTTAATCGTGGCCTTTCCTCTCATCTTTTAATGTTTCACTGTTATCAGTCCATATTCTGTTAGGAGATAAAGATTGTACCAGTTATTTTATCAGAAAGTATTTAACATAAAAAGTTGTTAACCAGGTATTATAGAACAAAGAATGCAAAAAGTGCAACCAGGATATCAAGAAGGTAATAAGTTCAGGAAGCACTTTACTGTCCCTAGTTCTTGGGGGAACAAATGGCAAGGTTGACATCACCTTTTAGAAGCTGGTGGAGGTACCTTGGAACTGTGACTTAGACCTTGAGGAGACGGTTTTTTGCTGCGTTGCCTCTGAAGTTTTCAAGAGGGACTGTGGGGCCAGGACTCAGACCTCTGGGCAGGGAGGCACTGCATGACTGATGCTGGTGCCTCAGAAAGCCCCTGAATCTTAGAGCTGGGATTCAGTCTTTTAAAGAGGGGATTCCAACCTACTGGCTGGTTGTGTTGTCTGGGGAGTGAAGAGGCAGATTGAAGCTGGTTCTGGGAGTTTTTGAAAAACCGAAAATGGATATTAATTGCAGTTACTGGAAGAAACTGCTTCTGGAAGGTGAAGTGAGTATTGCTGGGGTGATACTGGAACAAGAAGCAAAGGGAGAGGAGCATGTGCCTGCCTTCTCTGGCTTTCCAGTGTCCCTTTAGTATCTCCTTATTGGATGATCCTAAAAGGGAGCTGGGTATCAAAGAAGAAACGTGCTTTGCAGTGACTTCAATCCAGCATCACAAAGCTTAGTAAAGGATGGTAGGTTAGAAGCTGAGAGATGGCTTAATAAGCAGCATTCCTTTATAGCTCCTTATTCAGGGATTCAAAAGAGAAAAGACATTTTATAGTGATTTAGGAATAAAACAATTTCACATTTTTCTAGGAACCTCTTAGGCATTTGCCCTTTGGGGCTTCTATAATTCAGCATCACAGTTGACTAGGTAACTTAAATATTAGAGGTGACAAAGTGATGTCTGGTAATGCTATCCTCATCACTTGCATTCTAAGCACATTAGAGAGCATGGCATATTCATAGAACTGAGAAGATGATATGGTTATATTAGATTTGAGTTAAAAAATCTCTAATACATTGATAATGGATTAAAGGTGGTATATGGGTAGATGTAAGTAGACTCGTTAGGAGAGTGTTATATGTATTTATCTAGAGGAGATGAGGCTATTTAGGACAGTGTTCTCAAAGTGAACCATCAGCATCACTTGAGAGTTTGTTCGAAATGCAATGTTGGGGACTCCACCCAAGAGTCGGAAACTGGGAGTGAGGCATAGCAGATGTTTTAACAAGCCCACCGGGGGTATGCTCGTGATATGCATTGAGAACCATTTGTTGAGGGCAAGAGTGGTAGCATTGGATTTGGAAATACATTCAAGAGAAAATTTACAGGAGTTGAGGTCTACAGGACTTGGAAGTTGGTTGAATATGGCTTTGTGTAAGCGTGGAATCTCTCAGATGGGGGATTACTGAAAGACACCTTAATATTGCAGGTTAATATAGTCATTTAGGCTTCTCTGGATAAATGTTATGTTATCTTGAATAATAAGCTAACAGCACAGAAAGTCAGACCTTCAAAGGGTGTTTCTCTGAGATTTGCATTTATGGCCTAGCTTTCTTGAGGACAGGGTCAGAGTTTATCCATGTGTCTCTCATAGCTTTTGATGTGGCTCTTACCTGTGGTTTGTATTCAGGACAGTCTGACTCTTGAGAGTTACTTTTCGAACACACCAGAAGCCAACTGATCTTATCAAAGCAGGAGATAGTTAAATGTTTTTGAGTTTCTTCTGTGAAAAACTGATATTTTTAACAAAAGCATACGACTTTGGATTTTTAAAATTTTCAAAACATTTTAAAAATAACAGTAATATCAGATAAGAAACTTAACTTTCCTCTTTAGTGGTATATTTTCCAAGTAATTTTCAATAAAAAATGAATAGTTTTAGAAGAATATTTTCCTTTCTTAAGCAGCTAATGTCATTGAATAGCTGATTATATTCATGGTGTAATGAAGTCTGATAATTGAATGACTTTACCAATTAATTGGAATTTCTCTCTAAAATTCATCAGCATGTGTATATTTTTTTGAATTCTATTAAGCCCAGTTTTCCTGGTCTCACTACGCTGCCCAGGCTTGCCTCAAACTCCTGAGCTCCAGTGATCCTCCTGCGGTGGCCTCCCCAAGTGCCAGGGTTGTAGGTGTACGTCACGATGCCCAACCTAGGATGGTGATTTTTAAATGTTAACTTTTCTTTCTTTTAGAAAGATTGACTTTGATACTGAGTATTGAACCTATGTCAAAGAGTGGGGGTAGCAAAAAGTTTGTATGTAAAACTTTATTTGAATGGTGATGTATTTTGTTTCAGCGAATATGATTAGAAGTAATCTTTATTTGCTCCATTCTAATTTCAAACCTTTATTGTGTGTTTTTTTTTTTTTGTAAGAAAAATGTTATTCTAATACATTTATAAATTAGTTTGGTATAAGGAAGCTTGTTTAAAGTCTTGTTCACATAACTTGCTACAACAGTATGGTGGGTAAAGAAAATAACCCTGACTGAAAGAGTATGGGAAGGCTTCTGGAAGGAGTTGGGATTGAAGCTAGTAAATTTGGGAGTAAGAATGGCATCCCAGCTAGAGGAAACAGTGTTGCTTAAGCAGTGACCTGTAAGTGAGGCTTGTTTCATCAGACTACCAGGATTAATGCACGTGGCAGGAGGAAACAGGGCTAGGAAAGAAAATGGGAACGAAATTGTGAAAGACAGTTTTTAATTTTGTGTTTTTAGTGTCGACTGATTGGAGTTTTTTGAGTAAGGGAGCTAGTATTTTGTGCAGATAATTGATCATGGTCCACAAAGTGGTGTATTGGTGTGACAGAAGAAAGGGAAGACTTGTAGGTCACCAGTGTTTCTTAATCTTACCTTGTGATATGAATCTGCTGGGAATAGTTCTTTTTTTTTTTTCCTTTGAGACAGAGTCTCATTCTGTATCCTAGGCTGGAGTGCAGTGGCATGATCTCGGCTCACCCCAACCTCCACGTGGCTCCCAGGTTCAAGCAGTTCTCGGGTCTCAGCCTCTCAAGTAGCTGGGATTGCAGGTGCCCGCCACCATGCCTGGCTAATTTTGTATTTTTAGTAGAGATGGGGTTTTGCCATGTTGGCCAGGCTGGTCTTGAACTCCTGACCTCAGGTGATCCACCTGCCTGGGCCTCCCAAAGTGCTGGGATTACAGGCATGAGCCACTGTGCCTGGCCGGAATAATTCTTAGGAATACAAATTTCCTGCTTCATTCCAGCACCACTGAATCATAATCTCCAGGGGAAGAAGCCTAGAAAGCTGTATTTTTAATGAATGCCTCATGTGATTTTTATTTTAAGGTGTTTAGGAAACCATTTTAGGAAGTTTCAGGTGTTAGGTTTTGAATTCTTTGCACTTTTATGTTTGTCAAAATGCCTTAAGTTTTGAAAATTATAAGTGTCCATTTTTTCAGAAAGCACTTCCATCAAAGTTTGTGATTTACAATTTTAGAGAATAGCATTTTGTATTTATCATTTTCTCATCATTACTTTCTCTCACTCCATTATTTCTTGTATTTGTTGCTTTTGGGGCTCTCAGTACAATTTCAGAGGTTTGGACTGCTCCCCGCCTCACCCACCCACCGTTTGAAAGTAATGGAAAAACCTGCAGTTACTTTTACACCAACCCAGTGTTTCTCCTGGGGGAATTTTCTTACTCTTCCCCCCACCCACCCTTCGCAAATCCAACCATTACTACTTCCAGAATAGTGGCCACAGTATAGGTTTCTGAGTTGGAATTATGTGTTGGGTGTGTGTGGTGGTACAGGACCAGCCCGACCCCATTGCAGAAAAAATAGCTCCTGGCAGGCAGAGGAGAAACCTGTACATTGAAAACTTCCTGTTCCCTGTCAGTATTTCCTGACTGAAACTTGTTAAGGGAAACATCTGATTTCATGCCTCACTTAATTTTTTAATTTGTTTTGGGTTTCTCCCTCCTACTTCATGGGTAGGAGGAGAAGTTGGGGGAAGTATGTTTGTTACTTTTAGACTAAACTGTACACAGTTTATTAAAGCCAGGAAAGCACCAGGGACCAAAGGGCCTCATTTATACCACATTAAATCTAAAATGCTATGAATTGTAAGGTATATCATTATTTTAAGGACCACTTTAAAACTGAAAGCTGTCAGTCTAAGTATTATGTAATGCTAAGATGTCATTTGATTGAAAGACACATCTCTAATTCTGAGATTTGTAATGTGAAAAAAAGTTGTCCTCTTAGAGAATTGATGAAATAGGATGTCTCTTCTGCTATTTAGCCATGCTGACTTTATACCAGTGTTGTTATCTCCTTGCACAAGAGGGGGGAAATAGAGAGGTATATGCAACATAACGTGCATTCTTAAAAATCTTTGTGATCTTCAGAATTACATGGAAAAAATAAGATCAGGACAAACCACTCCACCTGTAGAGTACTAACAGAAATAATCATCTTAATAAAAATGCTTGCACATTTGAAAAGATAAATTAATTTCCTATTAAGTATTCCAGTAAATATAGGATTTTACACTTTAAAAAAAATGGTGAAAGGAGATAGGAGATGTAAGAAAGGGTTGAAACTAAAGAGTAATATTGTAAATGCTCACAGACCTTGGAGAGCCAAGCAGTAAAGGCTGCCCAAACAGGGCACATGTCCAAACTGAGCTAAGGGGAAGAATGTGAAGCTATGTGGCATTACAATACAATTATACTTACAGTATAATATTTCTCTGTGGTTGGTGTTATCGGACTTTATATGTATTATTATTATGCAGTGATGCAAAACCTTGAAGTATTGGGAGAAAAATTTCATAAACTAAAGCATCCTCAATGTTACACTTTCATAGCCCATTGACATGAGCTAATTTGTTTTAAGGAAACATGCATTATAATAGAATGGATTGAATTCTGTCAACTGTTCTTTATTAATATTTCTCTTATTCTGTTCTTGTTCAGGATCTCTTCCACCTCTTCAATTTTCCCTATATTTCTACCTCCTTTATTATAATGCTCCAGTCTTCATTGGTTACTTCTGTGCTTCCACAGTGCTTGTTGTCTGGTATTACTCATTTGGCTTTTAAAATAAATCATTAGGTTTTTCTTCTTTGCCTTCCCTCCTAATTTGTAAGGCCATTGACTTTTACAATGAATACAGAGTGCTTATGCTTTAACCTTCTGAGTATAGGTGTTACACATACACTGCAGCTTTATGTTCTATGCATTATCTATGCATTTTGATGTCTTTTTCTCTACCCCTAGTGTGATTGTATATCTATAAATTTTGAATGTAGCTTCCCTTTAATAAGTAATATCTTCCTGATAACCTATACACAAGTCAATGAACTTAACATGTTTTGTGCTCTTATAGAAAGCTAGATAATACCTCTAATAATACCTTGCCTTGTGAATATCATATCTGTATTTCTGTCCTTCTTAACATATTCTTTAATTTTATTCCTTTACAATTGAACACAGTCTCCAGGATTCAGTTCAGTGGCCATCCAGTAGAGCTGAAAGCGTTAGTACTTTGGATATGCCTGTGGTTTTCTCTTTTGCTCACTTGTATTTCTTTTTTTTTTTTTTTTTTGAGATGGAGTCTCGCTCTGTCACCCAGGCTGGAGTGCGGTGGCCGGATCTCAGCTCACTGCAAGCTCCGCCTCCCGGGTTCACGCCATTCTCCTGCCTCAGCCTCCCGAGTAGCTGGGACTACAGGCGCCCGCCACCTCGCCCGGCTAGTCTTTTGTATTTTTTAGTAGAGACGGGGTTTCACCGTGTTAGCCAGGATGGTCTCGATCTCCTGACCTCGTGATCCGCCTGTCTTGGCCTCCCAAAGTGCTGGGATTACAGGCGTGAGCCACCGCGCCCGGCCTCACTTGTATTTCATTTATGATACTCAGGCATGTATCAGCATTTTGATAATCTGCCTTGCCTTTCCTTGATCAGATATATATAAATACCCAGTTATATATTGAGTGATGGTGTTGACAGTATTGCAGAGTAGCACAGATGTCTGAAAGTTAAAGTTAGGTATATGACCCTAGTTTACAGTGTCAGTGTATGATTGAAAGTGTGTGATTGAAAGCATGAGTTGTTTAAAGATTAAAGTCTGTATTTTCTGTGAACTCTTACATTCAGGCAAAATTAGCACTTCTTGGGAAGTGAAAATTAACTTTGTGTTTTCCTTCCTTTTCTTTTTTGTTTGAGATGGAGTTTTGCTTTTGTCACCCAAACTGGAGTGCAATGGTGCGATCTCGGCTCACTACAACCTCTGCCTCCTGGGTTCAAGAGGTTCCCCTGCCTCATCCTCCTGAGTAGCTGGGATTATAGGCGCCCATTACCACGCCCAGCTAATTTTTATATTTTTAGTAGAGATGGGGTTTCACTGTATTTGCCAGGCTGGTCTTGAACTCCTCACCTCAGGTGATCCACCCACCTCAGCCTCCCAAAGTGCTGGGGTTACAGGGGTGAGCCACCGCGCCTGGCCACCATGTGTTTTCTTAATTATGTAAATTAGAGGTTTGATATTTGGTTTGAAATACTTGTATCGAAGAGAAAATTTCAGGGAACACAGAATAGTATACAAAGAAGAGATGATAGGAAAGGTAGATTTTGGAAGCCATGGAGAAAGTAGGCTGAGTGGAATGGTTTCAGAGATTGGGGCAGAGAAGGAAGAAGATTATAAGAGATTAATAAGTGTAAGCACATTCGGGTAGGATTTTGGGTATATGTTTTGGTACGATATTGTTTTTGTTTTCTTCCCTTATTTTGAAATGTGGGTAACTATAGGTGATTGATTAGAATTTTTAATTTTTACTTTAACATTTGTAAAAAAAGTTAATAGGAAATGACTATACCATAGCATTCTTTGGTCATTTTATATTCTAGCTGCTCAGTTTATTTATTCACGGCGTGACAAACCTTCCGTTGAGCCTGTAGAAGAATATGATTATGAAGATCTGAAAGAATCTTCCAATTCTGTTTCAAACCATCAGCTCAGTGGATTTGATCAAGGTATAGCAAAAAGTAGTGCATCTGTTATCTGAAAATGATTAATAACCGAACACACCAGAATTTATCAGTTTTGTTCTGAGTGTTTATAACAGTGACTATGAACAGTAATGATGTAAACATATCTGTCCTATTAAGGACAATTTATGTTTTATTAAGTATGTTTTGTGAGGGGTGTATTTAACTGTATGATTGAAAAATTGTATGGCTGTTGTTTAGTGACTGGAATTTTAATTGAACTGTCCCATTTAAAATTTTTTTCCATGGGAGAGAAACTCCAGTGATTTGTTAAGAAGACCTTTTTGAGACGATTTAATTGTTTGATTAGCTGTATGTGGAGCTTATGATTAGAATACATAAACTCCTTTACTTACAAAGATGTTAAGTTCAAAAGGTTTGAAAAAAACCAGTTGAAGTCTAAAGTGACAATGGTAAGTGTACTCAGGATTTACATCCGTGTGAATTAAGTTTCAAAATAGAACTTGGTAATGTCATTGGTTCTGAGTTTTTGCATATTTTCAACTCTCTTAAACATTTTAATGAACATATTTATATTTTGGCTTTCTTCTTTTATAAATAAGTTCCAAACATGACATGGCTTCAAACATCACTCAAGCCATAGATTTGATAGCAGAACTAAAATGGCCAGGTATAACAATAATGTCATTTGTTGATAGCACAGGGATTTGATCTTTCTCTGGAGTGTGGCTTTGTTCTATAATTTTTTTTTTTGAGACAAGAGTTTCGCTTTGTCACCCAGGCTGGAGTGCAGTGGCGCAGTCTTGGCTCACTGCAGCCTCTGCCTCCCAGTTTAAAGGGATTCTCTTGCCTCAGCCTCCTGAGTAGCTGGGATTGTGGGTGCCTGCCACCACAGATGGGTAATTTTTGTATTTTTAGTAGAGATGGAGTTTCACCATGTTGGCCGGGCTGGTCTCGGTCTCCTGACTTCAAGTGATCCACCCGCCTCAGCCTCCCAAAGGGCTGGGATTACAGGCGTGAGCCACTGTGCTTGGCATGATTGTTTTTACATTGAAAATTTATAATAATTTTAAAACAGAGGAATTTTATGAATCTGGGAGTTGATCTTTGAATTAATCAATAAAATATATACCAGCTGCTAACCAACTCAAGAAAAATGGAGAGAAAGCATGAATATACAAAAGTAGAAAGCAGAAAGGGAAACAACAGATAAAGAAGAAATAAAGGGAATTTACCAACTCTGAAAATACGTTGGAAAATCTGGATAAAAGTCTGTAGCTGTTGTATGCACTCACTTTATAATTGTGTTTTTAAAGAGTATTATTGTTAAGATTGTAAGGAGAGAGGATACGAATAGGATGGAAGTTCTGTCCTGCTATGCCTCAGTGGACAATGATTAAGGAGTTAGGAAATTCAGAGTTATTTTTGAGAAGGAAAGTTAATCATTCCAACCTGACTTACATGTAAGTGATGACAGTAATAATGATCGTAGCTGATTTTTGCTAATGCTCTCTAGGTACTTTCTATGTACTGTTCAGGTGTTAGCATCTTTAATCTTCGCAACAACTTTATGAAGTAGGACAGTTGCCCTCATTTTACAAGAGAGGAAAAATGAGACACTGAGAAGTAACTTGCCTGAGGTTGTACCTGCTAGTAAGTGGCATTAGGATATGAACCAAGCTAGCCTAACTCTATAACCTCTACTTAAAATTCATAACCAGCCTGACCCACATGGAAAAACCCTGTTTCTACTAAAAATACAAAATTGCCCGGGTGTGGTGGCACATGGCTGTCATCCCAGCTATTCGGGAGGCTGAGGCAGGAGAATCACTTGAACCTGGGAGATGGAGGCTGCTGTGAGCTGAGATCATGCCATTGCACTCCAGCCTGGGCAATAAGAGCGAAACTCTATCTCAAAAAAAAAAAAAAAAAAAAAAAGGAGGCCCTAATGCTAGCTATACTAAGTATTTTGTTACAGTTTCAATAATTGATGTTATTTATCAAAGAGATAATATTATCCCAGTATAGCTTATTAGCCTTTAAAAGTTAATCTTAGATTGAAGCAAAGCAGAATTGCCCAAATATTTCAGGAATGTATTGTTAATAATTAAGGGGCCAATGAAATAAGTATCAAATACCTTTTTTTTTTTTTTAAAAGAAAGAGTATTGCCAGTAGATTACTTGTTAAGCATATGAGCATGTACAATTAAATATAAGTTGCATTCTGTGAAATGGTTTTGTGGAATAGGGAGTTTGAAAACCTCTATTCTGTTTTGGTTATTGCTGACTTAGTAGTGCCATGATTTTCAATCTTATCTTTATTAAGTTAGAATTTGCCTGATATATCTAGCTCATAGACTTATTATGAGGATTACAAAAGAAGTATATATCTAAAAGTATTGTGAAACTTGGCAAGTGCTATACAAAAATATAAAGGAATATATCATAGATTTTTATTCATTGGCCCCTAGTTACCTGGTACTGTTTTAGGTTCTAGGGATACAAAGCCTCTCTTCTCTTACAGATTTTACATCATTAATAAGTATTATTAATAATTTTAATACTGTCATCAGAAAATTAAAATTCATAAACAGCTGAGATAATTCCAGACTTAAATTTTTTTATTTTAAAAGTGAATGCTGGCTGGATGTGGCGGCTCATGCTGGTAATCCCAGCACTTTGGCAAGCTGAGGCAGGTGGAAACCTGAGATCAGGAGTTTGAGAACAGCCTGGGCAACATGGTGAAACCCATCTCTACTAAAAATGGAAAAATCACCCGGGTGTGGTGGCGGGCATCCGTAATCCCAGCTACTCAGGAGGCTGAGGTGGGAGAATTGCTTGAACCTGGGAGACAGAGGTTGCAGTGAGCTGAGATCACGCCACTGCGTTCCAGCCTGGGCAACAGAGTGAGACTCTGTCTCAAAAAAAAAAAAAAAGCCTATCCTCCCCTTAACTTCCTGGACTTTCTTGTTTTTATGGCATTTTTATATTACGTTATCTTGCTGTTTTTTTAAAGAGTCATTAAGGATTATTTTAGTTAGCTGGGAAGAACTGAAGTTAGCCAAAAAGGAAACAAGGTAGCAGCTTGAGAAATATAAGAAATATACTTTGTGAGGGCCGGGCGCGGTGGCTCAAGCCTGTAATCCCAGCACTTTGGGAGGCCGAGACGGGCGGATCATGAGGTCAGGAGATCGAGACCATCCTGGCTAATATGGTGAAACCCCGTCTCTACTAAAAAAATACAAAAAACTAGCCGGGCGAGGTGGTGGGCGCCTGTAGTCCCAGCTACTCGGGAGGCTGAGGCAGGAGAATGGCGTAAACCCGGGAGGCGGAGCTTGCAGTGAGCTGAGATCCGGCCATTGCACTCCAGCCTGGGCGACAAAGCGAGACTCCGTCTCAAAAAAAAAAAAAAAAAAAAAAAAAAGAAATATACTTTGTGAGTAACTGGGTTCACTAACAAATTAGAAATAGTTCCACACTCACCCCTTCCTTTCTGTACATGCGAAAAATGATCAATGCAGATACCATCATCATTGGTGACTGAAAATAGATATTAATGTATACTGTGCAGTGTACACTTTTTAAAATTATTATTATTATACTTTAAGTTCTATGGTATATGTGCACAACGTGTAGGTTTGTTACATATGTGTACTTGTGCCATGTTGGTGTGTTGCAACCATGAACTCGTCGGCACCCATCAACTCGTCATTTACATCAGGTATAACTCCCAATGCCATCCCTCCCCGCTCCCCCCTCCCCATAATAGGCCCTGGTGTGTGATGTTCCCCTTCCCGAGTCCAAGTGATCTGCAATGTACACTTTTTAGAAACATTTAGTCACTATTATTCAGGAGACATTTTATTATAGTGATTTTTAAATTAACGAAATCGTTCCTCTGATAAGGGAAGATAAGGTATATTGTAGATAAAAATGTGATCATTAGAAATAATTTTTGCCAAAGAGAAAGGAGAGTTGAATATTCTAGTACAGCTGTAAATTTTAAAATCAGTTTTGAAGATTAAAAGTTCTTTCATGGCGCCATTTAGTATAGCTTTTGACCATTGTTGTCTTTTCTAGCTCGTCTTTATTCGTGCCTTGATCACATGAGAGAGGTACTTGGAGATGCTGTGCCAGATGAAATATTAATTGAAGCAGTTCTGAAGAACAAGTTTGATGTGCAGAAGGCTTTGTCAGGGGTTCTGGAACAAGATAGAGTGCAGAATTTGAAGGACAAGAATGAGGGAACAGTATCTACAAGAAAGATGGCAAAAGGTATGCCTTTACTTGTTCTTTTTCACTTGTTTTACATAGTTAATGCCTAAAGAGAGGCTTTCATTTGCTTGAGCTTTTAAGAAAATACTTAATTTGCTTGAGCTATTAAGAAAATCTTGCATGTTATTGTTAACTTTTGATTATCAGTTGATCTTCTAGTTGTGAATTTTTAGGATGAGTACTGAGTTTCCTTTCTTCTGTTGTAGACTGTTTTTGTGGTTATTTTACTACTTGATTTTTTTTGTTTGTTTATTTGTTTGTTTTTTGAGACAGAGTCTCACTCTGTCACCCAGGCTGGAGTGCAGTGGCATGATCTTGCTCACAGCAGCCTCCTACCTCCTGGGTTCAACTGATTGTCCTTCCTCAGCCTCCCAAGTAACTGGGATTACAGGTGCATGCTACCGTGCCTGACTTATTTTTTTTTCTTTGTGTTTTTTTTTTTTTTTGAGACAGAGTCTCGCTCTGTCACCCAGTCTGGAGCGTAGTGGCCGGATCTCAGTTCACTGCAAGCTCCGCCTCCCGGGTTCACGCCATTCTCCTGCCTCAGCCTCCTGAGTAGCTGGGACTACAGGCACCCACCACCTCGCCCGGCTAGTTTTTTTTTTTGTATTTTTTAATAGAGACGGGGTTTCACCGTGTTAGCCAGGATGGTCTCGATCTCCTGACCTCGTGATCCACCCGTCTTGGCCTCCCAAAGTGCTGGGATTACAGGCTTGAGCCACCGCGCCCGGCCCTTTGTGTTTTTATTAGAGATGGGATTTCACCATGTTGGCCAGGCTGTTCTTGAACTCCTGGCCTCAAGGGATCCGCCCGCCTCGGCCTCCTGAAGTTCTTGGATTACAGGTGTGAGCCACTGCACCCGGCCTCACTAATTGATTTTATAACTAACAACAGAGTGGAAATAAAATTAGATAAGACAAGACATCTTTTTCTTCTTGTTAGTAGCTTACAGAACTTTTCAATTGTTATTTTTTTAAACTCTAGTGAAATAGGAAAAGGAAATTAACAGCCAGCTAATTAATGTTAAAAAAAATCCCTTTATGCTTTTATTATGTATACTTTTTAAAATTTAAATATAATTAGGTATAAGTATCATAATTATACTACTTTGCATTTTATAGCCAGAGATTTAATTTTAAATTTGTAAAATTTGGGGTGAAATTTGGAATTCAGTGGACGTAAGAGGGGAACTGAGGTGGTAGCATTATGTTAATTGGCATGCTATCTCTCAGTATGAGTATGGCAATTTGTTTACTTATGTCAGTGTTTATTGTAACCTTTGGGCTAAATTTTTCTACAACAAAGCTGCATACAGCCTGTTACGATGAAATAAGAGTATTTTCCGGGGATGCTGGGCCCACAGATGGGCACTTTTAACTGGCTGTGATGGGAATGAATCTGTAATATGTCATCTTGTATTGGTAGTGTATCCCAGATTATGGTAGAAATTACTGGGAGTTATTTGTTTGCTTATTTGTTTCTAATACATTAAAATACAGAATAAAATGAACCTAGTTTCTTTTGTTTTTTTAAAGAAGTTTTTGAATTTGAGACAGTCCTGACTATAATTTAATTATGGTTAAAACCTCACATTTTTAAATTCATGAAAATTAGAACATTGACTGACTTACATTGTATTTATCAGTGAATAGAGTATAAAGAGTACTTTAAATTGTTAAAGGAAGGTAATACTCCCTTATTGGTTTTTAGAGTATTCATGTTAAGTAATGATCAAGTATCACTTTATTCATGTCATAATCAAAAGAAGCATTTAGTAATTAAATGCCTCATTTCATGTTTCCTTTTGGTTGCTGTGACTGTCTTCTGCGTGTATCAACCTATTCATCTGAAAATTAATGGCTCTTGTAAGGTAAGGAGTCTTATTTTCTTCTTCTGAAGTTTCAGCTGATAATGTTCAAAGTTCTTATCCTCAGTCAGCAAATCATTTGGATTATAGTTGCAAACCCTTTGATTTGTCTAGCTCAGTAGGAAAATATGGATTATCTCATAATTCTTCAGTTCCAAGTCACTATTTACTCCATAGAAGAAAGAAACTTGACAGACTTAAAAGTGAAAAGAAACTAGAATCATGTAAGTTAACAAAAGAACTTTCACTAGCTAACCTAATTCATGATATGTCAAGAGATTCCTGTGAAAGTCAGCCATCAGTCAGATTATCATCTACAGAGAGTCTGGAAAGTCTACTGTCAAAGAACGTAGATGCTGATTTGTTGAGACTTCATGCATCTGAATGTATTTCCAAAGATGATTCTGCATTGAAAGAAATGCCAGATTTAAAGCCCGTAATCATAAAGAGCACAACACCGAATAATACTTTATATATTCAAAATAATTCGCTATCTGATTTTCAAAACATTCCAGTATGGGACAGTTTAGGAAGTTCAAATAATCATTTGTACTTAACTAGCTCATTGGAAAATATGACTGTTGATCGTTTAAATGCTAGTAAAGAAACTGAAGTTGGAAGTGTTTCTTTAGTTGAACAAAGTGCTGAGAATTACATTTTAAAAAATGATAATTTGCAGTTTTCTCAGTGTGAAAGTCCATCCCTCACTGAACTGTTTCAGGAACACAAAGAAAACAATATAAGCCAGTGCTTTACTTTATCTGACCTTTATGACCAGTCATCTGCCAGTTTCACAGATCTAAGTTTGGGATCCTTTCCTCTGTCACAATTAGCAAATCGCTGTCAGTCTTCACCCGGAATATCAGAATTAACAGGATCTCTCTCGTCATTGGCATTTCATAAAGCTTCTCCCACAAGAGACCTTGAGAATTTGTCACTTTCTGAATTGATTGCAGAAACAATTGATGTAGACAACTCTCAGATTAGGAAAGAGTCCTTTGAGGTCAGTTTATCTGAAGTGAGGTCTCCTGGAATAGATTCAAATATTGATCTTAGTGTCCTTATAAAAAACCCAGATTTTGTTCCAAAGCCTATAGTAGACCAATCCATTGGTCCATCATCACGAACTAAAGTTCTAAATTCAAAGCTAGGGAAGAATTCCAATCTTGCTAAGGATAATAAAAAAAACAATAAAGGCTGTCTGACCAGGAAACCACCTTTTTCTCTCTCTTGGACCAAGGCCCTTGCTGCTAGACCTTCAGCTTTTGCCTCAACACTGTGTCTTCGTTACCCACTGAAAAGCTGCAAGCGACGCACCCTTGACCTCTATAAGACTTTTCTTTATAGTAGACAAGTTCAAGATGTAAAGGACAAAGAAATAAGTCCTCTTGTAGCGATAACACCATTTGACTTCAAATCAGCATCACCTGATGACATTGTAAAAGCTAATCAAAAAAAAGCATTTACTAGAGAATAGTAACAAAAGAAAAACTTGATTGCTGTTGTAGAGCTTTTTATTTTTAATTAAAGTCTTCAGAGGAATCACTTTATATTATGGGATTCAAATTGTGATTTTTATGAAAATTGTCCTAGGTCAGTTGATTAGTTGATACTTATTTTTGCACTGAATTTTTTTTAAACTATGCCTTCTTTCAGTGATAACTGGCTTTATTTAAGTTGGTAACCTATACTGAGTATATGTTTACAAAGTGGATATGGAAACTTGATGTTGTGAAATCAGACCTCAGATATTTTTGTTTGAAGCATTCAACTTTCTATGTTTTTTATGACAAAGTATTTTTTTCTATGAAATATTTTTGTGCTTTGTTCTTAAACGAAAATGCCAGCATTTGGGATTATTATAGTTTAGTGTGAAGATTATTCTTATGTGGCACAGCATAGCTGAGACGTTATATTTTAAAATATGATATAATTCCTAGTTTCATTATTTTTCTGTAGATAAATACTAAAATTTTTCTATTAGAAAAATCTTAAAATTCCTGACTTTTGAGAGTACTGTGGAGATTGTTGAAATACATTTTTGATAATAATAAACTGAAAATCTTTTAAGGAACCATGTAAATATAGAAGTTGGATTAATATGTGAATTATTTTTTTACATTTTTAAAAACCATTTGTCCTAAATATACACTTTAAAATAAATGTATAAAAAGTGTTTTCAGGTATGGTTGCATGTTCTTTGAATGGAGAATTTTACCAGATGTCTTTAGCTGCTGCTGCTGCTTCTGCTGCTTCTTCTGCTTCTGCTGCTGCTTCTGCTTCTTCTTCTGCTTCTGCTTCTGCTTCTTCTTCATTATTATTATTATTTCTTCTTCTTTGTTATTATTATTACTTTATTTTATTTTATTTTTTTGAGATAGAGTCTTGCTCTGTCATCCAGGCTGGAGTGCAGTGGCATGATCTCGGCTTACTGCAAGCTCCGCCTCTGGGGTCACGCCATTCTCCTGCCTCCGCCTCCCGAGTAGCTGGGATTACAGGCGTCCGCCACCACGCCCGGCTATCTTTTTTTTTTTTTTAATTTAAAAAAAAAATTTTTTTTTTTGTAGAGACAGGATTTCACCGTGTTAGCCAGGATGGTCTCCACCATCTCCTGACCTCGTGATCCGCCTGCCTCGGGCTTCCAAAGTGCTGGGATTACAGGTGTGAGCCTCCGCGCCCGGCCTGTTCTTATTTTTTTAAGATGGAGTCTTTCTCTGTGGCTAGGCTGGAGTGCAGTGACAGTGACACTCACTGCAGCCTCCGCCTCCTGGGTTCAAGCGATTCTCCTGACTCAGCCTCCTGAGTAGCTGGGACTACAGACGTGTGTCACCATGCCCAGTTAAGTTTTGTATTTTTAGTAGAGACGGGGTTTCACCATGTTGGCTAGGATGGTCTTGATCTCTTGACCTTGCGATCCACCCCCTCATCCTCCCAAAGTGCTGGGATTATAGGCATGAGCCACTGTGCCCGGCCTAACTTGTTCTTTTCAGTAAGTAATGGAATGTGGAGTTTTCCTTTTTGCTACTGACAGCTGTGTGCCCCACAGTGACAAAGTTTCAGCAATGGGGGATCAATAAAAGCTTTTCTAATCATTAGAATAAGTATGTAATTAATCCCTTAAAGCAGTGGTTCTCAACTAGCAATCAGAATCACTGGAGGAATTACTTCAGAACACAGACACTGAAGCTTCACTCCATATATGCTGAAGCAGTCTCTGAGGAATGGCACTTGGGAATGTGTATTTTCAAAATTATTCCCCAAAATGTATATTTCTGTTTGAGAATCATTGCCTTAAAGGGAGAAATCAGTAGAATGGACTTATTAATGCCAAGAATAACATCTGACTGACTTGAATGAATGATTTCTAGAAATAAGGAATACCAAGGAAAAATGCTACTTAGGAATTATAGCTTTTTGCGTAAAATGATGGAGATATTATTAGTATTCCTTGCAAAAATATAATACAGTAGTATCTAAAATGTTATTTTATTTTTTTGAGACGGAGTCTCACTGTGTTCCCCAGCCTGGAGTGCAGTGGCATGATCTCGGCTCACTGCAACCTACGCCTCTCAGATTCAAGTGATTCTCCTGTCTCAGCCCCCCGAGTAGCTGGGATTACAGGTGCATGTCACCATGCCTGGCTAGTTTTTGTATTTTTAGTAGAGATGGGGTTTTACCACATTGGCCAGGCTGATCTCTAACTCCTGACCTCAGGTGATTCGCCCACCTCGGCCTCCCGAAGTGCTGGGGTTACAAGCATGAACCACCATGCCTGGCCAAGTATTTTTTTTAATGAAAATGAAAAGGCTGATCTTTTCCCAGTAAATATTTTTTCTCTGGCAGCTACTTTACTGTACATTTGATAATTTTTTGTGTTACTTTTGTTTCTGTTTATTTTCAGAATGACATTCCAAAATTTTAATCTCTGTGTGATGTTTTTCAGTATTTCGATGGGAAAAGTTAAGATGGCATTATGTCTTTTTTTTTTTTTTTAAACCAAACACTTCTTGATTTCTTGTGATGTCTTCAGGTTTTTGTTTTTTAATTGAATATATCAGTGCACCATAATACTAATGGTTAGGAGATCATTTAAATCACAAGCTATATTTTGTGATTGATTTTAAAATTTTAATTATCCCAGTGGTTGAGATTGTTTTTCTAGTCTTGAACCTTGGTCAAACATTTTAGTAACTTTGAATTAGTGTATGACTGAACTAGATGTATATATTGGCAGTCTTCAATTTAGGAGTGAATTAATTAATTATAAGAGTTTGTAACTGATGATAATTATTGATAGGTTAAGTGCTGCACAGGTGGTCCACATTGCACATGAATCCTCAAATACTTCTGTAATCTATACTGTAGTTGAATATTGAATAGCAGCACTATTGTGTTACCTCTTTTATAACAAAGTAATTTTCAAGTGGAAATGCAATACTTTTAAAGCCATATAGTAGACCTTGTCGGTTGAACTAGGTCTCCATTTGTTGGCTGATTAGGGTTGTAACTACCAGGTATGAGATTCTTTTGGTGGGGAAAAAAATTATATATTATAGGGTGGTAAGAGATGGCAACGATATCTTAAATAGGTTTCCAGGCTTCCTATTTTCCTTGGCTTGGCTACTGGTCTGTCAGGCATGTACACGACAAGTACTTGGCTGTTGACTAAGGGAATGTCACAGTCTCTGAGATTGCAGAGGTGGAACTGAGCAGACCTTTCCACCTTCCACCCTTGGCCATTGGTCCTTGGTAAAAAGCCAAGTGTCTGCTTGTTCATGAATATGCTCCTTGTGATTGTTGGCACTAAGTGTATATTCTGTACCAGCTGCTGTTTATTGACTGCTGTCTTAGTAGCTCAGGTATGCTAGGTGTTTTAGTTTACTTTACTTTCCAGTTCAGCTATAAATTTTAAGATGCAAAGCTGTTTTTATTTGCATTATGATCAAGGGCATTAATAATTTACTTTAGGAATAGAAATAATATTGTAATTATATTCTAAATGATATAAAATACATTAAAAACAATTTTTGCTCTTCACTCTTTTTGGTTTCTTAAAAGATCTGATGTTGTTCATGGATGGATGTTTTGTCCTTTTGCATTCTAAAGTGTTTAGTTGGCTCTTTTGGATATGATTCTTTTTACAATAAATTGCCAAGAACCAGGGTTTCATTTCTGTACAGAGCACTTTTTAAAACTTTTCCTTTTTAAAACCTTTCCTAGTTACTAAACTGGCATTTTAACCTTTTTTTCTCCTTTTAGCTTTGAATCTGTCTGTCTTAAACTTGCCTTTTACACTTTTTCTTCTCATATGTAATGATAACTATAGTCAGTGTTTTATATTTAGTTTTTAGTATTCAGTGGGGGGTCATGTAACTAATTGTCATACCAGGGATAAAACTAATAAGGTGCTCATTTTTTGTAAGTAAAAGAAACCACTGAAGATAAAATACAGTTAAAGAGAAGAATAATGAGTTCTCTTATGATTATTTCCCTTTTTAAATTGACCCTGAATCTATATGTGGACCATTGCAAATAAACAAGTATACATTGTATGTTGAGAAAGAACTGTGTATCAACATGTTTTCTCTTTTATGTTCATGCAGGTATATATTTGGTTATAAAGTCAATTTTATAATAGTTCAGAAATTGTTTTATATATAAACAGTAGATTATACATAAATAATGTGGACTAGACAGGGAGGGATTAATATGAATTTCTATACTTGTTTTCTTTTACCTATATATTTATAATGACATAAAGCTCAGTTTATGCAGTTACACAATTTTAATTTTTAGATTGTAAAAAATTTGTCACATTTTGAGTTTGTATATATTTTGTAAAAGCTACACAGAAAGAAATGAAAATTCTGAGATTTTCCTAAATCAAGTGTAAAAACATGCAATCTATCCATTAGGATTTTCTATATAAACTTGATATTTCCGAATGATCTTTCAATCATTTATGCTGAAAGTACTGTTTTATTTCTATAAACAAATTAAAAAACAAACTACCTGTTTGTGAAAATTTTCTTTTAAGATATTTGGCATTTAGAATTCTTGCTTTCCATGGGGTAAAATTTTATATATTCTTTTTACTGTTTAGGACTCACCTAGAAATACTATAGGTTGTGATGAATATTGGCGATGTAATTGCAGAGATGACAGTGGAAGGCAAAGGAAATGATGAGCTGGGTATGGTGGTGGCATGCACCTGTAGTCCGAGCTCTTTGGAAGGCTGAGGCAGGAGGATTGACACTTGAGCCCAGAAGTTCAAGTTCAGCCTGGGCAGTGTGGTGAGACCCTGTCTCAAAAAAAAAAAAAAAGAAGTGATAAAATGCGTATTTATTTCTGAAATTGACAGGCCTGATATCTACTGGATGAGTGAAGAAAAGCGTTTTAGATGAAAGATATAACCCAAGATGAACAAAGATAGTATTCTTACGTCAAAGGGGAGGGGGATATATGCACACTTCAACACATGATTATCTTTATTACAGTGTGGCATATTATACCCTTCAAAGCTGACATCTTTGTCTTCCTCATCTAAGGTGCCACCTTCTCTTCTGTTTCCCGTCTTTGTTATTACTATCACCATCTAGTTAACCAAAACCAGGAACCTAGTATCATCCTTGGTTCATCTCTCTTCACCTGCTACTCATAATTGATTACCATTCCTGTTATTCTCACCTTACAAATAAGTAAATATACGTGTGTGTGCATATAATATGCATACATATATAGTCGACTCTTGTTATTTACAGTAGTTATGTTTTATAGTCACTACAAACACCGAAATAATGAATACTGACCATTGCTCCTACAGGAAATACAGGGGTAGGTTCCTGTGAGCCTCTCATAACATTTTCATCAATCAGTGAATACATAACATTGTTTTATATGTGTCTCTATTTAAAGACACCTTATTTAATGGACGTGTATAGCATGGATTCATTAACACCGAACTCAGGCCAACAGCACTGTAACTCATGCGTTATCTCCTTATCTAACATCGTTTATTTGTTAGGCACATCCTAGCCTTCTTGTGTTTAGAATACTAAGCACTACACTTACAGGCCATTTTAAAAATTATCAACAAAAAGCACAAAATTACCAACAAAAAGTACAAAACTGGAAAAAATGTGACACTAGGTAGACCATGAAAAGGACATTTGTTTACAGTATGAGAGCTGTAACAAGAAAGCCGACTGTCACCTTCCTCACCTCACCTGGGAACTTGCATATTGGATGATTTTTTTGCTGCTCTGCACATGTCCACAAGTGAGTGCAAAAGTGAGTAGTGATTTTGGGATTACAAGTAAATTTGTTGTGATTAGGTGAATTCACAATGTGGAACCTGTGAATAATGAGAATCAACTGTACATTTTTTGGCCCACTACTCTTTCTTGTTATTTTTCCTCTTCATTATTTTCTCCTTTATTGTTACTTTTCCTCTTTATTGTTACTTTTATTTTTATTATTTTATTTCCTGTTACTTTTCCTTTTACAGGCCATTAGCTTTTAGCAGAATTACCTAAACATCTAACTGGTTTCTTGACTTTTCAGTTTATTTTGGCCAGAATAAGTTTTCTAAACTAAAGATCTAATTTTCTCTCTCCCTATCTAAATCCTTTTATTTCCTGAGCCCCTTTATGAGCTCATTTCTGTTTTGTACCTGTTTACCCAAACCTACCCAAGAACACCTACCTGAGTTTCCTCTGCTTCTATAGTGCTTGCCTTTTTTCTCTCCCCCTTCCCTCCTGGCTAATCACTGTTTGAATGGTAGTTTCGATATCACTTTACTCTCAATCATGGGGTAGGGGAACTTTCATATGCACCCGTAGTTCACTGTTCTGCCTTTATTACCACCCCATGTAAAGTCATAATTCCTCTCTCAGACATGCATAGACTTTCTGTTGTCACTCTGCTTTATTCTTAACAGCACTTATATCCTCTGACACTGTGTTTGTTGTATATACACTTGTTTTTGTTATGTTTTCTCTCTGCTCTCCCTCCACCCCCCTTCCACGTAAGTCCTACAAATATAGGAATTTTGTGTATTCACTGCTGTATTCCCAACTCAGAATATGTCTGGCACATAAACGTAGGCAAGGATTTTAAGTAAAAATTGAGTCTGTCTCCTAATATGGTCCCACAATCTTGTTCCTTAGAGGGAGCCACTGTAAATACACTGTTTCTTCTTTATTCTTCCAAAGGTTTCACTAGCATGTTACACACATGTGAATGTACGGATACATTTTTATACAAATGGAGAATATACTGTAACACTTGCATATGTATCACTTAAAGCATTTTGCAGAACTTTCTTTACTGCCATATACAGATCAATCTCATTTAACAGCTACCTAGAATTCTGTAATATGATTATACCATAATTTATTTAAACAGCCTCTGTTGATGAACATTTTAAGTGTTCCAGTTGTTATTGCTGATAATAAATGAACATCCTACATTTCTAGAAATTGAACTGATACACTTGAAAGTTTTGGATAGATATTGCCTAATTGCTCTTGATAGAAATTGATTTCCCTCCCACTAGTTTATGAGCATTTCTGCCCAAATTCTTATAGATAGGGGTATTATTCCTTTTGGTATTATACCAACCTGATAATTGGAAAATATTTTTTTCATTTATTTATATTTCTTATCTGTAAAGCTATATTTTTCTCCCTGTCTACTCTTAATCTGCCCACTTTTCTGCTGGTTTATCTCTTGTTTCATGATTTTTAGGATGTGTGTGTCTGTGTATGTGTGTATGTGTATGTATATGTGTGGATCCATATGCACACATACATATGTGCATATTTATATACTAAGGAAATTAGTCATAAAAATTGTTATATGCATGGAAAACACTTTCTGACTTCTAGTTTGTCAGGTCATTTTTTTAGAAGATAGATTTTGAACTTTTATATATTCAGATTTATTAGCCTTTTTTCTTAGGGTTTTGGAAAGTTATGCTCCACTGTGACAAGATAATTTTTAAAAAAGTGTCCTTGTTTTTTCTAATACATTTGTCAGATTCATTGTTTTACAGTTGGATCTTTGATTTAGCTGATATTAAGGGCTAACATAGGAATCCCATTTCTCCACCATCTTGTCTCCGTGTGGAAAGATGGATTTATCGTAGTATCTTTTTAAATTACTATAGCTTTTTAGTACCTGTTTTAATATTTGGTAGGCTGTCTTGTTTTTTTCACTTCTTATTGTAGTTTTCCTGAGTTATCTCACATGCCTCTTTTTCCCATATGAGCTTTAGAAATAGCTTGTCTCGTTACTAAAAAAAGAAGAAAATCCAGCTGTAATTTTTATTGTTGTATTTAATGCTAGCAAGAGATTTCTGAAGGAAAAAAATACTGTCTCCAGAGTTGCCAAAGGTTAGATAACGTTAGACATTATTATTATCTTAGTAGATTTTCTAGTATTGTTCTAGTGTTATGATGTAGAACCATCTCCAGTTGGTCATGGTGAATTTTTCTTTTAAGGTGATGGATTTTATTTGCTAACATTTTATTTAAGATGATTTCATCTATTCATAAAATTACTTGAAATTGTGTGTATGTGTATGCTCTTTGGATATTGTTTTTTCTTGTGATGGTTTTACAAAAAATTTAGAATGATTTTGTCTTCAAATAATTCAGTAGCATTGAAATGATATGTTTTAATGATAGGATTTATCTTTTCGAAGATTCTGGGATCAGTTTTGAAAGTTTTAATTTTCTTAGAAAAACATCCATTTCATCCAAGGTGACAAATGTGTTTGTTGTGCATTGTACCAAACATTGTCTTACTCTTAGATTTTTCTATGTCTGTAGTTACTTCTCTATTCTCATTTTCAGTATGGTTTTCTCTCCTCTAGTCTCCCCTTTCTCTCTGCCCAGCATTTTTTTTTTTAATTACCTTGCAATTTATTTTGTTTTTTCTTCCCTAAATTTTAGTTCCTAGATCTGTAATTAGTTCTCCTGGTTTAATTCATTACTTTGTAAGTTTGTGTATGACTTAATGTATTTTCCTTATGTTTTTTGCTTTTTATTTCCTATCCTTCTGAGTAGAATATTTAACATATATGCATTTTTAATTCATCTTAAAAGTTTTTATGGCCAGGCACGGTGGCTCATGCCTGTATTCCCAGCACTTAGGAGGCCGAGGTAGGTGAATTGCTTGAGCTCAGGAGTTCAAGACCAGCCTGGGCAACAGCCGTCTCTACCAAAAATACAAAAAAATTAGCTGGGCGTGGTGGCACACATCTGTGATCCCAGCTACTTGGGAGGCTGAGGTGGGAGGATTGCTTGAGCCTGGGGACAGAGGTTGCAGTGAGCTGAGATTGTGCTAATGCACTCCAGCCTGGGTGACAGAGTGAGACTGTCTCAAAAAAAAGTTAGTTTTTATTTATGGAATTTCTAACAGAAAAATGCAAAAAATAATGTAACAGACACTCATGGAACTAGCACTTGGTTTTAACAAGCTAACATTTTGCCACGTAAATTTCAGATCTCTGTTTAAATAAACTGTTAGATTAGAATCTAGCCTCATCCTTTGCTTGTTCCTTTCTAATATTTTAAAGTTGATATGCATAATTCTCACTTTATTCTTATTTAATTCTATCTCTGTAGTCATTATTTTTCCTATGAATACTACATTTGCGGTGGCTTGTGGGTTCTTTTCGAGTTACTGTTATTTTCCGGATAATCAACAATTTTAATTTTCATTTCCTTTTTAAGCCAAGAGTCCAAGAGAGTTTTAGAATTTTGGTTGTTGGGGAGTTTTGTTATTTTTGTTATGATTACTGGTTTTATTATACTGTTTATCAGAGTATCTGGTCTGTACTCTGTTTATTGAGTTTGTCTTTGCGACCTAATGTATTTCATAGGCATTTGTCTACAACACTGTTCTGTTTGCAGAATACAAAATACAATAATTTTCTGTTAGCTTATTTTTCTTTTTTTTTTTTTGAGATGGAGTCTCACTCTGTCACCCAGGCCTGAGTGCAGTGGCACCATCTCGGCTCACTGCAACCTCTGCCTCCTGGGTTCAAGCTATTCTCAGGCTTTAGTCTCCCGAATAGCTGGGATTACAGGTGCCTGCAATCACACCTGGCTAATTTTTGTAATTTTAGTAGAGATGGGGTCTTGCCGTATTATCTATGCTGGTCTTGAACTCCTGGGCCCAAGCCATCTACCCATCTCGGCCTCCCAAAGTGCTAGGATTACAGGCGTGAGCCACTGCAGCCGGCCTGTTCATTATTCTTATAATCTGTTTTTTTTGTTTTTTTTTTTTTTGATTGGCGATACGCTGAGAGTGGTAAGTTAATATATAACACTCTTGCATTTTTATTTCATATTGCCTGGAGAGTTTACTCTATAAAATTTGATATACAAAGATACATGATCTTTCTATGGATTTGAATTTATCATTAAATTTCCCTTTTTGCTAGTTTTTTGCTTTTTGCCTTAAATTCAGTTTAGCATTAATATCATGATTGCTGCTTTCTCTTGTTTTATTTGTCCTTTCTTTTGCTTTCAATGTTTTGAGTCGCTTAGGTTTAGTTGTATCTCCTGTATTTATATACTTGGGTTTGGATAGAGAGTCTTTGTTTTAATAGATGGGTTCTTCTCATTTATGTTATTAATAGACCAGATAATAATGTCTGTCATTTTTTAAAAAGTTGTTGTCTTTTATATTTACATATTTTGATATGATTTGTGTTTGTTTTTATCTTTGTGTATTCTATGATAACTTGGAAATTTTATAGTTCATTTTTATCATATAATAACATACTTTATCTTTTTAACTTCACTAACTTTAAAGAATGTATATTGATCTCTCACTGTTAAAAATGGAGATGTGAACATTTACAATTCACCCCTTTTCTGTTTCTCATTAATTGTGTTAATATTTTAAATTCTTAGGTAAGGTGTTCTCCTTTACACCTTTACACCTTTACTGAATTTATTAGCTTTTAAACAATTTTTTAAAACAATTTATTAAACAGTTTTTAAAAACAGTTTATTAGTTATTTTAAAAGTGATTTTGTGACCTATATTTGCATGACAAATGGAAAATAATAGTTTAGCATTACTCTTTCCTGGAGGAATTTGCAGCTGCTGCTCTACTGTTTTCTGTTGTTGCATGTTGCTAACTAGCTACCTGGATTCTGCCACCTCCAGTGTGGCTTTTATTTCTACAGGAGTTTCCCACTCTCCCTCTGTTCTTCTGAGCCCTGCTGGCTTACTTTTCCATTTGTCCTCCTATTTGTTTTTATCATCTTTATTTTATCCTCTGTGTCTTTCTTTTAAGCTCTTGTGTCAGATACTGTATTTTCTTTGCTATACTTGATATCATAAAACTTTAAAAACCCTTTTTCTTTTTACATTCAACTGTTACATATTCTTCATCTGCCTTTTGTTTTCCTCCATATTTATTCTTAGAGTATTTACCTATAGCTTCTATGTCATGCCCTCTTTGAATATTTGAAAAGGGAGGGATTTCTTTTTTGACAGCATTTTATAAAGAATAATGGGAGGGGTGTGGTGACTGAGCTCGGACCACCTCGTACTCGTGAACTTGCTGTTTATCCTTAGGTCATGTTGCAGCAGTTTTCTCAGCAGTGTCAGTTTTCTCTCTTTGAGGCAAAACAGAAACAGTGAAAGGCTAAGTGAAATTCTCTTTCGAAGGTTTTTGTGATTTCCTTGTCCTTGGCGTGGATGGGTTCTGAGATTCTTCCTTAGCCTTCACTGTTGCTATTTTCCTTGTTGGGTCCTTCAGAGGTATGTTTCCAACTTTGGAGAACTCTGGCTTCTGGACAGAATCTGGAGTCCTATGTTTCTCATGTACACTGAGTTTGATCCACATTTCTGTTTGGTAAGATATTCTTCATAGTTTGTGCTTTGGTATTATGACTGTTTCCTACTTTTTTGAAAATGCAGTATTCTGCTTTTCTTGCTGTCTCTCTTTTGGGAAAATGGGATGGGTGTCTTTTGGAAGAAGAGTGGGATAGAAACATCTTTGCTTTGGCTCTTAAAGTGGATGTATTTTTCCAAGGGCACTTGTTAGATTAGATACCCCCTTTTCAACTGTGAAACTAGACCGATCTGAGACGCTTGTGACAATTTCTTTCTCGGTGTGTGATACAACAGGCCTTGTCCTAAAGATTTAGGAGCTTATGTATAATAGCTCCAGTATCACGTCAACTTGATACCACTAAACATTCCAGAAGATTTCTCTTTTTTCCCCCAGAGAAATTTTCAGTATTTTAATATATCTATAGTTTTAGAATGTGAACTTCCTAGTATTTACATAAATTAGCCTCTTCTGGTAATAAGTTAGAACTAACTTCTAAAATAATATATTACATGTTAACATATCTTAATTTAGACAATATTTTAGTTCATTTTGTTAACAGCAAATACATATAACCTTAGAGTGTTATTTTATAATTGTGTTATACATGCCCATGAATGAACTGCTAAAAAAGCATATATTTGGGGAATAAAATTGTGGAATAATCTTAATTTTCTGATGTTATTTTCCTTGCCACCTTAAATCTACCAAGAAAAAAAAACACCCACAAGAATATGAAACTGAGTAACACAAAGTCTTCCACAGGAAAATGCAGAAATTAAAATTCATACATCTTTTTTTTGGGGGGGGGGGAAACAGAGTCTCGCTGTGTCACCCAGGCTGGAGTGCAGTGGCGCGATCTTGGCTCACTGCAAGCTCCGTCTCCCGGGTTCACGCCATTCTCCTGCCTCAGCCTCCCGAGTAGCTGGGACTACAGGCACCCTCCACCATGCCTGGCTAATTTTTTGTATTTTTAGTAGAGACAGGGTTTCACCGTGTTAGTCAGGATGGTCTCGATCTCCTGACCTCGTGATCCGCCTGCCTTGGCCTCCCAAAGTGCTGGGATTACAGGCGTGAGCCACTGCTCCTGGCCCATCATTATTGTTTTAAAGGATCCTCTTCTCAGAAAAATATTATTTATGGATTAAAATTTTATAATTAGTCAACTGGAAGATAGTTTTCAACAGAGTAGATATTATGTGAAGTGAGGTTTCACTCTTACGATTCCTATTGAGGCTTTTTCTACCACTGGATTAATTTTATTTCATTGAAAAAATAGTTAATGTTAAAAAAAAGTGAGCATTGAGAAAAATAGTTGGTCTAAAAGTCTGGAAAAACTATCATGTATAATTTAAATTGGCCATTTTTCACAGTTTTCAAAATTGGTATTTCCATTGCTTCACAAATAAAGTAGCTGATAAATGTTTATACTAATCAGATCATTAAGATAATTGATTGTTGAAAAGTATTTGCTTGGTTTGAAGAAATAAATGTATAATTGAGCTACTATTGACAAGGTGTGCTTTAAGTAATAGTGGTTTACCTATACTGGTTAGAAACCTATTATATATCATTTTCCTTTTCTCTTGAATTTTATCTAGTTTTCCCTTCAAGTAAAACTTTTGTTTAGAAAGTAAAGCCTACTTTTATATGATGAGGTTATATTCTTTCTAGCATTGTTTTACCATTTTCATAGTGTTAATCTGTTAAACTTTACATAGTATATCTGTATATGAATATCTTTAATATTATTTATAACTCAGGTGATGATTGTCATACTTTTGGTTCTTATCTTTTGTTGTTGTTTTTGAGACAGTCGCGCTCTGTCGCCCAGGTTAGAGTGCAGTGGCGCAATCTTGGCTCACTGCAAGCTCCGCCTCCCGGGTTCACACCATTCTCCTGCCTCAGCCTCCCAAGTAGCTGGGACTACAGGCGCCCGCCACCACGCCCGGCTAATTTTTTGTATTTTTAGTAGAGACAGGGTTTCACCATGTTAGCCGGGATGATATCGATCTCCTGACTTCGTGATCCTCCCACCTCGGCCTCCCAAAGTGCTGGGATTACAAGCGTGAGCCACTGCGCCCGGCCACTTTTGGTTCTTAATGTCAGGTTGTTCCCTATTGAAGATTCAAGAAGTTAAAAAAAAAGATAAAGGAGCTATAAACAGTTTCCCTAAGATCATTATTTTCATACTTGTTTATTTTGCTGTATTTGTCTTTCTCTTAGCCATCTATGTATCTCATCAGTAAATGGGAAACATAGTAACATTTGATTTTTATGAGAAAATGCAACCTCTTTTTTTTTTCCTGCTCAGGTCAAATGTATTATGAGATTTTATCTTTATCCTGGAAATAAATCCTGTGATTAATTTGAAAAGTTTATATTACAAAGAAATATGAGATATTATGAATCCTACTAAATCTGTATGAACTTTTCAATAATGCACTTAAAATGCCTCTTTTATTTGAATCCTTTTTAGTAGATTGTTAACATAGTCATATTTAATGCATCTTTTTTGGTTTCCCCTTTTGAATATATTTTTCGTTGAAAATATTTTTTCACTAATTTATTCATCACTGAGTATTTTTATTTAGACAGGAGAATTTTATACTTACACAGGTAACTTCAGAATTAATTGGCTTTCTGCTTAAAATTATGTGGGCTTTGTAAAGGAAGTGGTTTATTTCAGTGAAAAAAACTTTAGTTCAGAATGTTCTCAGCTATGTTTTAAGATTCTCTTTGTATGTACACCTACACTGGAAAAACTGAAACACTAATTGCTTAATTTAAAAATAATTTGCTTTAGACTCTCAAAACAGCGTGTCTTCATGAACAGCTGGTACCATCTATGAATTACATGAATGTTAAATATAGAGTTTTCTTCTAACACTAATTACCTTGCTTTTTTTTTTTAACTTTACAAATTCTAATCACATTATGTATATTTGTATATACTTTCTTGTTTTATTCTAAGGCAATTATACATCCTTTTAGTAAAAAATAATTTTTGAGTGCTTTTTATGTGCTAAGTACTTTAGCCAAAGAATAGAATGGAGGGAGAGGACAAATAAAATTTAGCTTAGCCAGCATTTATTGCGTGCTCTTTTTTTTAAATTAGAAAAGCATGCTAGGCATAGGGGACATAAAACTAAGATACAAACTTTCCCCTTGAGTTTTAGAGTAGCCCCTTAGGGGCTAGGTCTCTGATTTAATAGAAGTACCTTTATGGCCAACTGCTTTCAGTCTGAACATGGTGACTGCTTTTTTCTGTTATTTGTAAAGCTTCCTGTTCTGGGAGCTACCTCTCAAGGGGAGATAGGATGGTGAATTAACATTTTGAATATCAGCTATGCATCAGGCTTTGTGTATGTTTTATTTGATCATTGTAAGAAACTTTGAGGTAGATGGAGAAACTGAGGCTCATATAAAATAAATAAATTGCCTAATTTTACATAGGTGTTAAGAGGCCAATTGTAATTCCAATAGAGTTCTTTGAATCTCCAGTGCCCTTTTCATTGTTATACATTACTTTCTTGCAACAAACTTTTATTCTGTAACAGTTTAATCTTGTTAAGTGATAAGTATCTTAGGGATAAAACTGAATCCATTGTCAAGGAAACCAACTTTATCATTAGTAGGGTATTTAAAAATTATTTTTAGTTTTTTTTTCTGCTAGTATTGTTTAAACAAGAGACTTGACATTCATGTATAGACAATTGTATGTTTCTAAATCCTGCAAATTAGCAGTCCTAAGAAATGAAGTCATTTGCTAGTCTGTTTAAATTTCAGATCACTTTGTGGTCTTTGGATTGTAAAACAACAATTCTGTTTGACTTAAAATACTGTATAATTTAGTTTCTTAATATTTGCTAGCTTGGTGCCATTGTAAGGACCAGCTTAAATAATATTGTTTATTGAGAACCAATTTAAGAGGAAGCTCATACCTAATCCTATGAAATCTAGAATTATGTAGCATTTTGATGCATTTAAGCAGTAATCGTAGGCAATATTAATGAGTACTTTACACCAAATGTACTAAATTCTTTATATCTGCTATCACTTAGTATTCATAATAATCATAGAGAGTTGGGATTATTTTTATGCTGGTTTTATAGTTGGAGGATCTGAAGCTCCAGAATGTGTAAACATCTTCCCCAAGGCCACAAAACGAGTAAATGGTAGAAACAGCATTCACAGCAATATGTTTGTGATACTGAAGTCTTCGTTTTTATACTTTGTGTGTGTTTCTACATATTAGAGTATATTAGTCCTTTTTTAAAAAGTGGTCATCTGCCTTTTTGAAAAACCCATTTTAACTTAATCATGTGCAACATTAAACAACTCTTCATTTTGCCCTCCCCTTAGTCTCTGACAACCACACATAGACCCTTTTTTAATACCAATAAATTTAGATTTCATAGTATTCCATTGTCTAGCTGTCTGGTTATTATAGGAACTTAAGTGTTTCAATTTATTGTTATATAAAAGATACAATTTTAGAGTGGAATTGCTGGATAAAAAGGGATGGTGATTTTTAAGACTTTTAGTACATATTGTACATATAGTACTTTTAGCACATTTCTTCAGAAAGATCATACTAATTCTTAAATTTAATTATTACTCATAATGGCATTGATAGTGTTATTTCATAAAGGATAATTATACTCCACTGAAGGATTTTGTATTTGTATTGAAGTTTTCATTCATTGACAGTGGATAAAAGATAAATTATGCAGTTTTTCTTGGGCTTATGGCAGTTACCTTGTGTCCCTGAAAATTGTGTCCATAGTGCATTGAACATGCTGTTATAGGTCGGCATTGCCAAAAATACCATTTATCCATGAGAAAATAATGTCTGCCTTACAAGTTTCTGAGAAGTAAAGTAACCCATATGATGCAGTTGTCATAATGTCTTGCTCTTGGAACATGCCCAGGAAATGATCATTGAACTTAGTTCAAAGAAGTAATGTTCTTTTATTACTACTTAAGGAACAAATGCGGTTAAAAAGTGGATTATTATGTTAAAGTCTAATGAATTGAGATGCTCAAGTTACTTCCACTGAGTTTTTTTTTTTTTTTTGGAGGGATTTTTAAAAATTCTTCACAATGTTTTTATGTAGGCCCCTTTACCTGTTACCCCTTTCTCCATTTAGCCATTTTAACAGTCTAATGTATATTCTTTCACATAACCATTTATAAAAATAGACACATATAGGGATTTTTTATTATGGTTTTGTAAATAAAAGGCATACTATATTTTTCATTTTCCTTACCCCCCCCAAGAATACACTGTCAAGATAGAATAGTTATACATCTACATAGTAGTCCCCAAACAATATTAATTTCCTTTTCCTTTACTAATTGCTTTAAAATTCGTTATATTTGTTACTATGGAGTTATTTCTGGATATTGGTGCCATTACTAAGTCTTTTGCTCACACACAGAAATTCAAAATGGTGTTTGGAAATAATGTATTATATCTGGAGATATACAATGATCTTATTTTATATCTTTTTAAAACTAAATGTTTTTTTTAGGATTATTCAAATGGAGTAACCTCTCCCTGTCTTTAAGGTCATGTTTCTGAAAATCCCAGGTTGAAATAAGGATTATGCTGAATCTATGAAGACCTGTGTATGTGTATTTTATTGTCACTAAAAACTGTGTGTGGCACCTAAATATACAGAATATTAGTAAATTTTGATGCCATTTAAATTTGATTAACACAGTTTAATTTTCATTTATCATCTCTGATTCTAGAACCCTTGAAGTTTTCAGTAAGGTCCTTGTAAACCTTTTTTTCCTTATTTCAGCTCATGCATACTGTGAAATTTTTATTTCTCCTGAACTTTTTCTTGTATCCAAATGTTCACTATTTTTCTGATTTTTGTGACCAGAGTTGATTCTCACTGCTAGTTTCCACATTAATTTAGAAGAGCACTGGTACTTGTGTCAGAGTGCTTGGATTTAGATATCAGCACTAGTCGTGTGTCCTTTAGCAAATTACTTAACACTATGCCACAGTTTCCTCATTTGCAAAAGTAGGGTTATAGTTCTTGTTTTTTCTGGTAGTTGCAATGCTAAATGAGCCGTTATAGTATATATTAAGTCATTATAGCATTTCTTGGTGTGTGGTTGGTACTTACTCAATTTAGATTATTCTGCATTGCTGAGGAGGTATTTCTCAAATATACATTCTTAGCTTTGCTTATAAATAATATGCCTAAGCTTAGGACAGAAGGATTAATGTGATTAGGGAGAGACTTAAGGGTAGATAGTTCCAGGGATAGGGATATAAATGAGATCTCTCAGAGAGTTTGGGATAAATGAAAGAGAAGTCCTAGGACAGAATGTTAAAAAACACCAATGTATTTGTTTAGTGTAGGTTTTTTTCCTTGTTTTTTTTAAAGGTAGTATACTATTTCATTCTGTAAAGTAAAAAGGCTTCGTTTTGTAGGCTGTCCTATTTCTAGTCCAACAAAATTTTCAGTCACAGTAATATTTTCAAATAAAATATAAATCTTTTTGAAGGAAAATTATTAGTAATAAGAATTCTTAGTGCTATAGAGTGGTCATAATATAATTTAAATTCATTGCATGTATTAGATTATAAATTTGCATATACTACCTCAAGGTATATAATCCAATCTAATATGTAGGTTGAATTTGTTCGTTTAAATGTCTTTGTTTTAAACAATTGCTGGTTCAGTGCTATTTACATAAAATTGAAATCTAGGCTTAGTGCATCTTTTAGGTTGTTTTCTTCTATTGTGATAGGAGATGGATGCTTTATAATGGATTTGATGACACAAGTTATGCTATAAAGCTGCTTTAAAGTGGGAAAGTAATTCATAACAAATAAATCACAATCAGTGCAACAGTGCTATTGAAGGAAGTGGTTTATTCTCTATAGCCTAGGTGGGGTACTTTCTGAATGTACATCTAGTAACTAGAATTTAAATGTTTAGTCAGATTCAGTGAAATGATTTCATATTTTAAGTAGTGTTTTTTTCATTGGAAATTTAACACTGATTTCTTTGAAATTTTGAAAATCTTAATTTTTGTGTGTGTGTACATGTATCTGTATGTACTGGCACATTGAAACATTTATAGGAATAATATCGATTGATGGCAAAAGTGTACTTATCTGGAAAACCTCAGTTTTTTTTTTTGGTTTGTTTGTTTTTTTTAAAATAAGCTTGAGTATTGTTTTCACCAAGGCATTTTGATCTGAATGACTTTAAATTGTGAATTTATCTCACATTAAAAGTCTGTTGTGAATTTGTTTTGAATATTTCTAAGCCATATAAATATAAAAAAAAAATTCCCCTTTTTGAAATCTTTCAAATCACCTTTTCACAATGTCAAAGTAATATATTAATGTAATAAAAGGGAAAAAAGTCACTCATAATTTTCTTACCTTGAGATAGCATAATTTATCTTTGCTTTATTTTTTCAGTTTTTTTCTATGCATTTCTATATGTTAAGGTTATATTATACATACATTTCTGTAGCCTATATTTTCCTCCTTTTCTTTATATATTTTAAAATGTGGAATAAATTTTTACATCTCAGTTTGATTCAGAATACTTTCAAAATATTGATTAAAAGTTATAAAGGCATTTTAAATTTAAAACGAAAACTAGTGTTCTACATTAGTGTTTCACATCTTTATAGATACTAATTAAAATTGAAATTACTTAATGCCACAAGTTTACTTTTAGAAATTCTCCCTTGTAATATTTCTCACATTCAGTTGAGGATTTTATGTGAAGAAAGAAACCCAACTTGATGGTTTGGATTGCATTTAAGAACATTATCCCTAGGCAAGAGTTTTCATTAACTAGTACCCTATTTTATGTAGATGATAGTATTAAAATGTTCAAACATCTTGCATTTGATGTCATTTAGAGATAAATGATCTATTTCTATGGGGGAATGATTAGGATTATAAGGACATAAACCCTAAAAGGTCATCTGATTTTCTGATTTGAGGCAGGTCTTCAAATGTCTTTTTAGTTAGGAACCTGAAACCAGTCAACAATAGGTTAGGTGATTATAATTTGCAAGTAATGTTAAATGAGTGTGAACAAATTGTTTAATTTACGTAAGCCCGACTTCTCTATCTATAAAATTAGTTTTATACTAGATGAATAGTTCTAAATCTTTTTTTCTGACCCATGACACGTGAGAGAACACTTGTCAGGATCAGTGTCTCCTAGTGACAGTGGTTTTTAAAAGGGGGAGGAGCAAGGATGTCCCTATTATTTTGATGTACCTGTTCCTCCCAAGCTGAGAATCACTGGGTTAGAGAGTATGTTCCATTTTTTCATAAATAAATAATTTTATTAAATATTTGAGTGCCTAGTATGTACCATGCACTGGACTGGATGTTGTAAAATACATCAGAAAACAAACTTCTGGAGCTCTTAGTTTAGTTGAAGAGGTAAGGCACTATATATTTTACAAGATAGACAGAAAACAGTATATGCTACACGAGAATATGCAATAAAGTCTTGATATGCAAGTTACGTCATTTTGGTCTGGAGCTATTATTTTTAGCAATTTGAGATTATCATGTGTGACCTAAAGTTGATAGGATTATGTTGTGATATACACTTTAGAGGCTAAATATACCTTTCTCACCTCCCCAAATCACCGTTCACAGAGTGTTAAGAGAACAGTATCCAGGTGTTTATTGCCAAAGGAAGAATAGCCTAGCCTTCCGGTTTCCCATTGGAAGTTAAAATTGTAGTAAACAGAAACTTTCTCTTTGTTAAGCAGAAAATGATCTAACTAGTAGGCTTTAACTGTGTATTAGGACATTCTGAAATGCAAACATTAAACCTAATCAGAATAATTGGTTTTAACATTAACTCTTACTCAGAAGTATCTGAGTAGATGTTAATGATGGTTAACCTCACTTAAACTCACAAAATCGTGATCTGGACAAAGCATTAATATTTTTAAAGGGGCTGGGCACGATGACTGAGGCCTGTAATCCCAGCACTTTGGGAGGCCAAGGTCAGGAGTTCAAGACCTGAGGATCACCTGAGGTCAGGAGTTCAAGACCAGCCTGGCTAACATGGCAAAACCCCATCTCTTCTAAAAATAGAAAAATTAGCTGGTCATGGTGGCAGGCACTTGTAATCCCCAGCTACTCGGGAGGCTGATGCAGGAGAATCTCTTGAACCCAGGAGGCGGAGGTTGCAGTGAGCTGAGATCGTGCCACTGCACTATAGCTTGGGCAACAGAACAAGACGCCATTTAAAAAAAAAAAAAAAAAAAAGGCTGGGCGCAGTAGCTCATGCCTGTAATTCCAGCACTTTGGGAGCCCAAGTTGGGTGGATTGCTTGAGCTCAGGAGTTCAAGACCAGCCTGGGCAACACAGTGAAACCCCGTATGTACTAAAATACAAAAAACGTAGCTGGGTGTGATGGCATGTGCCTGTAATCCCAGCTACTGGGGAGGCTGAGGCAACAGAATTGCTTGAACCCGGAAGGCAGAGGTTGCAGTGAGCCAAGATCGTGCCATTGCACTCCAGCCTGGGCAACAGAACGAGACTCCGTCCCCCAAGAAAAATAAATAAATGTGTGTGTGTATTTTGTGTGTGTATGTATATTTAGAGGCACTTGGTTGGCAGTTTTTGTATACATTCAACTTCAAAATCACCCTGCTTCAGTTACCTTGGGAACACCACTTCCATGAGGTTCTGAGAAGATTTAGAGGACAGAGAGTGGAAAGGGGAGGGTGCCTTGGAAGCAACCTAGAGAACACCAGAGCGAAAACTCCACTAATCAGCCATGTGAACTTTTGGAAACTCACTTAAATTTTCATCTGTAAAATGATGGACAAGATCAAATGACCTCTAACATATGACTCTCAAATTGTATGATATGTGAATCTCAATTCTATGTAAGGATTGTATGAGGAAGGTAGATACTTGTTTTCAGCCTCCCTCTCTTTTGAGTATTAGTGTTGCTTCATTGGCTGCCTTCTCATTCTTCTTTTTCTATAAGCTATCTAGGTCTTGAATCTTCATGTGTTTTAATGTTGTTTAGCATTCCTGTAAAACTGATTATCCAGCTGTTTTCTATGGATTTCTATCTGTATGTCTGGGTTATTTTTTGTTTATTTGATTTTTTGAGACAGAGTCTTGCTCTGTCGCCTAGGCTGGAGTACAGTGGCATGATCTTGGCTCACTGCAACTTCCACCTCCTGGGCTCAAGCGATCCATCTTACTCAGCCTCCCGAGTACTTGGGACTACAGGTGTGTACCGCTACGCCCAGCTAATTCTTGTGTGTGTGTGTGTGTTTTTTTTTTTTTGTAGAGACAGTTTCTCATGTTACCCAGGCTGGTCTTGAACTCCTGGGCTCAGGTGATCTGCCCACCTCAGTCTCCCAAAGTGGATTATAGGCGTGAACCACTGCACCTGGCCTCTATCTGTATGTCTTGAAGGAATGTCTGACCAAATGTGTCTATATTCATGAACAGTGTCTAGGTTAGAGTCATAGCAGTCATTTAGGTTCCTGTGTTTTGCCTTCCTAAGATTTAATTAATTTTCATGTTCTATTAATGTATTGACTCTCATGTCTGTTCCTTCTTACTCATTTCCGGTGCTATAGTACTTGTTCAGCTGCAGTCACAGTGGTTGTGGTCTCCTAGAAACTTATCTTAATTTCTCTGTCTCTTTTTTCTTTTCATCTTATCGTGCTGTTCATCACATCTGTTAGAATGAAAGCTATCTGAAAATAGTCTGTCACTCATCTTTGTGTCCTCAGTGCCAAGAACATGCTGTAATTTAACCTGAAAAGCTCTAAAGATCCAAGATCATGTCTAGGCAGTCTTTAATAAAATAAAATTTTTGGTGACAGTTTCTACTTAGGAGGAGGAAGCAGAGTTCCTCTATGGACTGTTGTAATTTTGTACTGAATGAAAGGAGTAAGAGAAATAAGATTCTGACCAGCAGACTTCTCTTAGTTTCCTGGAAGGTATTTCCTGTTTGTTCATGGCATCACCATCTACCCTTTCTTTCTTGGCAGAAAATCTGAGGACTGTCCTTTCTCTCATCTCCTCCATTCATTCAGATATCCAGGATTCATGATTTTACCTTGTACACTTGTCTCGTTTCCTTGGGTTTTGGCTCTGCTACCCGCCCCCCGTCAACCATCTGCTGATGCTTAAATACCTGATATAGAATGTCATTGTATTTGCATATAACTTATGCATATCTTCCTGTATACTTTTAAATCATCTCTAGATTACTTTTTTAAAAGTACCATTACATGAAAAGGAATCTAGATTATAAGTAATGTGGATACCAAATGCTATGTAAATAGTAGTTAAATACTGTATTCTTAAAGTTTTTCCAGTATTTTCAATTTGTGTTTGGTTGAATCCATGGATGCAGAACCCAAGGATATGAAGGACTGACTGTAATATCTTTTAAAGTAATATCGTTTAAATATTCCTTTGTCTATCTCCATTGCTCATAGATCACTTCATAGAATTTCTTACATGTATTTGTACAACAGTCTTCTAACTGCTTTCCTTTCAATCTTGCCTCCACAATCCATTTTCTATTCTGAGGTCAGAGTAAGTTTTAAAAGTATGATATGTATCTCCAATGCTTAAATTCCTTCAGTGGCTCTTGTGTTTCAAGATCAAGTGAAACGTTAGACGTAGTCCTAAATGAGTTGCCTGCTTTTCTAAGCTTATGTCTCACCACATTCTTGGATCTGTTTATTTCTGTACCTAGCACAGTGTCACACAGTTGGCATTTCTCGGCCTTCCCTTCATGAATGAATATGTGATAGCCAGAGAGTAATTTGTGTCTGTAAATGTCCTGGTATCACATGAGAAAAAGAGGAAGTTGGCATTTTGGTGACTGTCAGAGACCCACGGACTATGTGCTTTCTGTTAGTTGTATGAAGCATTAGGTATTTCATATGTGCCAGTCATTTCTCTTAAGTACTTTACATGTATTGGCTCATTTAATTCTCAATTCTTCTAACATCTCTGTTAGGCAGATACTATTATTTAATGGACGAGGAAACTAGGCATAGAGAAAAGTTAAGTGATTCACTTGAAGTCATGCAGTGGCAAGGCCTGGCTTCACACTCAGGTTGTGTTGCTGCAGAGTCCATGTCTTATCTACCAACCTAACTGGCTGGTGAATTGGAGGCATTTGGTGTGGAAAACTTGTTGGGATTCCCCTGTAAGGGCATGAAAAGTATTCATGTAACTTTATATGTACTTTATTCTGTTGGTAATTACCTCAGAGGCTCTCAGTAAATCTTTGTGAAATGAATCTAAGAGTCTTTCATCATACATTGCTGAAGTTGGCCTCTGTGATTCATGTATTACACAAGAAGCTATGGCTTCCTTCTATTAATAATCACAAATCTTAGCACAATAAAATTAAAGTATAATTTTCATGAAAGTAGTGGCTTTTGCATGAAACATGGAAATAGATGAGCCATGGCCATGCATGGGAGAAAACAAGAGTGTTTATGTCAGGGGTTCTCAGTCTGTTTATGGGAGTTGCAAGGAAGAGATGGATCTTGAAGGGTAAATTGTGGTCATGTTAAAGACTAAATGTACAAGTAGATTTTTTCTGTACAGAGCTATGGAGTATATTTTAGCAGGTGAGATGATGAAAACCCTAGTGGACAGAAGTAGAACATGGTTTGGGGAGCAAGAGATAGAAAGCAGAGACACCATATCAGATACTAGAGGCATGAGTCATTTTTATTATAAAAATAATATATAGTCATTGTAGCATAGAAGTATATAAAGTTTGAATTGAAAAGTCAACTCCTCTCTTTCCTACTATCACTCCCTAGAAGTAATCACTTTAAAAAGTGTGCACTTTTTAATGCCAGTCGCATAGTGGTGTGATATAGGACCATTGCTATATTATATTTCAGTTGCTTTTTCTACTTCATGTGTCATAGTGATCTTTTCATACATGTAGGTCTTCTAATTCTGTATCTGTAGCGTACTATTCCATTGTTTAGATACATCAAAGCCGTTCCCTTATATACATCTACAATTTTTTGTCATTACGTATGGTAACACAGTGAACAATCTCATTCATATACTGTTGCACATTAGTGTTAATGTTTCTATAGGCCATATTCTCAGAAGTATGGTGTACATAGCAACATTTTTTTTTCCCTTTCCTCTGCCACACCTCTGACTTGTGTTTATTGACCTGGCCCATTTATTGCTCACTTTCTTTTGCTGAGGAGTTTTTTCTCACTAGTTTGTAGGAACTCTTTATTTTTTTTCTTTCTTTTTTTTTTTAGACTACTTTCGCTCTTGTCGCCCAGGCTGGAGTACAATGGCACAATCTTGGCTCACTGCAACCTCTGCCTCCTGGGTTCAAGTGATTCTTCTGCCTCAGCCTCCCGAGTAGCTAGATTACAGGTGCATGCCACCATGTCTGGCTAATTTTTGCATTTTTTAGTAGAGATGGGATTTCATAATGTTGGCCAGACTGGTCTCAAACTCCTGACCTCAGGTGATCCACCCGCCTCAGCCTTCCAAAATGCTGGGATTACAGGTGTGAGCCACCATGCCTGGCCAGGAACTCTTTATTGTATATATTAACTAACCCCTTGCATGTATTTTCCTCACATATTTTATGCTCACTTGTGGTATCTTTAATCAGGGAGAAACTTTTTTAATGAGACAATGCCTCACTCTGTTGTTCAGGCTAGAGTTCATTGGCACAATCATAGCTCACAGCAGCCTCAAACTCCTGGGCTCAATCGATCCTCCCATCTCAACTTCCTGAGTAGCTAGGACTACAGGTGCATGCCACTATGCCCAGCGAATTAAAATTTTGTGTGTGTGTGTGGAGACAAGGCCTTGCTTTTTGCACAGGCCAGTTTTGAACTCCTGGCCTTAAGTGATTCTCCCACGTTGGCCTCCCAAAGTGCTGGGATTTGTAGGCGTGAGCCACCACGCCTAGTCAGGCAGAAATTTTTATAACAGATTTGTACATCTGTACCTGAAGTAATTATACACATATTTTTGTGTTTTTCTCTTTGCTTTACGTTCATATCATTAATCGATAAGGAATTTATATGATATGCTGTATATATGATAGAGCCTTTTCTCCAAATGAATTGGCCAGTGTTCCCAGTATAATGTGTTGAATAACTCATCCTTTTCCCATTGATTTGAAACACTTCTGCATATACTGAATTTCTATTTATAACTACATATAATGTATACATTCCTATATATTTTTTCCATATATTTAATTCCTGTTAATTCCTATATATAACATTCATGTAAATATATTTCTACTAATTGGATTATTTGCAGATGCCCTACTCTAATTCATTGCATTAGATATCTGGTATCTTGATATCTGGTAGTTCAACTTCCCTGTTATTATTCTTAGTTTATTTTATTGGTCATTCTTTCACATTTACTCTTCCAGAGGAACTTCAACATCAACCTGGCATTTTTCCCCCCAAAATAGTCCCATTGGACTTGTTCTACCAGATCATTCTTAATTTGTTATGTACTCTTGAAACTTATCTGCATGACACTTAAGCAAATAAAAAACACTGAGTTCAAGCCAAGGTAAGGTACTTTGTGATACTATTTATCTGTGGTGAGATACATATTTATTGTAGTATTTCTTGATCCTATTATCACCTAAAATGATTTTAAAACTAAAAGAAGTTAGTAGGTACAGAAATAGCCAGTAAAACCAAAAATTATCAGTAAACATGTACTGATAACAAACTTTAGCCATTACGTGTTTTCTTCCCGGGATATTACTATAGAAACAATAAAATAATTTTATAGAATAAAGGTCTGATTTTTTAGTTTGGTATGAGAATGTCTTAAATGCTTGTATGTATATGATATGTATTATATCATGGTGAGGTGGGGGTACATTTTTCAGATGGGGTAAACTCAGTCTCTGAAATATCTGATGACTAGGTTAAGGCTCAAGTTCTGTGAATTGTCTGATGGCCGAGCCTTAGATTTCTAGCCATAGTAGACTAGTAGGATTGGTTGCCCTTGTGTATAAAAGATATCTGTAGATTGTAAATAGGATCCTAGGGCTGAAGCTTAGGGAATGCCTTATAATGGCTTGGAAAAGGTGAGGAATTATAGAATGATGAGACACAGCAGAATATTTTATGGAGAAATCATCACATATACATTTCTATGGTTTTTCTCTTTCATAATCTTAATTTGGCTTTCCTCATTTCTAAACAGTTTTACTACTTACCCTTCCAAAGAATATTTAATACTACTTCTGTTTTACTTTCTACTTATTAAATGAGAAAAGGAGTCCATGAACATAAATCTACAAAAGATCTTTTTTTTTTTGAAAAAAAGCCATTTTTTCAAAACTTTAGCCATATAGTCTTTAAAAGTTTATTGATGAGTGCCCACATTTAGAATTTTTGCCCCACTGACCCCTGCATATGCCTTTTCTCATTTTTTTTTTGCCTCCTCTTTATTACTTTTGAGTCAAGTCAAATCTCATTTCATTTGCTAAGCCTTCTAGAATTACTCAGTTACATATTTTGAATTTCTCTTGCTTATTGCCTCTACAGCTCAGCTTAACAACTTTTATAACTTGTCTCTCAGAATAGTGTAGAATACGCTTTTTGATAATAGCACTAGGTAATTCGTATCTTTTTTTTTTTTTAATTTAGCTATGTCACAGGCCACAGTTTTATGGCCTCTGGCAGATCAGCCTGTCTGAACCCCAGTTTCTCTAAAGAAATGTAGGAGTAATTATACCTATTCTGCATGGTTGTGTAAAGGTAAAAGACCATGTAAAGCACCTGGCTGAAGAGCATATGAGAGTGCCATGTTGACTTTCTAGAATTTATATCTCAACTTTGGGAGGTAGCTGGTATTAAATGCAAGGAGTAAGTAAAGAGAGTAAATTGAGGAGGTTATTGCCATCTAAGATAACTTATAAAGACAGTAGAGGTCACCTTATAGTTTCACAATTTAAACCCTTAAGGATTAATCATTAAACTGTATTTATTGGTGACTTGTTACAGGCAGAGCACTGTGTCATGTGCTGTGTACTATATGAACGTGTATAAGGCATTTCCTGACCCCTGACAGCTAGTATTCTGATAATGAGTGTGCTTAAAGACCAAAGGAATGATTCAGAAGAGCATAAATTGGGGATATGCAAGCAGAGGGTTTCATTAAATTCAGCGAGTCTGTATCAGTTGTGTGATGTGAGAGAGATCTACCTTTGCATCCTTCATAAATGAATATACATTGGAAAAAAAGCATCTTCAGGGCAAGAGACCTACATCATTTCATGGTCAAGAGAAAACCTAGACTCTATTTAGATCTTAGCCCCAGGAAGGAACCAGGAGAGCCCTGGGGAAAGCAGCTTCTCAAGGGGTAACCACTAGGGACAGAGGAGGCAGTTTCTAATTATGTTTTGCTGTAGAGTTGGCTGGAATATGAGAGAGGTCAACTGGACAGGCAATGAGGTAATTTGGTTTAAGTGCAAGCTCTGCCACTAAGGTCAGGTCACTTATTTGTCCCTTGTTTCTTCGTCTATAAAATAAGATTAGACTTGATCAGTTGGGTAGCCCTTCAGCTGGGTGGCTATTATTTCTGTCTGAATGAAAACTCTACCTAACAAATGATCAGTTCTTCTCTATTCTAGAGACAGAACACTAATGATGAATATGAGAGTTTTCAGAATATGTATCTTTTGGGTGATCATGATTTGGTGGGTGGGTTTTGTGAGGCTTAGGGGAGGACATTGATGATCTTTCTTTGGAATGGTGCATTTTACTTTTATCTCATAATGGGCTAGTTGATTTAAAGGACGTCTTAGTGGTTTAATTCACCTCTTAATAGGAAATGGAAATTTTACGTACTTCATGGAAAAGTTTGGAGGAAACTGAAGCTAGTGAAATTAAATGAACTGCTTAAGCCATAAGGTGACAGCTAATTAGTGGTAGGGCAGGGACTAGAATCAGTGCTTCCTGTTTTTTCATCCAGTACTTATTTCTTACTGTCATATTTTGGGACTTACTGAAAATTTAGTGTTCAATTTCTTGGGATTGTTAAGTGGTGAATGAATTTCCAGTTATTTGGGGAAGATGAGAGAACACAGTAAACATTTTACATTTTAAAAAATATGATGGATTTGATTATATATATGTATCTCTTATTGATCTGTGACTGGTTATTTTAGTTATGAGTTCCTTTCTGACCTATATCAGTAGAGTTTGCCTGCCTTCCAGAATGGTGCTAGCCATGAGGGGGACTTTGTAATGTGATTGAGTAAGTAGAAGTATATCACCTTGCTTTTAAGAACAGCTTAGTGGATAATTTACTGAATGTATGTTTTTATCCTTGACTATGGAGAACATTATTAATTTAAATTAATATATTTCCAAAATAGCCTTAGCCATGGTTATCTCTCAAAAGTTCTAGAGTTGGACTTATTAATGTCCTTGAAATAGCCTGCAAAATTTTATATGTATGGTACATTTTTCTATGAAGAATGCCCCATGGTTTTTGTTAGTTTTTAAAAGGGGTACCTGACTGAAAATAAAGATTTAAGAACCACTGCTTTAATGGGGTGGTATTCAAATCCATACTAGACTTTCACTTAAATAATTGCATTTTTGAAATGCTACATCACAAGTTTGATGTTCTATAGAAAAGTCACAAAAAGAAAAGTATTATGATATTTATTGTATCCCTAGAAATATTACAGGATCACATTGCAATTTTTGTGTGTGCTTAGAACCTTTTATGCCATTGTATGACCCACCTACTTTTTTAAAAGCCAAAATTTCCATATTTCAGTGCACTAAATATGTTAAGTGGGACAAGAAATTTTTTACGTGCAAAATGGTTGGAAGATACTAAGATGAACTATAACAGGAAGTTGGAATTAGTGTTGTAAAGACTGGATTGAGACATTTTCATGCTCTATGGTTTTTTTTCCCTCCTTTTGACAGAGGCCAGAATCCCCCATGCCACTTTTCCTTGTTTTAATCTGTCAGGATGTCTCCTTGTTCCTAGCACACATGCATGCACATAACCACACCTCATCATCGTCATCATCATCATGCTCTTAAGTATCCTCCTTCCTTATCTCCTCACTCACCTCTCACTACCCTTTGGCTGTAACTTCAGGAACTGCTTTTTCATGCAAAGCCAATCCTTCTGTAATTCTCAATCTATTTTCCTAGTGTTTTTTTCTACTCCTTGCTTTACTTCATTTATAGCCTCTTAAACCTCAGGCTCTGGAAGGTAACTTTGTTCTCTTTCCTTCCTTTCCATCATTATTCTGTTATCATCTTCCCCCCTTGATTTCTGTTCTTTTGAAGTTACTGTCTTTAGCTGAGCCAGCCTTCTGTCAGTCCTTACTGCTGTCATCTAGTGAACAGCCTCACGGTCACTTCTCCTTACTCATGGGAGACTTTGGCAGCTGGCTTACTCTTTTCTTCTCTCCCTAAGCTCTTCATGATCACCGCTCATGACCCATCTGTACCACCAAGTCCAACACTGGATTTTCAGTTCTTTGACTATCTTATTTCCAGTGAGCTTCACCTCTCATCAGAAATTTACTAAGATTTCTTCTCCTTCTTTACTTACAGACCCCTCTGCTTTCTCCTAGTGCATCAGGACTCTTCCTTTGTCATTTTATTTATTTTTTAAAAATCAGCTTAGATTTCATTATTTGCAATTTCAGTGCCATATAATTTCTTCTTATACCTGTTGGATAGATCCTTAACTCTTAATGAAGCAGTTAGTGTCTTCTCTGTGCCTTTTTCATTAATGGCTGAACATTGCTAGAGAAAGTCACACAAAGGCAGATAGATTCCACCATAAATTCATTATCACAAATCTTAAATGGGCCCTCAATACTATCCAACAGTTCCTTTTATTTTTTAAGTGTTCAGCTTACTCTGTTTTTGCACAGCAGTTATTGAAAACCTTATTCACTTTGCAAATCTTTTTACTTTCCTTGGGTGGTCCCAGAGCATAATTAGGTGCTGTATTACGGAGAAAATAGAAATCATCCATTAGGAATTTTCATTTTCCAGTTCCTAAACATGCAAAGCTGCCTTCTGTTGAAATAAAATAGCGTTTCTCCTGTCTCAGCTCAGTTTCTACCTGTACTTTGGATTTCATCTCATTCTACCTTCTTAGAAATTCTAAAGTATTGATGATCTCTTCGTAATTTATTCAACTAAACCTTCTCCATTTAATCTTTCCTGTCAGCTTGATCCCATTTCCCCTTTCTATTGCTCTTCTGCCATATTATTCCCTTTTCAGACAAACTTTTTAAGAGAATCATTTTCATACATATGCAATCCCTATCTAAAGTTCTTGGGACCTGATTTGATTTAGAATTTGGAATATTTTGGATTAGGAAAACGTTAGCATGTACATACCATCTGTAGTATAATAGCCCCAGTGAATTGTGGAGCAGTTCCCTGTAATCAGACACATTGCCATTTCTGTCCTGAAGTGTGTGGCTGTCACTTTCAATAGGATCAATAAGTGCTATCAATAAATAGCTTCATATCAGTCCATGTTAGATTTTGCTTCCAAATGAGTTATTAAAATAATAAAACCCAAAACTTTAATATTTCAATGCTTTTGGATTTTGAAATTACAGATGAGAAGTAGTGAACATGCCTTCATTTTTCACCTTATATTTTTTAACCTAGTTTGGCTTTTACTTTCTCACTTTTTTCAAATGACTCTTGCTAACTCTACCAATGACTTTTATCTAAAGTGATCATGTCACCAGTGAATGTTTTCAGTCTTCATTCGGTTGACTGGCCCAGAGCCCCAGATCCTGGTGATGCCAACTCCATCAAACACTCTCTTCCCTTAGCTTCCTTGGCACCACCCTCCCTGGCTCTCCTTCACCTTTTTGTAGGTGTATTTTCTGTTATCTTGGCATTAAATGCTAGAGTTCTTCCAAGGCCTCTTAGGACCACTTCTCTTCTTGCTCTGTGCTCTCTCTCTTGGTGGTCTCGCCTGTATCTATGTCTTCAATTACCAATTATGTGTTGATGCAGCTCAGACCTCTCCTTTGAGGTCAACCAACATGTTCAATTGCCTATTTAACGTTCATTGTCATTTGGAACTCTCAAATATTAGGTCCAAATTCCTAATATGTCTCAATTTCAAAATTTTCCCTAAACTGTTTGTTTTCAGATGTCCCTTTACTTCATCCTCCTCTCCCTTTCCCCTTCCCCTCTCTTTTGTTTACCTCATTTTGATAACTTCTGCCTCTGTTAGAGCAAGCATTAGGATCTTTGGTATGACCTAAAGGTCCTGCACTCTCTGGCCCTGCCCATCTCTCCAGCTTCATGTAGCTCCCTTCTGCTCTTAATCCCTCTGAGGAACTGTGCTTCCTCCTACAGAAGCGCCATTATACAAGCTTCTCTTTCTGCTTGGAATGCTCTTTCTTTCTGTGCTAGTTATTATAATTTATATTCATTTTCCCCATCATAGCTTCAATTCTCACTTTCCCAGAGAAGCTCTCTAAGTCATGTGCCCTATCATCAAATCTTATGGCACCATATATGGATTCTTTATAACACTAATAACGATTTTAATTGTACTCTTTTTTTTTAACCATTTAGTATGTTTTCCCCACTAGAATGTAATCTCTCTTAGAGCAAGTGTTACGTCTGCTCTTCACCATCGCATTTCCAGCATAGTGCCTGGTGTATATAGGCAAATAGCAAACATTTTGAATGAATTTTATACATTAACTTATCTTTTCTTATATTGTTAGTGGTTTCTGTATATGTATTTACCAATGTAGCACATGCAGTTTCTATAGTTTTATGTGGATCCAATCCTGATGGTATTTTTTCTGAAAATTATAAAGACACATTTTCAAAAGTTCAATGAATTATGTAGGGATCAAATGCAAAAAAAAGTCTTTCTTTGATCTAGCTCATAATTTGTTCTCCTCCATTCCTCTATTTTTAATTTTATTTATTTGTTTGTTTATTTATGTATTTATTTATGGAGACAGAGTCTCACTCTGTTGCCTAGGCTGGAGTGCAGTGGTGCAATCTTGGCTCACTGCAACCTCCGCCTCCTGGATTCAAGCGATTCTCCTGCCTCAACCTTCTGAGTAGCTGGGATTATAGGCATGTACCACCGTGCCCAGCTAATTTTTGTAATTTTAGTAGAGACGGGTTTCACCATTTTGGTCAGGCTAGTCTCGAACTCCTAACCTCGTGATCTGCCCACCTTGGCTCCCAAAGTTCTGGGATTACAGGCATGAGCCTGTAAAAATGCCCAGCCTTTTTTCTTGTTTTTGAGACGGAGCCTTGCTTTGTCACCCAGGCTGGAGTGCAGTGGCATTATCATAGCTCACTACAACCTTAAACTCCTAGGCTCAACTCATCATCCCACCTTAGCCTCTCGAGTAGCTGGGACTACAGGCACGTGCCACCATGCCTGACTAATTCCCCCATGTTCTTAATTCAGTTTTCTACATTAACCTCTTTCCCCAGATTCTTTATAGATACCAGTATTTTAGTAAGTCTAGTGTTGTGTGCAAGTAAAATATAAACTATATTCCAGCACAATTCAGTGGACTCTCAACTTGTTCATCAGTTCGTAAATCTCACAGGATTAAAAATAGTTTAGCCATCTGCTAACTGACCAAACAATTTTAGTATTGTGAAAGGGTGTGGTAGGAAAGGGAGGTATAGGGTCTAGGTATAATGTCAGAACAAGGCTCAGTGCAGAAACTACCTTGTGACCTCTTAATACTGAAACTTAACAGTCAGTTCAAAATTAGGAAGAGATTTGGTGGAGGTTAAGCATAGGAGAGTCCTGACAATAGGGGATTTCCTAGATTAAAGTGACAGATTTTCTTTCAGCATTAATATCTTACTAAATTTTTTAGAGACAAGATTATGTGTTTATAAAGGCATTTATTCTGTGAAAGTTATAATCCATAATTTAGAATAATACGTAATAGATTTCTGTATATTACTAAATAAATTAATTGGCCTTTTATATTTTACTCCTTAATTAGGAAAACCAGTAGATTCCCAGACATCGCGAAGTGAATCTGAAATTGTGCCAAAAGTTGCTAAAATGACTGTATCTGGAAAGAAGCAAACTATGGGATTTGAAGTGCCTGGGTAAGACTTTGAGTACCCCCCTCATCCCCACTCCCACCCCCACGTTTTTGAAATCAGTATTGCCTCCTATTAGTCTGTAAGAAAGAGACTGTTTCAATTTTGCATCATATATCATTAGCATTGAAGTATCATATATCCTCAGCGCAACATAGTACAAAGAGACAAAATGAGAAATTAGGCTTGATTCTGGCCTTATGTTGTGTGTATTACTTACTCTACCTCACTGTCAGTTTTCTCACATAAATATTTTATAGCTACTTTAACGTAAAAAAACCTATGATTTTGTGAAACCTAGCACTGTGAGATAGGGAATTCTTATACCACTAGGTGGCAGAGATAACCAGATTTCGGAGTGAGTCCCGAATCATGGAATCGTTAATTAAATTTTTTAATAACTGAAATATTTTTAAACTCTTTTGGATTTTTGTATTGAATAAATTGGACCATTGTAGCAAAGACATACGATATGAAACATACCTAGAATTTGAAACAAGTAGTGAAAAATGGAAATAAAGCATACCTTGGTAGCACTTGTTTGTTCTTATCACAGTCTCTAGAATCCTTCCAGGAGTTTTTATAGACAAGGGAAGTGAGTTGCTTTGAAGCCATTAATTTTTAAAGTAAAATTTTTCAGAATTTTCAATTATTCAATAAATCTTTTACTTATAAATTGTATGTATTTTTTCTGTCAAAATGATAAAGAAGCATTGTTATCAAATATAAACAATAGGTTTTTAACTGTAAACAACAGATTTTTATATACAGACTTTTTTTCCTTTTTTTCTCCCTTTTCCCAAGTTATATTTTTAAAAAAATATAAACTCAGGAGCCTTATTTTTTTTTTTCCTTACACTATTCTTTTGTCTAAATTAGTGAGGTATCATGAGTTTTGGTTGGGAAGAATGTTAATTATCACCTAGTTCAATTTTTGGGTTTTATAGAAACAAGACTTTATTCACTAGATTTCAAAGTCAGTGAAGGAAAGGACTCCTTATCTAGGACATAGTAGGCATTCAGTATACATTAATTGAATGATTGGATGAATGAAAAAGTTAATTTCTATCATGAGTAACTTTAGCCTGTTAAAATAATTTAGAATTCTGATTTGGTCTCAAAAAGCTTCATGTATGCCGTTTTTCCTTCTGAACTGGGATTGGGTTGTCAGAATTATAATCGCCCCTTTTGTCCTTATTCTTGAGTGCCATTTAATTCTATTATGGGATTTTTCCATTAGAAAGAGAGAGAGAGGAAATAAATAGAATATACAATTTATTGTTCTAAGGATTTTATAATCTTAGTTCAAAAGATTTTTCAGAAGTCTTAGCAACATGCAAATAAACCCAAAATAATGTATTATATTAGAGGTAAATGCATAGGTATCTAAATGAATAATTATAACGATAATGGGTAATAAATGTGTCAATAAATGTGCGTAATTTTTAAAGCTCTGTAAGTACAATGCAGGCCTTTCAGAATTTTATGACTGTATTCTTCATGAGGCCAGGGGGCCAGGGACTGTTAATGTTCATCACTGTATTCCTTTTACAGAATAGTTATTAAATATGTGTTGCTCAGAATCCTTGGGGAAATACATATTATTTTAAAAATAAACTTACAAATAATATAAAGGTAAAAAATCCACCCACGAGGCAACATTTTGATGTGATTCTATGGGAGAAGTTGTTAGAATATGAAAGGTCTGTAGTTATAGATTGAAATACTCAGAAATGCTCAAGGCCAACCAAGTTGTACTATTATAGGAGTTTTTTGAGATTTATAATAGGGATAACACTTAACCTGTTCTGGGTTAGTCTTAAGAAAGCATATAGAAACACAATGAAACACTTTTGAGTCAAGATTTCAGCATCATAGATTTCTATATAGTGTGATTCTCAATGATGTCTTATTTGAAAAAGGATATGGCTGGGTGTAGTGGCTCATGCCTGTGATACCAACACATTGGAAGGCTGAGGCGGGAGGATTGCTTGAACCCAGGAGTTTGAGGGAGCTATGATCCTGCCATTGCATTCCAGCCTGGTCAACAGAGTGAGATCCTGTCTCTATTTGGAAGAAGAAAAAAAAAGGATAATGCATAATGTATTGCTTGGAAGGAACTGAAACAGCAAACTTTCTTTTTCTTTAATAACATTAAAAATAGTAGATGCAAGGAAATGCATGTAAGTAGAAATGGAACATTGCATATAGAAGAAATATTCTTCTTTTAAACTCTTAAATCTCAATTATTAGCTTCAAGTATTTAACTCAAGAAGAAAGATTAAACCTCTAGATTCATCTATAGTTTACTTTTAGAAAGGTAGTTTAGAGAAAAAAAAAGACTAGTCATTTTATAATATTAGATAAGTGTACAGGGTGGGCATTGTGGCTCAGGACTGTAATTCCAGCATTTTGGGAGGCTGAGCTGGGAGCATCACTTGAGCCTAAGAGTTCAAGACCAGCTTTGGCAATATATTGAGATCTCCTATCTCTACCAAAAAAAAAAAAAAAAAAAAAATAGCTGGGTATGGTGGTGCATGCCTGTGGTCCAGCTACTTAAGAGGCTGAGGTAGGATCACTTGAACCTGGGAGGCCAAGACTGCAGTGAGCCAAGATTGTGCCACTGCACTCCAGCCTGGGCAACAGAGTGAGAGCGAGAACATCTCGATAAAAAGAAGGAAAGAAAAAAAAAAGTTTACAAAATGATACCAGAAAGCAACTGAAAAAAATTCAACCAACTTATTCTTTCATTCATACCAATCAGTAATTAATTATAGGCCTGAAATCCAAGTGGTCATTTTTAGACCTTATCTTAGATATTTTTCAAAACTTAAAACATTGACTTTTATTTCGTAATATGCAGAAGTTTTTTTGACTAAGGGCAGACTTACCTAGGATACTTTTCTAATTACTTTGGTCACTTCCCACCAACACTGTAAAATTTTAGTGAATTAATTTACAGTTTACCTAAGATTTACTTAAAAGGGGCCGGGTACAGTGACTCACGCCTGTAATCCCAGCACTTTGGGAGGCCGAGGCAGGTAGATTACTTGGGGTCAGGAGTTAGAGACCAGCCTGGCTAACATGGTGAAACCCTGTCTCTACTAAAAATACAAAAATTAGCCGGGTGTGGTGGCCAGTGCCTGTAATCCCAGCTACTCAGGAGGCTGAGGCAGGAGAATCGCTGGAACCTGGGAGGCAAATGTTGCAGTGAGCTGAGATCGCACCGTTGCACTCCAGCCTGGGTGACAGAGCGAGATTTCATCTCAAAAAAAAAAAGATTTACTTAAATGGAAATGCTATCCTGAAAGCGTGAGCTTCAAGCCCCGGCCCACTCTGTCCACCATAGCTGTCTGCTTTGATCTGTTTTCCATATTGAATTTAGTGTAAGCTTGCCTCTGAAGAAAATGTTTTGCAGCTAAAAGCAAAAAGATATGGGGCCCGAGATTGTGATTTCTCCCAGGTCTGATCCAAACCAGAGCCTGTGTCTAGTCACAGTAGATCACTTGTGTTATAGTTTGTAGGGCTTTTTACATTCTTCTAAATACAAAGTTACCATGTTTTGCTTTTAGAACTAGCTGTGGTCATTCAAACAAATATTTGCAAATTAGAGTCTGATTTCACTTAATTTAGCCTGTTAGAATCATTTAAAACTATGGAACATTTTCCACATACTACTGTTTTTACCTACTAGTTTAAGATGAAGTGCATCTGCATCTGTCTAAGTAGTGCTCAAAAATGAATACCTAAATTGGTTAGTAGAGATTTGAAAAAGCAAAATAAAATGAGAAAGGGTATGTGGCTTTTAATGAAGTTGCAAATATAACTAATGTGACTCTTTTCCTGAGGCATATTGTGAAGGACTAATATTGGGCATATAAAAATGCCCTGACAGGGAAAAATAATAGGCAAGAAGAAAATAGATGTGCTTATACATATCCATCATGCTACAATCTTAAGTGATTATTATAAACTGCTTTCTGTATGTAGTTTTTCTCTGTCAGCTCCACATTGAGTTGGATGTAATTGACTTCATTCTTAATAACTTCCAATTTAACCTGCTCTTTGTCCTAATTCTGTTTATCCATAGTTGTTAAAGGAAAGTGAGGCATATCATAGTCTGATTATTAAGTCACATTCCTTATAGCTGTTCACAGAGTAGCACTGGTACTAGATTCTATGTGGAGTGTCAACAAGCTCATGAAGAACTAAGATCAATGTTTACTTTTGTCAACGGAAGAATAAGTTAAGCTGGGCAGCCTTGTTTCTCCTTTATATATCTGAGTTCCTCACCAGATTGTAATCTTTTGGGAGTGGTAGTTGACTTTTTAATTTCTATGTCATTTTCTTTTTGACATCAGTCCCTAGTATATGTTGTAGTTTTTAGTAAATCAAGTGTTTGTTGAATTAATGAATTAAAGCTCCACTGTCAAAAATGTTTATGAACTGTAGTCATTTAGAGATATCTCCCCTAAGGGTAGTGTTTGAGTAAAAAAGATCATAAGTCTATCATGTTGGAAGGATGAGTTGAAGTAAAACTGTATTTTAGTACTAATTCATCTCCAGTAATATATTTGATGCCATTTTGACAAAATATCTCCTTTATAACATTGATTTTGATAGGATGGATTATATGGCCAAGGCTGTGGGCTTAGATTTTGAATTTCAGTTATTTTTCAACATATTTTCTTCTTATCTTCATTTTTGGTACACTGTTTTTCTCATTGGGTCTTCCATGTCTGTATTTTTGTGGTTTGAATCTAGCTACTTATCATTTCCACTTTAACAGACTTTAGCTACTTAGCAGAGATTATTTTTGGTCTGCAGCATAAAGGATTATGAAGAAACAGCTTCTCTGCCCTTCTGACATTATAGGACATCAATAGAGTTGGTTTAAAATACTTTTTTCCTATCTGCCTTCTATAGAGTATCTTCTGAAGAAAATGGTCATAGTTTCCACACACCTCAAAAAGAACGGCCCATTGAAGATGCCATTGCTTCTTCTGATGTTCTTGAGACTGCTTCTAAATCTGCTAATCCACCCCTGACGGTTCAAGCATCAGAAGAGCAGAGTTCAACCCCAGCACCGGTGAAAAAGTCTGGCAAGCTGAGGCAGCAATTAGATGTGAAGGCGGAACTGGAGAAGCGGCAAGGAGGGAAGCAGCTCCTCAACTTGGTGGTCATTGGTAATGCTCTTTGTCCCTCTGGATCATCAGCTAGCCATGCCTTAGCCTGCCCACTGTCTGGTGGCAGCATGGAAACTCTGAGTTTCTCCATGGGTGGAATGGACAGAGAGCGAGGAGGCACAGGGCCTCATAATGCTTTCTAGTCACCTGGGGAGAGATAATGCCAAGTTACCAAAGAGGTCATTACACTTGATTGTGGGATTTTTCGTTTTGTGAACATTTTGAAATCGGCATGTCTTGTTGACAATTTTAATTTCCAGAAATCTGAGAAATTTCCCCCCTTTGTAAAGAGACATGCTGTTTTTTTTCAATTAGGTGTTGTAACTGTCATTTGATAAATATTGGTATTACTGTAAACCACTAACATGAAATATTGAATTACACCTTTATGCAGTGCCTCAATGTGTGAACATCTGGAAATGTACCTGGTATTAATCCTGAATCAATTTTCTTTAGGTCATGTTGATGCTGGGAAAAGTACTCTGATGGGCCATATGCTTTATCTTCTGGGTAATATAAACAAAAGAACTATGCATAAGTATGAACAGGAGTCTAAAAAGGCTGGCAAAGCTTCGTTTGCATATGCATGGGTCTTGGATGAAACTGGCGAAGAAAGGGAAAGGTAGTCACTATATTTCAAAATTTTCAGTTTGAAGTCATACGGTCTTCTAAAATATGTGTGTAATATGTGTTGAATTTGTAAAACATAAATACTTTAGAGATTATTTTTAGAAAATAGCTTTTAAATATCAGGGAAATATTTTGACTTTTTTTGTTGTAATCTACATACTGTTTTTTCTCTTCTGAATTTTATGAAATAGATTAAAAGAATGTTTAAAAGAAACAAAACAAAAGCCATGCAGAAAAAACAGTAAAAATCATAAGCTAATTATTCTATGGGATAAGTTTCAGTTGTCACTTCCCTAAGTATTTGTCAAATTGTCTTGATTTTGAATTAAAATTATGAGTAAGACTTAATTTCATGTCAGCTTACAAAGGAAAGGTAACTGTAGTAAAACCTATTCAGTCTAGAATCTAAATAACCAGCAAATTCAAATTACCAAACAATTCATTTTTATACTGTATATATTATGTTTTTATGAGACAGTCAGCAAACAAGTAATTCTGTAGCTGTAATGCAGTTACTCCTCTGTCTCTGTTACTGTATTGAGTGCTAATTTTGGGGGGATTCTAGTAGGAATATGCAGCTACTCATATACTCTGGCCAAAGAATAGTATTTCTTTTGAAGTCTTTTTAGAGTGACAGTATAGATGGTGTTAGGGTTATTAGGGTGGGAGAGCCAAAGGAGACCTTAATAATTAGTGAAATGGCAGATACATTACTGTATCAAAATAATGACTCTTTACAAACCTGTAAAGTCCTAAATTAACAAGGTGATTAAACTGTGTTCCCCGATGTCTTCAGTCTGATTATTGGAGAATATATCCGGATTTTCATGCCTTTTTAATGGGTATTTTGTTGCAGTCTTGGATAGTCTCCATTATAACATACAAGGTAACACTCTGTAAAGCAGGTCACAGTATTCCTTAGCTTTTCTGATATACCAGAATTTGTATCATAATGGTTTCTCTTTCTTTGTGGGTGTCTTTAGTTCTGGATAGTATCACAGACCTGTTTTCTATCCTAGTAAGAAAAATTAGCTGGACAGTTGCCAATTTTGGAAAACAGTGGAATTATATATATTGCATTATTAGAAGCTTGAATAATTTTCACCTCTCAGTTTAACAAGCACATTATTAAAGTATGTGGCTTTTTAGTTTTCTTTGCATTATCTAATAAGCAGGTAAAGACTTTGAGAACAGTATAATTTAAGTTAGAATGGTTTACTTGAATTTATCTAGTATCTTAGTTGAGCTGGCAAGTGAACTAATAGTCTATTTGATTCCTATAATGGTCAGTCACTTTAGCTTTTTTGACAATACATCTATTGATTGGCTTTCATATTTTTGCTGCTGCCTTTTGCTGCTGCTAGTTCTTTATTGCTCAGCATGATATAAGTTTTAGAATATTTCTTCATTCCATAGATAGCAGATGCTTCCAGGTACATGATGGGAGTTTTAGCTCACCACCATATGTTCCTTAATAGCATTTACAAAGCATAATATGTTGCTTATCCCACCATGTTAAATATTTGTACATCTCCTGTTCTTCTCAGATACTGAAGAACAGAAATTGGTAAGCTGAGTGACATTTCATATCCTTAGGGTTACAAATTGAAATCAGAGCTGGGTCAGCAGAGTATACCCAGGTCAGTCTAGGGAGGATCTCAGAATAATTCTTAGTTCACCATTATTCTGAAGGTGCCTGTCGTCCCTAGACTATTTGGGAATTATTAAAGAGAATTAAGCATCACTTTGGCAAACTAGGATGGCCCATGCTTTCAGATTAAACTCAAATGGCTTGACTAGGGAGATCTACAGTTACTTTATTGCTAGGGCAATCCTATAGTTCATTATTCTAATTGTTGTACTCTTGATAGTAAAAGGGAGTATTATTAGTCCTTCCTTCGGGTGATTTTGGGGCAGACCTAGTTAATTGCCACATGATTTCCCTGTCTAAATTCCTGAGGCCTAGAATGACTGAGTGCCTTTGTAGACCTTCCTTGGGTCCTTCTTTTACAGGTTAAGCATCCCTAATCTGAAAATATGACATTTGAAATGCTCCAAAATCTGAAACTTTTTGAGTGCTGACATGACATCACAAGTGGAACATTCTACATCTGATTTCACGTGACAGGTCACACAAAACGACTAAAAATGTTGCATAAGATTCCCTTCAGGCTACGTGTATAATGTGTATATGAAACATAAAGGAATTTTGTGTTTAGATGTGGCCCCCATCCCCAAGATATCTCATTTTGTATATGCAAATATTCCAAATCCGAAAAAATCTGCCATTTGAAAAGCTTTAGTCCCAAGCATTTCACTAATCTGAATCTACATTTTTGTGGCTGAAAAAAGGCACTGTGTTTGTCTCCAAGAAGAATTAAATGGGATACAAAGCAATCTGCTGTTCATCTATCTGTTTTTAAAAATTAGGCATCTGCTTTGATACCCCGTGTTTTCTAAATATGTAGCATACTAACCAGCCTTGCAAATGTACATTTTATAAGCTCATTTCTATAATTAGTGAAGCATAAGCATAGAACATGAAGAAAATTACCTCTTGGTCGTGGTAATTTTTCATTTATCTTTTCTCATATGCAGTATTTTTCCCCCATTTAGAGTTGTCCCCATGTATCTATCTTTCTTCACAATTTACACTATTTCTTACAAAACAAATAAGGTAATAGGGCATAACTATCATTTTTATTGAGCTCTTACTGTGTCCACCACTTTGTGTTAAAGCCGTAAGGATGCACTTCTCTTATAGCAGAAATTCCAGCCCCGAATGATAATTTAATTATTCAAAAATAATGGTCTATAAATACAATTTCCATTTTTACCTAAGAATGTAGATGGGCATGTAGACTGTTATTAATTTACTCTATAGCACTATTTACATAGTACATTCTAACTATGTTTTGTTTTGTTTAAGGGGAGTAACCATGGATGTTGGTATGACAAAGTTTGAAACCACAACCAAAGTTATTACATTAATGGATGCACCAGGCCATAAGGACTTCATTCCAAATATGATTACAGGAGCAGCCCAGGTAACTGCTGTTTTCTTTACTATAGTGTACTGATTGTACTTTACATAAAATTTCCTGATCCTGAGGTTACAGTTCTAGGATTTTAACTGTTAAAATATTTTAAAATTAAAAATTTTAATCTTTATAAAGCTTGAACAAAAAAAGAGCAATATTGTATTTTTCATGATCTTTTTACCTGTACTTTGTAAAACCTTTTAAAATGTCTCACAAAGAAACAAAATGTATAAATGCTATGAATTTCTTTATCATAAAAGTAATGGTAAAGGACTTGATGAGTATAGTTTCATATTTCCTTTATTGATAAGTTGGCATGAATATTTCAAAATCTGCTTTATATCTTTCAATATATTCAAGTCCTATATCTTTTTAAAGAGCTTATTTATGCAGAAATAATGAAGCTTGGGTATTTTTGCCCAGTGGTTTATTTCCTTTCTTTTTAACATTAAAAAAGCATTGCAATTTGTAAATTACATGATTTTTAATAAGAATGCTGCAAAAAATCAAATATAATTTGCATTCATGCATCCCTTAATGATAAGGATATATTCTGAGAAGTGAGTTGTTAGGCAAGTTCATCATTTGTGAACATATTAGAGTATACTTACACAAATCTGGTTGGTAACATTTTTTATACACCTAGGCTACATGGAACCTATAGCTCCAAAGCTACAAACATGTATAACATATTACTGTATTGAATACTGTAAGCAGTTGTAGCATAGTGGTAAATATTTGTGTATCTAAACTGATCTAAGCATATTATAGAAAAGGTACAGTAAAAATAGGGCATAAAAGATAAAAAATGGAATATCTATGTAGGGCACTTTCCATGAATCGAGCTTGCAGGAATGGAAGTTGCTCTGGGTGATTCAGTGAGTGAGTGGTGAGTGAATGTGTGAAGGCCTAGGATACGACTGTATACTTTACAAACACTGTACACTCAGGTGACACTACATTTATTTAAAAATATGTTTTTCTTTAATAGTAAATTAACCTTAGCTTACTGTAGCTTTTTTTACTTTATAAACTTTTAAATTTTTTTAACTTTCTAACTCTCTTATAATAACACTTAGCTTAAAGCACAAACATGTTGTACAGCTGTACAAAAATAGTTTCTTTCTGTATAGTCTTATTCCATAAGCTTTTAAAAATTATTTATAAATATGAATAATGTTTATAAATAAATTTTTTTTTTTACTTTTTAAACTTTTTTTGGTGAAAAGCAAAGACACAGATATGCACATTAGTCTAGGCCTACACAGGATCAGGATCATCAGTGTCACTGTCTTCCACCTCCACGTCTTGCCCCACTGGAAGGTCTTCAGGGTCAATAAGGTGCATGAAGCTGCCATCTCCTATGATAACAATGCCTTCTTCTGGATACCTCCTGAAGGACCTGCCTGAGGCTGTTTTACAGTTAATTTATTTTTTAATAAATACAAGGAATGTATTTTAAAATAATTATAAAAGTGAAAAATAGTAAGTACATAAACCACTGTCATAGTTATTATAAAGTACTATACATAATTACATATGCTATATTCTTTTATACAGTTGGCAGCACAGTAGATTTGTTTATACCAATATCATCACAGATACATGAGTACTGCATGGTGCTATGACATTTTGGCGACTACGACATCACTAGGCAATGGGAGTTTTTCAGCTCCATTATAATCTTACAGGACCACCATCGTATATGCGGTCCATGGTTGACCAAAACGTCATTATGCTGTGCATCACCGTAACTTTAAATGATTAAAGCAATGAAAATAGCACTGCATATATAGGACATTCATTTCTTTCATAATGGATGCTTACTGGAAAACATGAAGAGTTAAAATAACTTGACTCTGTTACATGGCAAAAGCGTGACTTCAAGCAATTAACCATTTTCTGGGATCTACTCATTAAAAGGTTAATTTTTTGAGACAGGGTTTCACTCTGTAGCCCAGACTGGAGTGCAGTGGCACAATCACCAGTCACTGCATCCACAACCTCCTAGGCTCAAGGGATCCTCTCACCCCAGCCTCCTGAGTAGCTGGGACTGCAGGCATGTGCCACCATGCCTGGCTAATTTTTAAATTTTTTGTAGAGATGGGATCTCACTGTATTGCCCATGCTAGTCTTGAAATCCTGGGCTCAGCATTCCTCCCGCCTCAGCCTCCCAAAGTGTTGGGATTACAGGCGTGAGCCACTGTGCCTAGCCAAAAAGAGAATTTTAATATGAAGATTTGTCAACCATAGAGGATATTGTATGAATACATTATAACATATTTGAAGATAAATAAGAAATTTTTGGTTCCATTTTAGAAAGTTGATATGTAATTTTAGAATATTAATTCAAGATTCATGGGCTGAATGTGATAAAAGATTGAAATAAAGTAATTATGACTATTAATTGAGTATCTAATATGGGTCAAATACTGTATTAGGTATTATATGCATTTAGTTTAATATAGTCTTTATAACAACTCTAAGAAGTGTATATTATCACCATTTTAAATTAGTATACAATCATCCCTCCATATGCATGGGTTCTGCATTTATGGATTCAGTCAACTGTGGATTGAAAGTATTTGGGGGGGAAAAATTCCACAAAATTCCAAAAAGCAAAATTTGAATTTGCCGCACGCTGAGTACTGTGTTGAATCCATGCAAATGAAATGATGTTTAGGCATTGTATTAGGTATTACACATAATCTAGAGGTAATTTAAAATGTGTGAGAGGAAGTGTGTAGGCTGTATGCAAAGGCTATCCTGTTTTGTAAAAGGGACTTAAGCATTCATAGATTTTGGTATCCACAGGGGTTGGGAGGTCTGGAACCAATCCCTCACTGATACTGTGGGAAACTGTAGTTTTCATTGCATTTACCAAAGAATACAATATAGTTTTGATTTCTCCTTATATGTGTATATGTATGTGTGTGTGTATGTCTGTGAGTCTTTTTCTTTTTTTTTCATTGATTACTTACTGAATCCTGGCTGTGTAGCAAGCACTGAGGTAGCAGTGTGGGCATACAATGCCTACAAAGCACTGATAGTTTAGTGAGTGAGACAAACACCGGAACAAGCAGTTATAGTAAAAATGCTTTTGAATTCTAGAACCTTAGAGTGCATAGTTATTATAAAGATCGTTTATTCCAGACCCAGGGATGGAGGCTAACACCCGTAATCCCAGCACTTTGGGAGGCTGAAGTGGGCACATCACTTGAACCCAGGAGTTCAAGACCAGCCTGGGCAACATGGCGAAACCCTGTCTCTACTAAAAATACAAAAAATTACCTGGGTGTGGTGGCAGGTGCCTATAGCCTCACTTACTCAGGAAGCTGAAGTGGGAGAATCACCTGAGCTCAGGAAGTTGAGGCTGCAGTGAGCCATGAGGGAAGGGAGTAAGACCCTGCCTCAAAAACCAAAAATCATTTATTCCAAACTCTTTATGGAATTATGGTGGGAAAGGATTTTAGAGATCATCTAATTGAATTCCATTATGTAACAAATAAATAAAGAGACTCAAAGATGTTAAGTAACTTGCCGAGTGTGCAAAATATTGCAGTGGGCTTTGGGGACACAAAGAAGCATACGAGGCATGCTGCCTCACCTCAGGGAAATCACAGTGTAGAAGACGACACGTGAAGATGAAAGGCTAACAGTTGCACTCCAAGAACAGAGAAGATACGCGTTGTGGAGAGAGATCACTTTATTCTGCTTGATCATCAAAGGCTTCCTTGAGAATGCATAGTAGGCATTTGGACTCCCAAAGGCAAGAGCTGCTGCCTAGAAATAATATTAATAGAGAAATTGCCCAGAAATGTTTTGGAGATGGTAATAGGAAGATTAGATAGAACATTTGTGGCCTTATGTATCTTAATACCAATTCAATGAATTTTACATTTTAACCTAAGAAGGTAAATATAATTTTACAGTTATTATGAAAACCTAATGAGAAAAAGATTGTCAATTACTGAGCCTAGGACTTGGAAGTTCAGGTATGGATGTTCTATATAAACTATATTTACTCCCTAGTGTTTCTATGAAGTAAGTAAGTTGATAATGCAGAGAGGCTAGACAACTTGCCTGAGGTGTGGAGAACGGTTATTGACTACAAGCATGCGTGAAAGAGCCAATTTTCAAATTGATTGTTTCAGTGTATGCTTATTCTTATCTAAGAATCCTTGATCAAAAGAACTGTATCTCATTGAGGAAATAAGTGTTCAGCTTTATAAAATATGAAGGATTGGAAGTGAAGATGGCACTTAAGAGTAGAGACAAAGCAAGAGTATTTACGTACGAGTAAAAGGAAGCAGGAATAGTGTAAATTATCCCACCAGACAAAGTATATGGATGGTACTTCAATTTAAATTGTAATGTTCTATTGTGAGAAAATATCTGAGACATTCCTGACATATTTTATGACCATTTATTTTCCATTATGGTGAGGATTATATATGATATCTGAAATTCTTTAAAAACTGGAGAGCACAGAAATAAAGGGGTCGTTGGGGAAGCAACAAAGAAACAAGCTGTTGTGGACTCTGTTCTGACCAGAAAGCGGGAGAACTCAATAATGTGGATGGAATATAAGAGGACCCTAGAGAGAAAGTGATTATTGTGTAACAGTCCAAGATAGCTAAAGAGGGGAAGGGGAATGCCAGGTGTAGTCTTTGTTTCCTAGATTTCAGAAAAGTGGATTTCTGTGACAAACAGGTATGCATACAAAGCACAAGCTGTAAAAGAGAAAATAAAAGTGTTCTTTAAAAAATGCCCCTACAGTGCATTGACAGAAATAATTGATTAGAATGAAAAGGGGGAACGTCTGTGGTTGCTCAGACTGTCTATTGCACATTTTAAAAGGCTGTACCCACATGATGCAAGCGGCATCAACACAAAAGAATAGTGGGAACCTGTAACGTTAGTTTCCATAAGGCTAACAAAGAAACTGAGCTAAGCTAAGGTTAGCTTTCTTCTTGTGTGGGGTGTGTAATTTGAGTCTGAAAGAAATGTCTTTCTATCTGATTCACAAGATGGTCCACACAGGTTAGAAAACTTTGTTATGCAAGGCTTTTTTTCAATAGCTGTAGAGGATGAATATGCTGCTTTTTGATAATTCATATATTTGTTATTTTTCTTCATTATAAACAATACTCTGATGAATATCTTTGTAGATCTATAATTATTTCTCTGGGATAAATTCCTAGAGGTGGAATTGATGGGAAGTAAAATATGTATAATTTTTAAGTTCTTGATACTTTTCGTGAAAATACCCCCTGGAAGGTGGTGTACCTACAGTCCCGTAAGCAATATTTGAGAATGCGCTTCTCACTGCACCCTTGCCTACAGCAAATAATTTTGTCTTTTAAATCTTTAACAATGTGATTTGTAAAAATGGGAGAGGGGGAATATGTCAATGTGTTTTTATTTTACTTTTTAAAACTTTTGGTTTCTACTGAATTTGAATTTTTTTCATGTTTGTTGACCATTTATATTTCTTTAGCAAATAGCTTGCTTGTATCCTTTAAAGCTATGTCTTCTTTTTTGTTTTTTTTTGTAAAGACTCTATAGAGATTATAACTTTTACCTTATGTGTTACTAATGTTTGTCCCTCCCTGTTTACTGCTTTTTGTTTTTTTGAGACGGAGTATTGTTCTGTCGAGTAGGCTGGAGTGCAGTGGTGCGATCTCAGCTCACTGCAACCTCTGCCTCTCAGGTCAAGTGATTCTGATACCTCAGCCTCCCAAGTAGCTGGGACTACAGGTGTGCACCACCACACCTGGCTAATTTTTGTTTTTGTTGCAGAGATGGGGTTTCACCATATTGGCCAGGCTGGTCTTGAACTCGTGACCTCAGGTGATATGCCTGCCTTGAGCTCCCAAAGTGCTGGGATTACAGGCATGAGCCACTGTGCCTGGTTGCTGTTTATTTATGTTTTAATTTTGTTTATATTTTTCCTCCTTTGCTTAGATATTTTAATTGTTATATAATCAAATATGGCCATTTTTTCTTGGTCTTTATGTCATTATTTTTGGTGACTTTTATTTAAAATTTTAATCCATTTTTGGGAGTCTTTTGTTTGATTTGTTTTGATGGGGGTAGTTAGGGTCTTCCTTTAAAAATTTGACAACATAATTAATTGAATAATCTGTCCTTTGAATTAAAATGCTGAAACATTTTTTCTGGTTTCAATTATTTTTCTTCTTTAGGCGGATGTAGCTGTTTTAGTTGTAGATGCCAGCAGGGGAGAGTTTGAAGCTGGATTTGAGACTGGAGGACAAACACGAGAGCATGGACTCTTGGTCCGTTCTCTGGGAGTGACGCAGCTTGCTGTTGCAGTTAATAAAATGGATCAGGTATTTAAAGGCTTTGTGAAGATTTGTTTAAGATGCTAATTAAGATGTTATTCTGCTCATATAGATGACCTCAGATGTCACTAGTGTTTATTTTATTAGTCAGTTGCCATGTTTTAAAAAATAAATTCTCTGCTCTCATCTTAAAAGAGGTGCTAGTAATTTTTAAGCAAGAACATCTTATTTTCAAAATTAATTTTTAAAACCTAAAAATTGTTTTAAATTATAAAATAATAGATGTTTATTATAGCAGAATGAAAGTATAAAAATCAGAAATAAACCTGTATTTCCAATTCTCCTTCCCACCCAGAAACTTATAATATTTCATTTTGTATATTCATGCAATTTATTTTTATAGATAAGAATCTTTTTATTTACAAAATTGGGTTATCTGTTTTATCATCTTCTTTTTAAAAAAAGATAATTTTCTTGTCTTGTACATGTTTCCAAGTAATTAATAATCCTTAGATAAAGAGGGTATTGTTTTTATGATTGAATTCTAGTCTATTTTAAAGATATAATTTATTAAACATTTACTTTTGAACATTTCCTGCATATGTATTTAGAAATGGTTCATTCCATGGAAATTTCTGGGCTTAAGGGAATATACCTTTTAAGACTTGCTGAACATGATTAAAATGCCTTTGAGCAAAATTCTGGTTATTTACTTCTGGCACATATGGTGTATTTACTTTTCTAAACTCTTATCACCACTGCTGTTATTACAAAATTGTTTTCCCAATTTATGTATAAAACATGATTCCTCTTTTTTAAAACATTTACTGTTCTGTGAATGTTTGCATTTAAATATGTTTTGTTGATTAACAATTTGTTTTTTCTTTTGGGAATTATTTATATAATTTCCTCATTTATATAACTATTTTTTTCTTATCGGTTTGTAAACATACTTTATTTATTAAAGTTATTACCCCTCCATCCTCTCTTAGATATCTTTTCCAATTTGTTATTTTACTTTTTGTTTATGGTATGTTTTGGACATATACTCGAACTTATAAATAGTTCCTTTTGACTTCTATCTTTATGCCTAGGTATTTTCTTTTTCTTTTTCTTTTCTTTTTTTTTTTTTTTTTTGAGATGGGGGTCTCACTCTGTTGCCCAGGCTGGAGTGCTGTGGTGCCATTATAGCTTACTGCAGCCTCAATTCCTGGGCTCAAGCAGTCCTCCCATGTCAGTCTCCCTAGTAGCTGGGTCTACAGGTGTGTGCCCCATGCCTTGCTAATTTTTAATTTTTTGGAGCAATAGTATCCCACTGTGTTGCCCAGGCTAGACTGGAACTCCTGACCTCAAGCTATCCTCCTGCCTCAGCCTCTCAGAGTGCTAGGATTATAGGTGTGGGTCACTGCACCCAGCCTGCTTAGGTATTTTGTTACCCTGGGATCTGATTCACCCACATTTGCTATTAGTTCCTTTATGGTATCATTATTACATGTACTTTTAATTTTTTCCCAGCATTTGACCATGAAAAATTTCACTATAAAGAAAAGCAAAAAAAATTTTACAATAAACATCCATATTATACCCACTTGTTAAGATTCTGCCTCATACTTGATCACATATTGGTTTCTCTATCTACTTCTTTATCTATCCATTAATCCATTTCTTTGGCATGCATTTCCATGTAAGTTGCAGACCCCTAAATACTGCAGTGGCATGTCATTATCCAGAGTTCATATTACGTATACTTTTTTAGTCTATTTGGCTTGAGGGGAGTGCTGATTATTTTATTTTGTTCTAACAGTTGGTCCAAGCAAAAGTGAGTAAAATACTCACTTTTTCCCCCCAAATTTGAAATCACTTTTAGCATATATAGAAAATTCTAAATGTACTAGAGACTATTTCTAGGCTTTCTGTTTTAGGAACAGTTACTTTTAGATCATATTACTAGCAAGGTTTGATATTCTGTGTTTTGATTTTAATAGATTTTATATTTATATTTGATATAGTCTTGATTATATTTCATTGCAGAAATTTAAATTTTATGTATCATGTTCTGAAGCATAGTTTTAAAAATAAATTGGATCTTTATCAGGTTAATTGGCAACAAGAAAGATTTCAAGAGATTACTGGAAAACTTGGGCACTTTCTTAAGCAAGCAGGTTTTAAGGTAAGATCATTTCAGATTTATTTGTTATTACTTTCCTTAAGTCATCTTACTGATATGAGAGGAAAAACTAATACTTTGATATTCTTATTAAATTTGTTTAATTCTCTTTGCTTTATTTTCTCTTGAGTATCATGTATATAATATATTCTTTGGATTATTTCACCTTAGAAAATTGCATATGTTTAATATTTGGGTTGGTTTTTATGTAAGCAAAATACTTTTACCCTACTTATTAAATTAGATGGTATACGTTTAGGGAGGTCATAGAGGAATGTGGAAACTGATAGGGAGGAATTTGTCCAGCAAGCATCTGTAATATGCCTTTGTTACCAAATGCTTGAATATTTTGGAATAAATTTGCAAGTTTTCCACAATCAAAAAGGTTGAAAATTAATTGGATCAGATGACTTTGGGGCTGTAGTTCTATGATTTCTATTACCTTTTAAAAAGTACATTGTTGCTTTTGCAAACTTGGTGCAGTTATGGTAATGGTGAATCTTTTAACGTTTTAAAAAATGTTGTATTAAGTTTCTTAAGTCATTCTTTTTAATAGGAGAGTGATGTAGCTTTTATTCCTACAAGTGGTCTCAGTGGTGAAAATCTAATCACAAGATCTCAGTCAAGTGAACTCACAAAATGGTATAAAGGACTATGTTTATTAGAACAAATTGGTAAGTATGCTGCCATTCTAGCTTTAATGCATTATAAACTTGGTATTATTATTTAGAGTTCTTTCTGGGAGATAGTGAAAAAGCATAGGATTTGTAGTCAGAGGAACTAAGTTGCCTGTTTTGTCATCATGTGCAATACTTAACCTATCTAGTGTTCAGTTTTCCTCAGTTAATGAGCCTAGTGCCTGGTTTACATATCTATAGACTTGTTAAAATTAAATGAGATTAACATTCATTTTATAAACTACAAACTATTACTTGGTTGAATATCCCTTATCTGAAATGCTTGGGACCCAAAGTGTTTGGGATTTTAATTTTTTTGGGGGGTGGATTTTGGAATATTTACATTATACTTACCAGTTGAGCAGCCCAAATTCAAAAATCTGAAATCCAAAATGCTCCAATGAGCATTTCCTTAGAGCATTATATCAGCGCTCAAAAAGTTTCAGATTTTGGGGCATTTCAGATTTCAGAATTTCAGATTTGGGATGCTCAACGTGTATATTAGTGACAGTTAATTTGCTATTAGTAATTACAAAAAGTAGTTACTTTCTAGGAGAAGTGGGATTATAATGAGTTTATTGAAGTGAGTCAGACATTTAATTTTAAATTAAACCTTGCCTTTTGCAATTTTTTTTTCCAGATTCCTTTAAGCCTCCCCAGCGATCTATTGACAAGCCTTTTAGATTATGTGTGTCTGATGTTTTCAAAGGTAAGTGCTACCTCTGCAGTGCTGCTTCAGTATAGCCCCCTTTTCCCCATTCCCTCCTAACCTTCTTTCCTGGACTAAGTTATGACAGTATATTGCCTTCAGAGTCTCTCTTCTCCATGCCCAAGTATGGATCATTGCCAGATTAATCTTAAAATGCACAGTTTTAGTCACTTAGCTTTAGTTTACTCACCATTTCTCATCTTTCAAGCATAAGAAAACCTTGCCTTTTGTCTTTCTAACTTTATAGTTTTTTTTTTTCCTTCCATTAGATTCCTTTAGTTTTGAAATCCTTCAACCAAACTGGATTGTTTATTGTTTCTTAACCAGACAGGATGTGTTTATTGCCACATGTCTACCCATACTTCCCTGTTGTATTGTTCTTTCTCTTTACTTGCCCATTTCCTATCCATCTGTAGCAGTCTGGGTCCAGTTAGGAGTTAGATACTACACATAGGTGAAATGGGAAATGTAATATAAAGAATTATTAACTATGATAACAATGCAACTAAAAGATATACAGAAACTTTATAGGTAGGCCTGAGGAAGGACCAACATAAAAGAGGTTCAGAGCTTGCTGGAAGAGATGATATATTAAATACCTAAGAATATAACTAACTTAATATGGGCAATATCCCGTATAGAAGACTATAAAATGGAAATACAATTTAAAAACTCAATAAATAAAAGGATGTAAGATTTATTATTAGAATAATAAAAACTGTAAGGGTGTCATTTGTCCTCCTAATCTCCATTGTCACAGAGCCGGCAATGCAGAGTGAATCTGGAACTGAGCAGCAGTAAATTGATAACCGGCGTGCTTACCTGCCCACATGCCCTGATGTGTTCCCTCTGTACTCTCTGTACCCTCTGTCATTGTGCTTTCATGCAGCGTTATAATTTTTTCTATGCTGTCTGTTTATCCCACTTAGATTATGAACTCCTTGAAGGCAAGTACTGTCTCTTCTTTATCTATATCTGCAGCCCTAACCCAGTACCTGGCACATAATACATTTAATATATGAATAAAAAAATGAATGAATGAAGGTGCTTTGAAAAAATCATGCAATGAAATTGAAATTTATCATTATCATTATTAGCTTCCAGTGTTCTAGTAATAGAGGAAATATGCTAATAGTTTCCAAGATGCCCATTGTTTGTCAAGAATACAAGAGGTGGTTACTTTTCTTTGATTAACAGTGTTTACTGACTGTACTTTCTCACCTCCTGTTCCCCTTTCAGGCTGCTTCCTGGCTTCCGCCTACGCTGCTCTCCTGAGTGTGTTCCTCCTGAGGTCATGAAATGACCTCTTGGTTGCCAAAGTCAATATACACTTTCAATTCTATCTTACTTGAATTTGGCATTGGTTCTGATGCTGGTAGCCACATCCACCTTGAAACTCCTCCCTTGGTTTCTGTGACCTGCTTTCTCCTGTTAACCTGTCTGTTTCTCTGACCGCTCTATATCTTCTCTGTGGGCTCCTCATTCTCTGTCTCTTAAACAGTGTTCTGCTATGCCTCAGACCTCTTCTTACTCTGCAAGTCCTTTCGAACTGACATCCATGAGTTTCTCTACCTACTGCATCTTGATGCTTCCCAAATCTGTATCTCCAACCCAAACCTTTTCACTCATTCTCCACTCACTTGTCTAAGCACTACTGGACATCTGTCCTGGGAGAGTGTTCTTTTAGGGTTACCATTCTTATGGAATGTGGTGTGATTGGTCCCCCGTGGAATGCAACTTTTGCATGTGTATGTCTCATAGACACTTCAGATTTACCAAGCCTAAAATGGATCTTGTCCTTAGTTTCATATCTCACAGTTAATGCATCATCATCTCAGATTTTCCCCTGTCTGTCATTAGTCTTCACTTTCCTTACCACTCCAAACTCGTTATTCTTTATTCCCGAATTCTTGAGTTTATTCCCTTTCTGTAGTAAGTTTGTGCATTTGTATTAGCCTCTACTCTAAGACAGAAATACCATCACCTTACTTCTCCGGTCACAGTATTTACTGGCTTCTTATTACTTAACTGCAGGATGAAATTTAAACCCTAAGCGTGATTTATGAGACCCCTTTATTATTTCTCCCTTGCCTATCTCTGTTGCCTGCTGTCTTGCCTTTTCTTCATTATTCTATATGGCCCCATAGCCCCAACAAGTGACACATGGCTCTTAGCCCATCCCACACTTGGTTATGCCTTTGCACACACAGTTTCCTGGGCAGCAGTGTCTTCCTTTTTCTCCCTACCCATGCATACAAGTTACCTAATAAACACTTACTCCTTCTTCAGAGTGCCCTGATGTCTATTCTCACCATCATGGATTCTTTGGTGCACCTTTCTGTTTCTATTGTATATTTTAAATATCATTTGTCTCAGGACAATGTAATTGTTTTCATCTTTCTCTTCACTAGTATATCTTTATGGGCAGGGACTTACATTTTTATTTTTTTTATCCCCAGAGTTTAGTATAATGTCTGGCACTCAAATATTTATTATTTATCAATGAATATTTGAGAAAGGAATGAACCTTTTTTTTTGTAATATAAGTCTTATTTGCAAAAAAAAAAAAAGTAAAGTGTGGTATGACATACTTAGTGGAGATGTTAATTCTGAAATGACTATTATTTAATGTCCATTGAACGGCTAGTTTTATATGACTACTTGGGAACTAAGTATAGTTAACAGTATTAATCATCAGATAACATTGCTGTATGAATCGTAAGATTTTGGTATGTTTTGCAGATCAAGGATCTGGATTTTGCATAACTGGTAAAATTGAAGCTGGTTATATCCAAACTGGTGACCGACTACAGGCAATGCCTCCTAATGAAACTTGTACCGTAAAAGGTATTTATCTACAAGATGCTTTTGCTAAACAGGCCTTAAGTTGAGACAGCAGATTTTTAAAAAGTAGTTTAGTTACAACTCCAAAGTAAGTAACCTCTTACTGAAATTGTAACTGACTGTCAAAATGATACTGACTGTTGAAGATTAAAATGTGAAAACATTAAACGATTTTTTTCTGTTGTGACTGTGTCTATATATATATACATGTAACATTCTAACTGTGGTAGCATTCTGTTTTTGACACTGATTTGAGAAGCCTGGTTAGGATTTAACCAGATATGTATAGATACCTAACAGATATATTTGGAATAATATTCTGCGGCAGAAATTAGATCTAGTCCCAGCCTGACCCTAACTAGTCAATGGCAAAGCAGCCTTCTATAGTCTGTTACTTTGAAATGTATGTTTCAGAAAACTATAAATTAACAACTTCAATCATGTTTATGCCAAAAATGTAGGTATATTTTATACGAAGATATAAGTAAGATTCAAATGGAAAAAAAACCCAATGTTGAAAAGAGAAATTAAACTAGTTTAAATTACCAGTCACTGTTTCTGCATATAGATCTAATATTTTTTTCGTAATGGCTGATAATTATTTTTGTCTTCTAATACATCTAATACATACATATATATTTATGTATATGTATACGTGTTATATGTTACATGTACATGTGTGTTATTTTCCAAATTTTGACTAAAACTTTCTAATTCTATACCTCTTTTATTCTGGCTTCCAACTTTAAGCCTCTGATTTCTGAAGATCTGTTTTATACTATAAAATAATATTATTTGTAACCACTTTAAGCTGAAGTATAACCTATTGAAAATGTAAAAATTTTTTAGATTTTAGTATTTTTTTCTCTGTTACTCTTAATTTATAGTTTACATTTACCTGACTACTTTATAAATTTGAATGTATGTTTTTCTTGAATTAATATGCTCTCTTTAAAAGAAGATTTCTTGAAAAGTTTAAGAAATTAGTATCTATTGAAGTTACATGGTTTAAACTATATTTAAAGATGAGTAAGGGAACGAAAACCAGTTATTTCCATTTGAACTTTTTATTTCTGCCCACTAGGGATCATGAAATTTCTGTTTTGATAAAAAGTAATATGCACTTTAAAAACAGTGTCATTTTCTATAGATCTGTTCATTGTGTGCAAGTATAGGTGTCTGCTTTTGCTTTTTAAAGTGATTAGAGCTATAATACTTTTGAAACACTATTTTTTTGGTATGTTAATGATCTTTTTTGTGAACAAGAATTTTTTTATGATTAAGAGCCATAAATTAAAACCATGATCCTAAAGTTATCACAGACCTTGAGATTGGCTCCCTTGTAATCTCTAAAATCCTTAGTCACCTCTGAAAGTCTCACATTCTTTACCCCCGTCTTCTCTATACTTTCCACATGTAAACTCTAAAGTATTGTCTTTAATCAGTGTTTGTTAAGAAAGAAGTCTTTTTTTTTTTTTTTTTTTTTTTTTTGAGACAGAGTCTCGCTTAGTCGCCCAGGCTGGAGTGCAATGGCGCAATCTCGGCTCACTGCAAGCTCCGCCTCCCGGGTTCACGCCATTCTCCTGCCTCAGCCTCCCGAGTAGCTGGGACTACAGGCGCCTGCCGCCTCGCCCGGCTAATTTTTTGCATTTTTAGTAGAGACGAGGTTTCACCGTGTTAGCCAGGATGGTCTCGATCTCCTGACCTCGTGATCCGCCCGCCTCGGCCTCCCAAAGTGCTGGGATTACAGGCGTGAGCCACCGCGCCCGGCCAAGAAAGAAGTCTTATCAGAAGCCCCAGGGAAGAACCACCCTACTCCTTAAGAGCCAGACTTTTAACTTAACGGAGAGATTCTCAGTCCTCGATTTCTAACCTTACTGCTTTTGCTTGGTTTACTTGATTCTTGAATGCACTGTTCTGTCTCAACATTTTTGGGTACTACTGTGGCTCTCTAACCAGTACTGTCCCAAAAGAAACACTTGACTGAATCTACTACCAACAAATAGAAATTCTAAATTACTTTTTAACATATCAGGCTCATGGAGTATTAAAAAAGGGCTTCTTTTTGTAATGTTTGTCCAGTGAGAAAAGTTTTTTGATAAATGTCGTATGTGAAACGGTGTAACATCATTGAGGGGAAGAAGAACCAGATAATATAGTTACCTTTGGAAAATTTTATACTGTTAATTGAACTTGTAGTGTGAAACCTCTACAAATTTTTAAGCCAAAGGCAATATCTTTTGTATGTAAATACCTAGCTTCTGTTTTTAATTCCGTATTTCATAGCAAAATTCAGATACAGTCATTCTAAATTTACATTTTAAAGTGAAATCTAAAGTTGATATTTAGCAAACATTCCTTAATACCGTAATTGCTAACATGTTTGGGAGGAAGAATTTCTGATACTTGAAGAAAGTTATGCCTTCTTTTCTCAAGATGAATGCAGATGTGCACATACATGATATTTTGCATAAAACTCTAGATTGTCTCAGAGCTCTTAAAGTTAAATCCTTGAGCTCCCTAAAAGTCAGAAACTCTCCCTGCTGCATAGGAAATGAGTATTTTCAGAAAGATATGGGTGGATTATAATTTACTAAGAACATGTCAACATGTCAATCAAGAACTATCCACAATGGTTGGCCTACACATTCTCTTTGTCAAAAGGCCTACATTCCTATGGAAAGGAACTTAATCCATAAATGGATTCCATAAAATCAGAAAATATGGCATATATTTAAAAAACCTTTGAATAAGATAGCTGAGTATTGCCCTTGGGAACTGCTTTCCCCGACTATCTTCAGGACTATGTCTAGGTAAATAGATGTATATCTCCAGATATATAGCAACACCTAGGATCATTTTTAAATTAAATTTTCTTATCACTATTTCCTTAATATTTTTCTTTTCATATAAGCAATCATTAGTACGCAGATCTCTCTCTGGAAAGAAGTTCTTTTGAGCCAGGAGTAGTTAAGGGGCCTGCTGAGAGGACCATTTGAAATTCTGACTGAGAGTATGTGTCCCATGGGTTACTTGGAAAACAAGGATTACTTGTTTAGGTGGTTGTCTAATTAAAAGCAAAACTCAAGAAAATACTGCTAGACATCTTCTCCAGTCCCATCTTTTATGTCATTATGAGTAACTTGAACTGTGTTTTGTCTGTATCCATTAATATAATAGAAATATTTGAATGGGGCCTGTTTAATGAATATACCAATTGTGTCAATTAGTTTAAAAATCTTGATTAAATAAGCAGAAGTCGGCCTTTTATGGGCAAATACAAGTCACTTTATGTTTAGGGTGGTATTCTAGAAGAGTCAGTTCTAGAGGAAATGTGTTTTCCTCAACGCTCACAGTTACACTTCTTACTCTCAATCCATTCATATTGAAAATGATGAGTAGTGACTGATGAAGCACAAATCAGCCAAACTCTGTTGGTTGTTATGGTTTGATATCGAGGTGTTTCACTGTATGCTTTGGTTCTTACTCATTTCCAGGAATCACTCTGCATGATGAACCTGTTGATTGGGCAGCAGCAGGCGATCATGTTAGTCTTACTTTGGTTGGGATGGATATCATCAAAATCAAGTGAGTGAGAAAATGAGTTTAAGCAACTGTTGTCTTCATATAGGACCTCACCTCTAAACACGTGTATTTTGCAATCTACTAGTTCAGTTTTGAATTTCATTTGACCAAAAATAGACACCTGTGGAAATGTAAGCAAACTTACTTAAAATTTTAATTAATACATGTCAGCAAACATACTTGGCATGTGCTTTGAGTGAAAGCTCTAATGTGTAAAAATGATGTAAGGTTAATAATGGTTTAAAGCCATGTTTTAGCTCAGAAGGGAATATTTAGAAAAAGTCCCTAACTAATTGTTTTACTTTCCTTGTAAATGTTTTTGAGGTCTTTCTATTTGATATAAATTTGTCCCCCAACTACCTTTCCTCTTTTTTTGTTCTTACAGTGTTGGCTGCGTATTTTGTGGCCCCAAAGAACCTATTAAAGCTTGCACTCGCTTCAGAGCCCGAATCCTCATCTTTAATATTGAAATTCCTATCACTAAAGGATTTCCTGTAAGTTCCCAAATGTTTTATTCCTGTATTCAAAGTAATTTTATCCTAAAAGTGATAACTTTCTTTACAAGTGGTGATACTATATTTATTTTCAATTAACATCTTATTACTGTAATCCAGAAAAACTTATGATTAGAAAATCATTTTTATTTTGTTTTTTATTTTGATCCTTGAGCCTGGGGCTTTTTAAAAGGCATTGAGAAGATATTTCATAATAAATAGGATACAAAGTAATGATAATAAAATTTATCCAGGGAAAAATGATAGACACATTTTCACTGTGTTCTAAAGTTTACCTAAGTTTTTTAGGTTGAATCATTCTGGGTTTCCATTTTGTTTAGTATGTCGATTTGCAGTTTTTCTGATAATAAAAGTAATAGATTGTTTAGAAAATTTTTGAAAACACATAAAAATATGGAAAATAAAAATGCCATATATTTGCATAATCCATAAATATGTATTTTTACATGTCAGTGTGTTTTAATGTGAGCATTTTATCCACCCAGTATGTGTATATACTGGTATGTATTGGGTGTATTCTGGGGATCCTAGATAGACAGTAAACTTTAATTGTGCTGAAGCAACACATTCAGACCCTGCATGTTGTAAGGTTGGTTTGCCAGCGTCATTTGAACATATACATTTTATGGGAAGAGAGAGATTTTATACAATAATGTTACCTGCCCTGAAAAGCTGTTACTTGTTAATAGTCTGGATTTTTTGTTTTATGTGTAATTGTTTTGAGATATTTGGGACCATACTCTTATAGTTTGGTACCTTGCTTTTGCCACATGACGGATGACCATTTTCCCATTAGACTTTTTTTTTTTTCTAATTAGCTCATATAGTACAGATTCTGCATGACAGTAAATGTTTCTCAGTGACATTTCTACCATTTGATGCATCTTTGAAATAAAAGTAAGACTTTTTAAAGTTAGCGATAGTGGTGGGTTGGCAATACATTTATTTGGGTCATTTATACTGATACACTTATATTTGAGATAATCATGTACTTTATAATTCTTTGTAATCATTTCTACATTAATTTGATCATGTAAAATTATATTTTAAGGTGCTATTTAGGTACTTTACTTTCATAATTATATTCCATTTCTTCCATACACTAAAAAAGAAATGAAAGCTTTAAAAAAAATTACTATAGTTGAAGATACTTAAATATTCAGAATTCATGTATTGATCATCAAGTAACAACAGGTTAATTGTTGTGAGCGAATGGAACTCATTCATAGAAAGCAGTATGTCCTATGGGGCAAAGGAGAGGTTGGTTACTGCATATTTTTACTCATGCAGTAATAATATTCGCCAATGGAGAGGGAGAGAGGTCAAGAGGTCAGTAGTGACTTTGAATAGTAATATTGTCTACCTGACTACTGTAGTTTCTTAAAAATAAGCACGAATTGCAAGTTTTTCAGTGTTGCTTTAGGAGATTCTACTGGCATACATTGATTCAGAAATACCAGGATCAAATTTGTTTCAGAAAAAATGGTCATATTTTGTCAATCTACTCCCTATGGGAGAAAAACTTCAAAAAAAATTTTTTTAAGCAAACAAAGGTTTCCTAAGCTATTAAAATTTTACTATTTAGGGACTAATACCATAATACTACATAAATGTATTTAAATTTCCCCTATTTTATTTCAGTAGCTTTTGGGGAACAAGTGATTTTTTCCTTTGTTTTTTATTTATTTGTCAATTTTCTTTTGACTTCTTTTTTTTTTTTTTTTACCAACTAGTGGTTTTTGATTACATGGATAAATTGTATAATGGTGAAATCTAAGATTTTAGTGTATCCATCACCCAAGTAGTGTACATTGTACCCAAGATGTAGTTTTTTATCCCTGACCCTCCCCCAAGCCCTACCCGCTACTGAGTCTCCAGTGTCCTCTATACTGTTCTATTTGTCTTTGTGTACCCATAGCTTAGCTCCCACTTTTAAGTAAGCACATATGCTATTTGATTTTTCATTCTTGAGTTACTTCACTTAGAATAATATCCTCCAGCTCTATCCAAGTTGCTGCAAAACACACTATCTCTACCCTTTGTATGGCTGAGTAGTATTCCATGGTGTACATATACATTTCCTCTATCCACTCATTGGTTGATGGGCACTTAGGTTGGTTCCACATTCTTACAACTGTAAATTGTGCTGTGATAAACATGTGCATTCAGGTATCTTTTTGACATAATGACTTATTTTCCTTTGGGTAGATACCCAGTAGTGAGAGCACTAGATCAAATGGTAGATCTACTTTTAGTTCTTTGAGAAATCTCCATACTGTTTTCTTCAGAGGCTATACCAATCCACATTCCTACCAGCAGTGCACAAGTGTTCACTTCTTCATCGCATACATGGCAACATCTATTGTTTTTTGACTTTTTAATAATGGCCATTCTGGCTGGAGTAAGGTGGTATCCCATTGTGGTTTTGATTTGTACTTCCTTGATGATTAATGATGTTGAGCATGTTTTCATATGTTTCTTGGCCATTTGTATGTCTTCTTTTGAGAAGTGTCTCTTCATGTCACTTGCCCATTTCCTGATGTAATTGTTCGGTTTTTTTTTTTCTTGCTGATTTGAGTCTTTTGTAGATTCTGGATACTACCTGTCAGATGCATAGTTTGCAAATATTTTCTTTCATTCTGTGGGTTGTCTGTTTACTATATTCAGGATTTCTTTGCTGTGTACTAGCTCTTTAGCTTAATTAGGTCTTATCTATTTATTTTTATTTCCATTGAATCTGCTTTTGGGGTCTTAGTCATAAATTCTTTATCTAGGTCAATGTCCAGAGGAACCTCTCCCAGGTTTTCCTCCAGAATTTCCATGGTTTCAGGTCCTTGATCCAAGTCCCTCTTGAGTTGACTCTTGCATGTGGTGAGAGATAGGAATGCAGTTTTCATTCTTCCATATGTAGCTATCCAGATTTCCCAGCACCATCCGTTGAATAGAGTGTCCTCTCCCCAGTTTATGTTTTTGCATGCCTTGTCAAAGATCAGTTGGTTGTTAAGTATTTGACTTTGTTTCTGAGTTCTCTATTTTGTTCCATTGGTCTATGAATCTACCTTTATACCAGTAACATGCTATTTTGGTTATTATAGCCTGTAGTATAATTTGAAGTAAGGTAATGTGATGCCTTCAGATTTGCTTTTTTTGCTTAGGATTGCTTTGGCTAATTGGGCTCTCTTTTGGTTCCATATGAATTTTAGAATTGTTTTTTCTAATCTTGTGGAAAATGATGTTGGTATTTTGACAGGAATTGTACCAAATCTGTAGATTGCTTTGGGCAGTGTGGTCTCTTCCGCGATATTGATTCTTCCATTTCATGAGCATGGGATGTATCTCTGCTCATTTGTCATCCATGATTTCTTTCAGCAGTGTTTTGTAGTTCTCCTTGTAAGAGATCTTTCACCTCCTTGGCTAAGTACATTCCTAGGTGAGTTGGTTGGTTGGTTTTGTAGCTGTTGTAAAAGGGATTAAGTTCTTGTTCTTGATTTGATTCTCAGCTTGATCGTTGTTGGTGCTACTGATTTGTGTACATTGATTTTGTAACCCGAGACTTTACTGAATTCATTTATCAAATCTAGGTGTTGTTTGGGTGGAGTCTTTAGGGTTTTCTAGGTATGTGATTATATCATTGGCAAACAGAGGTAGTTTGACTACTGTTTTCCAATTTGGATGCCCTTTATTTCTTTCTCTTGCCTGATTGCTCTGGCTAGGACTTCCAGTACTGTGTTTAATAGAAGTGGTGAGAGTGAACATCCTTGTCTTGTTTCAGTTCTTAATGGGAATGCTTTCAGCTTTTCCCCATTTAGTATGATGTTGGCTGTGGGTTTGTCGTATGTGGCTTTTATTATTTTGAGGTATGTTTCCTCTTTGCCTAGTTTATTGAAGTTTTTATCATTAAGGGATCCTGGATTTTATCTAGTGCTTTTTCCACATCTATTGAGATGATCATCTGGGTTTTTTTTTACTTTTAATTGTTTCAGTGATGAATCACATTTATTGGCTTGCATATGCTGAACCATTCCTGCATCCCTGGGAGGAAACCTCCTTGATCATGGTAAAATACCTTTTGGACATGCTGTTGGATTTTGTTTGCCAGTATTTTGTTAGGGATTTTTGCATCTATGTTTATCAGGGATATTGGTCTCTAGTTTTCTTTTTTTGTTATGTCCTTTCCTGGTTTTGTTATCAGGGTGATGATACTGGCTTTATGGAATGAGTTAGGATTCTCTCTTTTTCAATCTTTTAATAATTTCAGTAGGATTGGTGTTATTTCTTTGAATGTCTGGTAGAATTTGGCTGTGGATCCATCTGGCCCTGGGCTTTTTTGTTGTTGTTGGCAATTTTTTTTATTACTGATTTATTCTCACTGCTTGATATTGGTCTGTTTAGGATTTCTTATTTCTTCCTGATTCAAGCTTGGAGGGTTGTATGTTTCCTCTAGATTTTTCAGTTTGTGTGCACGGACGTGTTTATAATAGTCTCAAATGATCTTTTGTATTTCTGTGGTGTCGTTTATAATGTCTCCATTTTCATTTTGAATTGAGGTTATTTGAATCTTCTCTCTTCTTACTCTATATTTTTTTAAGTGGAAATAATAGAAGAATGGATTAGACTTTAAGTTAATTTATATTTGATTTTATTATTTTATATATATATAAAGCATGGAATTTACCACTTTTAAGTGTACAATCAGTGGCATTAAGTACCTCCACAATGTTGTGCAGTCATCACTATGATTCATTTTTTTTTTTTCTCTTGAGATGGAGTCTCTCGCGTCCAGGCTAGAGTACGGTGGCACAATCTTGGCTCACTGCAACCTCTGCCTTCTGGGCTCAAGCAGTTCTCCTGCCTCAGCCTCCCGTAACTGCCTCAGCCTCCCGAGTAGCTGGGACTGCAGGTGTGCGCCACCACGGCTGGCTAATTTTTTGTATTTTTAATGGAGACGGGGTTTCACCTTGTTGGCCAGGCTGATCCCGAACTCCTGACCTTAGGTGATCCACCAGCTTTGGCCTACCAAAGTGCTGGGATTACAGGCGTTGAGCCACTGCGCCCAGCCAGTCATCACTACTATTCATCTGCAGAACTTTTTCAACATCCCAAACTGAAAATCTGTACCCATTAAACAGTAACTTCCCATTATTTGCTCTTGGTATCCCCTGGTAACCATTCTTCTACTTACTTTCTCTGTGAATTTGCCTGTTCTAGGTTCCTTATGTAAGTGGAATCATACAATATTTGTCCTTTTGTGTCTGGCTTATTTCACTTAGCAAATTGTTTTCATGGTTTGTCCGTGTTGTAGTGTGTATCAGAATTTCATCCCTTTTTAAGCCTGAATAACATTCCATTGCATGTATATACCACCTTTTAAAAATCCATTTATCTGTTGATGCACATTTGGGTTATTTCCATCTTTTGGCTGTTATGAATAATGCTGCTGTGAAAACGGATGTACAAGTATCTATTGGGATTCATGCTTTCCTTTCTTTTGGGCATATGCCTAGGAGTGGAATTGCTGGATCATATGGTAATTCTATGTTTAACTTTTTGAGGAACTGCTAAACCATTTTCCACAGGGGCTCTACCATTTTACATTCCCACCAGCAGTGCATAAGGGTTCTTTTTTCTCTACTTCCTTGTCAACACATTAAATAACAAGTTTTCTAGGAGTGGGGTGTGGGAGAGGGATTTTTAAAAATATAATAGGCAAACTAATAGTTGTTAAGTGGTGTCTTATGGTGGTTTCAATTTGCATTTCTCTAATTAGATGCTGAACATCTTTTCATGTGCTTATTAGCCATTTGTATATCTTTGAGAAATGTCTTTTTAAATCCTTTGCACATTTTGAATTAGGTTGTGTTGTTATTAATAGAAATTCTTAATATCATCCCCTATTACATACATGATTTGCAGATATTTTCTCCTATTCTCTAGGCTGCCTTTTAATTCTCTTGATAGTGTCCTTTGCTGCACGAAAGTTTTTAATTTGGTTGAAGTACAGTTTATTTTTTCCTTTGTTGCCTATGTTTTTGGTGATTATCCAAGAAATCATTGCCAAATCCAATGTCATAAAGCTTTTGTGCTATGTTCTCTTCTAAGAGTTTTGTTGTTTTTGCTTTTATATTTAGGTCTTTGATCCATTCTCAGTTAATTTTTGTACATATGTAAGGTAGAACTTCATTGTTTTGCATATGGATATCCAATTTTCCCAGCACCATGAGTTGAAAAGACTGTTCTTTCCCTATTGAATGGTCCTGGTACCCTTGTTGAAAACCAATTGACTATGTATTTGTTAATATTTTTAAAATACAGGTTATCCAGATAATTAAGGAAAGTAATCTATTTGGCCACCTAACAGATTATGTAGCCCATTTGAGTTTATAAAACACTAGATAATTTGATTCTCATAACACTACATGAAGTCTAGAATCCCAGCCTTTACCGGACACCCTTTAGGCCAATGGTTTTAGAACTCAGAAATGTTAGAACTTTAGAAAGGTAAATAATGCATAAAGTTACACAACAGAAGGGAACAACACTCTAAAATCAAAATATTAATGTTTCTGCACCAGAACTTATTAACACTAACTGAGATAAATTAAGATCTGTACATTGCCTCACTTCAAGTCTGGTTTTGCACTTAAATGGGCTTGTTACAGACTTAGGAAAAAACTTCAGATTTTCAGTCTTTTGGGACTTGGGAATTGCAGGTAAGTGATTGTGGACCTGTATTAGTATGGTTCCCATTTGTAGTTAAGGAATTGAACCCTCCGAGAAGTTGTCCTATATGAATAATAAGTGATTAAGCCAGGACTCCTTATTCGTTACCTTTACTCTGAAATCCAGTGCTTTTTTTTCCTATTACACTATGCCGCACATTGCTTTGAATTATAGATTACTTTGATTATATATAATCTGAATTAAAATGTTGAGATAGTGTACAGTCACTTCTCTCTATTATTTTCGCGTAATAATTTGTTTGAGCTACTATTTGCAAGATACTGAGGAGATAAAAAGACATATGAGACCTAACTTCATGCTGCCACCACCCATCCTTTGTTCACCCTGATTTTACCTGGAATGCACACATAGCTCACCAAGGGTAGAAAGAACTTAATTAGGTTTGTGTGCTTCTGTTCTTTCAAATTTGGCCATGGAGATTGGTTCCAGTTCCTTTGTCACACCTTGGCTAAGCGAAGTGAATCCTCCTTGTTTACATAAGTTGTTTGTTACAAAAGAAATGTTTCTTAGATACTTAGACTTATATTTATGTTATGTTGATACTGGTTAAGACCTGAATGCTTTGAATGCACAGAGGTGTTTCTCACCACTTTGCCATGCGTTGTGGCAAGTTTTTCACCCCCAGTAGTCAGTTTTTAATTCTTTTGGAATCTTTCTAGTTCTGACTCCTCAAGTGCCATTGAAAAATAAAACCACTTTTGTCTTTTTGGAGTAATGGAGGCTCAGCTGTGCCTTTTTGTTTTGTTTTGTTTTTTTAAATTGAATGAGTTGGTTTAGAAAGTTCCCAAAGTCTAGGATTGTGCATCTACAGCCCCTCTTGCATTTCTGTTTTCTGAATGTGCAAACTATTTTGGCTAGGAAATTCCAGAGTAGAAGTGTCAGTGTTTCTACAAACAGCATTAAATGGTCCTTATAAACCAATGAAACTTTGATAGTTCTGATATGTCCTGGGAATTGGTCTTTCCAATACCTCCAAACTGTAGACATATTACACGCTTCATGCTTATTGCACACTTATTATTTGAGCGAGGATAGTCAATCAGTGTTCTGGTTTGGATTAGGGTGTATCCAAACCTTAGCTTCATCTTCATGAAGCGAAAGGTTCCATTTGTATGATTTCTATAGGCCTCCTTGTAAACTCAAGTGGGAAGAGCTTTCAATTTGTAGTTTCAACTGACATAAGCCTAAAATTCAGCTCTACACGTAGCATCATGGCCACGTTAAATTGCTTAACCTTTTTGATTTTAATTTTCCTTACATATAAAACATGGAAATAATAGCTAATATATAAGACCATCAGTTAACTGAATGCTTGCCATGTGCCAGGCACCACTTTAAAATAACATTATCTGATTTTCCTCATTTCAGTGATAAGGAACCAGAGGCTGGGGATTTTAGGGGTGGAAGATTGTTAAAGAAATTGTGCCAGGCCAGGCACAATGGGTTATGCCTGTAATCCCAGCACTTTGGGAGGCCAAGACAGGCAGATCACCTGAGGTCAGGAGTTCGAGACCAGCCTGGCCAACATGGTGAAACCCCGTCTGTACTATAGTACAAAAGCTAGCTGGGTGTGGTGTCGTGCACCTGTAATCCCAGCTGCTCTAGGGGCTGAGGTAGGAGAATTGCCTGAACCTGGGAGGTAGAAGTTGCAGTGAGCTGAGATTGCACCACTGCACTCCTGCCTGGACAACAGAGCAAGACTCTGCTTCCAAAAAAAAAGAACTTGCCCCAAAGTTCACACAACTAGAGGTGATTTGAACCCAGGTCTGTCTGACTTCAGGGCCTACTCAGCTGCCGCATAAATTAAATAGAACTTATAAATCGTATCATACAATGCTTGTACCCAGTGTAGTTAAAAATGTTAGTGTCCTTCCTCTTTACCTCTGATTTATTATAATATTCTTATTCAACAATGAATACATTAATTACTGTGAATATGGTATTATCCCCCTCTCTAATTTGTATGAGACAATTCATATTCGTTGAACATCTACCATGGCAGGCACTGTGTCTGATCCTATTTAATTTTCGTCATAACACTATAAAAGCCTACTTATTTTACACTTGAGGAAACTGAGGTACAGACAGATAGAAGAGAAAGAGTTGAGATTCAATCCCAGGTTCTTTCCCTACTACTTATAATAATAAAAATGACAAAAACATTTGTTCTAAATGACGAATTATCTTACTTAATCTTTACAACAACCCTAAGATGTTGTTACCCTCCATCTGTACAGAGGAAAAAGCTGACAGGTTATGCAGTGAGCTAAGTTGATACAGCAATTGGTGCAGTAGAAATTTGAAATGCCTCTCATGACTTTTTTCCCCTTAGTAAGTTAAGTAACCACCTGATTAGAGTGGTGGGACTTAGAGGAAGCAACTGGAGATCCTGAAAGACTCCAAGCAGTAGCACTGAATTGAAGATAATTAAGTGTAAGTGCCAAAAGAAAAGGACAGCGATACTATGCAGATTTTTATGTTATAATTTTTTTTTGTTTTAGGTGCTGTTACACTACCAAACTGTCAGTGAACCCGCCGTTATTAAACGATTGATTAGTGTCTTAAACAAAAGCACGGGTGAAGTCACAAAGAAAAAGCCTAAGTGAGTGTTTTAATACAGAAATGATAAGCAATTTAAGCCAATTTTTTAATGATTAGCTCATTTGTGTAGTATTTCTCTTTGTGGTAAGTGAAACCCATTTTTACTTGTTCCAGAAATTATTTTTTTCAAGGACTAGATTAAAACAAACATAAAAACAAGCAAGTATTTAAGCTTTTGTTTAGATATGAATGCTAGATATAATTTCTGTTATGTGTGGTGGTGGAGGATGTGAATTATAAATAAACGTAAATATAAGCTTATATATGTATGTACATTTCAAGCCGTAGATACTGATGATGTGAAAATAAGGGCATTTCAAAAACCAGACCTACGTTTTAAAAAGTATGTCTAGACACTGGTTCCAAATTTCTACTGCGTGTTTAACTTTCTTGTCACCTCCTTAATAAGATCATTCCCTACGCTAAGCTAAGAAGAAAATAATCTACACACTCTGTAGTGCCTGCTCTTTTCCCATCTGGAAAGTTTTTTTTTGGTTTTGTTTTTGTTTTTTGCTCATAGTCCACGTGGAGCCTTACGTTGAGGTGATCAGCATCCTGTTGGGCCTGCTGATTAGCATTAATGTCCAGGCCTAGGTGTGACACTTTCCCTTTGGCTAGGACAAGATTGGGATTTTTTAAGTACTTCCTCAGAAACTAAGTATGTAAATAAAAACAAAATACAAAACTGGAGATGAATGTTACAAAATAGATTTCTTGGCCGGGCATGGTGGCTCATGCCTGTAATCCTAGCACTTTGGGAGGCAGAGGCAGGCGGATCACCTGAGGTCTGGAGTTTGAGACCAGCTTGGCCAACATGATGAAACCCTGTCTATACTAAAAATACAAAAATTAGTTGTGTGTGGTGGCTCACAACTGTAATCCCAGCTACTCAGGAGTCTGAGGCAGGAGAATCCCTTGTACCCGGTGGGCGGAGGTTGCAGTGAGCGATGATCGCGCCAGTTCACTTCAGCCTGGGCAAAAGAGTGAAACTCCATCCCCCCCGAAAAAAAAAGAAAAAAAAGATTTCTTACCCTAATCCAAGTTAAGGCTAATTGCAATTTGGTTTGGCTGCTTTAGCTTTGGGGTTTCCCTTCCAACGTCTTTTCCAATAACATCCCAAGTCCCCTTTTTTCTGTCCTTGGTGGTCCTCATCTTTTACACCTGCAGAAGAGGCCAAATGTGGGTAGTGGGTTAATAGGCTGACTGCAAGTGGAAGAGGAAATCTTACATTGCTCTAAACCCTTGCCTGTTTCACTGTTAGGAGGAAGGGCTACTTTACCTCTCTTCTAAAGGTAGATCTTTATATTTAACCTGAGTCTTTAGCTTCTGGCATGAGTGTTTGCCATAATGTTCTGAGAAACACGATATAACTATACGACTAACATTTCTTGAGGGCCACTATTTTTTAGGTTGTATTGTGAATGCTTTCACATGATGTATATTCTTAGCAGTCCTGTGAAGCATCTAGCAAGTGACACAAAGCTCAAGTGATAGAGGCAGGATTCTAACCTGGTCAGTTGGTTTACATAGCTTACATTCTTTTGTTCAGGAGCCAGGTTGTTTGACCCAGACAATTGATACAGAATTTTCAGTCTGAAATTGGCTCATCATATATAATCCTGAGTCTTCCCCTCCATGCTTCTGCTACAAAATCCTAGCTCAATGATGGTAGAGTTTAACATATATTCTCATGTTTGTGTTCCCTGTCACCTTATTTGTAGCTTTATCCTTTTATTTTGCACAGCTGTTTGGCTTTTCCCTTTCATTCCTGTTCAGGTACGTTGTAGGCTCTTGATTATGCAGTATGGAATTTAATGTTTTAGAAACTAAATTAGGAACAAGCCATGTATGTATTAGATGCTCTCCTTCCTAAGGAATGAACTTAAGCCTGAAATTGTCCGAAACTGATATTTGGAATTTTTGGTGTATTTTTTTAGAACCTTCTTTTAGTCTGTCTGCCCCTGAACTAATCTTTCAAAAGGAGAGTTTATGATTTCTGTCCACTATACTTCTAGAGTACATCAAAATTAAATTAGAAAACAATTCCAAAATGTCCCTTTTTAGGTTCTGCCTCTCTCACTAAGTCTGAGCAGGACCTACCCTAGAGATTTTTTGTCTACTTATTTTTATGAAACCATTTACAGTCTGATCCATGCCCAGTCTTCCTTCATATTTTACAAGTATCATATTGTGGAAAAGCTACTTATGTGATTTTTGTCCTGAACTCTGCTAAGGAACTATTATTCCTGTGTGGGGAAACAGAGAGATTGCTTGCTTGATTGAGGGTAATCTTAGCAACAGCAGATTGATTGTCCTCTTTACAGATAACTTCCTAATACATATTCTCCAAATTACAGTTTTACTAGGAAAGACATAGGGCATTATATTCCGCTTTGCAAATACTTTTTTCATAGAAATAAGCCTTAGTATAATTTTCTTTATTAGATAATTGAACTCACTTTCTTGAGGGAATGAAAGAAAAAGCATTTCTTTCATGAGGAGGGGCCCTAAGCATTTTAGGCTATGGTGGTCCTGTAAGGGATAGAGTTATATTTGGAAGACTGGTAAAAATGAACTACCTAATGTTTCTTAAATCTAGAATTACTCCTCATTTCTTTCAACTAAAGCAGAAAGTCCAAAGACATATATTTTTATTTAAAAAATATTTTTCTTGGTTTTGAAAGACACAGTTGATATGTTGGTTAAATGTGAAATATTTGTTTTTCAGGTTGTCATTATTACGTTTATTCACGTCTATCATATATTCATTTGTTCTTTTTTTTGTCTGAATAGGTTTTTGACTAAAGGCCAGAATGCATTGGTAGAGCTGCAGACACAAAGACCAATAGCTCTTGAGCTGTATAAAGACTTTAAAGAGCTGGGGAGGTTCATGCTACGTTACGGTGGTTCTACAATAGCTGCTGGTGTTGTCACTGAGGTATTTTAAAGTGACTCATTATATATCCATAGTTATGATGCCTTTTCTTTTTTACCTTTTAGGAATGAAAAGAAAGCATTGAGGGAATGAAAGAAGAAGCATTGATGAGGAGAGGCCTTACGCATTTTAGGTTGTAGTGGTCCTTTAAGGGATAGAGTTATATTTGGAAGATTGGTAAAATCTTCAATGAGATTTTATGGCTTAAAGGAAACACAGCTATGCTATTAGAATAAGAAATTAGAATTTATATTAAATTCTAATTGCTGGAGAAAATAGCCAGAAATGAACCAGAAAATTTCAGTGATTTAATTTCTTCTACATTATCATAATTAATATGAATCTTATGAATTTTAAAGGGTACTTCATTACTCCACATGATTGTTTTCTGCCTAAAACTAGTTCATTTAATTGGATATAACATACTCTTTAAATTGCATCCGAAGTGAGTTACACATATCATGAAAGGTCTTTCTTTTAAGTTGCTAAAGCACCAAGAAACTCTATATACATCATTTAAGTAAAATGCATATGGAAGGCGGTGTGGGGTGGAGGTGACGAAAACAGCTTTCAGAGTTACACTACCCGTTTGTGTTCTTGCTCCACCAACTTTTAGCAGCATAAATGCATTTCTTCTTCAATTTACCTCCTTCAGTATAAAAATAGGATAATAGAATCTACCTCCTAGAGTTGTTGCGAAATGAAATGATAACGTGCAAAGAACTCGGCACAGCAGTCGGCACATATGAAGCATCCAATATGGTAGCTGATGTCATCAACATCACATTTAATCTATCAAGGCATTCTTTCTAAAAGAGCATTCTAAAAATAAGATAGAGTTGTTTGTGGAGAATAATGGAGAGAGTATAGTAAATTGCAGAAATAGCATGACTAGGAAAGGAAGAAAGTTGCAGAACAAATAAAAAGATTTTCTCTTGATATAATAATTCTTTCACTGTAATTTTCCCGTTGTTGTTCTTATAATGTGATTGATTAAATGATAGCAAATGTCTTTTTTTTTTTTGCTTTAACAGATAAAAGAATGATGGGTCAGAATTTCTGCCGTGTTTCCGGATACAGTGAAATAGCTAACCTCTGTTTCAAAGAATCCAGTCATTAAGTCAAAGGAACAATGTGCAATTGATATTTTTTTAGATGAGAGGAAAAATTAAAGCTAAAATTAGCTGCAAAGAAGTATTAATAATCACCTCTGCAAAAATTATAAGTTGCCAACTGGCAAAGAAAGGCTAATGTTAAAAACAACTTTCCCTTTGAAATGTTAGTAAATGGATTTACTTCGCTGAGATTTATGGCAAGTGTCAAAAATAGTATCCGAAGATACTGAATCATCATGAAATGAACTCTACTTCTGGCCAAAGCACAATGTATTTGCAGTTTTCTCTTTTGATTCAATTATACTGCACATGTTTTAAGGAAAAGTAACTTAACTGGGTTTTTCAGGCAGTTGATATTTGACCTAAGCTTTTTTTTTTTTCCCGGTTAACGCTAAGAAAAGATTTGGGAAAGGTTATAATAAAGGTATTTTGTGGTGACCATAAGAATGTCCCTCCCCAAACAAGTAAACTTGTGAAAGTTTAATTTGGAATTAGTGGAAGCTGTTCCTTTGAAAGCCAAGATATTATTTAAGTTGTAAAGCCAGCTAATAAAATGCCTTAGTGTGAGCATAATACAAACTGTGTTTTGTTCTTCAGACATTTATGAGATTCTCTAGACATTTATGAGATTCTCTGCCACTAACATTAAATATGATTTAGGGGTTTTGTGGGATCTTTTCCACCTAAGAGTTTCCTAGTTCTGTCACATGAATTATTTTTTATCCTAATGGCAGATCCAATTTCATCTCATCCATTTTTTTAACCATAACTTGCTTTTCCTATTCTCACTTTTAGAATTACACCTATGATGGCCCTGTCTTTATCTTGCTTGCCTTATAAATTATAAGTCCCCTGTGAGTAAGTAAGAGTCGTATTTTTCTTTAAGGTTTCAACAACAAACCCCAAAGTTTACTTATTTAAAAACAGGTATTCGTTGAGGTGCCTCCTGGGTGCAAGGAGCTTTAGAGGAGATTTTGACCTCAGCTGGACCTGGAACTCTGATCTAATAGACTATTTATGATAAGCCTTTTTTTTTTTTTTTTTTTAATTAGAAAGCAGTGTGATTTGTATATTGATGGCTTAACATATACAACAGCATTTCTTTTCCCCGCCCCTTTTCATGAACCTGACATTTTGAACATAAGCAATAACATCCATATGGTAAAGTAGGCAGATTATACATGTGCTGCTTATTGGATGATTACCAAGTGAACACACTTGGTATATTTCTTTACCAAAATACATGTGTAGTTGTCACTTCAGAGTAAATTCACTGAGTTAAGAAACTTTTATTTATATATTAATATTAATCAGGAATTTAACAGATACATGTGACAGAAATCTAACTTCAAGTGACTTAAGCAGCAAAGAAAAATTTTTGAATGACATAACTGAGAAAATTAGAGGTAGCTCTAGCTTTGGTTCAGTTTAAATCGAGCAGCTCACCCAATGTTAGCAAGGACTCATCTCCACTCTGCCTTCCTTAGTGCTGGTTTTGCCCTCAAACTCTATACAGAACTCTTAGCCCGGCACGGTGGCTCACACCTGTAATCAAAACACTTTGGGAGGCTGGGTTGGGAGGATAGCTTGAGCCCAGGAGTTTGAGACCAGCTGAGGCGATATAGTGAGACCTTGTCTCTACAGAAAAAATTTAAAAACAGATCAGCTGGGTGTGGTGCCACATGCCTGTAGTCCCAGCTACTCAGCAGGCTGGGGTGGGAAGATCACTTGAGCCCATGAGGTCAAACTGCAGTGAGCCATGATCACATCACTGCAGTCCAGCCTGGGCAGCAGAGCAAGACCTTGTCTTCAACAAATAAAAAACCTCTCCTGTAATGCCAGGTTCTTGACAGGATGTGAAAATTCCACACTTACATCCTCAGATCTTCCATCCAGCGCAAGGACAGACTAAAAGAGCATATATTTTCCAGAAATCCTAGAAACATCTCATCATTGACTCTGATTGAATTTTATTTATTAATACTTCCCTAGGATATCCTGTGTTTGAGTGTGAAGTAAGTATCACACAAAGCATATAGCTAACAGTTGTGGGAGGATTGGAAATTCAGGGTGCTGTTAGGAAGGGGAAATGGATTGGGGTTTAAGGTAGGGGGAGTAAAAACAAGAAACCATCCACTCTGTATATTATATAAGACCATGATGGAATTAAGAATTTTAGTTTACAATTTAGCATAAACAAATAGTAGTAGTAGAAATTAATGCATTTATTCATTCCTTCTCCAATAGTGTTTAAGTACAATCTTTTTTTTTTTTTTTTTGCATTTTATTGATTGATTGTGGTTGAAGGGAGTGGTGATATTATTTCGAGGATTCACTGTGTGAGAACACTGTTGGTAGTAGAAGACTTGAGTTAATTAAGTGACAAAGAGGTAGAGCAGGCACGCCCAAACTTGTTTATGCTCTGATTTCCTCACCCTGTTACTTTCATCCATAATTTATAGTACATTCATTTTGTGTCATTTTGCTTCAGGTATTTCTTGTCCTGACTCTTCTTTTTTATGATTTTACTGTTTCTTCACACTAATGGCTTTGTCCTCTGACTCTTTGTGAGATTCTACTGAGCAGTTAACCTCTAGGATAATGTGGCTTGAACACATTACAAAACCGTTTTTTGACTTGTTAGTAGTATTCACACATTCATGACATTTGAGCCTCTCTACTGTGAGAAATGTTTTAGAGACCAGTTTCTAGGCATAGCTGTTTTTCTCCTGTGAGTATGGAAATCAATACTTTTAACCGTTGTTAAAATGCAATCATAGTGACTTCAGAAAATTTGGAAAATACAGAGAAGAGTAAAATTAACCCACAGTTCTATCACCTAAAGGTAGCTGCTGCCAATGTTTTCATGTATTTCTTTTGTGTCTCTCCAATGCATTTTTTTACATAGTTGTGAGCGTTAGCCAAGTTATTTTCATTTTATGTAATCAATAGAATTATTAGAGGTATTTTTTATTGATATAAAAATAACAATTACAGATCCTGATGTGCAGAAATTAGTCAAAATTATACAGTTTCCAAAAAATCAAGACAAGTAGGCCCAGTACAAACTACTTAATCGTCTTCTAATTTCCCTCTAAAATAGTTATAGAAATGCGTAAGAGAAAAACATTCATCCTTTCCTCATCTAATTATGAGCCTGCCATATTCCAGGCACAAGAGAAAGCTGTCCGGCTTGAGTCTTAATAGGGCTGATAGTCCAACCAGGGGACAGGGTATCAGAGAGAGATAATTCGAAACTTTACGATTGGGGAGTAGGTGATGGTAGAAAATTCTGCAGCAAACATCTGTTGATGCTCATCATTTGTTGATGTCATCAAAGATCACCAGGGCATAATTGTAATCAAAATTAGTTTTTATTGATGCTTGCTGCAGCAAGAGAGACTGCACACCACTGGGGTCTATAGGTGCTTCTCCGTGGGAAGGTGTAAGGAGGGGCTTGCTAAGAATTTGAGCACATGTAGCTAATTTTAAGGAGGGCTGAAGCAAGCACGGGTTTCTTCTGGATTGAGTGAGTGCTGTCAGAAAGTGGGAGTGATTTTGCAATTGGGTATCTTAATTTTTGTGTTGTGGATGGGAGGAAAGGAAAGAAGCAACAGTCATCCATGTTAGCCACAAGAAGAGGTTGGCTATTTATGGTTTGCATAGTGACTTTGTTTTTGTCTGTGCTCAGGCATGATTACAGTATCTCATTTTATCCGGATTACGGTGACCTCATCTGATGTTAGAGATTTGAGAATTGTTAAATGTTCAGCAGGAGAACACTACCACATAGTGTGAATGCTAGGTCAGAAGCTGCTTTTTCACACCAAAACCATTTAAGTATGTACAAGTAAGTTAATAGTGTAAATGTAGATGTAAAATACAATGCAAAACAAAATAATGAAGTAAGTGAATTAAATTATTGTGCCAAATATGGGGATATGAAATAGGGAAAGAAAAGCATTAAATTACTTATAGTCCATAAAGGGACTACATTATTTTGTTATTCTGATAATCCCATAAAACAAAGTTTTAAGAATGTTTACAGTAACCACGAGTGGAATTAGTGAAACTATTCATATCAATGCAAAAAAAAAAAAAAAAAAAAAAAAGGCAAAGAAACTAAGTCTGTACAGCAAAAGATGGAAAGGAAACAAGAAAATTAAATGAAGACAAAGGTTGTGATCATTACAATAAATGAAAATAGGTTTTTATCTTTAAAATGTAGACTCAAACTGCAAAGCTAATGATATGCCATCTACAAAATATTCCTATTTTGTAAATAACACTATAGATTTAAAGAAGAAAGGGCACAGATGTACTGGGGAGACAAAAATAACTGTGATCTGTTGGATGTCTACCATGTGCCAAGCAATTTTCATATACTCACTAATATGACATATCTATAATTATATGAGGTAGGTATTATTAACCTCAGTTGACAGATAAGAAGACTAAAGCCCAGAGGGATTACTAAAAACTAGTAAATAAATTATGGAAACATGATTTGAATTTAGATTTAAGTCTGACTGAGGCATGTTTAAAGACACTACACTGCCTCTCCAGAAATCAGGAGTAGCAATATTAACACTGGACTAAGAATTTAAAGCAAGTAAAAAGAAAATTAAGGTAAGAGAATTTCATATTAATAACAAGTATAATGCACAAGCTGTACCAAATGACATAAAAATGCATAATGAAATTTAGACATTAAAAATTAAAGGACATAATTACAATTATTGAGGAATTCTCATAGCTCTGCCTTATAGATAATGTAAACAAACAAGGTCGTAGAGGACTTAAACAGCAAAGCAGAAAAAATGAACATATGTAAAAAGAGAATGTACTGTTACAAGTTTCCTTCAAGAATTGGATAATGAGCAGTGATAACACTGCTCTTGAAGAGTTACGTTATAAAGTGAACTCAGTGGATCAGACTATAGATATGGGAGTTGTCTTTTAGGTTTGGAATCATTTAAATGGACTACAGATATTGGAATTACTGGTTACAGAATATAAAATAGCTGGCTAAAATATTTAAATATTTAATATTTCCTTATAAGAGGTGAGTAAATAAGAGACTATAAAATGACCATATGTGTTTTAAAATCAAACATAATGTTTAAGTGTGAAATATATAATTGAAACTAAAAACTATTTGAATTAAACAGATTAGATACAGCCAAAGAAAGAATTAGTAGCTGGAAGCATAGATCAGAGAATTTACCCACAATAAGATAAAGACGAATAAGTTCATGTGGAATGGAGACTAGAATGAGAAGGTATATATTATATAAAATTAAAGTTTTAGAAAGTGGGAATACAGAGAATGGATGTACAATATCAAAAAATAGAGCTGTAAAATTTTCCAGAATTGATGGAAGACGTGAATTCACAAAGAGAAGCAATACAACATATTTCAAGGATGGTAAATAAAAAGAAATCCACTTTTAAGTACATTTTAGTGAAACTGCGGAATACTGAAGACAAAGATTCTAAAATTGGTCATAGAGAAAAGTCAAATCTACAAAGGAACAGGAATTAACAACGAAATGGAAAACAAAAATAGCAAGATATCTGCAAAGAGTTAAAGAAGGTCTGTGCCATTCATAAGAGGGCTTAGTTATCCATGGAATCTTGAGAAAGGTTCACAGCAACAAATGCTATTCATTCAAAGCTCTGTCTCTCAGTCTGTTCCAACTGCTATAGCAAAATACCCTAAATTACCCAGGTAATTTATAATAACAGCCATTTATGTCTTAACATTCTAGAGGCTGGGAAGTCTAAGATCAAGACACCAACAGATGTGGTATCTGGTGAGGGCTCTCTGCTTCAAACATGACATCTCTTGCTGTGTCCTCACATGGCAGAAGGAACAAACCGTGTTTGCATGAGGCAGAAGAGCTGAAGGGACAAACTTGCTCCCTTAAGTGCTTTTATAAGGACACTAATCTCATGCATGAGGATGGAGCCCTCATGGCCCAATCTTGTAATTAAAAGGCCTCAACTCTTAATACTGTTACATTGGGAATTAAATTTCATCAGGAATTTTGCAAGGCCATAAATATTCAAATGATTGCACTCTGTCCAGAAAGGAAAGACTCCCTGGCTGCCTTGGCCAGGCCAGGCCCAGTTAGGAGATAAATACATAACTCTGAGCTAGATTCAAATACTGTTGAATTTTGATTTGTCTGATGTCTCTTCTGGTTCCTTGTTGTTCCTTTAACTTTTACTGAGCTGCATAAGTTCTGCTGAAGGTAAGAATAAATGTGCTGAAGTTTGATTGTTTGGCAATTCAAGTAGTTTAATTAGAGGAAGGGAATGTGCCAGGAATGAGGACACAAGAATCTGGGGGTTTTCTGATATACTTCTCATAGTATATAAATAAATTGGAATTTGGGTGTTAAATATTAACCTCTTGAGTTTAGTTAAACGAGCCTATTCTCAGTATATTGACAAATTCAGATCCCAGAGCCTATAAGCCAGATATCAAACCATGGTAATTTAAGTGAAATACTGTTGATGCCCCGAGAGCCTCCTGCATGACAGCATACTGACATTTTCATCTGAGGAGTTTTACTTGTGGCCAGACTTATTTCCTTAAACACCTTCTAAAATGTTCATTTACAAAAATTGAATAAAGTATTCTTAGTGATGAAGAAAACCCCAGGTTATCAAAAGCATAATATTCAAATGTTCTGTATATTTAAATGAGTTTTTAGAAATACTTTAGTCATGGGACGTATAAAAGACACTCTTCTAAATAACCTAATGAAGAAAATTTAAGATTATTTTCAAAAATGTAAGTGAGACTACTTATTAAAGCTTCAGATAGCTTTATACTGATGATAGTTTTCTCTTTGTTTTGGCTGCCAGGAGGCTGACAGCCAAATTTGAGGCCCCAAACTGTACAGGATCTTAGGCATTTTGTAAACTACCCGTATCCCTGGCTTTATCTTGTTTGTGAGCACTTTTTCATTCTTCCTAATATTTTCTCCACCCCCAACCTATTATAATGTATGTGTTTTTATTTCTGTAAGTCATCTCAAATCATTTGTGGAATACAAAGTAATAGAAATAAATCAGCAAAGTAAAAATTTTTAAAAATGTGTATAACCCATATACCTATGTATTACATGTGTATACAACACATGTATTTTACATATATGCATGTGTATATGTGTATATATTTGTATGTAATGGAAAGAAAGCAGTATATCCTTAAATATTTTTTACTATAGGCCTATGGGAAAACTAACTTAAGAAACATTTAACTAAAAACCTAGAAAAGAAACAGAATGACTGTCCTTAGGAAATATACCCATGAGTCCATACCAATATGAATAAATGATTGAATAAATAAAAGGAGATTGAATAAATAAGAAAGGGGAAATGAAGAGACAAATCTCCCTTGTAAAAGCATTTCAAATAATTTATGTAGATACTTCACCTTCATGGAGGTAGAACATAACACTCCACTCCTCATGTGTGGGGCTGAGCCTAGTGACTTCTTTCCAAAGAGTACGGTATGGAAAAAGCAGTGAAAAGAGTTTTATAATGGAAAAACCTGACAAGTACTTCTTCAGCCAGGTGATCAAGGTTAACATCAAGAGTGATGTCATGTTGATTATACATACCAAAACATATGTAGATATAATAATGTGAAGATGGCACTTTTTCTCTTTGTTCTTCCTCCTAAAAACTCACAACACCTCTCTAATCATGATAAAAACATCAGGCAAATTTTAATAGAGGAGCATCCTACAAAATTCTTGGCCAATACTCATTAAAACTGTGAAGGTCATAAAACATTAAGAAAAATCTGAGAAACTCATTGCCATGAGGACGTAAGGAGACATAAGCAAGTGTAATGTGGTGTCATGAGTGGGATCCTGTACCAAAGACATTAGGTAAAAGCTAAGGAAATATCAATAAATTATGGATTTTAGTTAAGAATGTATCACTACTGGTTCCGTAATTGTGGCAAATGTATTATTCTAGTATAAGATGTTCATATTGGGGGGAAACTGGCTGCAGTATTTCTATAAATATAAAACTGTTCTAAATAATAAAGTCTTTAAATTTTTGTTATATAGTATTTAATACAAGCGAAAGAACATTTGTAATTCATATATAGATTAAAACAATTAAGAAAACCCCATAAACTCTTCCCTCTACTAATGATTAGAACATTAGCAATAAGTGCCATCGAAGCTATTCTAATATATCACAGCCTTTCCCCAGCCCTGACATTTCCCTTCTTTAAAAAAAATTTTTTTGCCGGGCGCGGTGGCTCACGCCTGTAATCCCAGCACTTTGGAAGGCCGAGGCGGGCGGATCACAAGGTCAGGAGATCGAGACCATGGTGAAACCCCGTCTCTACTAAAAAAAATAGAAAAAAATTAGCCGGGCGCAGTGGCGGGCGCCTGTAGTCCCAGCTACTCGGGAGGCTGAGGCCGGAGAATGGCGTGAACCCGGGAGGCGGAGCTTGCAGTGAGCCGAGATTGCGCCACTGCACTCCAGCCTGGGTGACAGAGCGAGCGAGACTCCGTCTCAAAAAAAAAAAAAAAAAAAAAAAAAATTTTTATGGGATATTAATAATATGTTCATAATATGAGGTAAGAATCCACTTCCTTTTCTGTTATGAATATTTTGGAAAATATTTCAAACAAATGAAAAGTTCCAAGTCCAATAGAAACAATTTTTTTCCTAAACCATGTTGCCACATGATGTCCCATCACTACTGAATTGAATATCTGTTTCCTACAAAGTATTCTCCAGAGGTTGGGTGCGGTGGCTCGCACCTATAATCCCAGCACTTTGGGAGGCCAAGACCAGGAGAATACTTGAGCCAGGAGTTCAAGACCAGCCTGGGCAACATAGTGAGACCCCATCTCTACAAAAAATAATAAAAAAATAGCCAGTCATGGTAGTGCATGCCTATAATTCCAGCTGCTTGGGAGGCTGGGGTGGGAGGATTGCCTGATACCAGGAGGTGGAGGCTGTAGTGAGCCATGTTCATGCCACTGCATTCCAGCCTGGGTGACAGAGTGAGACTATATCATCTATCTGTCTATCTATCTGTCTATCTATATCTATCTAGCTAGCTCTATCTTCTGCACAACCACAATAATAATAATCAAAATTGAGAAATTAATGTGTGTAGATCACAGCTGTTCAACTAGCCTCTGTTAACATCTCACCAATTGAAACAAAAATGTCTCTAACCCCACTTTGTTCCTGATGTAGGGAGGGCAAGGCTATTCTCTGACTTGTCTTGGAGCCCTGCTGTCTAGGGGTTAGGGAAATCCCACACTCAGCCCCCACTCCCACCACCATAGTTCTTCAGTGGATGGAGAATTGTTGAGAACATGACCTTCACTTTTCTGGCTCGGCATCCAGCACAGGGTCTCACTGTTACCCAGGCTGGAGTGCAGTGAGCAATGATTGTGCTACTGCACGATCACGGTTCACAGCAACCTTGACCTCCTGGAGCTCAAGTGATCCACCTCAGCCTCCCAAGTAGCTGGGACTACAAGCATGCACCACCACACCCGGCTAATTTTTTTCTATTTTTTTGTAGAGATAGGGGTCTCACTCTGTTGCCTGGGCTGGTCTCAAACTCCTGGGCTCAAGTGATCCTTCCACCTCGGGCCTCCCAAAGTCCTAGGATTATAGACTTGAGCCACCATGCCCGGCATTAAAGAATCCACTTCAAGATACAGAGCCTTTTTCTGAAAGATCCCTGTTTGTGTTGCCTGTGAATCCTACATGCCATAGAGAATTTTTATCTCCACTTTGTTGTTATTCCTGGCACCTTAACAGAGTGTCAATGTAGATTTCTGGATACCTATTCTGCCTAATGCTGATCCTTGTTCAGCTATATACTGTGCAAGTCTTTGCATCTGTCCTTTGTTCTTGATCCCTGAATGAAAGTCTAGGCAACCAGGGCTTCCTCCCAGGGTGAACAAATAAGCAGTGAGATCCCTGGCCTCATTCCTGGTTAATTGTATACATGGCCCGAGAAGCCCATGTTAGAAGCCCTGCACCTCTTCTAGATATGCCTGAAAACATCTTGTTAAATCTCCTGGATGATAAGAAGTGGTCCCTGGCCAAGTAAAATCCTTCCTGTGAAAATCAATTCCTAAAAAGCTTTCCCTTGGTGAACTGGATCTGACCACAGAGTTAGGAAGCCTGGAGGATCTGCCGCTGCATGGGAGTTGAGAGTGAGGGAGTCTCGTATCTTAGTACATTTTGAAAAGAAAAACAATGCCAGTCACACCCATTTTAAGGTATTGTGGGTCAGAATCATTTCTGAAGTCTACTTTGCTGAGCAGTTTTTTCCACTTAGTATATTTGGTGTAAGATACTATTTTCTCTGATTATCCTTGGCCATTTGGCCCAGAAGAACTGCATCTTAATTGATCCTAATGTCTGATCCTCCCCAAGTGTCCAGTCACAAATATCAATCAAGGTACTGTGGAGTCAGATGGTAGCTGCTTCCACAGCTTGTGGCCTTTGTAATATCAATTCGCCACCCCTTACCTAGGTTTAAGTTTTGACATCTTAGCACTGTTTCCATACCGGAGAAGCTGTACACCTTCGCCCTGGAGGCTCCTACTTTCCCTCCACTGACCACAGCTTTAAGTCTTGCCTCTGAGCTGGGCACTGGACTTTCACCTCCTTGGTTAGGGAAGTAGGCTAGGGTTGCATCATTAACATGGTATGTAACACCTGTCAGGCCCCACGCATTTGACCATGCCCTTTTCTTTGAGGAAAAGAGCTGTGTCTCCTCACAGAGGGCTCTATTCCTGTCTAGATATGGGATCATTGCCCAGGGACTGCTATCTGCAACACAAAGAGCATCAATGAGAAATTTTGAAATTTTAGCCAACTAAAGTTACATGCCTGCTAACCAGGGTAGGCTTGTTTATGCTGTGATTGGTTAGAAATTGGTGCCCAAATACAGTGGCATGGGAAAACACATGTTTATTTCATGCTAATTATCACCACATGATAGAACTGTACTCCGTAGAGTGACTTAGTCCAGGCTGACAGAGGTTCTCCATCCTGTACCTGCCACCGGGAACACACAGCCTTCCTAGTCTACAGGGAAGTGGGAGAGACAGTGGACAGTCCCCAGAAGGCTTGGCTTTTACTCAAAGACCCTGGCCAGAACTATCCAAACGGCCCCACCTCATTGCAAAGGGGCTGAGGAGTACTCAGGAGGAGAATTGTATGTTAGAGAACGTTAGGGGTGGCCACCACAGGGGGCACCTGGCATTTTCCCCAAAATGACTGAGTTTAATATAAGCATATGTGTTAAGGTCTTATCTGTTCACACTTGAAACAGAATCCCATATACATACTTCTTGAATTTCTCTCTTATACATTGTTCCTCTCCTCACCCAGTTTTTCTAGCCTTCAGCTGTATCTCTTGGGGGATCCTGCAACCATCATCCCAAGACAGTGGTCCCATTCTGAGCGCTGACCTTGGAGGGCAAGGACATGTCCCCAAATTCTTGAGTGGAGCACATGCAACCAAAGAAACCTCTAGTGTTTCATTTTGATAACCTTGCATAGGATAATTCTGATGTGTGATTGTGCACAATATTTCCTCCTAGTAGTGAGGCTAAGAAGATTGGGGTTTGGGGGTGGCAAATGGGCAAGAGAACAGCATCCTGCCACATATAAGTGAGGGTAGTTATTCCAATAACAATAGCACTTTCATTTTAATTCATTCTATGTAACGTTTTCAGTAGGAGAGAAGGATTATAGAGGAGAGGACAGAGGCCAGAGAGCCAGGGAAGATTCTTTTAAATGTTTGTTTATTATATTATTTTATGTGATATTATATTGAAGAGGCCGAAAGTGCCAGGAGAGAGGAGAAGAATGAAAAGTTAGATGATAATCCAGTGAGCAAGGTTCTTGTGGAGACAGAAGGAAAATGGTGCCCCAAAACAGGTATTTATTTGGCCTGGAATTACTGTCTGGTCTTTTAACTTCCTCTCCGTGCTTCTGTATCCATGCTCCCCTATCCTTCTCCAAAGCCTCATCTCTGATGGCTTCATTTCACTGTCTGGGCACTCTCCGTTCCCCATTCTGTGTTTCTCCTGAGTCTAGCGTACCCCTCCCAGCTGCCTCATGCTGCCATGCTGTGATTTTTGTTTACCACTGTTGGTAGTTCAGAACTACAGTATACCTGGGGCCCCCTATATCAAGACTGCCTCTCCCCTTTTAAAGAGAATAACTTTTGTTCTATTAGATAAAACCACCTTATTCTCTTTTGTAATATTCTAGAGCAACTAGCTCTCTTAGAATATTAGTATACTTAATACCTCCCATTTATAATTTTTTCTCAGTGCACTCAAGGTCTTGAGTCCCTTGTCCTCACTGTGCAGGACCTGGCAGTGAATCCACCCCTTGGGATGTGGTGGTAGGTAGATTCTGTTACCGCAAATGGGAGTACACTTCCCCCATGGGTCAGAATGGTGTTACAGGGATGTGGTAAGAACAAATCTGCATTCAGCAGGACACAGTGGCCAGCAGATGGAGCCAGCCAGAAGAATTCAGGAGCAGGTGATAACCCACACGTCCGGTGAAGCAGGTGGAAGTACCTGGAAGTAGGTTCTCAGCCACTAGGCCCAGATATAGGATTTCATGTCTCTTCAAGGGAAACTGACAGGAGAAACATCTGTGCCAAGCTTAGAGAGAAGGCCTTGAGGGCATGTCAGAGCTCAGGTATCGGGACTGGGGTCAACGGACATGGTCAGACTCTGAGTGAGGCCCATGCTTTGTCCTCCAGAGTGAAAGTCTCTCTCAGCTCAGCTGAGCTCTGGTTCCAGAGTCATCTCTGTGGTTGACCTGCAGGTGGGGATCAAGTGGTTGCACTGCGGACAGAAAAGGGCTGACAGGACAGAGGGGAAGGGAGGGAAGGCCCAGCACATTATGAAAACCCAGCGAGGCTGGGCGCGGTGGCTCAGGCCTGTAATCCCAGCACTTTGGGAGGCCGAGGAGGGCGGATCACTTGGGGTCAGGAGTTTGAGACCAGCCTGATCAACAGAGTGAAACCCCATCTCTACTAAAAATACAAAATTAGCCGGGCATGGTGGCATGCGCCTGTAATCCCAGCTACTCAGGAGGCTGAGGTGGGAGAATCACTTAAACCCAGGAAGTGGAGGTTGCTGTGAGCTGAGATCATGCCATTGCACTCCAGCCTGGGCAACAAGAGCAAAACGGTCTCAAAAAAAGAAAGAAACAAAGAAAAACCAGCGAAGGCCCAGCTTGAGCAGCCAATGGCACAAGGACGCCACTGTAACTGACAGACACGCCTGCTCTGCCGCTGGGCCTGATCAGAACCTGGAGTTCTGATCAGTACCAGGCACTATTTTGAAGCACCGTGTCTGGTTTCCGTCCTCTTTTGCTGTCACGTGGCAGAAAATTCCTCTCTCATGCCATCCTTGGAAAAGTCCTTTCTTCAAAAAGATCTCCCTTTCATAGTCCTCCCATTAGAATCCTTTGCACTCTGTACAAAAAGACAAACATTCTGATAAGTCCATCAATTAGGCAGAGTTGTTGGAGACCCAAGGAGATGGGCTACAGAAGTCTTTATACACACACCGGGTGGTACTCACTGTCTCTCAGCACCAAATTCACTTACTGGTACTTTGCTCTGTGGTGCCAGGGCTGGGAGCTGTGTATTTCTCGCATTCTGTCTCCAGCTGACCTTCTGACCATGGGCAGCACCAGTAAGAGCCTGAGACTACCTTCTGTCTCCAGTGCCTGTCAGCGACTCTCCGGCGACAGGCAACGGCGCCAGCTCCAGACTCCAACTGCTCTGGGCCTCCCAGCATCAGCCACACCATGCCCTTCAGAAGTCCCAGCACCGGACGGGCACAGTGGCTCACACCTGTAATCCTAGCACTTTGGGAGGCTGAGGCGGGTGGATTGCCTGAGCTCAGGAACTCGAGACCAGTCTGGGCAACATGGTGAAATCCCGTCTACACTAAAATACAAAAAATTAGCCGGGCATGGCAGCGTGCGCCTGTAATCCCAGCTACTCAGGAGGCTGAGACAGGAGAATCGCTTGAACCTGGGAGGCGGAGGTTGCAGTGAGCTGAGATGGAGCCACTGCACTTCAGCCTGGGCGACAGAGCAAGACTCCATCTCAAAAAAAAAGTCCCAACACCAGCTGGGGCAGAGGGCGGGGGGGGCGGGGGGGGCGGGGGGGGCGGTCCCCTGAAAGTTTCTGGTTTCTCGTAGCCCACCTCTTCCTTTTTGTCTTCCAGTTTAAAGAATGGCAGCTGCTTTTTGTGGTTGGTTGCTAATCTCTGGGTTATCTCAGCAGCCCTTACATGCTGTTTCAGCTTTGTCTGGGTAAACATTTCCTGGTATTAATTTTGACAAACCTGCCATGCTTTCCGTTTTCTGAATGGACCCTAATGTATAGATGATTGTATTTATTTACCCATATATGTATTTATAGTTATACTTGTTTCATTATGGGAATACATTCTGAGAAATGTGACATTAATTGATTTTATGGTTGTGCAAAACTTTTAGCTTGTACTTACCCCAAGATGGTGCAGCCTACTATACACTTAGGCTAAATGGGATAGCCTATTGCTTCTAGGCTACAAACCTGTACAGCACGTTACTGTCCTGAATACCATAGGCAATTGTAACACAATGGTAAGTATTTGTGTATCTAAACAGAAAAATACATAACAAATAAAGTATAAAAGATAAAAAATGGTACACCTGTGTAGGCCACTTATCCATGGAATTTGTTCTGGGTGAGTCAGTGAGTGAATGGTGAGTGAATGTGAAGGCCTAGGACAGTACTGGACAATATACTGTACACTTAGGCTGCACTAAAGTTATGAGCAAATACTTTTCTTCGATAATAAATTAACCTTAGCTCACTGTAACTTTCCTACTTTATGAACTTTTCCATTTATAAAATACTTTTTGACTCTTTGTAATAATAGCTTAAAACACATGCATTGTACAGCTGTATAAATATATTTTCTTTATATCCCCTTTTCCATAAGCTTTTTTCTATTTTTACATTTTTTACTTTAAAATTTTACTTTTCAATTTGTTTGTTAAAAATGAAGACACAAACACATTATCCTAGGTCTATACAGGGTCCGGATCATCAATACTTTCCACCTCCACATCTTGTCCCACTGGAAGGTCTTCAGAGGCAGTCATATGCATGAAGCTGCCATCTCCTCAGATAGCAATACCTTCGTCTGGAAAATCTCCTGAAGCACCTGAGGTTTTTTTACAGTTAACTTTTTTTTTTTTTAATAAGTAGAAAGAATATACACTAAAATAATGATAAAAGTACAGACAGTAAATACATAAACCACTAACAGTCATTTATTATCATTATCAAGTATTAGGTACTGCACATAATTGTATGTGGTAGATTTTTACACAAGTGGCAGTGCAGTGGGTTTGTTTACATCAGCATCACCACAAATGTGGGTAATGCCTCTCACTATGACATTACGATGGCTATGATGTCACTAGGCAATAGGAACTTTTTAGCTCCATTATAATTTTATGGGACCTTCGTTGTATATAGGGTCTGTCGTTCACTGAAATGTTGTTATGTGGTGATAACTGTATTTATATATATGTGACCAGTGTTTAAAAAAATCAGAAGATATTTTCAACAAAAGCATAGTAATACGACCAAAAATCATTAACACAAAACAAAAGGAAAAAAAAAGTTTGAGACCAGCCTGGGCAATGCAGGCAAGACCCTGTTTCTACAAAATAGCAATAATAGTAATAATAATAAATTAGCCAGGCATGGTGTGGCATGCTTGTAGTCCTAGCTACTCAGGAGCCTGAGGCAGGAGGATTATTTGAGCCCAGGAGTTCAAGGCTGCAGTAAGCTATAATCACACCACTACACTGCAGCCTGAGTAACAGGGAAACTTGTATCCAAAAATAAAAATAAAAACATAAAAAATAAAATGGATTCAAAAAATAATTTTTGCATATGGTGCGAGGAATAAATAAAAGTTCATTTAAAAACAAAAAAGTAACCTAGAAAAGGAATGTTAAAAATTTTAAGCTGAGAAAAAATGTACACCTTTAACATCTTTATACAGCTTTTCTACTTTTTACTGGGTGAGGAGATTGAGCTCTTGCCAAGAATGTGGTTATGGCTGGGTGCAGTGGCTTATGCCTGTAATCCCAGCACTTTGGGAAGCTGAGGCAAGAGGATCACCAGAGCCCAGGAGTTCAAGATCAGCCTGGCCAACATAGCGAGACCTCATCTCTACAAAAAATACAAAAATTAGCCAGGCGTGGTGACACACACCTGTAGTCCTGGTGACTAGGAAGGCTGAGGCAGAAGAATCATTTGAACCCAGGAGTTCAAGGCTGCGGTGAGCTAAGGTCATACCACGGCACCCCAGCCTGGGCGACAAAGTGAGACTGTCAAAAAAAAAAAAAAAAAAAGAATGTAGTTATGCTAAAGATAATGAGTTATATTTCCAAAGCTTCTGCAGAACTTTTGAGCTGCAAAGAAAAAAAGACCAAGAAGTTGGTCCTTTGTTCCGCAGAGTGTCATAGACAGTCTTTAGATAGGCCGACAGGGGCCCGGAGCTTAGTTTCACAGGGAATGGGTTTGCCTATTGCTTTGCATCAGAGATTAGCAAGAATTTTGGAGAATATCTAGGGACCAATAAAGATGGAAGCAGAGAGGGCCTAAGGAGGTGCACAGCCAGCAAGTGCCCCCATGTGATCAATGAATTTTAGAATATCGGTACCTAATGTTCAACTGAATTACAACTATAAATCATAATTATAAAAGTAATATAGGCTTGCCATAAAATATTTAAGCAGTTTAAAAGTATTTAGAGTAAAAACGCCTTCCCCTCAACCATGTAAATAGCCAAAGAAATTATACCATATATATTATTCACTAGCTTTCTTTTTTCACTTAACAATACATCCTTCTAATGTCTAAGTAGTATTCCTTGTTATGAATATAACAATTATACTGTAATATTCTCCAATTCATGGACATTTAGGTTGTTTTGATTTTTAAATTATCATAAAAAACGATGTCCTGTGACTTACCTACTTGTTCATGAGCACGTAATTCTGTAGGAGAGATTCCTAGAAAGGAAATTGACCAGACACTGACAAATTGCCCCAAGCAGTGTTCTGCGAACCCTCCCGCCTATGGCCTAGGGATGCTTCTCCACATCCCCACAGAGTAGATGTTCTCAATCTTTAAAAATGCTCTCCAGTCTGATTGGCAAATCAGGCCACCTCTGTATTTCACATTCCTTGCTTAACAACAAAGCTGAGCATTGTTAATATATTCGTTAGTCAATTGTGTTGCTTTTCCTATGGATTGCTTTTTTGTATCTTTGCTTATCATTTCTGTTGGGGTGCTCATTTCTCTTACCAATTTGTAGAAATTCGCAGCTACATCATGGATCTGAACCCCTTGCTATATGTGTCACACATGTTTTTGGCTTGTCTTTATTTCCATGGCACATCTAGGAAGATGTGAACAGCCACTGTGGCCCCGGTTTTGGGATGGAGAGACAGCTCTTCCGAGAGAGGGCAGCCAAGGTAAAGAAACACAGATGAGCCATGGAAAGAGGGCATCTGTCTTCAGTCACCTGTGCAGGGTGAGCAGTGATGTGTTGAGAAAAAAGTGTATGATTTGGAGATTAAAAGGCTACAGTTCATCCCCTGCTAGCTATGTGACCGTGGAAAAATGGTCTAACCGCTCCAAGGCTCAGTTTCTTCTATAAAGAGAGGAAGTAATGGTTACTTCATACAGGACTGTTGTGTGAAACAAATGAGTAAATTCATGTAAAGGACTTGCTTCGGGGCCTGACATCCAATCAGTGTTTGAGCAATGAACAGTTTACAGTGTGAACCCAATAAAATCACACGCTCAGATGCCTTTTGACGATTTTAAAGGGTTGTGAACACATACGTAAGTAGCTGTTAGTTTTACACACAATTATCCATGTCAAGTACTGCACTAGAAGTCTGTGAAACATTCAGCCACTCTCTTAGTTCTGAGTTTGGAGACTGGAATGCTCTCTGAGAGTGTCAGGTGTCCTCCCACGTTCACTGATTGGCAAAGGGGAGATGGGGGCTGGGAAGGGGGAGGCTCACTCAGGAGTCCAGACAGTGGTGGGGACAACCTGAGTGCTCAGTCGTAAAGAGGAAAGGCAGAATTTTTCCTTGCTATGGCTGGAACAAAGGCACTTTTGATGCTGGAAAACTTCATAGATGGAAAATTTTTACCTTGTAGCTCATACATAGATTCTTACGACCCATCAACGGGGGAAGTGTATTGCAGAGTGCCAAATAGTGGAAAAGATGAGGTGAGTATATGCACTTAAAGAAGACTGAAATGTGTTTAATATGTTGGCCAATTATGGGTAACAATTTTCTAAAAGCAGAGGCAGTTGGGGGAAGATGTAGGATTGTTAAACATGATAGAAGGAAGATTTGAGTTCTGAGAAGATTTACCTTGTAACTGGACTGTATGATACATAGAACAAACCTCTTACTATATTCAGAAGTAAGTCATTTTCTAGCCAACCTAACACAGCCCTGTGTGCAGTTCTTTTTTTTTGTAATTCTCAAACATTTCCTAATCAGTGTCTAGTACAAAGTATTATTTGTAAGAGTTATCGCTTTGTTAAATATTCCCTTTTCTCCACCAAGCACTGCTTAAATTTACCACTATATCCATGGAATTTAAAAAAATGTGTGGCGTTACTAAAACAAACAAGCAAAAAACTGTGGGCTTTATTTTAGATTGTCTTCTCATAATTTCTCATGTCTTCAAAATACCTAGTAAAATAAAATCAATCATTTGAATGATGAAACTCAAAATCAAATTCCCATATATTTTTGGAGTTAGATTTAACAGCATCTTTTTTCTTATTCAAAGTGTTTAATGGCATATGCATTACATTTTTTTAGCAATGTAGTATTAATTTTACTTGGAGAATTTTGTAAAATATTTGAGATATATTTGATTAGCTATCAATTATTGCACTGAGAATGTAAATATATCTGAAGTGGTAAATGTAGCTGATGTATATATAGTCATCTAATGCCTTATGAATTATAATTTATTATTTTTAAGGCACAAAGAGCTAGATTATTTAAAATATAATTATAGCCTTTATATAAAGATACATATTCTATGCAAAGTTTTTTTTGAAGAACACTGCTATTTTTTTTCTTTTTTGTTAATACTTCAAATCCGTCTTGCATTTAAAATAAACCTTTAGACTTAGGGATTAATGTTTGCAAATGTTGGTTAATGCATTGGTTAAATTATAATCTGCAATTTTGTTTGCTTCAAATGACCTAACACAGCTCTGGGAAATCCAGCTTTGTGTTTTCCACTCTTCCTTGTTTGCCAAAGTGAAGTTAAAAATGACAAACATGCCAATTTCAGCTGAAATATTTCCTGCAGTTAACTGCTCATACCTTTTTAGAAAATAGAGTGAGGTATGGATGCACTAGCTAGTAGAGTAATAGATATGTTCAATTTCTCAGCAATCCAACTTCCAAATATCCTATCTGATCCCATAAGTCATAGTTTTTTTCTGGCTTCAAAAATATGGTTACCATACAAACCGCATGTCCAATTTCCCAAAACATCACTCAGAAAAATGTTGCTGGTGCTCCCATTTATTCAGCTTTTGCTATGTGCTTTGCAGTCATTAAGCTCTTTTTAAAAAAAATTAAAAAAGTAATACATAATAATTGTACATCTTTATGGGCATATGCAACATTTTGATACATGCAGTGTGTCATGCTCAAATCAGGGTAATTAGGATCTCCATCACATTAAACATTTATCATTTCTTGGTGTTGGGAACATTCCAAATCGTTCTTCTAACTATTGTGAAATATACAATAAATTATTGTTAACTATTGTCACTCTACTAGAACTTATTCCTTTTAACCATATTTTTGTATTAATTAGCCAACCTCTATCCTCTCCTCTACCCTTCCCAGCCTCTGGTAACCATAATTCTACTCTCTACCTCCATGAGATCAACTTTTTTAAGCTTCCACATATGAGTGAGAACATGTAATACTTGTATTTTTGTGCCTGGCTTACTTCACTTAGCATAATATCCTCCAGCTGAAATCATGTTGCTGCAAATGACAGGATTTTGTTCCTTTTTATGGCTGAATAATATTCCATTGTGTATATATACCATATTTTCTTTATCCATTCATCTGTTGATAGACATTAGGTTGAGTTCATATCTTGACTATTGTAAATAGTGCTGCAACAAACATGGGGTACAGGTATCTCTTCAGTATACCGAGTTCCTTTTCTTTGGATAAATTTCCAGTAGTGGGATTGCTGGATCATATTGTTGTTCTATTTTTAGTTTTTTTTTTTAGAAACCTTTATATGTTTTCCATAATGGCTGCACTAATTTACTTTCACACCAACAGTGTATGTGTCTTCCCTTTTTTCTGCAGCTTCAACAGCCTTTTTTATTTCTTGTTTTTTAATAATAGCCATTTTAACTGGGATGAGATGATAGCTCGTTGTGGTTTTGACTTGCATTTCCCTAATAGTTAGTGATGTTAAGCATTTTTTATATACTTGGCCATTTGTACGTCTTCTTTTGTGGACTATCTAGTTAGATCATTTGCCTATTTTGAAGTTGGATTTGTTGGTGGGGGCTATTGAGTTGTATATGTATACATAAAAGCTCAAGCTCCTTATATATTCTGGTTATTAATACCTTGTCAGATGGATAGTTTGCAAATATTTTCTCCCATTCTGTAGGTTGCCTGTTAACTCTGTTGATTGTTTCCTCTGTCGTGCAGAAGATTTTTAGCTTAATGTTATTTTATTTATTTATTTATTTATTTATTTATTTATTTATTTAATTTTCTTTTGTTGCCTGTACTTTTGAGGTCTTACCCAAAAAAATCTTTGCCCAAATCAATGTCCTGAAGTATTTACCCTGTGTTTTCTTACAGTAGTTTCAAAGTTTTGAGTCTTAACATCTGTCTAAGTCTTTCTTTAATCTGTTTTGATTTGATTTGGTGAGAGATAGGGGTCTAGTTTCATTCTTCTGCATATGGTTATCCAATTTTCCCAGCACCATTTATTGGAAAGACTATCTTTTCACCAATGCATATTTTTGGCAGCTTTGTAAAAAACGAGTTGGCTGTAAATGCATGGATTTATTTCTGGATTATCTATTCTGTTTCATAGGTCTATGTGTGTGTTTTTACACCAGTGCCATGCTATTTTGGTTACTATAGTTTTGTAGTATATTTTAAAGTCTGGTAGTGTACATTCAGTAAGCCCTTTAACATGGATTATCCAAAGAAGCAAGTTATAACAACCTAGAAGTCTCTATTATGATCCTTATTTTACAGAGGACAGTGCTAACACTCTCATCTCTGATGCTTAGATCCATTGGTATGTGCACATGTGTGCACACACACATGCACACCTGTGTGCATAGCACATTTGCATTATAGCATTGCAGTTATAAGCACATACTAGAGTCAGACTGCCTGGTTCAAAGACAAGCTGCACCACTTGATATCCATGGCCTTGACTTAGGGCTGAACTTCTGCAAGGCTCAGTCTCCTCATCTATAAAATGAGGATAATAATGATATCTACTTTGTAGTGTTATTCTGAGGATTAAACAGACTAATATGTGTAAAGCCCTTAGTGCTTGGCATATAGTAAATGATTTCTATGTATTAGCTTATGCTAATATTATTGTATGTAGTACATTAATGTGTATTCTGTATTACATGGACATAAGATGTGCTATAAGGCAACTTAGAAAATATGAGTGGACTTGAATTTTCTGAATAGCAAAAAGATCAGATTTTTACATTGAGTAGGAATTCATGCTCCTCTTGTTGGCTGGCAGTGGGGCTTCCTCATGGCTGCAGCTAGTGGTGGAAGAAACCAAAGGAATCTCTTCCCCCATCCTGTCTACAGGTCCACATCTGAGATTTAGTTTTTGAGGTGAAGCCACCATATTTCTAGAATTTTCTAATTAAGATGAGAATCATTTTAAACCTTACTTCACCTCAGCTAAAAGTGACTGTATTAGTTCGTTCTCACACTGCTATAAAGATACTACCCAAGACTGGGTAATTTATTAAGGAAAGAGATTCAATTGACTCACAGTTCTGCATGGCTGGGGAGGCCTCAGGAAACTTACAATCATGGCTGAAGGGGAAGCAGGCATGTCTGGCGGCAGGTGAGACAGCGTGTGAAGCCCGGGAAAAACTATCATTTATAAAACCATAGATCTCATGAGAATTCACTCACTATCATGAAAATAGCCCCCACAAACCAATCACTTTCCTCTCTTGATGTCTGGGGATTATAATTCAAGATGAGATTTGGGTTGAGAAACAAAACCTAACCATATCAGTCAGTTTGCATGAGGAAAATGAAGGAGGGGTGTGGGTCAAGTTTTGCATAAGGGCTAGCACAGGCTTGGGTGGCTAGATTGCTTCAGGTCAAGTCCTCCAAAAAAGATGCTCACGGCTGCCAGAAGCCTATGGAAAAGGATTCTGAGTCTGAGCCAGGGCCCAGTGGTGGAAGACAGCTGTGATTCTAATAACTTTTCATGCATGTGAGAAAGGACAGGAGTGAGACACAGGTTAGGGATTTGTCATCTCTGGAGAAGGCATTACTTAGACATTGCTAGAGAGAAGAGAAAGGCAGAAGAGGACTTGAAAATTATTTTGCCTACATCACATTTTGGCCATCAGTTGATCCTGCCCATACCTTCTCATACATATATTGTTTCCTTTTGTATGTAACTCTAAAAGCAAGTACCCAAGCCATCTGTTCAGCCACAAATCTCCTCTTCCCCAGTAAGGCCTCTTCCACTGGGCAGAACCAGGCAGTAGGCAGAGCAACCTGTGATCCTGGGAACCACCAAAATCTGGGTTTGAGTCCTGATTCTGCCACTTATTAGCTGTGTGACCTATGGCAAGTTACTTGAGTTTCTGTGTCTCAGTTTTCTCCTCTGTAAATTGGGCATAGAAATACTTATTTTATAGAATTTTAAAAGGACTTAAACAAAATAATTTGTATAAAGTATTTAGCATATTCCCTTATATAAAAATTAGTCAATAAATTATGAATATAATTAGTCATTTCAAGTGAAATTGACAATCTGAGGATGTGATTTCACCCAAAATTTCAGACCTTATAAGATATGTCAGAGCTGAGTTAGAAGCTTTAGAGATTCCACATATCTAGATTAATTTTCTTCTTCTGTAATATATATACTATATATATGCACTATATATATAATATATACATTTTTTTGAGACAGGGTCTCAGTCTGTCACCTAGGCTGGAGGGCAGTGGCACAATTACAGCTCACTACAGCCTCTACCTCCTGGGCTCAAGTGATCCTCCCACCTCAGCCTGCTGAGTAGCTGGGAGTACAGCCATGCACCATCATGCCCAACTAATTTTTTTAAAACAACGTTGTGTAGAAACAGGGTCTCACTATGTTGACCAGGCTGGTCTCAACCTCCTGGGCTCAAGAGATCCTCCCAACCCAGCCTCCCAAAGTGCTAATATTACAGGCATGAGCCATCACTCCTGGCCCACGATATTTTTAAAAATTCTAGTTTCTGAAGTGATTGAAAATGTACATCTGTTAAAATTCAAATAGCTTCTTTCTAATGCTCTGATTACCACATTCAGGATGCATTGGTTGAAATGGAGTGTGTTTCTTTGTTTCTGTGGTACCCCTCCTTTGCTGGTCATGTAAACACCTGTGTCATTTACTTGGTGGGTGGCCCAGCACTGGGGCATGCTGAATATTCAAAATTAGGTGTGGGCCAGACGTGGTGGCTCACACCTGCAATCCCAGCATTTTAGGAGGCTGAGGCGAGTGGATCACTTGCATTCAGGAGTTCGAGACCAGCCTGGTCAGCATGGTGAAACCCCATTTCTACTAAAAATACAAAATTAGCCATGCCTGCAATCCCAGCTACTCAGGAAGCTGAGGTGGGAAAATCACTTGAACTCCAGAGGCAGAGGTTGCAGTGAGCCAAAATTGCACCACTGTACTCCAGGCTGGGCTACAGAGTGAGAATCTGTCTAAAAAAACAACAACAAAAAAATGAGGTGTATGGAGACCTGAGGATTCTGGTTTCGTCCATCCCCTCAGGAGTAGCAGCTTTAAGGTGACCCTCTCTCCCATTTGCTCCTCAAAGATCGAAGCCGCGGTCAAGGCCGCCAGAGAAGCCTTTCCCGGCTGGTCATCCCGCAGCCCCCAGGAGCGCTCGCGGGTCCTGAACCAGGTGGCGGATTTGCTGGAGCAGTCCCTGGAGGAGTTTGCCCAGGCCGAGTCTAAAGACCAAGGTGAGAGTTGCCTCTTAACTGTAACATGGGACTCAGGGCATCTCTGATTATTCATGTTACCCCTCCTGGGGCCATCGGACCAGCCCACATGCCTGCTCCTCTGTCAATAGTAGAAGTGGAGAGCAAACCCTCTCCTGCTCCAGGCCTGGGAAGGCCAGGATTTGCAGCTGGCCCACCCCATCTCATTCAGATGGCCAGAGAAAGTCACATGGCTGGACCCAAAAGCTGAGGGGCAAAGAAATATACTCTGTCCATTGGATGAAAGGAAGTGCAAATATATACAGCAAAGGGCATGGACATAGAGAGATGAAGAACTAGGGCTGATCATGCAGTCTCCTACTCATTCTAAGCAGAAAATTTCAAAGCAAAGATAATTCGAAAAGCAGTTATGCAGTCAGGTTATTTAGGATGTTTTCTGATATGTCAGTCACCATTCCACCCCCGATACATTTTCTGATTTTTTTTTTCCACTCCTTCCCTGAGGTCAGGGTAATGGAGTAAATATCTGTAAATGTTTGCAAGAATATCTGTTAGGATAAGGCAAGAGTTTTAAAAATTATATGTGTGCTATAAACCAAGCCCAAATTAGAAAGCAGCCTGAGTCCTAAGCCCTTGAAAAGGAAATAGTTCTCTGTTGGTGTTCCTGGCCAGTCTCCCTACATCGCTAAAGAGAACTCAGTAGCAGTCCAGGTAAGCTTCTATTTCTCTTTCTACTCCATCCAGGAGCGAGGACGTGCAGGGCATGTGATGGGCGAGCAGGTGCCATGCAGCATCCCATGCCAGGGAATTCCCAGCCGCCCTTCTGATGACTCTCCCATGTGTTGAGAGGTCATGAAATACACATTCCACGTGTGTGAAAGTGTTTCGTTTTCTGCTGTGCAAATACAACGGTCCTAACACCCATATTTCAATGCCTTTGTCACAGGTACAAAGCCTGGTGACTGAATTGCAAGAGTTTGTGTGGGTGAAGTGGTGGCATCTGGCAAACTGAGGATGAGAATGATGTGTTCAGTCCACAAAACAAAGATTATTGACTCCATTTAAACCCCCCACTTCAGTTTCCAACCTTATACCGAAATATTTTATGGTTTTGTCAAACCATGATCAAATATTTGTGAGGTCAAGAAATGCCTGCCCCAGGCTGGAAGGAATCCAGGCCGTTTCAGTGTGAGTTGGGACACGTGGGCGGTGGAAGCTGACGGATAGAGTGTCCCCATTAGCCGATAGTGCTTTATGTTGTTTGCTTCTTACAGGGAAAACCTTAGCACTGGCAAGAACCATGGACATTCCCCGGTCTGTGCAGAACTTCAGGTTCTTCGCTTCCTCCATCCTGCACCACACGTCGGAGTGCACGCAGATGGACCACCTGGGCTGCATGCACTACACGGTTCGGGCCCCGGTGGGAGTCGGTAGGTGCTGTTCAGTGAGAGCCCGCCTCCTGCTTATGCTTGCAGATGCTCACAACATTCTATGTCATTGTCCTCAAGGAACAGGCTAAGGAAAAGGAAAAGCTGATATTTTTCTTTTACCTAAAATCCATTGGCCTAAAAAATCTATTTCTAGTTTATTTTATTTGTGTCAAATTCCCTACTTTTGTTTTTTTAAACAGAGTCTCTCTCTGTCGCCCAGGCTGGAGTGCAGTGGCATGATCTCGGCTCACTAGCCACCACACCTAGCTAATTTTTATATTTTTAGTAGAGACAGGGTTTCACCATGTTGGCCAGGCTAGTCTCGGACTCCTGACCTCAAGTGATCCTCCCACCTTGGCCTCCCCAAGTGCTGGGATTACAGGCATGAGCTACCATGCCAGGCCTCATGTTCTCGACTTATTCCTGAAACATTATCTTGGAAAATCATAGGGAAAAGAATGATGCTAAGAGTAAATACATAAATTCACATGCTAGGATTTTTTTTTTCTACTTATATTTAAAAAAGGAAAAACCAGGCTGGGCGCAGTGGCTCACACCTGCAATCCCAGCACTTTGGGAGGCCAAGATGGGTGTATCATCTGAGGTCAGGAGTTCGAGACCAGCCTGGCCAACATGGTGAAACCCTGTCTCTACTAAAAATGCAAAAAATTAGCTGGATGTGGTGGGGCGCCTGCAATCCCTGCTACTTGGAAGGCTGAGGCAGAGTCATTTGAACCCGGGAGGCTGAGGTTTCAGTGAGCTGAGATCATGCCATTGTACTCCAGCCTGGGTGACAAGAGTGAGGTTCCATCTGCAACAGCTACTTGGGAGGCTGAGGCAGGAGAGTAGGTTGAACTCGGGAGTCGGAGGTTGCAGTGAGCTGAGATCGGGCCACTGCACTCCAGCCTGGGTGATAGAGCGAGACTCCGTCTCAAAAGAAAAAAAAAAAAGGAGGAACTATTTATGTACATTAAATAATTAATAAGCGTAGGGCATGTAGTATGGTGCCAGGTATGTGATAAATAAGCCTCTACTGAGAACTTTCTTACTTCATGCATTCCTTTGCCTCTTGACCTTTGGAGGAACGTATAAATAAATGTCTGCGATGACTAAAACTTTCCACTAGATGTCACTGTTTCCTCGAAGAAAAAAACAATCATTTTTTAACTTGTTACATTTTATGAATATAAGTTAAAAGGAAAAAAAAATTGGGACATCTCATTGCTTTGGTTCCTTGAAACCTTCAGAAATTATGTTTTCAAGGCATTGTGGAAAGCTCTACCTCCTCCTAAGAAACGTGCTAATACATTTTGCTGCAAAAATATTTTTATCCCCTAAAGAATGGATTTTTCAATGGGAAATGTAATAATCTAAGAGATGCATTTACTTTCATAGCACAGGCTTGAGGGAAGAGTATAAAATAAGGTGAATCAATTTCCTTTCAGAAGGTAGATTTTTATATTTGTGTGTTTTGTGGTTGGAAACCTGGGTAGTTTCAGAATATTGCATGGAGACACATTCTAGCTGCTGATTACATTATTCATCCAGCAAATCTCTCTGATCAGGATACAAGTGATAATCTAGAGAGAATTTTTATTTAAAAATATTTAGCCAAAATGGATGTCACAGTCTATGTGCCAAAGTTTATTGGCTTTACTGATAGGAGGGCCCTCACAAGGAATACGCCGAACCTATTGGCCCCTATTTTATGAATAATTATAGAAAGCTTGAGATTTTATGTCTCAACCCACAACAGATTTGAAATAAAGGTAAAGAAACGTGTTAGAAGAAATAACAGCCGGACAGTTAAAATAATGAGGAAGGAGACGTTTTTGAAAAAGTAAAGCTCAGTCTATAAATCTCAAAATGCATCACATTCTGGAACTGTTTAGTGATAGGTGACAACTGTTTTTTTATTTTTTATATTTTTTTGAACTTCCAGGGGACATGTGCAGGATGTGCAGGTTTGTTACATAGGTAAATGTGTGCCATGGTGCTTTGCCGCACCTATCAACCCATCACCTAGGTGTTAAACCCAGCATGCATTTGCTCTTTATCCTGATGCTCTTTCCCCGACCTTCCCTGACAGGCTCTGGTGTGTGTTGTTCCTTTCCCTGTGTCCATGTGTTCTAATTGTTCAGCTCTCACTTATAAGTGAAAACATTCAGGTGTTTGGTTTTCTGCTCCTGTGTTAGTTTGCTAAGGATAATGGCTTCTACCTTCATCCATGTGCCTGCAAAGGACATGATCTCGTTTCTTTTTATGGCTGTATAGTATTTCATGGTGTATATGTACTCCATATTCTTTATCCAGTCTATTATTGATGAGCATTTGGGTTGATTCCATGTCTTTGCTATTGCTATTGTGAATAGCAAAGTGCTGCAATGAACATACGCGTGCATGTATCTTTGTAACAGAATGATTTATATTGCTTTGGCTATATGATAGGTGACAACTCTTTAGCTCTGGAGTTTGTGTTGCTGTTGTTCATAATCATGAACCATCCAGAAATGGGTAAATCATATTGACTTTACTCTATTTTAAAAGGTGCAGTTGCTTGGAATATATTTTAGACTCATTTCCCTGAAGGTGGCTACATATAAGCAAAGCTTGGGAAGAAGTTAGAAGAGTAAGCTAAGTTTCCTGCAGCATGAAGGAGTTTTGCGTTAATAACCCCACTTGGCCAGTCCGCCTCAGAGGGGTGTGCTCTCTGTCACAGGCAGTGCTTCTGCTCTCATCCCTTAGCTGGTCTAATCAGCCCGTGGAATTTGCCACTCTACTTGCTGACCTGGAAGATAGCTCCAGCGATTGCTGCAGGGAACACTGTGGTGGCCAAACCCAGTGAGCTGACCTCAGTGACGGCGTGGATGTTGTGCACTCTCCTGGATAAAGCAGGTAATTAGGTGTTGGGGTTGCGGGGCAGGCACAGAGTTGGAGCAAAGCTATAGTTTATAGAAATCTTCCACTCAGCAGCACAATTGATTCCAGTGACGCCTTGGGCTTTGTCTTCTGATCCTTGTCTGGGAAATCCCCTCCACCCACAGGGTTCCCTCATCCTGCGTCCTGTCTTCAACGCCAGAAAGGTGCTAATGCAGGTGAGTTCCACTCCCCAGGGTGGGCCACTGGCAGCACAATAGTGACACAGACTTAAACAGCCCCATCAAATCAAAGACACCAGCCTGCTCCAGAGAGTCAATTAAAATCTTAAATTGGGGCTCGGTGCGGTGGCTCACGCCTGTAATCCCAGCACTTTGGGAGGCTGAGGCAGGTGGATCATGAGGTCAGGAGATCGAGACCATCCTGGCTGATACGGTGAAACCTCGTCTCTACTAAAAATACAAAAAATTATCCAGGCATGGTGGCGAGCACCTGTAGTACCAGCTATTTGGGAGGCTGAGGCAGGAGAATGGCATGAACCTGGGAGGCAGAGCTTGTAGTGAGCTGAGATTGCACCACTGCACTCCAGCCTGGGCGACAGAGCGAGACTCTGTCTCAAAAAATAAATAAATAAATAAATAAATAAATAAATAAAATAATAATAATAAAAAATAAAATCTTAAGTTGGAATCACAAGTTAATCTTGATGACAATAAGAATATTGCTAGGTACACCTATAGTGTGCTTAGCTACAGAATACCTAGTAGAAGTAACCCGATTTTAAGAGCTCTAAATATACATCCTTCAGTTTTCCCTGCCTTTGGGACCGCTCCTGGAAAGCTAATACAATATGGCTTCTTCCTAGCATATCAAGGTTCACGCGTTTGCTCCTTGTTCTTTTTCTGGTAATAGTTTATTGGCCACATTCAGGATGCGCTCCTGGTTTTGTTCTGGGGTGTAGCTCCGCACAGGCACAGGCTGGCACTGTTTCAAGGCAGCAGGCGGGAGACCCCAGCAGCCCTCCTGTGAGAAGTCCCCTTAATGTAAGGTCTTTTGGCCACGTCACCCCACAGCCAGGGCAGGAGTGCTGGGTGGTGGGGACAGACTCACCGTCTGTCTAGCTGAGTCTTTCCTTGCTGCCTTTCAGCTCATAGAGGGGCACTGCTGGGCTCTCCTGTATCCACAGAATGCCCGGTGGGTAAGAGCCCATCCCTCTCTCCCTCTTCAGAACACCTTTCTTAGAAGCACAGACAGACACATTAACTTCCAGTAAACCCTAGCCAGTTCTTTAGTCCACGAGGAAGATGATGGCTCAAAACTGAGGCTGTTTAGGGAACGGCACTGGGCCTTCGGATCCCAGGTCCTCCGGAGGAATGAGGCCTTCCAGCCTAGGACTCTGGGTTGTCATCTGTGGACATCCCAGGCTTCGAAGTGGAGGGAGTGGGGTGGGGCATATAATTTCAAAGTGCCGACCCTTCCCATGTTCCTCCTCTACAAAAGACCCCACAGTCTAATCCCATTCTTTGTGAAATGAAGTCTGTGGTGTCTGCAAAGGCACGACATATTTCTTCCCTGCCTGGTGACTGCAGGTTCCCCAGAGTGGACTAGGCCTGGGGCTTCCCCTCTACTGGGACTTGGAGGCAGGGGTGGCGCCGCAGAACCGTGTTCCCTTAACCACTCTCTCCTGAGACCAAGCACGTCTGGATCAGTGATGAGTTATCTTTCCCAGCCAGTCTGTCCTGAATCTGGCCTGCATGAGAGTTTCTGTTTCCATCTCCGCACAGCATTGATCTTATTTCTTGTGGGCTAATAAGCCCATGAAACTAAGACAGTCCTTCTCCTCTTTCCTCCATGGGCTGAAACTTCCTCCCCTGACAAATACAGCATGTCATCTTCACCTTGCTCCTCTCTTGAGCCCTCGGTTTCTCCACTGGGATTGGGAGGAATGTGAACCACATCTGTGTCATCTGCTTTAGAATCATGTAAGAGAAGCTTTTAGTGGGGAGGGAAAAGCGAAAATAACTAATTCATTCTGGATGTTTAAAGAGTCAGCTCCTCTAGTCCTGGGCATTTAAACAGACTTGACGGATAACCTTCCTTTGAAATAAACTAATTTTTAAAAGGACACAGTGAATACTTCTATGGGATTCCTGGAATAGTCATTGTTTCTTGGGGGCACCAAATATTTGCCCTAATTCCTGGAGTGCCCATTGACTGCATTTTCCTGGCTCTTCCCATTAGCTGTGTGGGGTGGTGGGGTGGGGGATGTGTGTGTGTGTGGGGGGGGGCGGGTAGGGAACGTGTGTGTGTGGGTGTGGGTGTGGGGCAGGGGATGTGTGTGTGTGAGGGGGTATGTGTATGTGCTCTATTTAAGCCTAAAATTCTTCTTGTTGCCACCCTGCCAAGCCCCGGCATTTGAGGGGTTTCCTTCTAGTCTGTTCTCGTCTGTTCCTAACTTGTCTGTTAGCCACCTCCCCTGAGTTTTGCTAACTTGTTATTTGTCAATTAAACTGCTTTCCTTCTCTTATCACCAGAATCTCTTCAGGGTTAGAGGGCAGACATCTTGAGAAAAATTCCATTAATTTCTGGATAAAACGTCAAAATGGTACTGGGAAATAATGGCCAGCCGACATTAGCATCCAAGCCCAAGGGAATGTGATCAAAATGTTAATACCATCGAGGGGAAGGCAATTCACTGCGGCATGGGCTCATTTTACTGTGGGGATAAATATGCAGTGCTTCTGCATTCTCTCTCACCCTCGGTTAAAATGCTACTGTGGGCCGGACGTGGTGGCTCATGCCTGCAATCCCAGCACTTTGGGAGGCCGAGGCGGGCGGATCACGAGGTCAGGAGATCAAGACCATCCTGGCCAAAATGGTGAAACCCCGTCTCCACTAAAATACAAAAAAATTAACTGGGGGTGGCAGACGCCTGTAGTCCCAGCTACTCAGGAGGCTGAGGCAGGGGAATGGCTTGAACCTGGGAGGTGGAGGTTGCAGTAAGCTGAGATGGCGACACTGCACTCCAGCCTGGATGACAGAGCGAGACACTCTGTCTCAAAAAAAAAAAACAACCAAGAAACTACTGTGAACATTAGCAGTGATTCCATTCAGTTTTTGCCTTCAGGATTGATAAAGTCTAACAGTCCACCCCCTCCTGCCCCACACCCCATTCACCCACACGCACATCCCATCACTGGTGGAGATGCTGGGCCCCGCCCAGGAAACTGTGGGAAACTTGTCCTTGTTTCATCCCAAGGGAGGGCCTCTCCTTCCACACTTTTCTTTGCCCCAACCCAGAGCTGGGGTGCTCTCACATGGTGCCAGCCACTCCTCTGACAGTGACCTACAGTCTGGGACTGACCTAAGTTAGATTTCAACAAATGTGCACGTTGGGTACAGAGATGCAACACTTAGGCCAATCCTAAGAACTGCCTAGACACAGCGGGATTATACAGATGACTTTCTTTTTGGACATTATAGAGATGATTTTCTTTTTAAAACTTCCTCATTCATGAACCATTTCTAATTTGAATAATGTACACTAAGCATTCATTCACTCATTCATTTACTTAAGTCATTAACCTGCTGGCTTTGCTGCTTACTGCTTGTTATTCAATCTCACTTTGCCTCAAATTTCTTCCTGGTGAACTAAGTGTAATAAAACTACCTACCTCCTAAGGTTGTTGTGAGGCCTGAAGGGTGTGAGTCACGGATAGCAGTGGTGACCCCACAGTAAGCACCCCATCTAATGTTTGCATTTACTGGTCTGAGTTCCCTGTGCTATCAGCTGAAGAATCATAAGGTTCATGCATTTGGAAAGGAGGGTTTTATTTCTTATAAATCGTTGCAGCCTGCAGACTGGCCATCTTGCAGGCTGGGAAGCGTAGCCTCTGCCCAAAGTGGAGAACAAGTACTTGGAGGAGGGGTAAAGGGAACAGAAATTTATCCTGAGCAGGGTAGTTGAATATTCATGTTCAGTAGGATATGGGAGGAGTCATGAATATTTATGAAAGGAGAAACAGGTGCGTGCACAGGTGAGCTTCATGTGTCTTCACTGGATCACGTGCTCAAAAAGATGGCAGCCTTAGCATGTTCCGAGGGTGGAGTTTTTGGTCATCTGACGTCAAAAGGTGAAGCAGAGGACATGAAAACCCTCATGACATACCCTCGGCAGTCGGCCAAAACCAGTCCAGAGATGGTGGTCAGTTTTTAGGAAGGGATGCGTTGTGAGACTGGTGAGCTGCCACATCTAAACTGCAAAGAGGGAGGAAAATTTGGTTGCAGTTTCAGATGTTTAGCTAAAGGCGATAAAGGAATAGGTTGTTCATTTCTTGTTTTTTAGAGCTGGCTTCTGCTTACACTCAGGAAAGAATTCTGGTTAAAGATTAATAAGGAAGGGTCATACTACGGCGTGTTTGACCTCTCATCCTATAATGGCTGGGAATTCAGTTTTTAAGGTTTCTCTGGTATCCCTTTGGCCAAGAGAGGGTCTATTCAGTGAACTGGGGGAGCTTAGGATTTTATTTTTATTTCTCAATGCCAAACTAGGCTGTGGCACAGAGTATACAACGGAGAGCAAAGAACAGATACTGTTTCTGCCCTTAGCTAGTGTACCTTCTAGTTGTGTGCAGGCAATGAACAAGTAAGTCCAGAAAACACATGGATAGGCCGGGTACAGTGGCTCATGCCTGTAATCCTAGTACTTTGGGAGGCTGAGGTGGGCAGATCACTTGAGGTCAGGAGTTCGAGACCAGCCTGGACAACATGATGAAATCCCCTCTCTACTAAAGATACAAAATTTAGCCAGGCATGGTGGTGCATGCCTGTAATCCTAGCAACTCGGAAGGCTGAGGGCAGGAGAATCTTTTGAACCCGGGAGGCGGAGGTTGCAGTGAGCCAAGATGGCGCCACTGCACTCCAGCCTTGGCGATAGAGCCAGACTCCATCTCAAAAATAAAATAAAATAATAAAAAAGAAAACACATGCATAAATGCACAAATATACAGGGTAGCAGGGTCTTGTGATAGAAAAGATTGGGGCACCCATTTTTGGTTGTTTGTGGTACTTGTAAGTTGGCCCTACAGTGTTGTGATGTTGTTTATAAGCATGGTGCACAGGACTTCCAACCTAAAACCCACCCTCCCTGGGAGCCTCGCCCTTCTTCCCTGGGCCAAGATAGTCGATTTCTTCTTTGCTCCTCTGCAGCGTGTATACACCTCTCTACTTAACATTTTCACACTGCATTGTGACTCCTGGACACCAGGATGGAGCAGGGGGCTGCTCCCCTAGTGGGCTTGACCTGCCTGAGACTATCTCTGCATCCTCAAGCCCTAAGGCCTAGCCAGTATTATGGAACGAATCACCTAAAATATGTTCCACCCTGCGTCTCTCTAGGGCAAAGCATCCGGTGGGATCCTACCTGGTGTGTACTGTGGGCTGAGGTGACTCTGTGGGTTTTGCTTTGCTATTAAACCAGAGGCAGTCATGAAAGTTCCAAGTGTTGTAAAACCCAAGTGCTTCCTCCATCCCCACCCACTCCCATTCAAGCGATTGGACTTTCAAGGAGAATTTCCATGTAACTTGAACTCTTCAACATACCGAGAATTACTATAACTGATATTGTTTCCTATCCAGGTGTTCCACCAGGTGTGGTCAATATTGTGTTTGGAACTGGGCCCAGGGTGGGTGAGGCCCTGGTGTCCCATCCAGAGGTGCCCCTGATCTCCTTCACCGGGAGCCAGCCCACCGCCGAGCGGATCACCCAGCTGAGCGCTCCACACTGCAAGAAGCTCTCCCTGGAGCTGGGGGGCAAGAATCCTGCCATCATCTTCGAGGACGCCAACCTGGATGAGTGCATTCCGGCAACCGTCAGGTCCAGCTTTGCCAACCAGGTATGTCCCCTGGGGTTCTTCTCCCTCCCCTCCATGGCCCTGTCAAGCTGGATCTGGTTCATCACAGTGCAATGCCTGGAGCAAGCAACTCAATCCAGTGCCATTTCCGTGAAGGCAGGACCAGTACATTGTGTGATTCCCTTAACTCTCTGCTCAATTTGAACATTAATTAGTGGCCCTGTGGAGTCACAGCTTCTGTTCAGCAAACTCCTCTTCTTGAGTTGCACAGCTTTTATCAGGCACCAGCCGGGGGTGGAATGATTGATTTTGCTGCTCCGAGCATCTCCATTTCTTTATTCACACAGTTGCCCTGTCTTGTCTTTTATTCTTTTCTTAAACCTTGTCTTTGCTTGTGGTTCAAATGTCCTATTCCCAGTAAATCTTACTCTCATTTCAAAAGTATTCCAAATGCATTCATACACTGAGTTCCAAATACCTGAAACTGACTAGAGAAGATTTCTCGGCGTGGATTCATGGATCAGCTTCAGGGCATCGTTGTAGCTTCTGAAATTACATAACAGATATTTCTCTGGGCTCTGTAGTTTTTGGCAGATTCTTTAAGGCTATGGCATTCCAAAGAGTTAAGAACACTAGACCAGATCAACTAAACAGTAGGTTGCAAGAAGATGGAAACGGTGCCTGCTTTTGTGTGGTATTTTCAGTGTCAATGCTTAGAATACTGCCTAGGATATAGCAGATGTACATAAACACTGGATGATTTTCTTCAAAGGATATTTTTATTTTAACAGAGAATAAAGATATAGGCCAAAGACTTAGAACTTCACAGAAGGAAAGAGCAGTGAAATGAGAGATATGTGTATTGAGCTAACTCAGGTGACATTGAATATTGCATAAACTTTTGAACCTGCATTGCTTCACTGATAAAATCATGTGAACAATAATGATGTCTTCTAACAGGGTTTTCATGAGTATAGAGTGACAAATGTTACTTTCAATTATTATCTTCATGATAATCATACGTGTAATTATTTCTCTCACTGTAGCTCTTGAAGTGGCTAGAAAGTTAGTTTCTGGATAAATAGACAATGTACTTTTACAATACAACTAATTTAACCATTAAGCAAGTTTCAAGTGAACAATTAAACCAAGTGTTTTCATGGCTTAGAGACAACAACAGAGTGACAAATTTTGTGGACTGAGAAACTAAGATGAAAGAAAGCTAAACTCTGTACTAAACAAATTCTGAGGAGCTGGGCATGGTGACTCACACCTGTAGTCCCAGCACTTTGGGAGGCCGAGGTGGGTGGATCACCTGAGGTCAGGAGTTCGAGACCAGCCTGGCCAACATGGCAAAACCCCGTCTCTACTAAAAATACAAAAATTAGCTGGGCATAGCGGTGGGCACCTGTAATCTCAGCTACTTGGGAGGCTCAGGCAGGAGAATCTCTTAAAACCAGGAGGCGGAGATTGCAGTGAGCCAAGATTGCACCTCTGCACTCCAGCCTGGGTGACAAGAGCAAGACTCCATCTCAAAAACAAAACAAAAAAACAAATTCTGAGCATGGAGATAAGAAGTGTAAGCTTCTCTCCTACCAGAATTGTGCAAGGATTTGAGTTTGCCCAGATAACCTTCCTTTTGGGAGTGTTTTAAAATGTCAATGGGGAAAGAGACATGTACCTAACTCATTGGCTAATCCAAGGTCACAAATGGATTTTAGGCAAAATAAATAAAGCAGCTTGATTTAGCTGAGCAATGAATTCTATGTCGTGCATATTTCTTCCTTAATTGAATGTAATTGGCTTTTTTGAAGCATCTCTGTGTGACCTTGGACATGTACTAATTCAAAACATTTTTTCCTAACTGTAAACTGGAAAAGCTAACAGGCTACGGAATTATTTATAATGAGGAAAACACCCTGCGCAGTGTCTGGCTTGACGATAGGCACTCAGTGAATGATACTATCCTTTTCTTACTCTCTCCAAAGTCTTTCTTCTGGGCATCTTGGTATGCTTACCGATGCTTTCTGGGCACTGAGCAACAGGGAACTGGGTGAACCCCTCTAGCCTCTTGGTCATGCTCTCCTTCCCTGATGTCACAGGGCACTTGTGCAAATGAAAGTATCAAGTGTTTAGACATTTCCCAAGCTAGATATGGAGATGATCCTAACAGCAATCCTGGTTGCAGAAAGAATATATTATTTCAAAACATTAATGGTTTAATCTGGACAATGAATCTTTGTACAAATACCAGGACAATCAGGAGGCTTCTATTTCCTAGGATTTTTGTGAAGTCAAACACAAACATGGTGAAAATGTTTATGCGTTTATGTACTTGTCATGCATAAATGATGCTTTGAAAGTCTAGAATGTGGTTTGTAAACTGTTACATGCTATATTCAAATGATAGGGTTATTTTTCACTGAGAAATCTGTTATAACCCCTCCCCTGCACACTCAGCATCTCTATTTGATGTTTGTGAGGCATCTGAAACCCAGCGTGTCCAAAGCAGAGCTCTCATTTCCCTCCCTCTCCCTTCCTTGCAATACCAATCCTCTTCCCACCTCAAGTCTGCCCTTCCAGGGAACAGCACCCCCAATCCCTGTGCGGCCTACTCTTGTTCTTGCCCTCTCTTTCCATCGACAGGTCCTGTTGGTTCTGTCTTTAAGGTATATCCTGAATCCCATCACTTCTCCGGTGCATCTGTGCCAGCTTCATCACTTTTCGGAGGTCCCGGGCCCCTGGAAGAACCTGTTGAACTCAGTGGGTCCTTTTCACTTCTCTGCATCTCCATGGATGCCTCCCTGGTCCCAGCTACCTACACGCATCTGGACTTCTGGAATATTCTCTTAACTCCTCTGCTCTGTTCCTACACTTGTTTCCTTCCATCCTGTTTTCCCAGAATGAGCATGTTAAAATGTAAATCTGATCGTATCATTCTGATGCTTAAAACCTTCCCTCATTTTTTCATGATACTGAGAATAAAACATAATCTCTTTATGAAACTACAAGACTGCACAATAGAGCCTTGCTAGCCTCCTGACCTCCTCTCCTACCATGCACTTCCTGTCCCTGCCTCCTCTTCCAGCCTCAGCCCCACCAGCTGCTTTTCCTCATGCACACCAGCTCATTCCTGCTGCAGGTCCTCTGTACTTACTCTGAAGAATTCCCCGCCTCCAGATCTTCTCCCGTCTCATGGCTTCACATCAGTCAAGATTCCAGGCGAATACCCCCTCTTTGCACGTGCCCCCCATGACTCCCTTCTGTAAAACAGCTGCCCCTGCCCCTGCCGTCAGTTTCCGTTCCCATTCTCTGCTTAATTTTCTTTTATGGCTTTGATCACAACCTGAAGTTATATTATTTATCGAGTTTTTGTACTTGTGTTTTTGTTTGTCTTTCCCACAAGACTATGTGTTTCACATGGTGGGGACTTTGTCTTATTTACCATTGTACCCCATTGCCTAGACCAGCGCCTGATACATGGCAGGTACTCAAAAGTGCGGAGTGCTCTATCCATGAAGGAGAGTGTCTCCAGCCTTGTCCCTATTCTCATTCTTGGCAGGGTGAAATCTGTCTCTGTACCAGCAGGATCTTTGTCCAGAAGAGCATCTACACTGAATTTTTAAAGAGATTTGTAGAAGCTACCAGAAAGTGGAAAGTCGGCATTCCCTCTGATCCATTGGCCAGCATGGGTGCTCTGATAAGTAAAGCACATTTGGAGAAAGTGAGTAAATTTCTGCCATGTAAGTTACAGAATAAGTTCTTATTTGAAGAGAAGCTCAGTATGAGCATTGCACACATCAGACTCTGAAATATTGTTAGTTACTACCCCATTTTTGGACACAGAGTCTAGACACTGTGGATAAGAATATGCAAATGCAGTCCCGGTGAAAGTGCATCCACATGAAATTAATGAACTTGAGAAGTCAGCGTGGAGATACCACCAGTAGAGAGGGGAAGCCAAATTTCAAAACAGAAAGGTCAGCTAATAAGGGTGATGTGGAAGAGTGCCAGTGATTTCCATAGGCAAGCATTCTCTTTGGAAGAGGTCTGCCTCTGGTTTATAGCCAGAAGTGCCAACACAAACAGTCCAAATTGTGTCGTCCTTAGTCAGTGGGGGACCGGGGTAGCCCATCTGGAAGAAACCACTGATAGTCTCTGAGTGATTGATGAAACTCAGATCTTTAGGGTCATTTTTTAAGAAAAGCAGATCTGGCCCTTGACTGCAATTTAGGGTTATTTTAATTTATAACCAGATGTGACTCCCAAAATAAGTCATACATTTTGGAGTCAGAAGGACTCTGCTTTCAGCTCAGGGCCACTGAGGGAAACTTGTCCCCATCAGCCAGCCAATGAGAGACAGAGCATTTGCGTAAGTTTGTAGAAATCCCTGACACTGCACAGTGCACTCCCACATTGACTATATTTAACTTTGACTTTCAGGACACTGCAACACAGTTGCTTGCAGATGGAAAGATGAAGTAGCTTGAAGGCCTGTCCTTATTTCTTCTGTTTTCTCAGTGAAATAGGCATCAGGGTGAGGAGGGGAAAAGGTGTGGAAGGTTTCAGGAGGAAGGAGAGGGTATGAAATCATCTCGCAGTAGGTCATGAGAACAGAACTGGAAAATGACCCAGTTATTAGCAGAGCAGCTCAAAGGGCTCACTTGAGGCGTGTAGTCATTTACTGAAAGTGAGGCTGACCAGCATGGCGTCTTTTTCTCCAGCGAAATTTACCTACAGGATTGTGGGTACATAGACAATGGTCCGCCGAATGTCCAGTGAGACCAATAGCTGTTGATGGTCCTGCACGGAGTGAAGATTTTCCAGGTGCAAGAGACTCCCCTGTTCTCTCTCATTCTGGCTCTTTTGGACACTAGGGCTCCCTGCCTGCCTGCCCACACCTGCAAATGACTGGTGAAAAACAATGTTAGTATGCCCCCGATCGCTTCCTGGGAAACAGGAAGGGGTGGAACAAAAGTTAACCTCCTAGAGTACCTTTCAGCAGGTTCAGGCAATACTGCAGGGTGAGGTTCCTGTGCAATTCACTCACTCAGAATTTCAAAGTTCTTTCTGTATCAACTCAACAGATACACTATTTTTTTCTATTTTAGTCGCTACCATAATAACTATTTTAGTTACCCAGTGAGAGAATATATATTAGTGAAACAAATAGAAGTAGCAACTTTTTGTATCAGTTGAATGATCTCTCTCTCTCTGTCTCTCTCTCTCTCTGTGTGTGTGTAAGAGAGAGAAATCGATGCCACGCTTTGACTCATATTGGTAGCTATGGCTTTTCTCTGTGACACTCTAAATAATTTGTCTTCAATATGTTGTAATTCCTGTGGACTTTCATACAATATTTTTGATGCCCAGTATGTTCCTCCTTGGCCACAGGAGGTTTCTTATTATTATTATTTTTTTAACATGTACTAAGCTGAAATGAGCCACTATTGGAGAATTAAATATTTAATATTGTGATGACTTAAGACGCTAATGAGTTCTAGTAATTGGCATAGATTGCAGATTCTATGTGTTTATGAAATGCAACACTAAATAGGCCACATGCCCTCACCTTTAAAACCACTCCAGGAGCCCCCTCTTTAACCTGTTCTCTTGTCCTTCTGAGCCCACCGGAGGCCCACCTGTAGGCATCTCTGTCCTGTGACAACAGGCGGCCTCAGGTGGTCTCAATTGCTCTGCTACACATGGACAACAAGACCTCTCTCTACTGAGCCTTGGTTCCTTTCAGTGGAGAATGGTGATCAAGGCCAGCGTTTGAGCTTAAGGGTGACCATTAGGGGATTTCCTATGACATAACAAGTAGCTTAATGACATCCAAGAAGAGGTCAAGAAGAGGTGGCTTAAAACCTTGTGATGCTTCACACACACTGCCCTTTTTTAATTTTTTATTTTTGTTTATTTATTGTTTTGAGATGGAGTCTCACTCTGTCACCTAGGCTGGAGTGCAATGGCACGATCTTGGCTCACTGCAACCTCCACCTCCTGGGTTCAAACAATTCTCCTGCCTCAGCCTCCCAAGTAGCTGGGACTCCAGGTGTGTGCCACCACGCCCAGCTAATATTTGTATTTTTAGTTGAGACAGGGTTTCACCATGTTGGCCAGGCTGATCTTGATCTCCTGACTTCAGGTGATCTGCCCACCTTGGCCTCCCAAAGTGCTGGGATTAAAGGTGTGAGCCACTACGCCTGGCCACACTGCCTTTTTTAAGAAGGGTCCTGGCTGGGTGCATTGGCTTATGCCTGTAATCCCAGCAGTTTGGAAGGCTGAGGCGGGTGGATCATTTGAGGTGAGGAGTTCAAGACCAGCCTGACCAACATGGTGAAACCCCGTCTCTACTAAAAACACAAAAATTAGCCAGGCAGTGGTGGTGCACACCTATAATCCCAGCTATTTGGGAGGCAGAGGCAGGAGAAACACTTGAGCCTGGAAAGTGGAGGCTGCAGATTCCGCTACTGCCCTCCAGTCTGGGCCACAGAATGAGACCCTGTCTCAAACAGCAACAGCGACAACAGCAACAACAGAAGGCTCCTGAGCCCATGCTGACATTTCTAATGTAGCGAAGTTACCTTTTAAACCTTGCTCTAATATCGTAGTAATTTCATCACCGGTGATGATGTGTCATGCTGTGTATGGTCATACCCCATGTTACTCACAGTCAATGCCTAAGTCTTTAGAATAACCTAAGAAACTGGCTACAATCTTTCCCATTACCTCTGTGACCCTTCCCTTTCCTCATTCCACTCCTGCATACTGGCCTCCCTGTTCTTCCTGAGGAATACCAGGCACCCTCCTCCTTCTTGGAGGTTGCTCTTGTTGCTCATGCTGCCTGGAATGCTCTTCCTTCTGATGTATGCATGGCTCTCTCCTTCCCCTTCTTAGAGTAGATGTCACCTGAATGATGGCTTTCCTGCCTACCCTATACACAGTGGTACCTTGTAAAACTTTGGCTTCTTTGGAGCTTTATTTTTCTCCATGGTTCTTACTGTCATCTGACATGCAATATATATGTCTTACCCCTTTACTGACTATCTTCTCTGGACTAGAATGTCAGCTTCTTGGTCTATTTCATTCATTGCTGTATCTTTAGACTCTAGAAGGCTCCTGGAACATAGTAGGTGCATAGTATTTGTTGGGCGAATGACTGAATTAACACCACATGATGTGTTCCAGTTACAGTATATCCCCCAAATTTAAGGTATCCATTTTCTTTGAATTTTTTTTTTTTTTTTTGATCCTTAGATTAAACTACCTGGAATTCGGTCCAAAATGCACAGGTCCTGGCCATCTCTGGCCAGCATGACTCAGCATCAAGACTCTGAAAGGAAAAACAAAATAAATACAAAAACTAGAACCCAGCCTTTCTCCAAGAAAATGCTTGAACCATCCGAGCCTGGAGCCTCTAGTATCACTGATCACTAAATCATAGCAATGATAAAGGGGCTATATAGACACATACATGCGTTTGAGGTTTGGCTTGAAATTCCTCTTTAACTGCTCACCATTGGTACAAGTATTGGTGATTCCAGTTTAGGTCACAAGTAGTTTTGGTATCTAACTCTAGTTTTCTGAAAACATTTGGTTAAATATGGATCTTTAATACCTCAAGAGTATACAAATCTGACTTTTTAAATGCCAATTTAGGAATATAAAAATTACATCTAGATTATCAAAAATAATTTCAGATTTCTATAGCATTACTACAAATATACAAGTGAAAAAATTTCTGCAGGTTCATATTTCTCCACTGTCCTTGTGTTTCTCAAGAATCAACATATTAAAAAGGTACCAAAATATTTCTATTATAACACATTTTAGTTATAGACACCATTCACATTTGGAATGCCTCCCAAATTCTTAAACTTTAGCTTTGTGTTTTGGTGATTCCTACTTTTCATCACCCATAAAATAAACACAGAATTTAGCAAGTTTAGGTGTCAGAATACTTCAGCATAAAATATCCATATTTTTCCCTAGAGTAAAATATATACCCTGAACATTGTGTCTATGAGTGACTCCACAGAGAAGACCTAGATTACCTTTTCTTCAGTAGGTTTGTGGTTAGAATCTTTCAACCTAAAATAACAACATAGAGAAGGACTCTCTAAAGAAAATAAAAGCGACTTTCTTTGGGAATTAATGCCAGAAGATTATGAACTGGGATATGCGTGTTGTGATGGATTCTGGGCATAGCCAGGGAGGTAAAGGAAGACGAGGGTTTTTAAAGGGCAAATGAGGAAGGTGACAGAATGTTGTTTTGAAACAATTATCGTTGGCTACAAGGATCAATAATAAGGGTGATTTATTATTAAATGGGAGTACCAGTCCAAGGCTGAACGGACAATTTTTGGGGCAAGGTTGCGGTGGCCTTTGTGCAAGGTTGTGGTTTTGGTAGAGTCTCTTGTGATAGTTTTTGTTATCAGGCAAATATGTGTGAGGACTCTGTCCATGGCAGATGGTAGCAGAGGACTCAGTTTGCAAGTTCATGTCCCAGAAGCACAGGCATACATGTGGGAGGGACACCCTACTCTGAGTTTCTGAAGATGTGTCGCTCTCTGGCCGGCCCTCCTGCCTCAGCGCAGCTCTCTATTTGGATTTTGTCAAGCAAGTTCTTATCTGAATCCAGACTAAGACATGCAGGGAGAGCTTGGTTTCCCTAGGGCTCACCTTGTTCTGACCAGCTCCAAGCTGTGCATGCAGGGAATCAGGGGACCTAGAGTACTTTGCTGGGCTTGACCACAATGACTCCCAGGAAAAAGATTCTCGTGTTGGAGCTCCTAATATTTTTACAACTAATTTTCATCCCTTGCACCTCCCTAATAATAAATTTGCCTTAACGTAGTGCTTCCATCACCCCATCTTATACAACGTGTTTTTACCAACCCCATCTTCCCCTAAAGGAAGGAGAAATGGGAAGGCCATTATTCCTCATTTCTCATTCCTCATTATTTCTAGCATCACAGCTGCAGAAGCTGTGGACAAAAACCAAGATTTCTAATAGATCTAAACCACTTATTTTATTCAATATTTTTAAAACTTGAAATATTGGCAAAGCCCTAGACATGGTGCCAGCTTCTCTTGGACGTATCTAAGTCCAGAAATGCCATCTTCTATTGAACCAAATTATGCCTGAAAATCAAGCATCTGTTTCACATGTTAGTTGTATTATCTTAATATCATTTCAATTTAGTATACTTAGGTGCCATGCATCACTTTGGAAATGATGAATCTTAGCAGTTACCAATTTTTTTCTGACCACATTAAAATATAAGGCCATAAACTCATATTTATCTTTTAAACAAAACTTTTGAAAGCCCCTAGATATTTTTACCATTGAACACTTTCTCTCTCAGTCAGTTTTTCTTTTCTTTTCTTTTTCTTTTTCTTTTTTTTAAAATAAATCTTCGTTGGGCATGGTGACTCATGCCTGTAATCCTAGCACTTTGGGACGCCAAGGCAGGAAGATCACTTGAGCCCAGGAGCAGGCTGGGCAACATGGTAAAGCCCTGTCTCTAAAAATTATACAAAAAAATTTAGCCAGGCGTGGTAGTGCATGCCTGTAGTCCCAGCTACTCAGGAGGCTGAGGCAGGAGGATCACCTGAACCCCAGGAGGTCAAGGTTGCAGTGAGCTGAAATCACGCCACTGAATTCCAGCCTGGGCGACAGTGAGATGCTGTCTCAAAAAATAAAATAATCCTTCTACTTTGTAATAATTTAAGATTTATAGAATGTTTCAAAGATAAGGCAGAGAATTTTTATATCCACTCACCCAGTTTTTCCCGTTGTTGGCATCTTACAGTCCTAAGGTACATCTGTTCATGCTAAGAAACCAGCATGTTACTATTAACTCAACTGAAGACTTTTCAATCAACTACTTTTGATTTTCTGCTTGATCCTTATAGAAAATAATTTTTCAGCAACTATTCTTATTAAAACTAAGTATAGCTAAATAGTTTGTACTCATCTCAGAAAGCTCCAAAATTCCACTGCTTCAAAGGGGAAAGATTTTGGACATGGTTAAAAAGTTATTCACTGTTAGATCGGGCACAGTGGCTCATGCCTGTAATCGCAGCACTTTGGGAGGCCAAGGAGGGCGGATCACTTGAGGTTAGGAGTTTGAGACCAGCCTGGCCAACATGGTGAAACCCCGTTTCTACTAAAAATACAAAAATTAGCTGGGCATGGTGGCTCACACCTGTAGCCCCAGCTACTCGGGAGGCTGAGGCAGGAGAATCTCTTGAACCCGGGAGGCAGAGGTTGCAGTGAGCCAAGATCGCACTATTGCATTCCAGCCTGGGTGACAAGAGTGAGACTCTGTCTCAAAAAAAAGGAAAAAAAAAAAAAAAAGAAACTTATTCACTGTTGAAAACTTGAAAATGGTACTTATCAGCAGCCAAGTTTTTAAAGAGAAAAACAATAAGGATAGTATTTCCATAACCACAGCACATCTAAAACTGCTGGTATCTATGTAGCTTGCCTTGTTTTGTCATCCTCTCTGTTCGATCCCTCCCACATAGAGTAGGACTCCTCTCAGCTCTGCCCGCAATGCCTCCTCTGTATAAAGCCTCAGGAGGATCTACCTTCTGCTGAGAAACAGCCTGCTGACCCCATCTTCCTGTGGCTTAGAGGATCACTGGGCATCCGCCATCCTCACTGCTTCACTCTGAGTGTGTGCACAGATGAAATGAGATATGGCTTTACACTGAGTGAGCCTCCCACCAGCTGGGCTCCTCATGAGGCTTTCAGCTGAGTTCTTGTGAGAAAGCCCTGCTGTATCTGCCTTTTGGGAGACAGCTAATAGAAACACCTAGAGAAATGTTAAGTATGGTCTCTTCAGATTGTGACTCTTAAGTTCTGTGTGCCAAACCATCTTTGCTGGAGGAGGCAGTGGCTGCCCTCTGCTGATGGTCATCTTTCCTCGTGTTACCCCAGAAAGCTTTGGGGCTGAGTGCCCAGGAAGACCGGGCTGCCATCCGCATGCCAGCCCTCTCTGCCCCTACGGTGTGTTTTTGTCTTCTCCAAATCAAATTGGCCATGTGGAGTCTGGAGTTTTCGTGTCCGTCCTACCTCTGCGTGATTGCTGCAATAGGTGGCAATGCCGTTGGCAAAAGAATCCAATTAGAATATGTACAAGTTGTTTTGTAATGGCTGAGGGCTCAAGGACTTATGGAGATAGAACATGCTCCTAAATGGAGGTATGATTTCCCAGGGTCCCAGTGACTCCATGGAATGCTTAGTAACCTGCAGGGAATTCTATCCTTGTGGATTGAAGATAAGGCTCCATTTGCCTTTTCGCAGGGTTGCTTTTTGTTTTTCTTTCTACCTCCTGAATCCTTCCCTACTTGACACTCTGGAGGATCTGGCTGTGTACCTGTCTGCCTAAAGATGCAGGCAACTATACAGAGATAATTCTGCAGGGTTTACAATGAGACTGGAGGCAGCACAGAAAAAGCTGACGGGTGTATCCCCTGCTAGGGCCAAGATTCAGACCTAACCAAGGCCCACTGTTGCAGTTTCCTGTCCCCTTTTATCAGATAAAAAACCTGACCTACAGAATGAGGGGTGTCTCTGAGGTCTCTCTGCTAATAAGTGTCGGGTCAGTCATTTCATTGTCATCACCAACATCATCAATAACAACAGAGGCTGACAGTCAAAAAGGCTTACTATGTACCAGGCATTATGCTAAATCTTTGGTATATATTATTTTATTTAATTCTCTCAAGAGCCCTATGAATTAGTGACTGTGGTAATTCTATGTTTCAGATAAGGAAACTGAGGCATAGGACATCTAAAAGCCCTCAGCTAGTAAACGGGTGAACTGGGGTTTGAATACAGCTTGGCTCTCGGGGTTACTCTTCTAACCCCTGTGCTCTGATTTTATGTCTAAAGCTACTGAGTACTAACTATTCTCTCTCCTGAAGAAAAAATTTTATAATAATTTCTTACATTTATAGCATATTACTAGTCACGGTTTTGTTCTCCAACCCCCCACCCCCCCCCAGAATTTATTGAAAATCTCTGTTCCCAAGCTGCTAGGGTAGATATCATCTAGTCATACTTTCTCTAGGAAATGAATTCAATTAGTGTGTCACCTTAGATATTAAATGTTTTGATAAGTTCACAATTTGAAGACTGACACTTCTCTTTATCTTTTATTATTCCAAGAGCTTCTGAGAGATAAATCATGTGATCTCATTCAGACATAATGGTCTAAAGCCAGGTACTCCTTGTGCTGTGCTGAATCATTGATGAAGTCCAGCCACTGCATCCCAGCAGGGCCTCCGGACAGCTGCACCTCAATTCCCCTGTTCACACAGGACACTCACCTTTGGAGCCTTTTAATTAATGTGGATGAGTTAGTTTCAAAAAAAGAAAGAGAGTAGGGATCAAGAGAGGTACAAACTTATTTTAGTTTCTACCCACAAACTAGAATAGCATATATTCTGGGAAAACTTCGAGATCACTATGGATGTTGGGGGTGGAGGTTAATGGAAGGGGATATAAATCTGTATCAAATGTTCTACTTTTTAAAAAAAGTCTTGAGCTGGGTGTGGTGGTTCATTCCTGTAATTCCAACACTTAGGGCGGATCACCTGAGACCAGGAGTTGAAGACCAGCCTGGGCAACATAGCAAGACCCCATCTCTTTAGGAATTTAAACAAAATGAATTAGACATGATGATTTGTGTCTATAGTCTCAGCTACTCGAGAGGCTGAGGTGGGAGAATCTCTTCAGTCCAGGAGTCTTCAAGGCTACAGCAAGCCATGGTCGTGCCACTGCATTGCAGCCTGGGTGACAGAGTGAGACACTGTCTCCAAAAAAGTCTTTAACTTCATGGCTTATTAATTCTACAAACCTGGAGCAAATTTAATAATAGAATAATATTACCTCTATTTTACATGGAAAATATACATATAGTTCTACACTGAATATAGTTCTACACTGAATACAGTTCTACAATGGAGTTCTAACGTAATCCTGGGGCAGAATTCTCGATAGATAAGTAAAAATCCAAAACATTATCGTGAAATTTACCCTGTCTTTGGTTTGCTTCTTTACTGCTGTTCTACATTTTTAATTTTTAGGGCTACTTTTACACTTCTCTTTTGCTTATATTACCCCTTGGGGTAGCAAAACATATAATTGTGACTTCAACAATGTTTATTTATATGTATAATTATTACGAGTTAACTTGCTACATAATTTATTTCCCATTATAGTTAGCTAAAATATATTACCTAGGTATATTTTCAGAGTATATTAAGTAATGAGACTAGAAATTAGAAATGATTTGTTCTGGAAGCTCATCTATTAAAGGGCATTCTGGCCTTTAACTAAATCTTACACATCTTTTTCTTCCCATTTTCTGCAATGGACATAGCTTCCAAAAAGGGAGAAAATATTCTTCGTGTATTTAGCTACAGAATATACATGAGTGTGAATTCTAACTTTACTGTTTATTAGCTCTATGAACCATTTATATTTTTCACACTCAATTATACTATCAGCAAATAGAAGATAATAATAGATTAACAATAGCTAATAATGTTTTGAGGCAATCAACTGAGATTGTATGAAAAGCACTTATCTGAGTTCCTGGCACTTAGACATTAAATAATTACTTCCCTCACTTATGTATGAAAGGTGAATGCCCAAATGATGCTTGGAGCACCTCTGCCCTCCTGCTTAGCAGTTGAGTGATAAGATAATTGACCCTAGATTTCTTAGGAATGACCTTCTGAGCCGATTAGAAAACATTGACTTTTCTGCTGATTTGTGTGAAGCCACATGGTAAGACATTGCTAATTATGATTTTTACCCACGCAGGTCAGAAGTTACGTCAAGAGAGCTCTTGCTGAAGGTGCCCAGATTTGGTGCGGGGAGGGGGTGGATAAGTTGAACCTCCCCGCCAGGAGCCAGGCAGGCTACTTCATGCTTCCCACGGTGATAACAGACATTAAGGATGAATCCTGCTGCATGACGGAAGAGATATTTGGTCCAGTGACGTGTGTCGTCCCCTTTGATAGCGAAGAGGAGGTGATTGAAAGAGCCAACAACGTTAAGTATGGGCTGGCAGCTACTGTGTGGTCCAGCAATGTGGGACGTGTCCACCGGGTGGCTAAGAAGCTGCAGTCTGGCTTGGTCTGGACCAACTGCTGGCTCATCAGGGAGCTGAACCTTCCTTTCGGGGGGATGAAGAGTTCTGGAATAGGTAGAGAAGGAGCCAAGGACTCTTACGACTTCTTCACTGAGATCAAAACCATCACCGTTAAACACTGATCTTTGCTAATGGTGGAGCCACTATGGCTGATGCCTGGCTGCTGGGATCAGTTGTTCAACGTGTTGGATGAAAATCACGGCATGAATTCCAGCTATGCCTTGACTTGGCAGAAGGATATCTCTAGCTTATCCTCAGTTCTTAGTAATTTTACCCACTAGTGAAGAGATACTGTCTATTTTCAATGTGGGCTCAGAAGAAAAGACTTCTAAGTAGGAAGACAGAACAATGATGCCAAACAGTTGTCAAGCTCCTCCCAGGTTATGTTTTTATAGTGTTTCTTTCATCATCTTCATTGAACTCTTCGGAATCTCCAGACAATCAGATTATTTCATTTGCAAGTATATGGTAAATTTTAAAAAAATCTACAATCAGGCACAGTGCCTCCTGCCTATAATCCCAGCACTTTGGGAGGCCAAGGCGGCAGATCACTTGAGTTCAGGAGTTCGAGATCAGCCTAGGCAACATGGTGAAATCCTGTCTTTACCAAAAATTTAAAAATTAGCTGGGTGTTGTGCCCTCTGCCTATAGCCCCAGCTACTTGGGAGTCTGAGGTGGGAGGATCACTTGAGCCCGGGCTGTTGAGGCTGCAGTGAGCCATGATCATGCCACTGCATTTCAGCCTGTGGGACAGAGTAAGACCTTGTCTTTAAAAAAAAAATGCTACAAACCCCAAAAGAAACAAAGAGCCATAATTTGCCATCTTTGGAGATGTTCTCCTTGTCTATTAACCACTAGCATGGCTAATTGATCTTTGATTGTACCTCATTACATAAGGAGGCAGTGGATGTCTTTGGAATTTGTTAGGGGAAGCTTATGTGGTAAGCTCTACTAAATGTATCTCTACAAGGATGAAGAAAAGCAAAATAACTACCACTTTTGGAGGAAACTTGGAACAAGAAGAGGACATAGTTTGATCTATTCCTATGGTCAAGTCCAATCAATTCCATTTCTTAGTGTGTGCATCTAGTGAGGCTTACAACTTACTAACTCCAAAAGAAGCAATAAATGTTAAACAATTTTAGTAACCAGTATGGCATGTATCTTATTTTTGAATGCATTCCTCCTTATCCCCATCCTCTTAGGAATATGGACGTTTTACTAAGTAATAAAGATTTCAAATGCTTTTTTCTTTTTTGGATCCCCAAATGATCACAGGAGAAAACTGAGGTTTATAGAGGTCGAGCAACATAACCAAGGTCACACACATGGTATGGGTAGAGGTACGGTTTGAACCCAGGACTTTCAGGTTCCAAAACCCATGATCTCTCACCCGCTTCCACTTGCCTTAGCTGGTGCTCAGGAAGCAGTGAAGTACCTGTGGTTCCTGGCACACATGGTGTTGCATCTCCCCTCCAAGTTTCCTTCTTGTTTTGCCTCCCCTCTCCTCTCTCCTACCCACCTCCACTTTAAGGCCCTTGCTCAGTAGTCGTGCTACTCAGGAACACCTCCAGCATGGGCCTTCCTACACCGATGGGAGTGATCTGTTTGCATGTCTGTCTCCGTAACTGGACAGGAGTGTCGAAGGCCAAGGCTGCTGGAACTGCACTCTGAAGAGTCTCAATTCATAGCATAGTGCCTGGCATACAGAAGGTGCTCAAAGCAAGTTCTGGGAAGGGAACAAAGTCTTCCTGGTGCTCTGGGGTATTTGTTCCATGGTTTGTGTGTGTGTGGTTGAGGGTGATGAGAGGGGAAGACCAAGCTTTATAATTTTGCTTAGGATTTCAGATATATTGGCTTACCTGCAAATGCTGAGAAATAAAAGCCAGCCCCTTTCAGATCAAGTGATGGTGTTGGATGATACCTGGCTCTAGATTCTACCTTCCCTTTTCCTTTCCTCGCCTCTTCTCTTCCTCAGTTGAGTCCCCTTGACCTTAATCACTTTAGTGAAGAACCAATTTGAACATCAGCAGGAGGAATTTCAGCAACTCCAGTCTCTAGGAATCTGCATCTTCACTCTTGTAAATGGGCTGGCCGAAGCTCATCCTTATTCCTGAGACCCAAACCATATCTTGATTCCAAATTCTAGCAACTGACTCCTTGCTCCCTGTGCCTGCACAGCCACCTTCCACCGGCTTGTCTTGGTCCAGGAGACTGTTCTCTCCAGGGCTCAGAGTCAGCCCTGCTCTTGTTGGTTCCTGTCTTGGCCCTGGGTCCTGCCTGCGGAGGGGCCTGCTTCCGGCTGGCAGACATCCTGGAGGCCATTTCCCTACTTCTGGGTCTTTTGGATCTCTCAAACTCCTCCTGAGCTCACAAGGCAGCCTCATTAATGCCTATTTGAGCAAATGCTTTTCCTCCAACCAGCACTATTCCATCTGTCAGTTGTTATAACACTGTCTGAGTCTTAGCAGTCGAGCTAGAACTTCCCTAGTTTTGTTCCAGCCCCTACAGATCTGAGACTGAACTCCTCCCAGGCCATCCATGCAGTCTCAGGTCCCCACAGCAGCGGAGGCACCACTCCATTCTGTGCCTACACTGCAGCAGAGTCCCACGGGACTGGTGTGTCCTGGCTTGGGGCTTCCACACCCCTGCTGTACTGTGCTCAGAATTGACGAAAGACAGAATTGGGGTGAGGGTGTCCACAAGGGTTTCATTTTTAAGCCAGTTGATGGGCATATAAGTGCTCACTATATTATTTCATAAGTCAGAGTTATTTATATACCAAAAAAGGAAAGTAGATCATATTGAAGGGACAGCCAGGAACAGGCTGAGAGGAGAAGTTGAGAAAAGGTGGGAGAGACTCCTCCTGGCAGAGCCCAGAGGTCCTAAGCTTGAGGCTCAGGAATGGACAGCAGCTGAGGAGCAGTGCTTCTTAGACTTGGAAGTGCTCCTGAATCACCAGGGATTCTGTACAGAGTTGGATTCAGTAGTTCTGTGGTGGGACCTGAGATTGCACTTGGAGTGTCGAGGAATTAGAAAACACTGATTAGAAGACTAATTAGGCACTAGATTAGTGCCTCCTCTCCTCTTCCTAGGTTTCGGGAGAAGCTGGCTACATTTGCTCCCTGCTGGAGATACTAGAGTAGAAGAACTTCCCAGGAATGCCTCTAATGGGGCTCCAGGCACAAAGCCTGAGATAGCTCAGGACCTTCCATGCAACACTGGGGAGGAGGAAGGGAGAGGTAGCCCCGTCTCAGAGTGACATGCACTGCAAAATGTCACCACCCAAGGCAAAGTCCTCCTCACTGGTAGTTAATGAGGATGCAAGATGAACTCTCCACACTTCTTAAAAGGAAGCTTCTTTGCTTCAGAAAATGGGGATTTAGTCCCCCATTCAGCAATGGGTCTTATGAGTAAACTGTTTTTCCAAATTTCAAAAAATAACTTTGTTAATTACCCATGCCAATCAATAATATACTTTTTTTTTTTTGTCGTTGTTTTTCTTTGAGTCAGACTCTCTCTCTGTCACCCAGGCTGGAGTGCAGTGGCACGATCTCGGCTCACTGCAACCTCCATCTCCTGGGTTAAAGCCATTCTTGAGCTCAGCCTCCTGAATATCTGGGATTACAGGCACCCGCCACCACACCTGGCTAATTATTGTATTTTTAGTAGAGACAGGGTTTCACCATGTTGGCCAGGCTGATCTCAAGCTCCTGACCTCAAATGATCCACCTGCCTTGGCCTCCCAAAGTGTTGGGATTACAGGCATGAGCCACTGAGCCCGGCCAACAATATCATTTTTATTAAAAAATTACTGGCCAGGCCCAGTGGCTCATGCCTGTAATCCCAGCAGTTTGGGAGACAGAGGTGGGTGGATCACCTGAGGTCAGGAGTTCAAGACCAATCTGGCCAACACGGTGAAACCCCATCTCTACTAAAAATATAAAAAATTAGCCAAACGTGGTGGCACACGCCTGTAATCCCAGCTACTTGGGAGGCTAAGGCAGAAGAATTGCTTGAACCCGCGAGGCGGAGGCAGCAGTGAGTGGAGATTGCACCACTGCCCTCCAGCCTGGGAAATAGAGCGAGATTCTGTCTCAGAACAAAACAAAACAAAACAAAACCAAAAATACCCAACAACAAAACATGTACCAAGCAACCAAGAATTATCAATTTTTTCAGAGACACTAAAAAGTTGAATGAGTCCCCTCAGAAAGATGTGAGGGGATAGCGCATTTATAAATAAGAACAGGCTTCTATGAAAAAGGAGCAAGCAAACAACATGAAAGGGGTCTTGAGAAATTAAACAATTGATTCTCCAAACAAATTTTAAAAATTTATAGAATGGAATCATTAATAGGGCTGAAAACAAATTAGTAGTCTGGAAGATAAAGTTGAGAAAATAGCTCAGGATGTAGAGAATGACAGAAAAGGAAAAATCTGAGAGAGTTGGCGAGATGCAGGATAGTTTTAGAGAGCTATTAATATGTAACTAGTTCAAAATGTAAAAACAACGGCAAAAATATGGAACCAGCCTAAATGCCCATCAACCAACAAGTGGATAAAGAAAATGTGGTATGTATGTGTGTGTGTGTGTGTGTGTATACATATTTTATATGTATACATACATATACACCATGGAATACTACTCAGTCGTAAAAAGGAATGGAATAACAGCATTCACAGCAACCTGGATGGAGTTGGAGACCATTACTCTAAGAGAAGTGACTCAGGAATGGAAAACCAAACATCCTATGTTCTCACTTATAAGTGGTAGCTAAGCTAAGGCATAAGAATGATATAATGGACTCTGAGTTTCCCAATGGGCAGGGTGGGAGGGGCGTGAGGGATGAAAGACATTGGGTACAGTGTACACTGCTCAGGTGCTGGATGCACCAAAATATCAGAAATCAGCACTAAGTCCGTATCCATGTAACCAAATACCACCTGTTCCCCAAAAGGTATTGAAAAAAAAGAAGACAAACGGGGGAAAATAACCAAATAAATAGAAAAATAAAATTTATCTGAACTAGAGAAACTCTTTTTAGATGGAAAATACCATGTTTCAAGAAATACTCAGTGGAAAATTTTAAATTCCTAGTGTAGGCTGAGTGCAGTGGCTTACACCTGTAATCCCAGCACTTTGGGAGGTCGAGGTGGGAGGATATCTTAAGGTAAGAAATTTGAGACCAGCCTAGCCAATGTAGCGAGACCCTGTCTCAAAATATTAAAAATAAAATAAAAAAATCCTAGTGTAAGGCTTACAGAGTGAATCAACAGGATACCTACCCAAAAAAAGCACATAAGATTGTCATCACTCTTTTCATTAGTAACATTGATGCTAAAAGACAGAGAAGGAAAACTTCAAAGTTCTCAAGGAAAATTATTTTGAACCTAAATTTATATGCAGCCAAACTCTTATTTGCGAATGAAGGTACAATAAGATATTTAACGACTGACTGGGGGATGTAATGCAGCAAAAGGAAGAAGAATTCAACAGAACAGAAGAACTGCCTGAAGAAAGAAATGAAAATAAATTTTAAGTTGTTAGATATTAAAAAGAGTCCTAGAAAGCTATTGGCTCAAGTCAGGACAGGGAAGACAGGACATGGTGATTGAAGAACATCTTTAAAAAGAATATGGATTTAAAAATATGGTTTAATAATCTGGAAGATCTTAGATATATGAAAAAGCTAAAGGGGAACAGAAATATGCCACCCCAAAATATGCTACTTTGGCACATTGATTGTTTTGAGCTGAGGGTAATTAAGAAAAAGCAGACACAGGAAAAGCTATTTTCCCCCTATTTGCCTAAAAGGAGAGCATAACATTATCTTATGATAGTGTTCTCTCCTGTACCAGGACATAAAGAATAACCTTTATTTCTGGAGATAGAGATGGTGCTGAGATGTCTGCATAAACAAACCTTACAAAATGACATTTACCTTCACTGTTTTTTTCCCCCAGATATTTACCTTCCTACAATTTATTGGCTCTAAAAGCCCAAACCCCCTCTTCTTTGTTAGTCATTTCTCAACAATTTACCACTTTTTGTTGAAATAGTACTTAAGGCCCCAAGACTAGCCACTTATTTGGGTTTTTATTTCTTTTCTATGGAGCTCCCATGCACATAAAATGTAAAATAAAATTTGTATGCCTTTTCCCCCTGTCAATCTGACTTTTGCCAGTTTAATTCACAAGGCCCAACTGAAGAGGGTAGAGGAAAAGTTTTCCTCTCCTACAGAAATAAGATAAAAAGCATGTTCGTCTACTTTGTGTTTGTCAAGCATGGATCAAACTCAAAACTTTACATTTGCCATGATTCTAGAACTAGCACAGGAATAATTTTTTTAAAAAAGGAGGAAAAGATGGCTTCAGAGTTTTTAGGAGCTAAAATTAGAGGTTGTGGATGACATGATTAAGTACTGGCCCCAGGGACTTTTCTGGCCAGGATGTTATCTCCTCATTAAATGGTCAGATCATCCTACTAGAAGGCTTCATTTTATAAGAGAAGAATTCATTACTTTAATAAGTTTAATCCAAAACACTTGAGTCAGTAAATTCCTACAAAATATTACTCCATACTCCCAAGTTGACTTTTTTCTTGTTAGATTGATTTATTAGTACCTACTCTCCCTCCTAAGTTTTCAACTACAAAGTATTATTTTCTCTTTCAAAGCCCAAGCACATACTTTGGAGAACATTATAGAAATGCTGTGATTCACTCTATGAGTTATAACCACAGTCTTTCAATCACGTGATGAAGAGTAGAGCCCTGGAGAGGGCTATTCAAGGGGTAATGAACTCTCTAAATATGATTCACTTGAGCAGTGGGCTGGGCAAGGCCATACCTATCTTGGTGGCGGTCGGAGGGCTCTGGCTCCATTCTTCACTCTTTGGGCCATAGTCCTTGCCAAGCAATAGGCGCCTGTTAGCAGATTTTGCACTATCTGATGAGCCAGGGCACTTGGCTTCCATATTCTCACTTAGGGGATGTGTGGGTGCTACTCAGAAATCAATAAAACCTAGAATAACAATTATAATTTGGTTTCTGCCTCATTGTAAACAAGTGTGTCATTTCTCCAGGACACAGGACAATTACTATAGTGATTTTGATTTTTGTTACATTCAGTGCAGCAGATTTTTGTGGAGTCTCTATGCTGTCCACGGCATTGATCTTGAATCTATAGGGATAAAATAAATCCTGGCATACATCTAATATGAAAAATAATCTCTGCCTTCAAGGAGTTTGCACTCTATGAAGAATGGAAGAGTGTCGGAATGCATTTTCAGAGCACTGAAGCATAGAGATAATGCTTATGTATATTTAAAACTATATAAATAATAGAAAAGAGAAAAAGAAAAAATGGACTGGGATGCCTTAAGATTCTTCAGAATGCAGAAATGAAACGTTGCTTTCTGGATAGCTAACCTCTAAGGCAATCAAAATAGAATATAAATAGCTATCTATTGCTGCCAAGGCTTAAATCATTTTTCCAAATTGTGTTTGCCAAGACAAAAGGAGGTATTTTCTGTAGCACAGGAGAGGTGAATGAGAGGATGAGTGGGTTGAATAGTCCTGAGTAATTATTGCATTTATTTAGGTTTCTGCAGCTATCTATCAGGCCCTTGGCTTATGATAGCAAATGATAATGAACAGTCAAAAGGCAGAAATAGCAACATGCACCCTATCATGCCACAGGAACATTATATTCTTTTTATACACAATACAGTGCAAAGGTTCAGGGAGAGCGAGAAGTCTGACCTGAAGCCATTTTTCCACTACTCATCATTTTTGACAGTTACAAGAAATTCAGAGAAGGGATTTTCTTGTCTAATTATTTCTGACCTTAAAGTTCAGGGAGTCAGTCTTTCTCGAGATTAGGATGCACTAAATACATCCTGAGGAAAGGGTGCAGTACATGTTCTGCGAATACTGTCCAGGAGCTGTGAACTCTCTCCCTTTATTTAGGATATCAGAGGGAGGGGCAAGAGAGGGGAGGAGAGTTCAGTCATCTCAGCTTGAAGCAAGCGCTCGGTAAGCACTTTGGTATCGCTTCCATGGGGGACCGTATCACTTCCATCCCAACGACTGAACTCAACCTGAATGCAGACCACTAACTGAGACCAAGTCCTAAGCCTCAGAACCCCAGGAGTTACTAGAGAGAAGCCCTCAGAGCTGCTTTCTGGTGGATTATTAGTAGGAAAATGCATTTCCCCTAAAATACCTAAAATCAATGCAAAGAGGACCTCAGAAGTATGTATTTTGCTGAACTTGAAACATCAGAGAAATTGTTCAAAAATCCCCTGAAGAGATAAACATGCTGATATGCAAATTTTTACCTATCTTGATGATTCTCACATGCTTTGATTTCTCAAGGATGTCGCATGAAAATCAGATTTCCTCTATTAGAAATTCATGAGCGCCTGCTGCTTACTTCCCAGTGGCAGTCCTTGGGACCTGATATGTAGGCACTTTCAAAAGATGCTTCCGGAGAGCATTTTATGCTCTGTGCAGGAACCTGCTCCTGCAGGCAATTGGCACCTGTAGTCACAGAGCCCGAGGCTCTGGGGCTGTCACATAAATTGTGTAGAATCAGAGGCTGCTCCCCACACAGCAGCCCAACCACCCCAGATAGCCCCACTCCACCTTCAGTTCCCCAGGGAAGGGGTTTCCACCCTCTCCTGCCATTCCCTATGTCTGAGCTTGAAATATTAAAATAGAGTACTGGTTTCACATGTAACTCAATGCCAACAGCTGTAATTAAGAACACATAGAGGCCAGTTGCTTATTATATGTAGGCAGGAGCTCCAAAATACTTAATCAGAATTTGCAATTAGTTGTCATTGTCCTCAGAATACCTCTACTTCTTGTCTATTTCTATAGGTTCTGTATATTTTGTATTCTAGTTCTGTTTAGGAATTGTTTGCTGTAAGATCCTTGGCGAGCCAATAAGCTTCTCCGTGCCTCAGTTGTCCATCTGGCAGTGGGGAGAGAGCTACACAGGGTGATTTCAACATCCCTGGCAATTAACCTTGTTATGATTCAGTGACTCCATGAATTCTTAATATTCCAGGAGTATTTTTCAAGGCTTTGTTGGAAATTGTTGAGTCACACTGAAATGAATTGCCATTATGAGATGAGGTTGGAATGTTCTGATCGCTCCAAGGGTAAGACTGGACTGAGGAATGTGGAGGAGGGCTGTGACGAGGTGTGGGATGGGAAAGTCATCATCAGATGCGTGGAGCTGGCATATCCTAGGCCAATAGACAAGATTAGGCAGATTCCCAGCACCTGATGAATGGCCAGCTACAATCGGAATTACGATTCTTCCCCGAAGAGCGGCCTATGATTTGTTTGGCAGAAGACTCAGAATCGTGATGACGATGATTTGCACTGGCCTTTGGGTGAGTCAGCACTGACACCAGGCACCGACAAGCTTGGCAGCAGAGACTGACAGTGACTGTTCTGGACTGTTACACGCATTTCAGAAGGCTTGCTGTAGATACCTAGGACCAAAATATCTTCCCCACACTACAACCCGAAACACTCATGAACAAAGCCTGAAGTGAGAGGCTTGGCCCTGGGACATCTCAGGGGTGAATCTACCCTATATTAATGGAGTCATAGTCAGCTGCAGGCAGCCCCAAGCAAAGAACACTGGAAATTCCCAGAAGATAAGCAGATCTGAAGCAAGGACCAACGGCTTTGAATCAATCTTTCTTTCTTTTTCTCTTTCTTTCTTTCTTTCTTTCTTTCTTTCTTTCTTTCTTTCTTTCTTTCTTTCTTTCTCTTTCTTTCTTTCTTTCTTTCCTTTCCTTCTTTCCTTCCTTCCTTCCTTCCTTCCTTCCTTCCTTCCTTCCTTCCTTCCTTCTTTTTTTAAGATGGAGTTTTGCTCTTGTCTCCCAGGCTCGAGGGCAATGGTGTGATCTCGGCTCACTGCAACCACCACCTCCCAGGTTCAAGCAATTCTCCTACCTCAGCCTCTCAAGTAGCTGGGATTACAGGCATGCACCATCACGCCTGGATAATTTTTGTATTTTTGGTAGAAATGAGGTTTCACCACTTTGGCCAGGCTGGTCTCGAACTCCTGACCTCAGGTGATCCGCCCGCCTCGGTCTCCCAAAGTGCTGGGATTGCAGGTGTGAGCACCGCGCCTGGCCAAAATTGTCTTTCAAAAGTCTGAGCTCAGTGGCTTATGGGAATATCTAACATGGATGGCCTGAAGGCAGGTGGAGTATCCTAGACCAGCCCCTGGCACTCCCTGTGCCAGGCAGAAGGGAAAGAGTAGTGCAATGGGAAGTTGGTTTCCAGGAGATCTGCCTCTCCAGGTCTTCCTGCTGAGCAGCCGGCAGCACTTGGCGCACGAGAGGACATTGTTCTCCTTTGACCTCACCTGGAACAGGCTTTCCAGGTTGTCTCTGGGGAAGGTGTTCTCTCCAATGTCCCTGGGTGTATCATGACACCAGATAATCTCACATTCCTTAAAGCAGCTGGGGATAAGAGGGCTAGAGACCTGGGATACCCTTGGAGAACATGGAGCTCAACCTTCCCAGTTCCCACTCCCAAAGCAGCAACAGGAGTTTGTAAATATATACATTATTATTTATAAAAGGCTGATTGTGACATGTAAAAAAAAAATAAAAATAACCTTAAGAGTGCCTAATGATGCAAATGAAAGTAAAAGTATTTCTCTCCGTGTTGAGCTAAACACTCCCCTCTCCATCCTTAATTGTTCTTCCCAGAATTTAACCATTTAGAAATAGTTCTGGATTTAGGTCTTCTATGTTTTCTACACAACAGAACTAACCCATATGTGGCCGCACATTTCTGGCCATATCAACTTCAAATAATACACAGTTTTTCAGTTTCCTACAATGAAAAGGTGTGAAATTCAGTACACGTACCCTACCTCATTCCATCTGCAACTCCCCTTCCAATTTTTATTAGTTACATTAATATTTTAAGACATTTGGCCAGGTGTGGTGGCTCATACCTGTAATCCCAGCACTTTGGGAGGCTGAGACGGGTGGATCACCTGAGGTCAGGAGTTTGAGACCAACCTGGCCAACACGGTGAAACCCTGCCTCTGCTAAAAATACAAAAATTAGCTGAGCATAGTCCCAGTTACTTGGGAGGTTGGTACAGGAGAATCGCTTGAACTGGAGGCAGAGGTTGCAGTGAACACCACAGCATTCCAGCCTCAGCGACAGAGTGAGACTCCATCTCAAAAAAAAAAATATATATATATTTATTTGTATATAAATACATTTTCTATAAATATAAAAATATATATTTATAAAATATATTAATATAAAATATATTAATATAAAACATATATTATATATTTTTATATTTAATAAATATATATTTTATATTTATATATGAATATATATAAAATATATATAAAATACATAAATATATATTAAGATATTTAATTGTTCCGTGGATAACTTTAATATGTATAAATTTTAATCTGTTGATTTATCGAGTTTTGACATTATCTACCTTCTTATTCTGTAAGATGAGGAAAGTAGATGGTAACCACCATCCCAGGCCTCCATCCTTTCCCTTCTCAACTCGCCTGCTGATTAATTTTATTATCTAGGCTAGTAACTTCTGCACTCTGTTCTGTAATTTTAAGTTAGCTTTTTGTACTTTGTCTACAGCTTGACTTTAAATAAAGAAGGATAAAAACCAATAAGAGAAATTCATAATATTAAGATAATATACAGGCTGGGCACAGTGACTCATGCTTATACTCTCAGCACTTTGGGAGACCGAGGTGGGAATATTGCTTGAGGCCAGTTCAAGACCATTCTGGGCAACATGATGAGACCTCATCTCTACAAAAACTAAACAAAATTAGCCGGGTGTGGTGACGTGCACCTGTAATCCCAGCTCCTCGGGAGGCTGAGGTGGGAGAATTGCTAGAGCCCAGGAGGCTGAGGCTGCAGTGAGCCATGATGGTGCCACTGCACTCCAGCCTGGGTGACAAAGTAAGACCCTGTCTCAAACAAAAGATAAGATAAATATTAATTGCAGAATCAAATAGTATGTAAGGTCCATAAAGATGGAAAGACTATTTTATGTTGCCAAAAATATCCACCCAAAAAGGTGAAAAAATGGATTCCTTTTACTTTTACCCTTCTATTTATCCAAGTCATATCACATTTCAGTTTGCTCTTCTTATCATAACTTCTGAATAGCTTTTCCTTTCTGTTTCCTTAAATGGATAGAATAGACACATACCTTGGAAGGGAGGGGAAAAAACTTTCCTCTATCCTGGTAGGTTTTGTGTCTGGGACCTGCAGATTAGACTGACAAAAGACAGATTCACAGAAAACAAAGGACATATAGGCCGGACGCCACGGCTTATGCCTGTAATCCCAGCACTTTGGGAGGCCAAGGTGGGTGGATCACTTGAGGCCAGGAGTTTGAGACCAGCCTGGCCAACATAGTAAAACCCCATATCTACTAAAAATACAAAAGTTAGCCAGGCATGGTGGTGCATGGCTGTAATCCCAGCTACTCGGGAGGCTGAGGCATGAGAATGGCTTGAGCCTGGGAGGTGGATGTTGCAGTGAGCTAAGATCGTGCACTCCAGCCTGGGCCACAGAGCAAGACTCTGTCTCAAAAAAAAAAAAAAAAAAAAAAAGACATACAATTTTATTTAATATTTACATGCACAAAGGTCTTCGTAGAAAAGAAGATCCAAAGAAATGGTTAAATTTGGGGGGCTTTATACAATCTTAAAAAAAGGTAATAAATCATGGAGAAGTGATAAGACGAGGAGTGTGGGCATCTAGGGATGGCAAGTTTGCTTACCAAAGTTAAGGAGGTAGGGGCTGGTCATTTTAGGAACATTAAACGCTCTCTGTGGAACCAGGTAGAGGGCCTACAGGAATAAGTGTCTGTCGTGGTGTGTGCTCGTGTGGACACCTACTCTGGGTGTGGGGATTTGGGAAGCCTCCTTACCTTCCCTCATTTTACATGACTTTCTCTCCTCCTCTTCCATTTTCTTCTCCTCCTTCTCCTTATTTTTATTTTTTGGTATGTTTTACATTGTAACTTTATTTGTCTACAGATCTCTGGGTTTTTAAAAATATCTGCGCCATCGAACATTTTTCACCCTCCTCCCTCTCTCCTACCCTTAAGTATTTCTTCGATACCGTCGGAACAGCCTGTACCCAGAGCTTGGATCATGGGCTCCTCAGCAATCTGTACATGCATTTGTGTCACTGAGTAGTGCTAAATAAGATGAAGTGTTAAGATTACGGGGATCCGTATTAGGTTACAGATCCTGAGACATCATGTGAGGTGGTGTGACGACTAATGTTCCCTGGCACATTTTCCTAGCTTGGCCTTTCTGCAACCTGTGCAGTTTTCAAGGAAATGGCTGAGTGGTTTTGTTCTGGCTGAGTGGCAGGGAATGGGGACATGTTAGGAGACACCCATCTTATCTTCTTTTCAAATTGTGCTGAAGATCAGAAACAGGAAAAAAAAGTCCAGCCTGGCTGGTTGTTACCATTGACATGGCATGAGAGCTAACTCATGCTGAAATTCCTCCTAGGTACAGTGATTGCTAAGATGTCTGGGCAAATATAGGCTCCTTTTTAGCTAAGTGTTTCCTTACATGGAGCTGCTCAATACTGAAAATAATCGATGTTTTTTACTTTTCTACTGCCTTGAGGGCCCTGGTGTGGGTCAGCGCTGGGCTGGGAGCGTGATGCTGCTGAGAGTTGAGCAGAGAAACTTGGTGGCTCTCTGCAGCCTGTCCCCGCAGAAATCCTGGCCGACTTCAGGAAGGGGAAGTGCGTGAGATCTGGTCAGATCTCTTTGTATATCCTGACCTAATCATCATAGCCCTTGGCCCCCTGGTCTATGTCTCATGGTCTCTGTCCCCCTGTAGACAGTATGAGTTTCATCAGGCTGAAGATGGCTGATCAAAATAGCATTCTGCAACGAAGCCAAGGAAATATACTGAGTACAATGACGCTCCTTTATTTTCAGTACAATGAAAATAAAATCCTTCTCTAATCATGAATTATTTTTGACATCTGAATCTGAGCTCACAAGTCCCAGTTTGCAGAGCTAGTTTTATTTACTTGGATGCAGTGTGAAAGAGTCCCAGACCAGGGGTTTAGGAGAGGTGGCTCTGCTGTGTTTCAGGCTGGGGCCTGGTGGTGCGACTGGGCTATGGCCTGGTTGTTGTAGGAGACCAGTAAGGGGCAGGACCCTGCATTTGATGTTCCCAAAGGACTGAGGCGAGTGCTGAAGGGTAGGACACCCAGCAGAGCTCTGATAGGAATTGAGAGCATGACTACGGCAATGATCATGAGGGGGTGGTTGCTGCAAGCAGGGGGAAGCAGAAGGGCACCTCCTGTCTTAACGGGGCCAGGGCATTACAGTGGGAAGCAGGAGAGGTTCCCAAATTCTGGCAGGCAGAGTATGGCATCAGGAAACCTGGTTATAGACAGCAGGGCTCTGCTGAAATTCAGGGGTGGGGCTCTGATTCCCAGCAGGGAGATAGGAAAAAAGCCAGGCAGAACCCCAGTGCTAGACAGTGATGGGAGCACCGGCAGGGTTATCCAGACAGGGAGTTTTTACTACGTTTTCAGGGAACTTAAAGAGTCTTATCTTAGTGACCTATTATCAGAACTGAGGCACCGTGTCAGGAATAAGCTAGCCACCACATTGACTTGAACCTGGAGTCCTTGAATCGTTCCTTTCTCAGCTCAGTAAGGCTCAGCTGGGTTGAACCTAGAGGTGAAGGTCAAGTGGATGATGTGTGTGCAGAGGAAGGGAAAGAGGTGGGGCAAAAATGAGCTACAGATGCTGGGACCTTGCCTAAGCCTGATACTTCTTGGTCTAACAGGGCTGTTGTGAGTTCAACATTAGGTATCGTATATTAAAGCAATTTCAGAAAGAAAATTCATGTGAAAACTCAGGTCAAATAAGAATGGAGGCTTCTCCATAGAAATTTTATAAGACAGAGATGCAAGGGCATCTTCAAGCATAGAACTTTTGTCTCAGCTGTCTGTTTTTCTGCAAAAGCCCTTTCTTCCTCCTCTAGGCCTCTATAACCCCTACTTAGTCTACTGGTCTTTTACTATTATTATTATTTAGAGATGGAGTCTTGCCATGTTGCCCAGGCTGGTCTTGAACTTCTGGGATCAAGCAATTCACTGGCCTTGGCCTCCTAAAGTGCTGGGATTACAGGTGTGACCCACTGCACCCAGCCATACTAAGCTTTAAAAACTCATTTCGGGCCGGGTGCAGTGGCTCATGCCTGTAATCCCAGGACTTTGGGAGGCTGAGGCGGGTGGATCACCTGAGGTTGGGAGTTTGAGACCAGCTTGACCAACAAGGAGAAACCCCGTCTCTGCGAAAAATACAAAATTAGCTGGGTGTGGTGGTGCATGCCTGTAACCCCAGCTGCTGGGGAGGCTGAGGCAGGAGACTTGCTTGAACCAGGGGTCGGGGGGCGGAGGTTGCGGTGAGCCGAGATTGCGCCATTGTACTCCAGCCTGCGCAACAAGAGCCAAACTCCGTCTCAAAACAAAACAGCACTAAAAACCTAATTTCAGTCACCCTTTTCTGGGGAAATCTTTTCTGCATCCCTGACCAGGTGGCATCCTGCTTCAAAGTTCTCAGGTAGCTGAGTTGGAATTTTACATATTTTTGCCCTATCATTTAATTACTACTGGCCTCTCCCACTGAAAGGCATGTTTCCTGAGGATAGAGGGCATGTCTGTCCTTTTGTTGCTGGATCCATAGACTTAGCCGAGTGCCTGGTATATTTTAAGTGTTCAGTTAATATTTGTTGACTGACTGAATGAATATTTTGAGGGAAATAGAATTCTTTTTTTTGTAGGAGAAAGCAGGAGCATTACTGATGGTATTTGGTATTGTAGAACACTTAGGAAAATAGAACCCCCTAGAAACATATTTCAAAGACCCTCAAGATATCTGAGGAGACAAGACCGGAAGGAATTGTAAAGCCTGGAAATACTGACAGCTATGGCCTTATATCTTTGGCCCAGATTTGACATAAAAATAACCAAAAGTGAATCTAAATAGGTTTTTAAAGGAAATTCAAGTTCATTTACAGGATAAATAGAGGGTACCACAGTCCTATCCTGTTTTCCCCTCTCCCTACCCGCTACATTCTGCATCCTGTCCCCACAAATGTATTAAGTTGTTACAAAAATAAACACTGGATGCATTCTTTTTAAATTTTATTATTATTATTATTATTATTATTATTTTGGAGAAGGAGTCTCACTCTTGCCCGGACTGGAGTGCAGTGGTGCCATCTCAGTTCACTGCAACCTCTACCTCCTGGGTTCAAGTGATTTTCCTGCCTCAGACTCCCGAGTAGCTGGGATTACAGGTGCCCAGCATCACGCCCAGCTAATTTTTGTATTTTTAGTAGAGACAGGTTTCACCATGTTGGCTAGGCTGGTCTCAAACTCCTGACCTCAGGTGATCCTCCCACCTCGGCCTCCCAAAGTGCTGGGATTACAGGTGTGAGACAATGCACCTGGCCTAGATGCCTTCTTTAAGGAGGAAATAAGTTATACCCATAGCTAGAATGGAGGCTGTAGAGTAGGGTATCCCTTATTTAGTTTTGATAAATGTGAGAATTCTTTGGTTTCCAGCAGCAGAATCTAACATTGGCCATAGTGTAAATTGCATAATCCAAGGGAAGTGTGGAAAACCAGGCTTGGAAATGAATTAGAATGGAAACATCTCTATGTAGCCAAAACTACGATTCAGACTTGCCTGGGTAGAGCTGTGTATATATTTTCTAAAAGCGTATTTCATTTTTATTCTATTTATCAGGTTGCTTGGGTTTCAAGTTCTATGAGAAAGCAGTTGTTTGGGTTGTTTTCTGCCCAGAGAATCTTAATACTTCCACCAGACTTTACTCAATGGGGAAGATAATTTCTTTAAAAAAAAAAAAAAGTGGGCCGGGCGCAGTGGCTCATGCCTGTAATCTCAGCACTTTGGGAGGCCGAGGCAGGTGGATCACAAGGTCAGCAGATCGAGACCATCCTGGCTAACATGGTTAAACTCTGTCTCTACTAAAAATACAAAAAAATTAGCTGGGTGTGGTGGCGGGCGCCTGTAGTCCTGGCCACTTGGGAGGCTGAGGCAGGAGAATGGCTTGAACCCGGGAGGTGGAACTTGCAGTGAGCCAAGATCGTGCCACTGCACTCCAGCCTGGGCAACAGAGCGAGATTCCATCTCAAAAAAAAAAAAAAAAAAAAGTGACGTGCTATTTCCTAAAAAAGGAAGTAGGAGTGCAGGGCACCATCAACAAATGAATGGATGAACAAAAGGTTGTACATAGAGATGAAATAGGATATTATTCAGCCTTAAAAAGAATTGAAATTCTGACACACGCTACAATATGGATGATCCTTGCAAACATTATGTCAAGTGAAAAAAGTCAGAAACAGAATCAATACTCTATGATTCCACTTATATGAGGTTCCCAGAGTAGTCAAATTCATAGGAACAGAAAGTAGAATTGTGGTTCCCAGACCTAGGGGAAGAGGGGAATGGGAAGTTACTGTTTAATAGGAACAGAGTTTCAGTTTGGGATGAGGAGAAAGTTCTGGAGATGATTGATGATAATGGTTGCATAACAATGTGAATTTATTTATTTATTTTGAATTGTGTAGCCCTTTGTTAGCAACTGAAATAGAAGGTCTCTGTTGTACAACATGGGTAGTAATTGACTGTAACTGGAGATTTATTATATATAATACAGACCATTTATAAATGCAATTTCTTTATTGAAAAGCTTCCACCATTTTTGTTTGTGTACAATTTGCAAAACTGTTCTGAAAGTGGAATATATGTGCACAAGTCTGTGAAGAGTGCAAATTTAGGATATGGTAAATGCTTTACAAGTTACTTTCAAAAAGCTGTCTGCCACAACCGAGCCTTTACATTGTTATCTTTTTTTAATCAAAATATTTTGATGCCAGCCTTCCTTCTGAGAGGTGACAATGTGCTAGCAGGCCTCACTCTCAGCACCTCCTCGGCCTGGGCATCCACTCTGGCAGTGCTTGAAGAGCCCTTCAGCCCACCACTGCACTGTGGGAGCCCCTCTCTGGGCTGGCCCAGGCTGGAGCCAGCTCCGTCTACTTGCCGGGAGGTGTGGAGAGAGAGGTGCCGGCAGGAACCAGGGCTGCCCGTGGTACTCACAGTCCAGCGTGAGTTCCGGTGGGCACGGACGCGGGCTCAGCGGCCCGGCACTCCAAGCAGCCAGCCGGTGATGCCGGCCCAGGGTGGTGAGGGGCTTAGCACTCCGGCCAGCAGCTGTGGAGATTGTGCTGGGTCCCCCAGCACAGCCGGCCCACGTGCACCGGGCTGGAATTCTCGCCAGGCCTCAGCTGCCTCAGGACCTGCAGCCTGCCACGTCCGAGGCCCCACCCTCCGTGGTGGGCTCCCATGTGGCCCAAGCTTCCCTGACGGGCGCCCTCCCCTGTTCCCTCGTGCCTGGTCCCATTGACCGCCCAAGGGCTGAGGAGTGCTGTGTGGCTCAGGACTGGTGGGCAGCTCCGCCTGCAGCCCCAGTGAGGGATCCACTAGGTGAAGCCAGCTTGGCTCCTGAGTCTAGTGGGGACTCGGAAAACTTTTATGTCTAGCTAAGGGATCGTAAATATACCAAGCACCCTGTGTCTAGTTCAAGGTTTGTGAATACACCAACAGGTACTCTGTATCTAGCTAACCTAGTGGGGACTTGGAGAACTCTTCTGTCTAGCACTCTGTGTCTAGCTAAAGGATTGTAAATGCACCAATCAGCACTCTGTCAGAACAGACCAATCAGCTCTCTGTAAAATGGACCAGTCAGCAGGATGTGGGTGGAGTCAGATAAGGGAATAAAAACAGGCTGCCTGAGCCAGCAGCGGCAGCCTTGTTCCCCTTGCAGAGTGTGGCAGCTTTGTTCTTTCACTCTTTATGGTAAATCTCGCCGCTGTTCACTCTTTGGGTGCACACCGACTTTATGAGCTGTAACACTCACCCTGAAGGCCTGCAGCTTCACTGCTGAAGCCAGCAAGACCAGGAGCTCACTGGGAAGAATGAACAACTCCAGACGCGCTGCTTTTAAGAGCTGTAACACTCACCGCTAGGGTCTGCAGCTTCACCTCTGAAGTCAGCGAGACCACGAACCCACCAGAAGGAACTGCAGACACATCTGAACATCTGAAGGAACAAACTCTGGACACGCCATCTTTAAGAACTGTAACTAGGAGGGTCCACAGCTTCATTCTTGAAGTCGCAAGACCAAGAACCCACCATTTCTGGACACACTACCATTGCCCTAAACTATAAAGCATTTTTTAATGAGTTGAAATCAAGGAAGGACTATGCCTACTAGAAAAAAAGAGAAGAAAGTTCTATTAGTTTGAGGTTTCATAATCCCCCCAAACCAGGACCAATATCTTGGTAAAAGTTAGGCTAGGACCCTAGACTGAGTATGAGAATGTGCAGGTGGCCTCCCTGAGGATTCAGAGCTTCAGTGGACCGTGAGTGCTCCAGCTGCATAAGTGCTGAACTGTCTTGCCAATTTCTACACTGGTTTGACTGGGCGTAATTCAAAAACGAAAAGCTCATATTCTTCCATTTTTCTGGAGCTCTGTGATAGCATTTAATAATACCCCAAAGGGATGTCTTCCACATGTAATATTATGGTATTTCCTCAAGTAATTGCTAAAAGATATAGGGTCTAATTCTATAATACACCCATTTTATCTAGATACTCAATGGATCTATAAGTCTCCCCCTGGGATTCATCATAGTAACTGTAATGAAACCTTTGACACCAATGGCAAAAATCAGAAGAAACTACCAAGAAATTACTAGGATCCGCTAGATATTTACTGAAGAGTTTTCTGAATTCCTGTTCTTTTGACTCACTCAGAGCTCCAACCAGAATAGGGATAATGGTAAACTCATTCTTATGGATTTCCATGGCTTTATGTGTGTAAGGCAAATGCATTTCAATGCTATGTTCATATTTTGTCTCAGAAACATGCGTTCAAACATTCCTGTTTTCCACAGTTCTCTGTAAATCTTTTGGTTAATATGAAGATGATACAGAGATGTCCTGTATATATCCACACTGGAAAGTGCACATTGAGAGAGGGACACATGATGAGAAGGCCCAAGGATGAAAATTCTCTGGGTAATAGACGGATCCACTTGTTTATAAGCATGGGTAGCACAAGACCCACAGTACGTATATCCTGCATGGAGTGCAATAATGGCTCTAGCAGGTCTTTTTGTAGACTGTACTTGTGAAAGCCAACCTTCTAGCTGTGCATTCAGCTGTGGTCCTGAGGCTGAGTACCAGCTCCCAGCATGACTGACTTCCCGGCAGACCACTTGATTGGACATCTTGATGCCTGTGCCACGTATGGTGCACGAGGATAAATCAACAATGTGAGTATATTTAATGCCACTGAACTGTACACTTAAAAATTGTAAATTTTATGCTATGTATATTTTACCACAATAAAAATAAAGAGCCAGAGTTAATCAGTGTCAAGACATGGAGACTGGAAGGTCATGGTCATTGGAAGAAAAGGCCACCTGGACTCCTGCAAGCTCCAGCGTTTCTGTGTATCTTTGGGCAAGTCCCAAAACCTCCCTGAACCTCTTTTTCTCAAGGATAATAACACCGGCCCTATTACCTACTTCATAGGAACTGGATGGTACTGTGAAAGTATTTGGTAAATGTTAAACATTCTGTACAAATGGAAGGCATTAGCGTCTGAGGGAATGGAAAAACTCTTTGTAAATCCGTATGTCAGTGGCCTGGGTGATAAGTGGAGACCACCATCCTTAGGTTAGTATTCCAGGTGGATTTAAAGGGTTTGAACAAAAAAATCAGAGCAGGGCAGGAAACAGTCATTTATGTACATGCTACAAAATCTAAATTGGCCTGAATTGCCCTACTGTGCTGCCACTCCATTAGGGCTTTACAACCCTCGGTGGAAGGCTCAGCCGTATCCATAACTTTCGTGAAGCAGCTGGTGTTTCCAGCTCAGTGTCTCTAAATGGCCTGGCCAACAATGGAGCTGTTAATGAACATCCATAAAAAGCCAATAAAGGGTGCCTGTTGGATGCATATGACCTATGTCTGGTACAGGATTTGGGCAAATAAAATAATGATTGGTTCCAGGCACAATTCCAAAGTTTCAGCTTTGGAAACCAAAGGTCTATTTCTATGCTAACTGCTTATTTGCTAACATGAGACCCAAGGTACAGGGTTGGAACAGATTTCATCGCAAAAATTCTTTTTTTTTCCTTTTTGAGATGGAGTCTCACTCTGTTGCCCAGGCTGGAGTGCAGTGGCACAATCTTGGCTCATTGCAAACTCCACCTTCTGGGTTCAAGCGATTCTCCTGCCTCAGCCTCCTGAGTAGCTGTGATTACAGGCGCATGCCACCTCCCAAGGCTAATTTTTGTATTTTTCATAGAGACAGAGTTTCACCATATTGATCAGGCTGGTCTTGAACTCCTGACCTCGTGATCTGCCTGACTTGGCCTCCCAAAGTGCTGGGATTACAGGTGGGAACCACCACGCCTGGCTCATTGCAAAGATTCTTCTGGTCCTGATTTCTGCCTAAAGTCTTCAGAGAGGGACCATTGTTAGAGTTATGGTTTGATCAGCCTCTAGGGTTATTGGAAGAAATGCTAGTACGTTTACAACCTTTGGGTAGAGTTTTCTGGTCATCCTTCAGTGATAGGATTTGGCTTTTTCAGTGTTTATGCATAGAACACAATTCCAACACCTGCTGAGCAGGTGCTTGGGGCTTCAACCCTAGTTCTGAATTACATGTTTCCTCTTAACTCGCTGAGGGCTACCTGGCTTTAACACTTTCTCACTCTTGTGTCCTTAAAGGTCCTATTCTTAAATTTTCATTTCTTCCTTTTGAATTTGACTGTTACATAACTTTTATCTATCTCTATCTCTGTCCACACACACACCCTTAGGTGGCTTCTCCTTCCAATGACTGTGACCTCCCATTCTCCCTGTCTTTGCAATGTTTGACTCTGGCTGTCCTTGTTATTTTTATTGTGGTAAAATATACATGACATTTACCATTTTAACCATTGTACAGTTTAGTGGCATTTAGTATATTCACACACACACGCACACACGTGTATTTCTACCCATTCTTTATGTTGGGAGTGGAAGGAGAACTTCCTATACATGCTCAATTTTCCATTCTGGTGGTTTTGATGTTTGGCCATTCAGAGAACCTGAGAGCCAAGATGGCGCTGCCTTAGGGAGCTTGTTGTATCCTTCTGGGGCTGATGATTCCATGGTGGCCAGTCCATGACCATTTGGAGTCACTATAGCCTATTAGGAGGAAAGGATTGGCCCTACTCATTACCATATGACTAGCCTTTTCATGGCATTGGAATTATTCATTTTTCTTGGTTGAAAGTGACTTCATTTCTGTCTGTCCAGGAATAGACAGACCAGAGTTGGGGTTGGGTATTAGGGAGAAGAGACATGGTCAAGAGAAAGATATGAAAGATTTAGAAAGAGGAGCAGAGAGGGGAGAGTAAGAATGAAGACAAAGAAAAGAGAAAGGAAGCTCAGGGGAAATCTGGATGGTCCAAGACAGAGAAAAGAGGAAGAGGAGTTAGGATGGGTGGGTGGGTGGAGGGTAGGAGATGCTACTTGCTTCTCTGCCTGGGAAGGCTCAGCTTCCAGCAGCAGCCAGCCTTGGTCTGTGGTTACATCTGGATGTGGCTGGTGGCAGGGGAACACCTCTCTAGTCCTGTCTCTTCATTTGTCAGACACATTCAAAGTCTAGCTCAGACCCTGGAGTCTGCCTCCATGTGGCCTGAGGGGAGTTCATTTTCAATGAACCGGTCATCTGGGGAAGCGACTGGTTGCTATTTTTCACAATTTCTGTCTGGATATCGACTTTAGGGCAAAGCTGCTGCAACCACATTTGTGTTCCTTTTTGAGCTGGAGTGGGGGCATGCAGGGGCAAGTTTTCAAGCCACCCCATTTCTGTATAGCAGGAATCATTATTGAAAAACCAACCTGCAAATGTTTGTAACAGAAAGGTTTTGACAGTGTTCTTGAATGTTCTTGAAGATCTAAAGAAGCAATCTATCTGACTGACCTCCTGCATTCAAATGATCTGCCATACAGGTCTTGCTCCACTGCACAGAATTAATGTGTGGCCTCTGAATTGCCATGAATTCCAATTAGTTCCTCTCTTTAAACAGCAGTTTTTGGTGTCTGGTGGTATTTAGAAACTTCTAGCACCCCATTCTATTTATAAATTGCTTTTATAACCAGAGGATTTAAAGACTGAAAGAGACCTTAGAAATGCTTTAATGAAAAGAGCACTTTTCAATTCCAACTTCAAAACCCATTTGTCTGTGACCTTGAATACACCACTTAACTTCTGCATGTCTGATTTTGCTCCTCTGTAAAATAAAATGCTTGAACTAACTATGGAGTTACTTTGGTTCTCACCTTCCTTTATGCATTGCTCCATTGTTACTTCCCAGTGAGTAGTTCCCAGGGAGAGGCTCTGAGTCGTTAAGTGCCCAGGCCAGACCACACCCCAAGTTAGAGGCAGGTCCCCCCAGACCCTGCCTCGCGGCTCTTCTCGCAGGATGTCTCCACAACGCTCTGGGGAGCAGCGCTGTCCAGCTCATGGGGAAGCCCAGAGGCCAGAGAGGACCCACACCAGCTCCAAAGAGTCAGCAAGAATGGGGTCCTTGTTCTGCAGGAAAGGGACCTAGATCCCAGAACTCACCATGCTTGTTCTGGGTGCGTTTCTGCTGAGAGGTGTGTTTCTCTGCCATGGAGTAGGGTCTCTCTCACCTTAGAGAGAATGAAGGTGAAGGTTTTCCAATCTGAATGCTAACACGTTTCAAACTGAATTTGATATCTCTTTAGACCCATTCACCCATAGTCCAGGCTATTATGACCTCTCTGCTCAGCTTAGCTGACTGGACATGTTCATACAGATAGACCCTGGGCCATGACTTACCATATCAGACAGTAAATTCCTTACTCATGTCCTGCCCCAACCGAGCTGCTCCCCTTCTATGTTTTCTACATCTGTCAGCACAGTTCACGGTACTAGCATGGACACAGTGGCCCAAGCCAGGCTCATCTGAAGTCATCTTTGATTTTCTCTCTTCCTGGCCACTTTCACCAGTTGGCCTCTGTATTCGTTTCCCAGGGCTGCTGTAACAGAATACAGTAGTCCCCCCTTATCTGTGGGAGATATGTTCTGAGACTCCATTGGATGCCTGAAGTCACTGATAGTACCAAACCCTATATATACTGTGGCCTTTTTTTTTTTTAATCTGATAACCGAGCCAGCTCCTCAGTGATTTGCAGGTGGGCAATGTCTACAGCATGGATCCGCTGGACAAAGGGATGATTCATGTCCTGGAAGGATGGAGTGGACAGTGTGAGATCATACCACACTACTCAGAATGGTGCACAATTAAAAACGATGAATTGTTTACCTCTGGAGTTTTCCATTTAATATTTTCAAACTGTAGTTGACCACACATAACTAAAACTGTGGAACGTGAAACAGTGGATAAAGGGGAGCACTGTGCCACAAACTGGGTGGCTGAAAACAACCGAAATGACAGAAGTGTGTGCTCTCACAATTCTGGAGTCTAGAAGTCCAAGACCATGTTGTCAGCAAGGTCATGCTCTTCCTGAAGCTTGCAGGTGAGAATTCGTTCTATGCCTTTCTGGCAATCCTGACAATCTTTGACATTCCTTGGCTTGTAGAGGCATCGCTCCTGTCTCTACCTCCATCATCATGTGACATTCTCCTTGTATGTCTGTATCTCTTCTCTTTTTATAAAGGCATCAGTCGTATTGGATTAGGGCCCCCCTAAAGTGTGAATATGACCTCATCTTAACTTGATTACATCAGCAAATACCCCATTTCCAAATAAGGTCACATTCATGGGTACTGGGGATTAAGAATTCAGTATACCTTTTTATGGGACACAATTCAATCCATGAGAGCCTTTAAGTCCTGTTAATTCAAACTGTTGACAATTTCTAGTCACTCTCCTCTTCTTCATCTTCACAGTCATTCTCTTTGTTCCTTATCTGGATTTGTTCAAAGTCTCCCACCAGTTCTGCTCTTCCTACCTCCACACTGGTGGGATAGAAATCATCTTGCAAGAACTTTGGGAGATTATTATTATTTTTTTAAATAGAGTGCTGGAAGTGGAATTGTTGGCTGAAAAGGCATATGTCTTTAACATTTTAATATACACTGACAATTGTCATCCAAAGAAGGTATTTAAATTTGTAGTTAGTTATGTCTTGTATATGGTATATCCCCATCAAAACTCATGTTGAGGCTAGTCCGTAATGTAAAGGTGTTGACAGGTGGTGGCACCTTTAAGAGGCCCTTGGATGATGAGGAGTTCACCCTCATGAAGGGATTAATGCTGGCTAGAGAAGTGAGTGAGTTCTTGCTCTCTTGGGACTGGATTAGTTACTGTCACATTGGGTTGTTATGAAAGGTGACTTTAGGGCCAGGCGTGGTGGCTCACACCTGTAATCCCAACACTTTGGGAGACTGAGGTGGGCAGATCACTTGAGGTCAGGAGTTTGAGACCATCCTGGCCAACATGGTGAAATCCCATCTCTACTAAAAATACAAAAATTAGCTGGGCATGGTGGCAGGCACCTGTAATCCCAGCTACTCAGGAGGCTGAGACAGGAGAACTGCTTGAACCCGGGAGGCAGAGGTTGCAGTGAGGTGAGATCATGACATTGCACTCCAGCCTGGAGGATAAGAGCAAGACTCCATCTCAAAAAAAACAAAAAAAATGATGACATGTCAGCATGTCAAAATGTAAAATCCATTGATGCTAGGAAGAAACTGCATCAACTAGCGAGCAAAATAATCAGCTAATATCACAATGACAGGATCATGTTCACACATAACAATATTAACCTTAAATGTAAATGGACTAAATGGTCCAATTAAAAGGCACAGACTGGCAAATTGGATAAAGAGTTGAGACCCATCAGTTTGCTGTATTCAGGAGACCCATCTCACATGCAGAGACACACATAGGCTCAAAACAAAGGGATGGAGGAAGATCTACCAAACAAATGGAAAACAAAAAAAGCAGGGGTTGCAATCCTAGTCTCTGATAAAACAGATTTTAAACCATCAAAGATCAAAAGAAACAAAGAAGGCCATTATATAATGGTAAAGGGATCAATTCATCAGGAAGAGCTAACTATCCTAAATATATATGCACCCAATACAGGAGCACCCAGATTCATAAAGCAAGTCCTTAGAGACTTACAAAGAGACTTAGACTCCCATACAATAATAATGGGAGACTTCAACAACCCACTGTCAACATTAGACAGATCAACATGACAGAAAGTTAACAAGGATAACCAGGAATTGAACTCAACTCTGCACCAAGCGGACCTAATAGACATCTACAGAATTCTGCACCCCAAATCAACAGAATATACATTCTTCTCAGCACGACATCGCGTTTATTCCAAAATTGACCACATAGTTGGAAGTAAAGCACTCCTCAGCAAATGTAAAAGAATAGAAATTAAAACAAACTATCTCTCAGACCACAGTGCAATCAAACTAGAACTCAGGATTAAGAAACTCAATCAAATCTGCTCAACTACATGGAAACTGAACAACCTGCTCCTGAATGACTACTGGGTACATAAGAAATGAAGGCAGAAATAAAGATGTTCTTAGAAACCAATGGGAACAAAGATACAATATACCAGAATCTCTAAGACACTTTTAAAGCAGTGTGTAGAGGGAAATTTATAGCACTAAATGCCCACAAGAGAAAGCAGGAAAAATCTAAAAGTGACACCCTAATATCACAATTAAAAGAACTAGAGAAGCAAGAGCAAACACATTCAAAAGCTAGCAGAAGGCAAGAAATAACTAAGATCAGAGCAGAACTGAAGGAGATAGAGACACAAAAAACCTCCAAAAAATCAATGAATCCAGGTGCTGGTTTTTGAAAAGATCAACAAAATTGATAGACTGCTAGCAAGACTAATAAAGAAGAAAAGAGAGAAGAATCAAATGAATAGATGCAATAAAAAATGATAAAGGGGATATCACCACTGACCCCACAGAAATACAAACTACCATCAGAGAATACTCTAAACACCTCTATGCAAATAAACTAGAAAACCTAGAAGAAATGGATAATTTCTTGTACACTTACACTCTCCCAAGACTAAACCAGGAAGAAGTTGAATCCTTGAATAGACCAATAGCAGGCTCTGAAATTGAGGCAATCATTAATAGCCTACCAACCAAAAAAAGTCCAGGACCAGACAGATTCACAGCCAAATTCTACCTGAGGTACAAGGAGGAGTTGATACCATTCCTTCTGAAACTATTCCAATCAATAGAAAAAGAGGGAATCCTCCCTAACTCATTTTATGAGGCCAACATCAGTCTGATACCAAAGTCTGACAGAGATACAACAAAAAAAAAGAGAATTTTAGACCAATATCCCTGATGAACATCCATGCAAAAATCCTCAATAAAATACTGGTAATACTTCACAGAATTGGAAAAAACTGCTTTAAAATTCATACGGAACCAAAAAGGACCCCACATTGCCAAGACAATCTTAAGCCAAAAGAACAAAGCTGGAGGCATCAGGTGACCTGACTTCAAACTATACTACAAGGCTACGGTAACCAAAACAGCATGGTACTGGTACCAAAACAGAGATATAGACCAGTGGAACAGAACAGAGCTCTCAGAAATAATACCACACATCTACAGCCATCTGATCTTTGACAAACCTGAAAAAAACAAGAAATGGGGAAAGGATTCCCTATTTAATAAATGGTGCTGGGAAAACTGGCTAGCCATAAGTAGAAAGCTGAAACTGGATTCTTTCCTTACTCCTTATACTAAAATTAATTCAAGATGGATTAGAGATGTAAATGTTAGACCTAAAACCATAAAAACCCTAGAAGAAAACCTAGGTAATACCATTCAGGACATAGCCATGGGCAAGGACTTCATTTCTAAAACACCAAAAGCAATGGCAACAAAAGCCAAAATTGACAAATGGGATCTAATTAAACTAAAGAGCTTCTGCACAGCAAAAGAAACTACCATCAGAGTGAACAGGCAACCTACAGAATGGGAGAAAATTTTTGCAATCTACTCATCTGACAAAGGGCTAATATCCAGAACCTATAAAGAATTCAATCAAATTTACAAGAAAAAGGAAACAACCCCATCAAAAAGTGGGCAAAGGATATGAACAGATACTTCTCAAAAGAAGACATTCACACAGCCAACAGACACATGAAAAAATGCTCATCAACACTCACCATCAGAGAAATGCAAATCAATACCACAATGAGATACCATCTCACACCAATGAGAATGGCAATCATTAAAAAATCAGGAAACAACAGGTGCTGGAGAGGATGTGGAGAAATAGAAACACTTTTACACTGTTGGTGGGACTGTAAACTAGCTCAACCATTGTGGAAAACAATGTGGAGATTCCTCAAGGATCTAGAACTAGAAATACCATTTGACCCAGCCATCCCATTACTGGGGATAGACCCAAAGGATTATAAGTCATGCTGCTATAAAGACTCATGCACATGTATGTTTATTGCAGCACTATTCACAATAGCAAAGACTTGGAATTAACCCAGTTGTCCATCAGTGACAGACTGGATTAAGAAAATGTGGCACATATACATCATGGAATACTATGCAGCCATAAAAAAGGATGAGCTCGTGTCCATTGTAGGGACATGGATACAGCTGGAAACCATCATTCTCAGCAAACTATCACAAGAACAGAAAACCTAATACCGCATGTTCTCACTCATAGGTGGGAATTGAACAATGAGATGACTTTGACACAGGAAGGGGTACATCACACACTGGGTCCTATTGTCGGGAGGGAGTAAGGGGGAGAGATAGCATTAGGAGATATACCTAATGTAAATGACAAGTTAATGGGTGCAGCACACCAACATGGCACGTGTGTACATATGTAACAAACCTGTACATTGTGCACATGTACCCTAGAACTTAAAGTATAATAAAAAAAAAAAAAGTGACTTTGGCTTTCTTGCTTTCCTCTTGCTTCCTCTCTTGCCCTATGGTATTTTCCACCATGTTATGAGGCAGCACAAAGCCCTCATCAGATGCTGGTACCATGCTCTTGAACTTCTCAACCTCTAGAACTGTGAGTTAAATAAACCTCTATTCTTTGTACATTGGTCTGTGGTATTCAGTTATAGCAACAGAATAAAGATGAAGACATAGTCTTATATATAATGTATGAGTGCCTTTTTCCACACACTTTTTCCAACACAAGATTTTATAAATCTTTTACATTTTTGCCAACTTGTCAGATAATGATGTTTTAATATTTGTATTTGTGTTTTCCTAATAACCAGGGACTAAGACCACACACCACTGCCATGCTGAATGGTGAGTGTGGCGCCTTATCCTGCCACTGTTCTCTCTTCTGTGCAGCTCCAGTCAGCCTTAGTGCCCTCAGGGGTGATGGGGACATTAGTGCCTTCAGAATCTCCAGGTGAAAAGCAAGTGCCAGTTTCTATGTGTTCACATGTGAAAGGACACATTGCAGGCTCATTCGCAAAGTCCCACAGCTGAGTAAGCATGCAGCTGCACACAGATGCCAGTCTCCCTTTGGTGCTGGCACCCTCCTTCTCTATGATTGGCACTCTTGGTGCTCTTTTTGGTTGGATTGGGCTGAGGGATTGGAGGGGGACATTCCTGGTTCTGCCAAAGCACTTTTTCCCTGGGCATGCACCTCACTACCTGGATGACTCTCTTTCTCCTTCATGAGACTGACCTTCTGCTTCTAGAAGCTAGATGGGGTGGAGGGGCAAGGTAGAAGGGCCAACTTTGCCAACTCTTTATAAGGCTGAAGGGTGATTTGGGCAACTCTTTGGCACTGTGTTTAGAATGTATGGCTTTGTTGAGATGACTGGCTTCAGCTTTGAAGATTTAGCCAAGATTTCAAAACAAAAGGAGAGAACTCAAGCAGCATTTTGTTACATATATGCTCCATATGTGTATGAACATGGGAAAGTGTCTGCAAAGTACTACTCATGCCTTTGTTCTGGGGATGATAACATCTGTGACTTCTTTTCTATGTTAGAGTGCATGCATTGGGGCACTTTTACTCTGGGCTTTATAGTTTTATATTACTTAAATTTTTTAAATGAACTTTTACTAGTTTTGTATATAAAAAATTTTAAATATCAAAAATTCACCTTTGGGAATCTCCCTTTTACTAGGTTGTAGAAAGCAAAAGTATCAACACATTATTTTTCAAAAGGAAAGGGGTAATTTTAAAATTATTTTCTGAATGTTTGTCCTATGCACACCTTTGGGACAGAGTTTATTACACTTCTTTTTTGTTGTTGTTGAGATCCCACAATGTCTTGTAGAGGTATTGTCAAATAGGAGGCACTAAAAGCAGAAAGAAAAGAAAGGAAGGCCAGAAAGAAGGAAGGAAGGAAAGCAAGCAGGCAGGTGAGATTCACTAAGCAATGACAATGCGAATCCCAAGGACTTCTCAAAGGTGAGCTGGGTTGTCACATTCTCTCTTTCTCTCTCTCTCTCTCTCTTTTTTTTTTTCCTTGAGATGGAGTCTTGCTCTGTTGCCTAGGCTGGAGTACAGTGGTGTGATCTCAGCTCACTGCAACCTCTGCCTCTGGGTTCAAGCGATTCTCCTGCCTCCGCCTCCCAAGTAGCTGTGATTACAGGCACCTGCCACCACACCCAGCTAAGTTTTAGTAGAGACGGGCTTTCACCATTGTTAGCCAGGCTGGTACCAAACTCCTGACCTCAAGTGATCTGCCTGCCTCTGCCTCCCAAAGTGCTGGAATTACAAGCGTGAGTCACTGTGCTCAGCTGGACTGTCACATTCTCAAGACTCCTCTTTAACTTTACACAAAAGCATTAATTGCTATTTAAATTTATTTTTCAGCAAAGATTCTCTGGTAAGGTGCTTATCTGATTGCTGCCTCCAAGAACTCTGAGCTTCTCTTTCTCCTCAAAGACGACACAGAGAACTCTTTGAGGTTTTTAAATTAAATTAGGTGCCCAAGAAACTTATGCTTCAAGAGATGGTCATGCACTTGAAAGTGGTGGAGGGTGATCCAGAACTGCACGGATTCCGACCTGAAATGAAACTTTGGATTCTGTCCTGCTGGCTAGTACTTGAAACATAAACTTGAGTCTGGGCTCAAGGATAGCTGAAGATGAGCCAATGTTTTCCTCCCAGGAAATGTAACTGAATTGCCAATTAAAAAGCAAAGTGCTAGGCCAGGTGCGGCGACTCACGCCTGTAATACCAGCACTTTGGGAGGCCTAGGTAGGCAGATCACCTGAGGTCGGGAGTTCGAGACCAGCCTGACTGACATGGAGAAATGCTGTCTCTACTAAAAATACAAAATTAGCCAGGCGTGGTGGCACATGCCTGTAATCCCAGCTAGTCGGGAGGCTGAGGCAAGAGAATCGCTTGAACCCGGGAGGCGGAGGTTGTGGTGAGCCAAGATCGTGCCACTGCATTCCAGTCTGGGCAACAACAGCGAAACTCTATCTTAAAAAAAAAAAAAATGCTCATGAGAGCAGAATAACATAACAACATAAAAAGCAAATCAAAATAGAAAAATTGTTGAACCTCATTCCTAGCCAAAGAATTGTAAATTTACATAACGAACACAATTTTTTACCTATCAGCCCGGCAGAGATTTGAAAAAGAGGACACACTCAGTTACTAAGGAATCAAACACTCACGCACTGCTGCCAGGGGTTAATTGGAACAAAATTTTTAGAGTGTGCTTTTTCAACCTATATGCAGATGTGCAGAAATTTGAACGCCAGTAACACTTTTAGAAGTTTCAGAAAATATCTTGAATATGCAAAATGAGTTAGCAACATGCTGCTTACTACGATCTTATGTTTAAAAACCTGGACATAAACTGTATAGCCAACAAAGGGAATATGTTTAGAAAATTATGGTTCATCCATAAATAAAATGCTGCTCAACCATTAAAGTGGATGCTGCCAATCATTCCATTCAAACTGTGTTCCACAGAGCCCGGGGGTCTCCCATGATGATCTTGGGAAGGCTGAGTGTGGGAGAGTCCAAGCTTCTCACACCCACTCCAGCCAGAACTGCAAAATGCTGCGAATACTACATGGGAGAGCTACTACCAGAACAAAACACGAATTTTAATATAAGGGAAGGTGTTGATGGTATAATGTGAAAAAAGAAAAAGGCAGCAAGAGATAGGAATACTCTGTTTAGTTTTTTGGTGGTATGATGGTTTTGCTTTTTTCCCCTCAGTTTTCCCTTCCTGAAGTCTTTTTACCTCCTCTGTGAGGCAGTGCATGTACAAAGAGTAACAGAAGGGAGTCCTAGTGGAACTCGATGTAGGAAATGGAAAAAGGAGAGAGACTTTAAAGCCTACTTACAAACAACACGTAAGAGTTATGCTAAAGAGCAGTCATGTTTGACACACTAAAAGATCTCTTTTTATTGTTGTTTTTGTTTGTGTAGACACTGCACTTACTTTCAATCAAAATTAGTCAGAATTACACATCTCATTCCCTTGGGACCCACAGCATTAACTAGCACATCTGACACATGAATCCAGTTGCAGCGCTGATTTGAAGGTCTGCAGTGGGGAAAGGCACAGAAATCCAGGGAGCATCTCCTATGGGTCATGTGGAGAAGATGCCTTAATAGTTTTGCCAGTACTGGTGTTGGAAACTTTAATCTCGGTGTATTGGAGGGTCCATTAAAGATTTATTTGGGGGGAAATGGGCATGGTGGTCCACACCTGTAGTCCCAGCTACCTGGGAGACTAAGGCACAAGTGAGATGATCACTTGAGTCCAGGAACCTGAGGGCAGCCTGGGCAATATAGTGAGACCCTATCTCAAACAAAAATTTATCTGGGGTGGTAATATGCTCCTCGAATGCCTCTGTGCTCTCACATTTGAAAACTGCCCTCCTGTGAGGGATGCTCATGACTACTCAGAACTTTACGCAGATAGGTGCTGGTCTTTCGTAAGAATGCCAGAAAACTTCCAGAGACCTAAACTGATTTTAAAACTGTTATCAAAGCATATTTTGCACATCACTCTTTTCAAGTGATTTTTTTAGTAAATTCACCAAGTTGTGCAACCATCACCATAAATCTGTTTTAGCACATTTTCATCATGCCAATTCCATCCTTCATGCACATTTACTGCTAATTTCCATTATCCCCTGTCCCTAGCAACCACGAATCTACTTTCTATCTTTATAGCTTGCCTTTTGTGGATATTTCATATAAATAGAATCCCAGCACATGTAGGCTCTTCTGCCTGGCATCTTTCACTGAGTATAATGCTTTTGGGATTCATCCACATCACGGTGCATATCTGTAGCTTGTTCCTTTATCTTGCCAAGCCATATTTCATTGTATAGATATACAAGTATATAGACTCTTAAGTATGCATTGCATGTATGGCTTCCATAGTAGATGCACACAAGAAGAAAACTAACTTGCTGAAATGTTAGTAGCACCAAAAAATGTATTTCCAAGACAATCTTTTTAATGAGAATAGAACATTCATATTATAATACTATCTAATCCATCAATAACTTGGACTTTATTTTAAAAATAAATATTCATTGAGTTCATGCTAACTGCTGTGCTAGGTGTTGGTGATGTCTGGACTTGGAGAAAACATAATCATTACCCTAAACAAACTCAGATTCTTTTTTTTTTTTTTTTTTTGAGACAGAGTCTTGCTCTGTTGCCCAGGCTGGAGTGCAGTGGTGTGATCTCAGCTCACTGCAACCTCTGCCTCCTGGGTTCAAGTGATTCTCCTGCCTCAGCCTCCTGAGTAGCTGGGACTACAGGCGTGTGCCACCACGCCCCACTAATTTTTTGTATTTTTAGTAGAGACGAGGTTTCACCGTGTTAGCCAGGATGGTCTCAATATCCCAACCTCATGATCCGGCTGCCTCGGCCTCCCAGAGTGTTGGGATTACAGGCATGAGCCACTGCGCCCAGCCAACAAACTCAGATGCTTATGGTAGACAGACACAGAGCACAGGTGAAGAAATGAAGTGTTGGGTGTTGGCAGAATATCAAAGTAGCTGATATGGTTTGGCTGTGTCCCCACCCATATCTCACCTTGAATTGTAATAATCCCCACGTGCCATGGGAGGGACCTGGTGGGAGGGAACTGAATCATAGGGATGGGTCTTTCTCATACTGTTCTCATGATAGTAAATAAATCTCAGGAGATGTGATGGTTTTATAAAGGGCAGTTCCCCTGCACATGTGCTGTTTGCCTCCCGCCATGTAAGACGTCCCTTTGCTCTTCTTCTTCTTCTGCCATGATTGTGAAGCCTTCCCAGCCATGTGGAACTATCAGTCCATTAAACCTCTTTCCTTTATAAATTACCCAGTCTCAGGTAGGTCTTTATTAACAGCATGAGAACGGACTAATACGGTAGCCAGGCCTAAAATTCTAAATTGGAACACTTGTGCACATTTTAAGGTTTTTAAAAGTTCCTATTCTAGGTTCATGGTGGATAATTAATAACCTCAATGGGGAGGTAAACAAGTCATTTTTAGGGTCTTCTATTAAATTCTGTACTAGTAACATGATTTTGATGACCTTGAATGAAATCACACAAAGACTTGCTTATCTAAATATACATTGAAAGGCATGTGTGCTAGGTACTTGTCTTTATTGACCCAATATTCCTATCCCTCCTTTCCTGCTAACAGAACTCAAATTTGTTTGGGTAGTAGCAGAAGCCCTTTGGTTTCAGGGAGGAAGGGCCCACTCTTAATCCCTGGGAATTAATAACAATTCTAAGCCAGTTATTCCTCTTGGCCAGTCGTTCGTCTAAGGATGACTATGTGATCCAGTTCTGGCTGGTAAGATGCAAAAGAAAGTATTGTTAGTGACACTTCTGGGAAAGTTCTTTCTTTTCTGCTACAAAGGGAACAGACCCAGCTGGCATGGAATTTGCCCCTTTGCCCTTTCCCTTGGTTCTTGCCTGGAATGTGCATGTGGTGTCTGTAGGTGCGATAGGCATCTTGAGACCGAGGGACAAAAAGCGTGAGGATGAAAGTAAGCTTGCTAAGGATAATGAATCTGAAAAGATGAAAGGAAATGTGGTCCCTAATGGTGTCACTGGCAATATGAGCCCAGGGCTGTCTATTCTCAGATTTATTGTTATGTGAGAAAAATTAAACTTGTGTGTTTAAGTTTTGTGCACACATTTTTCTGTTACTTGCTGCCAAAAGCATCCCTAACTGATATAATACACTTGTCAGATTTTCGAATGTTTGGAAGCTGAAACAAAGCATACATATATGTGCTGACAGAATTGAAATTTAAAAAGTATATTCTTTGATTTGTTTATTCACCAAATTTTAAACACTTTCCAGAAATGGTGTCAAAAAAAAAAACACTAAAGAGAGTAACAAAAACATGCCACATTTAGGTTCAGCACAGTGAAGTGCACAAGTGTAGTCTGAAGTAACCTTGTTTACTTGAGTATCTAATAAAAAGATTCTCCCCCTAGTCCTTCACAGACACAGACTGAGCACACTTACAGGCTCTGCTCTGTGAACCAAAGCAGGGAGATGTTATCATCCTCTTCAATACTCTGATTTTTAGGACACGTTTAAAGCAATGTGCTCAGTAGTGCTGGCCCCCATATGTAGAAGGACACTGACAAAATGGACAATCTGGAATGGCTGTGGTGATCTAACCTTTGGAGGAAAAATGGGTGTTGAGATATGTGTAATCATATGTGATATGTGTAATCATATCTGATACCTACCTCTGGGGGTTTTGCAAGTCTTTGGATAGTCCACTTAGCACGGGAGTGACCTCACGTTATTGGACCCAGCACTGAAGTTGGAAGGCTATTTAAAAGGTTGTTGCACAAATTGTTACTGTCCTGAGAGGAAGATGATTTCTAAGTCTCCTTCCTGCCCAAACCTTTATAATGAAAGAAAATTAGTCAATCAATTAATGAATTCATTATTTATGCTTTATTTACAATGTGAAACGGTTCTTTTCTCAATTCTTATTCTTCCAGATGTCTCTGGGGTCTTTAAAACACTGTCAATGCTTCTCTTAGGCTTTAGGTCGGGGTCCTTCTCTTTAGCTTTTTTTTCTTCTTCCTTTTCGTTTTCTTTCCTTCTATGTGACCATTCCCTTGGTTAATATACAGAATTATTATTTTTTTGTATTTTTATTGACATATCACAGTTGTACATATTCTGGGGGTATATGTAATATTTTTGATACGTGCATACAATGTGTGATGATCAAATCAGGATAATTGAAATATCAGTCACCTCAAACATTTATCATTTCTTTGTGTTGAGAACATCCAAAATCTTCTCCTCTATTTTGAAATATACAATAAATTATTGTAACTATAGTCGTCCTACTGTGCTATTGAACACTAGAACTTATTTCTTCTATCTAATTGTATGTTTGTATCCATTAACCCCCCTCTCTCCATCTCCCCTTCTCTACACTCCTTCCAGCCTCTGATAACCATCATTCTGTTCTCTACCTCCATGAAATCAACTTTGTAAGCTCCCATATATGAGTGAAAACGTGTGATATTTGTTTTTCTGTGCCTGGCTTATTTCACTTAACATAATGACCTGCAGTTCCATCTGTGATGCTGTAAATGACAGGATTTCATTCTTCTTTATGGCTGAATAATATTCCATTATGTACATGTACCACATTTTGTTTTTCCATGCATTCATTGATGGGCGTTTTAGCTGATTCCATATCTTGGCTATTGTGAATAGTGCTGCAATAAACATGGGAATGCAGAAATTTCTTTGATTACTGATTTCCTTTCTTTTGAATATGTACCCAGCAGTGGGATTGCTGGCTAATATGGCAGTTCTATTTTTAGTTCTTTGAGGAACCTCCATACTGTTTCCCATAATGGCTATACCACTTTACATCCCCACCAACAGTGTCAGAGTGTTCCTCTTTCTCCACCTCACCGGCATCTGTTATTTTTTGTCTTTTTGACAACAGTCATTCTAACTGGAGTAAGATGTTCCCTTGTTGTGGTTTTTGATTTGCAGTTCCCTGATGATTAGTAGTGTTGAGCATTTTCTCATATACCTGTTGGCCATTTATATGTCTTCTTTTGAGAAATGTCTATTCAGATCTTTTGCTTATTTTTTAATTGGATCTTTTGTTGTTGTTGTTGTTTTGTTCTTTTGCTTTTTGCTATTGACTTGTTTGAGTTCCTTGTATTTTCTGGTTATTTATCCTTGTTGAATGGACAACTTGCAAGTATTTTCTCCCATTCTGTAGGTTGTCTCTTCACTTTTTTTTAATGGGTTCCTTTGCTGTGCAGAAGCTTTTTAGCTTGAGGTAATCCCATCTACCTATTTTTACTTTGTTGCCTGAGCTTTTGAGGTTTTACCCAACAACCCTTTGCCCAGATCAATGTCCTGAAGCATTTCCCCAATGTTTTCCTCTAACAGTTTCATAGTTTTAGTTCTTACATTAATGTCTTTAGAATTATTTTAAGTTAGAGTATATTGTGTGATACAAAAAAGTATCAAAGAGCCAGATTTCTTTTCTGTTTTACATACACATTTGTGACCTTGAAAACCCTCTTTCTACCATTCTGCCTTTTACACATTCAGGGCATCTTTTCACATCTTAGAATCATTCCCTCCTGCATGTGATTGTCAGGTGAGTCTTCTTAAGACACAGTTCTTATCACTTTATTTTCCTTCCCAGAAATCTTCAATGCTTTTCATTGCTTACAAGAATAAGCTCAAACTTCCTTATCCTTGCATTTACAGAATCATCATGTCTCAGCTTCCTTTTCCTGCCTTATCTCAAACTATTCTCCTAAAAATTCCTACTCAGGTTAAATTGATCTTCCTGGTGTTTCTCAAGCACATTTCCTTTTTTTTTCTTATCAAAAATGTTTAACATGTTCTCAGTCTCCATTTTTTGGTGCTTACTTCAGTTTTTCTTATTATCCATGAATTTCATCAAAATTCTTGTTATTTTTTCACATGTGGCTCAAGAAACTCTTCCTCTGTAAAATTCTCTCTGCCCCCAGCCAGAAATACTGGCTTTCAGAGTAGCCATTGATCTATACCACATACTTTATTTGTTGAATGGCATGATTATTAACTTTTATAATTGCTATTTATCTTCATATATTTTTATGCCAAGTCTCCAAAACAAGAGATCAGGAACATATCTTACACTTCTCCATACATCTTTCAGTATACAAAATGTCCCATGTTTAACAGAACTCAGTAAATCCATGTGGTTAAATTCTAGAGCTGGAAGGAGACTTGGAGGTCTGGGAAACTGATGAGTCTGGTGGCTGTTTAATTAAGCCTGAACTAAGGGAGACTTCAGACCTGTGATTCTGGCTGTGTCCTCTAAATAACAGATTTTGACTAACTGGTTTTCACTAGTACATATCATTGAGTCTGATTTATAAAGAAAGATGTATAGCATGGGTGAATAGTTTGAAGCAAAAATAAATCTAAAACATGGTTAAAATTAACCTGCGGAGAAACCTTTCCACAGTCTGGTGGTCTTGAAATCTCAGCTTTTGATTAAGATTAATGCTCCTGATTTCACATTCAGTAGAAACCCAGGCTGGTGATTTATCATTTCACTTATCACATGCAACACCACCGCACCCCAGCAGGTGACGCTGCTTCTCTGCAGAATATTTTTCCTGGCGCTCAACCTCTCCTATTCTCATAAGCTCTGCTCCTGCAAAGGCCTGACCCAGAAAAGCAATTTTAATCTTTTACTTTAGTAGAAATAGGAATCGCTTATATTTAGTATATATTCCTTGATATACACGGGTTTCAAAGAGCCAGTTTTGGTTTTGTTTTGTTTTCCTTCTGTTTTCATTTGAATATTTCTGACCTTGGAAGACTTGGCTCTTCCCTGAGCCCTTCCCACATTAAGGAGGTCTTTTAGGTACTATCGTTGGCTGAGGCCCAGACGGCTTGAGTAGGCATCAAATCCCACCCCTTCTTTCTACATGCGAGCATCTTGAAGCCCAGATCCCCTGTCAAGGTCATTCATAAAGTCAAAGGCAGAGCCAGGGGTCAAACTCCTCTCAGTTGTCATCACTGTCCCACCCTGTCTTGGCCCTTACCTTGCTCAACAGAACGGGGCAAGGTGTACCCTAAACTGTAATGTGACAAAAGCCAACACTGGTCTCAATCCAAGAAGCTGCTCTCCAAAAACAAGAGAGCTTTGGTAACATCATTGTGTGAGTGTGTGAGTGTGTGTGTGATAGGGATTGTGTGGAATTCTGTCTCATTCCTCTTTGTAGCATCTGTCCTGTGATAAGCCCTCAACAAGGAAGGAAAGGAAGAAGGGGGAGTGCTATGGGCTGAATTGCGCGCCCCACAGATTCGTAAGTTGAAGTCAGCCCCTGTATCTCAGAATGTGACTGTTAAAGAGGTGATTAAGTTAAAATGGGGCTTTGAAGGTGGGTCCTCATCCAGTCTGACTGAAGTCCTAATGAGAGAGGAGATCAGGACACGAGGAGAGACACAGGTCTTCACAGAAGCAGACTCTGCGCAGTCAGCAAGAGGGCTGCCATGTGCGAGCCAAGGAAAGAGGCCTCGGAAGAAACCAACCCTGCTGGCGCCTTGATTGTGGACTTCCAGCCTCTAGAACGGTGAGAAAATACATTGGTGTTGTTTTAGCCACTCAGTCTGTGGTATTTTATTTTGTTTTATTTTATTTCCTGAGACGGAGTCTGACTCTGTTGCCCAGGCTGGAGTGCAGTGGTGTGATCTCGGCTCACGGCAGCCTCTGCCTCCTGGGTTCAAGCAATTCTTCTGCCTCAGCCTCCCAAGTAGCTGGGATTACAGGCATATGCCACCATGCCTGGCTAATTTTTGTATTTTTAGTAGAGTTGGGGTTTCACCATGTTGGCCAGGATGGTCTCAAACTCCTGACCTCAAGTGATTCGTCCATCTTGGCCTCCCAAAGTGCTGGGATTACAGGCGTGAGCCACTGTGCCTGGCCTGTGGTATTTTTTTGTGGCAGCCCAAGAGAACTAATATAGGAGAGAGGGAAGAAAGGAAAGAAGAGAGGAAAGGAGGGGAGGGGAGGAGAATAATGGAGGGGAGGGAGGGAAGGAAGGAAGGAAGGAAGGAAGGAAGGAAGGAAGGAAGGAAGGAAGGAAGGAAGGAAGGAAAAAGAAGGGAGGAACATAAGGAAGAAAGAATAGGAGAACAACAGCAAAAGAGGGAGGGAGGAGCCTGGTGACTTGTAGCAACTAATAACCAGTGACATCTGGTAGATCTGGAGATGATTCAACTTGGTTTAAAGCACTCTTATAAATAAGATGTAAAACACTTTCTGACCAACTGAATTATTTCATTAGCTCTTATTTCATCCTATTTCCACTCAGACAATAAATTAAAAAATGAATTCAGTGGCTTGTGTATCTGGGTGTGAATAAATCTTCACCTGCCACTTGGATGAGATCTGGCAGCAGTGGGCAGACATCATGGCAGCTCCCTGCATTTCCTCTGCTGACATCATGGAAACTGCCCATTTAGGAGGGCAGATGGAATGTGGAAGTTTTTGGGAACAAGTCTATATTCACATTCAGAAAAATTCCAGGAAATCCAAACTCATGGTTTTATTAGATTCATGTCTAGAATGAGAATTATCACTCTAAGTGGAAGCACAGCCTAAGAGACTGTGGCCCCAAACAGGAAGTATAACCTCTCCTATTTCTGACTCAAACATGAATTATTGGCTTTTCTTTCTTATGATACATCTAATTTTATAGGCAAAGCCTAAATGCCCTGAGTTTTAGTTCTGTAATTTTCCTTCAGACCCAGTTCCTCCATGGGGCAATGTCTTATGCTATGGATCTCACTTGACCTCATTAGCTCCCCAAACTCACCTGTCCTATGTCCCATTCCCTCTGGATCTCGAGAGTTGGTGAAATACATTGATCTGAACTGATGTGATAATTCTTATCTTAGAGAACCTATTTGATTATTACCACAGGTCTCCCGGAAATAGAACAGTTTAGCTCGGGAGTTAAATCCATTCCACCAGTGGAGATTTCTAAGGGAGGTCCCTTTGGATCTCTTCTGTATTCCATTTGGTTTCCTGCCAGTCATACCACCTGGGCACCCATCTGGTCTCGCAAATGAAGGAAGAGATTGCATAAGAAAAATCATTCATTTAGTAAGCACAGTTGAGAACCTACTAGGTGCCAGGCACTGTGTTGTCAGGGGCTGAGGCACAAAGACCAAGCAAAAATAGATTTGCTTCTTGAGGGAAGAGACAGACTTTTTACTGCAGTGTTGAGTGCTGGGATTGGGCTGCTGTCTTAGAGGGAGAAAAGAATGGATATGAGGGTTTTTAAAGAGGTAGATTGCAGCAAATGGTAGCTGCCCAATGCCAATGGAGAGGGAGAAGACAGAATCAAAGATGACTTGCAGTTTTATTTTGGAAACCAGGTGGGTAGAATAAATAGTAGCTATAGGGAAAATCATAGTTACACAAAAGTAAGTGTGTGTGTGTGTGTGTATGTCTATGTTTGTACGAGAAAATGTGAATATGTTGAGGAATGGGATGGTATATTTTCAGTTTAGAAGACTAATAACTTTCTTTTTTTTTTTTTTTGAGACGGAGTCTTGCTCTGTCACCCAGGTTGGAGTGCAGTGGCGTGATCTCTGCTCACTGCAAGCTCTGCCTCCCAGGTTCACGCCATTCTCCTGCCTCAGCCTCCTGAGTAGCTGGGACCACAGGCGCCCGCCATCATGCCCGGCTATTTTATTTTATTTTTATTTTTGGTATTTTTAGTAGAGACAGGGTTTCACTGCGATAGCCAGGATGGTCTTGATCTCCTGACCTCGTGATCTGCCCACCTCGGCCTCCCAAAGTGCTGGGATTACAGGCATGAGCCACCGTGCCCAGCCAGAAGACTAATAACTTTAAGCCTAAAACAAGGTAAGCCTCAAGAGACCTCACTGGTACCAACCAGGAATACAGTACGTATCACACTCTTTAATGTAGCCTTACAATTTTAATCATTAAAAGGCTAGGCTTGTTTTTTTTTGTCCATTCTATATGAGGTCAAATGTGCACAGTTCTTTCATTTCAATCACTTATAACTAAGAAAAACTATACAGATAAGGACTGTAAGGACAGCTGTGCACACATGTAATTTGAATTTCATGCAATTTTCACATGTCATAAAACCTTTTTTTTTAAAACCATTAAATAATGGAATGTTCATTCTTGGGTCATGGGTTGTACAGAAGCAGACAGTGGGCCAGATCTGGCTCAGGGACTATAGTTTGCTCACCTCTGCTATAAGACCATGATTAGAAGTAACATGCTTTCTAACTGCAACAGAAATTTGTTAAAGGGTTTTAAGGAGGTCTTCGGGGAGATTTGTGACATAATTTTATTCATATGTAAAATGAATGAAATTTAAGAATATTTACGAAATTCTTTTTTTTTAAAAATAATTTCAACTTTTACTTTAGATGCAGGGGTTACATGTGCAGGTCTGTTACCTGGGTATATCGCTTGATGCTGAGGTTTGGGGTATAATTGATCCCACCACCCTATTAAATTGTTTTCCAAAATGACTTTGAAGACTGTATGGAGGAGGAATGTGAGGGGTTATGTGTGAAAACAGAGAGGCACCTTAGGAGTTTGGAGTGGTGGTCTGAGCGGCTGGGTGAGGGTGTAGTGGGATCTATGGAGTGGAAGCCGAGCAGCTGCTTCCCTGCAGAGAGAACTAACCAGGGCTCAAATCCCACCCTGCATCAGATCCGGTGCTGGGTCTTTCTATACATCTCCTCTTTACTTGAGGCCAACTGCAAATCTCCACATTTCCTCGAACATTCCTATTTTCAGCTTTCTAGATGCCTGAAATTCTTGCCTTGCTAGTACCATATTTCAGTAATGAGCATTGTCCCCAGAAAGCTCTTGTCACCTAGGAGATTGATATACTCACAAACTGAAAGAAGCAAATTGTTTGCTACCTATAATTTGTCAGATAATTTGGCTTTAATACTTGAGAGTAGATATCATGGCCCAAAAGGAAAGAAGGAATGATGCATTTTGAGTGGGTGAACAAAGGGAAGATCGGAGCAAGAACGTCCTCTTTTTGGGAAACTATGGCATGGGTGGTACTGGAGAAAAGAAATAAACATTGACTGTTACAGGTTGAATTGTGTTTCCTCAAAATTCATCTGTTGAAGTCTGAACTTCCAGTACCTCAGAAAGTAATTATTTGGAGATAAGATCATCAAAGAAATGATTAAGTTAAAATGAAGTCTTTAGGGTAGGCCTTAATCCCATGTGACTGCTGTCCTTATAAGAGAGGATTAGTGGCCAGGCATGGTGGCTCACGCCTGTAATCCTAGCACTTTGGGAGGCCAAGGTGGGTGGATCACCTGAGGTCAGGAGTTCGACACCAGCCTGGCCAACATGATGAAACCCCGTCTGTGCTAAAAAATACAAAAATTAGCCGGGCCTGGTGGTACATGCCTGTAATCCCAGCTACCTGGGAGGCTGAGCCAGGAGAATCACTTGAACCCAGGAGGCAGATGTTGCAGTGAGCCAAGATCACACCACAGCACTCCAGCCTGAGCAACAGAGCAAGACTCCATCTCAAAAAATAGTAATTTTTTTTTTTTGAAAGAGAAGATTAGGACACAGACATGCACAGAGGGAAGCCCATGTGAAGACACAGGGAGAAGGCAGCCATCTATCAGCCAAATAGGCAGACTTTAGGAAAAGCACCTTGATCTTGGACTTCTGGCCTCCAGAACTTTGAGGAAGTACATTTCTGTTGTTTAAGCCACCCAGTCTGTGATATTTTCTTATGGCAGCCCAAGCACACTAGCACATGACCCAAGGGCAGGCGTAGAGATGCTGCTTACTATTATGTGGAGATTCTTTGAGCCAGAGTTGGTTGTTTGGTTTGTTTGTTTTTTGAGACAGGGTCTTGTTCTGTTTCCCATGCTGGAGTGCAGTGGTGCTGTCACAGCACCTCACTACACTGCAACCTCAATCTCCCAGGCTCAAGAGATCCTCCTACCTCAGCCTCTTGAGTAGCACATACTACAAGCATGTGCCACCATGCCTAGCTAATTTCTTTTCTTTCTTTTTTTTTTTTTTGGTAAAAATGTCTCACTGTGTTGCCCAGGCTAGTCCTGAACCCCTGAACTCAAGTGATTCTCCTGCCTCAGCCTCCCGAAGTGTTGGGATTCCAGGCATGAGCCACCACGCCTGGCCCAGAATCGATTGTTATTGTTATTTTTCTGAGTATATTAGGGCTAGGACATTGCAACAACATTTATGATCTTTTTTTTTTGTTTTTTGAGATGGAATTTTTGCTTTTGTTGCCCAGGCTGGAGTGCAATGGCACGATCTTGGCTCACTGCAAACTCTGCCTCCTGAGTTCAAGCGATTCTCCTGTCTCAGCCTCCTGAATAGCTGGGATTACAGGTGCATGCCACTATGCCCAGCTAATTTTTGTATTTTTTTAGTAGAGATGGGGTTTCATCATATTAGTCAGACTGGTCTTGAACTCCTGACCTCAGGTGATCTGCCTGCCTTGGCCTTAACATTTATGATCTTAAAATGCATTTTCTTTATCCCTATGCCTGTAAGGGGAAAGTGGAGGCTAGAGTATTTCTTCAGTGAGTGCTGTGGAGTACCAAACTAAAGAAAATATTCTTAACATATTCAAGCTAAACCCTGTCTCTACTAAAAATACAAAATTAACCTGGCGTGGTGGTGTACACCTGTAATCCCAGCTACTCAGGAGGCTGAGGCAGGAGAATCGCTTGAACCCGGGAAGCAAAGGTTGCAGTGAGCCGAGATCCCGCCACTGCACTCCAGTCTGGGTGACACAGTGAGATTCCATGTCATAAATAAATAAATGAAACTGTAAAAAAAAAAAAAAACATATTCAAGCTAAGTGATTCAGAATTAAATGATATAATTGTCCATTTGTCAGGCTCTACAAAATTGGAGTGACACTACTGTTCTGTGTTAAAAGCAAGGTATATCTTTGCTTCATTTTACTGGTTAAAGATTATTCCAGAGTCCATTTACACCATTCTTCTACTCTGTAACATTTTTAAATCTGTATGATCTTTCTCAGTAAAATATGAAAAATACTTGGCGGTTTGAGCTCTGCTTGAAATGACAGCCATAGGAGGCTAACTTCCTCCAAATTCCTTCTTTCCTCTCTCACACTCCTCCTTTTCATCAGAATTTAAAAAAAAAAAAATCTTTTTTTTTTTTTTTTTCAAAACATGAGACTGCATGGCTAAAGGACTCCGTTTTCTACCTGTTTTTGGTAGAAGAGGCTACATGGAGGTAGAAGGAATGCAGAATAAAGAGAAAGAAAAGAATATGAGCCTGGGTGGGTTATTCTCCTTTGCCTTGGTTCCCCAGCTCTGTCTGGCACATTGGTGTGTCCTGCTCTGCACCCTGGTAGGGGACCTCAAGCTCCTCTGCTTTCTGGTTGGTTTGGCCAAAGGGAGGTATTAGTTGAGGGGGAGCTAGGCATGGAGAGAGGTCTGGATATTTTGCTCCCCCGTACTTGCACACCTTGCCATTGTTTTGGAAAATCCTCTCCCTTTGGCTAGCACTCCCATTGGTTGGTTCCAAGAACAGCATCCTTTCCCTTTGACCCTGCAGGCCTGGGGGCAGCAATGGCTCCTGTCTTCTCTGTTGCTAGTTGCTGGATGCTTCACCATTCCTTGTTGTTTCCCTCAACTCTGCCCACAGCTCTGCAAATCGTCTTCATTTAACTGCTCTCAGTTAAAGCTTTGAGTGTGCCAATGTGGGGATTCTGACTGTAAGGAAAGTGGATGTGCTGTGGTCAAGAATAGGCCAAGGCAAACATCTAGTCTAGCGTGACTCAGCAAGTCTGGAGCACAGGCGCACAACCCCGTGCATTACGTAAACACACCACGTGAGGCACATTAGGTGATCACCCATGTGAGCTCTTGCTTGGCTCAGAGCCACTATTGTCTGTAAAAGGTATAGTTACCCTGCTGATGCTGTACATATGGCTTGCACCCAGAGAGGGAGTAAAGCCATGTCAAAACTGTCTATGATTCCTTGAGTGTTTTTCCAGCTACCAGCCACTCACCCACCGACTCCCCTCAGACCTCAGTTAGAACCTGACAATTGGCATTATGAACAGGATCCTGAGCTGTGCTGCTGGAATGGGCTGTGATGGAAACCTGACTGGTGGTGGATGGGTCCCTCATGAGCATGGAGTGGCAGTGAAAAAACTGGAAGTGCAGAGAACTGAGAAGGAGTGAGCTTTTGCCTGCAGATTTCAATGGGCATTTTTGACTGTGCTACAAGAAGTACACACCTAGTTCCTGAAGGATGCAGTGCAGGTGAGGGCCCTCCAGGTACAGGTGGCGCACCCGGGGGCCCAGCTACACAGCTCAGAAAAGGAGTTAGAAGGCCGGATGTGGTGGCTCATACCTGTAATCCCAGCACTTTGGGAGGCTAAGGTGGGCAGATCACAAGGTCAGGAGTTTGAGACCACCCTGTCTCTACTAAAAATACAAAAATTAGCCAGGTGTGGTGGCGCACGCCTGTAATCCCAGCTACTTGGGAGGCTGAGGCAGGAGAATCCTTTGAACCTGGGAGGCGGAGTTTGCAGTGAGCCAAGATTGCGTCATTGCACTCCAGCCTGGGTGACAGAGCAAGACTCTGTCTCAAAAACAACCCTCCCCCCACCGCCCCCCCCCAAAAAAAAACCAACAAAGAAAAGAAGGTAGAAGCTGCTGTGAATGGGGACCTCCAGGTGTGGGCAGGGTGCTTGGAGGCCCGGCTACAGAGCTTGGAAAAGAAATTAGAGGCTGCTGTGAATGCAGGCCTGGATCCTTCACACTCACAGATGTGGATAGATTTCATTTTGGTTGGGGGTGACCAAGAGAAAATTGATAAGCAGCCCAATGAAGTACTCTTAACTTTGTGGAGATAGTTGTTTTCAGAGCAGCAATTCCAGAGATGTCCAAGTGGGAGAAGGATATTGCTGTGCAACCCAGTCCCACCTGGGTGCTACAGCTCAGAGACTACTTGCTACAGCCAGGTGGGGGTGTAAAGCCTTTTCTGTTTGATTAGGGAAATGGCCGAGGTGTCTGGCTTGGGGACATACTGGATGACCAGAGGCCACAGGTGGACTTGGCAATCCACTGGTCCCTGCACCTGGATAAGTTTCCAGGCAAGGCTGCATAGATGGCTATGGAGACTGGTGAGTGAAAGTGAAACCTGTATCTCTGCACCTTGGCATCGGCCACTTGGCTTCCTGCTTATGCACTGTGTATATCTCTCCCATACCTGAATACATTCTGGGGGTGGAAGTTTTACACGGGTTGGCAGCTGTGCCATCTCTCACGGGTTTGGTGGACTGCTTGACAACAGAACTGAGACAGCACCCCTATGTAGGGGACTTGGCCAATGCAGTCTTCTCAATTGACATTGCTCTACAGAGCCAGGAACAGTTTGCCTTCATGGGAGGGCAACAGTGGATTTTCACAGTGCTGCCACAGGGCTACATGCATAGCCCCACCTTATGTCATGGTCTTGTTGATGATATTATGTTAACCTCTCACTCTCTTGCAGATTTAGAAGCAGCAATGCCCCTCTTGCCCGGGATTGAGAGAGTGCTGCTGAAGCTGCTTTCCTGCCAGCCAACCGGGCTATTCAGCAGATGCAGGCCCTACGAGTGATTGACCAGGGTTGCCCATTTAAATTTGATATGCATGTGACCACAGATGGGTTTGGCTGGGGCCTGTGGCTGTGCATGGAGCACTTTAGAATGATAGTAGGCTTTTGGTCCCAACTTTAGAAGGGGGCTGAGCTCTGGTATTCATTGATAGAGAAGCAGTTAGTAGCTGCATATACTGCCCCTCAGGCTCATGAGAGCATGGCAAGATGAGCTACAGTCATCATGCTGATGACTTACTCAATAGCAACTTGGGTACAGTTATGGCTATGGATCCCCCAGCCTGGGACTGTGTAGACATCCCTTTAGCAAAGTGGGGCACCTACTTAAAGCAGCAGAGTACACTGAGTACAACCCCTTACAGCAGAGTTGCAAGAGGTCTTGGGACCTGTAGTCTTAATGTAAGAGAAGGCCATGGGGCCTGAGGTACCCCTAGACATGGTTCTAGCTAAGGTGCTACTGCTGCTTGGACTGCTGTTGCAGTCCAACCTAGTACTGGCACCATATGGTTTGAAACCAGGTATGGACAAAGTAGCCAATGGGCTGAACTCAGGGCAGTGTGAATGGTGATCACCAAGGTGGTGACACCTATGGTAATCTGCACTGATAGCTGGGCAGTTTATTGAGGCTTAACCTTGTGGTTAACTACCTGCAAGTTACAGAAGTAGCTAGTCACCAGCCCATGTGGGGCCAAGCCATGTGGCAAGACCTGTAGGAGGAAGGATGACCTTCTCCAACTACATATGAGGACGACGGTAACCTGTTGTTGCCTGCCCCAGTGCCCCTAAAGGCAGGAAAATAAAAACCTGGCTTAATGTATTAAGCAGCATTGGGGTAACATCACCATGGGGTGGTTGCCCACCATAACCTGGAGTTGTTGCTCCCTGTAGTACTGCTGTGGCCTCTGGATTCAGGGTACTGCCCTGCAGGCGTGTCTCCCACTAGAAGAACTCCCTTGGCTTACAGGGTGGAATGTAAGGCCTGTGTGTCAGACCTGTGTGTCCAAGGCCTATGTCTCCCTCAACCTAGGGGATGGAGTGTAAGGAAAATGGATTTGCTGCAGTCAAGAATAGGCCAAGGTAGATATCCAGTCCAGCATGACTCAGCGAGTTTGGAGCACAGGTGCACAACTCCACACATTATGTAATCACGCCACGTGAGGCGCATTAGGTGATCACACACACGAGCTTGTGCTTGGCTCGGACCCACTATTGTCTGTACAAGGTATAATTACCCTGCTGATGCTGTACATACGGCTTACGCCTGGGCTCACTTGTGCCCAGAGAGAGAGTAAAGCCATGTCGAAACTGTTTATGATTCCTCGAGTGTTTTTCCAGCTACCCACCACTCACCCATTGACTCCCCTCAGACCTCAGTTAGAACCTGACACTGACTAAGACACAGTCGTAGCTCAGAGGATATTTGATTTCTTATCCTGGACACTGAAAGCAGTTACATGGATTCTATCATACTTTGGCATATTTTCTCCTTCTGCATACTTTATGGGGTGAGGATATAGAATACGTCCCTGTTGCTAATCTCTAAGTGAACTCTGTACCCTTTAAATCTTCTTGGACAAGCATCCTTGTGGTTTTCACCAGGTGCACTCAATCTAGAACAGGAAGGAGTGTGGATGAAGTTGCTTGTGTGAAATAATAACAGATGTATATATCCAGTGCTGTGCTGGTCAATGTTTAAAGTTCAGCTCTGGTGGAGGTGGGGTCTAGGAGGCCCCAGTTTGTAGCATTTGCCATTTTCTGTGGTGTAAATATTTTTACCATGCTGATTTTAAACCACAAGTGTAACATCATTGAACATACTTTGGGAAGAGATGCTACCCAGCTCTTGCAAGCTGATGCAAGCTGCTTCCAGCACCTCCCTGTTTACACTCAGTTATAGACAGACTGGGATAAACACATTTATGTTACAGTGGGAATTTCATAGGTTAAAACATTACTGTAAAGAAGTTTGATGAGAAAGTCATTGTGGGGGTATTCTTAGTCAGCAGGTGAATATAAATAGGAAGCACAGGTGTGTTTGTGTTCTCAGGGGAGGGCCCTGCTGCTGTTCAGTCACTCCGGGTTTCAAATGCAAAGTGAAGGCAGCCTCGTGATCCTAGAATCCTGAAACATTGTCACAGCGTCTGAACTATTGGATATGTTAGCTTATTATTTGCAAATAAAACTTCAGTTATAGCTTGAAGCTTATTTTATCCTTTCTCAAATTAGTTTTATGTCAAATTAGCAACATAAGGTGAGAATGAAAAAATTAACTAAAAATGACAGAACAACTGACGTGGTTTCTTGTTTTCTTTCTTTTCTTTTCTTCTTCTTCTTTTTTTTTGAGACAGAGTCTCACTCTGTCTCCCAGACTGGAATGCAGTGGTCTGATCTTGGCTTACTGCAACCTCTGCCTCCCAGGTTCAAGTGATTCTACTGCCTGAGACTCCTGAGTAGCTGGGAATACGGGCTTGCACCACCAAGCCCTGCTAGTTTTTTTTGAAACAGGGTCTCACTCTATTGCCCAGGCTGGAGTGCAGTGGCGCGATCATGGCTCACAGCAACCTCCATCTCCTGGGCTCAAACGATTCTCATGCCTCAGCCTCACGAGAAGCTGGGTCTACAGGTGTGTGCCACCATGCCTGGCTAATTTTTTTTGTATTTTTAGTTGAGATGGGTTTTCACCATGTTGCCCAGGCTAGTCTTGAACTCCTGAGCTCAGGCAATCTGCCCACCACGGCATCCCAAAGTGCTAGGGCTACAGGCGTGAGCCACCATGCCCGGCCATAATTTTTGTATTTTTAGTAGAGACGGGGTTTCACCATGTTGGTCAGGCTGGTCTTGAGCTCCTCACCTCAAGTGATCCACCTGCCTCAGCCTCCCGAAGTGCTAGGATTACAGGCATGAGCCACCATCCCCGGCCAACTAATGTGGTTTCATTGAAGTTTTCTGAATATACTCCTGAAATTTGACCAAAATCATATAACCAAATCTTGGCATCTAGAACCCAGGAGCTGGCCCTTAATACTTGAAAGAACAATGTTTGAAGAGAGAAATACATAGAGATAGTAAACAGCAGCTATTAAAGTTGTAGTACTTATAAGTCCCTAAGGTGGGCTTTGATGAAAATATTAATAGGTTCTAAAAGTGGTTAGAGAAATTATGGAATGAAAGAAGTATCATAAATAAGTTATGGAAAACTAGTTAAATTGCAAATTAGTACCAAACTTCTTAAAATAGAATAAGTGCCAATCAAGATCCCCTATATGTCATATCTTTATTTTTCATTTAAAATTTTTATTTTTATTTTTTAATTTTTGAGGTAGGGTCTCACTCTGTTGCCCAGGCTGGAGTACAGTGGTGGGTCATAGCTCACAGCAGCCTTGACTTTCTGGGCTCAAGCGATCCTCCTGCCTCGGCCTCCCAGATAACTGGGACTACAGCTACCTGGGAGGCCGATGATGCTCAGCTAATATATATATTTTATTTTGTAGAGATGGGGGTCTTGCTGTGTTGCATAGGCTGTTCTGGAACTCCTGGCCTCAAGTGACTATCTTCCTGCTTAGGCCTTTCGAAGTGCTGGGATTGCAGACATGAGACACCATTCCTGGCCTTAAAAATTTTTTTGAAAATTATAAATTTTTAAACATGAATTTCAAAACACAGACATTATGTAGCATAGCACACTATATATTTTATAATTTATGTTCCCCATTTCTGTTCCTTTTTTCAAATTATGTAATATATTAATGTATATTAATATATACTGTATATATAATGTATATGTGTATACATATATGTGTGTATTAATGTGTATATATAAATGTAATATATTCTCAGTGTAACAATTCAAGCAACAGAGACATTTATAAAACAAAACTTCAACATTCGTCATTCACCCCACCTCCACAGGTGGTGGTAATCTCTAAGTTGACAAGCATCATCTATTTATATGATAATGCACATATACAAACACATTTTAAAAGTTTTTTACATGGGTGAAAGTCTATATAATTTATTTTTATAAAATATAATTTATTTTCCCTTCACAATATAGCTTGCAGAGATTTCTATTTAAATATGTGTAACCCAATCCTATCTTTTAATTGGCTATGTAGAATAGTTACATATTATTTAACATTTCCTATATTGACAGGTCATTTAAAAAAATCTTTATAATTAAAGATATGATACAATCTTTTTGTGGGGGATGGAGTCTCACTCTGTCACCCAGGCTGTAGTGCAGTGGCATGATCTTGGCTCACTGCAACCTCTGCCTCCTGGGTTCAAGCGATTCTCCTGCCTCAGCCTCCCAAGTAGCTGGAATTACAGGCATGCACCACCATGCCCGGCTGATTTTGTGTTTTTAGTAGAGATGGGGTTTTGCCATGTTGGCCAGGGCTGGTCTGGAACTCCTGACCCCAGGTAATCCACCCATGTTGGCCTCCCAAACTGCTGGGATTACAGGTGTGAGCCACTGCGCCTGGCCCTACAGTCTTTTAAAAACACATCTATAAAGTAGAATTTTAGTATTGGACTTGTTGGGTCAATCCTAATACATTATATCTTTAAATGAAACTGTCTAAAGTCCAGTGGAGACCTGGATAGACCATTGAGAATCTATTCTACTATTTTAAAACTTGCATGCAAATTGAGTTTCTGCAACCTTTTATTGCATTAAATTCATCAGTAGAACTTGGTGGTGTATCAGCAGTGAGCTAGGAGCGGTCAACCCTCTGTGCAGCAATACAGAGATGCATTGTCTATAGAGGACTGAAAAACCGTAAGAAAACTGACTGCAAGTCAGCTGCTCTTTATTATTACCATGAGCTAGCATCTCTAAAAATGTCCGTGATAAAATATTCCTTAAAGAAAATCTGTTGTTGGTTTAAGTTCCAATTTTTATGGCCACTACTAAGTTTTAATAATATGTGTGTTAGCTCCAAATTTACATACATTTATTGCTTGTCATTTAATAAACATTGTATTCTCTAAGAATTAGCCAGGCGTGGTGGCAGGGGCCTGTAATTCCAGCTACTCGGGAGGCTGAGGCAGGATAATTGCTTGAACCTGGGAGGTGAGGTTGCAGTGAGCCAAGATCGTGCCATTGCACTCCAGCCTGGGGGACAAGAGTGAGGCTTCATCTCAAAAATAAAAAAAGAAAAAAAAATTGTATTCTCATCAGTAGTTAATTCAGAAAATTCTCAATTATCCAGTTAGCCCCCAACGCATGTGAATTTAGCTATATGTGTTTGTTTCTAGAGTAAGCTCATAAGAGTGGAGAGTTCAAGCTCCCTTCTGACAAATTTAGTGTCTCCAACCCCTGGGAAATCACATATACCTGTATTTAAATTCTAGATTTGAAATAAACATGATGGTGTAGAGATAATAAAGATGAAGAAACAGAACTTGAGTTAATGTTTATTCTTCATTTTATTGTGACCACTTTGCTTTTATTTGTGTTTAGATTAAAAACAGTGAAACTGTGCTAGCTGCAACGTACAATATTCAAGAAAAGAAAACACTATAACATCAGTGGTATTATTTAGAAGTCACTGAAATTTTAACTTTTGTAGATGTTTCGACTTTATTAAAATCACTTCTTTTTAATTTTTACTGGCATGGTTTTACATATAAAATTCAATAAAAGTCTAACTGTCTGCATTTATTTTGCCTATTACTATTTGTTTCATTTTAGTATTTTTACTAAAAGCAATTTTGTCATACGGAGGGGGTGGAAAAAATCTTGTGTATGTACTAGGTAAATGCTTTAAGGAAAATATAGTATGTACTGGTTATTTGAGGGATCTAAGACCAATGCTTTTATATAATCACCCCCTAATGTGCATGTTTTATAACTATAATGTTTTACAAATTCTTTAACAGAAAATCATTAAAATCCTACTCTAAAGGATGTCAGACTCAGTGACACAGAAATAGAAATAATATGTGTCCACAGCAGCCTATGAGGAAGAAGCGCATGCACATCTGAGTGACCTCTTCCTCACACAGTAGGCATTGCAGGATCAGAGGCTGGAAAACTGCAAACCAACGCTAAATAATCAGAGGCCAAGAGACCAAGAAGTACAGGAAAATATCCTTCTAGGTTGGCTGCTGAAGAGCACACAGACACACACACACACACACACACACACACACTCTAGTAAGACAGCATCTTCCTTTGGCAATATTGTCACCTATGTGAACTCTGCCCATCTGTAACTCACATATGAGTGATATGAGCAATCAGACTGTTTCATCACCGAAATTACCGATCACAACCCCTTCCATTGTTTCATACAAAATATCATACCTGGAGATGGAACTCGTTCTTGGTCCTGCCGTCCTGCCGTCCTGCCGTCCTGCCGTCCTGCCTTCCTGCCTTCCTGACTTCCTCCCTCCCTCCCTCTCTCCCTCTCTTTTTTTTCCCCTTTCTCGGAGTCTTGCTATGTCGCCCAGGCTGGAGTGCAGTGGTGCCATCTCACCTCACTGCAAGCTCCGCCTCCTGGGTTCACGCCGTTCTCCTGCCTCAGCCTCCCGAATAGCTGGCACTACAGGCGCCCGCCACCAAGCCCGGCTAATTTTTTGTATTTTTAGTAGAGACGGGGTTTCACCGTGTTTGCCAGGATGGTCTCCTGACCTTGTGATCCGCCGGCTTCGGCCTCCCAAAGTGCTGGGATTACAGGCGTGAGCCACCGTGCCCGGCCAGTTCTTGGAGTTTCTTACTAGTAACCAATAAAATAAAAATGTTTCTACTATTATATTTCAAATTTCAAATTTTCTATTCAATCTGATATATTTTTGAATAAAAATCACTTTTTATGTCCCAGGTGAGGGCAGGCAATGATACAACTGTGTTCAGTTACTGCAAGTTGGTTGTGCTCAAAAGAAGTGTGCATAGCTAATGAGAAATTGCATGTTCAGAAAAGTGTACAATTGGGACTTAATTTTAAAAATTTTATTTGTCCAATCTTCTGAAGAATACGGGTGAGGGCACTATGTTGAACTCTTAGTTACTAGTGAAGGTAGGTTCCCTGAGCTCCTACTTAATGTGCTTTAATTTAATCACATATAGAATCTGTATTATGTCTTTCTACAAACTAAATCTATCAGAGTTTGGCAGCATCTCTTGGATGATGAAGTTTAAGAAAAAAGTTGCCGGGCGCAGTGGCTCACACCTGTAATCCCAGCACTTTGGGAGGCCGAGGTGGGCAGATCACAAGGTCAGGAGATGGAGACCATCCTGGCTAACACGGTGAAATCTTCTCTCTACTAAAAATACAAAAAATTAGCCGGGAGTGGTGGCGGACGCCTGTAGTCCCAGTTACTCAGAAGGCTGAGGCAGGAGAATGGCGTGAACCCGGGAGGCGGAGCTTGCAGTGAGCCGAGATCGCACCACTGTGCTCCAGCCTGGGCGACAGAGCGAGACTCCGTCTCAAACAAAAAAAAAACAAAAAAAAAAAAAAGAAAAAAGTTAACTCCTTGACAATGTCACATTTAGAAGTTCAGGACTAAATTAAGTAAAATTTTTAAAAAGAGGTATATTGTACACCAGGGCATGAAAGATGTGCCCATTTTCTAAGCCAAAGCCAAATTACTTGACCACAGGTATATTCATCTTGTTGATCTGATCAAATCCACTCTTTTTTTGAGACAGGGTCTCATTTTGTCACCCAGGCTGGAGTACAGTACGATCTCAGCTTATCTCAACCTCCGCTTTCCCTGGCCCAAGTAATTCTCTAACTGGGACTACAGATGTGCGCCTCTAGGCCTGGCTAATTTTTGTATTTTTGTAGAGATGTGATTTTGCCATGTTGCCCAGGCTGGTCTTGAACTCCTGAGCACAAAGCGATTGCCCACCTTGGTCTCCCCAAGTGCTGGGATTACAGGCGTGAGCCACTGTGCCCAGCCCAAATCTACCTTTTTAGCTTCAAGTTAGTTACTTCCTTATATCCTTTAGGCTGCTAATCATAATGGGATAGAAAACAGCTTAGGTATTGGAACAACCTGATATACTAGTTCAAGTAAGAATGGTTACTAATCTGAATGTTTAAAGAAGCATTGACTCTACAGGTTGATGTCTGTAGTGGTGTCATAAATTTGAGATATCAACCTGCATGTTTTTTTCTCCTTCGTTTGACTATACCTCAATTTGGGTGGGAGATTTAGGGAAGTTATCAGAACTGCACTTGGGGACAAAGATAGCAAGTTCTTAATAGTCCAGGCTTAAGAGTTACAGGTCCAAGTGCAAGACAGAAAACCTTCCAAAGTGTGTCTACTTCTGGAGTTGTTTCATTCCCTGGGGTGGGAGTGAGAAGAGAATTTGGCAATGAAAGGGTGAGATCGAAATTGACATATTGTGGAATACCTTTTTATGTTTGAGGATCTGAATAAACAGTAGACCTGTTCGTTACTTCCTGGTCAGGGCCTGAGCACTGTGGGCTTTGTGGAGACTCACCCTCCCCATCCCTAGTTCCTCGCAAATTGGCTGCTGTACGTAGAGCTGATAGCAAAGGGAACTTAAGCTGGAGAAGCTACTCAAGGTTCGGAATTCCAGAGTAGGTGGGATGGTATCTGGAAATTTCTGGGGCACTTGGGCAGCTCCATAGAAGTGAGTGGGAGCACAGTTCAAGCCCAAGTTCTTGATCCTTGTGTTATACAGTTTACATAATAAGTGATCAATGACATTGTGATAAATCTGATCATCAGACAGTCTCGTCTTCGGATTCATTCTCCAGGGCTCATAGAGTACACGTAAACGTTTACTGCCTCTGAGAGAATTAACTAACACCAGTGATAGAGAAGCAGTCAGAAAAATGGAGTATGTTTGTTTTTAATGTGTAATGAACCCTCACTGAGCACACAGTGTCAGGAGATTGCTGTTTATTTGTCATGTCTGAGGACCTTGTGGAAAGTTCATGGTGTTTCTGGACTGTTGCTGTCAATATCGCTGGTGGGCAGGAAGTGGTGAGCTTGAAATTCCCCTTTTCAAGTGTGTAAGGTAAAACTTAAAATAGTCCGTGTAATTTATAGTGCTAATAATTCCCAACGGGAAACATTTTGGCATTTATGATTTTTTCCTAATTGGTTTTCACACATACAAATTATAGAATTTTAATCAGTGCTATCCAATAGAACTTTCTGGGTTGATGGAAATGTATCTACACTGCCCAATACAGTGACCACCAGCCACATGTCACTATGAAGCACTTGAAATGTGACTAGTGGGACTGAACTTTTAGGTTAATTCATTTTAATTTTAATTTTTTGTTTGTTTATAGACAGGGTCTTGCTCTGTTGTCCAGGCTGGAGTGCAGTGGTATGATCATCACTCACTGCAGTCTCACACTCCTGGGCTCAAGGGATCTTCCTACCTTGGTTATGGTTATAGAAGTGAGCCATGGAGCCAGGCTTTAATAGCCACAGGTGGCTAATGTCTATCATAATTGGACAGTGCAGATCTAAATTCTCTTTTTTCCTTCCAAAGTCTATGTAAAACAATTCATGAAATAGCTATAAAGGGAGTAAACTGTAACTTTTATAAAACTGTAACTTTTGGCAGAGCATGGTGGCTTGCGCCTATAATCCTAGCACTTTGGGAGGCCAAGGCCGGCAGATCGCCTGAGGTCAGGGATTTGAAACCAGCCTGGCCAACATGGTAAAACCCCATCTCTACTAAATATACAAAAATTAGCTGTGTGTGATGGCGCATACCTGGAATTCCAGCTACTCGGGAGGCTGAGGCAGGAGAATCACTTGAACCCAAGAGGCGGAGGTTGCAGTGAGCTGAGATGGCGCCACTGCACTCCAGCCTGGGTGACAGAGAGAGACTCCAACTCAAAAAAAAAAAAAAAAATTATCTACTACAATCAATCTTTCTGCAGCCTTGGAATAATGTGCATGGTGGGCTTGTAAAGTAATGCACTTGTTCCATACACCCCAGATTTGTGTGTGTGTGTATAAGCTATAAATTGCCATTTATGGTATTTATACTCTACAAAGTCTCTGCAAACACTGAATTAGCGAATACTAAAGCATTGCTCCTAAAGAGAAATACAAGGTTAGGTTCCTGCAAGCCTCTGGTCACAATGTCTGTTAACCAATCAACATATAAGCTTCTTTTATGTGTCTATCTGTTTAAAGACACCTTATGTAATGTATATTGCTGATGCATTACCATTGAAATCACAGCTGGCAGCACTATACCGCCTAACTGATTGAAGTTAACACATGTAATTTCTCTGTAAGGTACCTCACAGCCTTTGTGGACTTTGTAACACTAGGCAGCTCTTCAGCACTCTGCTTGGGGCTATTTTGAACACTGAAGTCAACAAAAAGCACAAAATGTGGACACTCTGTCTTCTTGCTTTAGGTCTCCTATGTAAACACATGTCTATTTTGTGTGATATTTTCCACATTTGCCCGCCATCACGCCTGGCTAATTTTCGTAGTTTTAGTAGAGAAGGGGTTTCACCATGCTGGCCAGGCTAGTCTTGAACTCCTGACCTCAGGTGATCCACCCGCGTTGGCCTCCCAAAGTGTTGGGATTACAGGCATAAGCCACCATGCCCAGCCTGTAGTAGGTGATTTGTAATGACACTGATGAGAGGGGAGGTTCTAATGGAAGTCAGGGTTCTTATTTCTGGTGGCCTGTGATCACTGTCATAATTTTCGTTTGTATCTTCCTTCTCATTCCTTGGACTCCAGCTCTGCATGTTTTTTCAACTAGGCTCTGCAATGGGGAATCATTTGAAGCAAGGCCAACCTTCCATAGTTTAGGTTCATCCTAATAAGGTGTATAAAAAAGGGAAAAATGTCACTCTTCAATAGTATCACTTTTCCCAATATAATGCTTATTCTTCATGGACGGGGAGGAAGCAGGCCCTACTTGTGCTTTTTTTTTTTTTTTTTTTTTTTTTTGAGACAGGGTCTCGCTCTGTCACCCAGGTTGGAGTGCAATGGCATGATCACAGCATGGCTCACTGCAGCCTCGATCTCCTGGGCTCAAGCCATCCTCTCTCCTAACCTTCCCAAGTAGCTAGGACCACAGGCACACACTACCACACCTAGCTGATTTTTAAAAATTTATTTTTGTATTTTTTTCTAGGGACAGGGCCTCACCATCTTGCCCAGGCTGGTCTCAAACTCCTGGGCTCAAGTGATTCTCCCACCTTGGCCTCACAAAGTGCTGGGATTACAGGTGTGAACTGCCACACCTGGCCTTACTTGCTCTTATTTCAGTAATTATAGTTGTGCTGGTCAATAGCATATGAAATAAGGGTTCTGTAACCTTCAGTCTGTACTAGTTTAGCAGCACGGGCAGGCACACTAGGTCCCCTTAAATAAGTCATGTTGTCATTTTTATCTGCCGCAGAATACTGCATCTTTGAAAGGAATAGGGGTAAGAGCCGTGAGTGGCTTTAGTAGTTGTGAATCCTTCAGCCATAAGTTAAGATTTCAAGGATCAAAATGAAGACATGGAATCTCTAAGAAGCTATAGGACTGTAGCAGAGAACAAAATAGCTATTCTCCCACCTCAGTGTTAAGTAACCTGTGTGATACCCAAAAGAAATCTGGACATAAGCTTGCTGCCTCTTGAGGAAGTACAATCAGTTTTAAACAAAATGAACTCCCAGTCTCAGGTAAACCAAACTTTAGATCTGTCTTTTATTTATATAAATATAAAGTGTCTTAGCCAGGAGACTTTCTGGAAACATAAACCATTCTCTTGATTGCAAGTATTAAAAACAAGGCACCCTCATTCTCTACCCCCCGGCCTGCATTTATCAACACCCACCTGGTGTGAATGGTTTTATTTGCTTGAGCAGCTTTGAAGGCAGCTAATTTAGTGCCCTTCTCCAGGTTAGATGCAGTCATGTTATGTATCTTCAGCTTTCATTTGACTGGAAATTGACAATGTGCCAGGATTGTAATGTAAGCAGCTGCCATTTTATTTGTATCTACTCACCATATTTTATTTACTGAGGACATTTTTATGTCTTTGTAAAAATGCATGTATCTTTTTTACTTGTGACTTGTTTTTATTTTAGGAGGGCATCTGCTACTTCATTTAAGTCTGGAAATAATTTTGAAAGTTAGTTGTCAAAATTTGTCAGCATCCCTCATTCTCCCTTCTGTTTCTCTCCCTCCCCCAACACTCTTAAAGGTAGGTAAGCATTGAACCAGAATTTTGTAATTTCATATTCTTTTTCTTAAAAAGCATCCCCCCACACTCCTGCCCCTCCCCCATGGGCTAAGCCTCAGGCCCCTCAAAACCTGGGTCCATCTCTGTCCCTGTGGCTATGTGGGTGGGTGGTCCCCAGACCTGTCTGTCCTTTTCCCCCATAATATAGGCAACCTCTCCTGGCTTTGGAAGCTAAGCCTGTCTCAAATCAAGCCTGAAGTTTGCGGTTGTTGCAGACGCAGGAAGAGCAGGTGTTCCAGTTTAGAGGTCTGTCAGGCAGGAGAATGCTGTCTTACTCAGGGGAGGGTCTGCTTTTTGTTCTATTCAGATTTTTGACTGAATAGAACACCCACATTATGCATGGCAATTTACTTTACTCAGTGTAGATATTTATTTATTTATTTATTTATTTAATTTATTTTTTGAGATGGAGTCTCGCTCTGTTGCCCAGGCTGGAGTTCAGTGGCACGATCTTGGCTCACTGCAACCTCTGCCTTCCAGGTTCAAGTGATTCTCCAGCCTTGGCCTCCCAAGTAGCTGGGACTATAGGCATGCACCACCACGCCTGACTAATTTTTGTATTTTTAGTAGAGATGGGGTTTCACCATGTTGACCAGGCTTGTCTTGAACTTCTGACCTCAGGTGATCCACCCACCTAAGCCTCCCAAAATGCTAGGATTACAGGTGTGAGCCACCGCGCCTGGCCTCAGTGTACTGATTTAAATGTTAATCTCATCCAAAATATCCTTACAGAAACATGCAAATATCTGGGCACGCTGTGGCCCTGTCAGGTTGACACAATGATATGGTTTGTCTGTGTCCTCACCCAAATCTCATTTTGAATTGTAGTTCCCATAATCCCCACGTGTTGTGGGAGGGACCTGGTGGGAGGTGATTGAAGCACCGGGGCTGTTACTTCCATGCTGCTCTCGTGATAGTGAGTTCTCATGAGATCTGATGGTTTTATAACGGGCTTTCCCCCCTCACTTTGCTCCACACTTCTCCTTGCTGCCACCATGTGAAGAAGGATATGTTTGCTTCTTCTTCTGCCATGATTATAAGTTTCTTGAGGCCTCCCAGGCCTGTGGAACTGTGAGTCAATTAAACCTCTTTCCTTTATACATTACCCAGTCTCGGGTATTTCTTCATAACAGTGTGAGAATGGACTAATACACACATAATATTAATCATCACACTCTACCAACTGAATTAACTGTTATATCCGATCCGTGACTGGCCTACTTATATCTGGGTTCATAATAACCCATTGTTATTTTAAGAGATATACATGCAATTGTATTTTAGCAAGCATTATTTGAAAAGTTATTGTGTGTCTTACGAACAAAACGTAGGGAATAAAGGGGAAAATAGGGTTTTATCTTTGAGAAATTTGTCATCTAGGTATAATCATGTGATTAAACTACTCACTGAAACACGTCGAAGAGAATTCAAAGGCAAGGCAATGATTTAGGTCAACTCAGTATATAGACTCTAAGGGGTCTTCAAGCGGGGCAGTAAGAAATCCTCAGGAAAAACTTCAGGTGAGTTTTGAGGCTGCATTAAAAAATAAACCCCATAGCAAGTGACTTGATGGGGACCAGGAGGTGGGAATTCCTGTCAGACATGAGCAATATCTGTAGAGATGTCCAAGGCACAGGGTGGAGGTCTGGTTGATGGAACAGGTGGGGCTGTCTTTGGGGGAGAAGCTGCTGAGAAACAGGCAAGGTGGGCTATGAGCCAGCAACATGGGAATTCAATGTAGTTGCAGAGAGGTTTGAAATTGAGAGGTGGCTTCTCACAGTAGAGAACTGACATTCAGTAAGGACTTCTAACTGAACTAAAGGGAAGAGTAGCTGTGTCCAATAAACAGAATTGTTATTACAATAGTTGTTCTTTTAAAGCTCTGAGAGCGGTTCTTCCTCATAATGTTAGCCTATGTCTGTCTTTGAAAACTATAAATTTTTTTTCTGAGGCTAATTGAGAATCTGCTATATATAAAGGTAATCATTTTAACCTTAAAATGTTTATCTCATTATGCCTCACGTCGTCTATAATAACATGCTTAATTCCCTTTCCTATGTCAGTGGTTCCAAATTGCTTCAAGAATACCTCTGGGGGTGGAGAAGAATCCTCCTGTTTAAGTTGGGCTTCTACCTAAAACAGGGCTTCTATCAAAAAGCAAAAATTGGACCAGCTTTAACATTATTTAGTCTGAAATTGAGTTTGGATTATTATTTAGTTGATGATTTAGTCTAGAAGACAGTGTACCTTAAAAAGAATAATTTACTTCATTATTTCACAAAGTCAACATAAAACATTGTTTGAAGAAAGGGATTTCTGATTTTTAAAAATGACCATAGGTTAAAATTAATAGTTATAGAGAAAATAAAAACCAGCTTAATAAAATTCAGAAAATTTGTGCATGCATGTGTTGGGTGAGGAGAGAGGGAAGGAGAGAAAAGTGATAAAGAGATATTTGATTTATCAGAACATTTGGCTAGAGAATCTTATCTATTGTATCTATAAAACACAAAAGGAAACACAGCCGTACATTTTTACAAGTGGTATAGATACTCAGAAAGGCACAAACTGGCCATCAACTTCGAGGGGTTAGAGCGAAAACTTAAGAAGTTAATGTTCTATTTTTTCTGATTTCTATCAGCAATATGTTCAAAAAGCAAAAATTGGACCAGCTTTAACATTATTTAGTCTGAAATTTAGTTTTAATTATTGTTTAGTTGATGGTTTAGTCTAGAAGACACTGTATCTTAAAGAGAATAATGTATTTCATTATTTCACATAAATCAGTTACAAAATAAGTTTGCAAAATAAGGTTGTGATGTGTTAACAGAGACTTTAGGTTGGAAACTCCTAACTTTCTAGCCAAATCTCACTATCTTTTTGTTCCTATAATTTAAAATGTTATTTTGATGACTAGAAATCCATTTCAGATACTCTGGCTGATTGTCTTTCTTTCTTTTCTTTCTCTTTCTTTTCTTTTTCCAGACAGAGTTCTCACTCTGTCGTCAGGCTGGAGTGCAGTGGCACGATCTTGACTCACTGCACCATCCGTCTCCTGGGTTCAGGCAATTCTCCTGCCTCAGCTTCCTGAATAGCTGGGACTACAGGTGTGTGCCACCACGCCCAGCTAACTTTTGTATTTTTAGTAGAGACGGGTTTCCACCAAGTTGGTCTGGGTGGTCTTGATCTCTTGACCTTGTGATCCGCCTGCCTCGGCCTCCCAAAGTGCTAGGATTACAGGCTTGAGCCACTGTGCCCAGCCAGCTGATAGTATTTCTACTCCTCTTCTCCCCTCAAAACTTTTCTTTATCTAGTCAGTGGTTGTCAATCAGGGATGGTTTTGCCCCCTAGAAGATACTTGGCATCTGAGGGCATTTTTGCTTGTTACAATCAAGGGAGGTGATATGGTTTCGCTCTGTTCCCCACAAATCTCATCTCGAATTGTAATCCCTCTGTGTCGAGAGAGGGAACTAGTGGGAGGTGATTGGATCATGATTGCTATTCTCGTGATAGTGAGTTCTCATGAGATCCAATGGTTTAAAAGTGTTTGGCAGTTCCCACCTCACTTGCTGTCTCTGTTGCCACCATGTAAGACGTGCCTTTCTTTCCCTTTGGCTTTCGCCATGATGGTAAGTTTCCTGAGGCTTCTCCAACCATGCAGTGCTGTGAGTCAATTAAACCTCTTTTGTTTATAAGTTACCCAGTCTCAGGTAGTATCTTTATAGCAGTATGAGAAGGGACTAATACAGGAGTGCTACTGGGATCTAGTGGGAAGAGGCAGAGATGCTGCTAAATAGCCTACAGTGCACAGAAGAGTCCCCAACAAAGAATTATCCAGCTGAGTTCTAAGGATGGGAAATTCTGGTCTAAATAGATCTATCAGGTCCCATTTTGTATTAGGTGTTGGATTGGTTGTCCATTTTTCAATGCATTCTTTGCTGTAAAGAAACAAAAGGTAGCATCTGTGATCTCAGCAGAAAAAAAAAATGCATGCAAGTATTTAGCCTACTTTCAAATTATAAATGCCATGCTTCTTTTAAATAGTCTTAAAATAAATCACTCGTGTGATTGCAAGTAACATTAACAGAGGCCTTCTTCCCCCCAAGAGAGAAAATCCTGATTAAGGAATTTCTAAGTAGTGAGAATAGCAGATTCATGAATTCCACATTAAAAGGTACTTTGGTGCTTCATACTTTTCCTCTACTGAACTTTAGTGTGGGATTGTTGACAATTCTCATCTGATACTTGGTAAAAAATGATCACTCTAATTATTTGAAAAATGGAGAGCAGTTTATATAAAACTCCCCCATTTGCTCTTAGTATCACCAGTGTAAATGATAATAACCCACCCACAAAGCTTGTCCTTACTGGATTCAAGGAGAACCTTTGTGTTTTGGCCTCCAAGTGGCAGCAACAGCCTCCCTGAAGGCAGCAAATTGAGTGTCAGAGTGATAGTGAGTACTCAATGACATTTGACCTGGATGAATTGCTTCCCTAACTCCCAGTATATCAGAGGGATACCTGTACCGCCATGTTTATTGCAGCACTATTCACAATAACCATGATATGGAATCAACCTAAGTGTCTGTCGATGGATACACAGATAAGGAAGATGTGGTACCTATCCACAATAGAATAGCACTCAGCCAAGAAAAGAATGCAATCCTGTCATTTGCAGTAACACGGATGGAACTGCAGGTCATTACGTGAAGCCAGGCATAGAAAGGCAAGCATTACATGTTTTCACTTATGTGTGTGAGCTAAAAAATGTTAATTGCATAGTGTAGAGAGTAGAATGATTTTTACCAGAGGCTGGGAAGGGTGTGTGTGGGGCGGGTGATGGGAGGGATGGGAATGAAGAAAGGTTGGTTAATGGGTACAAACATACAGTTAGATAGAAGGAATAAGTTCTAGCAGTCTATAGTACAATAGAGTGACTATAGTTAACAACAATATATTGTATATTTCAAAATAACTAGAAGATTTGGAATGTTCCCAATACAAAGAAATCATAGATGTTTGAGGTGATAGCTATCCTGATTACCCTGATTTGATCATTATACATTGTACAATAGATCAAAATATCACATGTACCCCATAAACATGTACAAATTATGTATCAATAACATTTTAAAAAGTTTCCTTTATTGTAGCAATGATCGGAATTTTCTCCCGGTCCACCTGGGATGCTCCAACTGATATAAGCTCATGAACATAAGCAAAGGGGGTAAGATTTTCATCTCTGAGCGTTTGCAGTAAGAGCATGCTTAAGAAATTAAAAGTTACATTTCTTACAAGTAAAGAGAAGGGATGTCCAAAACAGCCCACTGAGAGCTGTTTGCTTAACTTCAAGTTCGCTTGACCTTGTTTTGACATCATGTGTATGCTCTTATCTGCCTCATGATGAGAATTTTTTCGTCAGCGCCTGCAAAATATTTTGACTACAATGAAAGCTGATCTATCTTGTTTTGTTCAAATGGATTGGGAAACAAAACCATTAGGAAATCTCGGGGATAGAAATGAAGCCGAAATGGATTAACATTTGTTTTTAATTAATGAGTTCTATTGGTCTGGGTCCCTGTGTATAAATTGGAAATGCAAGCTACATTTATTTAATCCCAAAAGGTAGTTTAAACTTGTTTATATGTGTATTCTGTGATTCACAGAGCTGTTTCTGAGGTTTTACAATGTGCTTTGAAGTTTCAGTGCTTGAGAGGTGATAAAACAGGGTGATATCCAGCTTTAGGTGGAGGTACAGTATGTACAGTAGGCCTCTTGTCCCTTTCAGACTGTGCTGGGGTGGAACGTGACCTCACTGCTATCAGTAGCCTCACTACCATAAAAGAATGAATGTCCAGAGATCATCACTGGGTCCTTTGATAAAGAGGGCTGATTTTAGAATAAAGAAATCCCAGTCAGCCTGAGTAATCATGTAATCAGAGAAACCACATGGGCAAGGAGAGGGAACTCTTAGCTACTGGCGTGAGAGGCAAAGTCCACTCGGGTGACAACACAACCTTTTCTAGACCCTCAAATAGGGAAGCGCAGCAAGTGACCCATAAAAGCGGGGCCTAACACTAGGTCCATTTTATAATTAGCTTGCTCTTACTCAGTTACCAGTTACACAGCTTATGTTTCATGCTCTGCCTTCTCCTTCCTGTGGCTTGACTGTTAGCCAGCTTGGAGCTTATTGCCTTCAGAAGCATGGTGGTTTTCCTGGAGAGATGATAGAATGTTCTGCCCCTGTGACAATTAAAAAGGAAGGGGCCAGGCGCAGTGGCTCGTGCCTGTAATCCCAGCACTTTGGGAAGCTGAGGCGGGTGGATTGCCTGAGGTCAGGAGTTCGAGACCAGTCTGCCCAACATGGTGAAACTTCGCCTGTAATCCCAGCTACTCCGGAGGTTGAGGCAGGATAATCACTTGAACCCAGGAGAAGGAGATTGCAGTGAGCCGAGATCATGCCATTGTACTCCAGCCTGGGCAACAAGAGCAAAACTCCGTCTCAAAAAAAAAAAAAAGGTGATAAGTACATCTTTGTTCTTTAATCCTCATTGCTACATAAGAGAACACTTTCATATATATTTTTATTTATTTATTTAGAGATGGAGTCTCGCTCTGTTGCCCAGGCTGAAGTGCAGTGGCGCAATCTTGGCTCACTGCAACCTCTGCCTCCCTCATTCAAAGGATTCCCCTACCTCAGCCTCCCAGAGTAGCTGGGACTACAGGTATGTGCCACCATGCCCAGCTAATTTTTTTGTATTTTTAGTGGACATGGGGTTTCACTATGTTGACCAGGCTGGTCTTAAACACCTGACCTCAAGTGATCTGCCCGCCTTGGCCTCTCAAAGTGCTGGGATTACAGGTGTGAGCCACTGCACCCAACCTTTACTTTTCATATTTAATCCTATCTCTGCTTGACTGAAGACCAGTGGCTTTCTGGAACTTTTACTCAATTCTCCGACCACTTATTGATGAACGGAAGCTCAGTGGGCCGGAAGTCACCACTTGCTTTTGCCTTCCTGGACCTCAGTCTGAGTGTGGGAGCTTATCCCGGAGAGGCTTGATTTTGATGCTACATTCTCACCTAAATTCATCAGTGAGAGACATTCTGGTAAGAAATTAGAGCCGGAGGAGTCTAGAGGATTGTCATTGTTTTACATTTGAAGAAGTTCAGGACAAATAAACAAAAGTGGTTGTGTAAAGTCACAAGGGCATTGAATGAATGAGTCAAGATTTGCTTGAGGTCTTTTGGGTCCCAGTTTACCAGTCTTTTTACTACACTGCCTGAACGAAGTTATGTAGTGTCACCTTTGGGCAATGCAAAAAAAAAAAAAAAAAAAAAAATAGTGAAACAAATAGTCACAGTGAATTATACTCAGGTGCCCAGAAGACTCAGCTACAAAATACAAATTTATTTTATAGTGTGGTTTCCATGAACATATATCTTCAATAGTCTTTCCTGAAACTAGACCCCTAATTGTGCCACCCAGACAGAATATTTTAAAGCAAGAACCACTGGCCAGGCACGGTGGCTCACGACTGTAATCCCAGCACTTTGGGAGGCTGAGGTGGGTGGATCACTTGAGGCCAGGAGTTCAAGACCAGCCTGGCCAACTTGACGAAACCCTGTCTCTACTAAAAATACAAAATAATTAAAGAACCACCGCTGGTGTGATTTAAGCCCATGGGGATTCTTAATCTGGGCCTGTCATGAGTTTTACAAAGGGTTTATCATTTCGTGAAGCTTCTACCGTAAGTCTCCTTCTATAGGTCGGGTCTGAAGGAGCAAGTCTTCTAGCAGGGGAGATTCGTAGTCGGTAATGAGACTTAGTCGTCAGGGGTACTCTGTCGACCTTTGCGGAAAATGCAGAAGGGGGAGGCTGGAACAATAGGCCTGCTGCTCTGCATCTCTGTGGTGTTACGTGGGATGGAAAATGAGCTTCAAAGCCTAACATGTTTCAAAACCCGAATCAAGCTGAGCCTCCTCCTGTCAGCCCACTGAGAGGCTGTTACCACTAACAGATGCAGCTGACGCTTTGTTATTTTGTAGGGAAGGGGTGGAGGGATCCTGTTGTTTTGCTTCTCAAGTGTAAAGCTTGCTTTTGTGGTTGTGTCATCCTCACCAAAGGCCACATATTTGTATGTATATGAAATGTCCCAAAGAGGCAAATCCACGGAGACAGAAAGCAGACTTGTGGCTGAGAGGATGGAGGAGGATGGGTAGGGAGTGACTCCTATCGGGTAAGTCTTCTTTTTGGGGTCATATGAAACGTCCTGAATTAGATGGTGGTGGTTGTACAACATAGAAAATATGCTAAAAACAATGAGCTGTTTACTTTTAGATGGTGAATTTCATGCTTTGTGAATTATATCTCAATAAAAAATTAATATATAGTTGTGCCATCTTAAGATGAAAACAGGTGAAAAGTGATGGCTCTGCAATGCTCTGGATGACAATCGTGGCAGCTTATGCTTATTGTGCACCAATTATTGTTCTAACAGCCTGACCTGTGCTCACCCATTTAACCCTCACAGCAGCCCCCGAGGGGGATACTATCACTACTCCCATTTTACAGATGAGGGGACTGAGGCACAGAACAGTCCTGTGACTCATTCAATGTGACACAGCAGGGGCATGGCAGAGTCAGGCTCCTCACCCGGCAATCTGGCTCCCAGGTCTGCCTCCGGCCTGCGGTGCAGCACCCCTTCTGGATTCCAGCAAGGTCACTGCAGGCAGGATACTGAAGAGACCATCAGAGAGTTCACATGAATGTGGGAGCTTAAGGTGACCCAGTCTTGAGTGTTGGCATGGGCTTCGTCTGCAGCAAAGGTTATTTGCACAAACAGATTAGCCCACCTAACTGTTGTGCCATCGCAGTGGCTGACGTCAATGTCAATCCACCCTATTTGTTCAGAGCTGGGGCACACAGGTGTTTCTCGCTGCAGATTGGTCTGTACCCACACGCCTCCACCCTTCCAGGAGACCTTCTGGTGGGTGGGAGGGACGAACAAGCTTGGCACTCACTTCTGATGCAATATTGGCAGCTGTCTCAATGCATGCTGACCTTGAAGGTTATTGTGAGCACACAGTACCATCCAATTTAGGTCCTCTGTAAGAAATATACTGTAAAGCAATTTTGCAAATTGTTTTATGCTTTAAAAATCAGACATCTGATCTCTGGGTGCAAGAAAAATGAGTCACTTTAAAGATCTTAAAATGACCTTCGCTTTAAGTCAATAATGCATAGAAATAATGATCTAGCTACTTCCTATTTTGTTGAATACTTCAAAATATATAACGTCCAGTGTTCTAATTTATCCTTAGATTTCCCTTCCTCCCTCCCTCCCTCCCTCCCTCCCAACAAGTGAAACATAGGTAACTGCTTGGTACCTGGTGCTCTAAGCCATGCGAACTGAGAGCTGAGACAGGGTAGTAGGTAAGAAGAATACAAGGACTAGCACAAACCCATTGCTTGGGTTTGAAGCCCTGCATGGCTACTCATCACCAGTGTACCCTTGGGCAGGTTTATTTAGGCTCTCCCTGCTTCCATTAGAAGATGGAAGTGTGGGCTGGGGGCGGGGGCTCATGCCTGCTGTAATCCCAGCACTTTGGGAGGCCGAGGCAGGTGGATCACTTGAGGTCAGGGGTTCAAGACCAGCCTGGCTAATGTGGTGAAACCCTGTCTCTACTAAAAATACAAAAATTAGCCAGGCATGGTGGCATACACCTGTAATCCCAGCTACTTGGGAGGCTGAGGGAGGAGAATTGCTTGAACCCAAAGGCGGAGGTTGCAGTAAGCCGAGATCACGCCATTGCATTCCAGCCTGGGCAACAGAGACTCTGTCTCAAAAAAAAAAAAAAAAGTGTAAAATGGTGACAATCACGACACCTACCTCAGAGTGTTGTGGTGAAGTTCAAATGGCCCAGCAAGTGCAAAACACTTAAGGGTAAGCATTAAGGCCTGCATTATACCTGTGATTTATCTTAAATCTAGATACTTAAGTCTGATAAATGAAAAATTAAAATGCAACAGTAAGCCAGACTTTTATTTATGCCAGTCCTTGTACTCTTCAGAGTGTGTTCCATTCATGATGTCATTTGATTATAATATGGTCCCCATTTGACCCACAGGGAAATCGGAAGTGAGAGGGGTTTGTTCAACATCACACAAGGAATTCGTGTCTTAGTTGCTCCAGAACTCAATTTTCCTTATTCCTCAGCCAGTTTTATTTATTCTCAAAAATATTTTTATATAATTTTCATTAATTTCTTAGTGAGAAATTTACAAGAAAAAGAGAATGTGTTTCAGGATTCAAAAATATTTGAAGATCAAACAACAGAGGCACATTGTTGGAGGGACAGAGCTCAAGTCTAGAGCTCCAGCTTCTCTCAGTTCACAGCTGCTAGAGAAAGCCCCTGTTGGGCCCGGTTTGTTCACGGATTACATATTGTTGGAGCTTGTAGCAGTACCAGGGATAGTCAATCTTAACTTTTCATTTTATGGATTCAGAAACATTTCCAGGGAGCTGGAATGACTTTATTGAGGTTGCTAAACAGGTCAATATAAAACCTGAGAATCCAACTTATTGGTCTAGTTCCAAGTCTATTTCCTTTCCATCTTAACATATTCCCTCTCACGGAGAAGGGAGGATACTCAGTGCTCCCAGGATGGCATCAGAACCAGGAAATGGCCTCCCTCCCAGCCTCCTTGTGTGTTTCTCTCCCACCTCCTTACATACTGCACTGTGAGGCCCCGTCTCGGTGGAGAAGCAGGGATCTGCCTGCCACGCTTTGTAATGTCTGAGGTTCATGTACACATAGCAAGTTCACTGCAGTTCTCTGTTCCTGGGTTACAGCAAAGCCCTCTCTTCTGCATCCAGTTCTCTCAAAGCATATTTCCTTCCATCTAACCACCAGACTTGGCAAATCATTTAATGTTTCTGTGAATCAGTTTTTTTACTAGTAAAATAGGTACAATTCCATACATTTCATAAAGTTTATGAGAGGATAAAATGAACTAATAAATGTATATGCCATGGCACCGTGTCTGGTATAGAGTTAATATTGTTTCAGTATTATTATCCAGGACTGTTCTTCGGATTCATCTTACTATGAATGGATACTCTCTTGGTGGGAGTCGGGACAAGAGATTTGCTCTGGGCTCCGTATCCCGCAGTCTTGTATCTCTGGCTTCTGGTTTACCCAACTTCTATTCTCAGTATTCTCAAGGGAAGCTTTACTAACCCTTTTTTGATGAACCCCTAAAGGTACTGGCCTAGGTTTCTTTTCTGATTAGAAGGTATGATCAGAGACATAATTTATATTCATCCAGAATGCTAAAGAGAATTGTGCATGCCTCCTGTCAAAAAGAAACATGCACACATGACATTGAGAAGTCTCCAGAAGCAGTGGCGGGGTAGGTTCCATTTTTCCTGGCTATGCCCAGGCAGTGTGCTGCCCCTCCGGACGTGTGTGCTGATGCCTTTTCTCAGGAATAATGCACAGGTCTTTGCTGAACTCTCTGCATTCTCTTGGCTGGCATCTCTATCTATAACAGCACACAATTATTTAGCGCTGGGGGCTTAGCCTAGCACAGGCTTTTCATACCCAATTGAAGACTCGCTTGCTTGCCTTCATCTACTGCTCAACTGTGTACCTCTTAATAGTAGAGATTATCTTGTTCATCCTTCCTTTTCAAATAAATCACTGCATGGACAAACTCCAAAGCAAGGGAAACATCCATGAACAGGGAACAAAAGGTGTAACTTACTGAACTCTCCAGGCTTAGAAGATGAGACTTGGCATGACCTGGCGTTACCTTATCTTTCACTGCTCTCTCCTTTGCCCTCAGTGTGACCATCACTCTGGCCTCCTTTCATTTCCCTGTGCTCGTCATGTCCAGTCCTGCCATGCAGGGCATGTGGTATTGTCTGTCAGGTTGTGCAGCACCCAAGGCCGCCCTATCAAAGGGTGCACTGATGCTGTTGAATACAAATATCATTCAAGCCACAAACCATGAATGGAATTTTAAATTAAAATTTCTTGTAGCCTTGTTAAAAAAGTAAAAATAAAACTAACCAAAAACCAAGTGAAATTAGGAATATGTTTTATTTGACCTAACATATCAAAAGAGTATAATTTTAACACGTAATCAGTATAAAAATAATTGAGATAGTTTATATTTTTTACACGAAATATTTAAAATCTAATGTGTATTTTGTAGCATAGCACATCTCAATTAGTCACATTTTAAGTGCTCAGTAGCCACAGGCGTCTGGTCACTATGGTATCAGGTGGCATAGGGTTCTGCCATGAACACTGCAGATGATGTATTATAGAATTGTCTAAACAGTTTTCTGGAAGCTTGCAGTAAAAAGTCTTGCTCTAACACAAAATTAGTAAATTATGACTATTTTCCAGTGGAGGCAAAAGGATCGAGGAGTTGGTAACTGTTTTCTAATCTGCACACACATGCTGTCTGGACCAGTGGCCTTGCTACCATGAGGCTTTCGCACATGCTGTTCCCTCTGCCTGGAAGCTACCTCTGCCCCTTACCCTTTGGTTAACGTCTGCTGGTGTTACTGTTAAATTGTCACTTCAGTAAGGTCTTTATCCTATCTTGTTGCAGAACTCTATTTCTTTGCTTATAGCACTTATGAGGATTTGTAATGATATATTCATGGGTGAGATGATTTGGTTACATTCTGTCTCCAACACAAAATGGTCAACTCTAAGAGGGCAAGTTTAATTCTGGTTTTGCTCATTGTGAATCTCCAACTTGGAGCATAGCACTTGGTGCAGAGAAGCTCAGCAAAGATGCCCTAAGCAACTGCCTGGCTGGACACACAAGTCAATGGCAACCAGCCTGAGCCATGTGAGACACTCGTCTCCCATGACTCTGGATATAGGCGCCTTCTTCTCGGCCACCAGGAAAAGGCAGAGATGAGGATGTCATCCAGGCCTTCTCAAGGAAGAAAGCTGACTGTCCTCTCTTTCATGGCTCATAGGTGTTGCTCATTTGATGTGTGTTGAATGCGGCTGGTTGGTTTCATCTGAAGCTATTCCCTGGTCTCAGGTGCCCTATGTCTCTTTAGAGCTGAATAACCTTGAGTTTTATCTTTGACTCATTCAGGAGATTAAATCTTTAATGGCCACTTAAACACATTTTTAAAGTAGGTCAGTTGGTCATAGGGAAAGCCAGCAAGTCAGCCGATAAAACACTCTAAATCTTGACATCTACAGGATTGTGTAAGTCCTTATTTGAAATCTGGGAGATGGCAAGCTGGAAAATGTACTTCATTGCTTCATATACTATCTTCTCCCTTCCCATCCTCTTAGGATTCCCATCAACAAATAAAATCCAGGCCAGTCGTGGTGGCTCATGCCTGTAATCCCAGCACTTTGGGAGGCTGAGGCAGGCCAGTTGCTTGAACCCAGGAGTTTGAGACCAGCCTGGGCAACATGGTGAAATCCTGCCTTTAAAGAAAAAAAAAAAAAAAAAAACACCGCAAAAATTACCTGGATGCACACCTGTAGTCCCAGCTACTTGGGAGGCTAAGGTGGGAGGATCACTTCAACCTGGGAGGCAGAGGCTGCAGTGAGCTGAGATCTCGAATCTGCACTCCAAGCCTGAGTGGCAGGATGAAATTTTGTTTCAAATAAATAAAATCTACACACAAATCAGTTACAAATAAAATACATAAGATAAATTATGGACACTAGGCAAATTCTTTTAGCATTTTAATTTATTTAGCAAATTAATTAGCATTAATTATGTGTTTATAGTGTTTAATATAATGGTTAAGATTTGGAGCTCTAATGTCAGACTACCTGGGTTCAAATTCACTAGCTGTGTGACCTTGGGCAAGTTACTTAACATCTCTGGGGCTCAGTTCCCCATCTGTAAAAATGAGAATTTACCTCCTAAGTTCTGAGGCTTGCATAATGTGTGATACCCAGGGTGATCCATGCCAGAAGTTATATTTAACTTTTCAAGAAGTTTGTATCTATATGACATTATAGAGCTGGTTAAAAATGGACACTTCAGCCAAGCATGGTGGCTCATGCCTGTAATCCCAGCACTTTGCGAGGCCGAGGCGGGCGGATCATCAGGTCAAGAGATCGAGACCATCTTGGCCAACACGGTGAAACCTGTCTCTACTAAAAATACAAAAATCAGCTGGTCATGGTGGCACGCCCCTGTAATCCCAGCTACTCAGGAGGCTGAGGCAGGAGAATCACTTGAACCCGGGAGGCTGAGGTTACAGTGAGCAACCAGTGAGATCGGGCCACTGCGCTCCAGCCTGGGTGACAGAGTAAGACTCTGTCTCAAAAAAAAAAAAAAAAAAAAAAATGGACGCTTCAGGTAATTATTGTGCAGAAACAGCCTCAATTTAGGGGAGACAAACCAGGTCCACTAATATTTCTTTTTCTTCTTTTTTTGAGACAGAGTCTTGCTCTGTCACTCTGGCTGGAGTGCAGTGGTGTAACCTCGGCCCACAGCAACCTCCACCTCCTGGGTTCAAGCTATTCTCATGCCTCAGTCTCCCGAGTAGCTGGGATTACAGGCGTGTGCCACCACACCTGCCTAATTGTGGTATTTTTTAACGAGAAGAGGGTTTCACCATGTTGGCTGGTCTGATCTCAAATTCCTGGTCCAAGTGCTGGGATTACAGCTGAGCCAATGTGCCTGGCCTAAGAACCCACTAATATTTCAATTGTTCCTTGAGTTCTTGATAAGGCCTTACTGAAAAAAAAGTTTTAAAAAGTTTTTAAAAGTTTTAAGGCATTTAAAAAAAATGCCTTCCATTACTAAAGTGAAAATAGAACTGGTGACTTTAGGGTGTTGGGCCAGATTTCACTGAGGCCTTTAAATTTCAGGCCTGTCTCTGAAATTTAGAATTCTATATCTTATGGCTAAAATAGTTAAGTAGGAAAAAATAGGTAAGACATATAAAAGGCAATAGAAGTATTTCATAAGTTAGGAAATGCTCAGTGCTTATATTAGCCAGTTTATTCCAACCAGGCTCTAATGATCTTGGAGGATAATTTGGCTCAGCTGGGGAGGTAAAGCAACACATCGTTATTAAACACTTTCTGCTCTAATTTCTATCAGGCTTGGCAACCTGCATGTAAGGTGGTTTCTTACACAGTAAGATTAAAAGAAAGCTGCCTTGAAGTGTCTTGATCAAGACTGTGTCTTGTACAAATCTGCCTAAGGGCCTATAAGCCCCACAATTGAGATATACTCCTTTGTATGGAAGTATTCAGTCTCAGGCAATATCATGTTAAAATGGAAATTTTCCTCCCCGACCCCCTCCCTTACCCTAAGAGAAAGTGTGCACTCAGCTATTCTCAGCAACAGCTTCCTTGGGCTGTCTTTGACAGAGGTCCTCAACACCAGGCCACCAGTCCATGGCCTGTTAGGAACTGGGCCACATAGCAGGCAGGTGAGCCAGCATTACCACCTGAGCTTTGCATCGTGTCAGATCAGTGGGGGATTAGATTTTCACAGGAGCAAGAACCCTATTGTGAACTGAGCATGCGAGGGATCTAGGTTGCCTGCTTCTTATGAGAATCTAATGCCTGATGATCTGAAGTGGATCAGTTTCATCCCAAAACCATCCCCTCTGCTAACCCCACTTCCATGGACAAATTGTCTTCCATGAAACCAGTCCCCAGCGCCAAAAATGTTGGGGACTGTTGGTCTTTGACACTTGGCAATGGTAATTGTGGGAAGGACATACAGGTTTTTACATCAGAGCCATGATGTAGGAAAAACTCTCTCAAAGCATGTTTTCCTGCTACTCTTTTTTTTTTTTTTTTGAGACGGATTCTCGCTCTGTTGCGGAGGCTGGAGTGCAGTGGCGCAAGCTCTGCTCACTGCAGGCTCCGCCTCCCGGGTTCACGTCATTCTCCTGCTTCAGCCTCCCGAGTAGCTGGGACCGCCACCATGCCCAGCTAATTTTTTTTTTTTTTTGTATTTTTTTTTAGTAGAGACACGATTTCACCATGTTAACCAGGATGCTCTGGATCTCCTGACCTCGTCGTGATCCACCCATCTCGGCCTCCCAAAGTGCTGGGATTACAGGCGTGCGCCACCACACCTGGCCATTTTCCTGCTACTCTTATACCACCACCACAATCACCAACACAGAAGACTTCTGTGACCAAATGTGTGGGGGTTTTCCTCACACACCAAGCAGTGAACATCAGTGGGGTGTCTTCCAATTCAATTCTGACACCATCTACCTGGAGATATGTCGGATCCCACAGGCTGGGGGCTCAGTCCTGTAAGACTGCTTCCCATAACCCCAGACACCAGTGGTAGCAAGTCCAGGCTTCCTGAACTTGTAACCTATGGGCTTTGAGTTGGGGTTTCCACAATTCCCTCTTTGGGTTCTATTAATTGCTGGAGCGGCTCGCAGAACTCAGGGAAACACTTACGTTTGCTGGTTTACTAGGAAGGACATTGTAACGGATACAGATGAGAAAACGCATAGGGCAAGGTATGGGCGAAGGGGCGAGGAGCTTCCATGCCCACCCTGGGGCACCACCCTCCAGGAACCTCCACATGTTCACTAGCTGAAGCTTACTGAACCCTGTCCTCTTGGGTTTTTATGGAGGTTTTGTGATGTCAGCATTCCTTCCTCCAGCGTATAGGGCAGGACCCTCTTTTGGGAGGGTCTTAGGACCTACAATCAGAAAGGTGGGGGAAGATCAGAGTCCTGCTTTGGGGCCAGTGGAAGGAGGACAGGTGAGAGATTCTATATCCTGAGGCCTGCCTAGGAGGCCCAACACCCCCACCATGATAACAAAAGATGGTAACAAGGTCTATGGGAGTTATGAACCAGGAACTGTGGATGAAAAGCAATATATAACACAAACATCAAAGCTTAAAACTGGACCTTTATAAACGAATCTTTTTTTTTTGAGATGAAGTCTCGCTCTTGTCACCCAGGCTGGAGTGCAATGACTCGATCTCAGCTCACTGCAAACACCACCTCCCAGGTTCAAGCGATTCTCCTGCCTCAGTCTCCCGAGTAGCTGGGGTTACAGGTGCCCACCACCACACCAGGCTAAGTTTTTTTTTTTATTTTATATGTTTAGTAGAGTGGGGGTTTTACCATGTTGGCCAGGCTGGTCTCGAACCCCTGACTTCAGGTGATCTGCCCACCTCGGCCTCCCAAAGTGCTGGGATTACCGGTGTGAGCCACCGCGCCTGGCCACAAAATTGTATTATCTTTACAAGTTCTTCAAGTTTAGGGTTTGTTTTCTTGCTTATAATGAGGCGTGGTATTAATAGACTACTCATTAGGGCTGCTACAAAGATTGAATTATGTGATGCCTGTAATGCAGGAGTACATAGTTACTCAAAATAGTTGTCATTACCCTGAGAAGTGGAGTGGCAAATTATGATAGAGAAAGACTGAAGTTCAGATTAGAGGCCCTGCCTGGATCTGCTGATCCAGAAGACAGGAGAGAGCATGAGGCCATGGGTTTGTGAGTGTATGGCGAAGAGGCCTAGGGAAGAAGAGAGGAGGGAAAAGAGCTCAGGAGTTTGAGACTAGCCTGAGCAACATAGGGAGACCTGGCAAAGGGAGCAACATAGGGAGCATCTGGCAAAGGGAGAAGGATGCCAGCACAAATATCACCGACTTTAAGCTTCAGACTTATCACAGCACCTGGGTGACGTATGTGAACTAGAATTAATAGAACAATAATGATGTCAATACATCAATCACAAGGTAGGAAAAAAATAATATACTGCATATATGGAAAAGAACTGTAACATGTAATCTAAATTTTATGTAAATTCACTGATTTATGCAATCTGCTTTGACTGCCCAGTATCGAGCTTGCTAGGTACTGTTCTAAGCGCCAGGGGATACAGTGATAAGAATAACAGCCTGTGGTCACGGAGCTCACATGCTTATGGGGGAGACAGAAAGAAACCAATAAATATGGAATCTATCAGGTAGTGATGAATGTTAAGAAGAAGAAAAAAGAGGGTAAAGATATAGGAAGTGTTGAGGGATGGTATTTTAGATGGGGTGATCAGAGTCCTCTCTAATATGGTAAAACTTATTAAAAAACAAAAACACTCTTCATTTGTTCAACTTACTGAACACACCCATTTGGAGTACCAATTATGTGCTAGGTTCTGTGCTAAGAGACGGTAACAGTCATGGAGAAGAGTCACAAATTCCTTCCCTTTCATGGAGCTTTCATTCTTATGGAGAGGAGGAGAAATAAATGTATAAACAAATAAATAACTTCATACGGTATAAATGTGTAAAGGCAATAGATGATAGCATGGGGGAATATGATAGAATTGTTCTTTGGAGGTGGGGGCAGGGATAGGAGAAATGGGTGAGCAGTTGTAAGGCAGAATTAACAACTCTAGGCTGGGTGCAGTGGCTCATGCCCTGAGCTCAGGAGTTTGAGACCAGCCTGAGCAACATAGGGAGACCTTGTCTTTATTCAAAAAGTAAAAAGAAATATAAAAAAGAATTAACATCTCTAGAGGACTTTAACAAATACGTGATAAAAATTATAATTTAGACTGGGCGTGGCAGCTCATGCCTGTAATCCTAGCATTTTGAGAGGCTGTGGTGCAGACAGCTTGAGCTCAGTTCAAGACTGGCCTGGGGAACATGGTGAAACCCGTCTCTACAAAAAACACAAAAATTAGCCAGGCATGGTGGTGCACGCTTGTAGTCCCAGCTACTTGGGAGGCTGAGGTTGAAAGATCACCTGAGCCCAGGAGGCAGAGGTTGCAGTGAGTCGAGATTGTGCCACTGCACTCCAGTCTGGATGACAGAGCTAGACCCTGTCTCATAAAAAATTGTAACTTTTTTTTAACATGTAATATGTGTATCTGTGGTCCTAGAACATCTTTAATACATCAGAATATGTTAATAAGAATTTGGCCACAATTAATTTCTATGTATGGGAGTATGAAAAAAATTGCTGGGATATTGTATACATCCCCCCACACTTTTTAAAAAGTCCATCTCCCTATTGATGGACCTGAGTTTTCCTTCTTTATGGTCCCCCAGGACTTGAGTATTTTAAAGGAGAGGCTAACATTCTCCATACACTTCACTTACTTGAACCATCTCAGCATATCCACCATGTGCTGACATCTCTAGCTAAATGCAGTATGCTTAATATTGTAGTTTAAGGCACTCTGGTTATTTCTAGAATAATCTTGAGATCTTTACACAGCCCAATATGACTACCCTTACTCTCCCAAAGTGAAGGCTTAAGGTTGGCTTTTTCAGATCTACTCTCTGTTACTGGGACAGTGTTTAAACAATTTGTAAATGATCCCAGACAGAGAAAGCCTTATGGGGTCTTTTTTCAATGGTTCTGGCTGGAGAACTTCAGGATGGATTCCTTCCAGCCATTTTGAAATTGAGTCAAAGTCTCTTGTTTAGAGAGTTCATTCTTAAGATATTTTGTCCCCATTATTTAGTTACCTAAAAACGTAGTAATCTGCTCTCCTCAGACTTTAACTGCTTTTCCAGGTAAACCCTTCTATTTCTATAGCATGAAGTGATGATAAATAATATGTTATTGCTTTCCTTTCTGTAAGTCCAGGCTGCACCACATTCACTTATCAATAACTTACGGGCAGCTCTGCCTACATATCCCATAGGCTGAGAAACTTAATGGAACTCTTATTTCCCTTCCAATTGGTTCTACCTCCTGTGTTTCTTCTCTTGGTTAATGATTTCCTACTTCAGTCACTTCAGCCAGAAATCTAAAGGTCATTGTTTTTCTTTTACACACCCCTCTCACCAACTGCTGGTGGGTGAGTCCCATTGTTTCTACTCCTTGACGTCTACAAGATGTGGCCTCTTGGTCGGGCACAGTGGTTCATGCCTGTAATCTCAGCACTTTGGGAGCCCAAGGTGGGTGGATCACCTGAAGTCAGGAGTTCGAGACCAGCCAGACCAATATGGTAAAACCCTGTCTCTACTAAACACACACACACACACACACACACACACACACACACACACACACACATAAATTAGCCAGGTGTGGTGGTGGTCACCTGTAGTCCCAGCAACTTGGGAGGCTGAGACAGGAGAATCACTTGAACCCAGGAGGTGGAGGTTGCAGTGAGCAGAGATTGTGCCACTGCAGTCCAGCCTGGGCGAGAGCAAGACTCTGTCTCAAAAAAAAAAAAAAAATCCGTCCTCTCCTCAATCCTTCACACAGTTAACTGAGAGATCTTAAGACACAAATCTGATTATTTAGCACTGTGTTACTTAAATTCCTCCTAGGTTTTCAGTCAGTGATTACAGATTAAAACTCCTTGGCATGGTGCAGAAGACCCTCCTTCACTGGGGTCATGCCAACCTCGTTTAGACTCATCTTGTTCTGTTCCATGTTGCTGTAGTTCCAGCAACCATCCTTATGATCATCATGCCACACATATTGTGCCAAGAGCCTCCCGGGTAGGATTTCACTTACTTTGCAATTAATTTTCACAACACTCTTATCAGGTAGGTACTATTCTTACCTCCATTTTACAGCAGGTATAACATTCCCAAGGTTACACACCTGGAGAATGAATTTTCAGTACAGGTCTGCTTTCTCAAGTCTGGGCTTGTGACAATTTTGCCTTACATTATGTCCATATCTCTGACTTGTGGCACACTTCTTTAGCTCCATGGCATTTGCACTTACCATCGCCCTTGGTCAACATGCCTTCTGCCACACTCTTCAAGGACATTCTTTAAACAGTACTTCCATAGGGCAGTGGGATACACCACACCCTCCTTCAACTTCTATCACACCCCCTCCTCTCTTGTGGCTCCCACAGTTCTGTACAGCACTTTCTATCACACCCCCTCCTCTCTTGTGACTCCCACAGTTCTGTACTGCACTTATGTTTTGCATGTCTAGTATGGTTTGGCTGTGTCCCCACCTAAATCTCATCTTGAATTGTAATCTCCATAATCCCCACATGTTGTGAGAGGGACCAGGTGGGATGTAATTGAATCATGGGGACAGTTTCTCCCCATACTGTTCTTATGATAGTAACTGAGTTCTCACAAGATCTGACGGTTTTATAAGTGTCTGGCATTTACCCTGCTTGCACTCATTCTCTCCCCTACTGCCCTGGGAAGACATGCCTTCTGCCATGATTGTAAGTTTCCTGAGGCCTCCCCACGGATGTGGAACTGTGGGTCTATTAAACCTCTTTTCTTTATAAATTACCCAGTCTCAGGTATTTCTTCATAGCGGCATGAGAACAGACTAATACAAGTTCTGACCCCCACCTCTGGGCTATATATTCCTTGAGAGCAGAAAGAGTATTTTATTATTTGTAGAACTCTAGTGCCTAGTACAGTACCTGAAACATGGCAGGCTAAATGCCCATCAGTGATAGACTAGATAAAGAAAATGTGGTGTGTGTATATATATATATACACACACACATATACACACACACCATGGAATACTATGCAGCCATAAAAAAGAATGAGATCATGTCCTTTGCAGGGACATGGATGGAGCTGGAGGCCATCATCCTTAGCAAACTAACATAGGAACAGAAAACCGAATACCACATGTTCTCACTTGTAAGTGGGAGCTAAATGATGAGAACACATGGACACATAGAGGGGAACAACACACACTGGGACTTACCAGAGAGTGGAGTGTGGGAGGAGAGGATCAGGAGAAATAACTAATGGGTGCTAGGCTTAATACCTGGGTGATGAAATAATCTGTACAACAAACCCCCATGACACGTGTTTACCTATGTAACAAGCCTGCACATGTACCCCTGAACTTAAAAGTTAACAAAAACATGGCAGGTACTCAACAAATATTTGTTAAATAAATGAATGAGTATATGAATGAATAATTAAGTCTTGGAACAGGATCAAGGCTGAGCTTAACCATCCTCTTTACTAAAGCGAGTTGATGGAAGTCTTTACCTCTTATCTGTTAAAATCCCTCCCTGGATTTCCCAGCATCTGTAGTCTAAGTTGAACACACATGCGTTTATTCCCTCATTCATTCATTCCTTAAGCATGTATTGAGTGCTACTAAGTCCCAGCTAAACTCTATGATGCGAAGATGAATAGCAAGAATCTCTGTCCTCAAAGAGCTCACAATGTAAAAAATGGAAACTAGTCAGTAGATGATTATAATACAATGATACACACTTAAAAGAAGTATTGTGTAATACAGTGAGCTTGCATAAAGAAGAAAGTCTCGACTTCATGTAAGGAAAGAAGGAGGGATTTACGAGATGACGTAGGACATAGGAGCTGATTCTTTTTTTTTTTTTTTTTTTTTTTTTTGAGACAGAGTCTTGCTCTGTTGCCCAGGCTGGAGTTCAGTGGCACAATCTTGTGTTCAAGCGATTCTCCTGCCTCAGCCTCCTGGCTAGCTGGGATTACAGGTACGTGCCACTATACCCAGTTAATTTTTGTATTTTTAGTAGAGACAGGGGTCTCACCATGTTGGCCAGGCTGGTCTCGAACTCCTGACCACAAATGATCCACCCGCCTTGGCCTCCCTGAGTGCTGGGATTACAGGCATTAGTTACAGTGCCCAGCCTAGCAGCTGAGTCTTAAATGATGTGTAGAGGTCAAGTGGAAAAGGTAGGGGGCAAAACGATTTCAGGATTTTGGAAAGGCTTAAAATGAAGGGCATCGGAAGCAGCAAGAAAAGTACAAAGACATAGAGGCATATGGGTTCATGGGATGATGAGGGTGGTCTCCCTGTATGGGAATGTGAAATTGAGAGTTAGCTGGGATCCAGGTCCACACAGATTTTGGGTGCCCTGGGAAGGAGTGCACACTTGATTGTAAACACAGGAGCACCAGTGGAGGAGTTCAAGCATGCAAATGAAGCGATCCTTTTTTTTTTTTTTTTTTTTTTGGCTTTTAGAATGATCACCCTGGGATGTACATGAAGAATTGATAAGGTCCTAAGTTAGGACAGTTGCTGTGGGAATGAAGAAGGAGGGCTGGAATTGAGAGATGTTTGAGATCTAGAACAAACAGAACTTGACAACTGAAGAAATGTGGGTAAGCCCTAAAGAGAGATGTGGAAGAAGAGCGGGAATGAAAATTGGTGTCTCTAAGTGAACTTGGGATATATGGTTCTATCTCTTTAAGAGAAAAAATGATCCAGATACAATAGGAAGCTAAAGGATTTTTTAAATACTCATTTAATTGAATACAAATATTCCCTTAAAAACTTTTTTTTTTTGGATGGAGGGCCATATGCTGCCTTTAAATATTTAAGTACTTTTGTGTCAGGGATATGTTCCAAAAATCCGTTGGTAGTTAATCTCTCTGAATTAGTGGCTCTTCAACTTGGGTTCTTTAGGCCTCTGGGAACAAGAAGGACCTGGGCAGGCAGAGCTCAGGGCCACTTCCAGGCTGCAGCAACCACAGCACCACCCTTATTTGTTGTCACCGTGAGCTTACATGTGGAATTTCAGAAATGGCTCTGGAGCTGTAAAATCTTCAGAATCACTAGTCTAATGATCAGTTACTCATGTAATATGTTTTGTTAAAGTGTTTGGCTGTAGTTCTGTGTTATGGAGTGTTTCTTTGTTTTGTTTGTGTTTATTGTTTGTTTCTATCTTGGAAAATGGGGCTCCCTTCAGGGGAGCTACATTCACAAATCTGGTATATTGTGTCTGATTCTCTTTAATGGCAGAGAAAGGTTGTCTTACTTGCCACATTTTCTGTTTCCTAATAAACACACAGCCATCTCAGGCCACAACGGTCCATGTTTCTCTTAACAATGGCATTAGAATAAAACATCTGTCACCAGAGCAGTCCACGGGGCCCTTGGTGTTTTTTCCCATCAGTCCTACTGGGGTGAAAAGTGAAAGCTAGCCACGAATCAGCTGAGAATTAGCACAAGCTGTTGTTTTTTGAGTTTTCCAAATATTTTCCAACTCCCATTGTGTGTTTTTGTGTTTTGCACTCAAAACCCTTGCCAAAACCTCCTCCAACAGCATTCCTTCCTGGATTCCGAAGTCATTTGGAGAGCAAACAAAACTCCTCATAGGTCATTAATGTCATGGATGTATTTTTATTTGTTAAAAAAATGAGGAGATGACTAGAATACATATTTTTGTTACCTTTGGATCCACAAATTCATTTTTTAAAATTAAGACCTTTGCAAACTGAATTTATAAAATCTATGTTTGATTTGTATTTGGGGTATGGTTTCAACTGAAGAAATACTTAAAATGTATTTAAAATGAAAGTCACACCCTCGTGGAGTTAGCAGGCATAGAACTTGAAGAAACGATAGGTAGAACAAGAAAAGACAGAAAGCTGAGTGACTTAACTACAAAGCACAAGCACATCCATGTTTTTCTTTTTCTGATGTATGTATTTTACTGCCCATGGACAGACTATTCTTGGAAAAAATCTTCTGCTTATATCTTTTTTGTTAGATACTTTGAATTTTCAGTATGACCTTTCCCCTGCAACCATCATTAAATTCTCTAAATAATAACAAGACAGTTTTCCTTTTTTCTACCTATGTTTATGGGAACTGTATTAAAATTGATTAAAATAAATCATGTGTGTTAAGTACTAATCTCATTTTCTTTCTTTTATTCCCATGGCCAATGTTATAGTGTCGATATGGATGCCTTTGTGCCCTAGGGAGACAGAAAACAGAGGTTATCCATCTTTGCCAAGGAGATTGATGTCTTAGTCAATATCATCGTGGGACACCTGGAAAAACTGGCCTCTCTTCTCCCTAGAACTCCTTCTGATTTTCAGCTCACCAGGGGTCCTGCTCTTGTTCCTTCCATTATTATAGTCAGAGAATGTCAAGCTTTAGTAACTCCCTGTACAAAATGCCCTTGAAGAAAGATAAGGAAGTCTCAGAAAAGAATAGGTTCTCATTATAATTCCTCCACTTCCTTGGAAAGTGTTATTTGACTCAGTTTCCCTCTCACTTGGGGATAGTGGGTGTCACAGGCATCCTAGGTCTATTGCTTTTGATACTTACTGCAGTCAACACAACAGTAAGGTCTTTTCTGTGATATTCCTTTTGCATTTTACATTGTCTCACTAAGTTTCAAAACATCTAAGAACGACCATTTCCTTACATTATAATTTAAAGTCAGCTCTCTGCTTTGTAACAAGCCAATTAGTTCCACCTTGCAACAAAGAGGGGGAGAGAAGCTGTTGTTCTAAATGTTAGGCCATTTTTTCTTATTATTTTAAATCAGTGTTCCATTTTTCCCTGTTGCTTTTTAAACTCAAAACCTGTTGTGTGATTTTATTAAAGACTATGAAAATGTTTGGGAGGAAAATGAAAAACATCTCCAAACACACTAATATTTTAAACCCCTTTGGTACGTACACACAGAATCTATTGTAGTTTGCATGTGGGATCTTGATTGTGTAGCTATGAATTATTTAAACACAGCTTATGCAACATAGAGAACTATTGTCTAAAACTATGAATAATCATTTCCTTATTTTTGAGGTCGTGTGTTTATTGGTTCTGCTGATGTCATCAAGGGATATTTTATTCTCTACCGGCCTAGCTTTCAGACTTGCTTCTGGCTTTGACTGCCGGTCTATTAACAAGTTTTTCTGAATTCAACCTGTTCCGCGTGGAAACCGTGTCACATGTGACAAAACAATAACTCACATACCACAAACTTCAGGTTGGCATCTATGACGTTCAGGCTGACTCCTGTTTCAAAAACTGTCTAAAATTATAGCATCTATTTGATTGCTTTTCCACAAGGGAAACAGTCTAGGAAAATACCCCCGGGCTCTGAAAGTTGTTAGAGCTTTAGCTTTGGTTACCTTTATTTTAGAGTCCAGCTTAGCTCTCTGCAAATATTATCTTATGTTTTTGTTTTTCCCTTATGAAATAACTCACTATATCTGTGAGCTAATTAAAGGTCCTTTGAATTTCTTTACTGTACTGAGAAAAGTCTCCTGGGGTGAAATGAGTGCAGAGTAATCTCTGTTTTTCCCTTCTTCCCTCCCTCTTTCTCTCTGGGCTTGAGGAGGGATCCCTCCATCAGTGATACATATTAAATCCTACACTGTGTTTAAAAAGATAACTAGGCTGGGTGCAGTGGCTCATGCCTGTAATCCCAGCACTTTGGGAGGCCAAGGTGGGTGGATCACCTGAGGTCAGGAGCTCGAGACCAGCCTGACCACATGGTGAGACCCCTGTCTCTACTAAAAACACAAAAATTAGCCATGTGTGGTGGCAGTCACCTGTAATCCCATCTACTCAGGAGGCTGAAGCCAGAGAATCACTTGAACCCGGGAGGGAGAGGTTGCAGAGGTTGAGCTGAGATGGCACCAACTGCACTCCAGCCTGGGCAACAAGAGTGAAACTCCATCTCAAAAAAAAAAAAAAAAAAAAAAAAAGGACAACTAAAAATATACATATAATGGGGTAGATTTGATTTAATAAACATTTAATATGAAAAAAAAGTCCCCTGGAGCAAGGGTGGGTGACTAGTTGGCTGTGAGTGAGCAGTGTGGCATGGCCAAGAGTCCTGCAGAAGGCTTTTAGGTCTAGGTCAGCACCAGAGAAGGGTCCAGAGTTGTGGAGCAATCCTTGAAGCCTCTGACACTATCTTTGTCTCCAGGTCCTGCATTTCAAAGGAAATTTTCCCCAAAGTTCACCTAGTGAGGAGTAATTAGAATCATTGGATCTTGAAACATGGGCATTTGAGTGATGAGCCAGGAGCCATGAAAAATATGATTCAGGATGGTGCATAATTACTCTTCCAGATGTTTGAAGTGCGTTAAGAGGAAGACAGAGTCCATGTCTTCATGTGGCTTCAAAGAGCAAAATTCTGGCCAGCAGGTAAAATTATAGAAAATAGTATTTCTGGCTGGGGGCCCTGGCTTATGTCTGTAATCCCATCATTTGGCAAGGCTGAGATGGGAGGATCCCTTGAGTTTAGACATTTGAGACCAGCCATCATGAGATCCCCATCTTTACAAAAATCTTAAAAATTAGCTGGTGTAGTAGTCCCGGCTACTTGGGAGGCTGGGGTAAGAGGATTGCTTGATCCCAAGAGTTCAAGGGTGCAGTGAGCCAAGATTGGCCACTGCACTCCAGCCTGGGCGACAGTAAGATCCTGTCTCTAAGAAAAATGAAAAAGAAAAAGCCTATTTCAGCCTAAGGAAGGAAAGCTATTTCCAATGGTCCCAGCTCTCTGAGATGGGAGAAGAGTGCTACAGGATGCAGTGAGTCCCTGTTCCTAGGTTGAGGCCAGAGAATATGGCTGCTCCCCTTGAGAGGATGTGGCAGGGATTGGACTGAACGTCTCTGTGGATCCTATCAACGCCAAAATCCTCTGGTCCTGTTAGAAAACATGAATTCTCTGTTTCTAAATAAATGAAGTTTCAGTCTTCACAGCTATACCAGTGAAGTTTCAGCCTATGCATTCAGCCTATGCAAATGTACATTAGGGACAAGTGGGCTAAGTTCTGGGATCCTGGAAGGAGGCGGCCTGGGTTTACCGTTTATGAGACAATATTGTTACATTCTCAATTTTCCCATGTGTAAACTGGAAGTGTTAGTAGAATGTGTCTCTTAAGGTTGTTGTAAGGATTAAGCAGGTTAGTGTATGTAAAGATGTTAGATGCGGGAAGGCACAAACAAGCTCTTTGTATGGGTTAGCTGTTTCTAGCTTACCGGGGCACTTTCTGCATGAAAGTACTAAGTTAATGTTGCATCTTCAAAAATAAGTAATCACACATTCAGATAGTGGAGTCCCGATGAGCGCGATTCCACTGGGTAGTCTGGTCCAAGTTCATCCTCCGCTTTTTCAACTGAATATAGAACATCAATCTAGAGATTTTCTTTTTTTTTTTGTTTTGAGACAGAGTCTCGCTTTGTTGCCAGGCTGGAGTGCAGTGGCACGATCTCGCTTACTGCAACCTCTGTCTCCTAGGTTCAAGCATTTCTCTTCCGTCAGCCTCCCAAGTAGCTGGGATTACAGTCGCATGCCACCACACCTGCCTACTTTTTGTATTTTTAGACGGGGTTTCACCATGTTGGCTAGGCTGGTCTTGAACTCCTGACCTCAGGTGATTGGCCTGCCTTGACCTCCCAAAGTGCTGGGATTACAGGCGTGAGCCACTGCGCCCGGCCGTGGGCAATGATTTTTCTAACTCAAATGCCAAAATGCATCATATAGTTGTTGAATGAGTAGCTTTCACCATGAGCCAATAAATAATTCAGTTAACACTTCTTGGTCTTCTCTAAAATATCAAAAGCTTTCCAATTCACTTATGCTGGCTAAACCCCTAATTATTATTCTAGTAACAAAACTGGGGCCAGTTCCAGGCATCAATGTGAAATGACTTTCTCTGAATTGTAGCATAAATGATAAATAAATAAATAATGCCAAATATTAGAGGTAAGTAAATTAGAGTATGTTTAGTGCAAGCATCTATTGCGGCAGAAAAAAGATTCAGCAGAGAGAGAAGAGGACGTTTTGGATCAAGAAAAAAACACAATAGCATGTGTAAGAGGTTATTAACTCTGCACCATTTGCCCACTCCCTTAGTAATGTTTAACAAGGCTTTATTGATTACAATAGCCTTGATTTGTAAATGGGAACAGAAGATCACATTGTTGGCACCAGATCAGTCCTTGCATACAGCATCTGCCAGCTGAAGACTTCATTAATAATTGATTTTAGGGGGATTAGACGGGCCCATATGGGCCTGTCTTTTGCCAGCATGCTTCATCACAATATGCAGCTTGATTTATGAATAATTATAGGTTATTAGTTCTGGAAGACACCACAGACTGGAAATTAGAGGATTTAATCAGTGGCAGAGCCAAAGTCAGATTTTCTGACTCCTATTGCAAAGCCTTTTACACTAAATATATGTGGACTCTTTCATCAGCAACCTGAAATGTTGGCTGCAGATTTTAAACATCTGACAGCTCAATAATATAAAATATTTCTCCAAGCAGCTCACTACAGGTGACCTCCAGACACTCTTGACTTCATCTTCTTACCTTCCCCTTGAGGCTGAATCTCTATGTCAGAGATCATGAAGATTGGGGTTGGAAATTGCTTGTCCCTGGTAAGTAAGAAATGGCCTCAAGTGGCCCAATTCACAAGCCAGAATTCTGTCCAACCTTGCATAACATACTCAACTGGAAACTACAGTTTTTGCTTCTCATTAACACCCAGGATGTCTGGTAGTGTTAACAGGCCATGATTCACCAGGTGCCTGGCCTGCTCTGCCCTGCCCTGACAGCCTGCCCACTGACCTACAGAGAAGGCCACAGCTATGCACCAGCAGCTCTGGGCGTTCTTTCTTAGCTCTAGCTTCTAGCACTCATCTAGCATTTCTGATTTCTAACTTCCTGCCTGCAATATTTATGGATCGTGTTTCTGCCTTGTCCTTGGCAATGGCTGTTTCATGTGGACTGCCTGCTTGGTGTTCAGTCTGGCCTTGCTCATCCTCAGCTCCATGATCCGTGGGCCAGCACCAAATCACTCCTGGTCCTACCTGGCCTGTGTCTGACAACCCAGGTTCTTGTTTGTCTAGGAGGGAAGTTCAGACATTCAATCCCTTCATTGCCAGTTGCGTGAATTTATCATTAACTTATTGTCTGTGGCTGTGGCTGTGGCTGGAACATGATCCTTGCTGGGGGGTCCACCATCAATCCTGGCTGGTTTCACAGAGCCGAGTGTTCTAAGTTCAAGGGAACATGAGGGGTGTGCTTCCCACCCTCTGCTGGATGGTGGCCGCTGCTGACTGGAGATGAGGAGGGAAGAGATTCTGCCTGTGGCTTACAGGAACTTTCTAGTTACAGGGCAGCCAGCCACTTCCTAGCATCACAGAACACCATAGCTCCCCCTGGCAAGAGATGGCCAACAATATCAGCCAGAGGCTCCATGGTTACAAGGTGGGTTGGGGAGGATGGATGCACTGCCAAGGCATGAAACCTTGACATAGAAATACAATGCAAACTGGCACTACAGGGAAAGCCCTGGAAAGGTCTCCTGAGAGTGCCCCAATGCCCTGAATGTCCCAGTCTCCTAAAGCTCATATTTTGAGAATAAAACTCTTCTTGACCATTCATTCCTGCCCCCTCCAAACATGATGATTCCCTTCTTTTCCTCCTCTCACAGGGGGATTTTCTTTTTGCCTGTAAGTGCCCACAACCTTCTGACACCCACAATATGGGCCCATTGACATGTTGCGTGGCCAGCCTTTGCTGGGTAAAGTTCCTGTTTTCAGTGCCTAGTCCTGGGAGGTTCTCCTGCCTCACTGCTCCTCCCTGCATTGTACCCCAGCTCTCAGTCTCAGGAAGAGGTGGTTACCATTGCACTGAAGTGCCAGACTTGGCGATGTTGGGGTGCTTCATGGACCAAGGTGTGGTCAGTCAGCCTCCACTTCTACTTCCTGGGAGGCATGGACCCCATTGCCTCCCGTTTGAGGAAACCAGTGGTCTGTGGGAAAACCATGTCATTATGTCTTTTCTTGAGCTGCCCCTGCTGTAGTCTGAACTATCCTACCATGCAGTTGTCTTTCAGAGAGGCAGTCCCTCAGCCTCTGTCAGAAGTGATAGCTCTGTCTCCATCAGCTTCCACCTTCACTGTAGCCATCATGCCAGGGATGCCAGTCCAGCTTGTCCATTGTAGGAAGGCATTTGCAGTTGTAGAGAAAGAAAAATGGACTCATTGATTGGAGTGTTATTGTGAAATCATGCTGGAGTGGCGGGCTGTTCACTGATAGGTGGATATAATTTTCTGAGCCTGATATTGGTGCCCTCCACAAATATGTGGATGCCACCTCATGGAAGGGTTCATCAGGCTCTCCATCCCTCAGAGCTAGCGTGTGACCCTGTGAAGTTGCTTATCTTTGACTGTCTTAAGTATCTAATGTTTGGCATAAGGCCTTCTAGTTGGCGTGTCTGCAGTCTACTCAAGAACCCTACCCTAACATGTCATGAACTCGGTTCCTGCAGTCTCCATCAGCTGCAGCAGGGGATGGTGATATGGTTTGGCTCTGTGTCCCCATCCAAATCTCATTTTAGATTGTAATCCTTATAAGGGATTGGCGAAGGAGGACCAGGTGGGAGGTGATTGGATGATGAGAATGGTTTCCCCCATGCTGTTCTCATAATAGTGCATGGATTCTCACGAGATCTGATGGTTTTATAAGTGTTTGACAGTTCCTCCTTCACACATTGTCTCTCTCTCCTGACACCTTGTGAGGAAGGAGCCTGCTTCCCTTTCTGCCATGACTGTAAGTTTCCTGAGGCCTCTCCAAGTCACGTGGAACTGTGAGTCAATTAAAACTCCATCGTTTATAAATTACCCAGTCTTGGGTATTATCTTTATAGCAGTGTAAAAATGGACTAATACAGATGGTAAACTTTTTCTATACAGAGCCAGATAGTAAATACAGGCGTTATGGGCCACACTTTCTCTCTGGCAGCTACTCAATTCTGACATTATAGTACAAAAGCAGCCATGAATACGTAAATGAATGGCCATGGCTGTGTTTTCATAAAATTTATTTACAAATTCAGGTGGTGAGTCATAGTTTGCAGATACCTGAGATATCATAATACCCCTTCTAAGATGCTCCTGAGACATGTACCAGCCAAACTCAAATGGGGTTTTGGGACCATATTTTGTACAGTTCAGCAGCCTGTATAATGCCATAGTGGCAGACAGAATCTCAGCTCTTCAGAACAGCAGCCCTGCCTAGGTCCATCAAAGTTCAATGTTTTCTGGGATTCATCTCTTTATTCTTGTGCCTTAACAATTGTGGTTCCTTCTACCTCTTTTTTTCTTAGTCTCTATTAACATACTACTTCCTCTAAGAGGCACTTTCTGATTTGGACTCTAGACTAGATTATCATCATTAATTTTTGCTCTGTTACCTGTAAGTTTTATGAGATCAGGACCATGATCATTGCCTAGCACAATGCCAGGCTCATGGTAGGTGTCCATTTATGTTCTGATTTTTTACAATTGTTCAGTTGAACTTGTTTCCCATGCATGTTTCTCCCGGAAGGTTGCTCTGATGAATGTGAACAATCTTCCCTGGTAACGGCTCCTACCTTGTCACAGCCACCTGAGGTCCAACAGCTCTGCCATGTAGTGTACTTGCATCTGAGCTAGGGCTCTCAGCAGACCCAGAATTTCAGTTCACTCAAACCCACTCTCTTTTCTGAATGTGTAGTTTTCACTTCTTATTTGTTAAGCAGTTAAAACCACAGAGCCAACACTCTCTCAGAAGGCCAAGTATGGAGACCAAGTTCTCCAGCTGTTCCCTGGTCATCTGGCTCTGTTGACAACAGACAGAAGTCCACTGTGGATGTTGGAGATATAATCCGGGCTTCCAAGAGCAGTAGAGCCTGCAAAGGTGACTCAGAGAAGGGCAGGGTGCCAGGGGAGCTGGCTGCATGGGAACAGAAAGCTGGGGAGGCAGCCCAACCTCAGGTCATTCCCACCTCCCTGCAGTCAGCCTCGGCTACTACTTTTCTGGGAGAATTTGGAAAGGACACACCCATATCTACGAGTTGACTCTTGAACTGTGCCAAGGAGAAGCTGTGTAAGTTTCATTGTCCTTTGCGGTCTGGCAGCTTCAGAAGCATGACAGTCCATTTTGTTCCTTATCCCACTGGGTGTTCACTTGATTAATGATGAATGGAATGCTAGCCTTGACATATAATACTACAGTAACCACATTGGCCAGTGCACCACATCATATGATTTTAACTTTTAGCTCTATGTGAAATATCTGGCATTCATTTGGAGAAAAATGTCAGTCCAGACACATATATTACCTATTGCCAAGGCCTGGAAAATGGAGTAGAGCTTTGCAAGGCCTGACACTTGAATAAATATAGCTAATAAGAGAAACAAGAGCAGGAGTGGCTGGGTTGCCTTTTGAGTCAAGATTTTAGCAAGTAGACACTCTGCTTGTATAAGCAAAGCAGGAATAGGAAACTGACCAATTTCAGAAACAAAATTCTTCCCTCCCCTCCTCTTTCCCTCTTCCCTCTCCTTCTTTTCTTTCTTTCATTTCTTAGAGACTGGATCTGGTTCTGTTACCTAGGCTAGAGTGTAGTGGTGTGATCATAGCTCACTGTAGCCTTGAACTCCTGGGCTCAGGCCATCCTCCTACCTCAGCCTCCCAAGTAGCTAGGGATACAGGCATGTGCCACCACACCCGGTTAATTTTTTTGTCTTTTTATTTTTGTGGAGATGGGATCTCATTTTGTTGCCCAGGTTGGTCTTGAACTCTAGCTTCAAGTAATCTCTCCTGCCTTGGCTTCCCAAAGTGTTGAGATTACAGGCATGAACGACTGCACCTGACCTGGAAAGCTCATAAAGAAATGCTGGCCAGGCGCGGTGGCTCACGCCTGTAATCCCAGCACTTCAGGAGGCCGAGGCAGGTGGATCATGAGGTCAAGAGATTGAGACCATCCTGGCCAACACGGTGAAACCCTGTCTCTACTAAAAATACAACAATTAGCTGGGTGTCGTGGCGCACCTGTAGTCCCAGCTACTCGGGAGGCTCAGATAGGAGAATTGCTTGAACCTGGAGGCAGGGGTTGCGGTGAGCCAAGATCGGCACTGCTTTCCAGCCTGGAGAGAGAGCCAGGTGGATCATGAGGTCAAGAGATTGAGACCATCCTGGCCAACACGGTGAAACCCTGTCTCTACTAAAAATACAACAATTAGCTGGGTGTAGTGGCGCACCTGTAGTCCCAGCTACTCGGGAGGCTCAGATAGGAGAATTGCTTGAACCTGGAGGCAGGGGTTGCGGTGAGCCAAGATCGGCACTGCTTTCCAGCCTGGAGACAGAGCCAGACTCCATCTCAAAAAGAAAGAAAGAAAGGAGAGAACGGAAAGGAAAGGGAGGGGAGAGGAGGGGAGAGAAGGGAGAAATGTTGGCCCCTAAATGAGCAAGTTGGAGTTGGTTGCCATGATTGTCTTCTAATGACATCTACTTACTATCTTTTTCTGACATCCAAACTGACTCTGGCGGGGCGCGGTGGCTCACGCCTGTAATCCCAGCACTTTGGGAGGCCGAGGTGGGCAGATCACAAGGTCAGAAGATTGAGACTGTCCTGGCTAACATGGCGGAACCCTGTCTCTACTAAAAATACAAAAAAAAAAAAAAAAAAAAAAAAAAAAAAAAAGAAAAGAAAAATTAGCCGGGCATGGTGGCGGGCGCCTGTAGTCCCAGCTACTCTGGAGGCCGAAGCAGGAGAATGGCGTGAACCTGGGAGGCGGAGCTTGCAGTGAGCCGAGATCGCGCCTCTGCACTCCAGCCTGGGCTACAGAGCGAGACTCTGTCTCAAAACACACACACACACACACACACACACACACACACACTCTGACCCAATGGTCCCACAGACAGTTCTTTTTGATAAACATAGAAATTGACCCTTCTAGTCTTAAAGCTTAAAACTAGTATTTGTTTTATCTGAGTTTCTTCCTTAGGAAAGGACTTTCAGACCTCTCAAAAAAAAATATCAACGGAATGAAATTCACCAGGTCACCAGGTTCAGACAATGAGATGCCTGACCCCTCATTCGTCATGATTTCTTCTTTGCCCTTCCCTAGTTCCTGTTTTCTTACACATTGTTACATTTTTTCCCTGCTGTGTAAACCCACGTTTCAGTTGATCAGGGAAATGGAATTTTTTTTTTTTTTTGAGATGGAGTCTTTCTCTGTCACCCAGTCTGGAGTGCAGTGGTGCAATCTCAGCTCACTGCAACTTCCGCCTCCCAGGTTCAAGCTATTCTCCTGCCTCAGCCTTCCAAGTAGCTGGGACTACAGGTGTGTGCTACCACGCCTGGCTAATTTTTGTATTTTTAGTAGAGATGGGGTTTACTGTATTGGCCAATCTTGGTCTCAAACTCCTGACCTCAGGCGATCTGCCTGCCTCAGCCTCTTAAAGTGTTGAGATTACAGGCGTGAGCCACCACGTCTGGCCAGGGAAATGGATTTGAGACTGAGCCCCCATCTTCTAGAATGTAGCACCCAATTAAAGCCTTTTTCCTTGGCAGTATCATCGTTTCAGTGATTGGCTTTCTGTGCAGCCAGCAGCAGGACCTAGACTGAACCCTTGGTGTTTCAGTGACAACATCAGTGTGACTGATGTCCTCATGAAACCAGTGGAATCAGAATTTCCTAGAAATCTTTACAAAGCTTTTGCGTTTCTGATGTTTTATTCTTTAGCCCATGGTGGTTTACATTTGCCTCTTTTATCATCTCTTGTAGTCTGAAAAATTTCTATTTCTCGTGTTAGTCCTTGATTGCCTATTGGATTATTTTCTCATTTACACAGCAGGCCCAGGTTGGATGAGGGGAATATGATTAAAAGACAATACATATATTTAATACTTTCAGAGGATTTATACAGGAACAAAAATCAGAGGAAGACCTACAAGGTGTTCTAATTTAAAAATTTTTAATTCTTCTAATAAGCATTTCATGCTCTTAGCTAACTCTTTACTATGAAGAAATGGACTGGGAGCCAACAGATCTGAGTTCCTGTCCCTGCATTGACAGATAATTCATTTTCAAGGCCTCTGTTTCATAAGCCGTGAAATGAGGGAACCATTTTATGTAGAGAGTAGCTTCAAAACAGCTGGGATGAATAAAGTACTTTATTACCTGGAGACTTCAAACACAGTCTTTTTGCTGTGGCCCATAATTTGATGGTGTCTAATTGCATCTAAAATCCAAGTTTTCTGGGATGGCATCTAAGCATCTTTCTGTTCCAGTCCGGAACTGCCTTTCACATCACTTCCCACCCATCTTCTTCTTGGGCCCTGATCCTTTATCACATGCTGTACTCTCGGGACTCCTGACCTTCGCCTCTGCTGTTCCCCCTGCCTAGCACACCACACCCATTTCTTTAGAAATCAAAGGCCCACCTATCTCCTTCAAAACTCAAATCTAGTGCTTCCTCTCGCGTGCAGCTTTTTCTAACCTCAGCAGAATGAATTTCCCCCTTCCCTTTGTGCTTTCTCATAGTGGAACGTTTATCACATGGGATAATTACTTGTTACATGTTTTATTTTCTGTTTAATACCTCCTAAGTTTTGCCTGAAGCTTGTCCACGTGCTTGGTCACAGAACTGTCCTGGGAAATACCCTGATGAATTATTTCAAAAGCAACCAAAGTGTCCTAACATGATGGTAGCAGGGGAAAATGAAGGATCATCTCAGTGTGACTGAATGAAAAGCAGTATCTGGATCTTCATAAATGATGGAATTGATTTGCCACACCAATTGGTAAAGGCCTGAAGCCATGGTTAACAGGGTTATTTTGCTGAAAACTTGAATCAAGAAACACTGAAAGGACAAGAGTCCCGATGGCCCTCGAGGCAGATGATTGATTCCTGGGGCTACGTTGGAAAGTTTGGCAGAGAAGAGACTGAACTATGCTGTTGGGTGAGTAGGTTGTAGGAGGGGACCCCACTGGGAGATTCTTGGGCTTTGTAAACATGGGGGAGAGAAAATGTCCAGAAATGTTGTCTTGAGAAATTAGGGACAGCAGAGCTAGGAGAGTGAGATGTTTCTCATTCCCATGTCTATGGAATAACAGCATGTCTAGAATGCTCCGATAAATTGCCACTAGATGACGCTGTTTCCTCATTTGGCAAATGAGATTTTTTACCCTATCCCTACCCCCCAGCGCAAGCCCGGGACCACAGAGGTGTGAGAGCCTGGAGGCCTGGGCTCTAGTTCCAGATCTGCCCCTCCCTGGAAAGAGGCCAGGAAGGAACAGACCTCTGAGATTCCCTGAGATCCCTCATTTGTAAAACAAAGAAATCCTGGACCAAGTGCTTTCTAAAACCTCTCCAATTACTTTTTTAATACGTTTTATTTTTCCATTTTAATGAAACCTTTAGAGATATGGATTGCCTTCTATGTAAATATATACTCGTACAGAAATGTCAATTTTTATTTAACCAAATCTCGTTTAGATAATTAGACTCCGTAAAGCTTACGGGGCAAGAATCAAATGAATTGCAGTATACCTGTATACATTGGTATGCCTCCTGGGCCTAAACATTTCCCATTTATGTACGCAGTGAATTGTAGAGCTGGAAAGAATCTTAGCGGTTATACAAATAGTTCGGTCTTTTACGTATCTAATATCTAAACATAAGCTTCTCCAGGGGAAAAATTCTATTATTTTTTTTCCATGATGAATTTTTTTAGGGTCTGTAGTTCTAGAACTATGTCCTCATGCTTGAGGCCAGCTCTCCACTGCATTCTCTCATGCAGGTTGTCCTATTGGACACACGAGTTCTGAAGCTCGCTTAAGTCATAACTGAATCATTGAATGACATCAAACACCTAGCTGTTGTGTTTGAGCTACTTTTTTTTTTTTTTGCCTATTCTTGTAATACGGGTCTGTCCAGCAGTGCTTCTCTCTGTTTGCTTCAGATGTTTTCAGTTATATGGAAATTAAACTCCAAGGCAAGAATATGGGGTGGATCAAATTCTGTAACTGTGTCAATCCCTGCCCCCAGCCCAGAGGACACATCCAGATCCATGTCACTACCTTGTGTTTACCATCAGTGGAGCCCAGATTGTTTCAACACACAGAAAGACTCACTGCTTTTCCTGGCAAGTCCTGAAGGTCATTTGTTTGCTGTGTTTTACAGTAATTGTAACAACCATTTATCCCTTGTAAACAAATAGTGCGCTTCTAACCTATATACCACAGTTAAAACGTTATCCCGATAGGACAAGAAAGTTGCTGACAAAGAGAACTGGCAACATAGGGGGAAAAAGAAGCAAGGCGTAGTCTGTATCTTACAAATGTGGGTCATAGATATTTCTATCTGAAAGAGATGATGGACTTCAATTCCTTTCTATACCCCAGTGAGAACAGTTTTTAGTAAATATGTAAGTTCTCTTACTTTAAGAAGAAAGACAAGAATGATAATAATCTCTGAATGTACCAATCCCCTATTAAAACCCCTCCACCACCCCCCAAATAACTCCTCTCACTAGATCAGTTCAGCCCCAGGGTTCATAGTTAACAAGGCTTCATTAGGGCTGAAAAAAAAATTGCCTTTGCTTCCAAACACGGGTTGAGCTCTGATACAGCCTCAGCAGGGAACAGATTTCCCCTTTATCTTTTTGCTTCACTGGTGTGTAATCTTGTCTTTTGGAATAGTGGTAATCAGAACAAATTACCTAGAGTGGGGAATGAAAAGACTTCACAGTCATTGTGGGTAATTTTTTGTTTTCTTTAACAGTTGATACCTTCCCTCAGTAATTGAAAATGATCCAAGAAATCTCTATATACTTGGTAAGGCTTTCCTAAGCATGCCAGCTAAAGCTTTTAAGGTGGTAGAGATGGTTTCAGCAAGAGTTTGGAAGCTCCAGAAAACCAGAAACTTGCCTTGTTGCCTGGTTCCCTCCCTCAACAGGGACGGCCAGAGTTTCTGAGACAATTGCTGCTGTGGTCTGGAGAGAAGCAGAGTCATGAAAGAGGAGAAGGCTTTGTGGCATGTCTAGGCCCAAATTCCAGATGCAGAATTTAGTATGAACAGCGTGTCCCTCCCAATCTTGAGAAAAGGATAAAGAAGAGTGCTCCTCTAGGATCTGCCCTTGGTTTTTGTTGGGGGCTCCAGTCCCACTAGACCTGGGTTATTGTCAGGAAGGCAGCCTTACGGCGTCTCTGCCACTCAGTGAGGGGCTCTGCACTGGCTGCTTCATTCATCATCCCCTGCCTCTCCCATGTGCATCGGAAAACGTATTTGCTGCTTGAGGTTCAGAGAGATGAAGAACATGCCTGAATTCACTAGCACGAAGCAGGTGTTAGAACCTCTGAGAGATTGAAGGGTTGGGGTGAGGGTTTATGACATCCATGGGGATGCTTAGAGGAACATCTGCCATGCCAGGCATCATTTCTGAAGCTTCATACTTGATGAATTTGAGGTGTGTGGAAATAGGAACAGCCTATTGTGAGGTTACCTTCCTGGGAAAAGCAATGTTATCCAAGACTCACTCAGAAAGCCGCAAGAAGCATGCCGGAGCTAGGTGTCAAGAGGAGGTTTGTGGCATGTCATTAGTGGAAAGTCAGGTGGAAAAGAGCTAACACCTGTCAAGGCATCATCCTTCTGTGTCAAAGTCTCTCTCCCTCTGCAGGGCTGTAAGTATATGGATTGATAGAGCTTCTAGTGCCTTGAACATGTTGCCACTGGTTGAATGAACAAATGAGCAGAAGTTGGAGATACCCTCATTAGGACCTAGGATGCTCTGAGCCTTAGGTTATCTGAGACTAAGAGTTTATGAGATGGACTCTATCTGCAAAGTCCTGGAGGACTTTAAGAGATGATTAAGGCTCCGTTGTGTGTAGTGGTAGGGATTTACATAAGCAAAATTTTGGATGGCAACTTAAACTGGGTCAGCATTTTTTAAGGGGTAAGGACATGTGTAAAGAAAAGTGAATGTAGTCTCAAATCTGGATATGTCTAAGTGGGAATCAGTGCAAGTCGTCTCTGTCGGCATACTTAACCAAAATGAGAAATTAGGGAGCTAGGAGAGTATAGGGTCTGAGGTATAACCTTCAGCTGAGAGATTGGGTGCCTGCCAGCAAATTCAGTCATTAAGGGACTGAATTCAGGGTGGAAAGTCCAGCCTTGGGTGCTGTGGACTCCAAGTTCAGAGCAGAGTAACCACTTTTATTGTGGTTACTAGACTAAGTTCAACACAAGTTCCAATGTCTCCTCTTTTCCCTGGGAACAATGCAGAAAGTTTATGTACTTCTTGAGTTACTCTAAGGCTTGGTGTTTCTTATATTCATTTCTGTCTTCCTTTAGTCAAGCCAAATTTTTAATATGCTTGACAAAAATGATGGAAAAATCAAGATAATAGCCGGAGTTGAGTAATTTCTAACATGAGTCAAAATATAAAAATTATTAGACTGCCCATGAACATAAAAACAGTAACATTACCAACATCAGTTCAAACACAGCATCACAAAATAGAAGTATATTTGTAAATTTTAACAGCTGCAACTGAACTACATTTTACATGTATTGATAAAGCAGCTTGGGCACAAAAAGAAATTATGAGTCACTGGGATGTCTGTATCAGACTCAGAGTAGTACGTCAATTTCTAAAATTGATCTCAAATATATTTATGTCAGAGTCATCCCAAGATGCTTCTGATATGAGTCTTGTGCTAAAGAGTAAGATGACTTTGGAGATGTCCTAACCAGGGTTATGAAAAACCCTCTTCTATTTGCCAATGTGATGGTTCAAAGCACAGTTCATCTGGTTCACAAAAAGCAGTTGATCTCTGGTTGGATCAGAGAAGGTATGGCGGAGGAGATGAAGAATGGGGAGGAGACTGTCTTAGGCAACTCTGCTGAGCAACTCCTTGAATTTGACCTGTGTTCCACCCTTCTAACATTTCTTCCGAGAAAAGAATACTGGCAGAATGTCGACAGTTACTGAAGCCTGGTGGCAGGTAAAGGAGGTTCCTTAGACTATCTTTACTTTAGTTTAACAATTTCTATTATGAAAATTAAAACATTTCTTCAAAGTAGCTGGTAGGAATTTTTTTTTTTTTTTTTTTTTTTTTTTTTTTTTTTTTTTTTGAGATGGAGTCTCACTCTGTCACCCAGGCTGGAGGGCAGTGGTGCGATCTCGGCTCACTACAACCTCCACCTCCCGAGTTCAAGCAATTCTCTGCCTCAGCCTCCCGAGTAGCTGGGATTACAGACGTGTGCCACCACGCCTGGCTAATTGTTTGCATTTTTAGTAGAGATGGGATTTCACCATCTTGGCCAGGCTGGTTTCTAACTCCTGACCTCATGATCCACCTGCCTCAGCCTCCCAAAGTGCTGGGATTACAGATATGAGCCACTGCGCCCAGCCAGAAATGTTTTTTTAAATAGCAAAACAATTTATGGGATTTCTGTATTCTTATTGCCTTTCTTGATTAAAAAAACCCTAAAAATTGAAATATAAACATATTGTTATATATGACTATTATTTTGCCTATTTTGCACACTTACATATGCCTATGACTTATACTTCTGGTGTATAGGAGAGAGAAAGTGAGCAAATGGGTATTTTCCCTAATGAGACGGTATATTTTTTCTTACCACTGTAGTGTTTATAGTCTGTGAAATTCTGTTAAGATGTGGAAAGTGACAAGTAGAGCCCACTTTCCATTTTATGGGAGAGGCTTAGGGAATGACTGTTCATTGAATCCACTCCCAAAACAGACTTGCCTTTGATTATATTGGCCATCTTTTATGTTGAGGAACTCTAATGAGCATTTTTTTTTTTTTTTGAGACGGAGTCTCGCTCTGTCGCCCAGGCTGAAGTGCTGCAATGGTGTGATCTCAGCTCACTACAACCTCCACCTCCCGGGCTCAAGCAGTTCTCCTCCCTCAGGCTCCCAAGTAGCTGGGATTATAGGCGCCTGCCACTATGCCCAACTAATTTTTGTATTTTTAGTAGAGACGAGGTTTCACCATATTGGCCAGGCTGGTCTTGACCTCCTGACCTCAGGTGATCTGCCTGCCTCCGCCTCCCAAAGTACTGGGATTTCAGGCATGAGCCACCGCACCCAGCCAAATGAGCATTGATTCGGGCCCTGAGGTGTGCTCTGAAATATGTGGAGCTACTAGGTTTCCTGATAACTCACATTCACGTGGGGATGGCTCTTGGTTTAGCCACATAGACGTCATCTTCATTTTATAATGAGGCCTAGCTTGTAAGTTATAAATCACTGTCTGACATGTCTGGTTATGTTTTTTAAAGACTTGTTTGAAAACTCATTAAACCTGATGTGTGTGTGTGTGTGTGTGTGTATGTGTGTGTGTGACGTGTGATGTGTGTATTTGATTGCATTCTTTTTTGGTACAGGGACTATAAGTACTTGGGGAACCAAATTTGTTATATTTTATGAATATTAAGTAAAACATTAGACCCATCTATTTATTAATTTAATACGTTCAGTGAGGAAATATTTATGAAGTGCTTTCATGAGTCAGGCACTGCGTTGGGTGCTGCGAATTCAGTAAAGACCAAAAGCCCTGTGGTCATTGTCCTCACGGGGCTCCCAGACTAGCATAGGAGCAAGCATGAATCTAAATAACCACACACGTGACTGGTGTAATTATGCAAGCTACTAAGCGGTGTGACAAAGGCTAGGGTCCTTCACGTGTGTAATAAAGTGTCTGCAACCAGCGTGGGCCTCAGTGAAAGCATCCCTGAGGACGTGGTATCTGATTTGCTATCTGAAGAGGAAGAAGAGCACCAGACTGAGGTAAATGCACTTGAGAAGATTCTGATTGCAGGGAGGACACTCGACAAGACCTGGTTTCAGGGAAAACACTGCACTTTGGAAGTCCTAGGAGGCCAGGGTAGCTGGAGAGGAAAGCACGGAGGGAGACTGGTGCGCAGTGAAGCCAGAGAGGCAAATGCAAGCCAAGTCCTGCAGGGCAACGTATCCCATGGAAAGAATTTGGTCTTCATCGGAAGAGCAATTGGAAAGTCTATTAAGAGTTCAATTTAGAGGGATAATGTGATCTAATTTACACTTTTCAGGAAATCACTTTCACTGCAGTCTGGAAAATGGAGGGCAGGAGAGGCTACAGCCCTGGGGAAGGGGTGGTGATGAGTCAGCTATGAACCAGCCCCTCGGCCGTGCACTGGGAATGTGCCGGGAGGTGAGTGGAATGTTCTCTTGGCCTCTTCAAGATCGTGAGCTGTGAAGAGCAGGACTAGTAAACAGATGATGGTACAATGTGATGAGCTTCATATTAAAAGTGAGTAAGACACATTATGTTGTGAGCACAGTAGAGAAGGCAATTAATTTTAATTTGGAGGATCAGAGGAGGCTGCCTGAGAAGGTATCATCTGACCTAGGCCTTTAGGAATGAGTAAGAACCAAAGAAGAGAGTCAAAATTATCCCAATGAAAGGAATAGCAAGAGTAAATTTCAAAGTAAGTTTGAAATGCCTTGAGCTTCAGGGAATGGTCAGTCATCTGATGTGGCTGCCTCACTGCCGGTCCACCCTCCCTCCAGTCCAGATCACATGCTTCCAGATTATGGCCTCTAGTACCTTGACTTGAATAATTATTTTATCATATCAGGGCCAGGAACTCCTCAAACTCTCCATCCTCTCACTGTGTCTCACTTCCTTTGTAACCTTAGTTGCCCCAATTAAATCTCATGAGTCATCATTAACATCATTTTCTGGTAAAGACCCTCAATGTCCCCGCCCTTCTCTAACTTTATCTTAAAGACTCAATAACCTTCAAGTCTGATTTGCTGCAGCCCTGTCTACTCTGCCTTATGCTTGAGCAGCTGCCTTTGGTTGGACAGGGGGACATATCCACATGCTCTGGTCTTATTTGGGACCACTAGATGCAAGGGAGCTCTCAGGGCAGCCAGGCCATCCTACAACACTTTCCTAGTGCATTCACTCCCCCATGCTCCCAAACCATTCTACACCTACTGCTCTCTCCTCAAAACCCCAAGATCTGCATCCTCACTCTCAGATGACAACTTAGCCTCTGAGGTCAATGGGAAAATAGAAGCAGCCGCAAGAGACTCTGCACTCTCTCACACTGCATCTTTCCACAAGCCTGCATCTGAGCCCATAGACTCTACGTTCCCTCCCACTGCTATGCATGAGCTCTCCCTGCTCCTATCAAAAACCATCTCCTTTACCTGTGCCTATTGTCTTTCCCATCTTCAAGGACATGGCTCCAGTAGTTTTTTTCTGGTCCTTTCCTCCATCGTTAATTTCCCCCCTATGAAATCATTTCCATCAACCTGAAATATATTGCAATATCTCCTATCTTAAAAAAAGTCAACTCTCTCTTGACCCCACATACCTAGAGACGTCCTTGTTACTTTACTCCCAGTTATAGCAAAACTTCACTAAAGATGTGTCTTTGTCAGTTTTAGTTGAGCTTATTTCCATTCTTTCTCAAACCTATTCAAATCAGTTATTTCCCCTAATCACTTCCCTGAAATTTTTCTTGTCACTAACCAAGACCTGTACGTTGTTAAATCCCATAGGAAATCCAATCTTCATTTTACTTACCTATTAACAATATTTGATATAATTGATCATTCTCCTTCCTTGAAACACTTTATTTCCTTCGGAGACCAAAATTCTCCGAATGTTTCTTCTTTTTCATGGGCTGCTCTTCCTCAGTCTCCTTTGCTCCATCCTCTTCTCACCAACCTCCAAATGATGACAGAGGACCTCATGGTTTAGTCCCTGGACCTGTCCTTTCTGTATGTGTATTTATTTCTTAGATAATCTTACGTAGTCTCATGGATTTGAATATCATAATACACTGATTACTTCCTTTTCCCTCCTTTTTTTTCTAGCCTGGATCTCTTCACTGAAGTCTAGGCTCAAAAATCTGACTATCTGATGTTTCCATTTGGAGCTCTGAAAGGTACCTCAAACTTAGAACTGTTTATCATTACCTTCAAGCCTGTTCCTCACATTTTCTCACCCTCACATCTAATCCATCACCAAATCCTGTCATCTTCATACTCAATAAATGCCCCAAATCTGACCATTTTTGTTATCTCTATTGCCAACACCCTACTCCAAGCCACTAGTTCCACTTCCTGATATTATTATATCAGTTTCTTAACTACTTCCACTCTTGCATCTCCACCTCTGCACAGCATAGTGTCAACTCAATATCAACAGTAATCTTTTTTTTTTTTTTTTTTTAAACAGAGTCTTACTCTGTCACCAGGCTGGAGTGCAGTGGCGCAATATCAGCTCACTGCAACCTCTGCCTCCCAGGTTCAAATGATTCTCCTGCCTCAGGCTCCCAAGTAGCTGGGACTACAGGTGCACGCCACCATGCCCAACTAATCTTTTTGCATTTTCAGTAGAGACGGAGTTTCACCATGTTGGCCAGGATGGTCTCGATTTGCTGACCTCATGATCTTCCCACCTTGACCTCCCAAAGTGCTGGGATTACAGGCGTGAGCCACCGTGCACAGCCTATCAACAGTAATCTTCTTATGATGTAAATAGGAATATGTTGTCATTCTTCTGCTCAAAATCCCCTACCAACGTTCCATCTCATTCAGAATAACATCCAAAGATCTTACATTGGCCTAGAAGGCACTGGGAGATGAGACCCCTGTTTTCTCTCTGACCTCATCTCCTACCAGCCACCTCATTGTTCACTGCATTCCAGGCATCCTGGCCTCTTTGATGTTCTTTAGACATAGCAGGCATGTTTCCTTCTCAGAACCCATAGGCTCACTGTTCCTTCTTTCTGCAGTTTTACCCAAGAGTTTTCAGCTGGCCTGCTTCCTCACTTCCTTCCAGTCTCTGCTCATATCAATGGATCAGTGAGGTCTTCTTTGACCACTTTGTTTAGATTAGCAGCTCTCCCCATCCACCAGATTTGTTATTACTCATCTATGCGTTATTTTTCTCCATAGTGCCTATGGGTATGTGACATACTATATTAGTTGGGTTAGTGGTAGAACCTGCAAACATCAGCTCCAACATTTCTGCAGTTGAATATATTGTAGGTATTTTACATGCTTCCTTACAGTTCAATGCTAATGTTCCTATTTGGGGTTGGTATTCCTTCGCCTGGGATTCAGACACTCGGATCCTTCCATCTTGAGGCTCTGCCTTCAGGGCTTCAGAGTCCTCTGTGTCTAGCAGAAACCAAGGAAAGAATAGTAAGTGGAGGAGGCACATCAGACTCTTAAAAAACCCTGTCCTGTAAGTGATACATATCATTTCTACCCACATTGCATTGGTAAGAATTTGTCATATGGACACAACTGGTTGCAGTGGAAGCTGGAAAATGAAGTCCCTGTCTGGGCCACTGCCTCCCAGGGACAACTCCACTCTGGAAATTTGTTGCACAGAAGGTCATCCCTGCCATACACACTATGCCTTTACTTGTCTAGTAACAGTGTTCCTTCGTTAGAATGTAAATTCTATGGAGAAGTGATCTGTTTCCATCCCTCTTACAACTCTAGGGCATAGAACAGCTTCTAGTGCATAGTAGGTATCCAGTGATTATTTGCTTCTACTTTTATTTTTTTTAAAGTTCCTAGTCTGGAGGAGGGGAGGAGTTATAGTAGTATGGGAGCTGAGGCTGAAAAGATAGAGTCAGGTAGTGAAAGGTGTGTGTACTTGCAGCCATCATGAATACGGGCTGTCCTAATGCGTAAATATGCCCAGATCACAGGCAAATTGGACTAGAACCAAAGCATTTGGCCACATTTTTTTTTTCCATAAAACCATTTGGACAATAGTTACACAACAGGAATTTCTCTATTGCCATCCTGTGGCTTTGTAGATAAGCAGCAGTGGATCAGCCAGGACCAAAAAATGTAATTCTGTTTGATTTAACTGCACTTGTATACACATGGCCTATGTTCCTCCATGGGAAAGTTTTACTATGTTCAGTGAACTGTATGTTAAATCTGTGGCATAATTCCAAATTATTTCTTTGGCTTTTTCCTCTTCATGTTCTCCTAATTTAGGGTTGTGCTGTTATTAAAGAAGTAAGTATCAAGCATGAAATACTATTAGTGCACTTTGGGTTCCAGTTGTATGTCTTAGTCCATTTAGTGTTGCTATAATAGACTACTCAAACCTGGGTATTTTATAAAGAAAAGAGGATTATTTGGTTTGTTTCTGCAGGCTAGGAAATTCAAGAAGCATGGAGCTGGCATCTGCTGGGCTTCTGGTGAGGGCTTTTGTGCTTCATCATAACATGGTGGGAGGTCAAAGGAGAAGCAGATATCAGTGAAGAGGCAGAACCAGAGGGGCATCCTGGCTTTATAACAACCCTCTCTTGTAGGAACATTCCCATGAGAACTAATCCAGTCTTGTGAGACTGAGAACTCACTTGCTACCATGAGAACAGCACCAAGCCATTCATGAGGGATCTGCCCCCATGGCCCAAACACTTCGTACTAGGCCCCACCTCCCAACTCTGCCACGTTGGGGATCAAATTTCAACATCAGTTTGGGTAGAGACAAACTTAACCATAGCATAGTGTAATGGAGATAACGTCAGACTTCAAGCCAAGCTCTCAGGCTCCAATACAACCTTCTCCAGTACATTTGAGATCAAACACTGAATTGCATGCACTGTGTTTTTGATTTAGAAATACATGTTCGTTTCTTTTAAAATACAGCTTGACTATTATATATCAAACTGAGAGAAGACACACATGTATATGTTGACATAATCTTTGTGTACTTGAAGATTTGTTGTTGTTGTTGTTGTTTTTTGTTTTTGAGACAGGGGCCCACTCTGTTGCCCAGACTGGAATGTCATGATATGAACATAGCTCACTGCAGTCTCGACTTCCCAGGCTTAAGCAATCCTCCTGACTCAGCCTCCTGAGTAGCTGGGACCACAGGCAAACACCAACACAACTGGCTAATTTTAAAATTTTTTTGTAGAGATGGGGTCTCGTCATGTTGCCTAGGCTGGGCTCAAGCAATCCTCTTGCCTTGGCCACCCAAAGTGTAGGATTACAGGCGCCAACCACCATGCCTGGCCTGCAGGTATTTTTTGTTGGTCACATAGCTTATCGTTCCATCATAAAAATCACACTTGAGATGTGTCCCCAAAACAGGTTATATAATGTCAATGATCAAAATACGCAGAAAATGTTGTCTTTACAAAGCCTTTTATTAAACATTGGAAAGTATGCTTACCATTTGGAGAGAAATCAGTCCAAAGACCTTGTCAAGCAAAACAGTGGGCATGTGTTTGCAAAGAGGCCATACAGAGCTCTCTGAGAGACAGAACTTGGCAAATGCCTCACAAATCCCTCATGCTCTTACCCAGAAGTATTTTTGTTTGAAAGACCAAGCCATGTTAGGGTCAATTTGCTAATTAAATAATTTGCATCTCTAGGCAACGTTCTTTTGGAAGCATCTCCATGACTTTGGGATCCATCATACGATGTTTACCACATAGTTGAGACGTAGCTACTTCTATACCTCAGATTAGGAGATGTGAACAAGTAGGAAGCACCCTCATCTCAGAAGCCTGGGAATTCCAGGACATAACATTGGAGTAGGTGGAATAAAGTTTGATTCTGGTTTTCTGTATTATGCAACTCCCTTGATCACAATTGGAGACATACAAATGATGTATTTATACTAAATAGTAGGTAGAAAAAAGCTAAGGGTAGGATGTGTGAGGATTCTTTTCCATGTTTTTCTTTCTTTTGCTAGTATTTCTTCAGAACACCAAAAAAAATTTGCATTGAGCAAGCTGTTTCTCTGAGTTAATTTACTGTAGAGATGCTTGCAACTCCTTAAACCTATGACTATCACAATTGCCTTTCAGAAATCTGTTGATAAATGAACTTATTTGTTCATTTTTTTTTCTTCTAACATAAATGGTAACTAGTAATCTGATCATTTGTGGGGAGGTGTTTCCTATCTGTGTCCATTTTCTGGGGTTGGTGTAACAAAGTACCTTGAGCTGGGTCATTTAAAGAATGGAAATATATTATCTCTCATTTCTGGAGGTTAGAAGTCTGAGCTCATGGTGTCAACAGGTTTGGTTCCTTCTGAGGGCTGTGAGGAAGAACCTTTTCCATAACTCTCTCCTAGTTTCTGGTGGTTTGCTGGTAATCTTGGCATTAATTGACTTGTAGACAGAGATCCACCCCCATCTCTGTCTTCATCTTCACATGGTGTTCTCCCTGTGTGTATCTGTGTCCAAATCTCCTCTTTTTATAAGAACACCAGTCATATTTGGTTAGGGGCCCACCCTATTCCAGTATGATCTCATGTTAAGTAAGTATATCTGCAACAACCCTACTTCCAAATAAGGTCATATTTTGAGATACTGGAGGCAAGGATGTCAACACATGAATTTTGTGGGGATACAGTTCAGCCCCTAACACTGTCCATCCAGTGTTCCCAGAGAAGGAACAGGAGGGAGGGAAATCTAACAAGTGACATTTACATTCTCAGTGCTGTATATCTAAACCCAGTTTGTTTTTCCCTGGGTAGTTCATTCTCACCTAAGAAGGTGAAAGAGGACATTTCAAGTTTCCTTTCCCCGTTGAACTTGGTTTCTACTTTCATCTAAGGGGGATAAAACATATCTACCCCATATTCTGCCCAGGAGGTGTATATCTAGTTGAAACGAAATAAAGGATGTCGCAATACACTGAAAAAATATACTGCATTGGTATTGTCGATTTTTCATCACTATTTTCATAAGTGTCAATGGTTACCTAAGTGGTTGATTATGAAAATTGCCTTGAGAGCTCTGTATTTATAAAGACTCCTGGGCCCCTCCCCCCAGAGATTCTGATTCAGCAGGTTTGAAATAGAGCCTAGGGAATCTCTTTTAAATGTTCTCCAGATCATTCTGGTGATTAGCCAGGTTTGGAATTACTGGTCTTGGACCATTTCTTAAGAGTGAGCACTGTCAGTAATGTCTACTTAACTAGATTACTCACATGATAGGAAAAAATATTGATTAGTGGTTTCAATAATGGCGTCATCAATTTGTTTTAGAAAGGCAATATCCATTTAGTGTGAAAGTTCCAGTTTGGGTGTTTCTGGATTTGAATCCTGATGTGATATATGATATATAATGCTTCTATATTCATTTAATAAATGTAAATTGGGGCAAGTAACTTCTCTGATACTCAGTTTCATTATCTGTAAAGTGAGGACAATAATGCCTACCTCGCAGGGCTGTTGAGAGAATTAAATTGGATAATTTATGAAAAATCACTGGAACTCAACAAGTCTTCATTAAAAGATCATTTTTTTCCCCTTACTCATCTAACACTTTGATTTATTTTGAGTCACTATCTCTAAATTTTTGGTAGTGGGAGACAGTTAAAATTGATTAATAGAACTACACACAACATACTAATCTAAAAGGATAAAATCTTGGATTGAAAGGTTGAAATGAGGAATTTTGATTGCTGGATATTTTCAGAGTACACCAGGTCCTAATAGTGCTATATTAATGTTATGGAAAAGTGAAAATGTTGGCAGCAAATCCTGAATTCTAAAGAGGTGAGTGAGCTAAGGAAAATCCAGTGTGATGAATGATCCATTAACTTAGAAGAGGCTTGGGTACATGCTGCAGGGCAGGTCAGAACTGAAAGCACTGGACCATAGTGTGGTTAAGCATTAAACTTTGAGCAGGGTCCAGCAGCGGTCCCCATAGCATACCTGTGGAATGGTTTAAGTAAGCATCTAGCTTTTTTTTTTTTTTTTGAGACGGATTCTTGCTCTGTCACCCAGGCTGGAGTGCAGTGACATGATCTCGGCTCACTGCAACCTCTGTCTCCTGGCTTCAAGTGATTCTCCTGCCTCAGCCTCCTGAGTAGCTGGGACTACAGGCGTGTGCCACCATGCCCGGCTAATTTTTTTTTTTTTTTTTGTATTTTTAGTAGAGACGGGGTTTCACTGTGTTAGGCAGGATGGTCTCGTTTTCCTGACCTCATGATCTGCCCACCTCAGCCTCCCAAAATGCTGGGATTACAGGCGTGAGCCACTGCACCTGGCTAGCATCTAGCTTTTAATAAGTCACTATTAAGGAATGACTGGGCTTTGGTCTTTTCCTCTTTAGAATCTTCATGTTACTTATCCTCCAACAATGCCACTGGTGTGGCATTTTTTTCAAAGTTGGAAAGAAAATAGTGGAAAACAAGAGAATTGTGAAGTTTATTTTGCAATTGGTTGGGTCTTGACAGAGCCATCAACTTTTTAATTCCTGAATCTATTATTCTGTTTCCAACTCAGTTCAGGCACACTTTAGGATGTCCAATCTGAAATTCTAAGAGAATCTATTTTATTTCAGTTTCCTTCTATGCACATTAAAGGCAGATGTTAGCACCTGTTTCAATTCCAAAACTTCTCTTCAGAAGATTTTTCTGCCTCTTGAGGTATTTTACAGTTTTGCATAAGCAAACAGGAAGCCTACTCACTATATGGACTAACAAACTATTTTATTATTGATCATGAATTAATTATATTTTGGCGGGAAAACCTCAAATACTGTAGAAACTTCCATTTTTATAGAATGGTTCTAGTGTGTATTTCAGAAGTTATTGCTCCATCTTCTTATGTGTGATCATTAATAAGAGATATGGCTGGGCGCAATGGCTCACACCTGTAATCCCAGCACTTTGGGAGGCTGAGACAGGTGGATCACGAGGTCAGGAGATCGAGACCATCCTGGCTAACGCGGTGAACCCCGTCTCTACTGAAAATACAAAAAATTAGCCAGGCGTGGTGGCGGGCGCCTGTAGTCCCAGCTACTCGGGAGACTGAGGCAGGAGAATTGTGTGAACGCAGGAAGCGGAGCTTGCAGTGAGCCGAGATCGCGTCACTGCACTCCAGCCTGGGTGACAGAGCGAGACTCTGTCTCAGAAAAAACAAAAAACAAAACAAAACAAAAAGGCAGGCGAGGGGCAGGTGTGGCAGCACTACGTTGATGAATATTAAATGTGTAGTCAGGTTTCTCTCTATCTATAGACAGTCTATGATAGCCTTTCATTCCCACTGGCAGAAAACAAGTAAGGGATAAGTTTTGTAAAGGAAATGCATAAGTAAATAAATAAAACCAAAGAGAAGGGGACCTGTTGGTTTCAGGCAGATGATCTTTGTAAGAAGACTCTGAAGTGAAACAATATTTACCTCTCTAAACCCTTGGGGCCAAGATAAGTAGCACCTCTTGATGTGTTTCCAGACAACACTCAATCTAAGAGTTATTGTGGTAGAGTCTAGCGGGTTGTTGGGATTTAGAATCTGGAGAAGGTATGGATTAGTTACTGACGTCAATGAAGACTAGAAGACTGGAATTGTCAAGCCAGGAGGTAACACTCTATATGAGACAAGTTTTGAGATCATCATATGGTATCTGTGCATTTCAACCAGAATGTTTGGAGTATTACCAACAAAGGAGAGAGGGTTGATCACCGAAGAGCTTGATCCTCTGGGGTCAAGGGTGGGGCTCCTTGATTGATCAGGTGGCCTCACCTCTCTCTTTAGATGAGATGCAGCCAAAGTCAATGCTTCTCAGAGAAGAAAGAGAGCATGAGAGAGCCTGAACCCATCATAGAGCAATAAAATCGGTGTTGAACTGAACTGTTGACCTGGTTAGCGGCCAGAATAGCAGAAGCAGAGAGCTTTTACGGTCAGGCTCAGACATGGAAAATGGGGAAACTGAGACGCTTGCACTTACCTACATTCCAAAGATTGATGGCATAGGTTGGGAAAGAAAGAAAATAATGTCTAGAAACAGGTCCCAGAATTTTGTTTTTAGATACTCACTGGCTTAGTTAGCAACATCAGGGCTTAATTTTCTTGATTTCAGAAAAATGGAATTACTGATTAAACAAGACCATGGTTGTCCTACCACTTGAAGTGAGCAAATACTGGGAATGCTGCAAATGCACCTCTTCTGCAAGGCGTATTGGTACCTTGGGTGCCTTTTGCTCAGATGTCTGCTATAAAATGCCTGTGAATGTCTGTGAAATTGCACGGTGGCTGGTGAAGGGGAGAGACTTTCTATAACTTCTTGGCTTTATGTGTGGACATAATAACTCTTAGATTAAATGTTGTCTGGAAAATCATCTCTTATTATTCCCAAGCAAAATATGTTTTCTGCTGCAACAGTTAATTGCTTCACTGTTGAACTATTTCATTCATTCAACCAATAACTGGGCACTCACTATCTAGCACACACAGTACTTTTCATGTCCATTCAGATTGCATTTACACTGATAGTTGTCCTGTGAGTGGACATTTAGTACCATTTAGACAGGGATAGAATGTAAATATGGGGGCACATTACAGATGAAGCTGCTGCTTCTTAGGATGAAGGATTCCTAGAGATGTAATAACATCAATTATTTCTATGAAAAACCACAACATAAAAGGCTGACTTCCATCAACGTGATTTGAAGAAAGAGATTTATTTATAGGTTACCAGGGCTCATGCCCTGGCTGGACGATTCATCTTTTCACAAAGAAATTCCCAGGAGAATCTGCCTGATTTTTAGTCTCTTCATGTTCACAATGGGAGGATCCGTCTAACTTTATATTTACTTTGTAAGCGTCTTTCAACCATGCATAGCTTTTCTAGAGCATAAACCTCAAAATACTTCTCATGCCTCCAATGCAACATTAAACTAAAAGAAAACTTGAGAGCTATATCAAAGAGAAATAAATAATTATTTAAGTTCTAGTTTTTTTGGTGGGGGGAGGGGGGAGTAGCAAGTTGCTTTTATTTTTGAGATGGAATCTCGCTCTGTCACCCAGGCTGGAGTGCAGTGGCATGATCTCAGCTCGCTGCAACCTCCACCTCCTGGGTTCAAGCGATTCTCCTGCCCCAGCCTCCCAAGTAGCTGGGATTACAGGCACACGCCACCATGTCCAGCTAATTTTTATATTTTTAGTTGAGACAGAGTTTCATCATGTTGACCAGGCTGGTCTCAAACTCCTGGCTGCAAGTGATCCACTTGCCTCGCCCTCCCAAAGTGTTGGGATTACAGGTGTTAGCCACAGTGTCCAGCCCCTATAAAGTCTTTTAATCCTTGTAATAAACCTCTGAGATTGGTACTATTGCTTTCCTATTTTACAGATGAGGAAATAGAGGTGCAGAGGCCAGGGAAAAAGGTCAAGATCACAATGCTAATAGTAAGTGCAAATTTGGGGTATGAACTTGTACAACATGGATTCAGAATGGGTGCTTGTATCTACTACTTTAGGCAAGGAGAAACAACAAGAGCAAAGTAGGTGGTTATTATGTGCGAATTCTCCTCCTAACTTCGCATCTTAATTTATTTCCAGTCACTATATCTGCCTTGTTGAAAATGAGAGCAAGTTAAAATATGAGAACTAAAATGACACCCGGTGTTCTGTTCTTCGGTCAAGGGCTCTGGTGTGTGAGTGTGTAAGGGGTTGGAGGAGGGAGCGGGCAGAGGCAGAAATGGGAAGCTTTTTAGGCCAGATGCCAGCTCCAGAATGTGATCATATAAATGTGAGCCCTGTACATTTAATAAATAACAGTCCTGGTTCTTAGCTCATTGACGTATCCTCAATGTGCCTCAGACTTTACCCTGGTATCGGTAGTGGGGGTGAAGGCAGGGGGAGGGATACAAGAGAAAGACAACCGATACCTGGATGGATTCAGATCAGATACCTTCGAGAACAGAGATGTGGAAAATCTAGGTGGAATGGCAGAACTAAAGGGGGCAAAGGATATGAACAGACATTTCTCAAAAGAAGACATTCATACAGCCAACAGACACGTGAAAAAATGCTCATCACTGGCCATCAGAGAAATGCAAATCAAAACCACAATGAGATACCATCTCACACCAGTTAGAATGGCGATCATTAAAAAGTCAGGAAACAACAGGTGCTGGAGAGGATGTGGAGAAATAGGAACGCTTTTACACTGTTGGTGGGATTGTAAACTAGTTCAACCATTATGGAAAACAGTATGGCGATTCCTCAAGGATCTAGAACTAGATGTACCATATGACCCAGCCATCCCATTACTGGGTATATACCCAAAGGATTATAAATTATGCTGCTATAAAGACACATGCACACGTATGTTTATTGCAGCACTATTCACAATAGCAAAGACTTGGAATCAACCCAAATGTCCATCAGTGACAGATTGGATTAAGAAAATGTGGCACATATACACCATGGAATACTATGCAGCCATCAAAAAGGATGAGTTTGTGTCCTTTGTAGGGACATGGATGCAGCTGGAAACCATCATTCTTAGCAAACTATCACAAGAACAGAAAACCAAACACCGCATGTTCTCACTCATAGGTGGGAACTGAACAATGAGATCACTTGGACTCAGGAAGGGGAACATCACACACCGGGGCCTATCATGGGGAGGGGGGAGGGGGGAGGGATTGCATTGGGAGTTATACCTGATGTAAATGACGAGTTGATGGGTGCAGCACACCAACATGGCACAAGTATACATATGTAACAAACCTGCACGTTATGCACATGTACCCTACAACTTAAAGTATAATAATAATAAATAAATTAAAAAAAAAAAAAAAAAAGAATGATTTTTTGTTTTTCCCCCACATTCAGAGGAGTTGGAACATTGGGCAGGGGAATGTCTCTGGCATCAGAAAAAGAGAGAGCGGGCAGTTGGGGTTTGTTTGGAGACAGGTTTGCCTTCTCAACCTGCTAAAGGCCAAAAGGATCATAGCCGGAAATGCTTCCCCCCAACCTCTCCCCCAGCAGAAAGCTTTTTGAGCTTTGCTATAGAAAGAAGGGGAGGAAAGCCAAGAAAAACGCCTCACCAAAATGAGGCTTTTTCTTGGCTTTCTGAAATATCCATGCAAGTTGGTAGCTTTGTGAGCTCCTGGTCTGTGCATCCACTACATTAATGCCTTTAAAGCCACCACCTTCAGAGGCTTCATTGCCTTGCCTAGGTTAGCAGGGCTGGATGTTTACATTCAGGGCTCTGAATGAAAATGAAAGCATTGGCTGTGTTACATTTATTTATTTGTTTGTTTGTCTTGCTCTGTTGCCCAGGCTGGAGTGCAATGGCATGATTTTGGCTCATTGCAACCTCCACCTCCTGGGTTCAAGTGATTCTCCTGCCTCAGCCTCCCGAGTAGCTGGGATTACAGGCATGTGCCACCACAGCCGGCTAATTTTGTATTTTTAGTAGAGATGTGGTTTCACCATGCTGGTCATGCTGGTCCCAAACTCCTGACCTCAGGTGATCCGCCCACCTTGGCCTCCCAAAATGCTCAGATTATAGGCGTGAGCCACCATTCTTGGCCTATTTATTTATTTTTTTTGAGATCGGGTGTTTCTCTGTTGTCCAAGCTAGAGTGCAGTGGCATGAACCCAGCTCACTGCAGCCTCAACCTCCTGGCCTCAAGGGATTCTCCTGCCTTAGCTTCCCGAGTAGCTGGGACTACAGGCATGCACCACCATGCCTGGCTAATTTTTTTAATTGTCTTGTAGAAATGGGGTCTCACTTTGTTACCCAGGTTGGTCTCAAACTCCTGGGCTAAGGCCATCCTCCTGCCTTGGCCTCCCAAAGTGTTGGGATTACAGGCATGAGCCACTGTACCTGGCCCAGCTGTGTTACCTTTTGTTACCTGCATATACACAGGCCTCCAAGAGAGAACCTCTATATATCTGCATCTCACCTTTATTCCTGCAAAAAGGAAATTTTCATTGCCTGGAAGGACCTACATGGAACTTACAAGAGATTGGCCTCAAATCTGACAAGCAGGCCCCTGAACAAGCTTCATATCATTGAGTGAAGAAAAAAGTCAGCTGTTTGTTTTATTCCTTCATTAATATCTGCAAAGTTTGCATTTTGCCATTCAGGTTTTAAATAAATATACCCAGTGATGGACATTTACGTCAGTCACTTAAATTTTCCTCCGAGTATCTCAAGCCTGTGAAAGGGCCCAGAATGAAAGGCAACTGTTTATCAAGGTCTTTCGTCTCGGATTTTCTCAGACAGTCTCTGATCTGAGATTTACTGTGATATGAAAAACCAGCTCACAGTCATCTGGGGGTGCCGTGCCTCACTTTAAGAGAAAGGAGATGTCTCGATATCCTAACCTCGTGATCCACCCGCCTTGGACTCCCAAAGTGCTGGGATTGCAGGCGTGAGCTCCGTCTCTACTAAAAATACAAAAAGTTAGCCTGGCGTGGTGGTGGGCACCTGTAGTCCCAGCTACTTGGGAGGCTGAGTCAGGAGAATGGTGTGAACCTGAGAGGCGGAGCTTGCAGTGAGCTGAGATAGTGCCACTACACTCCAGCCTGGGCGACAGAGCGAGACTCCGTCTCAAAAAAAAAAAAAAAAAAAAAAAAAAAAAGAAGAGAAAGGAGATGTTAGAGCATTTCCAATAGACTTCTTTGCTTTAAAGGTATTCAGGACAGGTCTGTTCTAAATAAAGGTTCTCTTTTGCCTTTAGAGATCATTTGCATGTACTTTTTCATAAACAAGTTTACTAACTGTGTGCTGCTTAGACTCTAGAACTTCTGAGAAGAAAAAGACTGTACAAAAACTCTGGTGAATTCTAAGGGGACCCTTGTTGGGGGCCTTGTGGCTTAGTAATAAAATCCCCATTATCCTGCCCTCCTTCCTGGCTAGATATTTCCATCCTGACAGAGGCTTCTGAGAGCCTAGAGCAGGTGACGTGGGGAGGTGCAGCTGGAGAGCTGGGGTAGTGGTGCAAAGAGCCAGCCCAGTCATGGGCTTTGGCTGTCCTGAGGACTGAGCCTGCAACTACCACAAGCTAGATTTGTAGCCTTGGGTAACTTTTTCAACCCCGATGAGTCTAGGTTACCTCACGTGGAAAGTAGACCTGGTCACACATACTTCACATGGTTGTGGTCAAAAGTCAACTTCCCTCTCCCTCTCAATCCCTGGTTTTGCTTGGATAACCCCTCCCCAGCCTGTCTTCCCCTGCTGAAATGTCACTTCTTCCAGAAGCCCTTTCTATCTGGCTGAGAATCTCTCCTCCTCAGGACCCCAGCTTGACTTTCTCCTGTCATAGCTCCTTTCAGGCTATATTATATTATGTCTCTTGCCCATTAAACTCTGTGAAGACAGGAAACAGGTATGTCGTGTTTGCAGTTCCTGGCATTGTTGGCTCTTGCTATTTGTAGAATGGAGTTGAACGGACGCACGTGAAATAACCTAACAAACATGTGGCCTATGGTGGTGATCCCTCTCCTGTCCTTGCTCTCTCTTTAACAGGTTACAACTCTAGGCAGACGATTAATACTGTAGTAGTCACTTGCTCACACAGCTGGATTTCTCTTCTGACCAAATCAATACCTAAAGCTAGAACTTTTTGTTTTCTCTGTTTCTATAAGCTCCTGTCTGTATAAAATTCCTTCCTGTTTGCATCAAACAGCTTGGTTTTGGAGGTTTTCTGAAACTTTCTTAAAAACTGACCATTTGGGCCAGGCATGGTGGCTTACACCTATAATCCCAGCACTTTGGGAGGCTGAAGCGGGTGGATCACCTGAGGTCAGGAGTTTGAGACCAGCCTGGCCAATGTAGTGAAACCCCATCTCTACTAAAAATGCAAAAATTAGCTGGACATGGTTGTGGGTGCCTATAATCCCAACTACTTGGGAGGCTGAATCACTTGAACCCAGGAGATGGAGGTTGCAGTGAGCTGAGATTATATTATTGCATTCCAGCCTGGGAGAAGAGAGTGAAGCTCCATCTCAAAACACACAAACAAAAACCTGACCATCTGATGTGCTCCTCTGAGAGTGCCCGTCTTAGGAACCAAGAAGGAGCTGGTTGTTTGGAGATAAGAACCTGGATTAGTCTGTCACAGTGGTGGGGAGAGGAGAAGAGAGGAGCAGGGCAGGGGCTGGGGGAGACACCATGTTGGATTGTGGGGGAGACACCATGCAGAGGGGAGGGGAAGATATTTGGCACGAGGGGTACTGACCTGGCATTCCCCATACATGTTTGACAAGTGGAAATACTGAAAATAAGATGATATGTGATGGTTCATCACAGCTGTTTTCTTCTGAATAAAAAGGGTGAGGACTAGGAAGAGGTAAAATAGAAGAGTTGTGGTCACAGGGAAGTGAAAACTATTGCTCTACCACCATCTGGCCTTAAAACCATATGGGACCTGTGCTGGAATAACAGTGCTGCTTATTTTTGTCATACTGCTTGGCCTCACCTGGGCCTGCCCATTCTTGTCACCTGGCTCCCATGGCTGCAAAACTTGGCTGGGTTGGAAGAGTTTAGAGTCAGTTCTATTGTCAATCCTTATTGTCAGTTCTTATTGTCAGTAATGATTAACTTCATGGCTAGCTATCACTGAGAGATGAAAATTCAAGTAATTCTCAGGCTAGTAAGGTAATCCCTACCTTTCACTATGGATTACTGGAAAAATTCAGTGAGGAAAGGTAAAGGGAAAAATGTAGATAAGTCAAAATTCCCTCGGAGGATGGAAAATGAAGGAGTTTCCCTGTCGCTACAATTAATAAACACCACCTACACTAAGATCTACGTGTTACGAAATGGTAGAAGTTGAGAAGCAACTTTTAGGATTCAGTGACCTGGATTTAAGTGAGCGGTGGCTGAGGGTTGGGTGGCGCATACTCAGCTGTTGACTGCGTATGAGCAAAGTGGCTTCATTTGGCAACGTGTCCCTTCACTCCCTGATATAAAAGCATAAAGGAAACAGCTCTCCTTAGCTTTCTTCACTCATGTTTCCCACATGCTTGTTTCTATCTCTGTTTTTGGTTGTTGTCTCACCAGTTTTACATGTACTGCTGAGTTAACTGATTTTCTTATAAATATTTGTGTATTCCAAGGACTGTGGCCACCCCCATCCCAGTACTCATTGTTATTCTCTCACCTTCACTGACTCAGTACAATTCCCTCCACTGTACTGGTTGAGATGTCTCCTTTAGAGGCTTGCTTCTCTGTGCTTAAGGCATTACATCTGGTGTAATACTTTCAGTGACCAACACCTTTAGCTCATCTCACTCATCTTCACCATAAATGAGCATGTTGGATAACCCAGGTCTGCATCCAGAGAGAAAGGGTGGGGACGAAGGGAAAGGGGAAGGTGATCTGATACCCTGGAATTCTTCATATGACAGGTGCAGTGCAGAGTGGGAAGCACATGGTGTGCTCAGCCTAAGAACTGGGTGCCAGAGGTGGCCTGAAGCTTGGCCAGAGAGTACTGAGTGGGGAAATGAGGGCCAGCCTAGCAGGAAATGACTCTGCCTTGCTGTCACCCCTGTGGACGGCCCTTCTCCTTTGGATTGGGAAGGGTTAAATGAACATTGCTTGTCTGACGACCTGGCTGCATTGTTTATCCGCCTGTGTTGAGAAAAATGTTCTTATGCCTTTGATCACCTCATCTTTTTCAAAAAACACTACTTAAAATGTTGAAGAGGTGTCTTCAGTTGAAGGGGATTCTGATTTATTTGTACTTGAAAAAGAATATGAAGGAGAACAATGTCAAGGTTCCCTGTGTAGAGATGAAGGCAGGAAAACAGGAAAATATGATGGATGTCTTCTAAATGTGTATCCCATGTTATCCTGCAGCTCTCCACAACTCTCACTGTAAGGGGATAGATAATGAGGAGAGAGAAGATTTAAGAAGACGAGAAAAAAAAGATCAGAGGGAAAAGTCCATGCCATACACCAGGGTGCGCAAAATCCCAGAACAAAATGCAATTCTCCCAATATTGGATATGATTTCATTGAGAGGCCTAATGCCCCTTAATGTAGCTCCTGTAAGTTTGCATCCTAGATAACTGCCTTGTTGTCATTTCTTAGTGTTATGGACTAAGGAGTGACAGCATTCTGCATTACTTAGCATCATACAATGGTTTGTTCATATTCGTTGTTTACCAGTTAGTGGTAAATGCACTAATTGCTTATGAAATCAAAGCACACCCTTCTAACTAAAATATTCTAACCAATATAAAGAATATAACTAAAAGAGTTTAAAATATAAATGAGAATTAGGTTCAAATCTCTCTCAGTTTCTACCATTTGGATCAAGGGGGAGGCAGACATCATGAAGCTTGTTATTGTATTCCCCAGGTTAAATTTTCATTTCTTCAGTCAACAAATATTTATTATGTGGGTAAGGACCTGGCACAGTACAAGGCACAGCGGTGTGCAAGCTGGACCCTTTGCTCACCCTTTTGTCACATATGTTCTGTTGGATGAGACAGACATTGATTAAATAATCACACAAGTCTATGATTACAAATGGGAGAATGAGCTATGAAGGGAAGGGCTATCCATTTATTTACTTCCCTACAGAAAAAGGTGCTGATGTTTCAGCAATGCCAGCCCTGAATGGAACAGGTTGGGCTCTGAGGAGACCTACATCTAATGATTACTCTTTCTGCTGCAAAGTTGGAAAGAGAGGAACGAGGATGAACTGAATTGCTGAAGACTTGATTGAACAGTAAGAATTTTGTTACACTCAGGGCAATGTTCTTTTGGCTAATAGAGCCGCTATTGGAATAAAGAAGTATTCCTCTTCTTGGGTCGCTGAGTGTTCAAGTTAAACTGACATTATTTTGGCTGCAAATCTATCAGGTTGAGGCATTTTTAAGATCCATCCTTGCAGAAAAATTAGCTTTACAAAGGCTCCACAGAATTTCAGATGATATTAAACTGCTTTCCATTCATTAAGTATAATATTTAATGCATTGAAATGAACACTAGTGATAAAAATTTAATTAAGATGATAATTAGTGTCACAGCCAAAATAAAAATATATAATTAACATCAAAGTCACTATAAACACATATTTTGACACTTCAGTGGGATTTTTAAAAATGTCTTCAATAAATTCTCAGGAAATTAGATTTCCAAATTTATGGCAAAATGATACTTTATTTATTTTTTGAGATGGAGTCTCCCTCTGTGGCCTAGGCTGCAGTGCAATGGTGTGATCTCGGCTCACTGCAACCTCTGTCAGCTGGGTTCAAGCAATTCTCCTGCTCTGGCCTCCCAAGTAGTTGGGATTACAGGTGCCTGTCACCACACCTGGCTAATTTTTGTAGTTTTAGTAGAGACAGGGTTTCCCCATGTTGGCCAGGCTGATCTTGAACTCCTGACCTCAAGTGAGCCACTCACCTCAGCCTCCCAAAGTGCTGGGATTACAGGTGTGAGCCACCGTGGCTGGCCTTGCAAAATGATACATTGTAAGTATATATAATTGATGAAATATTTTGTTAAGTGCCAGACTTTATACAGTAACTTTACTATAAATTGAAGTGGCCATCTGGAATTTTTCATACTTAAAACAAATACCAGAAAGTTAATTTGAAGACTAAAATCTATTACTTCCCTTAGGATCATATTCACATAGAATTTTAGAAATTTAAATTTGTTATGTCTATATTTATAATTAATTGTTACCCCATTTCAGTTTTCCTATTTGGACTGTTAAAACTTTCTCTTTCTCCTGATGTAAGATCCCCACACCCACCACCTCTTCACTGTTTACCATCCCCTTTTGGGACTTCATGCACTCATCTGAATAACTTGATTTCAAAGGTCTGTAAAGTATTAATGCAGTAAAGGAATTTTGTAATTTATTCCAGTGACAGAGCCTTTATAGATATTTCTGTCTGTAAGAGGCATTAGTTTAGCGCTCAAATGAGGACTTAAGTCATAGCCACACACATCAGACTGGGCTCATTGAGTAACGTCTCATGGTTCTGTTTTAATAACTTCTTAGCCTTAGTAGATTTATGCTGGCCAGGCTGACGTTTTATTTATAGCCCGAATCATTTACACTAAGCCAGAAGGTCTGGACATTCTCAGGAGGCCATCAGTCACTCTAGTGACTAGGGCAAGTTTGACAATGTCTGTCATCTTTCACATTATCCAATCTCCAGTCTGTATATAAAGAAAGGAATGACTTGCTTTGTAAAAGATGAAAGGCAAAGGTGGTTTCCAATCATATAAGTAAGAGCAGGTTATAAGGATTTGGCCTTAAGATGGGATCCGGTTTCTTTAGTCACAGACCACGCCTATGAATTTTGTTTCTGTTGCAGTTTGACAGTGTTAGACAAGCTGTCAACAGTAGGCCTTTTCTTCTCAAAGAGTTTGTACATGCTTACCAGCAAGTCCTGGGTTCTAGAATTCTGGGTCCATCTACTCCTTTCCCACGCCAGTTCCCAGCTTTGGAAATACATACACCTATACTCATCACCAAATATGAAATTAAATCAGAGGAATGAATTGACTTGACAGAAAATATAGATATATTGTTTCTATTTTATTTTATTTTATTTTATTTTATTTTATGAGACAGTGTCTGGCTCTGTTGCCCAGGTTGGAGTGCAGTGGCACAGTTTCAGCTCACTGCAACCTCTGCCTCCCAGGTGATCCTCCTGCCTCAGTCTCCTGAGTAGCTGGGACTATAGGCAGGTGCCACTATGCCCAGCTAAGTTTTGTATTTTTTTTGGGGGGGGTAGAGTTGGGGTTTTGCCATGTTGCCCAGACTGGTCTTGAACTCCTGGGCTCAAGCAATCAGCCTGCCTCAGCCTCCCAAAGTAGTGGGATTGCAGGTGTCAGCCACTGCCCCCAGTTATTTATTTCTATTTTTTATTTGTAGTAGTACTTTTGCCTATTATTGAAAGAAGCCACAAGAAATAGCCAATTAAGAGCCCTCCGCCACTAATATTAGGGGGTAGTCATGCATCATAATCCTCAGCATCAGATGAATAAATACTGAAAATATTTTGCTTTCTTTGGGAAACCGGGGCTTTTCTTCTGATGAACAATGTGGCGAAACAATGACATTGACAATATTTCCATTTTTACTTTGGGTCACAAGGAACTCAGACAATTTGCGAACCAACGCTTGTTATCTCTGGGCCTTTTGGCTTATGAAGTGGAGTCCTATTTTTCCCCCTCTGATTCTAACAATATAGTCTGATTTATAGCTTTCTTGGTGTTTATTTTTATTTTACTCTTTTATGTATATATTGCTTTTAAAGTCACCTCAGAACCTTTGTGATTTAAGAAAGATTATCAATCAATCCATAAGTAAGGGTAGGAGTTTCCAATCATTCTCCTAAGTCCCATTTTCTGACACTATTTCTGTTTTTAATGTATCTATTTATGAGGTACATGTGCAATTTTGTTACATGCATAGATTGTGTAGTGGTCAAGTCGGGTCTTTGAAGATATTAGGCCGGACGCAGTGGTTCACACCTGTAATTCCAGCACTTTGGGAGGTCAAGGAGGGTGGATCATGAGGTCAGGAGTTGGAGACTAGCCTGACCAACATAGTGAAACCCTGTCTCTACTAAAAATATAAAAATTAGCCAGGCATGGTGGCACACACCTGTAGTCCCAGGAGGCTGAGGCAGGAGAATCGCTTGAACCCAGGAGGCGGAGGTTGCAGTGAGCCGAGATTGTGTCACTGCACTCCTGCTTGGGTGACAGAGCGAGACCTTGTCTCAAAAAAAGAAAAGATATCCATCACCTGAATAATGTACATTGTACCCATTAAGTAATTTCTCATCATCCACCCTCTCCCCACCCATTCCCTCTCACTTTGATGCCTCCATTGTCTATCAATCTACTCTCTTCATCCATGTGTGTAGATTTTTTAGAACTACTTATGAGTGAGAACATGCAGTGTCTGACTTTCTAGTGACACCGCTTCTTACAAATGGTCAGGTCCTATGTGTTTTTGGATCAGTATGTCAGGAGGAGGAGGCTGGGTGGAAAAAGTTGGATTTTCTTGAAGTTGGCTTCTCTTGACACCTCCCACTGTTTAAAGAGTCAGCTCATTTGTCTCGGAGCCAAACTGCTGAGATTCTCAGAGCCATTCCTCATTTTCTTGGAAGTGAAGGGATTCATGTTTGAAAGAGGCAATTTATCTCTAAAGGGGAAGCAAAAAGACATAACTTGTGTAGTATAAAATCTTGGGAAGTTTTAGGATTATTTCATATTCCTATTTCTACAGGCGACCAAATTCAAATAGTATGTTTTATTGAAAATAAGGTCAGATTTATTTTCATTGTTTTGTATCTTCGGTAGAGTTCCAGTTTCTTTTCTTTTCTTTTTTTTTTGAGACAGAGTCCTGCTGTGTCACCAGGCTGGAGTGCAGTGGCATGATCTTGGCTGACTGCAACCTCTGCCTCCCGGGTTCAAGCAATTCTCCTGCCTCAGCCTCCCAAGTAGCTGGGATTATAGGCACGTACCACCACACCCAGCTAATTTTGTATTTTTAGTAGAGACAAGGTTTCACCATGATGGCCAGGATGGTCTCAATCTCTTGACCTCGCGATCCACCTGCCTAGGCCTCCCAAAGTGCGGGGATTACAGATGTGAGCCACTGCGCCCAGCCGAGTTCCAGATTTTACAACGTAAAAACAACTGAAAGTATATTGGGTTCGCTTCTCGGCCTTTTGGCTAAGATCAAGTGTAGTATATTGGGTTAAGTGACACCTTTGCATGTGCCAAATCCCAGGGCAGCCTCTCTTTTTCCTGTGGAAGTCCCTGCTCAACCTTGAGTATCTTTCCCCAGTCTCTCACCCACTCCATTCCCAGAGCCTTTTGCCTCAAATAGCAAAAAACACAATGACAGGTTGAAGAGAGACTACAGAAGAAAGGAGAAAGTGTTATATTTTACTATCCTTGAAGGCACTTTTTTCCCCCTGCTTTATAAACAAAGGGCCCTGTATTTTCATTTTGCACTGGGCACCACAGATTATGCAGCTGGCCAGGCTGAGAACTTACAAGAAAATGCTATCTCCAGCCAGTGACCCGTCAGCCCTGTATAATCCTCCTACTGAAAAATACCTCCTAAAAAAGTCAAAAGCAGAAACTTTATTTATTTAATTTATTTTTTGAGGCAGAATCTCGCCCTGTCACCAGGCTGGAGTTCAGTGGCATGATCTTGGCTCACTGCAACCTCTGTCTCCCAGGTTCAAGCCATTCTCCTGCCTCAGCCTCCCAGGTAGCTGGGACTACAGGTGCCTGCCACCATGCCCAGCTAAGTTTTGTATTTTTAGTAGAGACAGGGTTTCACCGTGTTGGCCAGGATGGTCTTGATCTCTTTACCTCATGATCCACCTGCCTTGGTCTCCCAAAGTGCTGGGATTACAGGCATGAGCCACCATACCTGGCTATAATTGTTGTCTTTTGAGAAATATCTATTCATGTCCTTTGCCCATTTTTAAAAAATAGGATTGTTTGTTTTTTCTTTTAAATTTGTTTAAGTTTCTTGTAGATGCTGGATATTAGACCTTTGTAAGATGGATAGATTGCACAAGTTTTCTCCCATTCTGTAGGCTGTCTCTTCACTCTGATGATAGTTTCTTTTGCTGTGCAGAAGCTCTTTGGTTTAATTAGATCCCATTTCTCAATTTTTTGCTTTTGTTGCAATTGCTTTTAACATTTTCATCATAAAATCTTTGACTATGTCCTGAGTGATATTGCCTGGGTTTTCTTCGAGGGCTTTTATAGTTTTGGGTTTTACATTTAAGTCTTTAATCCATCTTGAGTTAATTTTTGTATAAGGTGTAACGAAGGGATCCAGTTTCAATTTTCTGCATATGGCTAGTCAGTTCTCCCAGGACCATTTATTAAATAGGGAATCCTCTCCACATTGCTTGTTTCTGTCAGATTTGTCAAAGATCAGATAGTTGTAGATGTTCAGTATTATTTCTGAGTTTTCTATTCTGTTCCTTTGGTCTATGTGTCTGTTTTTGTACCAGTATCATGCTGTTTTGGTTACTGTAGCCTTGTAGTATAATCTGAAGTTGGGTAGCATGATACCTCCAGCTTTGTTCTTTTTGCTTAGGATTGTCTTGGCTATATGGGCTCTTTTTTATTTCCATATAAATTTTAAAATAGTTTTTCCTAATTCTGTGAAGAATGTCAATGGTAGTTTAAGGGGAATAGCATTGAATCTGTAAATTACTTTGGGCAGTATGGCCATTTTCATGATATTGATTCTTCCTATCCATGAACTTGGAATGTTTTTGCATTTGTTTGTGTTCTCTCTCATTTCCTTGGAGCAGTGGTTTCTAGTTCTCCTTGAAGAAGTCCTTCACTTCCTTTGTTAGCTGTATTCATAGGTATTTTATTCTCTTTGTAGCAATTGTGAATGGGAGTCCATTCATGATTTGGCTCTCTGCTTGTCTGCTGTTGGTGTATAGAAATGCTTGTGATTTTTGTGCACTGATTTTGTATCCTGAGACTTTGCCAAAGTTGCTTATCAGCTTAAGAAGCTTTTGGGCTGAGATGATGTGATTGTCTAGATATAGGATCATGTCATCTGCAAACAAAGACAATTTGATTTTCTCTCTTCCTATTTGAATATGCTTTATTTCTTGCTCTTCTTGATTGCCCTAGCCAGAACTTTCCGATACTATGTTAAATAGGAGTGGTGAGGGAGGGCATCCTTGTCTTGTGCTGGTTTTCAAATGGAATGCTTTCAGCTTTTGCCCATTCAGTATGATGTTGGCTGTGAATTTGTCATAAATTGCTATTATTTTGAGATATGTTCCCTCAATATCTAGTTTATTGAGCGTTTTTAATATGAAGGGATACTTAATTTATTGAAGACCTTTTCTGCATCTATTGAGATAATCATGTGGTTTTGTCTCTAGTGCTGTTTATGCGATGACTTACATTTATTGATTTTCATAGGTTGAACAAGCTTTGCATCCTGGGGATGAAGCTGGCTTGATTTTGATGTGCTGCTGAATTTGGTTTGCCAGTATTTTATTGAGGATTTTTGCATTGATGTTCATCAGGGATATTGGCCTGAAGTTTTCTTTCTTTGTTGTATCTCTTCCATGTTTTGGTATCAGGATGATGCTGGCCTCATAAAATGAGTTAGGGAGGAGTCCCTCCTTTTCAATTGTTTGGAATTGTTTAATAAGAAATGATATGAACTCCTATTTGTGCCTCTGTTAGAATTCAGCTGTACATTCACCTGGTCCTGGGCTTTTTTTTTGGTTGTTAGGCTATTTATTACTGCTTCAATTTTAGAACTCATTATTGGTCTATTCAGGAATTCAACTTCATGCTGGTTTAGTCTTGGGGGGTGTATATGTCCAGGAATTTATCCATTTCTTCAGATTTTCTAGTTTATTTGTGTAGAGATGCTTTATAATATTCTCTGATGGTTGTTTGTATTTCTGTGGGGTCAGTGATGATATTCCCTTTATCATTTTTTAATTGTATCTATTTAATTCTGCTCTCTTTTCTTCATTAGTCTAGTTAGTGTTCTATTTTATTAATTTTTTTCAAAAAGCTCCTGGATTCGATGATTTTTTGAAGGGTTTTTGTGTCTCTATCTCCTTCATTTCCTGCTCTGATCTTGGTTATTTCTTCTGCTAGTTTTGGGGTTTGTTTTCTCTTAGTTCTCTAGTTCTTTTAGTTGAGATGTTAGGTTGTTAATATGAGATCTTTCTAGCTTTTTGATGTGGGCATTTAGTGCTATAAATTTCCCTCTTAACACTGCTTTAGCTGCATCCCAGAGATTCTGGCATGCTGTCTCTTTGTTCTCATTAGTTTCAAAGAACTTCTTAATTTCTGCTTTAATTTCATTATTTACCCAGGAGTCATTCAGGATTAGGTTGGTGCATTTCCATGTAGTTGTGTGATTTTGACTGAGTTTCCTTATCTTGAGTTCTAATTTGATTGTGCTGTGGTCTGAGACTGATATGATTTCAGTTCCATTTGCTGAGGAGTGTTTTACTTCCAATTATGTGATCAATTTTAGAGTAAATGCCATGTGGTGCTGAGAAGAATGTATATTCTGTTGTTTTTTGGGTGGAGAGTTCTGTAGATATCTATCAGGTCCACTTGATCCAGAGCTGAGTTCAAGTCCTTAATATTTTTGTTAATTTTCTGTCTTGATGATCTGTCTAATATTGACGGTGCTGTGTTAAAGAATCCTACTATTATTGTGTGGGAGTCTAAGTCTCTTTGTAGGTCTCTAAGAACTTATTTTATGAATCTGGGTGCTTCTGTTTGGGTGTATGTATATTTAGGATAGTTAGCTGTTCTTGTTGAGTTGATCCCTCTACCATTATATAATACCCTTATTTGTCTTTTTTGATCTTTGTTAGTTTAAAGTCTCTTTGGTTGGAAACTAGGATTGCAACCCCTGCTTTTTTCTGCTTTCCTTTTGCATGGTAAATTTTCCACTATTCCTTTACTTTGAGCCTATGTGTGTCTTTTCATGTGAGATGGGTCTCTTGAATACAGCACACCTGTGGGTATTGACTGTTTATCCAGCTTGCCATTCTGTGTCTTTTAATTGGAGTATTTAGCCCATTTACATTTAAGATTAATATTGTTATGTGTGAATTTGATCCTGTCATCATTATGCTAGCTGGTTATTTTGCAGACTCGTTAATGTAGTTGCTTCATAGTGTCATTGGTTTGTATACTAAGTATGTTTTTAGTAGTGGCTGGTAACAGTTTTTCCTTTCCATATTTAGTGCTTCCTTCAAGACCTCTCACAAGGCAGGCCTGGTGGTGTTGAATTCCCTCAGCAGTTGCTTGTCAGAAAAGAATTTTATTTTTCCTTCACTTATGAAGCTTAGTTTGGCTGGATGTGAAATTCTGGGTTGGAAATTTCTTTAAGAATGTTGAATACCAACCCCCCAATCTCTTTGGGCTTGTAGGGTTTCTACTGAGAGGTTAACTGTTGGTCTGATGGACTTCCCTTTGTAGGTGATCTGACCTTTCTTTTGGGCTGCACTTAACATTTTTTCCTTTATTTGAACCTTGGAGAATCTGAGGATTATGTGTCTTGGAGTTGATCTTTTCATGGAGTATCTTACTGGGGTTCTCTGGATTTTCCGAAGTTGAATGTTGGCCTGTCTTGCTAGGTTGGGAAGTTTCCCTGGATGATATCCTGAAGTATGTTTTCCAACTTTGTTTCATCTCCCTGTCTCTTTCAGGTACTCTAGTCAGTCATAGGTTTGGTCTTTTTACATAATACCATAGTTCTCAGTGTTTTTTTTTCTGGTCCTTTTCATTCTTTTTTCTCTAATCTCATCTCCCTGCTTATTTCAGCAAGATAGTCTTCAAGCTCTGAGATTCTTTCCTCCGCTTGGTCTATTTTGCTATCAATATTTGTTGCATTGTGAAATTCTCGTGTTGTGTTTTTCAGCTTCATGAGGTCATTTATGTTTCTCTTTAAACTGGTTATTTTGGTTAACAGATCCTGTAATGTTTTATCATGGATCTTAGCTTCTTTGCATTAGGTTAGAATATACTCCTTTAGCTCAGTGAAGTTCGTTATTACTGACTTTCTGGTACCTACTTCTGTCAGTTCATCCATCTCAGCCTCAGCCCAGTTCTGTGCCCTTGCTGGGGAGGTGTTAGGCACTCTGGATTTTTGAGTTTTCAGTGTTTTTGTGTTGATTCTTTCTCATCTTTGTGAGCTTAACTACCTTTGATCTTTGAGGCTGCTGACCTTTGGATGGGGTTTTTGTGGGGTCTTCTTTGTTGATGTTGTTGCTTTCTGCTTATTTTTCTTTTAACAGGCCCCTTTTCCATTAGGCTGCTGTGGTTTGCTGGGGGTCCACTCCAGACCCTATTCACCTGGGCCGCTCCCATACCTGGAGGTGTCACCAGTAGAGGCTGGAGAACAGCAAAGATGGCTGCCTGCTCCTGCCTCTGGGAACTCTGTCCCAGAGGGGTACCAACCTCATGCTGGCTAGAACACTCTTATGTAAGGTGCTTGGTGACCCCTGTTGTGGGGTCTTACCCAGGAGGCATGGGATTAGGGACCCGCTTAACAAAGCACTCTGGCTGCCCCTTGGAGGAGTAGGTGCACTGCACTGGGGGGAATCCTCCAGATTGCCCAGACTCTTCAGAGCCCGCAGGTGGCAAAGACTAAGTCTGCTGAACCATGGCCACCCCTCCCGTCTGGGGCTCTGTCCCAGAGACATCAGAGTTCTGTCTGTAAACCCCTGGCTGGAGTTGCTGAAATTCCTGCAGGGAGGCCCTGCTTGGTGAGGAGGGATGGATCTGGGTCCTACCTAAAGAAGCAGTCTGGCCATGATCTGCCATAGCCAATGTGCTGTGCTGTGGGGATTCCTCCTGGTCCAAACTGCCCAGTCTCCCTGGCACCAGCAGGGGAAAATGGTCGACTGGAGCTGCAGTGATTTTGGTTGACCCTATCCCTGGGAACTCATTTGTCTTAAGCAGTCTCCCCACTGCTGCTCCTGGCCACAACCCAAGCGGCTGCTGAGGGTCTTCACAGCTCTGTGCTTGGGACCCAAGGGCCTGGTGGTGTGGGCTCACGAGGGGATCTTCTGATCTGCAGGTTGCACAGATCCATGGAAAAAGTGTGGTTCCCCAGGTGGGGTAGCACAATCACTCACACCTCCTTGGCTGGGGTGGGAGCTCCCCTTGCCCCATGCCACGTCCAGATGGGCGGTCACTCCACCCTGCTTTTCCTTGCTCTCCGTGGGTCATGCCAACTGCCTAGTCAGTCCCAATGAGAGAACCTGGATAACTCAGTTGAAAGTGCAGGATTCACTCACTGCTTTCATTCTTCTCGGTAGGAGCCACTGACCACAGCTGCTTCTAATCAGCCACCTTGACCCCTCCCAATAAATATATTTTAGATGTAATTTTACTGGTTTCTTTTTTACTCTTAAAAAGGATATTAGAACCTTTATATTACATAGTGGCTTGCATTTGTTACTCATATTTGTGCCTCACATTATATATATATTTATTACACATTTATTTATTATTACATTATTATTTATTATACATACATTTATTATACATACATTATATATTTATTTACTTATTATTTATTTTTATTTTCTTAAGGTAGAGTCTCTCACTGTTGCCTAAGCTGGAGTGCAGTGGTGCCATCTCGGCTCACTGCACCATCGAACTTGTGGGCTCAAGTGATCCTCCTGCCTTAGTCTCCTGGGTAGCTGGGACTACAAGCACATGTCACCATGCCTGGTTAATTTTTTCTGTTTTTTTCTAGAGACAAGATTTTTCCATGTTGCCAGGCTGGTCTTGAACTCCTGAACTCAAGTGACTCACCTGCCTCAGCCTCCCAATATGCTGAGATTACAGGTGTGAGGCACCACAGCCAGTTACACATTGTATTTGTATTGGACAGCACTGGCCACATCCCTTTTCTACTTATTTTTCCATCTATGCTCATTATCCTCTGTCTTATTCTTTCAGGAACAGTTTAAGTGATTAATATATTAAAATTGCCAGTGATTCAGACTACAGTATGTGTCAATCTAGTAATGCATCATGTTACCACTGCTAGTTAACACTGAATTTTAACTGGGATCCTTAATACCTTATTCTCTTGCAATGTTCTCTAAGTTTAGCTTACATCAGTATCCCCTTGGAGGGCTTGTTAAAATGCAGATCAGATTGCTGGATCCTGCTTCTTAACTGTCTGATTCAGTTGGTCTGAGGTGGGGCCAAGAATTTTATTTCCAGTAAGCTGGTGATGCTAATGCTGGTTTGGGATCCACACTATGAGAATGTTCTTGTGACACTCAACCATGGCTGCACATCATAATCGCCTAAGTACCCTCAAAAAATTACCTATGACTGCCTAAGCCCCACCTCCAGAGACTGTAATTTAATTGGTTGGAATGGGGTTTGCACAGTGGTAGTTTTAAAAGCTCCACAGGTGAGCCTATCATGCAGCAGGATTGAGAATACATTCAAAAGCAGTAATAAGTGGGAGTTATAGGTATTGGGACAAGGCCAGAGTAGAGATGCTTTTCTTTACTCTTTTTTTTTTTTTTTTTTTTTTTTTGAGATGGAGTCTCGCTCTGTCGCCCAGGCTGGAGTGCAGTGGCCCGATCTCAGCTCACTGCAAGCTCCGCCTCCCGGGTTTACGCCATTCTCCTGCCTCAGGCTCCCGAGTAGCTGGGACTACAGGCGCCCGCCACCTCGCCCGGCTAGTTTTTTGTATTTTTAGTAGAGACGGGGTTTCACCATGTTAGCCAGGATGGTCTCGATCTCCTGACCTTGTGATCCGCCCGTCTCGGCCTCCCAAAGTGCTGGGATTACAGGCTTGAGTCACCGCGCCCGGCCCATTCTTTACTCTTTTTTGAGGGAGGAGGTGTCTACTCTTTACCATAACCTGGTGGGCAAATAGGTTGACTTGCACTTTTAATTTCATAGTAATAAAGCTGAGGTTAAGGAAAATACAATGATTTGCATTGCACAGGAAGGTAACAGAAGCTCTATGCTCTCTCTTCCTTATTTTCCAACATTCCTGATAAACCACTGATATGAAAGAGGGTCAGGACCTAGGCATTTCAGGTTGCTCTTTCATGTTTCCTTGTGTGGCTAACACCTTTCAGGGCCTTTTGAAACACATGGCTCTGTCTGAGCTCTGCAGAAATATCTGATTTACTTCAGGGAAGCTTGGCATCAAATGAAGTTACCATTTTTACTTTCCAGTCTGGTGTGTTTGTCAAGAAGATGCATTTTAAAAATAATTTAATCTCTTGTGTTTGCCTTCAAGCCTGGGGAAACATGAATATGAAATCATTTTAATGATGAATCATCAGATTAGCATAGCCTTGACTTTACTGAGTCACCCAGTGTGTGACTCGTGTTGTTGGATTTACATTGTTTGAAGATGGATTGCTGTGGCTTATGGAAGTGTTGTATATTCTTCTTAATGTTTGAAAACCATTGCTTACAGTTTATAAAAATTAAAAAGGCAATATAAATGGTTAATAATGAAATATTGTTATCGTATGTAGGTATACATTAACTCTGGCAGAGAGAAAGGCTGTAGTTGTTAAGGTTATGGCAGTTCTTAAGGTTTACTTGAAGTAGAGTAAGTCCTTCGTTTTGACTAGATCAATAATAAAGATGTTTTTTTCTCAACAAATATGACTGATGTACATGAACAGCCATCCCCAGGATGTTATTCTGAGTTGCTTCTCAATAGTTTGGATGAGTTTGAGTGATGGTTACCTTCTCCTTGCTTTTTTGGCCACTTGTCATTCTCAAGGCGACTGTGAAGATTAAGAATGTAAGCATTTTGGCTGGGCGCAGTGGCTCACGCCTGTAATACCAGCACTTTGGAAGGCTGAGGTGGGTGGATCATGAGGTCAGGAGATTGATACCATCCTGGTTAACACGGTGAAACCCCGTCTCTACAAAAAGTACAAAAAAATTAGCCAGGCGTGGTGGCGGGCGCCTGTAGTCCAAGCTACTCCGGAGGCTGAGGCAGGAGAATGGTGTGAACCCGGGAGGCGGAGCTTGCAGTGAGCTGAGACTGTGCCACTGCACTCCAGCCTGGGTGACAGAGTGAGACTCTGTCTCAAAAAAAAAAAAAGTAGGCATTTTTTAGGCCAGGCATAAAAAATGGCTCACGCCTGTAATCCTAGCCTTCTGGGAGGCTGAGGTGGGAGGGTTGCTTGAGACCAAGAGTTCAAGACAAACCTGGCCAACATAGCGAGAGCCCACCTCATGAAAAAAAAAAAAAAAGAATGTAAACATTTAAAAATTCAAATTCCTTTGGCTTATTTCTTGAGTTTTAGCTTAGATTACAGGGGTTATGCTAGTTCTCAATACTTAAAAACATTTTTAGGCCGGGCATGGTGGCTCATGCCTATAATCCCAGCACTTTGGGAGGCTGAGGAGGGTGGATCACAAGGTCAGAAGATCGAGACCATCCTGGCCAACATGGTGAAACCCCGTCTCTACTAAAAATACAAAACATTAGCCGGGCGTGGTGGCAGATGCCTGTAGTCCCAGCTACTGGGCTCAGGAGGCTGAGGCAGGAGAACCACTTGAACCCAGGAGGTGGATGTTGCAGTGAGCCGAGATTGTGCCACTGCACTCCAGCCTGGCAACAGAGTGAGACTCCGTCTCAAAAAAAAATATATATATATATTATTTTCTCTTCTCCCTTAGATATATACGAATTAATTTCCATGTTTTCTAGGTTCTAAATTTAATATCACACCATTCCATTGCCTGTCATTTTTTCTAGCAGAGATGAGACGTAGACTTGGAGCCAGACACACTTGTTTATAGGTTGCTATAGCTGTGGTGCCACTCAGGACTTTGTTCTTTAGAACAATGATCACCTTTTACCTTAGTTATTACTCAAGATGCATTGAGAAGATATCTTCACCAACCAACAGTAGGCTATTGGATGATAGAAACCAATCTTGTAAGTCAAGGCATCCAAGGTAATATGCTGATAATTTTAACAACATCGATTAAAATGACCAGAAATAGATATTCTTTTCTTGGGACAACTTAATGAAAGATGTTTTAAAGTATCTGACCTTTCCACATGTTAGTGATGCACAGGAAATGAAACTGATTTGGGAATCTAAAATAAGCACCCTAATGAAGTAATGCATAAACTTACCGTCTCTAATATAGCGGGTAAATAAAATCTCTGAATACTCATTTGGACCCATAATATCCTCTCTTGACACTCTGTTTCATGAAGTTAATAAAAACTGTGGGAATGATAGGTTTGAATTTTGTCCCTCTTTTATCCCTAAACTTTAACTGGTGAAGGTGCCATTGATCAGCAACATGTTTAAAAGGACTCTAGTAGTTATGCAAAGAGCCCACTTTTTTTTTTTTAATGTATAATTGAGTTTAGCTGTAAGAATGGAGTGTGAAAAGACTTGGCAGACATCATCAAACCAACTCAATGTAAATAATTTGTGAATAACAGTAAGTCTGCTAAAACAATCTGGAAAATTAAAAAAATCTGTCTAAGACCTACATAACTGTATACACCAGCAGGTATCTTTAGATTTCCCCAGAATGCCGTTTGGTGTATGTGTCTTCTGGTCTGTAGTAGACAGGCACTCTTAGGAAACCCAGCGTGAATAACAGAAATCCAATACAAACTCTTTGTTTTTGAGATAGAGTTTTGCCCTGCCCTGTTGCCCAGGCTGGAGTGCAGTGGCGTGATCTTGGCCCACTGCAAACTCTGCCTCCCGGGTTGACACCATTCTCCTGCCTCAGCCTCCCGAGTAGCTGGGACTACAGGAGCACGTCACCACACCCAGCTATTTTTTTTTTTTTTTTTTTGTATTTTTAGTAGAGACGGGGTTTCACTGTGTTAGCCAGGATGGTCTTGATCTCCTGACCTCGTGATCCGCCTGCCTCGGCTTCCCAAAGTGCTGGGATTACAGTTGTGAGCCACTGCACCTGGCCACCCAATACAAACTCTTTAAAGCAGAAAAGAAAATGTGTGGAATCCAAGAGCCCAAATACTGTTTTCAGGGTTCTGCGTCTTTTCCTCTTGCTATTCCTGACTGCTTTTGCACATTAGCCTCATTTTTATCTATTGTAGATGACTTATTTCTAGGGTTAGGGACAATGGTTATAGGCAGCTACAGATTTCCTTTTTCTCAGAACTTGCCACCTTTGAGAGAGAAAGGCCCTTTCTTTTACAACTTTTACATGAGAAATCTCAGCCAAGACCCAGGCTGATCCGCACACACTCTGGCCTCCCGCCACGGGAGATAGGGAGAGGGTCGGGACAGCTGCATTGAAACCACATAAATTGCAGTCCTTTTGGGAAATAGCTGTGCTGGCTTCCAGAAAAGAGGGGTGTGCTGGAGGCACAAAATACAATAAACAGCCACTATTTGTCCATCTTATTTTCATTTTTATAAGCTATAAATTTAGTGGCAAATATGTTTGTCTGTTTAGTGATTTCTACATTGGTTTTTGGATGTGTGTACATGCATGTTTTTGTTTTGCTTTATTTTGTTTTAGATCTATGATTTTGTTTTTTCCAGATAGGGTCTCACTGTGTTGCCCAGGCTGGAGTGCAGTGATGCAATCATGACTCACTTCAGCCTCGAACACCAGGGCTTGAGTGTTCCTCTTGCTTCAGCTTCCCTAGTAGCTGAGATCATAGGTGCATACCACCATGCCTGGCTAATTTTTTAAATTTTTCTTTTGCAGAGATGAGGACTTTCTGTGTTGACTAGGCTGCTTTCAAACTCTTGGGCTCAAGTGATGATCCTCCTACCTCGACCTTCCTAAGTTTTGGGATTGCAGGCATAAGCTACCATGCCTGGCCAATGGTTGTATTCTTTAAAGGAAGGTTCAGTTTTTACTGGGAAATATATTCGCCCAAATTCTGAGCTCAGTTTGTCCCCAGAGTTTGTCCTTGGAGATGCTTGGGCAGCTGTGAACTGGAAATAGTCTGGTGATGGAGACCATAGAGGTGGAGGCGAAAGAAGTGCAGATACAGTGTGCAAGTGGGGAGATGAATTCTTATTTTTATGACACTACATTAAAAAATCTTAAATGTGAGCAAATTGTTCTCTACTGATGCAAAAAAAAAAAAAAAAAAGATATATGGACTATATTTTTAACCAAAATATATAAGTAATCTTAAATGTTACACAAATTTTTTATCTGACCTCACGACACTCTGGAACTCTGAGGAAGGTACATTTCATAAGTAGAACCTAGATGTGTTATGATGGCTCCATAAAAAGAAACTTTCTGATAAAGGAGGCAGGAAAACTAGGATGAAGAGTCAGAGTGGTTATAGGAACTCCTCAAAATAACTTGTCCTTTGGGAAAGGAGGCTGCTTTGCCAGTCTGGCAGTGGCAAATGTGAAATGAGATTATAGTAAAACGCCAGGGAAAACCCAGGGTGTTTGGTTTGAAATAAAATTGAATAATAGTAGGCCGGGCATGTTGGCTCACACCTGTAATCCCAGCACTTTAGGAGGCCGAGGCAGGTGGATCACCTGAGGTCAGGAGTTTCAGACCAGCCTGGCCAACATGGTGAAACCCCATCTCTATTAAAAATACGAAAATTAGCTGGGTGTGGTGGCACACGTCTGTAGTCACAGCTCTTGGGGAGACTGAGGTGGGAGAATTGCTTGAACCCAGGAGGCAGAGGTTGCAGTGAGCTGAGATCATGCCACTGCACTCCAGCCTGGGCCACAGAATGAGACCCTGTCTCAGAGAAAAAAAAAAAAAATCAACTATAATAATAAATTAATCTCTGCCTAAAAATTCAAGTTAAACTCCATCGAGCTCATGTAAGTAATTAAGTAATTGGAAACACCGGGCTCAATTGCATGTCCTGAATGTATTTTTTTTTTTTTTTTTTTGAGACGGAGTCTCTCTCTGTTGCCCAGACTGGAGTGCATTGGTGCAATCTCGGCTCACTGCAAGCCCTGCCTCCTGGGTTCAAGCCATTCTCCGGCCTCAGCCTCCTGAATAGCTGGGACTACAGGCACCCGCCACCATGCTCAGCTAATTTTTATTTTCAGTAGAGGCAGGGTTTCACCCTGTTAGCCAGGATGGTCTCTATCTCCTGACCTCGTGATCCACCCTCCTCGGCCTCCTAAAGTGCTGGATTATAGGTGTGAGCCACCACGCCTGCCCTCCTGAATGTGTTTTATTAACCTTAAAGAGACATATTTGTGGAATACAAAAACAGCATGGCGGCCTTGCCTATGCAGTGTGTCCATGTGGCAGTGATGGAGGAGTTGGAGGACAATGGAAACGTAGGAAGGGTGGAGAGGGTCTCACTATGATGCTGTACTTGTTCATGATAGTGCCTAAGTGCATATAAGAACTTATTCCAGAAACTTAACTTCAGATTTTCTTGTAAAACAGTTAAAAACTTAAAAAGAAAATGTTAGAAGGGCAACCCTACTTTTTAAAAAAATGTATTACCAGTTCTCAAATCTTGAGATAATTGTAGTAAATTAACAGAAACTGTTTTTGTAAAACAATCCAGAGTATTGAGAATAAATCCACATTAGTCACTTTCTGTAAAATAGAAGAAAACTTGAAAAATTGAGGACAGACAGGATAGTGAACCAGTGAGGTTACTGAAAACTCAATGACATGAAAGGTCTGTTCATCAGGGTGTGTTCCTGTCCTTGAGGAAGGAAAAAGTGTTCCTCTTTCGTCTAATCTCAGTAGTCCTGCTCTAGACCCCATCTTTACTTAATTTCTCTGGAACGTGACTCGAATCATGATCTCTGTGACAGAGGCTGCTAGTTGCCAAGCCAATATCAATTTTCCTCATCTTTCTAAGGAGAAGAATTGATTCTGTCCCAGGAGGCAATGTGTTCAACTAGAAGACCTCATTTACTAGTCTACCTTGAGATTAGAGATAGCCAATGAGAGTAATTGTAACTTATTGGGTAGAGTTTGTGGGAAGCATTTTAAGAGGCAACATATCTGAAAAACACATTTCTGTCCTTCTCTTTTTCTTCTCTCTGGCTGGGGAGCTAGATGTTAGACTAGGATGCTAGCACACCTTGATGAAAAGACCTTTTATGTCACTGAGTTTTCAATGACCTCAGTGGTTCACTGTCCTGTCTGTCCTCAATTTTTCAAGTTTTCTTCTATTTTACAGAAAGTGACTGGATCTCCAGCAGCCATTTTTGATGATTAGGGAAACTTAAAGATGGAAGATGTGCTAATGATGGAGAAATGGCAAGATGGAAGAGGCCTGGGTCTCTGACGACCATAGAGCAGCCAAACCTTTGTCTATGCTGATCATGTCTGAATCCCCAGGATATACAACAGTGTCAGTTACATAAGAGGTGCTCATGAATTTTTGAATGGATCAATAAATAAATGATGTGTGTTCACCTGGACCTCCTCCAAATGCCTGCAGCTGGTTCTGCTCCATCCTGTATATTTGATGATCTTTACTTTCCAGTTCTACCAGTATCTCCTTGAATGTACTTTTGTGTCTTAATTTTGATGCAACTTTGAACTTCTTTACGTCACTGTCCTTTTACCACCTGGAAAACTCTATCTGCCTGGACTTACACTTTTACTTAAATGACATATAGTTTTAGAAAAAACAAGGCTTCATAGGAAGGGCCATCATAATTTTATTTATTTCTACAATGGAAAAAAAGTTAGATACTCTGGACTTTAGAACAATTTTCAAATGTACAAATAAATTTATTTTTCAGAAAAAGTGTCTGATTAGTTTCCATTTTCTACTGAAATTCAAAGTAGGAAGAAGAGATTTAGAGGGCTTTGAAAATAAGTGCTAACTGTATCACTTTCATCTGATGCTAGAACCATTTCATTTGGCTGTAACTTTGGTCCTACCTATCAGCTACTCTTTCAATACGGGAGCAAAACCAACATAACCAATACATCTGATTCTCAAATGTGTGCCTTGCTTCGTAGACAGATTACAAAGAAATGACATTCATTGGACATTTTATTCAGGATGTATCTGAAATATTTTAAGTATGTAGCCATAGTAAAAAGCATTAATATATTTATTCAAGAAGTTGATTAGGCACCTACTACACGTGAGTCTCTGGGAGTGGGTGCTGGGTTTAGAGTGGTAAATTAATCACATATGGTCCCTATCTTCATGGATCTTACAGTCTATTGGAAGACTTATACATTAAATAATCACACACAGGTACATGTTAGTTACAAACTGTGATAAGTACTATAAGTGAAGAGAACAGGGTGCTATCAAAGGGAAAAACCAGGGGAATCTAGTTTATATTTGTTCATCAGAAAAGGCCTCTCTGATATGGAAATTAAGACTTGAAAGGTGAGAAATATTTAGTGAGGAAAATGATTCAGGGAAGTGTATTCCTGACAAAGGAAAGAATGTGCAAATATGCTAGGCAGAAACAGTTCACGAGCATTTAAGGAACTCAAAGCATCCCTGGGGCATAGAAAGCCAGAAGAATGCCTGCTGCAGTTAGGCAGGAGACGCAGGCAGGACCAGATCATGCAAGGCTCTGGGTACCCTACTGTATCAGTGGTCTACTTCTGTGTAACAAACCATCCTAAAACGTAGTGGTTTAAAAGAACAGCCTGGCCAGGCACCGTGGCTCATGCCTGTAATCCCAGCACTTTGGGAGGCTGAGGTGGGCAGATCACCTGAGGTTGGGTGTTCAAGACAAGCCTGACTAACATGGAGAAACCCAGTCTCTACTAAAAATACAAAATTAGCCAAGTATGGTGGTGGGCACCTGTAATCCCAGCTACTTGGGAGGCTGAGGCAGGAGAATCGCTTGAACCCAGGAGGCAGAGGTTGCAGTGAGCCAAGATTGTGCCATTGCACTCTAGCCTGGACAACAAGAGGGAACCTTAGTCTCAAAAAAAAAAAAAAAAAAAAAAAAAACCACAACAACCCTTTATTGCCCATGATTCCATAGGTCAGCACTTCAGGCTGAGTTCAGCTGGGTGGTTTTCTCCTGGTCTCACCTAGGCCTACTCAAACAGTTGCAGTCAGCTGGTGACTGTAATAGCCAGTGGTCCAAGATGGCCTCCTTCCACCTGGCAGTTGGTGCCAGCTATGGGCAAGGCCTCCTTCTCCATGTTGTCTTTCATTCCCCTAGGAGGATAGCCTGGGCTTCTTGACATGGCAAATTCAGGGCAGCAAGAGAGCAGATCAAAAGCTACAAGGCCTCTTGAGGCCTTCCTTGGAAGTTATACAATGCTACTTCCACCTTATTCTATTAGCTGAAAAATGTCACAGGGCCAGTTCAGATTCAAGATATGGGGAAATAGATTATAATTCCTGATGGAAGGAGCTGCAAAGCATCTATGACCATTTTTAATCCCTTATACTTAAGATGTATAGATTTTAGGCTGGGCATGGTAGCTCATGCCTATAATCCCAGAACTGTGGGAGGCCAAGGCAGGCAGATTGTTTGAGCTCCGGAGTTCAAGACCAGCCTGGGCAACATGGAGAAACTCTGTCTCTACAAAAAAATACAAAGATTAGCTGGGCATGGTGGCATGTGCCTGTAGTCCCAGCTACTTAGGGGGCTGAGGTGGGAGGATCACTTGAATATAAAAGGTTGATGCTACAGTGAACCATGTTTTGGCCACTGCACTCCAGCAAGACCCTGTCTCAAAAAATACATAGATTTTATTTGGAGTATAAGGAAAAGCAATTACAAGCCTTTAGATAATGGAGTGGTGTCATCTGGTATATGTGGGGTGTTGCCTCTTCCTCCCTTCCTCCCCACTCTTGTCCCAGCTTTTGAATTTAAGAAGCCTAGATAATTAGGGAAGTGGAAAGGACTCATGATATAGGCTATAGCTTTGAGGAAATACATGATATCTAAAAGTGAGGTCATCCTGGTGGGAGAGCAACGAGAACTTGGGTGCTTATGGTTTACTTGGAATGGAATATTGAGTTTGCTCTCTCTGGAGGTCCAACAGGAATTGTAGTAGGCAATATCAAAATTATTATATACAGTTATAGGATAACTCAGTAGGAACCTGTGTTGTGCTAAAACCCCAAACAGTATGCTGGCATCTCAGCAGATACCAGCATGGATAGATGATAGACAAAAGTCAGGTACTCACATACCCCAATCTTTCTCCTAGATAGTCATCCAGAATTAGATGCACCCTCAGGGGCAAGGGAGTAGGGAATGCTTGAATATGAAGGATGGAACTCAATGCTTGAACTCGATATGAAGAATGGAACTCAAAGTAGAAACTGAGTTTATATTTTGTTGTTTGGCAAGCATATGTATACATATCTCTTGTTTATATAACAACAAGATAAATTACTAGATCATAGCATATGTATATATCAGCTTTAGTACATGGGCCAAATTATTTCACAAAGTGATGCTAATTTATACTCTTACCAGCAATTAATGAGAATTTCTGTTTTTTTTTTTGTTTTTTTTTTTCTTTTTTTTTTTTTTTTGAGATGGAGTCTTGCTCTGTTGCTCAGGCTGTAGTGCAGTGGTGCAATCTTGGCTCACAGCAAGCTCCATCTCCTGGGTTCACACCATTCTCCTACCTCAGCCTCCCAAGTAGCTGGGACTACAGGCACCTGCCACCACACCTGGCTAATTTCTTTTTTGCATTTTTAGTAGAGATGGGGTTTCACCGTGTTAGCCAGGATCTCTTGACCTCGTGATCCACCCACCTCAGCCTCCCAAAGTGCTGGGATTACGGATGTGAGCCACTGCGCCCAGTCAATTAATGAGAATTTCATTTGTTTTCCCATATTTACTAATACTTGCTATTGTCAGAGTTTTAAATTTTAGTTATTTTATAAGGTATGCACGTGTTACTTATTGTGTTTTTATATTTAGGATAATTAGCTCTTCTTATTGCATTGATCCCTTTATCATTATGTAATGCCCTTCTTTGTCTCTTTTGATCTTTGCTGGTTTAAAGTCTGTTTTATCAGAGATTAGGATTGCAACCCGTGGTATTTTTTGCTTTCCATTTGCTTGGTAAATCTTCCTCCATTCCTTTATTTTGAGCCTGTGCATTTCTTTGCACATGAGATAGGTCTCCTGAATACAGCACACTGATGGGTCTTGACTCTTTATCCAATTTGCCAGTCTGTATCTTTTAATTGGGGGCATTTAGCCCATTTACATTTAAGGCTAATATTGTTATGTGTGAATTTGATCCTGTCATTATGATGCTAGCTGGTTATTTTGCCCATTAATTGATGCAGTTTCTTCATAACATTATTGGTCTTTACAATTTGGTATGTTTTTGCAGTGGCTGGTACCATTTGTTGTTTTCCATATTTAGTGCTCCCTTCAGGAGCTCTTGTAAGGCAGGCCTGGTGGTGACAAAATCTCTCAGAATTTGCTTGTCTGTAAAGAATTTTATTTATCCTTCACTTATGAAACTTAGTTTGGCTGGATATGAAATTCTGGGTTGAAAATTATTTTCTTTAAGAATGTTGAATATTAGCCCCCATTCTTTTCTGGCTTGTAGAGTTTCTGCAGAGCAACCCACTGTTAGTCTGATGGGCTTCCCTTTGTGGGTAACCCAACCTTTCTCTCTGGCTGCCCTTAACATTTTTTCCTTCATTTCAACTTTGGTGAATCTGACGATTATATGTCTTGGGGTGCTCTTCTCGAGAAGTATCTGTATGGTGTTCTCTGTATTTCCTGAATTTGAATGTTGGCCTGCCTTGCTAGTTTGGGGAAGTTCTCCTGGATAATATCCTCAAGAGTGTTTTCCAGCTTGGTTCCATTCTCCCCGTCACTTTCTGATACACCAATCAAACATAGATTTGGTCTTTTCACATAGTCTCATACTTCTTGGAGGCTTTGTTCATTTCTTTTCACTCTTTTTTCTGTAGTCTTGTCTTCTCACTTTATTTCATTGAGTTGATCTTCAGTCTCTGATATCCTTTCTTCCACTTGATTGATTCAGCTATTGATGCTTGTGTATGCTTCTTGAAGTTCTCATGCTGCATTCTTCAGCTCCATCAGGTCGTTTATGTTCTTCTCTAAGCTAGTTATTCTGGTTAGCAATTTGCCTAACCTTTTTTCCGGGTTCTTAGCTTCCTTGCATTGGGTTAGAACATGCTTCTTTAGCTCAGAGGAATTTGTTATTACCCATCTTCTGAAGCCTACTTCTGTCAATTGAAACTCATTCTCCACCCAGTTTTGTTCCCTTCCTGGCAAGGAGTTGTGATCCTTTAGAGGAGAAGAGGCATTCTGGTTTTTGGAATTTTTAGCCTTTCTGCACTGGTTTCTTCTCCCCGTCTTCATGGATTTATTTACCTTTGGTCTTTGGTGTTGGTGATGTTGATACTATTCCTTTCTGTTTGTTAGTTTTCCTTCTAACAGTGAGGCCCCTCTGCAGAAGGTCTGCTGGAGTTTGCAGGATGTCTATTCCAGACCCTGTTTGCCTGGGTATCACCAGCAGAGGCTCAGTAGGAAATACAGGAATCACCTGCCTTCTGCATCGATCTCACTGGGAGCTGCAGGCTGGAGCTGTTCCTGTTCAGCCATCTTACCAGCTACTAGCTCTATTCATTGTGTTTTTAATTTGCATTTCCCTGATGATTAATGTGGTTGAGCATCTTTTCATGTGTTAAGAGGCCATTTGTTTATTTTATTCTGTGGTATGCATGTTCAAGTCTTGTGCTCATTTCTCTATAGGGCTCTCTTTCTTTTTCTTTTTTCTTTTTTTTCCGATGGAGTCTTGCTCTGTCACCCAAGCTAGAGTGCAGTGGCCCGATCTTGGCTCACTGCAAGCTCCACCTCCTGGGTTCATGCCATTCTCCTGCCTCCACCTCCGGAGTAGGTGGGACTACAGGCTCCCGCCACCACGCCTGGCTAATTGTTTTGTATTTTTAGTAGAGACGGGGTTTCACTGTATTAGCCAGGGTGGTCTCAATCTCCTGACCTTGTGATCCACCCGCCTTGGCCTCCCAAAGTGCTGGGATTACAGGTGTGAGCCACCATGCCCAGCCTCTTTCTTTTTCTTACAGATTTGCAGAAACACTATAAATTCTGGACACAAGACTATACACACACATAGCCAGCCGTACATATTTATGGCTTACTTTACCACAATTTTAATGGTATCATTGAAAGAAATGAAGTTCTTATTTCATTGTATTTTAATAGATCACTCTCTTATTTTTATTATTAGAGCTTTGTACATCTTCAAGATTCTCTTAGGTATTCTTGGTCCTTTGCATCTCCATATACATTTTTATTGTTTGTTTGTTTTTGTCTTTTGCATCTCCATATACATTTTACTGTTAGCTTGTCAACTTCCATAAAAAGCCTGCTGATGTTGGGATTGTTCTGAATCCAAATTTTAGGAAGATCTCTCTTACATAATCACATTTAGGTTTAGATCTAAACGATTGGAAGGAGCTAGTTGTGTAAGGAGTGTGTAGGGTGGGGAAATGGAGAGTTTTCTAGAGCAAAGAGAACACTATGTGCAAAGACCCAAGGTATAAAAAAGCACAGCAAAGTCAAGAAATTGAAAGGTTGTTGATATGGCAGAAGGAAAGGGATTGAGGTGAGACTGGCATGCGGATCAAAGCCCAGATCCTACAGTCTTGATGCTGTTGTGAGCAGTTTAGATAAATAATGATCAGCAGAAACTTAGAAACTGTCACTCTGCTTTACTTGCTTGCTATTAAAATGTTTTTTGTTGAAACAAGATTTGGCCTTGACAGTTATTCAACACTTTTTTCTTAAAGGCTGTTTATTTTGAAAAGCCCTGGAAATTTACAAAGTTATAATTTGATTCTCTTTGACTGAAAACAAAAGTGTAATATAAGTTTTGTTAGATTCTTTGACTCACATTTGTGCTGAATACTTCCATGCATACTTTCTGCATCCATTTGACTCCCACAATTCCCTGTATTGGAACTCAGCATGCTAAAACATTTCTTTGAAAACAAAGCAAAAATGTTCCCCACATGACTCAGTATATGTTCACTTCATGCCTACTTTTATTTGTCTTTGTTCACCAAGAAGAGTCACAAAAGAGATGAGTCAACTGTAAGTGCAGGAGTGTGAATCTGTGCTCATTATCCTCAAGCATCCATGGAAGCACTTGTAGCTTAGAACTCTTATCAAAAGATCCTTTGTAATTTCAAGGGCAGCACTAACATCCACAATGACTATATGTTTTTGAATGCTTCAAAGAATCTTTGCTATTCTCTAGAAAGAATGCAGCTGCCTTAGCAATTGCAACACCACTCCATGTATAAAACACTTTGCAAGCTGGTTCAAGCTGTTATATTCATGTCAAATTGGGTAACCTTTACAATAGTACTTTATATCAGAGCAATTGCATATGGTTCTAGAAAGTAAGTCCTTGTACTTTGACTTGATACCATAAAAATGCAGTTCAATAAATAGCTAAGTACCACTCTGAGCAAGTTAGATTGTTAGATCCTTCTGAGGATGCAAAGATAACCAAGGCTGAAAAACAAGCATCGAGGACCCTATCTATTCCAGAGTGAGGGGGGGTGGGGGTCAGGTGCTCTTAAAGAAAACAATGTGGGGTAAAAAGAGAGGACATAAAAGAGTAACATGCAAGTAAGGGAGGATTTACCAAGCACAAGTGAGCTATGCATCAAATAATGGTGTCATTTTTTATTTTCCTAGCTCTGCTTGGCCTTGGTAGCCCTGGCCTCATCAACAGGTGTGGTCTGAAAAATTCTTGTCACCTGAAGTCAATCACTTAGTAGGCAGAGACCAATTTCTTTACAGTGCATAGTTACTCTTGGATCTAAGCTCCACATAGAACTCCTGAGCCCTGGATAGGGGCTAGCCTCTTTTCTAAGGGTATGACTGTGCTCCCCAAATACTTAGTTACTGTCTGGGCTCTGTGATAAATGGGATGGGTCCCTGGGACTCCCGTGTTTCCTCTTGTGTTAGGCTGTTCTTGCATTGCTGTAAAGCAATACTAGTCGGGTGCAGTGGCTTACGCTTGTAATCCCCGCACTTTGGGAGGCCAAGGTGGGCAGATCACCTGAGGTCAGGAGTTTGAGACCAGCCCGGCCAACATGGGGAAACCCCGTCTCTACTAAAAATACAAAAATTAGCCAGGCGGGGTGGTGCAGGCCTGTAATCCCAGCTACTCAGGAGGCTGAGGCATGAGAATTGCTTGAACCCAGGAGGTAGACGTTGCAGTGAGCCAAAATAGCGCCACTGCACTCCAGCCAGGGCAACAGAGCAAGACTCTGTCTCAAAAAAAAAAAAAAAAAAAAAGGCCAAGATGGGCAGATCATGAGGTCAGGAGATCGAGACCATCGTGGCTAACACGGTGAAACCCCGTCTCTACTAAAAAATACAAAAAACTGGCCGGGCGAGGTGGCAGGCGCCTATAGTCCCAGCTACTCGGAAGGCTGAGGCAGGAGAATGGCGTGAACCTGGGAGACAGAGCTTGCAGTGAGCTGAGATCCGGCCACTGCACTCCAGCTTGGGTGACAGAGCGAGACTCCGTCTTAAAAAAAATACAATAACTTACTAGCACTTTGGGAGGCCAAGGCAGGCAGATTGCTTGAGCTCAGGAGTTAGAGACCAGCCTAGGCAGCATGGTGAAACCCTGTATCTGCAAAAAATGCAAAAATTAGCTGGGCGTGGTGGTGCATGCCCGTAGGTCCAGCTACTTATGGAGATTGAGGCATGAGGAACGCTTGAGCGCAGGAGGTCAAGGCTGCAGTAAGCTGTGTTTGCACTACTGCACTCCAGTCTGGGTGACAAAGTAAGACCCTGTCTCAAAAAAAAAAAAAAAAAAAAAAGTACTGGAGACTGGGTAATTTATAAGAAAATATATTTAATTGGCTCATGTGTCTGCAGGCTATACAAGAAGCATGGTGCCAGCATCTGCTTCTGGGGAGGCCTCAGGAAGCTTTTACTCATGGCAGAAGGCGAAGTAAGAGCAGCATTTCACATGGCAAAAGCAGAAGCAAGATGGGGGATAGGTGCCACACGTTTAAATGACTGAGTCTTGTGAAAACTCGCTCACTACAGTGAGGACAGCACCAAGCCACGAGGGATCTGTCCCCATGACCCAAACACCTCCTACCAGGCCCGCCTCCAACACTGGGGGCTCCCCTCAACATTTAGAGGGGACATCCAAACTATATCACCTCCCACTTGATTTCTGAATGCATTTCTGCCAAGGGGCTCACCCACTGCAGCCCAACTGCCAGGCCCAGGGCCTGTGAGTAGTGGTGCTGGCATATCCTGCATGGGTGGCCAAACTTCTATGGACACGTACATGCATGCATGGTAGGCATACTTCCTTGCAATGGAGCTAATATGGCAGCTTTGTTTGTCCATTAGCTCTAGACCCACCAGGTTCTACTTCTCTTTCCCTTCCTTAAGCAGTCTTGTTGAAGGCTTCTTGTTTCTGGTTTACACAAGGACAGAAAAGCTTAAGTTGTGTGTAAGGGAAGGGACCATTGGCCAGTTTTGGTTGAATGTAGAGGGAATGAAATAAATTGTGGCAATAACTCTGGAATGATCTGTTGGGATTGTTTAGCAGCAAAGGGGAGTGATACAACTGGAACTATAATTTAGCACTGATTGATACATAATGGGTAGTGCAGTCAAGGTTACACAATATACTAATGTGTAAAAAAAAGAGCAAACATTCTTTATTTTCTGGAACTGATTGAATTTTGCTCTCAAATCTTTCTTAATGGTAGAAAGGGGAGGGGACACTTAAACTTGCCAATTAAAGGGTCTATTCATCTCAACAAATCTTTTTAAGATGATCATATTCTGTTTTAGAAAAACATTCAGCTAAATTCATACTTTAAACTTCCTCTCTGGGCTATTCATCCTTTTCTCCAAAATAGTGTCTGGATATAGGAACTCTTTGTCTTCATGGCCACGACGTGTGGTAGTTTCACCTGTTAGTCCTTACGCTGACCTCTAGGTCTTCACTGGGCTTGTTTGAGATGTCTCTTGCTGGCTGACCTGTTGAAATCTGCAACTGGTTAAACTATTGGTCTATTCTCTTGAAATGTTTAAACCCTTATGATTCTTAAAATTTCTCTCATCCTATAATTCCACTGACTTGGCCCCATACTGAGTTTCCCTTGCATTATAGTTTCTTAGAGCCTTAGCCACACTTCTATTATCCTGCCTCTGGTTTGGTAGAATACATATCTATAGTGATTGGCAGAATGCTAACATTGTGTCTGATCCAGTGGATTATGGTCTATTATGAAACGGAGAGTCAAGAGGTAAGGATCTCTCTGCCGTTACCAATGCAGCTTGCAAATCCGAAGCAATAATATGGTCCTCAAGGAACTGCAGATACTATACCCAGCAAATACAAAATACTGGGACGTTGTTTCCTATTACTTTCCCTTTTAATTTCTCAATTCAGAACTTGCAGAATATGAATGGATCTTGGAGAATAACAATGGATGTTCACAAACGTAGTAATGTGGTGACCCTAAATACTACTGCTCTTCCAGAATTGGTCTTCTTCTACAGAAAAACAATGCTCTAAAACATGTCTGCTATGCAGTTATTGATACGGTTAATTTTTTTTTCCTTATTCTAACCAATAGGACTCACTTGCTTCATCTGACCTGGTGAGAAAGATCCCTTTACTAGCCTGTCTCTAGGATACATTAGTTTGCAGATTCTGTGCCACTTTTTAGTTTTCAGGGATGTTTTTGGCCTCACAGTACCATATGGCACCATGCTGCTATGCTATATTGATGACTTCTTCATGATAGGACTGAAAAGCAGGACGTGGTTGGTACTCTATATATCTTGGTAAAGGATATATATGGCAAGGTAGGAGGTAAGCTCCAGAAAATATACCAGAACCTAATGCCTCTAGTATCCCAGTTATCTAGGAGATATCCTGGGATTCCCCTTCCAAAATGAAGAAAGATGAATATAAATTGCCACATCAGTTAGTTCTCTGTCAGTGAGGAAAAGCTTGGTAGTGTGGGTGTGTGCGTCTCTGACCCAGCCAGGTGTTCTTCATGTCCAAACTTGGTGGTGACAGCAGTAGCAAACAACTCTGAGTGTCCCTCTGTTCCTGCCAATTTGATGCTACACCCTGGAAAGACCAGCTAGCCTCTGGGTTCCCCGATGGAAAGCCAACGATGGTGAGATATTCCATCATGGAGGGGCTGTCAATTTTTCTTTTTTTTTCTTTTTTCTTTTTTTTTTTTTTTTGAGACAGAGTCTTGCTCTGTCACCCAGGCTGGAGTACAATGGCGTGATCTCAGCTCACTGCAACCTCCACCTCGCGGGTTCTATTGATTCTCCTGCCTCAGCCTCCCTAGTAGCTGGGATTACAGGTTCCCACCATCATGCCTGGCTAATTTTTGTATTTTTTAGTACAGACATGGTTTCACCATGTTGATCAGGCTGGTCTCGAACTCCTGACCTCAGGTGATCCACCCGCCTCAGTCTCCCAAAGTGGTGGGATTACAGGCATGAGCCACCGCACCTGGCCGGGGCTGTCAATTTATCCTTACTATAGTAGGTAATGATTCTGGATTTATATTTGTCTTTTTGGTTTCTGCCATAGATCTACAAAATGCTTCCTATATATTCTTGGAGTCCCACAAAGCACTGCTTTTGGTCCAGGAACTCACTGTATAGAAAAAGATATAAAGCTGATGTCCATAAGGTTCATTGGTCTTATGTACCCATCTCTTAGAAGCCCCTGGCCTTGCAGAACAGTGGAAAAGCCTATTGAAAACTTTGTTAAAATCACAGCTGGAAGATATTACCTTTCAGAGTTATTGTTTGTCCAGCCTGATGCAGCATATACTATGAATCAGTGAATGGTACTATTCTTCCAGAACCAGAAGACATAGGCAGGTGTACAAGGGATGTGAATTGAAGTTGTTCCTTACATGAAGCTCTTACAAAAGTCTTTTATCTAATCTCTGCAAGTCTGGGCTCAGCTGATTTAGAGAGTTCAGATCCCAAGAAAGATGTGCATCCACCAGCAGACACAATAATGTTTCCACTGAGTTGAAAACTGAGCCTCTCACCTGCCTATCTGGACTCTTTGTACTGCTAGGTGAACTGGCAAAAAAGGGACTGGTTGGGGTGAAAGGCTTTCATTTTCAGTTGAAAATATGGTTTTGCTCTAATATAGAAGCTAATAGGAATATTGAGAAGTAAATGGAGGGAACACGAAGGATCCCTTGGAAACCTTGTAAAACTACCATCCCCAGATGAAAAGTAGAGAAAACTTCAGCAACTCTATGTGGCGAGGACTAGCAGAGGTCTCAAATTCTTCAGGAATAGAAGTTTGGGTAAAGTCCCTCAACTGAGTGGAGTACTGGCATGAAAAGACTGGCTGACATAAACATGTAATAAATTGCAGCTGTGGCCCAGATCACTTGTCAGGGAACCTCTTTTCTATTTCTTTCATTGATGTATACTTTAACTATTATTACTGTTTTCTTTCCTCTCCCTTCTCCTACTATGTTTTGATGTTGATTTTACAACTTAGTCCATAGGTCCTGAAAACCAAAATAGAAAACTGGTGACAACTGGAGGAGGAATGGACAGAACATAGAAACTCTGGATTTGGTGTTGAATACAGGGACAGACACAAGCTATATTTTTCCTCCATCTGACAAAGGGGATTGATTGTGTTAGTCCATTTTCACACTACTATAAAGAAACACCTGAGACTGAGTCATTTATAAAGGAAGGAGGTTTAATTGACTCACAGTTCCACATGGCTGGGAAGGCCTCAGGAAACTTACAATCATGGTAGAAGGCGAAGGAGAAGCAAAGACCTTTGTGTGGTGGCAGGAGAGAGAATATTGAAGGAGGAGCTTCCAAACACTTACAAAAGCATCATATCTCATGAGAACTCACTCACTATCATGGGAACACCGTGGGGGAAACTGCCTCCATGATCCAAATCACCTCCCTCCCTCAACACATGGGGATTACAGCTCTCTTCCTTAACAGGTGGGGTTTACAATTCGAGATGAGATTTGGGTGGGGACAAAGAGCCAAACCATATCAGGGATAGTGCATTTTTGTACAGGGGTAGATTAGCATTATATTAGGTAGGAATGTTTATTATTTATTTATTTTTGAATAAATGAATTGGGAATGAAAACATAAGAATGTTGGGCAGTCGAAGGTGGGAGAGTAAGCTGGTCATACATTGTGTTTTTGGCTGTCTAGCCATTCAGCACCCTTCTCATTTGGTGGAGGTTAGTATTGGGTTAATCTTGGTGAGGGTAGTACCCTGTTTCTCATTAAAGGGGCTGAGGGATAGCTCTTCCTTCCTGTACCATGAAGGCTGGTATGCAACATTGTCACCTGGCTCAACCAATCAGAAGCCTGCATCTCAATATGGACTCCTGAATAAGCGTGGGAAAGATGAGGTGATGGCCAGAATGCATTTGCAGAAGGGTGTTTCATATTGTAGTTATTTAAAAAATATGGACCAATGCAAGTAGTCTAGAAACCTATTTAATAACTCATATAAGATTATTCTATAGATTTTACATATTGGGAATATTTTTTGGTTGCCTTTCTCTTTAAAAACAACTATGATACCCCAATTTGCAGTATGTTGTACTCAAAATGATTATAGAATATTAATGATGTATTGCTATGTTTTTCCCTCATTTATACCTAGCCCCTAATCTGACACACTGTAAGTGCCTAATAAATGTTTGTATGAATGGATTTCAGGAGAAAGGAAATATGGTATGTCAATTAAAAAACCTATTCTGTTGCATTCTTTGATAAAATTTCTAGTAATATAAAATATTGGCTATTTTATTTCAGCTTTACATATGTATTAGTAGTGTTATCACCTTTATATTAACCTTTGCTTATTTCTACAACCATACCCCTTACTTGTTACTAATATTTTACTTTTCTGATTTGCCTGGTAGTTCCAATAAAAGTAATCATTTTTCTCCAGTTTCAAGATTAAACTGATGAAATTTCCTGTTGGAAATTTTTGAAACATGGATGACCCTGTGATACTACACTTTGACAAAACCATCACTAATTTGGAATCATCACTGGCGTGTCATTCTTGGTTGGTGTCATCAAGGGCTTTGAGGTTCACAGTTCATTGTCTTCAAAATTCTATGGGATAGAATTACAAAAATATTATAATGTAAAGAGTCAGAGCTGTGATCTGATTGACTATCCCCATCACCTCTCTGGAGACCTGCTTTCTTAGAAATGTAGAAGTATGCTATGTACAACCACAGTGTGTCAATCAGAGAAAGTAAAAGGAACAAGAAGCAAGAATTGCAGTAGCTTTCTAAATCCCACTCATTTATAAAGTTTAAATATTTTCCTTTTGGAAAAAATGCTAAGATGCTAATTGTGGAAGGTGCTTTTCATGGCATATACAACCTAGTTGGCATCTTCTGGGACTATAAGAATACTATTAGTATAGAACCTTGACATGATAAATATTTAAAATGTGATTTCCCATCGTAAGATTAGTCAATATATCTGGAAACAGATACATGACTTGATTAGGAAGCTTATAGTTTTTTTCCTTCTTTTTGTGTTATGCTTTATTTTAAAGGGGATTTTGCAGACTTTTCTCATAAAGAATTGCTGGTAATTTTAGTGCCAATATTTGGCTGAAAGAAACAGCACATTTTTTTCTCATCCTACCTCATGTCTAGCGCACATTTTACAAAGGTACCTGAGGGTTGAAGAGATTGGTAAAAAGCCAATAAACTTCATGACATGAATACACTTTTCCCAACAAAAGAAGTGATTGTCATGAAGCTAAAGCAATTTAATTCCAATCATGGAATTTGTTATTGAGCTGCTCCCTGATAACAGACGGCAACATTTGTAACAGGATTGGCAGGAAAGGAGCCAGTAGAAACCACTTCTGACTATCTGCAGTTACCTAGTAGATTCCTATTAAATTACTGCAGCTTATCTGCAAAATTTAAGCTTTCTTTTTAAAAGTGGGCAAGAGGAAAAAAGAACCAGTTAGAAGGAAAATGAAAGCTCCTGCAAGATCAGCCTTCAAATCTGAGAGGCACAGAGAGTCCATTGAAGGATTAAAGATGACCTTCTCTGAGGACACGTTCCTGTTCTCCTACACTCTGTCACACTGCCCCTGCAGAGGCAGAAGCAAGTCACAAGGTCCAGGTAATTCAAGTGCTGGGATGTAATGCTTTCATGGAATCATGCATAAAACCCCACTTGCTGACACTCAGGCCTCTGGGCTGAGTTGAGGGTCAGCACTTAAACTTACTTTCCTTTAGTTCTAGCTTTGTCCCTCTAGCTAGCTGCAGATCAATTTCTAAGAAGACTTGTTGTAAGGATCAGATATAAGGTACCTAGCACAGTGCTTGGAATCAGCAAAGTTTTGATAAATGATGATGATGACGATGATGAAGAGAAGGAAAAGGAGGAGGATTAAAAGAAGAAGGCATTGGCTAGAGTTAGCTTTTCCCTAAACTTTGAATGAACCCAACTCACAACCCAGATGAAGGTATTTTCTTCTTGGCACTGGATTAGACATTACAATACACCTTCTTGTTTTTATAAGAAGATTTTACACACATGCATGCACACACACTCACACTTATCATTTCTGTCATTTCTAGCCTCACACCAAAGTTCTTAAAAACAAAGAATGACAGTCTTACAAAAAATTGAGGTATTACAAAACCTATTTGGATAATATCATTATAATTTTAAATTAGATTTTCTTCCTAAAAGAATGAGAGAGCATGCTATATTTTAGAGGAATTCAAACATCCTAAAAGAACAGAAAAACATGTAATGTAATTAACACATGACCTTGAACTTTGGCTATTTTCTGCCTCAATATATAAAATCAATAAACATTTTTGCAGGTGGAATGTTACAAAAATGTTAAGCCGTACATAAGTCAAGATGATTTCTAGTACTATCTTTTTCTGAGATGTCCTCAAATGAAGACACTAGCTCTATCCTGTGGGTGGAGAAATTGAGGCTCAAAAGAGTGCTGAACAAACCTACTTGGGAGCTCTGCAGGAAAAAGAATATACCTATATGATCATATTGCAAATTCAACTGAATTTTACTCTACTCATATTGTTGCTCATATCTCCATTAGTGCCTGCCAAATGGCATCATAAAGAATTGTTTTGTCTTCCACTGGACTGCAAGTTTTACAAATTGTCTATCAGTGCAGGAGGAGGGAGAGGGGCTGCATGACAAAACTGTAGTCATTTCATTATTATGTTTCCTGTACTTTCTCTGGGCTGGCAAATAGTGCTCAATGGATGGTTGATGAATAATTGAATAGATAATTGAATGGAAGATTCCCTGTGAGAGACTTGAAGATATATGGTTTTTGAAATAAAAAGCAACATGCATTGCTTTTTCATTTCTTTCCTCAATTATATAATCTGGTCTATGGTTGGCTTAGGTAAGGGTGGTAGCAGCCCACAGTGTGTCTTGTCTGGGTCATCTTGCAACCAAATTGCTCGTGCATCAGGTCTGAAGCAGGCAGTGAATGCTGTTTGAGAATAAATACCAACACTGCTGAAAGCCAAGAGGTACAATTGATGGGGGGAGGCTTTAAGGAAATTTAATAATAAAATTCAAATTTTCCATCAAGTTTATTGACTCCTTATAACTCAAGAAAATACCAATTTTCAAAAAGTTTTTCTTTGCAAATCTTATACTGACAGTTGAGAATATAGCCATAAAATTGATCATTAAGATTAGTGGGAGAATAAAATTTGCATGTAGGGTTATACTTTAGAACTTTTTAAATGAGTAATGTACTCACAGAGATAAGCTTTATTGCAGAAAAGTGATTAACAAGTTTATCGTCTGTAGAGCACACTTTGTTCCTACATGCTGAGGCTACTGGAAAATAAGATGGAAAAGACATTTGAAGCATGTTCTTTTTTCGCATTCCCTGATTACATCTTGTTTGCCTGAAATCCTTACACATGGATAAGATCATATCTGGAAATTTCCCCTTCTAGATTTTGAGATACACTATGTTCTTACAGTGTATATAGTTCTTAGACCTTAACTTATGCTCTAGTTATAGTTCGGGGAACTGTATAAGTTATTTTGAATAAGTTTATCTTCTTCAGACCCTTTGTAAACTGATATCAGCTGTAAATCACTGCAGACTATATTTCAGGACTAAAGAAAAATAAATAAAGGTCAAATATAGAATGTGTATAATTTTTCTCAAGTGTCACATTCTTTCAAGTCAGGTATCTGTGTAGAGGATTTCTCAGTGAAAATGAATTCTGAAGACATTTCTGTGATTCTGAATCCCCTTTATCAAATGAGTGCAAAATTTGTACTGTCTCCAAAAGTGGAAGAGCTAAATATCTATCAGGGTATGCTTCAAGGTAGAACCGTTTTGTGTAGAAAGGTATGACTGTTCCCTCTCAGAGCAGAGTATTAGAAATATGGCTGGTCCCCCTCGTTCTTGGGAGCAGTACTTGCTACTGCTTAACTTCCTTTGTGGAACGTTTTTTACACCATCAGATTTTCCACATGGTATTTCTTTATTGTCTCCCAGTGGCATAGCCATCTTGGAAGAAGATATAAGAGTCACAAAACAGAACCATGAGCCAAATTAATTCTATTAGGGCTCACTTTATGTAAGGTGACAACAAGCTAGGGGTAGAGGAAAAAACATCATCCTTGAGATTATTAAAAGGTCAAGAAATAACAGATGCTGATGAGGTTTTGGAGAAATAGGAACGCTTTCACATTGTTGGTGGGAGTATAAATTAGTTCAACCATTGTGGAAGACGGTGTGGTGATTCCTCAAAGACCTAGAGGCAGAAATACCATTTGACCCAGCAATCCCATTACTGGGTATATGCCCAAAGGAATATAAATCATTCTATTATAAAGATACATGCATGTATATGTTCATTGCAGCACTATTCACAATAGCAAAGACATGAAATCAACCCAAATGCCCATCAATAACAGAATGGATAAAGAAAATGGGGTATATATACACTATGGAATACTATGCAGCCATAAAAAGGAACAAGATCATGTCCTTTGTAGGGACATGAATGGAGCTGGAAGTTGTTATCAGAAAACCAAACACCACATGTTCTCACTTATAAGTGGGAGCTGAACGATGAGAACACACGGGCACAGGGAAAGGAACAATGCACACTGGGGCCTGTTGTAGGGGTGGGTTAGGGGAGGGAGAAAATCAGGAAGAACAGCTAATGGATGCTGGGCTTAGTACCTAGGTGGTGATGGGATGATCTGGGCAGTAAACCACCATGACACATGTTTACCTATGTAACGAACCTGCACAGGTACCCCTGAACTTAAAAGTTGAAAAAAAAATTAAAGTATCAGAGTTCTTCCCTAGTTTTGCCACCTGGAAACTTTGGGCAAGTCACTTAGACACTCTAAGACTGTTTCTCCATCTGCCCTTTCTACCCATTGGATTATCATGAATATTAAATGAGATAACCATATACAATTGCCTTGTGAAATACAAAAGATTGTATATGCGTAAGGTAATATTTTTCTCTCTAAGATATAGTGTATCTTATTTGGGACATATATTGAAAGACTACATAGGAATTTTTGTCAATCTAAAAACATTCAAAGTTTCCTCTTTTTGATACATCTACTTTACTTAAACAAGATTTCTTGGTGGTGTGGTTAGGACATTTTCAGAGTAGAACAAGAATGTTTTCATTTCTTTTAGGCTTTCGCAATCATCATGTGAGAAATATGTCCCCGGACCTGAGTCACAACCCTATAGAATTGGAAAAGGGGCTAAAAGACCTGGGTCTCTACCCAAATCTATCATTAACTGTATGTCTTTGGGTGGGTCCTAGCACCCATCTGAACCTATTTTCCAAACTATACTTAAAAAAAAAATTAGTGCTACCCAATTTGCTTATCTCACAGAATTATTGTGGAAAGCAAATGAGAAAATGTACATGAACCACTTAAAAAGCTTAATAAAACTCTGCTCAAACACAATACATTATTTCTGACATGACCAATAATAGTTTGATTATAGCTTTTCATTTTGGGGGCATTTTTCTCAAATGTACAGTTAAGTGGAACCATTACATTAATGTTTGCATATAAAGGCCAGCAGGCAATGGCACTGAATTATATAATATCTTCAGGGCAGTATCTACTCAAATGTAATTGGAATGCATTATGTCAAAGTATTGGAGGATGGACCATTAGCTGCTTGGTTATTATTGCTAAAAATAGCTTTCTCTGGATAAAAAATTATCTCTTGGGGTTGAAGTTCAATATCTTAAACAATCAGTTCCAAACTTTAAAACAGTTTGGTGTAGATAACTTAGCTGTTTTATACAACCTAAGATGAAATGAAAAAGGATCAATTCCTCAGAAAATACAGGCAGTTAATTTAAATAATTTCTCACTGTATTCCACCTATTAAAGTTTATAGCATTCGTTTAGTTGCCTGAATAACTGATTCAAACCACCATTCAAATGGCTCTTTAGGTTTCAGATTATTCAAACAGCCTATATTGATCCAATAAATCAGATACCTGGTGAGCAAACATCAAATTTTCTTTGTGCTGTGCTCATACCGCTTCAAAGGTGAATTGTATAACTGTCTATATAACTTCCAGAACAAAGAAAGTCTCCCAGAAAGAACAGCACATAAAGAAAATGTTGGCTGGGCACAATGGCTCGCTCCTATAATCCCAGCACTTTTGGATGCCGAGGCGGGTGGATCACCTGAGGTCAGGAGTTTGAGACCAGCCTGACCAACGTAGTGAAACCCCATCTCTACTAAATACAAAAAATTAGCTGGGCATGATGGTGGTGGGTGCCTGTAATTTCACCTACTTGGGAGGCTGAGGCAGGAGAATGGCTTGAACTGGGAGATGGAGGTTGCAGTGAGCCAAGATCATGCCACTGCATTCCAGCCTGGGCAACAAGAGGGAAACTCTGTCTCAAAAAAAAAAAGTTTATTCCCAAATATTCTAGACCTTTGACATTTTCATTTTAAGAAAAAAAAGTTAGTAAGTCAAAATTACATAGTCTTCTTTACACTGTGTGCTTCTAAAATAGTTTACTGTGAAAATGCCCTAAGGTAATAGGCTGACAGGTTCTGTTACTGAAAAAAGCTGTATTCTTATATGATAGTGAGCACCCTGCTATTTACTAATTTTCACTGGACTTTGTAGGAAAAAGCCACAAGCAGCATCAGAATGTTCTGAACTCTTAGCAGAGGAGCGAGTGGAATGTGAAGTAAACTGAAGGGCTCGTTTTGAATGTGGCGGTGTGTACCAGTTCAGTTCTCACAGAAGGAGTTCGTGATTTCCCTTCTTTTTTTTTTTTTTTGAGATGGAGTCTCACTCTGTCACCCAGGCTGAAGTGCAGTGGCATGATCTTGGCTCACTGCAACCTCTGCCTCCCGGGTTCAACCAATTCTCCTCTCTCAGCCTCCCGAGTATCTGGGACTACAGGCACCCACCACCACATCCGGCTAATTTTTGTATTTTTAGTAGAGATAGGGTTTCACCATATTGGTCAGGCTGGTCTTGAACTTCTGACCTCGGGTGATCCACCCACCTTGGCCTCCCAAAGTGCTGGGATTATAGGCGTGAGCCACCGCCCCCAGCCATGACCTCCCTTCTTATCAACCAGACCCTCTTTCCACTCTCTCTCCCTTGAATAGGCAAGCACCAGTCATAGAGACTCAATCCTCCCATCTGTGTCATCTTTGGTCACGAACAATGGTCAGCTAACCATTCACAAGCTGTACAGGCTTCAGAGAACAGAGTAGAACATGTTGGTGACAAAGTGGAACATTTGCTGAGTGCTAAAAAGAGTGTTCAATCAAGTTTAGCCTAAAGCTGCCTCCTTACATATTTAAGTTCAGTCTAAATGTTTCTCTGTCCATCATGAATTATAACAAGCAGAGGTGTAAACCGACCATTGCCCATACCTGTGCCAGTCACTGAATTTTGGGCAATCAAATGTAGCCAGTTGTTTGAACCGTGATTAAATAAGGCAAACGCTGAGCTGTAACCAATCCAGTGTTTCTGTACCTCACTACTGTTTTCTCTGTGTCCCTTTCCTTTTGCTGTCCGTAAATCTTCTATCACGTGGCTGCACTGGAGTCTCTCTGCATCTGCTGTGGTTCTGGGTGCCGCCCGATTCGCTTCTTGTCATTGCTCAATAAAACTCCTTTAAATTTAATTTGGCTGAAGTTTTTCTTTTTACTGAGAGTCAGGAAATCGACCCTGGCAGCCTGAGATAGGAATGTCTCAAACACAAAGCAGGTCATGGTTGCGAGGAAAGGCCTCATGCTGGCAATAATTGGCATCTGGGGGAGGAACAAACAAGCAAGGCTAAAAGCACTCTTTGGTCATGGCTATACATGAAAATCACAAAACTGAATGCATCTCTGACCACTTTGCAGGATAGAAAATGAGTACTTGGTTTGTCAAAGAATTGAGTAACTGGCGTTCACTCAATATATGGCCAAATCTGCTGATAAGCACTAAACTTGTCATCAAGTAGGTTTTCTTCTTTATTTTGAGACGGCTTTTTGCTCTGTTGGTCAGGCTGGGGTGCAGTGTCTCCATCTCAGCTCGCTGCAACCTCTGCCTCCCAGGTTCAAGTGATTCTCCTGCCTCAGCCTCCCAAGTAGCTGGGACTACAGGTGCGCGTCACCACACCCAGCTAATTTTTTTGTATTTTTATTGGAGATGGGGTTTCTCCATGTTGGCCAGGCTGGTCCCGAACTCCTGGCCTCAAGCAATCCACCTTTCTCGGCTTCCCAAAGTGCTGGGATTATAGGCGTGAACCACTGTGCCCAACCTGGGTTTTCGACTTATATCCCCAACTCTGAACTGCCAAAAAATAGAGACCATGTTTGAGCAATTCAGTGAGGCCGGAAAGTTGGCCACAAGAACTTTCCATATGATGGACACTAAGCAAGATCTGTTAGATGGATCCTTTCCCCGGATGGTGATTCTCAATTCTTGAAATGATTGAAATTGGAGGCTCTGAAGTGAAGAAGTATAATCTGAGTCATATTCTGTTACTTTCTTCCTTGTTTTTGTTTTGTTTTGTTTTTGGTCTTCACCTCGACAAGGGCTCACCAAAAGCAGAGCAGGAATTTAGTTACTTTATTTAGTTTGAGATAGTTGAAACCATACCTCTAGTTTAAAATACTCGTATTTATTAAAATCCTATGCCACTTACACCAAGTGAAACTTCATTATGGAATACCGCAGATGGCCTTTGGTCCCACTGGTCACCTTATTCAAGCTTCTGTCAGGGAAATTGTTTTGTCTTGTCCTGGGATTTCTATGACAAAACTTCTCCTAAAGCATTGCTTCTCGAACTTTCATGTGCATACGTATCTCCTGAGGCTTTTGTTAAAAGGAAGCTTGTAAGTCAGTAAGGATGGGTCTAAGAGTCTACTTCTCTAAGAAGCTTCTAGGGGATCATGCTGGTCCAAGAGTGTGCTTTATTTTATTTTTCTGAGATGGGTTCTCGCTCTGTCGCCTAAGCTGGAGTGCAGTGGCACAATCTTGGCTCGTGGCAACATCCACCTCCCAGGTTCAAGCAGTTCTCCCTGCCTCAGCCTCTGGAGTAGCTGGGATTACAGGCACCCGCCACCATGCCCAGCTAATTTTTTTATTTTTTAGTAGAGACAGGGTTTTGCCATGTTGGTCAAGCTGGTCTTAAACCCCTGAACTCAGGTGATCCACCCACCTCGGCCTCCCAGAGTGTTGGAATTACAAGTGTGAGCCACCACACCTGGCCCAAGAGTGTACTTTAAATATAATAGCAAGGCAATAAACTCTGACTGCTTTTCCCACCATTTACTCTACCTCATAGGAGGAAGACTGATTTATCTAATTGATGAGATAGCAAGAAAGTGACACTTATCCATGATTCTCCTGTGAAGGGAGCTATGGGAGCAGAAGCCACTTTTTGCATGTGGCCCACCTGTGCCTCCCTCTTCCTTTGCAGCTGCCCTGCCTAGGAGTGGTAGCTTTCATCTCCATCTGGCAGACCTCCCATGCAGTTTCTGTCTGTGGGTGTGGGAAACCTGCAGCTGGGCCTAGGGCAGAGTCAGGTGGAGAAAGTCGGTCCATTTGGTGAGGCTGCCCATTAGGAAGCCCCTTTGGCATCAAGTCTAAATAACTGTTCTTCATCCAGCTCCACCAGCAATAAAACTGATCTTTTGATCCTTCATTGGAATCTTGTATATGTTTCTCAGTTTGTTCTGAACCTGGTAGGGAGATAAGGGTAATTTGTCCTTTTAATTCCAATCCATACTGCTGAAACACCTGCCTTCTGATACAGGTGCTCCTTGTGGCCTCTGGGAGATGAGAGGGTAGATTATCTACTGTCAGGGATCTTTGGCTCCTTTTTCCCATCAGTGTCATGGAGAAGGCAAGGATGAGGGTTATTTTGTATAGGGTTTTTAAAAAGGGGTACACTACACAACTTTGTTGCTGGGATTGCTACATTGTCAGAACCTGTTGAGCTGGTTTAGGTTCTATTTAGAATACTGGAATTCAGATCAAAAGAGAGCCTGTTTGACCTATGGACTTTCTGGCAAAGCCATTGGGTTTGTGGCTTCTGTCTAGGGGAGAACAGGATGCTATTTATTATTATTTTTAGTGACAGAGTCTTGCTCTATCACCCAGGCTAGAGTGCAGTGGTACAATCATGACTCACTGCACCCTTGAACTGGGCACTAGTGATCCTTCCCCCTCAGCCTCTGGAGTAGCTACGACTACAGGAAGGCACCACTATGCCTGGCTTCTTTTTCATTTTTTGTAGAGATGGGGTCTTGCTGTGTTGCCATAGCTGGCCTCAAATTCCTAGCCTCAAGCGATCTTCCTGCTTCAGCCTCCCAAAGTGTTGGATTACAGGTGTGAGCCACCACTCCCGCTGCAGGAGGCTATTTTAAGGAGGTTAGGGGCTCCATAGGTTGGCTTCATCAGTCTTTGGTGAGTTGGGCCATAACAACAATGCCTCCGGTTTTATTTTGATCCCATTGGCTCTTCTCTTTGAATGCCTTGCAATGTGCAATTATTCCTTCTCCACCAGCTTGCAAGTTTGCCAGCCGCTTTACTTCACATGGTGATGTTGCTATTAACCCTTGTCTGACCAAAAGTCTAGACCTGAGGCAACCATCACTAATTGCTCAATTTTGTATTATCTTTTATGGGAATTATCTTGGCTTGAATGAGCTTGGAATGCAAGGATTTACGGAGTATTTGAAAGAGTATTGGCTATAGGATTAGAAAGACCAACATTCAGATATCAGCCCTGTCAATTCCTAGCTGGGTGCTTCAGAGTCTAGAGCGTATTTAACCTCTCTGAGCTCCCACTTACTTATCTAAAGGTGAGAAAAATGGCTAGGTTAAACGAGATAGCATAAATAAAGTGCTGGCCAAATAAATGATGGCCACTATTATTAATACTATGGCATATCATACTCAATCTTCACTTCTTGCTCTTCTGCATGCTTTCAGAGAGCATTATCTACAATATCTACTTTCTGCTATAATCGCCAGGATAACACACACATGCACACATCTTAATTCCATTTCCTACCAATTTTAATATTAACTTACAAAACTAAAGTCAATGTGCTTCAAAACATCACGTACACAATTTGGGATTCTCTGTTGTATTAAGAGTTCTGGTGTTCTCCTCCACTCTCCTGATCTTTGATGTAGGGTAAACATATGCAAGGTGTCTCTGAGGACTTAGCATTTGAGGTCAAGAGCAAGCCTATGAACTTGAATCTCAATAGGTAGCCGATTCAGATGAACGAACTCACTCACCAAGATCATTTGGATCCTTCCACATTGAAACAGAACAGACACTCAAGCTTGGTAATAGGATGTTACTTCTTATGATAGAAAACATGAGGGAGATACTAAGATCATTAAGGTGTGACCTGGCAGGTTTTATAGTAATATGCAAAGTAATGTGTTACAGTAAGCCACATCTTTCTTTTCCTTCTTTAAGCACACTTTATAAGGAAGTTACATATCCACTCTTCCAAACTCTTTATTTGTTTCAATTCCTTAGAGAGCATTTGGAAGGCATGGCACAAAAGCCAGCTAGTATTTACTTGTCTTCCAGATTCACGCCTCTTTAAAATGAGATATTACCATAATTGAGTACTCCTGATGCCTGTGCTAATGGAGGCTGGTGAAGACGCCAGACCCTGCTCCCGTGTCTTACGCAAAGGGTCCTGTCAGCACAGAAGCAACACCCTTTGCATCTTTACAGTTCCAGGAGCTAGGTCTGGGTCCAGGATTGCTCCAAAGATCCTCTCTAGCTTGAGATCACCTAGGGAATTTGTTTCTTTCCAGAGTTTTTGCCCCAGATCTTGAAAATGAATAGAGCAGGTAACGTTTTAAGATGAGTACAGAGCCTCATTTGACTAGTAGGTTCTGAGATTCTTTTGGAAGTTTCTGATTACACCAGGACTCCTTCCCTGCAACTCTGGATCTCCCATCATGGAGGAGCTAGGAGAGAGAGAAAGAGAGATGATGATGTTTGAGGGGACCAGAGCTGAACAAGAAAACCTAAAGCCACCTTAGCTTGTCTAGGTTTCCTGGAGGTATCCACGGTTTTGAAATAAAACCAGGAATGGCCAGCAGCCTTGCTATTGCAAGGCATTACTTCAAAGGTCCCTTTCTTTCTTTGTTTCTTTTTTTTTTTTTTTTTTTGAGACGGAGTCTCTCTCTGTCACCCAGGCTGGAGTGCAGTGGTACGATTGGCTCACTGCAACCTCCACCTCCCAGGTTCAAGCAATTCTCCTGCTTCAGCCTCCTGAGTAGCTGGCACTACAGGTGTGTGCCACCATGCCTGGCTAATTTTTGTATTTTTAGTAGAGACTGGGTTTCTCCATGTTGCCCAGGCTGCTCTCCAACTCCTGGCCTCATGTGATCCTCCTGCCTCGGCCTCCCAAAGTGCTGGGATTACAGGTGTGAGTCACGACGCCTGGCCAGTCCCTTTCTTTACATAGTGCAACCAGAGACTTACTCATGATTCGTGAAGTGAGGCGCCCATCCTCTTGTTGCACCCTGTGTAAGGCTATTCTTGAATTGCTATAAATAAATAACTGAGACTGGGTAATTTATAAGAAGAGAGGTTTAATTTGGCTCACGGTTCTGCAAGCTGTACAGAAGACATAGCAGCATCTGCTTCTGGGGAGGCCTCAGGAGGCTTATATTCATGGCAGAAGGTGAAGTGGGAGCAGGCACGTCAGATGGCAAAAGCAGGACCAAGACAGAGAGAGAGAGTGAGGTGCCACATGGTTTTAAATAGACAGATCTTGGAAGAAGCCACTCACCATGATGAGGACAGCACCAAAGGGAAGAGGCTAAACCATTCATGAAAAATTCACCCTCATGATTCAATCACCTCCCACCAGGCCCCACTATCAATACTGAAGATTACAATTCAGCATGAGATTTGGGTGAGGACACAGATCCAAACTGTATCACACTCCTTTGGAGTTTTCATTTTCTAGGTCAGGTTCATGGGTCAGTACTTTGCTGCTACCCCATCTTCATGGTAAAGAACACCCATGGGAACCAATGATAGCACTGACTATTAAAAACTTTTGAGTTGGGCTGGGCGCGGTGGCTCATGCCTGTAATCCCAGCACTTTGGGAGGCTGAGGCGGGCCGGTCACTAGGCCAGGAGTTCAAGACCAGCCTGGCCAAGATGGTGAAACCCCACCTCTACTAAAAAAACAAAAAAATTAGCTGGGCGTGGTGGCATGCGCCTGTAGTCCAGCTAATCGGGAGGCTGAGGCAGGAGAATTGCTTGAACCCAGGAGACGGAGGTTGCAGTGAGCTGAGAGTGTGCCACTGACTCCAGCCTAGGCAACAGAGTGAGACTGCATCTCAAAAAAAAAAACAAAAAAGAATTTTGAGTCACTAAATATCAATGGTTGTAACTACTCAGATTCAAAGCTGTAATTTCATAGAAAATTAAAAGACATCTATATTTAACACGTTTTCTTTTTGGGGGTAAGGATAGAGAGGGTAGTGACATTTGATAAAGATCATGGTGAATATAAACATTTGAACGATTGGAAAAATAGCTTATTAAAAAAAATTTCTTCAAGAGAAAACAATTTAAAAGGAGTTGATTTAAGATAATTTGACAGTTGGCGGCCGGGCACGGTGGCTCATGCCTGTAATCCCAGCACTTTGGGAGGTGGAGGCGGGCGGATCACGAGGTCAGGAAATCGAGACCATCCTGGCTAACACGGTGAAACCCCGTCTCTACTAAAAATACAAAAAACTAGCCGGGCGTGGTGGCGGGCGGCTGTAGTCCCAGCTACTCGGGAGGCTGAGGCGGGAGAATGGTGTGAACCCGGGAGGCGGAGCTTGCAGTGAGCCGAGATCGCGCCACTGCACTCCAGCCTGGGTGACAGAGCAAGACTTCCATCTCAAAGAAAAAAGAAAGATAATTTGACAGTTGGCAAAAATGTGTGCTCCTTTAGGGCAGGGATCTTACTTCATTTTGTTCTCTAGAACTGCCTAGAACAGAACCTGACACTCAGCAGGCACTGAATAGGTACTTGCTTAATGAATTCACATACCAATGTTTTGTATATGACCAGTCATGCTATTAAATACATTACCAAAGCAAGAATTTATTATTGTTTAATCATTTTAAGGCAAAGAGCATTTAATCCATTTCCCACTTGCCAAATTGGTAGATTCTTTTACTCTTTTCCTAAAAAGAGAGGGAAAAAAGCAGTGTCCATTTTCATACATATAATGCCAACATTCATTCTTCTAAACGAAGAGAAACGTGAGGACACACTCAAATAAGTTCAAATCTCATTGCGCAACTTCATTCTTCCCTTGGCAGGTATGAGACAAGTTGGGCAAGTCTCCTCAGAGCCTCTCCTCCAATGGTGACTCAAGGATCTGAGCCGCTTTTACCTTAAAACTCTGTTCAATCTTGGATGATCTTTGCTTCTAATCATACAGATAGCAGGGAGTGTGGAGAACTCACAAACACTCTTATTTTTTATTTATTTTTATTGTTTTGAGACAGGGTCTTGCTCTGTCACTCAGGATGGAGTGCAGTGGTGTGATCATGGCTCACTGCAGCCTCAATCTCCTGGGCTCAGGTGATTCTCCCTTCTCAGCCTCCCAGGTAGCAGGGACTACAGGTGTGTGCCACCACACTTGTCTAATTTTTTCATTTTTCATAGAGATGGCATCCCACTGTCTTGAACAGGCTGGTCTTGAACTCCTGGTGACAAGCAATCTGTTTGCCTCAGCCTACCAAAGTGCTAAGATTACAGGTGTGAGCCACCGTGCTGGGCTTCACAAATACTTTTAAGTTTTGTTAATTTTAATTTTTTTACTTTTTAAAAATTTATTTGCTTATTTTTGCCATTTCATTTGCTTGAATACACAAACACTTTTAAATGCCTTGGACCAGCAGGGCACACCACTTCAACTCACGTCCCCATTGGTGAGGACTCAGTCACGTGATTTCTGCCTGACTGCAAGGGAGGCTGGGAAATGCAATGAACGTTAATTGTCTCTTCCACAGTAAGCATGGGTAACTTGGGAGCACGGATTTGATGTTAATATGTGGTTTAAAATATAAATGGTTGCATTTTGAGGGAGGAAATCTGGTAGTGGGCAAGGAGAAATACTGTATCATTTGTAATCTACTACTATATTTCATTTTCTTCAGCCAATTAAAAATGATTGTGGATTTTTATTCCCTCTGATTGGCATTTCTTTTGGTCCTGTTCAATGTATTCCTCCCAGTGGGTTAGTGGCTTAATAGCATTTCTCATTGTTTTTCCTCTATTTATTAACAGAGTAAGTTCTTTGATTTCCTTGATGCTGGTTTCAACCAGCCATCCTGGCATGCAATCTGGACAAATGTGTCATTAGTTTCCTTTAACTGATTCTCGACATTGACTAATTATGTTTTCAAAGTAGATATACTTTGCCTCGAGATTCTGGAATGAGAAACTAAGAGCATTTTACTCAGCAACTGAAACGAATATTCAAAGGTTAATAACAGCAGCAGGAACAAGAACAACAAGAACATATATTTCTTAGTTCTTGAAGGCATGAGGTCAGGGCACACCTTCCCTGGTGTTCAAGTAACTGCTTATCATGTTATATACTGAATAAAATGGTGTGAGTGGTTTCCTAACTGATACCTATCTCAGCCTCAAACTATGGTTTTACAGGTTGCTTTGTCTTTTTATCAACAATCTGAAAACTTGTTTTCTATATTAATGGGACTGATTTCCAATGGAGATTAAACATATTTCCTCATCTAAGCAAAATCTTGATCAAATTATGATGTGATCATCATCCCTTTACCTTCTGTATAATTTTACTGATTGTGTAAAGAAGCACTTAGAGCCTTTTAGATAGTTCCTGAAATTGAGAGAATCTGATTTGCACAGGAAACTTTGCCTAAGTTAATGATTTGGGAAATGATCAACGACCTAAAGTATAAGGGTAAACTGCCAACTTCTTTTCCTGCTTTGCAGCAAGCCTTTGCACAAAGCCTTTCTCCTGTTTGTGTGATGTTACTTTGACTTTCCAAGTCCAACAACAATTTTTGCTGTAAGAATTTTGGCTTTAAACTTTCTGGATATTTTCTTGTTTAAAACAATTTTGAGCCTTGGATACTCAGGGCTATCTCATTTGGTTATGTTTTGAATATCTTCTAGATGAACTTGTACAAATATTTTGAATTAGATGCATGTCTATACATAGAAAACTTGCTGGCTTTCATGTTTTTTCACTTATTTTCCTTTTTAAAGTCAACACAATATTCTTACTTCTGGAGATTTCCTCTATCATGTATATTCTCTACATTGAACCATCTGTATTTTAGAGCATGTATCACGAGCTATCAGAAAGAAAAAGTAATTGTGATAGGCCACAATCTGGAATCCCCAGGGACCTAAAGATAGGGCACATTTACTTTTCTCAGCCTCAGAATAGTGATGGTGAAAAGAAAAGAAAAATTGAGAAACAATGTGATACATTTAACGTAGAAATGTGTTATGTGATGAAACTGATGAAAATGAATAGAAAAACTTTAAAGCTGTTGAAAAATGATAAATAACACAACATACAAGTCTATTTGAAAATGTTTTATGACTCAGAGATTATGGATTTTTTGATGTGCTAGATACAACATTTTTTTTTTTAGATGGAGAACAGCAGATGGAAGGGAGATCAAGGACTAGAAGGGGAAGATGAGACCTAGCTACTTTCTAAGCAATATAAGATTGTTGTCTTGTTATATAAGATTACTGTCAGCCTATTCATCTTAATCTAATTTTAGCTATCACCAGACAAAACATATAGTATATGTTTCATTGTGTGCTAGTCAAGCCTAATTTACTTTATTGACTAGAAGGTCGATGGTAAACATGCTCGTTTCTTATGCTATGTCTATTTCCTCCATATTTTTTTTTAGTGAATTTCATCGTTTTGCTTAATTGGCTATGTGCCTAGAATTGCTTGCAGGTGAGGTTGGCCATTTTACTCAATTTTAGCCAATAAAATGTAAGAACGAATCCAGTGAATAAAACCCTCCTGTTTCTAATAAAAGGAGGGAAACTCTGCTGATATGTATTTTCTGTTCTTTACCCTTCCCCCTTCTTTCTTCCTGGAATGATAAATTTATGCCTGAAAATACAGAGGCTATCTTGTGATCATAAAGAGAAAGGTCACATGTTAAGGTCGACAAAGCATGATACAGAAAGAGCTTGGTTCCCTGAACAGTTGTCTCATCTCTGGTCTCCTCACCCTTAGCGTCCTGGTAAAATGTGATTCAGGGCTTCCTGTTTGTTTAGGCCACTCTGGTTCATTTTTGCTCCATGCAGCCAAATGCAATCCTAAAATACCTAGCTTAATTAGACAGTGGTTTTCTAAATCCCTCATTCGAATCCTTCCAGCTACTTCCATGGTGAGACTGGAGACAAACTGTTGTATAATGTCTGCTTTTATCTGTGCTTAGAATTGGCATTATAAATATTAAAAGGTTAAAGTTATCTTGAGGGGTATCTCCTCTCAGGTAGGCTAAAATATTTGGTAGGAAGAAATGGAGAAGCAATGCTTTCTGTTGGTCGTTGTTTGATCCATTTCCTGCCTTTAATGCCCCTTAACTGCTCTTTTGGAAAATGCTTTGGGGTTTACTCCTTCCCTGTTCATATCTACCATATGCCATCCTCAACACCCCCTCCCATCCTGCCTGCCTTTCACTATGGGTTACCACAGATGCACAGCTCTCTGGACACATCTTACAATCTATTTTTATATTATTTTATTTTGTTATTATTTTTTTGAGACAGATTCTCACTCTGTCACCCAGGCTGGAGTGCAGTGGCATGATCTCGGCTCACTGCAACCGCTGCTTCCTGGGTCCAAGCGAGTCTCCTGCCTCAGCCTCCCAAGTAGCTGGGACTACAGGTTTGCCGCCACACCTGGATAGTTTTTGTATCTTTTAGTAGAGATAGGGTTTCACCATGTTGGCCAGGCTGGTCTTGAACTCCTGACCTCAGGTGATCTGCCTGCCTTGGCCTCCCAAAGTGCTGGGATTATAGGCATGAGCCACCATAACTGACCTTACAGTCTATTTTAGAGCTGAAAAACCTGAGAGATGGTTTACTTCAATTCTGTCAATCATTTCACTGAAGAGGAAACAAGAAGAAAAGATAGTAAAAAAAATTGCCCAGTTGAAAACTTTAAATATAGCAAGACTTGTTGGCAGTCAATTGTGTGTAACAAACACAAATTACAATGGTAAACATTTATGGCACATTTTCTATATGCCAGACCTAGTGCTAGACATCATTTATGCTTTATCAATATTTAATCCTCCCAACACCACCATGAGGAAGGACTCATAAGCATCTTCATTTTACAGATGAGGAAACTCAGGCACAGAAAGGTGAAATAACTTCTCAAGGTCACATACCTAGATCTGCTTCCCTTCAGGAGAGGCTGAGAGGTGGAGTAGTGAGTTGCTCAGCCTTCAGCATGAAGGATGTCAAGCAAATCAACCCGTGGCATTTGTCAGAATGGAGACTGAAGCCGGGTGTGGTGGCTCATGCCTGTAATCCCAGCATTTTGGGAGGCTGAGGCGGGAGAATTGCTTGAGCTCAGGAGTTCGAGATCAGCTTGGGCAACATGGAGAAACCCCGTCTCTACAAAATATACAAAAATTAGCAGGGTGTGGCGGTGCATACCTGTAATCTCAGCTACTTGGGAGGCTGAGGCAGAAGAATTGCTTGAATCTGGGAGATGGAGTTTGCAGTGAGCCAAGATTGTGCCACTGCACTCAAGCCTAGGCAACAGAATAAGACTCTGTCTCAATTAAAAAAAAAAAAAGGAGATGGAAATAATAATTAGTTTATCACAGATCAATAAAAATTTTAAAAAATTATTCGGTCACATATTAATCACTTATAGGTAGTTTGAGGGCAGTAAGATTTTTATTCATTCACTCAACAAATGTGAGGCTATTATATTTCAGGTATTAAGCCAGGCCCTGGGAATATAACACGATACAAGTTCCAATTCTTTCCTTCGAGAGACTTACAGTCTATCGGTAGGGGGTGAGAAGTAAACAGGCAATGGTTGGGCGTGGTGGCTCATGCCTATGATCCCAGCACTTTGGGAGTTCTGGGCGAGTGAATCATCTGAGCTCAGGAGTTCAAGACCAGTCTGGGCAACATGGTGAAGCCCCGTCTCTACCAAAACTACAGAAAATTAGGGCATGGTGGCATGTTCCCATAGTCCCAGCTACTCAGGAGGCTGAGGGGAGGATCACTTAAACCTGGGAGATGGAGGTTGTAGTGAACCGAGATCATACCACTGCACTCCAGCCTGGGCGACAGAGTGAGACTCTCAAAAAAAAAAAAAAAAAAAAAGAAGTATTCTTATTTTGGATTTGAAACAGAGCAATATGTTGAATTTACTGCATTCGTGTGCATCTGCCTGTGTTTGTTGAAAACCTTTTATGGCTGAGTAGGATGTGCAATAGAGTTTGTGCTGACAAATAATGCACTTCATTTCCTGGGCTTATACATACAAAACTAAAACTGTTCCTGCCCTTTCTAGAAGGTCAAAGGCACCACTCTGAAGGACATCTCTCTAAGCCCAATTACAAGACAATTTTACCACAGTTGAAAGCATTTTTCTAAAAATATAAAAAACATTGCAGCGACTGCTCTGTGCCACATTAAAGTTGTGACACAAACATAATGGCAGGTAATTATGTAAATGGAAGCTCCTCCAATTGTGCTAAATATTAATGATGGTCCTTGTGTTCTTTGATTCATTTTTGTGCTCAGATCCATTAACATGTTTGTGACTGCCCTTTCTAGACAAATGTGGAGGAAGAATAAGCCCCACTTTCAGCATCATCTCCGATAATAATGAGTCTCTGCAATAGGGTTCAGAATATGACACAAAGTACATATGCAATAAATATTAAAAAAAATAGGCATGCTGAAAAGATGAGTCTCTTTTTACTCATTAATACTGAATTTATCTGCAACAAATAGAGAACATTTAACTTGATCGAATTCCAAGATTTCAATTCCTGAGTCTGATTGTGATCTACATTTGACTTCTCCAGATGACACATTTATCAATTACTTAGAGTATTAGAAAAAGTCGTGAGTTAATTCTATTTTTTTTTTTTTTTCGGGATGGACTGCTCTGTCACCTAGGTTGGAGTGCAGTGGTATGATCTCGGCTCACTGCAGCCTTCGTCTCCTGGGTTTGAGCAATTCTCCTGCCTCAGCCTCCTGAGTAGCTGGGATTACAAGTACCCGGCACCATGCCCAGCTAATTTTTGTATTTGTTTTTTTTTTTAGTAGAGATGGGGTTTCACTACGTTGGCCAGGGTGGTCTCGAACTCCTGCCCTCGTGATCCACCCGCCTTGGCCTCCCAAAGTGCTGGGATTACAGGTGTGAGCCACCACGGCAGGCCTCTATTTTTTTAAATGCTGTTACCTTGTTGAGAGGAAAAAGTAGTTCCATGTGATTAACTCTATTGAATGCAAAGTTATTGTTAAATTAGTGAATTTTTCTTAAAGTTCATAGCTGGTAAATGAAAATAGTGTATGTGGTTCCTATTCTTCACTGTGAACAGTAATGATTTATTATTTTTAGTGCTTTTCTTCCTCTTCCTCTTCCTCTTCCTCCTTCTCTTCCCTTTTCTTCTTAAGGTCTGTCTGTGCCATTTAGCATCAGTGTGACTTTGAGCTATTCATTCTCCCTAAGATCCCATTTTCTACACTTAGAATCTATAAAATGTAGGCAAGTAATTCTACCGCAAGGGATTGTTATGAGGATCAAGGCATATATACACCATGGAATACTATGCAGCCATAAAAAAGGATGAGTTCATGTCCTTTGCAGGGACATGGATGAAGCTGGAAACCATCATCCTCAGCGAATGAACACATGAACAGAAAACCAAACACTGCATGTTCTCACTCATAAGTGGGAGTTGAACAATGAGAACACATGGACACAGGGAGGGGAACATCACACACCCAGGCCTGTTGGGGGATGGGGGCCCAGGGGAGGGATAGCAGTAGGTGAAATACCTAATGTAGATGGCAGGTTGATGGGTGCAGCAAACCACCATAGCACATGTATACCTATGTAACAAACCTGCACATTCTGCACGTGTGTCCCAGAACTTAAAGTATAATAAAAAAAAGATAATATGAGTGAAAGCATTTTACACAATATTGGGCATATATTAAGTTCTCAGTGGAACATAAACTAAGTCACTGTTCTTTAGAAAGCAGAGGTAACATCTCAAAGTTAAGTGAAGGTAAGAATGGTGACAGACATTAAGTTCTTTTCATGATATGATGTTTTTGTTCCTTTCCTCTAAAGTGGGAACTGTCAACAAGATTATAACTGTCTTTACACACATAATTTCAGGAAGGTTAATGAGGATTTGAAAGAAATTTAAAGTAGCAAAATGAGTGATTGCTATATGCTATATTATTATGCTGTATTTTTCCTTTCTGATAGAATTTTCCTTTCTACGTTTTAATAGTAAGAGATCCCACATTACTTTACTTTAAAAATGTCAAATTAAATATGGTTTCGAGCCTCCAGTCTCTAAGGTTGGCAGGCTGTGAATCTGTAGGATCATCCACGGACCTATATAAAAAAATGAGACTTTGAAGCATGGTTGCAACTGTGTTTGCCACTGCTGCTTTCAGGCTCTGCCTTCCTCTCTATGGGAACTAAACCTTAACTTTTCAGATTCTCCGAATTGTCTTCTCCTTTATCTCGCTTGGCTGGTGCCTCACCTGAACCTCATTGCCCCTCCGTTTCAGGTTTGAATGGTACACCATCTGGCAGTGTGTGGGATTTGATTGCCTGAGTGCCACCGACAGGCTAGACGGTGGTGAAATACCAAAGTTCAGGAGTGTTAGCTCCTTATGGAGTGAACCTTGACCAATGGTAAGTAGGAGACAGGAGGAGCCAGGAAAAACAACCTGTTTTTCGCTTTTGTTTTTGTTCTTTGGTTCTTGTGGATGGCTATAAGGTACAATTCCTTCTTTGCAGACCATATTGGAAAAGACTCTCATACCAGATGAACAAACTTGCAGAGCAGCCTGCAATCTCTCTTCATGATTTATGAAATGGTATCCAGCTATTAACTTATGGCATTATGTAGTTTCACATCTTTCCCAGCCTCCTCTCCCTGTTTTCCTTACCTTTATTTGCATCTCCTAAATAAAGTCTTACCACCTTAATCTTTGCCTTAGGTTCTGCTCTATGGAAAACTGGGCTAAGACATGACATCCCACAGTCATTCCCCTATCAAGTACAACAGGGAAGTGGGGCATGAATCTTTGCTATAAGAGGGAATGCCTCCTACTGGGTTGCTCCCTTCCTAGTCTTGGAATATTCATCCTTCCGACATGAATAGATAATTCTCAAAAGAAGATATACAAATGGCTAAGAAACTTATGAAAAAATGCTCAACATCACTAATGATCAGGGAAATGCAAATCAAAACCACAATGCAATACCACCTTACTCCTGCAAGAAAGGTCATAATGAAAAAAATTAAAAAAGAAATAGATGTTGGCATGGATGCAGTAAACAGGGAACACTTCTACACTGCCGGTGGAAATGTAAACTAGTACGGCAGCTGTGGAAAACAGTGTGGAGATTCCTTAAAGAACTAAAAGTAGAACTGCCATTTGATCCAGCAATCCCACTACTGGGTATCTACCCAGAGGAAAAGAAGCCATTATACGAAAAAGATGCTTGTACATGCATGTTTATAGTGGCACAATTCACAATTGCAAAAGTGTGGAACCAACCCAAATGCCCAGCAATCAATGAGTGGATAAAGAAACTGTGGTGTGGCCGGGCACAGTGGCTCATGCCTGTAATCCCAGCACTTTCGGAGGCTGAGGCAGGCAGATCACCTGAGGTCAAGAGTTCAAGACCAGCCCGGCCAACATGACAAAACCCCATCTCTACTAAAAATACAAAAATTAGCTGAGTGTGGTGGTGGCTGCCTGTAATTCCAGCTACTCGGAGGCTGAGACAGGAGAATCACTTGAACCTGGGAGGCAGAGGTTGCAGTGAGCTGAGATTGTGCCACTACACTTCAGTCTAGGCAACAGAGCAAGACTCTGTCTAAAAAAAAAAAAAAACTGTGGTCTATCTGTCTCTATCTATCTATCTGTATATGATGGAATACTACTCAGCCATAAAAAAGAATGAATTAATGGCATTTGCAGCAACCTGGATGAGACTGGAGACTTTTATTCTAAGTGAAGTAATTCAGGAATGAAAAACCAAACATAGTATATTTTCACTCATAAGTGGGAGCTAAGCTATGAGGATGCAAAGGCATAAGAATGATACAATGGACTTTGGGGACTCAGGGGGAAAGGGTGGGAACGGGGTGAGGGATAAAAGACTATAAATTAGGTGCAGTATATACTGCTCAGGTGATGAGTGCACCCAAATCTCACAAATCACTACTAAAGAACTTATGTAACCAAACACCTCCTGTTCCCCAATAACCTATGGCAATATTTTTTTTTAAAGAATGTTTATCTTTTCAAGAGTAGGACAGGTTCTTTCCTCTACCTGAACCCTCAGCACCAGCCTTTCTTAATGAATTCAGATTCCCAAACAAAGCCTGGGTGAAGACTTGTCATCAAGGGACTTCACACGATCTATTTTTACCCCTGAGCACCAAAGTCATGAATTACTTCTTGTGGTAGAGAAGATCAGACTTGGGACTCAAGCTTAAACATTGTCTTAAGGTGAAGAAGGGAAAAAATACTTGTTTCTTATATCTCTGAGAATACAACAGAAAAGAATTTCTCCTTTGGTTATCTTGCTATATGAGCAGCTCTCTGTTTCAGTGCCCCACATAGGAATGCAAGCAACTGATGAATAAAAGAAATTCATTTAAATCCCACAGAATGCTTCAAAAGTGCCAGTAGTTTTCCCTAGCTTTCTGGGACTCAAAAATGTGTACTTTCTCTATGGAAATAGAAACTTTAAATGTAATTTGCCAAAGCTGCATAGGAAAGAACTGCTTCTCTGTTCCTTTTCTCCTCAAAGGTAGGATGAGAAAGTAATCTAGAAAAGAGGAGCAAAAACTCCATATCACAAAAAGATCAATTCTCTCTACATTTTTGGATCTATTCAAACTAATTCTAAAGTTCATGTGAGAAAACAAACATTCAAGAATTGCCAGAATAATTTGGACGGGAAGGCATAAGAAAACTCACGTAACCTAGAAAAAATAAAGCTCATCTCAAAGTTACAGTCATTTAGTAGTGTGATACATGCTGGTAGAAGAGGCAAGAGTCCAGAAATAAAGTCAGATCCATGTGGGGGAAATAAGCCCTTTTAAGTGTGGCTGGTCCTGATGCAAACTGAGACAACCTTTTTGGAGGACAGTTTCTGGTTTTTGTTTTTGTTTTTTTTTAAGCAATATCTAGCTAACTTAAAAATGTACATGTTCTGTTTAGCAGTTTTATTTTTAGGAATTTTTCATATACGTATACTCAGAAACATTCAAATATGTCTAGTATGTACAGATGTATTTGTTATAACATTTTTGTAATAGCAAAATAACAAAAACAAAAATAAAAGCCAACAAAATGTAAATGTCCTAAAGCAGACAACTATTAGGTTAAACAGTTAAGTAAATGATGAAATAGCCATACGATGGTATATTAAGCAGCCATTTAATAATTTATGAGGCAGCTTTACAGACATTGATATGGCTTAACTGCCAAGAAAGTTTCAGTGAACAAACCAAGGAGCAGAACATATAAAAAGAAACACACACATGCAGACATATATATACATACACATACATATATACATATACACACAAATATATACATGTGTGTGTTTAAGGCAGTCAGACTTTCCTGTTCTAAGATGAAATGAGTTGAAAACATTCCTAGGAATTTCCTTTTGATAGCTCTAGCAAAAGCCTCTAGTTCACAGCCAGCCATTCTTGTTCTCTACCCCTGAATCTCACACCTTTGGGTTGGTAACTAAATATGTAAGTATATTTATATTTCAAAGAGATGAAGCAAATTTGCCTTGTTAAAAATTTCAAGCTTATATAAATATTTCAAGTAACAATGCTTACATTATGGGCTTATCTTGGTTTACAACATATATTAAATAGCAAAAACACTGGAAAATATTTGTATCTACATTTCTGAAAGTATTTCTTTGTTAAGAGATTAAAAACATTTCCCATTTCTTTGCAAGAGAACAATTTATTATCCTTTAAAGTTTGTTGTTTTTCATATTTCCTTTTGTAGATTTTAAGATTTCAGAATCACATTACTCAGCCTGTTTATGTGGCTTAGTTTTTTTTTTTTTTTTCCTTCTCATATTGCTACATTTTAAAAAATAAGCCAGAAAGACTATCTGCTGATATTTGAAATGAGATGTCGGTGACCATCTTAAGGAAGGGAGCATATTAATACATGAACTAATGAGGAAGGACCTATCACTGGGAATAGCATAATAAAGTAAATAATTCTTATTTATAATCTTATATCAAATATGTAATTTTTCTGAAGCTATATATAAGTTGATTAAGCACATCAAAATCTCAATTGCAATTTGCCCTGGGTTCTCGCATATCTGCAAAGTTTTACTCAACCACATTCAGTACTTTCCAGAAACTACTGTTTTTGGAAGCACTGACCTCAGGCAAATGATGGTTTTCTGGTCAATTATTAGACCAAAGTTTAATTGCTTCGTATCATTTCCCATTTTTGGTTCAGTTTTTCTGATGTAGTCTCATTTGTCATTTAGTACTATCATTAGCTGAGTAAGTAGTACAACCTAAAAATAATGGAACTGAAGAAAATGTTAAGAATTCTTTTCTTAAAGCCTCACCTTGAATAGAAACCACACAGATAGTAATTGTCTAATCTAATATTTATTGTGGAGCATATGTCTTACGAGTTGTTAATAAGTGTCCATAATAAAAGAGTTTCATGGTGAAATTGTCTCTTGCCAATTTGAAATTCACAATAGCATACTAAAGGTGCTGAGATATTCTGTACAAAGAAACCAATCTTTGTTTAACTGAATTTTCTTCGTATTTATTTGGCCATGGAAATCCTTGTTTTTTTTTTCTTTTCTTTTTTTTTTGGGACAAAGTCTTGCTCTGTCACCCAGGCTGGAGTGCAGTGGCGCAATCTGGGCTCACTGCAACCTTTGCCTCTCAGATTCAAGAGATTCTCCTGCCTCAGCCTCTCGATAGCTGGGATTACAGGTGCCTGCCACCATGCCCAGCTAATTTTATTTTGGACTTTTAGTAGAGACAGGGTTTCGCCATGTTGCCCAGGCTGGTCTTGAACTCCTGAACTCAAGTGATCCATCCACCTCGGCCTCCCAAAGTGCCTGAGATTACAGGTGTGAGCCACCGCACCTGGCCCACCATGGAAATCCTTTTCTGCATCAGGAAACCTTTTGGAAACATGCTGTGGTCTCATTAAGTGTAAATATCTGCAGTCTTCCGTATATTCTGCTACCATGTCCATTTATCATGCATTATGACTCGACTGCTGATCTAGTCTATTTTTTGTGTCCAGCTGTCCTCCCTCACCCTCGTCCCATCACTACCCCTAAAATGACATTCTTCTTCAATAGATCATGCACTAAGATGCGCACTTTCCTCAATGTGAGATCCCTGCTGGCCGCTGACATCTTCTTTCAAATATCAGCAGTCTTTTTGGCTCGTAAAAAATGGAAAAATATGGGAAATGACAAAAACTCTGACTCCCATCTGCTTTTGCTGTCACACTGTCACTGGAGACTGTTTGTCACTGGGAACGTGATGAGCATACTCAGCTGGTGCTGCAGAACGCCTGGCCCTGTGCTCCCCACCTACTGGCCATCTGAGGCAGGCAGCAGAGGTGAGCCCCAGATTATATCCTGAGAGGCGGCATTTGCTGTGGTTAGAGCTCCTGGCAATACATATAAAACAACTCTGATTTGAATTTCATGTTTTATATGTTGTCTGCTGACCTCACTTTACAATTAGGCGGAAGTGTGCGTGGGTATAATGTGACACTAAGCTTCGGTCCTGCAGCCTGAAGAGGTGGGGTGGAAGCTGAACTTGTGCTGAACTTGTCTGCTTCCTGTTCAGTTGGTATGAATATGCTATTGAGCAGGAAAAAAAGACACAAAAGAAACAACAACAAAAATCACCAACAAAAATCCCTTTCCATTGAGATTTAAGTGGCCTGACTGAAATCTAGCCTGGTCTTGCCGCTGCCAGGACCTCCACACAGCGTCTGTGTGTGTCCACCCCTGGGGTATCCTCCACTGGCTTTTGGCAGGATGGGCTGTGTTAGGGAAGTGGCCAAAGAAACCAAGAAGGGGTGATGGACAGGAAGTATCTAACTGTGAGGACCTACGTAAGCCACTGGATTTCCCTTGTCATCTTCACTCTCTGACCTCTAAAAAGTCCCTTCCATCACTCTTTCTGCTGTGATCTTCAGACAGATATCCCATCTCATTATCCATCACTTTCCTGGACCAGCCCACTAAAAATCTTGTTTTGATGTCTCTGCCAAGGCATAGCTATGACTCACAGATAACAGATGTTATAAATCATACACTTAGTATTTTTCAAGTGAGAAAGTGTCTGGCACCGTGGAGCTCTCTCTCAAAGCTCCATTTGACTAAATCTAGCTAGAAGGATTCATCTGAGAGTTTCTTTTTTTTTTCTTTCTCCTATTAACAAGAAAATTATCTTAAGCATCAATTTTAAGAATCAAATAAGCTGAAGAAGGAATTAAAATAGCATCAACATATGTAAAGATTGGGAGGGAAGTAGGAAATGTCAAAAATTGGAAGTTGTGTAAAAAATTTGGTAACCTGCAAGTATTATGTAATCTAACGCTGACCCATAGGCAGGGTCGAATGCTGTGTCTGCTTGAATGAAAACTGAGGTTGCGATGTCAACCAATCTCAGTGCTTGCTGTTTTAGAAATATCACCTGCAAAACCAGTCTTGGTAGGAACTTCAACCATAGTAATAAACCATCTGATTACTTGTTTGTATCCATACACCAAGTTGGAGATGCCTGGGGCTCTCTGTCACAGTTTTCTTCCCCTTCTGATACAGAATGAAAAGAAAAGCAATGGAAGTTTGTTTCAGTCTGCAAGTGCTCCTAGCACTCCACATAACATGATCCAGTGAAATATGGAATTTGATATGGGATTTCCCATTTGAGCCCTTGCTCACCAGGTGCAGTGAGAAGGCCTTGTCATAACTCAACCTGAGTTTTTCCTTTGGTTCTTTTTTCACTGCTATCATATTATTAGCGGCTTTATGTTTTGCATCTGTAGTTTCCCTCTTCATAGCTAATGATTATGAAATCATGTACTTGGTCAATTTCCTAGAAATTTGGCATGAGCATGATTCAGACTAAGAAAAGTAAGTTTTCTTTCCTCTTCAATGTTAACATACAGAAATCTTTTCTCACTTAATACATAGCTTTAGAGATTTTCACTTACCTACACAGTAACATTTTACAGTGCAGGTGAAAAAGGTCCATTTTGCTGAGCAGAGAAAGAGGAGATATGGAGCCTAGAGGGAATTCTTTCTTGAGTGGTGTGTGGTCAGCCTTATTCAATTACTATGAAGAGAGAGGAGTTTGGCAGGAGGTGACTCAAATGGTGTTAAGCATTCTTCCAGTCTGTAGGAGGGAAATATACTTCCTCTTAAGAAGTACAAATGCTCCTTGCCTTATCAGTTATGTCTTGATAAAACCATTTGTAAGTTGAACACATTGTAAGTAAAATATGCATTTAATACACCTAACCTACTGAAAATCATAGTTTAGCCTAGCCTACCTTAAATGTGCTTGGAATGCTTACACTAGCCTACAATTGGGCAAAGTCATCTAACACAAAGCTTTTGTTATAATAAAGTTTTGAATGTTAAGTCACTGTACTGAAAGTGAAAAATAGAAGTTGTATGGGTGTTCAAAGTACAATTTCTACTGAGCACATTTTGCTTTCACACCATTGTAAAGTTGAAAACTCCTGTCAATCCATTGTAAGTCGGGGACCATCTGCATTTGAGGTAGAACCTCAAACATGGATAGTAATGATATTTAAGTCCGGCCTGGCCAATATGGATAGGAATGAATGAGCACTCAGTTCCCATCATGAGTTGTAGTGTCTGCTTCATATTTCTGCATATTTATTTATTTATTTATTTAACTGACAAGTTTTGCCAACCTTTAATTATTTCCTGGGTTTTTACATAGAAGATAGAGCATTCTGTAGATAAATATAGGGAATAATTTTTTTTTTTCTTATTTTTAAATTATACCTTAAGTTCTGGGGTACATGTGCAGAACATGCAGGTTTGTTACATAGGTATACATGTGCCATGGTTGTTTGCTGCACCCATTAACCCGGTTCCTGCATATTTGAAGATAAGTATTCCTGGTATTACTCCAATGGCTAAGAAGAGAATCTGCCTGAAGGCAATGCTTGAAGGTTGGGCAGGACAGTGAAAAGGAGGTAGGAGTTTAGGAGGAGAACTTGATTCCTTCTCTGAGGTTAGGGAAAAACACTTAAAACATTATGCTAGAGACTGATGTTGGAGAAGCCCAGAGTTTTCTCATTGGGTGGGGAAAGCTCTGGGCTTGGCACTTAGGAGGCTAAGATTCTAGTCCTGGATCTACCACTGGCTAACTGTGAGCCCTAACTTCCTGCTTATGAGATAAGGAGATCCAAGGAGAATGATCGTCAAGATTTCTGTAACTTTTGTTTTTCAGCGCAACTATGTGGCTGTGTGGCAAATAGAGCTACACAATTTCCAGATTTGCTCTCTATATGGCCAGTGAGAAATCTGTATTGTTCTTCTAACAGACAAAAAACAACAACAAAAAAAACACGCTGATTTCCTCAGAGATTGAAATTGCATGTATAATATTTATTTTGTCACAATTTCTCATTTCAGATGAGATCCAGGGCATAAATACTCACATGCAAATAGGTCTAAGTTTTAGTAGAAAGTATCATACTGAGAATCTTACTAGTTGCCTGTAATCCCAGCACTTTGGGAGGCCAAGGTGGACAGATCATGAGGTCAGGAATTTAAGTCCGGCCTGGCCAATATGGTGAAACCCCATCTCTACTAAAAATACAAACATTAGCTGGGCCTGGTGCACATGCCTGTAGTCCCAGCTATTCAGGAGGCTGAGGCAGAAGAATTGCTTGAACCTGGGAGGTGGAGGTTGCAGTGAGCCGAGATCACGCCCCACTGCACTCTAGCCTGGGCAACAGAGTGAGACTCCGTCTCAAAAAAAAAAAAACAAAAACAAACAAACAAACAAACAAAACAAACAAAAAAATGGTGTCAATGAAAATTTAAGTGAGAGAGATCCAGTAGATTTTAATTAGATAAATAACATAGATTTATAACTAGCCACAAATGAAAATTTGAGAGTAATTACAAGTAAAATAAGCATCCATTTTTATCTTTTAGTGTTTATTTATCACTCTAAATAGTATTCTCTTGCGGATACTTTTGTTCTCTTTAAGTTCGCTATGTATAGGACTTGGCAGGCTGCATTTTTTTTCCCTGGAATTGCAAATTTGCTTTATTCAAAATCTAAGTATAATGAAATTTACTTCTATATACCTTTTCAGTACCCAAGAGAATTTTGGTTCCAAAAGATATTAATTGCACAAGATCACAAAATCTCTCCTGTGAGAGGTGAAACACATGCTTTACTAGCTTTTCCTCCCTTGACTTTAAACTTCTGGAAAGTTGATTTCCTGTCCTCCCAACTATTTCTGGTAGTCCCCAAGGGGAGTTACTTATATATGTTGTGTTCAGTTTCCATGTGTCTTTCTCCCTGATTCTCATCTTTTCTTCTTTTTTCTTTTTTCTTTTTTCTTTTTTTTTTTTCCTATTCCAACATCTTCGTGCTGGGTATCTCCGTCTCTGACAGCCACTGTGCTTGATATTGTGGGGCCTCTTAGTCACTTTTGCTACTCCTGGGAGGATGATGGTCTTCTGTTGGGAACTGCCTTTGCTGAATTACTGGAGCCCATAGGTGCTGCAGGAGGTGGTGTTCTGTTGTGATCATATGTCAGAGAGTGCTATTTTCCTTTTATGGTCTAAATGTTTGTGTCTTCGAGAATTTATATGTTGAAACCTAATCCCAATATAATAGATATTTGGAGGTGGGACCTTTGGGAGTTGATTAGGCCATGAGTATGGAACGCTCATGAATGAAGTCTGTGTCATTGTAAGAAGATGCCACGGAGCTAGCTAAGTCTCTTTCTGCCATGTGAAGATACAAGGAGTAAGCGGCAGTCTGCAACCCAAAAGAGAGCCCTCACTAGAACCTGACCATGCTGGCACCCTGATCTTGGACTTCCAGCCTCCAGACCTGTGAGAAATAAATTTCTGTTCTTTTTAAGCCACCAGTCTATGGTAATTTGTTAAAGCAGTCCCAATGGACTAAGGCATGCCTCTGTGGATGTTACTGTCTGTTAAACTGGTACAAAATCACCGCTGCTTGTGCCCCAACAGAACTCTTGGTAAAAAAAAAAAAGTATTTTTTAATTTCTTGAGTGCTACCTTTCACTATAAGACTCAGGCACAAGTCTACCGGGGATTAGACTGAGAGGTATATGCTGTGTTAGAGTCGAAAACTGTTTCTCCTCTCTGACAACCAAATCATTGTCACACCTAACTCTTCTCTTAGATTTGGAGGCTTCTCAGGTCCCCAGTCACATAAATTTGAGGCATACCCTTCTTCCCAGTCCACAGACGTGGATAATGTGTCTGAAATTCATGGAAGCAGACAATTTATAATACAATCTGAAACCCCCTTCTTATACAAGGATAAATAGAGAAATGAAGAAAAAAGATGTCAACTGCAAAGGTGGTGAAGCATACGGCAGAGAAGCAGAAGAGCGTTCTGCAATAATGGCACCTGAAAGATCAAAAATGTTTCGGGAATATTAATCTTAGAACATAAATCTAGAGACAGCTGGGAGGGGAGAAAGAGGGAGTGTTTGAGAGACACCAGCTGAGACAGATCAAGAGGAAGGGAGTGGGAGGCAGGATATATATTGGAGGTGAGACTCGGGGTATAGGAGTCAGTAATTCCTGGGTCTTGCAATTATAAAAGGATTGATGATCCACCGTTATTCACTTACCAATTGACAAAGATTCAAGAAGTAATAATACTCAATTTGGCGAAGGGTATGGTAAGAGGAACTCTCCTTCACAGCTAATTTATGGGTTTGCTTTGTAATCCCTTTGTTTCCTTTCAATTTTCATTGATAACACTTCTTTTATACACGATAGAAAGTTAGAAGTAAACTATTTCTCTATGCATTATCCCAGGCAGAAATTTAGGTCAGAGCTTTACCAAAGCAGATGCTTTTGTTTGATCTTTTCATATATTTAACAGTGTTCTATGAATAATGACATGTCTATAACTGGGAGAAATATTAACTGATTTTCACATGTGGTAGATGACTGTGCTGTGTGCTTCTTCCGCTTCTCTGTAGAAAGCACTGTGAGTCAGACTCAGTTTCTTGAAAGCATTTAGAGCCTTAGGAACACATTTCTCTTTAGGCTTTTGGTTCTAACAGAATAAAGTAGATAGAGAATTGTAATGGCCTCCATTAAATTGTCTGTGATTAAATAAATGGCTTCACAAATACCATTTTCTAATTATTAAGGAAATTGCTTAAATAATTTACTTTCAGATATGATTCAGAAAGAAACATTTGTGCCATTGCACTGGAATAAAAATAGTTTCTGTTGTTAATATGATGGTGCCAAAGGGTTTTTTCCTTAGGCATTTAAAACCAATTTTGCAGATTTGCTTAGTTCATTAATTGATTCCCAAATACGGCTTTCTGAGTGGGAGAAAATCAGAAATGCATTATATTTTAATGACTGGATGAGAAAGGGAAGGACTCCAAGAGTAAATTGTAATGGGTGTTATCTACATTTATCAAGTGAGCACATTCATTCTTTTATAAATAGAATCTTTAACTTTATTTTCTTGGCAATGAATAAATATAGAAAGAAAAGAATACTTACTGAAACAAATGAGTCCATATATATCACTCCAGAATATGTCCAGAATATGGTTAGTATCATATTGCTCCGTGTTTATTTGGGAAAGGAAAGGAATACTTTTTCTTTTTTTTTTTTAAGACAGGGTCTCAGTCTGTCATTGCCCAGGGTGGAATGCAGTGGTGCGATAAGGGCTCACTGCAGCCTCAATCTCCCGGGCTCAAGCGATCCTCCCACCTCAGCTTCCCAAGTAACTAGGACCGCAGGCACGTGCCAGTGGATTTAATTTTTAAGTGTCAATTTGACTGGATTAAGGAATATCTGGAAACCTGGTAAAGCATGGTAAAGCATTATTCCGGTGTGTCTGTGAGGGTGTTTCTGGAGGAGATTGGTGTGTAAGTCTGAGTAGATTAAGTAGGGAAGATCTCGCTGCAGTGTTGGTGGGCACCATTCAATTGTCTGGGAGCCTGGAAAAACAAATACAAGAGGTGAATTAGTCTCTGTTTGAGAGCCAGGATTGACTTGCTGGCCTTTGAACTCCAGGACTTACATCAGTGGCCACTCTGATCCTGAGGCTTTTGGCCTGAGCTATGCTACCAGCATCCCAGGGTCTCCAGCTTTTAGATGGCCTGTCATCGAACTTTGCGGCCACCACAATCACATGAGCTGCCAATTCCCCTAATAAACCCTCTCTCATATATATACATTCCTATCCTATTGGTTCTGTCTCTCTGGAGAACTCTGACTAATACAAATTTGGTACTGGGGAAATCAAATACCATTTCTTTGTCAACCTAAGTAACAGAGAGAGGCTCTCTGAAAGAAAAGATGTTCACTTGGGAACAGAGCTTGGCAACGTGAACATGCATGCCACAGAATACTATGTGTGTATTCAGGGAGGTAAAAGAAGACACAGATTTTTAAAGGAAAAAAATGTGGAGGTTTACATAATTGTTTTGAAATAATTATCCTTGACTACAAAGATCAATAACAAGTGTGATGCCAGTCTGAAGTCAAGTAGGCAATTTCTGGGCAGATGTCCTTGCAGAAGTACTTTTTGTTTAAAGTTGTAATGACTTTTGTGCAACTTTGTGGTTTTTGTAGTCTTTTCCATGATCAGGCGTACAAGCTTGAGAACCCTCCTTTCATGGTCTTCCCTAGCTGTGTTTGTTAGGGTTTTGTTGACATGAGTGACTCCATTTGATTCTGACAACTTTCACAACCTACTTAATGTATTTCTTACAACACAATGAAAGAGATTTGTGAAACTGTTCCTTTGTAGGAAGGCTGTGATAAGTATATGAGGCTACTTAATGATGAAAGAAAAAAGTTTAAAAGCTAATCATTATTGGTGCCATGAAAGCAGAAAATCACTTAATTATGACAGCCAAGCAATAGCCAGACTTTCAAATGGACAGCATATACATATAAAATTTGCAGACCACAACCTATCTTCAAATACAAGTGCAGAGAGTGTTTTGAAGATCATAGAAGAAGTGAAAATGCAGATAAAAAATATAATAAATCTCCTTTGCCAAATTACTCCATCAGGTACAACTTCTGCCCCTTCACACATAGCACCATGTTTGCCTTTGAAAGACACTCATCATAAGAGAATACAAAGAACTTGGCAAGCACAGTGACCTTCTGAACTGAAGATACTTGTGTTATAAGGTTCCTCCAGTGTTGCAAAGTACATTAAATGGTGAACTATTTTTGATTAGGGATTTGACTGTCAAAGAAAATAGACTTCTTATAATCACCACTAAATCTAACATAGAAAAACTAGCACATGCCTCACTTTGGCGAATGGATGGTACTTTCAAAACTGTCCCCAGTTTTTTTTTGTTTTTTTTTTTTATTTAATCAAGTCTATACAATTCATGCCCCTGTTGGATTAGAAAATTCTAGAACTTATTAACTCATATAGATATTAATGACTGGAAAAATTGAAACACTTTATAAGTAGTTATTTAAAGAGTTGGTGGACTTTGCAGAAGAAAATATATTTCAATTGAATCTCCAAACCATAATGACTGATTTGGAATTAGGTACAATCAAGGCTCCGAAAACTGAGTTTCAAAGTGTTACCAAATAGTTTGATTTTTCTATTTAGGCCAATGCATTTGGTGGACAATCCAGATGAGTTTATTGGTCATACAAAATGACAATGACGAAAACGTCAGTTTAAAAATGAGTCATTTGCCTTCATTGGCATTCCTTCTAGCTGATGACATTCCAGGAGGTTTTTATGAATTAAAACTTCATTTGCCTGAAGAAGCCAGCAAAGTTACTGACTGTAAGTTGTCAGAAATATATATATATTTTTTTACTATTTGGTGTATGTTCATCTTTGCATCATTTCCAATACTGGTGGTAGAAATCGTGTGGAGACTCTTAGAAAGTTTGAATTTATTTTATGCACTTTTTGCAAATTTGACTCCACCAAAGTATGTTACTACAATGTTGACTTTGTGGAAGTATTGTGCATGTATAGATGTTGAAACTTCCTCAGCAATGAAGAGATGTCCTTTTCGTACATCTGCATTTATACAAGATAAGTTTTCTCGAGATCTTGGCTCTTTGGGCGATTGCGTACATGGTGAGACTCACCTCGGTTTTTGATCAATCTCATCAAAAGACTTGGATTGCTCATCACAATATTTTAGATGACCACAGTTATAACGCTGAGTACACACAATTTCCAACCATAGTGATTATGTATTTATACATTTCCCTTTTTGATCTGTTTATGAATATGGTTTGTCTGCTCATAACTCTTATCCCAGTGCAACTGTCATGGCATACCTGAGTATTTATGCTTGCAAAAATACATACGTTATTATTGCCTATTTTATTGTGTAAAGTGGCCTATGAAGTGTTTTGTCATGTTTTTATATGTTCTCAAATAAATCCCTTTTTAAAAATATAAATACATCTTTTAAAGTTTTTTTTAAGTTTTTTCAGAATTACATTTTCGGGATGTTGATCTTTTGGGATTTCAGCATTAAGGATAATGGCGTTCAGGATTGTGTTTTTGGGATTCTATTTGGCTCCCCATATGGTCACATTCTTATTGGAGCCCTTTCTTCTTCTAGCTTCCACAGCCCCAGTCTCTGGGTTTGCTTCATTTGATTATTTGTTTTTCTTTTTCACATCTCTAATCCTTCTTCAGGTCAATTTTCCTGTGTTTTCTGTACTTGCTGTCCTCAAATTCCATAGGACTCCAAGTGTGGCCCAAGAACAAGCTGCATCAGCAACACTGAGAGCTCTTATTATAAATGCAGAATTCAGGCCTCACCCCAGATCTACTGAATCAGAAACTGCAAGCATTTTAAAAAGATCCTCACATGATCCACTTGCACATTCAGGTTTGAGGAGCAGTGTTCTAGATGCTAGTGCTCTCTGAGGTTCTGTTTGTCTGTTTCTCTCACTCTCTCTCTCTTTTTTAAGGTTCTGTCTCTCTGTTTCTCTCTCTCTCTTCTTCTTTTTTTTTTTTTTTTGAGATGGAGTTTCGCTCTTGTTGCCCAAGCTGGAGTGCAATGGCACGATTGTATTTTTAGTAGAAACAAGTTTTAACCTTGTTAGCCAGGCTGGTCTTGAACTCCCGACCTCAGGATATCCGCCCTCCTCAGCCTCCCAAAGTACTGGGATTACAGGTGTGAGCCACAGCTCCCGGCCCTATTTCTCTCTTTTTATGGGCAGTCACATCTGCACCAGACTTTGCTATTTACATCCTTATGACTTTCAGAGTAACTCCAGCTAGATATATCTTTTGAGTGCCAGGCATTTATTCGGAATTGCTTAACTGCTTTCATATCCCATAGGCACCATGAACTAAATATGTCTAATATTGTACTAATTTTCATTTTCTCCTCTATCTGCCTAGGCACTCAAACCAGAAACCCATTATCCTTGATTCCTCCTTCTCCCATCAGTGGTAGAATATACTAATAGAGAAGCATCCGCTATTTAGAATACCATGGGAAAATTTGAAATTAAATGCTCCTCTTTTATCATAAGTCAAATTTTCCCCTTCCTTTCACCCAAAATAAGAAACAGAAAAATTCAGTTCAGGTCGGCTGTCAGATGTGATTTGCTTGCAGATTCCTGAGAGAAAGAATGAGAAAGCACGCAGTGTTTCCATTGGAAAACACTTGCAAATTTGGTACAACCTAGCTCTTTTCATTAGCTTCTAATAGTTTGAAATCAGAGTAGAGGAAGAACTGAATCCTAAACAAGTCAATTAAGAGTGGACGCGGAGGGCCTCTCTTAATGCAAGCGATGGCAAAAATGTATTCAGCCTGCCATCCCTTCTGACCAGTATGAAAAGGAACTATCTGTAATAGTTTGGGAGTTTACCGGATGTTGTTATTTCTTGATTCTTAAAGCTATATGCTTTCAGGAACAAAAGTTTATGTTGAATTTTCTTATTCTAGGACTTGTGTTGCCCTCTGAATGACATCTAGATTTGAGTTAATCTTTTTGTAATTACACGTGTGGGGTTGGAGACGGCTGTTTGCCTACTGATATCCTGCATCCCTTCTCCTCAAGGACAGAACTGTGACCTGATTTGAGGTTGGCCTCTCTCCCCTGCAGTCTTTAGCACACTGAACAGCTGGAGAATGGCCACATACCACAGCATCTCCCTTCACCGCCCACTCCTGCCTCGCTCTGGAGTGAGCATCACCCCTGTGGTGCCCTCCAGCCTTGGGGACAGACTACTGCTGCTTGTCACCGTGTTCAGAAACCCCAGAGAAGCAAGTCGTCTCCGTTGACAAAGCTCCCACCAGCATCCCGGAGCCCCAGCACACTGAGAAGCAGAGAGGTCTCTGTGTCCGCAAGGTGGGAGATGTGCTCCAGGCCCCCACCTCCGATTCTCTTTTCCATAGAAACTGTCAGAAAGCAAGCTTAGCATCTATGAGTGTCTTAAGATCATCGTTCACCTGGATTTTGTCTACATAGCCATTTGCTACCTGGACTGGATAACGAACCACCATCTGTAACTCAATTTGTATGGGGAAAGTGTGTTTGGCACTCCAAACATCTAATTTACCAAGCAACATTTGCAGCACTGCCTGTGTGTGTAAGTGGATTCCTGCCAGGGTATGTGGACTGAGATGAATCAGGAATCAAGAGCCTCGAAATGAAAAATGGATTTGATTCCTAAATATGGCTGTGACTATGCACAGGAACAGATTTAGAGAAGTGAAACCCATAGATGGTTGAATTCAGTAGAAAAAAAAAAAAACTAGCAATTTGATGTGATTCAACTATTTCCTCACTCACTCACTCTCCTGGAACCAGTGGTTTATCCTTTCTTTTAGCTAATGCTCCAAGATATCCTCCAATAGAAATGTAAATCAGGCCACCACCGAGTGATGAATGCATCTCCAGATATGCTCCTGCACAATGAGTGTTGAGTAAGGGAACAGCAGTTCAATGTCCCTCCTGTTACGTCACAGACATTTCTTTAAGAACTGGCTGAGAAGATATCTCAGTTTGACATGATGTTAAATCCTTTAAACCAGCATGTTATGCTAGACCACTATTATTCCTCTTTCTTTTCTTTTTTTTTTTTTTTTTTGAGATTGAGTTTCGCTCTTGTTCCCCAGGCTGGAGTGCAATAGCGCGATCTTGGCTCACCGCAACCTGTACCTCCTGGGTTCAAGCAATTCTCCTACCTCAGCCTCCCGAGCAGCTGGGACTACAGGCATCCACCACCACACCAGGCTAATTTTTTTTTTTTTTTTTTTTTGTAGTTTGAGTAGAGACGGGGTTTCACCACAGTGGCCAGGCTTCTCTTGAACTCCTAACCTCAGGTGGTCTGCCCGCCTCGGCCTCCCAAAGTGCTGGGGTTACAGGCATGAGCCACTGCACCGGGCATTTTTTTTTTTAAATAGTAGAGCAAATAACTTGAAGGATACATGTTTTGTGGGATTCATCTGGGGTTTATTTCTTTGTAACTTCCCAATTTCTTGTAACTGGCCAAATCTTTGGAAGGAGATTAGAAATACAAAGAAACAATACAGGAAAAATAGCAATTTTCTGTAGCTTTCCCAAAGGGACTGAGAAGTAACAGCTGATCCAATAGGTGCAGATCAAGGAGGCTCAAACCAGAGGGGAACCAAAGAGAACATGATTTGCATAGGTGATGGTGCCACAGATGGCCAGGGGCCATGTCGTTTACTGGCTGTTTGGGCTTGGGCAAGACATTGAACATATTTAAGTCTCATTTTCTTTCCCTGTAAATGGGGAGAATAATAACAAATGATATCTGCTGCTGTTGTTATTTGGCCAAAATAATCGTCCTAGGCTTGAAATGGTACTGATGAAAAGAAAGCATATATAAGATCTAGTAGTTAATAGTACAACAGAGTGACTATAGTCAATAATAATTTAATTGTACATTTAAAAATAATTAAAATAGTAAAATTGGATTTTTCATAACACAAAGGATAAATGTTTGAGGTGATGGATACCCCATTTACCCTGATGTAATTATTGCACGTTATATGCCTGTATCAAAATATCCCATATCCCCAATAAAGGCATACACTTACTATGTACCCATAAAAATTAAAAACATTTTTAAAAGAAAATTCTTGTGTTTTAGAACACTATTTTTGTTCTTTTGGGCTTTGATGGACCAACCAATTTGAAGTATATTCAGCATTTACTTTTGAGACCTGGCAGAAAAAATACTTTTAGAAAAGGAGACACTTGATTTTTAAAATGCACACCATGAAGAAGTTTATTGTTTTCTTCATGGCGTCTTTGAGATTCTTCTTACTGCCTCTCTACCCTAAAAGAAGCATAATTGCACCAAAATCTCATCACTATTTTAAGAGGGGATTTCATATACTGCTTTACTTTGGCTTTAGGTGACTCCATCACCTTAAGTTTTACCAGAAAGATTGAGATGAAAATAAGTTTGATACACTGTCATAACAAATCATATGACACAGTAGAGCCTCTTGACTTATGGTCTTCAAAATTTTCTCTGCTTCAGGGTCTTGGGTCCTAATACCCATGAGGATGCTAGCATAGTGTTATTTACTGAAAGCAGGGATGCTGGGGCTAGGGAGACAAGTAGGATGAACAGATGTTCTTCTGTAGGTATAAAAGTTTGAGACACCAATTTGACATGCAAGTATAGACACCATAGCCTTGAGCTATGAAGGTGATTGAGCAGAACAACTCCTTTAGCACCGTGTTCTTTGAAGTCTTAGAAACTTCTCAGAGGGCTTCCAGAGCAGCGAGGTGGGGTGGGAGAGTGACTTTGGGTCTTCCCACCCTACCCTGTTTCAACCAGAGCACTTTTTATTCTGTTTGCTATCATGGCTTCCATGAAGCTTCATTTGAAGGAAAAAAAGAGAGACATTTCCATAACTTAATTTTTTTAAAAATCCACTGAATTGCAGAAAGGATAAAGTAGTGTCTGAATATATAAAATATGTAGATGTTATTTGTTTGAGAAACATAAGGATGTATTGTTTGACAGATCGTCTAAACCAATGAATCTCTGGAATGGAAGACAGAGGGAGAGAGAGGAACAAAACTGTCACACAACTGCAGTTGGTAGTGAGATTATTTCATTGGCCTAATTCACTAGTCAACTGAATAATCAAACACTATATGCATCTCCCTAGATGACGTCAACAGTGACCTTTTCATGTATTATTTTTTTTTATTCTATGTGTCATGAATCCAGTACAATCTTAGAATAGAGACATTATTTTATTCCTGTACTGTGTTTCCAGAACTTGGTTAAACAATGAAGTGGACATCATTTCTCTCTCTTCAGAACATGGAAGAAGAATTTGAAAAGTTAGAAGACCATATTAGTTGCCTTTCTTCAACCAAAATTATTCACTCTCAAGAAAAATATGGGGTAAAATGCTAACAGATGAAACTGTTGAACCAAGAGTAAATCTAGGTCCCTAAATTGTGAAACGGTACAGAGTGTAATACCATTCCCTCTGTTCCTCTCTTTCCTTCTAATTCTGTCCCCCTCTCAAAGCAAGCTTTTGTCTTGCTTTCCTAACAATTTCCAAGAATATCTAACACCTCCCTGCCAGTGTATACACATAGCCTTGTTTATGTGATTATGTTCCACTCCTTTGATATCTTCCCAACCCATTTGAAAACTTCGAATACTAAGGTCTATCTTATATGTTTTTATTCTTGAAGGGGGCATATACTAGATGTCTAATGAAAACATTGCCAATGCCCTCCAGAGCAAGGTCAGTTCATGACTCCTTGCAATGAGGGAGAACGCATACCGTGTGAGCTATGGAGGGTGTTGGGAATGACTAATTGTATGATTTGAGCTTGTGTTAGGTGACTTGAGGGAGAGTTTTAGAAAATGAGGCTTTGCTCTGGATTGAACAGTGCCAGGAAGTACAGTTAATTCTGTGTTTGGATATTTTAACACATCTTATCTAGAAGGAAGGACAACTAGACTGAGGCTAAAGCTGTGGTTGGTAAAACAGCAGCTGTCCCTCAGATTCATTAGGATAGGGGAATTTGGGTTATTTTTGTTGCTGTGACAAGGTTCATGTTTTTGTGTTTAGATATTATTATGGAGTGGTCTTGTTTTTGTCCTGATCCATCATGGTCACGGAGTGGCCTTGTCTAGTGTTGATGTTCTGTGGAACTGTTTGCATCCAACAGGAGGGCACCAAGGCTAGCTATGAGCACCAGACTAGCACCTGCTGTTGAGGGCTGCCATGCTCTTTCTCAGTATTGAATTGAATTGATTTTCAGCTGCAGTGTGCTTCATTAAAGATCTTTGTTTCATACACAAGGGTGGGTGGAAGGCATCCCGAGAGACAGGACCTCTGAGCTCTAATATCTGATCACCCCTGTCTTTCTTACACTGAGGACATTATATAATTTCTTTTCAAGGTTGCCTTTTGATCTGTAGAGGGAGTTGCCTTTAACTTCAAGAGCGTGTCCTAATTCTTTCCTTTAAGTGGAATTTCATCATCAGGATCAAAACCTAATTTCTTCTTTATGCTAACGAGGCTCTGGAAGCTAACCTTTAACACGTTTACCTCATTCTTTAAAGGGTCTAGGCTGCAGTGAGGGTGAGCTGAAAACAATGCAGTCCTCTATGCCTGAGGACTGCTTTCTATATTCAACCAGTGTGGTCATTTCATGACATCAACACTGTCTGGAAGGTTTCGGTAAAAATCAGCACTGCATCTATTTGATCCAATCATACCTAACCCATTTGTTTAGTGGTTTGCAATAAATAATGACATTTGAGAAGTGGTTTATAATCCTTGTTGCACCGTAGAATCAAAGGGAATCTTTTGAAAAGAGATTCTGGTTTAATTGGTCTGACGTGGGGCCCAAGCAGGTACTAATTTCTTTAAAGAAAAATACTCCACAGGAAATTCAAACAAGACTCACTCGGAAAAATAAAAGGGTCTTTTGCCCCTAGTTTATAGTGTAAATTATTCTTCGAGGACACCAAGGGAGCTTTGTGACTCTTGGTATCCGGGCTTGGTATAATTTGTCTTAAAATAATGGTAACAAGTTTGCTTAGGCCAATGCATTTTATGTGACTAGCTGTTGGAACAGCAATATTAAGTTAAAGACTCAACTGAAGAATGAGTCATCTTAAAACAAACAAAATTGGCTAGTTTCTCCAAGGCTTTGGTGAGTTAAAATAATTCTGCATCCGTGGTCATCCTCCCAGTCCTATAAACAGGATGAGGGAGCAGTGACGGTAAAAAAGGGAGCGCCAGTGTCTGGCGCGGGGTTGACAAGCAGACATATAAACAGAGTCTTGGGAGGAAGCTGTGTTTATAGCAACTGAAAGGGAAGCCCTAACCTCTGAAGTAAGTAGGGGATGCTGGTGCCTATAAATAGCCTGGCAGGTTATTTCTAACATTTGATAAAAACTATTCACCAATAAATATTTTCTATTGTGTATTATAATCATTGGTTTGACACCCCTGCAGCTGTCTATTGTACTTAGAGTTTCTGCAGAAATAATTATAGACTGAGCAACATAACTTCCTACTGTATAAATAGCAATATGTTTCAAGCCACCGACTTACAGTACTAATACTCTGAAGGAGAAGGTGACAGAGTGTAAAAGTTAACTCGTTTAACTCCACTGCATCTGTAAAGGCCAGCATCAAATGCCTTTAAAAGTGTACCTTTTAAAGATCCTTGGTAGTTGTTACCCTAGTTAAAAATATTTGTTGCAAAGAAAAGGTTAGACTAAGCAGTGTTCTCTGAAACATTTAAAACAGCTGAAAATAAACATTTATGGATTGACTGATGTGATGTAGACACAGAAAGGTCTTGGACTCAAACCTTGTTAAGTTAATAAGTTAGGCTCCTGGGATACCTTCAACTGCATTCTAAAGGGAGACATTAAAAGTTTTATTATAGTGGAAGCATGCCGTGTGATGTCCCCAATGTTGAAGATATTAACTTTCATTTTATAAAATAAAAAGAGAAAATACCATCGAGTGGTTAACATTAAAGACTCTGGAGCTAGAACTTTTGGGTTTAAATGCTAACTCCATCATGTACTATCTCCGTGTAATTTGGAGCAAGTTATTTAAGGTGTTTGTATTTCTTCCTCACCTATAAAATGGAGACAATAATGACATTCATAGAACTGTTGTGAGGATTAAATTATGTAACATAATAAAACACCTGGAACAGTGCCTGGCCCATAGTAAGCATTCATTTTACATATCAGTTGCTTGGATTTTTGGTCCTTCAGAGAGAGTCAAATAGTTGTGGAATGAATTTCGATTGAGCAAGAAAACCTGCTGAAACAATGTTTGTATGTGGATGATTACTTTTCTGAAATTAAACCTGGTTCAGTGTCAGTAAACTTTTATGCTAAGTATCTTGTCTAAGGAATAAGACTTAGAAAACCCTGAGACTAGGACTGTGGTTTTTTCGTCATTTGACCCTGTACTTCCCATGACTTCTGAAGGGGAACAATAATTTCTTTGAACAGAAATCTCTCTGTTTCCATCTCAAGATGGAAAAAAAAAAAATCACCCCAAGCCTAATTAAAACAATTTCAAAAGATTTTTGTTTACAGTGTGAATAATATTTAAGTATCTGTTACAGAAAGTGTTTTCATAAGCGTGGAGGAGCTTCAAGGACAGAGAGAAGATCCGTAACCCTTTGTTATATACTTTTTTCATCTGCAGGGGTTTTACAAGGTTGACTTATGAAACTCACCAGTGCCCTCATCCACTCATAGTACCTAGAAAGCCTGTAGGGAATGTTTCCACACTGGGGCTGTCCACTGGCCTTTCTTAATAAAGGAAATTAAACTGATTTATGATAGCACATGAGCTCAGATGCTAGAGAGTAAATGAAAAAGATTTTGAAGATATTTGTGTGTTCATATCTCAGGAGGCTATGTAATTAGTTCCACTCTGATTACCTTTAAATGATATGACACTGACATTGAAATGGAAGGTTCCATTATTTAGCAACCATTATCTAAGCAATGATAACAGCAAAACTAAAAATGAATGTTTACCTGACATTTATTACATTCTGGCAAGGTTCTATGCTTTACATGTTAGGCATTACTGGATTCATCCTCCCAACAACACTGTAAGTACCATTATTAACTCAGTCCCAGAGCCTGGGTGGCGGGAACCCATAAGTTAGAAAATACTTGGTAGAGTCAGTGGTGCTGGAATGTATTCAAAGGCATAAGATGATTTAGAGATCACAATGTCTGGATCAAACCCAGATGCTATGACCCTGTATCTCATGACCCAGCATTTCTCCAGCTAAAGAATTTCAAAATGTGAAGGAGAATAGCTCCTGAATATAGATTTTTTTTTTTAAAGATAAGGTGCTGTTCTATTTATTTAGTCCACTTTGCCAAAACTGTTCTCTATCAGTATTAGAAAAGCATGCAGTATAACTCAGTGATTTTTTTTTTTAAAAAAACAAAACAAAAAGTTCAGCTTGTTTTATGGCTGTGTGCTAATTCCTGATGCAGTAGGAGTCTTTTTTCTCCACAGGAACTGTATTCTGTGAAGCAAATCTTTCCATAATCTCTCATACTGCCCCACAAATCCTGAGTGAATTACATACTTTCATTAGAGCCCTCCCTCCTCCACATTCTCCCAACCCTGGAAAAATAGCCTACTTTTCTGCGAGGGAAAGAAAAAGAGGCCGTTAGCGTGTGTCTGAAAAGAGTGAAGGAATTATCGAGCTACTTACAAGCTCTGCACATGTGGAATCAATAGAATTTTCCATCACATGGTTCAAAAATGTATTCAGATTGTGTGGTTTTGAAATGCTAAACTTTGGAATTTAGTTGTTAATAGGAAAGTTTTTAGGATAGTTTGCCTACCGAGTGCCATTATTGAATTTGAATAGCAAATTGTTTATAATCATACACAAACAATCTTTATTTAGGTTTTACCCATGTTTCCTGAAGGGCAGGGCAAGTTCTGTGTATATCATTCCTCTCTGTCTACTGGGAAGGTCAGGATTACAGACAATTAGAAGAAAGTCAGGGCATGAACAGATCTCTCTATGTATTCCACTAGTCTCCTGTTTTGATATTTATTCATGAATTTGAAGTCACATCTACCTAGCTATCATCTGATTTCTATGCAAGATTTTTCGTAAAGAATATGACAGTGCTTAAAAATATGTGAATTTTTAAATAAGACTTTTGAAACAATAATATAAAGGTAGATCAGTGATTAATATGGAATTAGATATCTACAAGAACTCCTGAGATGCAGCACTTCAAAATATAGTTGAACTGGGTTAAAATATGTAAATTCCTTAAAGTCAATGAAATGTAAAGTTACATTTCAGTTATGTGCCAAGCAAGGTCCATATAACTGGCCCAGTATAAACTTTTCACATGTATTTATAATAGTGAGGCTGACAGTAGAAGAGATGAACGTGGAATTACTATTAGAATAACAATTTACATTTCTGTCAAATGCCCTCGTATAGGTAATCTCTTGATTTTCATTAGTTAGATATTATTCCCATTTTACAGATTAGAAAACTTAGGCATATTAGAGCATAACAGATACAGTACATGGAAGATAGCATCATCTAATGGAAACAGGGTGAGAGGATGGACTTTGGCATCAGACAGATTAAAAATCCCAGTCCCGCCCCTTAATGCCTATATGATCTATGGAAATATTATTTGGCCTTCTTAGGCTTCATTTTCATTATCTGTGAAACTGGGATAATTCTGTTGACTTTACAGAGTTGCTGTGAGGGTCAAAGGCAATAAAGGTATGTAAAAAGCTTAGTTTAGCTTTTTCTTGAAGATATGGAGCTTGATGCTGGGAGACTCCAAACAGAGTGCTTCATGAATATTTGATTGAGGTCTCCATTTTGCCTTTTGCAATGTCAGGACACGCATTTCTGGGCCCTGTTGCCAAAGCCATAGAGAGGCCCTGCTAAGACAGGAGCAAAGTGACTTCTGCCCCAGATAAAAATTATTACCTTCCTGATGCATTATTACCCTCACCTGGATTTAGCCATCGTTATTCCCAAATAGTAACAATCTGCAAATGTATTTGTACAGTAAGAATTGCATGGTCCTGGTACCTCTATTTTACACACATTCCTTTTAGGGATTTTGTGGACACATGTGTTCACCAGCTGTAAGAAATTGCTCTATCCACATAAAGAATGATCACCCACAGCATGGGTTTACTGGTCTCCCCAATGTGTGAAGTTAGGGCTATTTGTTTGGGACATGCTCACATTAACTCTCTTTAATGTCTGCGAATGAGGAAGATGACTGATGTTTGTTCATGCCTAAAATAGAGAAGTGGAGGAGTGGGAAGGAAAATTATTTGTGCAACATTACACAGAAAGTCCTTGATGAAGCAGGAATGAGAGCCTGAGTTTCTGACCTCTTAATTCCTTTCCTGTCTTCCACAGACAATGATGCTTCTGCAGCTCCTGGGCAGGCAATTGCACCTTCATTCTTTTGCACACTTACAAGTGTATTTCCCAGGGAATCCACTGCAAGGGCCTCCACCCACCTACATACAACTTATATTTAGCTCTGATGACAGGGGTGTGCTTGACCTGACCAAAATCAAAGGAGAAGTGAGCCTATTGGGGCCTAGACAGAGCAGGAAGAAGCTCAAAGAACTGGCTCTATAGGAACTCCAGAAAAATCTCTGACCTTGAGGTCCCAAATCTCTGACCTTGAGGTCCTCAGAGAGAAGCAGCTCTAACCCCGTTGATGATGACAGAGATGAATTAAAATAAAAATGCTTCCAAATATCTGTTGCCAGGAAGCAGATGACATGCTAAATTACTCTGCAGATTGACTACTTAATTCAGCGATTTCCTGAGTCAGGAGTTGCCAGAAGAGCCATTTTGTCCTTTCTGGCAAAAAAGCCGCTGGGATTGCTGTCTCCAGTCCTCTTTCCTCTGCTTCCTGCTGTAGGAAGGCCTGTTTCCTGCAGAGAGATGCCTGATTAGACAGCACTATTTTAGTAGGCAGAGGACTAGGTAACAAGTTAGGTCTTTCATTTGACATTGATTGTGGGCAGCGTGGAAGTCATGTGCGTCATAAAAATACAAGTCCTTTTAGAAAATGTAAACTAGTGGATGAAAAGCAAATTAGACAAAGGAAATGTCTGAAAAGTAATATTGCAACATTTTCATCTATTTTATTTTAAATGTTTTGAAATGCCTGGTTTATTTTTGCACAAAGAGCCCTGCTTCAGTCCCAGTACAGTTTTTCAGAACTGAATTTTGAGTGATGAGATGAGTATTTGCCAAGTGAATATGATGCAGCTAAGCAGTCTGATGTCAGTGAGTGGTGACTTTGAGAAGACATAGCAGTTGGCTAGGGACAATTCACTTGACCCTGAGCCAGAATGCGCATTTTATAGAAACTGGTGGATAAGCTGTATCTCAGCTCCTGACTACTTTGCTGTACTCTGGAGTAGTGCCTCCACTTTCTCTCTAAAGTGGCTGAATAAGATGCATACAATCCAGCAAGGCTAAATAAATAAAAAGCTCAGAACATTCAGGCAAAAGGAAAACAAGAATAGGAGGCAAAATGGAACCACAAATGAATGGGTTCACAAAACATAGAGCAAAGATTTATTTCTTCTGATACTTGTTTGGCATCAATGTTGTGTGACCTTGGGTCAGTGTCTGTGTGCCCTGACCTCTCAGGCTGTAAGCATCTCAAGAGCAAGCCTTCTGTCATGGGCTTCTTTCAAGTTCGTGTCTTGTTCAGAGCTTTATTTGTAGCCTGTGCCGCTTAAATGTTTGCTAGTATTGATTGGTGATGGTTGAGTTTCTTCTTTTCCACAGGGTTCTACCTTGGATCCCCCAATATTGTAGCATCAATAAACATATCAGCAATTATTTCCAGAGTTGTTATTTTGGATTACAGAGCATCTCAGGTTATTTGCATTTAAGCAAATTTGGAGTGATTTTGTTGAATAATTTCTATTTTTAGATTTTTCACTCCAACAGCTGGGTGTTGGCTAGAAAGTCACAAGTTCCTAAAAGTGTTTGTGTAGAAGAAAAACATCTACTGGCCACGAGGTGTTGTAGAAGAAATTCCTTCCTTGGAGGAGAGAATGGCTAGTTGACTAGATGTTCCTTTTAAACTATCCCATCATATTTTTCCCTTGGCAATGAATTTGCAATGGAAGCTCTAAAACCTATTCTTATATTTGGGATTTCTTTAATTCCAAAGAAAATAATATAAAAAAATATTTGATAGGTGGCTTTAAAGTTTCTGCTCTGCCCGGGTGCAGTGACTCACGCCTGTAATCTCAGCACTTTGGGAGGCTGAGATGGGCAGATCACCTGAGGTCAGGAGTTCAAGACCAACCTGGCCAACATGGTAAAATCCTGTCTCTACTAAAAATACAAAAATTAGCTGGGCGTGCTGATGGGCGCCTGTAATCCCAGCTACTCGGTAGGCTGAGGCAGGAGAATTGCTTGAATCTGGGAGGTGGAGGTTGCAGAGAGCAGAGATTGCGCCACTACACTCCAGCCTGGGCGGCAGAGCGAGATCCTGTCTCAGATTCTGTCCACAGTTTCTACTGTGTACTTTTTTAGGGAATATTTTTTGGTAGGAGAATTATACAGGACTGACAGGTCACTGGCTGTATCATAAACTGATTTGGGGATTTGTTGTCACCTCTGCAAAAGAAGGTTAAAAAAAAAGAGAAAAAAATTGAAACTTTCTCTTTGGCTTTTTTTCTGATAGCTCTGGTGAAAAGTTTAAGAGGGAAGAAGTCATAGATACTAACTAAAATAAGGTTCTGGTAATACTTTTATCCAGGCATGCTATGCTACTTTATTAACATAGTTAAGAGATAATCAATTTTAGTATAAATCAATAATGAATAAAATTAATTATTCATTATATCCAGTGTATACTCAAATAAAGGAGGAAACATTTCTAAATAAAATGGATAGTTCAGCTTGCAAATATGACATGGATATAAATTTTATAGTGTCTTAACCTGCATTTTGAATTTCTTTCTTATTTGTATCTGATATTCTCCAGAGGACTAATTTAAACTAAAGAACAGGTCTCATCTGGAAGAATAAATGGAAAAACACCTTCTGAAAAAGGAAAGTAATTGTGGGAGGAGAGGAAGAACTTTCTACGTATGAAATTGTATTTTAAAGCTATTTTATTTGTTTATTTATTTATTATTTTGAAACAGAGTCTCCCTCTGTTGCCCAGGCGGCGTGCAGTAGCACGATCTCAGCTCACTGCAACCTCCACCTCCCAGGTTCAATCAATTCTCCTGCCTCAGCCTCCCTAGTAGCTGGGATTACAGGCACCCACCACCATGCCCAGCTAAATTTTGTATTTTTTTAGTAGATACGGGGTTTCACCATGTTGGTCAGGCTGGTAACTCCTGACCCCAGGTGATCCATCCTCCTCAGCCTCCCAAAGTGCTGAGATTACAGATGTGAGCCACCTAAATCAGTGTGGTGCTGACAGAAGTATAGACTGCTCAGTGAATCAAGATAGCCCAGAAATAGATCATACTATAAAAGATTATATAGTATATATCAAGGTGATATCACAAATCACATTGGAAAGAGAATATCCAATAAATGATGTCAGAAAAATTGGTTATTTATTTGAATAAAAACCTCACTAGATTTCCATTTAATATCATATACCAAAATAAATCAAGATGGGTAAAATAGTTATACACTAAAAAGAAATCATGAAGCAAATGACAGAAAATATAGATTCTTATTTATTTGATCTTGTTATGGAATAAGATTTTTAAGAAAAGAAACCTCAAAGGGAAGGTTGTCACATTTGACAATGTAAATTTAAAAACATTCAGAAACTTTATATGTTTATTTAAAAATATGAATTGGGCCCGGCGCGGTGGTTCACGCCTGTAATCTCAGCACTTTGGGAGGCCGAGGAGGGCAGATCACCTGAGGTCAGGAGTTCCAGACCAGCCTGCTCAACATGGTGAAACCCTGTTTCTACTAAACATAAAAAAAATTAGCCGGGCGTGGTGGCAGACTCCTGTAATCCCAGCTACTTGAAAGGCTGAGGCAGGAGAATCGGTTGAACCCGGGAGGCGGAACTTACAGTGAGCTGAGATCACACCACTGCACTCCAGCCTGGGTGACAAGAGTAAAACTCCATCTCAAAACAAAACAAAAGAAAAGAAAAAAATTCATTTTTTTTTCTCGCTCTGTCACCCAGGCTGGAGTGCAATGATGTGACCTCAGCTCACTGCAACCTCCGCCTCCTAGGTTCAAGTGATTCTCATGCCTTAGCCTCCCAAGTAGCTGGGACTACACGCACACGTCACCACGCCGGGCTAATTTTTGTATTTTTTAGTAGAGAAGGGGTCTCACCATGTTGGCCAGGCTAGTCTCGAACTCCTGACCTCAGGTGATCCCCCTGCCTTGGCCTCCTAAAGTGCTGGGATTACAGGTGTGAGCCATGATGAACTGTGAGTCAATTAAACCTCTTTCCTTTAGAAATTATCCAGTCTTGGGCAGTTCTTTATAGCAGCATGAAAACAGACTAATACACGGGTTTTCATTATTGTGAACCATGAACTCTCATACACACACACACACACACACACACACATATCCTGGTGAACACATGCAGACTTTCTCTTGAGTATATGGTTGTACTCAAGAGAAACTGAGTATATGCTTATGCTCAATGAAATTGCTGGATCAAAGGGTATGTGAGTGTTCAACTTTAGGAGCTAATGCTAAAATAGTCTAAATAGTTTTATCAATTTTTACTCCTACCAGCAACTTTATGAAATGTCTTGTGGATGTACATCTTTTCCAACATGAGGTATTATCAGACTCTTCAACTGTTGCCAATCAAATGGGTACACAATAGTACTTCATTGTAGCATTAATTTATAATTCCTGATCACTGAGATTGAACATCAATTCATGTGTTTATTGCCCATATATGATTCTTCCTCTGTGAAATGATTGTTCATGTTTTTTGTCTATTTTTCTATTTGGTTGTTTGTGCTTTCCTTATTGACTTATTGAACTTTTATATGTACATATTTCTAAACAAATCCTAGTTGGTTGTGTATCTTTCAAATAGCTTCTTTCAGTTTATAATTTGTCCATTCTATTTAAGGTGTCTGTTGACGAATTTCTTAATTGTAACACCTTAATTTTAATAAGGTCACATTTGTGCAGGTTTTTTTTTTCTTTTGCTTTTAAAAGTTAACATGTTGTGTGTTTCATATATTATTTCCTATTCCAAAGGCTAAAAACCATTGACTGATAGCTCCTCCTAAGAGTTCTAAACATTGATTTTTGACATTGAGAGAGAGAGAAATGTTTTCTTTTGCTTTAATGCAAGCCAAGTTTAACACTGGTACTTCAGGATCCAGAGTAGTGTCAGTAGTGTCTGACAGAATGCAGGAGAAAGAGCAGCAGGGCCTGACAATATAAGGTACCCAGTAAGGGTGGTAATGGTTCCCTGTGGTACACAGGTGACAGGGCCCTGGTTAGGAGTAGAAGAAAGAATTACATCCCGATTCAGTAACTTAACAGTTTTCCAACCAGATTTGATTATGTACTCCTAGAAACTCCCCGAACAGCCAGGTGATATGTAAAGGGCCTGAATCTTTTCGACAGTTGGGAGAAAATACCACTGATTGGACTACATTATTAATAAACACCATTGGGAAAAAACTGAATTACATTAATTACAGAGATATGTTTCTCCAAGTTCAATCGTTGAAGCCCAGTTTTCCAGTATAAGGGAATTCAGAGGGGAATTTCTGCTACATGTTTCCGTCTCTTGCAAATGCTCCCTGCTGTGTATTATTGTAATAAGAAGAATTTTATAGGCATCTGTTATTTTAGGTGGGAAAATGAGAATTTTCTGGCTATCTTCTAGAAGTCTCTTTCCTTATTTATTTTTTCCTCTATGGTTGTACTGTGTTTCTGTTACAATAGATAGTTAAACATGAGTAGGGCAGAGACGTGCCCCCACCACCAGGAATGTCAGGCAACCATCATGTGGTGGTCAGGTGGTTGTTAAACTGTCTCTCTAAAATAATATTGGGTTGGTGCAAAAGTAATTGCCATTTTTGCCATTGGAAGTAACGGCAATTACTTTTGCACCAACCTAATAATTGGTTGCAGCCAGTGCCAGGGGAAAGGCAGTCTCCTATAGATTAACAAAACATCTAAAGTTGGTGACCGGCAGCTTCCTGACAAGATCTCAGGAGTTGGCCAAGTGGGCTCATGCATGCGCACTAGGGAGTAAAATGGGAGAGTTTAACTGGCATATGACCATCCTCTGGGAACATTCCATTGGTGAAAGAAGAATTCCTCAAGTGAGCATGTGCACAACTCTAGTAAACACACTGCACATGCGGCCCCTCCCAAGCGCTGGCAGGCCACTACGCATGCGGACAGCCGACTCCAAGGAAGACTTACGGGAGAAGGGACGCAACCCCTGGAAGCATGCAAACGTATTAAACCCCAAGTGAAAGGCTAAAGCACACACTTGAATCTCTCAAGTTGCTCATTTGGCCCTCTTCCAGGTACTGTGCTTCTTTTCACTCCTGCTAAAAACTTTCTAATAAACTTTCACTCCTCTAAAACTTTCTTCAGACTCTCCCTCTGCCTTATGCCCCTTGGTCGAATTCTTTCTTCTGAGGAAGCAAGAATTGAGGTTGTTGCAGATCCGTATGGATTTACCGCCACTAACATTTCTTACTACCTATGTCCTTTTTCCATTTCTTCCTCTGCTTCCAGAGTCACCTAAAATATCAGGGGCAGCAGGTGGAGTTGTAATCTCCTTCTATATTAGTAAGGCAGGGCCAGTGGCTACACTTACTTGTTCACATATATGCATTGTTTTGCAAGTACTGGTTGCGATTCAAGTTGCAACAGGTGTCCATGAGTGGGCTCTGGGCTTCCTGTTACAGGATTTGTTTCTGTCACACTTTGGACAATAGTTGTGGACACTGGCATTGGGAAATATAAATAATAAAGATTAGGGTATGATTAAATATTCCCAGACTTTAAAATAGCATTTGTATGCACTAATAACTTCCTGTTATATGAAAGACTGCTTATGACATCCTTATAAAGGCAAAAGCCCTTCTTCACATGTTAGCCGTTGTAGTCAGGCAGCATGCTTCTGATCTGTGCAACAGGTAGTCAGGACTGCTACAGCCCCTAGAAATTCGTGTGCTCTGGGGAAATTTGGTACTAAGAAGTGAGGATTCTTTGCAACATAATTTTACAATGTAAAAGGGTCCTCTGTGTCTGATTATGTAATATGGGGATGATATTTTGCAAAAAGACAGTAAAAATAATTAAAGGCAGTAAGTCAACCCTTAAGCATGTATTAGATGTTGTCATAAAATAGGATTACCATCCCATTTCTATTAGATCTTGAATTAACTCTTGAGTTACTAAAAACCAAGGCTAAAATAAGGTCAATTTCTCTGGCAAGGATTTGGCCCTTGGGTTAGGTTATTCTTTTTTTTTTTTCCTTTAATTTTACCTCCTCTGTGGACAGGGTTAGGGTCTTCCACAGAAGAAGAAAAATATTTAGCTAATACATAAATGATGAGATACACAACATCATTAGTGGTCAGGGAAAGCAAATCCAAACTACAACAAATACTATTTTTTTTTTTTTTGAGATGGAGTCTCCCTCTGTCACCCAGGCTGGAGTGCAGTGGCACAGTCTCAGCTCACTACAACCTCTACCTCTTGGGTTCAAGTGATTCTCCTGCCTCAGCCTCCCAAGTAGCTGGGACTATAGGTGCCCACAACCACGCTTGGCTAATTTTTGTATTTTTAGTAGAGACAGGGTTTCACCATATTGGCCAGGCTGGTCTCGAACTCCTGACCTTGTGATCCACCCACCTCGGCTTCCCAAAGTGCTGGGATTACAAGTGTGAGCCACCACACCTGGCCAACAAATACTATTTTATACTTAGATGGTAGGCAAAAATTCTAGTGTCTGATATTATCAAGTATTAGAAATGATAAGAATCAACAGGATCTCAATACTGTTGATAGGATCATGTATTGGTTTGACATTTTCTCCTGGAGTTGAACATCTCCTATGTCTCCTACACCCCAGAAATACTGCCCCTGAGTAGATACTCAAAGGAAAGTTATATACCAATAACAGGATACAAAGATTTAAAATGTATAGTGGCAGTGTTTATTATAGAAAAAAAAAAAAAAAACTAGGAAATAGCTCAAATGCCCATCAACAAGACTGGGGAATATTGTACATCAATCAAAAATAATGAACTACAGAGACATGAAACAACAGAGATGAATCAAAGTTAAAAAGAACAGAACTAAAAATATGTCATTTATAGTTCATATAGATGCAACAAATACTACTTTAAAATGAATCAAGGAAGTAAGGAACACAGGATTCAGGATAATATTTATCCCGGATGAGCTGAGCTTGGGTTTGGGATGCTGGAGACTGTGGGGTTAGATGGAGTTTGTTGTCAAGGTTCTGGACTTTGGTTTTGGTGGTGCATTTGTGGGTAATTATGATAATTTTTTAGAGATAAACCAATAAACTGATAAACTGATAAACCAATAAAATCAGGCTATACATTATCAGTGATAAATCTAATTATGGTCAATCCCATTCTCTCCACCTGAGTCTAGTGTTGAAGAGCAAAAACAAAGAACATTTTTTATTTCTGAGGTGAACCATATAGGAAATTTAGAAAGAAGTCAGAAGTACAGGGTTACGACAGGTTTAAAATCTGACTCTGCCTCTTACTCAATTCATCATCTTGAGCAAGTGACCTAACACCTTGGAGCTTCAGTTTTTTCATCTGTGAAATGCAGATGCCATTAGTGTTTTTATGATAGTGTCAGGAAGACAATTCATTAGGATCACACTTATAAAATGTAATGAATTTAGCACAGTGCCTGGGACAGGTAAGCATGATAATATTATCAATAGTAGTTTCAGTAGTCTCATATTACTTGGACTGATTAAACATTCAGCTTCTCCTTTATGTAGTTCTGTTCTAATTTACAGGCCTTTCCTAGTTCTTCTAATCACTGTATCCTATTTTCAGTTTTTATTCCCAGGTTAGGCTTGAGTCTCCATCCCATGCCAACTTTGGAGAAGCAAGATTCTTCCCTGTTTGAACTGCCGATCCCTTCCTTTGGCTTCTTGCTATCTCTAAATCTGCAGACCCTGTGCAAATGGAATCCGCTGAGAAGGCTTTGACTATATAGGGTGCTGGCAGATGCTTACACTTTCTTATTTAGGCAAATTGGACAATCACAGAAATGCAAAAATGGGAAAGATAGCATGGCTTTTGACAATGTAGGTGTGGAAAATAAAACTGTGCTGGCTGAAATGGTTTCTTTCTGTAGGTATAATACTTCTTTTAAAAAGTCTGAAAGAGCTCATATATGGCAAAAAAAATGTATCTCCACGTTTTTCTCCATGCCAATCAGAAACAATGCTAAATAGAGACTAGATTTTCTATCTAGTGATACAACTTTGATCTAAATAACTTAGTATATTCTATACTTTTTAATAAAGGTTAAAATACAGATTAAAATAATTCATAGATAATAGTGTTGTATAACTGTAGCTATATAGTTATGTAAAATTACAAATAAGATTTTTGTACTGAAATTTTAACCCACGTGCAAAATGGGATATTAATTATATTTTTTAATAGTGTGAAGTTCCAAATGAGAAAAGATCCTATGGTGAATGGCAAAATCATATGGCAAAAATGAAAAGGAATAGAAAATTATATATATTTTTAAAGAATCATCTTTTTGTAGTTGCTGGAATTTTATTGTTGCATTAAAAAAAATTTTACGTTAAACTAAAAGACGGCAGTTTGCCCTGGAAAAAGGTGAATAAAGAAACTTCTAAACCGCAGTAAAACAAAAGTAAAAAAAAAAAAATCTGTATTATAGATTTTTTTTCCATTTATCTGTAAAAATCCACAGTTAAACTACTTCAAAAGAAATTTCATGGGACCTCTGCCCTTGGCTCTGTGTGATTTCAATTGAAAATGGCTGTCAGTAATGGTTACGGAATTGTGGAGCACAGGAGATGCGTCCTGAGACTGGATGGAGATCAGAAAATGTCCTAGTTTTCAGAAATGGGAAGAAGTTTAGACTCTTCAGTCCACAAAACAGAAAATTTGATATTGATGCTGAAAAAACTCTGAAATATATTGTCATGATGAGGCCATCATGGGAAGAGGCCATCACTAAAGTCAGAACGAGATGAATAATAGAGAGGGAAGAGGCCATCACTAAAGTCAGAATGAGATGAATAATAGCTCCCTTGCCAGATCTCACTTCCTTTTGATAGGGCCACTGAGCTGCCAGATGAAGATGGTCTCTTGATGACTCTGCAGCTGGGTGGGAGGGCAAATATGTTGGAACCCAAAATAACTTAACAGGATGGAACAATGGACCAAATCTTAACAGGATAAAAAGTAAAAGGGAGATATATAAAGGTTGCCCTCAGTTCCAGAAAATTAGCAACACAAACACAGGAGGGGTGGGCAGATTGCAAATCCCACTGGTGGGCTTCCACAGTTTGCATGCTGCATACAGGTTCCTGGCTGAGGGCTTGAGTAAGGACTCTGTCCATGCAAAGACGACACCTCTTCCTAATTTGCAGAAAGGTGCCATAAAGCAGAAAGGTGTATGCTTGAAAAAAATGCAAGTTAAGGTTTTTAACTAGGAACTCAGTGAATGACTGCTACTGTGTGGTTGCCAAGAGTTGGAGAGGGCATTCACCAAAGCACCATGTCTGAGCAAGGGTGGTTAGTGTCTGGTTCAAGCTGAGCTGGACATATTGAGAGTGGAGAAAAGAATAGTAGTAAATTAGGGCACAACAGAAGAGAAAGGTGAAAATCTGGAAACTATGACTTTTTTTTTTTTTTTTTTTTTTTTTTTTAGACAGAGTCTTGCTCTGTTGCCCAGACTGGAGTGCAGTGGTGTGATCTCGGCTCTCTGCAACCTCTGCCTCCTAGGTTCAAGCAATTCTCCTGCCCCTCAGCCTCCCAAGTAGCTGGGACTACAGGTGCGTGCCACCATGCCCAGCTAATTTTTGTATTTTTAGTAGAGACAGGGTTTCACCATATTGACCAGGCTGGTCTCAAACTCCTGACCTCGTGATACGCCCTCCTCAGCCTCTCAAAGTGCTGGGATTACAGGTGTGAGCCACTGTGCCCGGCCGGAAACTATGATTTCTGAGGAATAGTGAAAAGAAAGAATGTTTAACCTGCAAAATGGAAGATGTAGAATGGTAATGATGTATTCCCCACTAGCAAATTAACCATGGATTCAGGATGCCAGCAAGCAAGCACATCAAAGGCCAGAAAGAAACTAAGGAAGACTTTTTTATTTGCTTTTTTTTTTTTTAAGAGTCTACCATTTGAAATTTAGAAGGAAAATATCAAATGCTTTTATGATGAAATTCAGAATCTTAGTTTTTTTCTCCTATTTTATAAATTGGTATTTTAAAATTTTGAATGACATATTGCCTGAAAGGCAGGGAGCATCATCATTTTTTAAAATGCTTAGGTTTTTAAAGTCTTAAGCTCATACAAGATACAGAATTTTTCATCAATTTTACTTGTCCAAAAATGGAACAGAAAATGCAATGTTGTGATGCAGTTTAGTTCCTTGTTGCTAGGGTGGTTGAGGCTGAGAGCAGGCGCTGATCCTCGGATGTGACAAAAAGACGATTTGTTTTTGTAGTTGCTGTAGTGTGGGGCTCGATGGCTTTTAAGATCCCTTCTCATCTGTGCTCCTATGATTCTGAGAAAAAGCAATTTTCCATAAGAAAGAGGAAAACTGAGATTACCAATATTATTGCCCTTTCATGACGAACTTCAGAAATGAAGAGAGAAGTGTAATACTCGTTATACAAGAATGTGGAATGCATTCAATATTTTCTTCTTTTTAAGTGATTTACTAGTGGTGTTTTCATGAATTCCCTTCTTAGGACTGGAGTGTCAGTGGTTAAGGCTTGGGACCTAATACTGAGAGTTCCTTGGTTTGATCTTGGTAAGAGCTCGTTAGCTCTAAGAGGTTTGATGTACCTCAGTGCAAGCACATCACTATTTTATGATATAAACTTTATTAAAAACTGCAACCTTCTTCACTGAGCATGTGCAGAGTGAAAAGTAGGCAATGGAGGGTGGGTGGATGAGTTACGATTTATCTTTCCTGCTAAAAAAGCAGTGCAAAATCTTGTCCTCTGTATATTTGTTGGGTATCTGTAACATCTCACGTTTATTCTCATCACAATGAGACTATCATCCAGAGGTCACCTTCTTTTTGAATGGGCCTTGGGTTTATTTTGCAAAAATATTAGATATGCATTTCTTGATGCCACTAAAATAAAAAAAAAAGAAAAATGTATATACTGGAGGATGAAGAGGTTTCTTGTTTCTCAAAAATTATTCACATGTTATGAATTGTCTAATAGAGGAGAATTTGATTTTCCTCAGTTACATCCTTGTTCTATTTATTCTTGGGGGGAGGACAGAATAGCTGATGAGATAGCAAAGAAAGCAAAAGACAAAGCCACCCAGAGCTTTCCATGCCCTAAATATGCTCTTGCCTCTATTACTTGCTTGGTTCTTAATCTCATTCTGGGCTATTCTGGGAACATAGGGAGGAAATCAGCTATGAAGTAACCTGTATTGTGTAATACCCTTATTCTAGTGAGACAAAATAAAACATATAGCAAAAGCAGCCTTGAAGAACAAGAAAAATCACATCAGAGAAGCCTGAGGATGTGCATGGATGAGGAAAGAGGCTGTCATACCCACTTAGTTTTGATAATTTGCATTACATTTCTCTACAGCAGCCTTCTTAGCATGGATTGGCAGGGCAACGGTGGGTTAGTATCTGGGAATACTTTTCTGATTTTCATAAGTAATAGTCATGATCTTGACTAACAGCCTGAACTCCTTGCTATTGGCCAAAGGTCAGGGAGAACTGAACTTCACAGCAAAGTTATCTGGAACAAACAGGGTCACTGGTACTTTCCACATCAGAGGAGCAAAGTCAAAGGTGGGGGAACTTTGAGATGATGAGCTGTTCCTCCAAAGTCAAGGAGTATTAGATAATACAACAGCAGGGTGGGTGGGGTGTCTTCTAGGCACAGCATTCTCCATTGTTGATTGGTTCTACTCTTTCACCTGACAACTAGCAATGTTCAATGCCATTTTGTGCCAAGCACATAAAATCTTACCATGTAAGTGAAATAAATCACTAGTGTTTGTATCTAGACAACATATTGTTAGGTAACATGAACCTTGAACCTTTATCCCTTAATCTAAGTAGAGCTTCTCCTCTAGACCCACATGAAGAGTTACATAACTTGCTGCTTAAGCCTCTTTGCACATTGTTTGTTGATCCAGGTCATCACCGTGGTTACCTCCTTGGGCATTACCTAGAGCTCTGTAGGAGGAGCTATATGGGATTTACAGGTCCTAGACTCTATGTTCTAGCACTGGTCAGCAGCCTTTTTAGTTCTGGGCATGTTGCAATAAGAATTACTGAGGATCTGGAATAAAAACATGAAGAAGCATTTGAGAGAACAAAAGGCGAGAGGGAGAGGGATAGGGAGAAGAAAAGAGAGCGGGAGAGGGAGGAAAATAGAGAGAAGGGGAGAGGCAAGATAGTGGGGGAGAGAGGAAGGGCAATGGAAGCAATAAAAGAAACAAAATATGACCACAATAAGATGCAGCTACTGAGATGCACCAGGGGTTTCTCAGTGGATAGACTCGAGCAGTTAAGATAAGACAATTCAAATGAATTCCCAAGTGATTCCTGCACTCTGGAATGTAGTTGCTCAGGGATTTAGGAGCATTCCAGGGGTTCTTTATCAATTAGGTCAAACATATAAATTCTTTCCACATAGCTAAACAGTGGTTATACGTAAGGCTCTGAAAGCAAGTCAGATTTCTTTTCCTTAAGGAGATAAGCTTCGTCCTTGGGTTATCTCTCTAGTTACAGATATGATTCTTGACATTCTTTCCAGGATCATGGGTGAGGCTGTGAAAACAAAGAAACCATGTGTTATGTGACAAGATGCTCCTCTGAAGACTGACAATTTTACTTGAGATTCAAGGTATTAATCAAGTCTATAAAGGAAAAAGATGAGTGTATATACACATACGTATGTATATATGTGTGTGTGTATATGCATATATATAATTAAAAAAATACTAGAGCTTTAGATGTTTGCAGGAAAGAATATAGTTTAGGAAGAAATGTTTCAAATGCTTGAAAATGCAGTGTAATGAATTAACTGCGAGCTTCAACTTTTATTCAGTCTTTCCTTGCATCTAAACGTAATAAACGAAGGTAGACTCAACGTGAGAAGAATTTCTTTCTTGGTTGAGGAGCTCCTGAAATTGAGGAAGGGAAAGGAGAAACTGCAGATCCCCATTACGCGAAGCCGGGGGTTGGAGTGGGCAGTGGAATTAGTCCTGTTCTGCATTCAGACAGGGACACAAGTCACAGCTCTAGCTCCCTCCCAGGAAGAAGGTGGAACATTCTGGGAGCACAGTGAGAAGAGAAGGGATAAGGATGGGTGCATAAGGTGGAGAGGGAGCAGCTTCACAGAGCATTGTTCTAAGTCCCCCCATACTGTGCCTGGGATCACTATGAATTCCTTCACTACTGATGGTCACAGCAAGAAGGTTGTCAAGCCACTGAATATTTGCATTTGGACCAATGCAAAGATAGGATGTTTCCATCTGGAGATTCACTTTTTAATAGATAACTTTACATCTAGCTCTCAGATCTCCATGTGCAGCATCAAAAAGCTTTAAGTAAATTGCTGTGGAACGTGTCTTCAGTGAAATAGTACAGAGGTATATAAGGCACTACTGTTTCATCTTTGGAAAGTAAAAGTGACAGGTGAGACAGTAAATCTATAATCCACCCTTTATTCCTCCTCTCCCGTCAAATGTACAACCTGGCCACACCAATGTGCATTTCATACTTATTTCCAGTGTCTCCTCTCTCTCCCTCCTGACTCCCACTGCCCTAGTTTTCATCCTCTCTATTCCAGACAGATATACCATGAAATAGCTGTTGAATGTCTGCCTTGTGTATTATCCTATGCTCTGTGCTCAAATAGAGTGAGAAAAGATACACATGGGTGCCTGCCTTCATGGAGCTTATAGTTTCTGTGGGGAAAACAAAGTGAACAACCAATTACACAATTCATTATTACAGTGGTGAAGAATGCATTAAAGACAAAGCAAAGGGTGCTAGAGAGCATACCGTGCCCCCAACATTCTTCCTTTAGAAGTTAATATATGAGCTGAGCTTTGAAGCATAGGTAAGAATTAACTTGGTGTAGCAGATCTCGAGGTCAGGAGTTCAAGACCAGCCTGGCCAACATGGTGAAACCCTGTCTCTACTAAAAATACAAAAATTAGCCGGGCCTGGTGGGGGGCGCCTGTAATCCCAGCTACTTGGGGGACTGAGACAGGAGAATCACTTGAACCTGGGAGGCAGAGGTTGCAGTGAGCTGAGATCACACCACAGCACTCCAGCCTGGGCAACAGAGCGAAACTCTGTCTCAAGAAAAAAAGAGTTAACCTGGTGTAGAGAGAAGCTTTGGGCACAGGGAGGAGCATTCCAGGTAGTCCTTCAGTATGAAGGAGAGCTGGAGAAGCTAAGAATGACAATGATGCTGGAGCAAGAAAAGAGGCAAGAAAAGCCCAGTCTGGTGGGGGAGGCAGGGCTAGAACCCACAGGACCTCAAAAGTTGGGAAAGGGATTTGGTCTCTTCTTGAACAATACACAGTCATTCTTTGGAGATCAGTTCATGCATTTTCTCCACCAGGCAGCTTTCTTTGATGCCCTCACTTCCTCCCGACCTCCCCTCACTGGACTGTGTTTGGTGCCCATGGTCTAACATTGCACAAAACACACTACATAATGCAATTAATCGCCATGTGTGTGTCTATTCTGCATTTGGTGGTGAGCTTCATGAGGTCAGGAACCACATATTACTCATCTCTATATAACTCCATATTAAAGCATTCCCAATATTCTGCTGAAGGGAGACATTTTGATGTCATTAAACACATAACTATCATCCTATAGCCCTATAGTTTCTCCTATAACTATGAAGGAAAAATCATGAAAGATAGAACAATCGTTGGTGTTAGTGGGTAAACATAATTCTTCAGAGTATTTAGTGAAGTATGACATTCATTTTCACTCATGAAACTAAGAAATTGTGCATGAGAGATACTAGGTGCTAGACCAGACCAGGGAAGAAAAATACACTGAATAAGAGTCATTACGCCCTCGTGGCCTCTCCCCCTGCTGTTGGCTGTCACTATGACAGGCTTCTTCATGTCACCTGTGTGTTCACTCAGAATCTCCCTCAGCACTGGCTTTCTAGTGGCCACCACTAACTTCTGCAGATGAGACCTGTTGGCCGGGTGTGCCTGGCGTTGAGTCAGAGAGCCTGGGGTCATTATTCACATACCTTGAAAGACCCCCTGTGTCTTCTAAGTGGATTAAAAAGGGCCCCCTTTTTTTTTTCTTCGAAAATCAACAAAGAAATAATCAACTTAATCTGCGCTGTAGACCAAATGAGCCTAATGGATATTTACAGAACATTTCATGCAAGAGCTGGAGAATACACATTCTACTCCTCAGCACACGGATTGTTCTCAAGAATAGCCCATGTTTTAGATTACAAAACAAGTCTTAAAAATATTTTTTGAATGAAATTATGTCTAATATCTGACTGCAGTGGAATAAAACTAGAAATTAATAACAAGGAATTTTGGGCTGGGCGTGATAGCTCAAGCCTGTAATCCCAGCACTTTGGGAGGCCGAGGCGGGTGGATCACGAGGTCAGGAGACCAAGACCATCCTGGCTAACACGGCGAAACCCCATCTCTACTAAAAAAAATACAAAAAATTAGCCGGGTGTGGTGGCGGGCGCCTGTAGTCCCAGCTACTCGGGAGGCTGAGGCAGGAGAATGGCGTGAACCCCAGAGACGGAGCTTGCAGTGAGCTGAGATGGCACCACTGCACGTCAGCCTGGGCAAAAGAGCGAGGCTCGGTCTCAAAAATAAATAAATAAATAAATAATGAGAAATTTTGGAAACTATACAAACACATGGAAATTAAGCGATATGCTCCTGAATGAGCAGTGCGTTAATGAAGAAATTAAGAAGGTAATTAAAAAAAATTTTTTTGAAACAAATGCTAATAGAAACACAACATTCCAAAACCTATAGGATACATCAAAAGCAGTACTAAGAGAAAAGTTTATAGCTATAAGCACCTACATCAGAAAAGTCTCTTCTTAGATGAAAAAAAAATAGAAATCCTTCAAATAAATAACCTAATGATTCATTCTAAAGACTAAACAAGCAAGAGCAAACCAAATCTAAAATTAGTAGAAGAAAAGAAATAATAAATATCAGAGCAGAAATAAATGAAACTGAAATGAAGAAAACAACACTAAAGATAAAAAAAATTAAAAATTTGTTGTTTGAAAAGATGAACAAAATTGACAAACTTTTTTTTGGTTTGAGACAGAGTCTGGCTCTGTCGCCCAGTCTGCATTGCAGTGGCACGATCTCGGGTCACCAGGCTCCGGCAACCACACCTGGCTAATTTTTCTGGTATTTTTAGTAGAGACGGGGTTTCACCGTGTTAGCCCGAATCGTCTCTGTCTCCTGACCTCGTGATCCACCCGCCTCAGCCTCCCAAAGTGCTGGGATTACAGGCATGAGCCACCACGCCCAGCCACAAAATTGGCAAACCTTTAACCAGACTGAGAAAGAAGAGAGAAGACCCAAATAAAATCAGAGATAAAAAAGGGAGACAATTTCGAGATTAGCGTGGCCAACATGGTGAAACCCCGTCTCTACTGAAAATACAAAAATTAACCAGACGTAGTGGCATGCACCTGTAATACCAGCTATTTGGGAGGCCGAGGCACAAGAATTGCTTGAACCTGGGAGGCGGAGGTTCCAGTGAGCGAAGATCACCCCATTGCACTCCAGCCTGGATGATAGAGCTAGACTCCATCTCAAAAAAAACCAAAAAAAAAAACAAAACAAAACCCAGGAGACATTACAAAGGATACTGCAGAAACTCAGTAGAAGCTACTATAAGCAACTAAGTGTGAATAAATTTGAAAACCTAGAAGAAATGGATAAATTCATAGACACATACAACGTATCAAGATTGAGCCATGAAGAAATCCAAAACCTGAACAGACCAATAATAAGTAATAAGACTGAAGCCATAATAAAATGTCTCCCAGCAGAGAAAAGCCTGGGATGGATGGCTTCACAGGTGAATCATAACAAACATTTAAAGAAGAACTAATACCAATCCTACTCAAACTAATCCAAAAAATAGAGGAGGAGGAATACTTCCAAATTCATTCTATAAGGCCAGTATTACCTGATAGAAAAACCAGACGGACACGTTAAAATTTTTTTTAAAAAAGCAAAGAAAAGAAAACAACAGGCCAACATTCCTGATAGATTGTTGCAAAAATTCCTCAACAAAATATTAGCAAACCCAATTCAACAACACATTTAAAAGATCATTCATCAAGACGAAGTGGGATTTATCCCAAGGATGCAAGGATGGTTCAACATGTGCAAATCAACCAACGTGATACATCATATAAATAGAATGAGGGACAAAAACCATATGCTCATTCCAATTGATGCTGAGAAAGCATTTGATAAAATCTAACATCATTTTAAATAAAAATCCTCAAAAAAATAGGTATAGAAGGAACTTATCTCAATACAATAAAAGCCATATATAACAGACCTATGGCTAGTATCATACTAAATGGGGGGAAAACTGAAGGGCTTTCCTCTAACATTTGGAACATAACAAAGATGCCTACTTTCACCACCGTTATTCAGCATAGTACTGGAAGTCCTAGCTAGAGCAATCAGAGAAGAGAAAGAAGTAAAAGATATCCAGATTGGAAAGGAAGATATCAAATTATCCTTGTTTGCAGATAATATGATCTTATATTTGGAAAAATGTAAAGACTCCACCAAAAAACTATGAGAACTGATTTAAAAATTTAGTAAAGTGGCAGGATATAAAGTCAATATAAAAAATTAGTAGTATATCTGGCCAGGCATGGTGGCTCATGCCTGTAATCCCAGCAGTTTGGGAGGCCAAGGTGGGCAGATCATGAGGTCAGGAGTTTGAGACCAGCCTGGCCAACATGGTGAAACCCCCATTTCTACTAAAGATAGAAAAAATTAGCTGGGCGTGGTGGCACATGCCTATAAGCCTAGCTACTTAGAAGACTGAGGCAGGAGAATTGCTTGAACCTGGGAGGCGGAGGTTGCAGTGAGCCAAGATTGTGCCATTGCACTCCAGTCTGGGTGATAGGGTGAGACTCCATCTCAAAAAACAAAACAAAACAAAACAAAACGAAAAGTAGAATTTTTATATGCCAACAGTGAAGAATCTGAAAAAGAAATCAAGAAAGGAATTACATTTACAATAGCTATAAATAAAATAAAATACTTAGGAATTAACTACAGAAATGAAAGATTTCAACAATGTAAACTGTAAAATACTGATGAAAGAAATTGAAAAGGATATGAAAAAAATGGAAAACGATTCCATGTTCATGGATTAGAAGAATCAATATTGGTAAAATGTTCATACTACCAAAAGCAATCTACAGATTCGATGCAATCCCTATCAAAATACCAATAACATTCTTCACAGAAATAGCAAAAACAATCCAAAAATTTATATGGAACCACCCAAAATAGCCAAAGTTTTCCTGAGAAAAAAAAAAAAGGAAAGGAATCACATTACCTGACTTCAAATTACACAACAGAGCTATAGTAAGCAAAACAGTATGATACTGACATAAAAACAAACACACAGACAATAGAGAACCCAGAAACAAATCCATACATCTATGAACCCATTTTTGACAAAGAGAACATACATTGGGAAAAGAGCTGTCTCTTCAATAAATGGTGCTGGGAAAACTGGATATTCATATGAAGAAGAATAAAACTAGCCCCTTATCTCTCATCATTTACAAAAATCAAGTCCAAATGGATTAAAGACTTAAATATAAGACCTCAAAGTATGAAACTACTAAAAGAAAGCATTGGAGAAACTCTCCAGGACATTGGATGGTGCAAGGATTTCTTGAGTAATACCCCAGCAGCACAGGCAACCAAAGCATAAATGGACAAATGGGATCACATTAAGTTGAAAACCTTCTGCACAGCAAAGGAAACAATCAACAAAGTGAAGAGACAATCCACAGAATGGGAGAAAATATTTATGAACTGTCCATCTGACAAGGGATTAATAACTAAAATATATAAGGAGCTCAAACAACTCTCTAGGAAACTATCCTAATAATCCAATTAAAGATGGGCAAAAGATTGAATAGACATTTCTCAAAAGAAAACATACACATGGCAAACAGGCATATGAACCGGTGTTCAACATCTTTGATCATCAGAGAAATGCAAATCAAAACTACAATGAGATATTGTCTCACCCCAGTTAGAAATGACTTTTATCCAAAAGACAGGCAATAACATATGCTGGTGAGGATGTAGAGGAAAAGGAACCCTCATACACTGTTAGTGAGAATGTAAACTGGTACAACCACTATGAAGAACAGTTTGAAGGTTCCTCAAAAAACTAAACATGGAGCTACCATATGATCCAGGCATTCCACTGCGAGGTATATACCAAAAAAAAAAAAAAAAGAAATCAGTATATTGAAGAGATACCCATACTCCCATGTTTATTGCAGCACTATTCACAATAGCAAGATTTGGAAGCAATCTAAGTGTCCATCAACCAAGGTATATATGATATATATGCCTATATATGTGTATATATCATATACACACAGCATTTAACAATAGAACTCTATATACGCAGAGTTCTACTCAGCCATAGAAAAGAATGACATTCTGTCATTTGCCAACAACATGAGGTCATTATGTTAACTGAAATAAGCCAGGCACAGAAAGGCAAACTTCACATATTCCCACTTACTGATGGGAGCTAAAAATTAAAACAATTGCACTCATGGAGACAGAGAGTTACTAGATGCTAGGAAGGGTAGTGTGGCAGGGTGTGAGGGGAAGGTTAGTGGGAGGAATGGTTAATGGCTACAAAAATATAGTTAGATAGAATGACTAATATCTGGTATTTGATAGCACAACAGGGTGACCACAGTCAACAATAATTGATTGCACATTTTTAAATAAATAAGAGTATAATTGGGTTGTTTGTAACACAAAGAAAAGATAAATGCTTGAGGTGATGGATACTCCATTTACTCCGTGTAATTATTATGCATTGTATGCCTGTAGCAAAATATCTCACGTACTCTGTAAATATATATACCACTATGTACCTACAAAAATTAAAAATAAAAAAATACAGTCCAGTCAGAGCAAAATAGCCACCTGGCTTACTCAGATTTTCTGAGTAAAATATAATGAACAGTGTTCAGCATTTTGGTCTATGCTGTCCATATCCCAGACAGTGTATCTTTTGCTCACATTCTTTGTTCCTGCCCTTGTCCTGTTATAGAAAAACTGGGGCTGGGTGCGGTGGCTCATGGCTGTAATCCCAGCACTTTGGGAGGCTGAGGAGGGCGGATTGCTTGAGGTCAGGAGTTCGAGACCAGCCTGGACAACATGATGAAACCCTGTCTCCACTAAAAATACAAAAAGTAGCTGGGCGAGGTGGCAGATGCCTGTAATCCCAGCTACTTGGGAGGCTGAGGCATGAGAATCGCTTGAACCTGAAAGGCTGAGGTTGCAGTGAGCCAAGATCGTGCCACTACACTCCAGCCTGGGCGACAGAGCGAGACTCCGTCTCAGAAAAAAAAAAAAAAAAGGAAGGAAGGAAGGAAGGAAAGAAGAAAAACTGATCTTCACATATCTTTAGTTACTAAATAACTGGATATTTTTAGGCATTTCAGTGAACTGAGACAGATATGCCGGTGGACCCTGTGTACTTTGTACTTTGATGCTCTGCTATACTGGTCATTTGAATATGCAAGACAGGGATCCTGCCTCTTGGTTATAGCCAAGTGAAAAAGTAGATGTACATCTATATTACAGAATCATTTCACATAAGCCAATTATTGTCCAAAAGAGAGCTGGTTATATGTGGACATCTAAGGGTATTGTCTCCTTGAATGAAACTACATAAAAATATTTCCAGTGTCCAGTACTTTATAAATGGTATGTATGTGGATAGCTAATCTTACAAGGGGATGATTTTCTCACTAGGTTTTTTAAAAATTTGTTCCCCATATACAATAATGCATAGCCTGATTTGTACCTTTGGAAGACATGTTTGAGAGATGGAGGTAACAGTGGTAACTTTCCTTCTGAACAGATTGTGTGCTCTGTGTATCTGTAGATGCCCTGAGGCTGAGGTTTCTTTAAAAATTAATTTTAACCTGCTTGAATGCTTACCCTCCCACCATCCCCTGTATGGCAAGTTCTTCATGGTGCTTTTCCAAAGGAAATCCATGATTGTGATATGATGTGTGTTTGTGTATGTGATAGGAAAGAAAAGAAATATATAAAGACAAGAGGAACAAAATTTATCTTAAAAGATATTTATTTTCTCAGAAACCATATTTAGATACAAATATAAGTAATATATCAATCTATTGTTCTTCTGGTCAAAATTAATCATTCTGTCCTTATCTACATTGCACTTTCTTAAACCTATATTTATTATCATAATCTGATGTGAAATATTATTGTATGTGTGCGTGTCTTTCTAGTCCACTTAATAGGGATTCCTTGGAAGGCAGGGACCATGTCTGAGTGTTTTCACCCCCAGGATATTTAGCCAGTGCCCATGATAGATGATCAGTTATGATCTCTTGTCTTGAGTTCAGCATTTCAGACCTTTAGAGAAAACTAGCTCTCAGGGAGGACAATTCCATTTTGGTTTTCTAAGAAGGACTGTGTTCAGGAGATTAGAATTAGAGCCACAAGAAGAACCTTTTTGTATTTTGAAACAATCCAATAAAAAAAAAATGAAATGTGGTGAAACCCTGCCTCTACTAAAATATGAAAAATTATCTGGGCGTCATGGTGTGCACCTGTTGTCTCAGCTACTTGGGAGGTAAGCAGGAGACTCACTTGAACCCGGGAAGTGGAGGTTGCAGTGAGCTGAGGTCGCACCACTGCACTCGGTGACAAGACTCTGTCTCGAAAAAAATCAAAAAACCACCACCACCACCATCACCACCACAACAACAAATACCTAAAGATCTGAACAGACATTTCTCAAAAGAAGACACACAAATAGCAAACAGGCATAATATAAAGGTGCTCGACATCATTGAGCATCAGAGAAATGCAAATCAAAATTACAATGAGTTATCATCTCACCCCGGTTAAAATGTTTTATGTCCAAAAGACAGGCAATAACAAATGTTAGTGAGGATGTGAAGAAAAGGGGACCTATATATACTGTTACTGGGAGTGTAAAGCTGCTCGCTGTTAACTGCCCTGGAAAATCTAGCTTATGAAATGGCAGGATCAAATACTACATGGTGAACAAACAAGTGAATCTCATAGACTGAACTGTCTTGAAGAAGCAATGTCTGGGGAATTATACCCCTATCTGTAAGAGTGTCAACAGTGATTTGAAGTGTAGAGATGCCTATGTCCAGGCACCAGAAATATGTGTTGTAAACTGAAAAAACACAGTCCCACCCAGAAACCACGTGAGTCATCTCTTTTGCATTGAACTCAGGGGCAGGAAAACTTCTGAGCCACTTTTTTTTTCCTTGACTCGGCACAGAACTCACTGTGGAATGCTTTGGTGTTTCAGTTCCTTACATGGGCGGTCTTATGGATCATCTTGTTGCCCTGTCCCACTATTGGTAGCCCCTGGAGCCACTAAGTCAATACAGACAACCCAGGCTGTATTCTCGCATCTCCTGGGGAACTCAGAAAATGCATATATGGTGCCTGAGTTTTCCCTCAAGAGCTTCTTCTCCTTCTCCCTCTCCTTCTCCCCCTCCTCCTCCTTTTCCTCCTCCTCCTCTTCCTCCTCCTCCTCATCTTCCTCCTCCTCCTTCTCCTTCTCCCTCCTTCTTTCTCCTCCTCCTCCTCTTTTCTTCTTTTTTTTTTTTTTTTGAGACAGAGTCTTACTCTGTTGCCCAGGCTGGAGTGCAGTGGCACAATCTTGGCTCACTTCTAACTCTGTCTCCCGGGTTCAAGTGATTCGTGTGCCTCAGCCTCCCAAGTAGCCGAGATTACAGGTATTTGCCACGACACCCAGCTGATTTTTGTATTTTTAGTAGAGACAGGGTTTCACCATGTTGTCCAGGCTGATCTCGAACTCCTAACCTCAGGTGATCCGCCCACCTTGGCCTCCCAAAGTGCTGGAATTACAGGTGTGAGCCACCACGCCCAGCCAAGAGGTTCTGATTAATTGGTCTGGGGTAGAGCCTGGACATCTGTACAGATTTTGTAAAAGTGATCCAGCTGATTCTAATAGAGGTAAGAGTTCCAAAGGTTGAGAAGCCCATGCCAAGGTATCAAGAAGAAGAGCACAAGCTTAACAGCAGACAACTGAGCAGGGCTGTGGAGGCAGCAGAGTTGAGGACATCTGCAGCAACCACCACCGTAACCACAACAGCAGTAGCCACAATAACAGAGGGGCCAACCTGGGATGAGAGAATGCCTGGAGAGAAGACGTCTTGCTCATATGCTTGGCTCCTCCCAGCACTGGCCAGACACACAATCATTCTTTAGTCAGTCAGCAATCATTCGTTCACTGAGTGCCATGTTCCTGGTGCAGGGACGGGGCAGACAGAGGTAGACAGGACCCAATCTCTGTATTTGAAGAGGGGAGACTAACATTACAGGTGCACAATAGAAGTGTGCACAGAACACAAAAGAGGGAGTGCACATTCCATCCAGGAAGGCTGTGTGATGAGAAAGACAAAATATTACCATTAAGTCCACGAGGTGGCTGGGGGTGGAGGCAGGTGGAGGGGTGTTAAGGGGATGGTGATGGTGGCCATGCGAGTTAGCATCAATTGAATCAGAGATACAGGATGGGGTCAGTTGGGATTAAACATTTCCTGAAAGAATCCACTCAGGGTATGCAGTACGGTAGATCAATTTCACTGCTGTACTCATTAAGTATATAGGGGCAGCAGTCGAGTGGGTGGGAAGGGACTGGGGAGGGGGCAACAAGAAAGGCTTTGCAAGGAACCCATTCTCAGCTGTCTTCCTCCCACTCTCAGGATCTCTCTGGGATCTGTGGTTCCTGGGTTCCTGGTCTTAATCCTCAATCGCCACAGGACTGTGTGCTGGCAGGCAGAGGGCTGGAGCCTGGCAGAGGTACCTCCGGTCCCAGGGCCCCAGGGCAGTGCATGCAGCCAGAGCTGACCTGACTCCTGCTATTGGGATCTGACATTAGTAAAACCCCAGCTCCTTTGCCAAGTGCCAGCGCTCCCCGCCACCCTGCCATGGCTAGGCATTCTTAGTACGGTGTAACAGTATCCACACTTTTAAGAATATCCTGGGCATTTGAAATCTTGTCAAGTGTAAAGAAAACTATGGCTTGAATCTCTGAGCCTTGTTTCCTCTCCAGGGGAAGTAATAGGCAAAGTTGTATCCTTTGGATATCATTTCAAAAAAATCTTTCAATTTCCTGGGAGAAGAAACTGCAAGAGAAAAAAAAAATTCCGGAGGGTGTATAGAATACCTTCCATTTAGCAAGATAAAGGCTAGTCTGCTAAATTAAAAATAGCACGTTCTAAGGACTGGAAGGGACAACGTTGGGTTTGTTCAGTGGCTGTGAAAGGACACTTTATCTCAGTCATGCTTGTCTCATGGTGGGGCAACTGGCAATGACTAGGAATTAGCAAAGCCTGGGAAGGCTGAGACAGGCACCTCTTCCTGGGCAACTGATTCATCACACAGTGCAGTCTCCACTTCTCTGCTTGTAAAACTTTTAAGGTACTTGCTTGGGAATAGACTAATAAAATCATTTATAGCCTCACAGATTACAGAATTTGAAACAGCAAATATTTTTATCAGGTTGCTCCTGATACCTTAGCTTTTAGGAATTTACTGTCCCTTTTGAAAACCAGAAATAGGTGAAGAAAAGATGTGATTCTGATATTACTTGTCTTCACCAGCAACTTTCATTTTTCTCTGGGGAGATGGGCAGGTTTCATTGTGTTTTTGATGCCTGATTACTCTCTTTCAGGGGAACATTCAAATTCTTAGACGAAATTCATTAAATTGTTGGAAATTCCTAACGAACTGGTCACTCAGTAACTTTAACTGGGTGGGTTCTTAATTTCCTGGTACCACCACACCCTGAATAGCATTCTAATGAAGAAATAGATGTAGCAGTTCTTTCATTTGTATGACTTTTTAAAGCTTATGTTTTTATTTCCCTTGCAAAAGACAGTATTTTAATACAATGGAAACAAGTTGTAACAACGTTAAAAGAGACATGCTTAATACATAATATAGACCTCCATTGTTCCTGTAGGGGAGAGAGGGGTAGCTGAGTAGGGATGCTTTCCAACGATGACCTGATTTGATTTGCAATATGACAGAATCAGTGGCAGTTCAAAAAGTGGTTTCCAGCTTTTCGGATTCTAGTAATTTGGGGATTGTTGAATTTGCTGTCTAAGGAAGATAAAATTGAAGAATATACTTTCTTCTAAACTAAGTGTACTCATGGTGAAAATGAGTTGTTTGTTACAATATTGTTTATAATAGGAAAGATTAGAAACAATTTAAATATTTGAAATAGTTAAATAGACAATGATATATTCAGTCAAATGTTATTCAGTATATAACAATCGAGTAAGGCGGAGGTATTGACTTAGAAAAATGTCCATGTTGTAAAAAGTGGGGATAATTACATAACCATATGTAAATCATAATTCCATTTTGGTAAAAACAATCTACATATATATACTGTATGTTCATACAAGTATGTGAACACATATATACTTTACAAGGTGTAGCAGTGTGGTGTGTACACATGTTTAGGGATGGGTAAATAATGGTGGAAGTAGAATGTAGGAAGGCAAAAATTACATATTTTCCTTTTTATACCATTTATTTCTATTTTATACCATTGTTTTATATATAATATACATATATAAAATATATCAATATATTATATATTATTATTTATAATACACATATATTATATATAATATATAAATATATTATATACAATATGTATTTATATATCATATATTTATATATCATATAATATACACATATATTTACATATTATATATTTACTATATAATATACTATACATAGTATAGTGTCTATGTAATATATAATATATGTATGTATATATAGTATATATAATATGGTATATATAATATATAGTATATATTACATATACTATATAAAATACTATATATGAATGGTATATAATATACTATATAATATAAATACATATAGACCACACACACATATATAGAAACACACACACATATATATATAGCAATACACATGCAATACTTCTGTAATTAAAAAAAAAATTACCAACATAATAGATGGATTTTGTCAAAATAAACACTATATTCTAAAACCATCATTGGCCAGGCATGGGGGCTGACGCCTGTAGTCCCAGCACTTTGGGAGGCCAAGGAGGGCAGATCATGAGGTCAGGAGTTCAAGACCAACCTGGCCAATGTGGTGAAACCCCTTCTCTACTAAAAATACAAAAAATTAGCCGAGTGTGGTGGCACACTCCTGTAGTCCCAGCTACTTGGGAGGCTGAGGCAAGAGAATTGCTGGAACCAGGGAGGCAGAGGTTGCAGGGAGCCGAGATTGCACCACTGCACTCCAGCCTGGGCAACACAGTGAGACTTCGTCAAAAAAAAAAAAAAAAAAATCATCAAGTCAGTGCATTTTATTTAAGGCCGCTATGAAAGTACATATGTTTCAGCCAGGACCAGAGAGCTTGGCAATTATGACTTGATGCTTTTAAGGTCCTTGTGTTCACAGCTGTAATTATTTTATTCCTTTAAGAAAGTGTACTCCAGCACTCTACCTGAATAATCCAGAGTTTGGAATTGTGTGTCTCAGCACCCCAAAATATCTATCATTAGGCAAGCAGGAATTTACAAGTTATGACTTCCTAAGCATGTTTTCATTGCCCAGTATAAATATTTTGACAGTAGCCTATGTACATTAATAATGTTTTGCATAACAAAGAGTAACAGGTGCAGCAAAAAGGGAGGCAAGTTACTTGAGGATACATTCTCAAGTATGTATTATTTCTAAATGTGTTATTATTATTATTGCTATTGCAGTAAAATTGGTTGCTATGGATAATTTATGGCAATGAAACTCTCTTTTGGAATAAAGTAAGAACTCGATTCAGATGAACTCAGAAAGCCATCAAGCAGTATGCCAATCAAAATCTCCACTTCCCAGGATGTCACCATCTTACACTACGGGGTGATTCATTCCCCAAGGCTTTGTTGAGCACATGTTATTAATGGGCAGAAAGAGGTAAGGGGTGTTGCAGGAGAGCAATAACCCTGAGTCAATTATTATAGGGAGTATGAACAAGCTCTTGAATCCACCACACACCCACACAGATGGAGGAGATTGATGGAGGGGATGTGAGCAATTGCCAATTTAGAAAGGAGATATTACCCTTGCAGTCCACCAGGGCCAGAGGACATGACCCACTCTTTTCGGCAGTAGACTTTTTTTCTTTTAATGGATATATTTAGAAATCCAGTCTCAAGTACACTTATACTTAGAAAAGAAACTGTAAAATGGCTTTTCTATCATGATAAAGTCATTTGGAAGTCAAGGAAAGTGGATTTCCCTGACTCCCTGAATTGCCAGAGCTATACCTAGTTTCTGTTAGGATTTGTAAACTAAGCTCATACATTTCGTTTTATTTCTCATCATTTGAAGTCAGCCTGAAAATAGAATTTAAAGAAAAATCAAGGCTAATACAAAAGGATAAAATCCAAAGTCCTTTTCAGCTGTCTTGGCAATGAAATCTTGGACAGGAAGAACAGCATGTCTCTATCTTTAGATGGAATAAAAATTCTTGGAAAATTATTTCAATAATATTTATGTAAATGGCTGCAAAAAATATTAATCCAAGTTAACTCAACCAACCTAAAATCAAATATATTTGACTTTTCCCCTACTTCTGAGGTTCATAGTTTTGGGATATTCATTTTGCATAGTTTTATGGAAATAAGATAAATGTAGCTTTGTGATTAGATATGGGCTTATGGTCCTCCTTTTTTTTTTTGATATAAGTCACTTCCTCTCAGTTCCCCTAAATAAATATTTTTAGTTTATAAAAAAAAACTAGTTTTTACATCTTTGCCTGAAACCAAGTGTAGGGCTAGGAACTTATTAATTGAATCTTTCTTTCTAAGTCATTTTAATTAATCTATACTGGACAGTGCAATGCAAACTATTAAACACTAGCCTTTCATTCATTTGATAATTTCTCTCTTATAATAAACACAGCTTTTCTATTTTATGGCTTTAATTACTGAGTTAGTAGACCCTTTTTCTGTGTAATCATTTAATAAGATTTAACAGTGTAACACATTTTACTGGAGGAAGTATCTGGTATGTTTCTCCTGGCTGTTGAGTTATGAATCCTTAGCTTTGACCTAGGATGCTCTTGCTCTTCAGCATGCCTATATTACGGATGAAAGAAGAGTGATGGAAACTCAAAAGAAGGTAAAATGATAGATGACAGCTCAATGGATAACGGAGGATGTACAGTGTTATACATAAAGAGTTCAATACATGTTGAATAAATGGAAAAATGTATTCGGGGTTTTGGATCCCTGTCCTGTAGAGTGTCCACTCAATTATATTAGGCTTAGTACGGCTAAAAGGGAAATCAAGTTTCTCTTTCTGGGAGCTAATTTAAGGAACTAAATAATTTCAGCAGAAAAGGGAACAGTGGTCCACCACTCTGACTTCAGGCAATGCGTCACTAAATGACAAATTTTCAGAAACTGTGCACCACAATTGAGTTTCTTGGATTCTGACATGCATAATCTGACTCACGGAAAAGAAAATTTATAATTCTATGTTGTTACATAGAATGCCAATTAGAAGTTTGATTCTATATGTTAGTTTCTATGATAATTATTTCTAGAAATATAGAAATGAATTATCTAATAAATTCAAGTAAAAGAACTTGGAGAGGCAGCAAGAATTAGACACTTGAACCCAATTAAAATTCTTTCAGGAAATAAATTCAGACTTCCTTTTGGGTTTCTCAACAAACCACAGAATTAAATGTTTCAAAGGCTGACTCACATGTGTTCTTTAGTATTTGTAATATAAATATCCTCTAAGCAGATTTGAAAAGTGACTTTTCTTGGGTTGATCAGTGGAACCCTTGAGCCCTTACTGCGTGGAAGTTACCATGTTGGGTTCAGAGGTGCACAAAGATGGAGAAGAAGGTCTGTTTTGAGGAGCTTACCCATTTGCAGGTTTTCTACTGATGAATTACATCTATTTAAGATAAATTTATTAATAAAATTCAATTCGAGGCAAGGGAAGGCTTACAAAATGAGCATGACACAGGCATTTCCTCCAAGTTGTTTAATGTCAAAAGAGAAAGCAGATTTCTGACTACCCAATTATAATATGATATCATCAGAGCTACAGTAGAGACAAAATTGCATGAAGAGAGAAAATAATTCCTATTAAATTTATAGATATTTTTCATTTCCAAAAGTAAGTACCCTTCATAGTCTAGCACATGTAAAAATTTTGTATAAAATATATTTGACAAACATTTTGAAACTGACTTCTGTGGTGTTATGGGCACAAAATTTACATTTAAAAAAATAAACATGGAGCCAGGCGTGGTGGCTCACGCCTGTAATCCCAACGCTTTGGGAGGCCAAAGCAGACAGATCACGAGGTCAGGAGTTAGAGACCAGGCTGGCCAATATGGTGAAACCACGTCTCTACTAAAAAAAAAAGAAAAATTAACTGGGCATGGTGGTGAGCACCTGTAGTCCCAGCTACTTGGAAGGCTGAGGTGGAAGAATAGCTTGAACCTGGGAGGTGGAAGTTGCAGTGAGCCAAGATCATACCACTGCACTCAAGCCTGGGTGAAAGAGCGAGATCCCGTCTCGGGGGAAAAAAAAAAAAGAAAGAAAGAAAAGGGACATTTCTGAAAATTTATTAAATATATTAGGCCTTAAAGAATATCTCAAAATTTTCTTGAAAGATTGGTAATATATCTATTATATTTTCTCACTACAATGCAATTAAGATAGATTACTGAAAATGTTCTATACATTCAGAAAGTTAAAAACGCACTTCTAAATAAAAGAAGAATGAATAAAAATTAGGAAATTCTTAGAAATGGGTAATAACAAAAATGCTGTATCCCATTTTAATCTGGGATGTAGCTAAGACTGTGCTGCTAAATAAATTTATAGCCTTGGCCGGGCACAGTGGCTCATGCTTGTAATCCCAGCACTTTGGGAGGCCAAGGCAGGTGGATCACAAAGTTAGGAGTTCGAGACCAGGCTGGCCAACATGGCATACCCTGTCATTACTAAAAATACAAATAAATTAGCTGGGCGTGGTGGCACGTGCCTGTAGTCCCAGCTATTCGGGAAGCTGAGGCAGGAGAGTCACTTGAACCTGGGATGCGGAGGTTGCAGAGAGCTGAGGTCATGCCACTGCCCTCCAGCATGGGCGACAGAGCTAGACTCCCTCTCAAAAAAAATTACAGCCTTAAATTCTTGTATATAAAAGTATGAGCAGGCCGGGCGCGGTGGCTCACACCTTTAATCCCAGCACTTTGGGAGGCCGAGATGGGCAGATCACAAGGTCAGGAGATCGAGACCACCCTGGCGAACACGGTGAAACCCCATCTCTACTAAAAATACAAAAAAATTAGCCGGGCTTGGTGGCGGGCGCCTGTAGTCCCAGCTTCTCGGGAGGCTGAGGCAGGAGAACGGCATGAACCCGGGAGGCAATGGAGCTTGCAGTGAGCAGAGATTGTGCCACTGCACTCCAGCCTGGGAGACAGAGTGAGAATCCGTCTCAAAAAAAAAAAAAAGTATGAACGAAATATTCAATTTTAGAAGTAAGGGGAAGAAACTCACTGAATAATTCAAAGAAACTCTAAGAGACAAAAATCAATAAAGTAGAAATCAAAGACACAAATGCAAATAGGAATAAAATTTGTTTTTAAAAGAGTAATAAAAATGGCACGTTTCTGTGAAGATTTATCAAGATGAAAAAGAAGTCACAAACAAATAATATTAACAATTTAAAAGAGAATGTTACTATACATGCAGCATTATGAGATGAGATAAATGAGAGAAAACAAGTTTATACCAATAAGTTTAAAACTTCTGAGAGGCCAGGTGCGGTGGCTCACGCCTGTAATCCCAGCACTTTGGGAGGCTGAGGCGGGCAGATCACAAGGTCAGGAGATCGAGACCACCCTGGCGAACACGGTGAAACCCTGTCTCTACTAAAAATACAAAAAAATTAGCCGGGCGTGGTGGCGGGCGCCTGTAATCCCAGCTACTCGGGAGGCTGAGGCACAAGAATCACATGAACCTGGAACTCGGAGGTTGCAGTCAGCTGAGACTAAGCCACTGCACTACAGCCTGGGCAACACAGAGAGACTCCATCTCAGAAACAACAACAACAACGAAAAAAGCAAAACAAAACAACCGACTTCTGAGAAATGGATACATCTCTAAGAAAATAAAAATTATCAAAACTGACTCAAGAAATAAGACAAAACCTGATTAGTGCTATAACCGTTAAAGGAATTGAATTAAAAATTAAAAATCACCTTGTGAGCAAAAATTTGAGCCCAGATTTTTATTATTATTATTATTATTATTATTATTATTATTTTTGAGACAGAGTTTCACTCTTGTTGCCTAGGCTGGAGTGCAATGACATGATCTCAGTTCGCTGCAACCTCAGCCTCTTGGGTTCAAGCGATTCTCCTGTCTCAGCCTAGTGAGTAGCTGGTATTACAGGTGCAGGCCACCACGTCCAGCTAATTTTTGTATTTTTAGTAGAGACAGGGTTTCATCATATTGGTCAGGCTGATCTTGAACTCCTGACCTCAGGGGATCTGCCCACCTCGGCCTCCCAAAGTGCTGGGATTACAGGTGTGTGCCACCACCCCTGCTGAACCCAGCTTACTTTTATAGGTTAGTTCAAGATATTAGTAATTCCAAACTTAAACTCTTTCAGAGAACAGAGATGAGCTCTCTTTGGCTCCTTCAATGTCTATTATTATCCTGATACCAAAATCAGACAAGAACAGTATGAGAAAAGAATTGAAAGCCAACCTGACTATTTACAATAGAGGCAAAAATCTGAAAGAAAATATCAGCAAACAAAATTTAGCCATTGTTTAGGGAAAAAATCATGGCCAAATAGAAAGTCTAGTTTAGCTGGTAGGTTAAAGGAGGTGGGAAGTGGGAGGGAAACATGGGCATCTCTACAATCATAGAAAAAACATTTGATAAAACACACCCGGCCAGGTGTGGTGGCTTATGCCTGTAATCCCAGCACTTTGGGAGGCCGAGACAGGCCGATCACTTGAGGTCAGGAGTTCAAGACCAGCCTGGCCAACACAATGAAACCCTGTCTCTACTAAAAACACAAAAATTAGCCAGGCGTGGTGGCGGGCACCTGTAGCCCCAACTACTCGGGATGCTGAGGCATGAGAATCGCTTGACCCTGGGAGGCAGAGGTTGCAGTGAGCTGAGATCGTGCCATTGCACGCCAGCCTGGGTGACAGAGTGAGACACCATCTCAAAAACAAACAAACAAACAAACAAACTAAAAATGCACCTGTTCATGGTTTAACAAACCAACAAATGAAACTTCTTGCAATAGAAAGATGATCGCTTAATTGGAAAAAAGTGAGTCTTGAAATTTTTATTTATTTCTCAGAAATCTGATAGCCAATAATGAGCTTTCTTCCTCAGTAGGAGAAGAAGAAAAGTTGTTAATATTTAAACCATTTTCCCTATTACATACATGTGTGTGTTTGTACAAATATAAATATATATAATCACACAAAAAGACATGCATGGAAGGCAAGTCTTCATCGCACAGTAGTTAAGAGCATCAGTTCTGGAGGCAGATTGTTAAATTAAAATCCTAGGATTGTATGATTTGGTACAAATTTTCTAGCCTCCTTCCCTGTGCCTCAGTTTTCTCATCTGTAAAATGGGCAAGGACAATAGCACCTACCTCACTGGGTTGTTGTGAAGGTTCAAGAAGTAAATTCATGTCATGCATGACAATGCCTGGTAGATTATAAGCACTCAGTAAGTATTAGTGGCCATGGTGGTTTTTAAAAATCAGAATGTTAACATGGTGATCTTTGAGTAGATTCACAGGTGGTTTTTAAGTTCTTCTTTATATTCTGCATATTCCAAATTTTCACACTATTTTACTTTTATAAAAGGAGGTGTTACACACACACACACACACACACACACACACACGCACACACCCTTCCACAAAAGCTCAAGGCTTTGATTCAGGTTGACTCCATAAACTTCCTGGAAGCTTTGGTTGTGCGCAGAGCACCTCTTCCGAGACTCTGCTCTCACCTGCCAGGTGGCTCCACGTTTGCTGCTTCTTCTAAGGCAGGACATGGCAAGTATTGACTCTAAACACATGTCATCCCCCCCACCCCACAACAGCCCACTTTGGGTACTAGTGATTTCAAAGGCAAGGGACAGGCTCCTCCTAGACATTTTTAGACACAGATGCATCGGAATCCCTCATGGCACCTCCAAACCAAGGATGCCACAAGAGACTGTGCCCATCAGTATCACAATCTGAAGGCCCACTCTGACCTGCCACAAGAGACTGTGATTGGCAGGTCAGAGTGGGCCTTCAGATTGTGATACTGATGGGCACCTGAGTGGTGAACAGCTGCTTTATTCTGTTGTCACTCAACCTTGGTACAGGCAGCTGTGGCTAGTGCAGGCCTGCAGCACTTCTCAATTAATTTTAAATATGTAGGCAATGCCCACTCTTTCATTCAAAAATGTCTGTTGGTCCAATTGTTCAGGAAATGCTCTAGATGAGAAATTGGGAACACAGAACACAGAACAAGAAATTGGGAACACAGAAGTTTAAACTTCTTATTCTTAGAAGTTTAAATGTTTATATAGGGAGGCAGAAAATGAAAATGAACACGTTACCACACGATTATTATAGAGTCTATAGTAAGTGCCCTTAAAAGAGAAATAAACAGAATGATATGATAGAGTACCAGGAGAGTAGTCTATAGATAGTGCCATGGAAAAGCTAGCTGGGCTTGGAGAGAGAAGACTTGGAGGATAAGAGGGAGTAGGCCAGCCTCATCATTGAAGTGAAGATTGTCCAGACACAAAGCAACAACCCATGCTCTGCAACAGAAAAGAACTCAGGATGTTCAAGGTTGATGTGTCTGAAACATTCCATGTAAGAGACAGAGTGGCATATAGAAAATTCTGGAAGGTAGATGCCTAAGCACTTGTTATCCAAGCCAAGGATTTTAGGTTTTCTTCTACATGCAACAGAAAGCCATAGAAGGCTTTAAAATGGGGCAGGGTGAGGTGACATATTCCCTTAAGGGAATTTGTGTTTTCAAAGATCACTCTGGCTTACACTTGAAGATTGATTGGTAGAAGTTAACTGCAGAATGGAGAAAACCAACAGGAGGCCACTTCAAGAACCTAAGTCAGACATGGCGACAGCTTGCAGAGGAGATGATGGGGTGGACTGGTTGAGGGTCCATTTGGAGGTAGAAGCCAGCTAAGATATTTGTGTCAGATTCATGGATTCTGACTGGCTATGTGACAGATTTAGAACAGGCTATTGGGTCAAAAGCCACTGTAGCATCTTTTTCCTGAGAAGATAAATGGCAAAAACGCTGAGTAATCTCTAGGCCTAAAATATAGTTAGTTCCACACAGCACTGAGGCGTCCTGACCTCACCCAAACCTTTGGGACCTCCCCCTCGTGAGGCTTTAGAGTGAATCTTCTTCTCAAGGGCTTATTGTGAACAAAAGCCAACCTGAGTCCAGGTCAGAGTCCACCTCTCTCTGCAGTCTTATTCTATGTGGCTGTAGTCTTGAATTCCTGCCCAGCCTCCTGGAATAGCTCCAGAGAATCTAGGCTGCATAATGACTAGGGGATGGTGCTGGGGGAGGGAGTGTAACCGAAGGCTGGGAGAGCTGTGAAGGAAAGCGGGATGGAGTTAGCACATCTCACTTCCCCACTTCCCATCAGGAGAAATGGTGAGAGACTATATGACTCCACAACTCTTATTTGAGGTATGACATAGCAGAACATTCTTAATTGCACATCCCTAAAGAAAACAAGGCTGGGTGCGGTGGTTCACGCTTGTAATTCCAGCACTTTGGGAGGCTGAGGTGGGCAGATCACCTGAGGTCTGGAGTTCAAGACCAGCCTGGCCAACATAGTGAAACCCTGTCTCCCCAAAAATATAAAGAAAAGAAAAGAAAAGAAAAAAAGCTGGGCATGATGGTGGGTACCTGTAATCCCAGCTACTCAGGAGGCTGAAGCTGAAGAATAGCTTGAACCTGGGAGGTGGAGGTTGCAGTGAACTGAGATGGCACCACTGCGATCCAGCCTGGGTGACAGAGCGAGACTCCATCTCAAAACCAACCAACCAACCAAACAAACAAACAAAACAAAAGAAACACCATCAATAAACCAGTGTGTAAGTCAAGTGACACACCTATTACCCTCAGTGTTATAAGATATTTTTATTTTGTATTCATTTTAGCTACAAGTTATGTAGGTACTTCCAAGAGTACAATCCAAATCCTTTATCTAACCTGCATAAAACTTTTGTAAAGAACTTGGACATTTATGCTCATGGCAATGTGGGAGGGTCAGGAATAAATTTAGAAGCGATTTGAAGATGTGAGAGCTATAGCCATATATCTTGCAGCTTAAAAATATCACACAATAATGTGGATATAAATGCAGTGAGAATGTTAAATATTATGTAAATAACTTATTTAGGCTCTCTTGAAACGCAAGTTTCAGAACAATACATAACGTACAAGCCATTTCATTAAAAACTTAAAAACTTGGAGTTTCACTGAATCTAGCAAGCCATCAAATGTAAGACAGCCTAGTTTCAGAAATGTTCATATGTGAAAACATATGTATTTTAAAATCAATAAATGTTTTTATAAATGCTTTTTATACATGCATTTAAATAAAGGTTTTTTAATGCACAATGTCTCAGAACTACATACTTTAAAACAGTTCAGAGAGAAATATACTTGAAAATGTTAACAGCATACCCCTGGGAGAGGGGAGCAAGCTGAGATAGATAAAGATGTCCCCTACATTTTTATTCCATATACTTTTCTATTTGATTTTTTTACAAGGAGCATGTGTTTAGGTGATTTTTGTGTGCATGTGTGTGCATATGTATATGTGTAAATGATACCAGTTCATATAAGTAATGTTATATACAGATTTTTTAATCAAAAAAAATATTTGTGTCTGGAACACATAGCCTAGTGGATCTTCATTTTATTAAGCATGACAAGCACATAATTCATGGAAGGCCAGAGAAATGTTCTGTTTGTGCTGCAACTGCACATTCCTACCTGCTGTGAAATAAACCCAACCTTCCTGCTGGGGTCTGTTGATTCAGCTTTGCCATCTGGAGCAATCTCGCATTCACAGTCTGAATGGAAAAACGCTGCTTTGGTCAGAGTCTCTGCTGGTAGCCAGATTTGTGGTATATGGTGTTAATTATATTCTTTCCATAAAATAGCAATACTCTATGTATGGAGGGGGGCTGAGCACAAGTGACAGCCAAAATTCAGGATAAAGGTAACCCCCTTGCATTTCATCTGGTATCTCACTTGGGAGAAGTGAATCCAGATTCCCGTCAGCAGGCCAAAGGCTGTGGGTGAGGGAGCACACTGGGCAAGGAAGGCTGTAAAGTCCAGGAAATGGGCTGCCTTATTATTCATGAGTCTTGGTGCTTCTGAGAACATTCTGTACCATGTGCACAGTTGGCTTAGTACAAATTCCAAAGTCATTTTTTTTAATCACTTAGAATCTCATTTTCAGAGTAGGTAGATAAGTAAGTGTATAGTTAAACATTTGTAAACCAATGCATTCCAACGAAATTCACCCATTGGCTATGTGACCAGAGGACATTTCAGTGCTTTAGAGTCAGCACAGAAAGCAGCATTTTCCAGCCTACTGGAAAAGAATATTCTTTCACTCATTCATTCATTCATTCAAGAAATAACTTGTTGAGTGCCTACGGCATGGCAGGTGCTGTGCTAGGAATACACACTGCTCAAAACCGACAGACACGTTCCTGCCTTTGTAGGGTTTACATTCTGGTAGAGTTGGCAGATGATGAACAAACAAAAAAGAAATAATTACGGAGTGTGACAATGCTATGAAGGATATGAATAGGGTGACATGACAGAGTGTGAGTGGGAGTGAGTGAATGGAGCTCTTCATATGGTTTAGGAGTAAGTGAAGCTTCCCTAGGGAGCTGTCACTGGAGCTTACTGCTGAAGGGTGACAAGCAGCAAAAGCTATGGGAAGTACCCTTCCCTGGGCATCAGGAGACCTAGGTGTAGGTACCTTGCTGGGATATGGCTTCTGACTCTACAGGTCTCCTACCCTTTCTCATCAATTTCCCCAGAGGCAAACAGAGCAATGTGCAAATCTAAATAATTACTAATCAGTTAACTGAAGAATAATGACTTTTATGTGATAGTACCTTGTAAACTATAAAGAGTTACCCAATATTACACCATGTGATCTTCGTAATAACTCTTCTAGGTAGGTAAGATAAGGATTGAAATAAGTTGGATGCTGGCAGTTCTGGCTACATAATTTGTGGTACCCAGTGTAAAATTAAAAAGCAGGGCCCCTTGTTAAGAAACACTTAAGAACTTCAAGAAGGCAATGATAGAGCATTAAATCAAGCACAGTGCCCCTGGAGCAGGGACAGGTTGTATGTTCACGAAGGCTGGCCTGGATACTGCACTGTCATCAGATTTGTCGGTGGCATGCGTGTGTGTCATTTTGTTGCTGCCTTTATAGCCAAGTTACATATTTCTGCAAAATACTAAATTGTCAAATACTACTTTTATTAATATGACTATACCATTAAGTCTTATTATGGGAAATCTGGTCTGTTTTTCATTTGGTGTTTTCTACCTCCTTCTTTCAATAATTTAAAAATCTGTGAGAGCACTTAGAAGGCCAATATCTTTGCCAAAAATCTGTAGCAGTCGAGTTGGTTTGCTGCAAGTTGTCTTGGCAAACAACGTTCGTGCGGGAAAGTGCTCTTGTTTTAAAATAGGAACATCTAAATGTGAGTCCTGGTTCTGCCATTTACTATGTGCGTGACCTGGGGTAAATCACTTAGTACCTCTGAAGTTCAGTTTCTTGTACAAAACTGGAGAAATATCCCTTTATATATGTGTCGAGGTTGTCGGATTCAGTGAGATGAGTGGTCACCTGCAGCATGTAGCGCTTGGAGACAATGACTCTTGAGTGGCGTTCTGTCTGACGCCTGGCAGGGGGCACTTTCAGATGGCTTCCACTCGTTGTTAATGGCAGGTGTTATCTCTGATTGGGGGGGCCCGTGTTTCTTGCTGGTTATTAAATATTTTGAACCTCATGCTTGAATGGTAGGATTTGTACTACACTGCTTTGCAGAAGAACAACAAATTTACCATTTTATTTAGTGTATTAACAACATATCTATTGGAAAACATGCAATTTTAAAAATTGAGGTGAGATTCAGATTATACATATTCCCCAGTTTTATTGAGGTATGATTGACAAAGAAAAATGGTATATATTTAAGGTGTATAAAAAGATGTTTTGTTTTATGTATACATTGAGAAATAATGACCACAATCAAGCTAATTAACATGTCCATCACCAAGCTCAACAGGCCTTCTTTCCTTGCTGACTCTGCCAAGCCCATTCTCCTGGCTGTAGGCCATTCTCTTGTCCATTACCCTGGATGGTAGGTAGGGGCAGTGGGAATCTCATTCATCCATTCATGTGCATTACTAATTAGATGATGAGGCATTTAGCTACCTTAAGAGAATCAAAGTTACTCCCACGTGTTTACCCACCCTTCATTGAATTTCTTCATGTTGACATTCAGAGCACTGGGCAGAAATTGTATTATATCAATTCACCTGCTACAAGCCTTTGTGAAATTAGCCATTTTAAAGTAAACAATTCAGTGGCATTTAGTACATTCACAGTGTTGTGCAATCATCACTTCTATCTAGTTCCAAAACATTTTTGTCATCTTAAATGAAAGCTTGCACCGATTAGACAGGCATTCCTCATTTTCTCTTCCTCTCAACCCCTGGAAATCATTAATCTGCCTTCTGTCTGTATGGATTTGCCTATTCTTGGTATTTCATATAAATGGAATTATACCATATATCTCTCACATTTTGTGTCTGGTGTCTTTCATTTAACATAATATTTACAAGGTACATCTATGCTATGGCATGTACCATTACTCATTTCTTTTAATGACAAGTTTCTGCTGCGTGATCTTTCTACCACAAATTGTTTATCTATTCATCTGTTGACCGACATTGAGCATTTTCTATCTTTTGGCTATTGTGAACAATGCTGCTTTGAACATACATGTACATGTATCTGTTTCAATACTTGTTTTCAGTTCTTCTGGGTAGATGCCTGGGAGTAAAATCCTGGGTCATATGGTGATTCTACATTTAACTTTTCAAAGAAAAATTATGCAATTTTAAGGCAAAAGTAATAATATAGATTATTTTATCATAAAATACAATAAGAAGAAAACATTTTTATACTTTGTCTTGCCTTTCTGTCCCAGCTGCCAATTATTGAACTGCTGCTACCTGGAGACTGACCAAAATCGAGAACTTGAACTCCAGAGCCCCCACCTCTGACCAACAGAGGGGTCTCCCAACAGAGAGCTCTAATAAATAAGAGTGCATGAGATTATAATGCAAGAGTATATGAGCCAAATTGCATTTCATGTCTCCATCTTCTCCCGTCTATTAAGTGAGCTTGTTGCTTTTAGGAATCCCTGAGTCACTCCAGTGAAGAGAGCTATTAGCTAAGGTTGATTATCATGACTGAAATGTGAGTAAATGAAAGAAAGTGAGTCATGCACTAGTGCAATTTTGTGATGGTTATGAAGAAAGGGCAAATCAAATGTACAAATCTAAACTTGTACAAAGGGGAGCATTGGAGAGGTTGAATCATGGGTCTGAGTGAATATATATTTTATAGAGTGTGCTTGTAGATTCTTAACATAATTGTCCCAGTGCTTTACTCAGACTGTTCTCTTCCTGTAGGCCCCGTGGTGACCTCTCTAACCACATTAAGTGAGCCCAAGTGAAGCACCCATTACTGGGAAGACAGGGAAGAAAGAGAGCTGCAAGTTCCCGTTTCTACTTCAGAGTTTCATCAAGAGCCAGCTCACATCCTGCAATTGACTGCTTTTTCCTACAAGTTATTCATTTAACAAATCTTAGCACAGCAGCCTGAGCAAAGGAGCATGCAGAGGATACTTGGGAATGAAGTGAGCAAAGAGAGAAGATGCTCTTTCTCCCAGCTCAGCACCAGACACGTTTGCCACAGATGTATTCTCACTGACTAACCCTAGATGTCCTTCCACCTTATTCACATTTACTTACTCATTTATTTAGTTACTGATTGGTTTCTAAGCTTCTGCAGGCACTATTTATTTATTTATTTTTGAGACAGAGTCTCACTCTGTCGCCCAGGCTGGAGTGCAGTGGCATGATCTCAGCTCACTGCAACCTCCGCCTCCTGCGTTCAAGTGATTCTCCTGCCTCAGCCTCCCAAGTATCTGGGATTACAGGCACCTGCCACCACACCCGGCTAATTTTTGTATTTTTAGTAGAGACAGGGTTTTGCCATGTTGAGCAGGCTGGTCTCGAAGTCCTGACCTCAGGTGATGCACCTGCCTCGGCCTCCCCAAGTGCTGGGATTACAGACGTGAACCACCGCACCCGGCCTGCAGGCACTATTTATAAGTGTTACGTGGAATATAAACATGAATCAGAATGAACTCTATTCTCCAGGAACTATCAGCATAGATGAGAAGATTGGGCATGGAGGCCTATAGCTTTAGCACAGTTAGAGGGTGCAGGGTGGAAGTGAGAGCTTGCACCCTGCCCTAGACTCCCTTGGTTTGAATTCTGTATTACCTTGTCAGAGTTATCTCCCATCTCTACCTTGCAGGTTCTTATCTGTAAAATCGGGAAAATAACAGTACCTATCATATGAGATTATTCTGAGGGAAACACTTGGAACAGTGATTGGTAAGTGCTGCATAAGAGTTTCCTAAACAAATAAGTGACAACTATCCTAACAGAGAAATAAATGAAGTTCTCTGGAAGTTCAGAGGCAGACATGTCTTCTGAGAGAGTGGAAAAGGCTCATGACAGAGATGGCATTTGAGCAAGACTTGAAGGCTTGGCTTAAACTTTCTTTTTCTTTCTTTCTTTCTTTCTTTCTTTCTTTCTTTCTTTCTTTCTTTCTTTCTTTCTTTCTTTCCTTTCTTTCCTTTCTTTCCTTTCTTTCCTTTCTTCCTTTCTTCCTTTCTTCCTTTCTTCCTTTCTCTCTTTCTCTCTTTCTCTCTTTCTCTCTTTCTTTTTTTTTTTTTTTGAGATGGAGTCTCGCTCTGTCACCCAGGTTGGAGTGCAGTGGCGCGATCTTGGCTCACTGCAACCTCTGCCTCCCAGGTTTAAGCGATTCTCTTGCCTCAGCCTTCTGAGACTTGGCTTAACTTTCTATACAACATTCTTTGTTCGTCTGAGTCAGTGCTACCAGCATTATTACATAAGTGGGACTTTGCCCAAATTTCTCTGTGCAGGTCTATCAGAGTTTAATGTACAACCGGCTTTTTAAACATACATTCTGAGGATGCCCTAGAAAAGAATTATTTTCTTACACAGGGTTAGTTATCTGTCCTTCAAATAATCAAACTACTATTGCTTGACTTTGGGTAAGTCACTTAGTCTCTCTGAAACTTAGTTCATCCATTTGAAGTAGAAAAGATCTGAACTCAGTAAGCATTTTGCATTGTGGTCTTTTCTTTTCTTTTTCTTTTTTTTCTTTTTTTGACAGAGTTTCGCTCTTGTTGCCCAGGTTGGAGTGCAATGGCATGGTCTCAGCTCACTGCAACCTCCACCTCCTGTGTTCAAGGCATTCTCTTGCCTCAGCCTCCCGAGTAGCTGGCGTTACAGGTGTCCACCACCATGCCCAGCTAATTTTTGTATTTTTGTAGAAACGGGTTTTCACCCTGTTGGCCAGGCTGGTCTTGAACTCCTGACCTCAGGTGACCCACCTGCCTCGGCCTCCCAAAGTGCTGGGATTACAGGTGTGAGCCACTGTGCCTGACTGTGGCCTTTCTTTTTTTTAAACCAACTTTAAATTATTGTGATTGTGATTATTAACAATAGTGTTATAAGTGTTAGTCTTGTACCTCATTCATATTGTTTATAAAGAGTTGAATATGAATTATGTAGGACTTAGGCCTGAGTTTTAGTGATTTGTTTCTCTTTGAAGTTTTATATTATATAGTCTTAAAATATATTTGGAGCTTAAAAAAATTTGGAGCTTTCCAAAATCATTAGACTGCCAAAAATATTTGACCAGCAAAATTTACAATGTCTACGCTCACATTTACAGATTTCATCTCTAACCACCCACCCACCCTTCTGTCTGTCAAAATTCCTGCATTCACCTAGTTAGTGAAGAACAACTAGCTTACTGCTGCAGTCAAGTCAGAGTTCGTTCTATGAATACAGACATTTATAAAGGGAGTAGATTTTTATTTAGAGATTTGTGACCTAATTTCAATTAGGTCCATTACCTAATTTCACTCTGTTTTATTTATTTCATACTTATGATGGATTCACATACTTGCATTGCTCGAATAAAAAAATAGAATTTGTGTTAGTTTTCTCTGGACAAGAATCCTTGATGCACTTTGGAGTGCCATTGTGTTCTTTAGTCGGGATAAAGGGCACAGATTGCAGGCAACAGACTTCACTGGACCTAGTTTAAGCAGAAAGGGACTTAATTCAGGGAAGGGCAGGAGCAAGATCTGTAGGCTGAGTTTTAAGAAGCCACCACTGAATAGACATATGTAGGTAGCTGCTGACTTTAAGATAATAAGAAAGAGAGGAAATCATGAAACTGAAATCATAACTGCTGACTCTAGGAACACTCCACTAGGCTATAATATGCATCATCAAAATGGATGTTACTCTGTCCCCATCCTCTGCCTCTCAACACCTACATAGCTGGGGACCAGACCATGAGACCTGTATTGTCTTGTCAGGACTATTGTAGCAAAGTACCACAAATGCCATGGCTTAAAAACATAAATGTATTGTCTCCTGGTTCTGGAGGCTAGAAGTCCAAGAGCAAGGTGTCAGCAGGGTTGGTTCTTTCTGAGGGCTGTGAGGGAGTGTCTGTTCTATGCCTCTCTCTGAACTTCCGGTGATTTGGTGGCAATCTCTGTTTTTTCTTGTCTTGTAGATGCATCTCCCCAGTCTCTACTTCCATGTTCACATGACATTCTCCTTGTGCACATGTCTGTATCTGCTCAAATTTCCCCCCCTTTTTTTTTAAGGTCAACAGTCATAGTAGATTAAAGCCCACCCTACTGACTTCATCTTGACTGGACTGTCTGCAAAGACTGTATTCTCAGATACGGTCACATATATAGGTATATGACCTAAGAATTTCTAGGGGATTAGGATTTCAATAGTTTGAAGGGACGCAATTCAACCTGTGACAGGACCTATGCAACAATCACTGCAGAAAACACAACAAAACTGAGAAATAGCAGAGGTGGCAGAATGGTCTTCACATTGTGATTTTCACCTCTGCCTTCTAAATCTTGTGTGGTTAGATCTGCGTGGTGGAAGGAAGTAGTGCTATAAGAAATCTGATAAATGGCATAAGGGATTCAGCTTTTTGGCCTCTGAGATGCTACAAAATCTGCCACAGGGGGGTTGGAGTGGAGATGGATAGGCTAAAATGGAGTTGAAGGAGCCAACCTGTATTACCTTCCACTTAGGAAAGTAGAGAGCTGTAAGAGATGTTGCGAAGGTTTATGAGTCAATGAGTGATAGAGTTAAATAAACAACAGAGTATTGGTAGTGAATTACTGCTCTCTGTCTCAGGATGCAATTAATTAAATCTCCTTTTCAACCGCTGCAAAAAATTTACTAATGGACTAGGAATTGTAAGTACCTAAAAGGCAAGTGATTTAGTCTCTTCTTACCAGCAAGTTTATGTTAGGCCCAATATCTTTGAAACCTGTCAGAGCCTAGGGAGAATGTGGTATACACGTAAAAAGAGAAAACAAAGAAAATAAAGGAAAATCCTGACATGCCCCCAGGCTGATTAATAGTGTGTACCACCTGGTCTCCTAAGTTAGAATCTTAAAAACATCTTCAAGTTTCTCTTTCTGTTACTTCCTAGCCTAATATTTTCATTGCCACAACCTAGAAATTTTGCCTTAAAATAAACCTCGAATTCAACCACCCCACTTTATTCCCATGGCTATTTTCTGAATGTAGTTCCTCACTGCTTTGAGATAGACATTTGTAATAACGTGCTTTTCCCACCTCTAGATTCTTTCCCATCTCAGGCCTTCTTTCACCCTATAGCCAGAGTTATTCTTCCTAAAACCTGAATTTGGCTATGTCCAACCCACATTCCAAGTCACTGCTGTCCTCATTATTGTTACTAACGATCATTGTAGAAGAAAATATTTGTTATTTTGATTTTGTAATTTTCCCGAACTTTCCCCTAAGCTGCTGCTACATTTTAACTATTTGCTGGATAGTGCTGCTTGGATATCCTATGAGTATCTCAAGCCTTGAAGTGATGTGTACAAAACTGAATTCTTATCTACTGATTTCCTTTCTGGCCTCACAAACCAAACCAGAAAAAACAAAAATCAAACTTCTTTGTCCTCTCATCCTGTAACCCCTTTATCATCCACCAGTACTACTACCACAATGAGACCTATTATCTTTCATTTTACAATGAAACTTTACAGTTTTCAAATCCAAAGTCTAAGTTATTAGCAACTCAATCAATTTGGTTCTTTCCCTGAAGCCAGAAAAATTAGGTCTCAAAATACTAACTGAAGGTGAAATAATCTCATTCCCAAACCGGACTTACTAAGCCAGTAAAACAGATGAAAACCAAATTAATGAAAATGCAAACAAAGAATGTCTCTATTAAATCAGGCTATATAGGGATGAGTGGTTCTAATCCTGTTATTTCTGTGCTCTGCAAACGTCAGTGGTTTCTAGTTGCCTATCAAAGTAAATCACCAGGAGGAAATTACAATTCGAAACTTTAATACCCCAATTGCATAGCCTTAAAAAATAAGCAAAAATTCATAGAACTAAAATAAGAAATAGACAAATTCATCATCACAGGAGAAGACTTTTATACTCTTAACTACTGATTTATTTAATGAATCTGTAAATATATACAATGTTTGAATAATGAAATTTATAAACTTGATCTAATGAACATTTATATAACACTGTACCCAATAACCAGCAAATGGAAATTTATTTCAAGCACATATGAAACATGTATGAAAATTTATGATGTTCTAACACCTAAAGCAAGTCTCAATAAATTTTTTAAAGAGGGTCTTCTATAGACCATGAAATTAAATTGAGGGAAAGAGAGAAACTAGATTTCTTAAGGTGGGAAAAACCAAGGACACACTGGTTCAGATGGCAAGGAGGTAGACCACATACCTGGACCCAAATAGGAAATTTCCTCACTCTTACAGAGACCACAGGCATACTTAAATCTGAAAGTTGCACCAACCAGGTAATCCATACCTGTAAAAGAAGCCTGTGGACAAAAGGGCAGTGAAAAAATGATACATTTGGAAGAAACTGCTTAGACTTTAAAAACACAGTAATAGGTCAGGTATGGTGGCTCATACCTGTAATCCAAGCACTTTGGGAGGCCAAGGGGGGAGGATCACTGAAGCCTACGCATTTGAGACCAGCCTGGGCAACATAGTGATACCCCATTTCTACAAAAATACAAAAATTAGCTGGGGGCAGTGGTGCATGCCTGTAGTCCTGGCTACTCGGGAGGCTGAGGCAAGAGAATCACTTAGACCTGGGAGACAGAGGTTGCAGTGAGCTGAGATTGTGCCACTGTACTCCAGCCTGGGTGATGGAAGTGGAATCCTGTCTAAAATAAAATTTTAAATGTAAAATAAAGTAAATAAACAAACATAATGATACCTTGTGCAAATCTGAGAGATGCACTTGCTAGATTGTTCCACTATGATTAACTCGCACCTCCAAGCCTCCCCAACTTGTCGGGGGCCCTAAACTGCAAGCAGAATCTGCATGTATGTGTTCTGGGGTGTGTGTATGGTGCGGGGGAGGTTAAGAGTGAAGGAATAACATGCACTAAAGAGAATGAGTAAAAGGCTGGTTAGAAAAATCTCTCTTCATTAAAAAAAAGTTCACTCCTAGGCAATGGCAGCCAAAAGAGTACCTAAGAAAATAAACCTGATATAGAGCATCCAATAATATTGAAGAGTGAGTACATGAGAAAAGTCACTGGAAACATACAACGTAATTCTACTGCAATGTTCTGATGGAAAATTTTCACACATTCTATATCTTCTTCCTCATCTGGCCTATTATTGTTTATTTTTTGGTTTTGGTTTTTGTCTCTTTTTTTGTTTGTTTGTTTTTAAGATAGGGTCTTGCTCTGTTGCCCAGGCTGGAGGGCAGTGGCATGATTATGGCCCACTGCAGCCTCAACCTCCCGGGCTTGAGCAGTCCTCCCATTTCAGCCTCCCCAGTAGCTGAGACTACAGGCACACACCAACCATTCCCTGCTAATGGCCTATTATTTAAAAGAGAAAAATGGTGTATTCATCAAAACACATATAGAGAAACAATTATGAGAATGTGATTTGGGCTTGAAATACCTCCTTGTGTAAGACTCAGTTTACTCTTCATAACACGAAGGCCACCTCAGAGGCTGGTAGAAATGAAAAGGTCACAGGGTTATTAGTGATGAGGGCATATTTGAGACATTCTCAATCCTAGAACTGTTGTTGTTGGTTCTCCTCCTTTTTCCTTTAGACCCAGGTTTCTGCAGGTGGCAAAACACCCAGATTCAAAGTCCTGACCTACTTGTCTCTTCAGGGTTCAAGAGACTCTGTTTCCCTCTGGATAACTGGCTAGGGGAGCACACAAACAAATTTCTAGTCAAGTAGACATTCAGCTTCTTTTTTATTAACCTGGGAAAGCATGTTATAATCCCTAAACTGCAAGGCAGTTTAGTTAAACTGTGGTAAACTGTGTTGGTTAATAGAGTGTACGCCTGAGGCCAGAGGGGGTCTTCCTACTCCATATTCTGTGAATTGGAAACACCAAAGGGCAGACACAAACTCGCCCTCCCACGCATAAGAGTAAAGCTAGCAAAGACAGTGAGAAGGGACTTCCTCTCTGCCTGCAGGGAGGTTCCTCCCAGCTTTTCTTCGGACTCAGAGGGCCTGCGGATCATAGGAAAGCAAAGAGGAAGGGAAGGGGACACTTCTCATATCTGACAGACTTTCCATGAGGAAATATGTCCCAGCAAATGTCACATGCTGAGCAATCAGATGAGCCTCGCCTCCTGTGGGAAGCACTGGTAAGGGGGTGCAGAGACGGAGCAAGCTCTCTTTCCAGTGCTTTCTGCCTAAAGAGGAGGGACAAAGCCCTCTTCTCCATGACGGGCTGCAATGTGTGCAGAAGGAGTCACTGAGTCACTCTGCCGCCTGTGTCAGGCTCAGTTGACATGAGAGGATTGGAGTTGGCTGGGTGTGAGGGGCATGGCAGCCTGAGAAGCTCCCTGTATTCCCAGAGACAGAAAGGGAAGCTTGCATATGCCACGGAATATCGATGTGATCCAGGGAATCCTGAACCACTGCAAGAGAGATATTCCTGCTTGGGGTAACTTGACTGGTTATCCCCCATCTCAGGAAGGACCATGCAGATATCTGTCTTATTGACTGATTCAATTCTTGTCCATCTGGCAGAGAGGAAGCAAGATGAACTCTTGGCACAATTGATGCTTTTGTCCTGCACTCAGATATTAACCAAAATAAATTGATTTTTATGTAATTTCAAGACTAATTATTACATATTTTCAAGTGGACATGAGCATTTACTGTACCTTGACTTGTGAGGTGATGATCTTAATGAAGACAGCCTGTAAACAATAAACCTATCCCAATGATGGGAGGCTTGAGGAGCCCAAAGGAACTTCACCTTAACCTGGCATCTTGTCACCTAGCAACTCTTCCAAAATCAGCATTCTTGTGTGAGCCTTGGTATCATCTGATGAGTACACATTCCCTTGTACTACTGGTCTAAATCTTCTCTCTTCCTTTCCACCAAAACCCATCCCCTTCCCCTCCCTCTTCCAGCAATTATTGCAAACATTACCCTTTCAAACTAGACAAGCTTCTTTACAGTCTTGTGGGTTTCACTTTAGAATAACTGATAACGTTTGTCTCGGTTGATTATAAAAAGGACACAGGTAGTAGATGAAGGGACCTTTAACCTAAATTTTATTTAGCCCTAAAGATCAAAGGATGCCTTCAGAATCTGGTTGTATGACTACAACCTTATAAAATCTTGAAAAGCAAGCTACACGTGGCCAGGCATGGTGGCTCAAGCCTGTAATCCCAGCACTTTGGGAGGCTGAGGCAGGCGGATCACAAGGTCAGGAGATCAAGACCATCCTGGCTAACATCTTGGCTAATGGTGAAACCCCGTCTCTACTAAAAAATACAAAAAATTAGCCTGCTGAGCCAGGAGAATGGCGTGAACCCGGGAGGCGGAACTTGTAGTGAGCAGCGATCACACCACTGCACTCCAGCCTGGGTGACAGAGTGAGACTCCGTCTCAAAAAAATAAATAAATAAAATAAAAACAAGTTATATGTACACTTTTCTCAGCCTAATTGCTGTAAATTACTCCTTGTTTGGTTTTTGCTTTGTTCGAAATATTGTCTTCATGTAATTATTCCTAATCAAAAAGTATGAATTGTATTTTATTTCCTAGTTGCACAGCATATGTGAAAAAACAAAAACAGAAAGGTAGGCTAGTACTTTTGTACGAGCAAGGGTTCACTATTATTCAAGGTCTGAGTCATAGGAGGGTGTTGATTCTGATTTCCTGCTCACCAGACACCATGGCTTTAAAAAGAAAAAACTGAATTAATTTCTCATCATTTCAGCTTTTCGTATAGCTCCAATTTTTTGTAGTTACACATTTATTTATTACGGTTGTGTATATTGGGCAGTGCCATTAATTATATCCTGAAATTTGAAATATTTGGGTTATGAAATTAGATTTTTAGGACACTTAAACATAAATAAAATCTGTGGATGGTCATAAGGAGAATATGTGTGGTATGTATGCATATGTGTGGGCATTTTTGTGTGTGTTTACAAAGTGGCAGATCCCATGACCTCCAAAACAGCCACAGGGAGAAGAGTCTTAGAAATGAACTATGTAAACACTTTCCATTTCTGATCCTTCATGAAGATGATTCCTCATCTATATAAATATGCCTGTAGCTTTTCCCTGAGGATCTTTTGGTCAGATTTCTCTATTGGGGGCAGAACAAGCAAACACAGTTACTACTATACATTGAAATAAAATATATAATCTGCTTTTTGTAAACGTACAGTCATACCCACCAAATGTTCCTCCCACACTGTGTGCTTATTGTCTTCTTGGGAATTACTGGCCACCCATGCACTCCTCTGCTATGGATGGTACAAGACCTTGATACCCAGCCTAGTTCTCACTGGGACTCCCACACTCGGCACATCACAGCTTCACTGGCCTTACCTCCCACAAACATGTCAACATAAAAAATGTACCAGCAGCAAACATTTTTAGGAGAACACTGAGTACCGTACTTAGAAACTCTTATTTACATTGAAAAAAACTCAAAACAATAGAAACAAAAACAAAGACAACTAGGCCAAAGTATTGAGGGTCAGAGAGTTGAAGGACAACATTAAGGGAGTGTTGAAACGAGAGAGCAAGCCTTCTGATTAAAGTTTGGGTTTCTAGAAGATGGTGGGATGGTAGGTATTCTTTCACCCACTCTGCTGATTACTAACACACCCTAGGGAAAGGGGAAAGGCCTGATACCTTTACCCTGTCCTCAGCTATTGCTTTCTTCTTTCCTTCCCGACAGAAATCTTCCTCTTGTTTGTGAAGAATGGGCATATTTTCTAACAGAGGCCACAGACCTGCATCACTCATCCTGTGACAGGCCCATTCTACTCTCCAGCCTATCCAGTGCAGATCATGCCACTGTACTCTAGCCTGGGTGACAGAGAGAGACTCTGTCTCAAAAAAAAAAAAAAGAAAGAAAGAAAGAATAAAAAAAATCTCACCACCAAAACCCGTGGTGAGGATTTACTGCTGGCTGTCTACTTGACCCTCTGTTTGGGGAGTGCAGTATCTCAGTCAGCAGTCCTTAACAGAAAGTGGAACCTGTGGCTCTCTGTGGCTCTCAGCACCGGTACTCTTCTATGCATAGGTATGCAACTACACTTCATGTAATAGAAGAACTCAGGGCTGAAGGTCACGAAGCTCTCACTACATGAGAAATGTTCAGATTTCTCAAGACAACCATCAGGTCCGACTGCCTTTTGACATATTGGCTATTCTTTTCAGTTTTGAGTCACTTGCAAATCCAATTACTCAAACAGTATTTATCAGTTCTCTCTGGATTGTTCAAGTTATTATGAATCCAGTAATTGTACTATAATGTAGGTGATTCTAGGAAGATACGGAAAAATTTGTTAAATACCTTAAATATGTATCACATTTATAGCATTTCTAAACTGATATTCTAATAATTTCATCACATAAGGATATGAGGCTAATTAGCCATGCCCTTCCTTTTCTAAGTTTTAAATTGCATCTGTTTAATCAACCTATCTTGGATGAATTTGCTAAAGATTAATGTCAGCCTCTTTCATCTGTAATTTCTAGAAGCTGCCTTTTTAAAAAGATAGGATGTTTGTTCATTTCGGGGTTTCCAACCTCTCTTCTGTTTATATTAATACGGAAATTACTGAAATTGGCCTTTCAATCAAAATGTGGACCCTTTCAGAAGGTTGAGTTACTTCATCTGAGCCTGGGAACTTGTTGCTGGATCAATAAGGAAGATTAAAACATGAACTTATTATTTTCTTTACTATTTTAATCCCAAAGCCTGACCATGTTTGTTCTATACTTTCAAGTTTGAAGATATTCTCTTTCAAAGGCAGAAACAAAACAGGAAGGAAGTAGTTCTGTCATTTTTCATCTGTTAATTTTGTGCCATCTGCTCAAGCAGTGGTTCTATTTCTTCTGTTTTTAAAAAAAGCCTTTGCCTGTCCTTGGGAATTTGCACACATGCTTCTGGCCTCTAGCCTCCATTTCAACTTGTGCCATCCTCCCCCTCCCCTGCTTCTATCCTACTTACTTACACCCTTTTAAAAATATATATATTATATACTTTTTTTTTTTTTAAATACTAAACTTCTCAGAAAGCTTCTTGTGAAGTATGGGGTTTGGACCCAATTCCATTGCCAGCAAATCTTGTGACAGTGGCCAACTTCCTTGATTTCTTTTTTTTTTTTTTTTTTTGAGATGGAGTCTTGCTCTTTCACCCAGGTTAGAGTGCAGTGGTGCACTCTCAGCTCACTGAAAGCTCTGCCTCCTGGATTCAAGCAATTCTCTGCCTCAGCTTCCCGAGTAGATGGGATTACAGGCACCTGCCACCACGCCCAGCTAATTTTTGTATTTTTAGTAGAGATGGGGGTTCACCATGTTTACCTGGCTGGTTTTGAACTCCTGACCGCGTGATCTACCCGCTTCAGCCTCCCAAAGTGCTGGGATTACAGGCGTGAGCCACCGCACCCAGCCGGATTTCTTGATTTCATTCCCTCACTTGTAAAATAGGGATGAGAATGCATGACTTACAAAGTAAGTATGAAGGTCAAATAGAATGATTACTGCAAAAGGTTTTGGTAAGCACGAAAGCACTATCAGGAATGTAAGGTCATATAATCGAGGTAACCAAATAGTACTTTACAGAAGCATATGTTCATACATGGTTAATGTTGGAAATGACCTGGGAGTTCAGAAGTACAACACTCCCAATTTACAGATGGGAAACAGAGCTGGAGAGGTGAAGGAACTTTTCGAAGTTCTCAGCTGGAGAACCAATGGTAGAGAGTTTAGAACACTATGAATAGTGAGTAACCTGTTAGCTGAACCATTACTATGCAAATTTGATAAACTTGGTTCTAGATTTAGCTCTGCTACTAACTAGTTATGACTTCCTCAGGGTTGAATTTGAAATTACTCTACAATTACATTGTCCACAATTCCCAACTGCAGGTGTAGCTATTCACCATGCTCTTTTCCCATCCCTTCTCAACACAGTATCCCAGACAGCCATGATCAACCTTCTGGAAACTGGTTTGCCTGCTTTAGAGTCTCCTTTTCTGTTCAATTGAGGCTCATTTGTTGTTCTATGGTCAGAGTGGTTTTGTTTTTAGTTTTTTGTTTTGTGCTTTTTTTTTTTTTTTTTTTTGAGCCTCCCATTCTTTAGCTGTCTGCCATTTAGTGGCAAACTAATTTAAAAGACATCCGTGAAATTAATAAATAATCATGGGAAATGGAAGCTGTGGAGGAAAGCTGGAATAACCTGTTCATTTTGCAGAAAACATATATTTAAGTCAAATTAACAAATATTTAATCAGGGCCTATTAGATATGAGGTTCACTGGCCTTTGAAAGGGATATTCAAGGAAGTATAATAGAATCCATCTCCTGGAATTTACAGTATTCTACAGGATATTTTATATATCAATTAGATAAATAATGCTACTTTTCCCTTAACTAGTAATAATTGCCACCATTTTTAAAGTGTCGACAGATGGTGGACTTGATAACATATTTCATCTTATTTTTCATTACATAATTACAAATAATTACTATTATTTTCTTTTTGTTTGTTTGTTTTTTGAGATGGTGTCTCGCTCTCTTTTCTGTTGCCCAGGCTGGAGTGCTGTGGCTCGATCTTGGCTCACTGCAAGCTCCACCTCCCAGGTTCACACCATTCTCCTGCCTCCGCCTCCTAAGTAGCTGGGATTACAGGTACCCGCCACCATGCCCAGCTATTTTTTTGTATTTTTAGTAGAAATGGGGTTTCACCATGTTAGCCAGGATGGGCTCGATCTCCTGACCTTGTGATCCACCCGCCTCAGCCTCCCTAAGTGCTGGGATTACAGGTGTGAGCCACCACACCCAGCCTATTATTTGCATTTTATGAATGGTAAGACTGAGGTTCAGAGAGTTTAAGATGTTTGTCCTAGGGCATACAGACCGAGCAACATAATCAGAATTTGAATTTACCTTGGCCTGACTTCAGTTTGTACTTTGTACAAAAGTTTAAGATGTACTCCTGTTGCAAATTACATGTCTGAATACAGCCAGTATTATGAAGTCTGAGATGACATGCTTATTTTCTCTAAAATTTGATTCATCCAAATAATTAGGGATAGAAGCAAGGAACACTTAATTTTAGAACACCAGCCCATAGCCAAGTGAAATTTTGCCAAGAACCAAATCTAGCCTGGAAGTTTCCTATCCCAGCTATTGGCCTTTCCATCTTCAAAATATACAATCAAATGTTTACTTCAAATTTGCCCTTTAAAGTATTCAAGAGCAGGGGTGGGCATGGTAGCTCATACCTGTAATCCCAGTACTTTGGAAGGCTAAATTGGGAGGATTGCTTGAGACCAGGAGTTTGAGACCAACCTGGTCAACATAGCAAAACTCTATATAAAAGTAACAAAAAATAAAGTATTCAAAAGCAATCTAATAATTAACTAACCCAGAATCTGGGCTTCATTCAAAAAAAATTTTTTTTTTTGAGACGAAGTCTCGCTCTGTCACCGGGCTGGAGTGCGGTGGCGCTATCTCGGCTCACTGCAAGCTCCGCCTACCGGGTTCACGCCATTCTCCTGCCTCAGCCTCCCGAGTAGCTGGGACTACAGGCGCCCGCCACCATGCCCGGCTAGTTTTTTTGTATTTTTTAGTAGAGACGGGGTTTCACCGGGTTGGCCAGGATGGTCTCGATCTCCTGACCTCGTGATCCGCCCGTCTCGGCCTCCCAAAGTGCTGAGATTACAGGCATGAGCCACCGCTCCCGGACTCATCTTTATTCAAAAGTTTTATGTACAACCAGTTACTACATTTTTTATTTTTAGGCAGAGAACACATGTACTTAATTTTACACAGAACACTGAATTCGCCAGAATTTTCTGAAGTAGGCACTCTTTATTCCATCCTGCTTTAGCTACCAATTCTTTTTGGAGCAAAGATCTCTCCCCCTGTGTCTTTTCCAAAAATATTCAGACTGTAATGTGATTGTAATTTGTTTAATGGAAACTGGGAACTGCAGTATAAACATATTTACCCAAGTCTTATTGTGATTGTGGTGTCCTGAGCTATATCCTAAAGATGGAGAAGGGCCTGGAAAACCCTGTAGAACATCCGCTGTGTCCCTGAGGATCAATAATGAAAGAAGACATTAGCGTGTGTGGATGACCTGGATTCCGCCTGGGAGGTTTGTTGATTTACTTGTAGATAGGAGCATACCATAGATGTTCTTTTTCAGACAGAGGAATTAGCAAATTTTTTCTTCTTTAAAGAACCAGCATCCGTTTGCTGTTTATAAAGATAAAATTGTTTATAGTGCTGCCAAATCTAAGCAGTTGTTACGTAGAATCTCCTCCAGTATCATTGCCAATTGAATCCAATATTCATTAGCCCATCTACTTCTGGTCAAATGAGGCAGAGGTTTTCTGTCAAACGTGTTAGATTGGGCAAGTGATGATAACACAAAATTGGGCATCTATGAGCTTCATTCTCTTCATGGTTCTTCCACAGACAGAAGTATGAGAATTTGACCTTTGGGCCTATTTACCTGTCTGAAAAATAACAGTAATAGGCACTTTGGAACTACCTATTTTTTTTTTTTTTTTTTGGGTATACAGAGGATTTAGGAGTTAAACTCCCTTAGTTATCCAAATGAAAGGTTTGGCATAAGCACCAACTATCATTAAGGAAATGACTAAAGTGACAGGCATTCTACCACCAGAAGGTATTTCTGGAGTGAACTGATTTTACCTTTCAGTTCTTCATCATGAAATTCATACTTGGATATGGCTTAATATTAAGCAGATGGAATAAATTGCCTTTACTGTTCACATACTGAAGAGCTTTACCCAATTAGGATTTGGTTGGGAACAAGGTGGTAAAGAGGCATTATTAGTGATTATTCCTGACACTTTTAAACAGTTTCTAAGTTCTTAAAATACATCGAATCCTGAATTTCAAAGAATAGAAAGAATAATGGGGTGATGGTAAATCAGAATGGATTATGCCCTTCCTACAAATTGCAATGTAGGGTGAGTTAACAAACCACTTTAGGCTCTGAATTAACTTTTGACCTTCTTACTGGAAAAAATTGTGCAAGTAAGATGTGTTTAACATTTTCCTATTTGTCTGTGGCATGTCAGAGGACGGGTAAGCCTAGGAGGTTTATACTAAAGTAAAACACTGTGGAAAGTAAGGAGAAAAGTTGAGGAGCACTTAGGAATACATGTTCCTCTGCAGTTTTTCCTATGGAAGAATTTTGCACTAAGATGCAAAATTCTTGCAGTATTCTTTGCACTAATATGCAAAATTTTATGAGAAGAAAAGATACTTAGTTCCTTGGTTCCTAGATTCCTTAGTCCTCCGTGACTTTAATTCAAGAAACATCAATTACATGTAGGTACTTGTCCTAGGCCTCAGGAGCCACCAAAATGAATAAGCTACAGATGCTCCCCTCACAATTCTTCTGTCTAAGGGAGGAGACAGATACATACATAGCACAACACAGAAGGTGGATTTAAGTGTCTGACTGGAAGTAGGACAAATTATATGCTTGGGGAAAATACAGGAAGATACGATTAAGTGTGACTCAGTGGTCAGGAGAGCTTTTGAGAAGACTTTGCACGGGGTTGGAGCTTAGGACAGATTTGGCAAACAGCATTTCCTGATGAGCACTGACAATGAAATTGAGTAACAGAGGAGCCCATTTGGGAATTGATGAGAAAACTGATGGGGCTAGAGAGTAGGATGTAGTAGAAGAAGTTGGAATCGTAGTTTGGGGTTAATGCTGGAAGACTGATGCTCTTCTCCTACTACTAATTGTTTTTAGAACAAAACCTCACATGAAACTGCAGAGACCCTTCTTCAATTGCCTTTCTTCAAATTCATTTATTCTTTAGAACAAGCAACACCTGATTAACAGTCTTGCCTGGGTGTGGCAGCTCATGCCTATAATCCCAGCATTTTTAAAGACCAAGATGGGAAGAGAGATTGAACCTAGGAGTTTGAGGCTGCAGTGAGCTATGACTGTGCCACTGCACTGCAGCCAGGGCGACAGAGCAAGAACCTGTCTCAAAAAGATAACAACAACAACAGCAACAAAAAGTCTTGCCAATGTTCCTTTTAACAAGATCCTTTAGTGCACTCTAGTGTTGCAAAGTCTAGGCCATTTAGCACTGGGTCATAGCTGTGAAGCAGCAGTTAGAGATGGAAGCAACCACAGAAGTCACCGGGTACAATCTTGTATTCGCTTCTTATTGCTGCTGTAACAAATTACCACAAATTTAGTAGCTTAAAGCAGCCCAAATTTATTCTCTCATAGTTCTAAAAGTCCAAAATCAATTCCACTGGGGTAAAGTCAAGGTGTCTACAAGGTTAGTTCCTTCTGGATAATCTGAGGGGAGAATCCATTTTCTTGACTTTTTCAGCTTCTAGCAGATGCGTGTCTTTGTTGGCTTGTGGTCACTTCCTTCATCCTCAAATCACGTCACTCCAATCCCTGCTTCCATTATCATATTGCCTTCTCTGACTCTGACTCCTTTATATAAGGACAGTTGGGTCCCTGTTCTAAGGACAGTCATAATTACATCAAGTCTACTCAACTAGTCTAGTAATAGTTTCCTTGTCTCAGGATCCTTAAGCTAATCACATCTGCAAAGTCTCTATTGACACATAAGTTAACATTCATAGGTTTCAAGGATTAGAAACCGGGCATGTTTAGGGGTTCATTATTTAGCTTGCCACAAACCTCCCTATTTTACAGACAAGAAATTTCATGCCCACGTTGGTATAAGACCATACAAGTCGTGACAGAGCTGAGCCTACATAGCTCACTGTTTCTGACTCCCGTGATGTCAATCTTTCATGCTTTCCATGAGGAATCGGTGGTGCTCTTTGAAGAACAGATCTCCTCTGGGAGAGCCATGGCAGAGATCCCAGCCAACTGAGAGTGAGACTGACCAGGCATATCCAAAGTGGCCATTTAGGAGCAAGGAGGGCTCTTTGTCATTAGTGTTACTGGGCAAGAACCATCCCAAGAGAGAAGTAAATGCTTTTTGTAAGACCAGAAAACGGCTGAGGAACTCTTCTTCCATTAAAGTAAGAAATTGGAGAAAAGAAAAGAAAGAAATGGGTAAGAAATGGGAAGAACAAAGAGGGCAGAACGTAGAGAAAAGAAGGAGATAATGTGGCTCAGAGGCAATGGGAAAGAAGAAGATGATGATCATAACATGATCTCTTTATTAGTGTCTAGAGTTTATCTTCTATGTCACCTTGTTTCTTTATGTATTTGTATCTGCTGCTTGTAATTTATGTCGTTTACTGATTGATCTTCCTCAATATTAGATTCCCTGGAGAGTAGCAATAATTTCCATCTTTTTATAAACCACTGAGCACAAATAGGTGCTTTATAACAGTTTTAATCATTTTAAAGACAATATACAGAGTGCAGCATATGGCTATTATTAACATTTTTCTTGAAAATGTTCTGGAAAATTTCCAACCTAATTTTGTACTTTAACTGAAAGAAGAGCTTGAGGCGAATATAAAGAGCACATTATATTTGAAACTAATAGGAAAATGAAGATTACCAAGAAACAGCAAAGGCATATTAACATAAAGTTGAAAAAGCAACACAAGAGATAAAATGGAATATTTGAGAAGAAAAAGTAAGTTTAAAAATTATTTTCAGCTATAAATAGAATAAGGAAAGGAGAAATAAACTGTTTCCCCATTATTACACAAGAAAGTACTGCTGATTGATGATACTAAAATAGAAACATGTCGCTTCTTGGCCTTTTGGCTAAGACTAAGTGTTCAAAATAGAAATAAAACATTTCTTTATTTTTTCCCCAAAACTGACCTATGCAAAGACTCAAACCATACATTAATTAGAAGGGAGGTAAATCAAGTTGAAAGAATATGGACCATTATCAATATATCTATTAAGAAATATTGAGCATTTTGTATCTTAATATTTCCACATTTTATATTTTTTAGCTTCTTCAAGGTAGGTGAGTTTTATGTTATTGATATATTTCGCCCAATACCTGTTAAATATCAATACGCAGCAGGTACTTAGTAAATATATGATAACAATTATTAGTATTAATTAAGCCAGTTGAAAATATTTCATTGTGCCCCTATCAACAAACTTAGATATTTAACTTAGAATATTTATTTATGTTCGACACAAAATATATCAAAATTAAAGTGAATCTAGTATACCACAATTTTGATTTTGGATATTTTAGGCAAATGCCTGAAAACCTACTCAAATGCTCTCCTCCATTCCTGCCCTTGGAAATCTCACCCATTCTTTATAACCCAATTTAGTGACTACATCCTCGTAAGACCTTCCCTGATCCTAAAAGTCATTTCTGACTCTTCTGAATTTCTACACTTTAGATAATTCACATTGTCTTTAGAGTTACATTATTGACTTTAATTAGAATTCTATGTCTATGTCATCTACTACATTTTAATTTTTCTTTCTTTTTTTTTGAGACGGAGTCTTGCTCCTGCTGCCCAGGCTAGAGTGCAATGGCATGATCTCGGCTCACTGCAACCTCCGCCTCCCGAGTTCAAGTGATTCTCCTGCCTCAGCCTCCCGAGTAGCTGGGATTACAGCTGTGTGCCACCACACCCAGCTAATTTTTTGTATTTTTAGTAGAGATGGGGTTTCACACAGTTGGTCTTGAACTCCTGACCTCAGGTGATCCACCCTCCTCAACCTCCCAAAGTGCTGAATTACAGGCATGAGCCACTGTGCCCAGCCTAAATTTTAATTTTTCAAAGGCCAAGACTGTCTATTCATCTTTACATATTCATATGCTTCCCGTACTAAATAACTACAAGTGGCCAATATACATGTAAGCAAATAGATATGGATAGACATAGAATAAATAAATAACTATAATGACTATTCCATAATAATAACACAGAATTACCTTCATCAGACCCTCCTTAATCTACCAGTTGAGTTGGTTCCTCAAGGTGTGATGGTGGGATCTGCAAATCCATTATTTTTTAAGCAAACCTCCTAAGTTATTCACACAAAGCCTGCCAGGCACCTGGCACCAGCCACATTTGGGAATCACTCATCAACAAATGAGCCAGATATACAATTCATCTTATTGTGAGAGCAATGTTCACCATAAGCATGGATAATTAGCAGATGATGGGTAAACTGCTTTGGGGGGGAGAGAATACATGATTTCAAAAGTAAGAAATGGAATGTATCAACTAGAGGCGAGATAGATTGGTAATTTGGGTAAAACTAATCTGAGAAACATCTGAGTCAGTTCTGCTTAGCAAGCTCAGTCCCATTCACCCCCAAATGGAGAGTTAAATTAAGACCACTAACTAGACTCCAGAGTACTATCTTTCCTGTTCTCTGTAAACCATCAGGATAATTATGAGTCATTCTCCTTTCTTTCCATCAAGACCTGTTCCAATAATTTATCTATATATGAAGGTTACCTTTGATACCTTTGACATTCTTTTTTTTTTTTTTTTTTTTTTGAGATGGAGTCTTGCTCTGTTGCCTAGGCTGGAGGGCAGTAGTGCAATCTTGGCTCACTGCAACCTCTGCCCCCCAGGTTCAAGCAATTCTCCCGCCTCAGCCTCCTGAGTAGCTGGGACTACAGGCATGGACTACCATACCCAGCGAATTTTTTGTATTTTTAGTAGAGATGGGGTTTCATCATGTTGGCCAGGCTAGTCTTGAGCTCCTGAGTTCAAGTGATCCACCCACCTAGGCCTCCCAAAGTGCTGCGAGTACAGATGTGAGCCACCACACCCAGCCAGAAGGCTACCTTTGACATTCTAAGTATCAAATATGCACCCCATTTTTCATGTTGTCAATAGTAACTTACAGGAATTTTTCCTTAAAGATGACTCCTTGAATCTTTCTCAGCAATATCATAATATGCTAGTTAAAAAAACTAAACTAAAAAGTCTCAAAGATTAAAAAAAAAATAAACACAGGAGAAGAAAAATCAGGAAATGTAAGATCTCAACCTTTTTGTGAGATGGAAAGAGGATGAAGTGGTAACTGACTCAACAGCGAGTAGGGGGCTAAAACTTATATGGCCTCTAAAGTCGAGTATTAATGAAAAATGAGCTTATTCCTATCATGGAACTCTTAAGAGGCCTAACACCAGAGATACCAGGTTCTGCAGAGGACAAGAACTTAAAACAAAGGAATTGGCTGTAAGTCATGCTATTTAGTGACTGGACCCTTAAGCCTCTTTTTGTACTTACATATAACCTGGGATTAAATTACACCCCATTACAGGCAAAAAAATCTGAGGTTTAGTTTCAAGCAGCATTAAATAGGAGGACTTCAGACATGGATGCACCAGAAAGATGGGATGAAATACTGGGCTGATCATGGAAGGATTGAAAGTCTGCATGTTGAATAGTAGAAGCCTTCTCCCTCCTGCACTATATTTTTATGTTCCAGACATTTACTTCTTAGGCAGAAGACAGAGGGTTCCTGTTTGAAGAAAATAAATGCCATCTAAGGAGAGACTGATTTCCGCATCCTACTATTTGGGAGTTTCATTCCAAGTATCTGACCCCCATCCGATTATTCTACTAGTCTCATCAGTTAATAAGCTCATGTTTACACAGAACTTTTTAGTGCATTGTTCTTAAATGTTAATTAATAGGCAGGGATTATCAGCCATTTCAAGAAAGCTTCTAGTATGAAACAGAAAAATCAAGTATATAAACAGAAAAGGAAACAAAAATCAGAAATTCAGATCATTTAGAAAATGGCTTTATTTTTCTACTGCCTTCCATTTACTGCTAGTCCTGCTCCAGTTCTGATAAATGGTTTTCGCTGCTTTTCTCTTTAAACAAGAGTTCTACACTTGTACCTCTTCTGGGGGTTTCTGTCTTGCTTTCTCATACCCGGGACTGCCTTGATAACCCGCCCAGCACTCACTTCCTCCCAGACCTGAGCTTTGCCCTGCTCTAACCACCATTCCTAGACACACCTAGGTAAATTGTCCCGTGTATAGTCAATTCCTGACCCAGAAACCCACCTTTGTAGCATTGACCTTGTTCCCTGATCATGGTTGTCTCTGACCCGTCCACCTGCTTGCAAGAGCTTAGACCTTCCATTGTTTTGCTCCACTTGCCTCCTGTAATGCTGGAACTTTGCTGGTCCTGCTGTCGTCTACTGGCTGCCTATGCCTTCCTCTCCTGCCTATCTCCAACCTTCAGGATGTTAGCTGGTCTTCTCCCATTGCCTACACCTGCGTCTGATCCCTAAGAACTTAACTTACTCCATTGGATATGTGTTGTTTTCTGTTCCTGGCCCCTCTAATGCTGAGCCATCCTACTGAGTCCTTAACTGAGTACTAAGTAACAAAATGGTTTGGGCACCTACGAGTCATCTACTATTCCCTAGTCTAGGGCATAGGTTGGCCCAAAGTTGCCAAGTTAAAAAGACACAGTAACTTGGTTGAATGAAGAAAGGATCTCTATTATTCTTAATTCTCTCCCTGCAAGTTGAAATTCTGATTGCCTGGGTCGCTCTGTGGCATAAGTTAGCGGTAGAGACCTGTCCCTACTGTCTGACTCCACCAGGTAAACCATGCTCTGCCATCTCAGCATCCACAGCCATGAAGCCCTAACCACGCTGTCCTGAGCACCTAGTGTTACTTTCTTCTAGCCCACCTGGATGCTGAGTGAAGTCTCTGGAGGTCTCTGTTCCCAGAATGTCATAGTTAATTGCTGCTGCTGCTGCTTTGAATATTCTCTTTAAAAAAGAAAGAAAGAAAGAAATTTCTTTGGAGGTGAATGTTTGAACTAAAAAAAAAAATCTCAGAATGATTAAAATGTGAGCTGATGCATGAAAATATACTCCCCAAAGAGATCTTCAAGTAATCATCTTTGAATTTTTTATAGGTTCTGTTAGAAATAAAGGAGATTAAAAGGCATTATTTAATTTTTTTTTGTACTTATCTTTCAGAAGTAGGGCTCCAGTTGGTAAGCCATTAAGTGCCCAGTAATGAGAGAAATAGTCTTAAAGTGTAAATTGAAATGGGGAGATCTTGTAAATCCACCTACATTTTTCATTGTTCTTTCTTCAAAAGTTCTTTAAATGTAACTTTTCTCATACTGTTGAGTTCGTATTTTAGCTTCTGAAAGTTACCTACTTAGTCAGATGTTATAAATCCTTTAAAAATGATGAAGTACTGTCTTTAGTGAAACATGTTGTCACAAAGCAAAACACATGATCATAAATCAGAACACTGACTTAAAATGTTCATTTTAGTCCACAAGTTGATTGTTTTGATTGTGGTTGTAGTTCTTTTTTTTTTTTTTTTTTTTTTTTTGAGATGGAGTCGCACTCTGTCGCTAGGCTGGAGTGCAGTGGTGCGATCTCAGCTCACTGCAACCCCCGACCCCCTGGTTCAAGTGATTCTCCTGCCTCAGCCTCCCAGGTAGCTGGGATTACAGGAGTGTGCCACCATGCCCGGCTAATTTTTTTATTTTTAGTAGAAACGGGTTTCACCATATTGGTTAGGCTGGTCTTGAATTCCTGACCTTGTGATCTGCCCACCTTTGCCTCCCTAAGTGCTGGGGTTACAGACGTGAGCCACCGTGCCTGACCTGGTTGTAATTCTTAAATGTAGTCTGGTGCCATCCATGGTATAAAGGTGATTTTTTAAGGAATGTAATAAAAATGGTTAATAGTAAATAAATTACACAGAGACAAAACTACGTGCTTTTAACATTTCTTTTCATCTTTTCTTTTAGTGCTTTTTTTTTTTTTAGATGGCGTTTCACTCTGTCGCCCAGGCTGGAGTGCAGTGGCACAATCTCTGCTCAGTGCAACCTCCGCCTCCTGGGTTCAAGCAATTCTCCTGCCTTAGCCTCCTGAGTAGCTGGGACTACAGGCACCCGTCACCAAGCCAGGCTAATTTTTGTATTTTTAATAGACACAGGGTTTCACCATATTGGCCAGGCTGGTCTCAAACTTGTGACATTGTGATCTGCCCACCTCGGCCTCCCAAAGTGCTGGGATTATAGGCGTGAACCACCATGCCCAGCCAGCGCTAACGTTTTTTTTTTTTCCAACTCTTTAACATTTGTTAATCTCGCTTTAAAAAAAAAAAAAAAAAAAAAAGAGAGAGCGATTAGGCCTCAGGCACCAAGGCTTTCCTACTTTCCAGCTGGAATTAGAATCACCTCATTATGCTTTTATATTTTTAAAATAATTACCTCTTATTTATGATAAACTATGTTGGCATTTAATTTGGGATTGGATTATCACAAGTATTAAGTTTACTTGTGTATGGCATGATATATGGTATTTGGCACACAGATACAGTTCATTTTGGGCATGCGGTATGTTAATGATAGACACTTGGGAACCACTGATTTCTGGGAAGTGCAAAGTTTCAGAGTTTCTCAAACTTGAACTGTTGTTGGTTGATTTTTTCACTGAATCAAACAAGTCCATTTACTGTTTGATGTCAGATAGATATAATCACTTGTGATTATAAACTTACCACTTACGTTAATAAAATGCAACTGATCTTGTGGCATTTAGGCCTAATATTGGTTTTGGAAGGAAATAAAATCTTTAAACCCCCTGAAAGAAAAATATCCATTGCTAGTTCCTGTTTATCTTTAAACTTGAGGGAAGTCTATGGAGCGTATCTCCCGGCATCAACAAGATCACAAATGCAATGTCATTGAGAGAAAGGAGTCTTGTCATAGGACTCAGTTAAAAAAAAAAAAAAAATATATATATATATATATATATATATATATATATATATATATATGTGTGTGTGTGTGTGTGTGTGTGTGTCCAAGAATGTGTATTTAAAAAAATTATTGTCTATATAATATAGCAAATTTTAAAAATTCTTATAGAATTTCTAAAGATTCCTAAGAATCCCCAAATAATATAGACCCTAAAGCTGAGATAAAAGAGACACAACTGGGTCAGGCATGGTGGCTCACGCCTGTAATCCCAGCACTTTGGGAGGCCGAGGCGGGTGAATCGCGAGGTCAGGAGTTCGAGACCAGCCTGGCCAATATGGTGAAACCCCGTCTGTACTAAAAATACAAAAAATTAGTTGGGCATGGTGGCAGGCACCTGTAATCCCAGTTACTCAGGAGGCTGAGGCAGGAGAATCGCTTGAACCTGGGAGGCAGAGGTTGCAGTGAGCCAGTGCAAGACTCTGTCTCAAAAAAAAAAAAAAAAAAAAAAAGAGACACACAACTTTTCTTCCCTGATGATATCTGAACATGTGCTAACAAACCACACTGTTATGAGTTGGTGCCACTACTAGTAGTGCGTGTGCCAGTGGGTTCAGTGGAACAGAGGACAGAACAGTAAAACACAAGCCTTACAGAAAGACATCATGGCAAGGGGCCAGGAGAGGAGGACAGGATCCTGAGACAAGATGAGACACGATTGAAGCCTTTAAGCACACAAATCAGTTATGGCGATTTGAATGAAGAAAACTGCTCATCAGTAGGAGAATAAAAATAAAGACCTATAAGAGATGGCATTTGAGATGGGCATTGAGGTATGAGTAAAAATTTTTTTTTTTTTTTGAGACAGAGTCTTGTTCTCTCTCCAGGCTGGAGTGCAGTGGCACGATCTCAGCTCACTGGAACCTCTGCCTCCCGGGTTCAAGCAATTCTCCTGCTTCCGTCTCCCAAGTAGCTGGAACTACAGGCACACAACACCATGCCTGGCTAACTGTTTGTATTTTAGTGAGACGGGGTTTTACCATGTTGGCCAGAATGGTCTCCATCTCCTGACCTCGTGATCCGCCCACCTCGGCCTCCCAAAGTGCTGGGATTATAGGCCATGAGGTATGAGTAGAATTTAAACAGAAGGGTCATTCTAAATAAATTATCCTCAATCTTTCATTGAGGATTTGCTCTGTACCAGCAACTGGGGGAAAAAATGATATAATTATAACAATAAAAAAGTCTCATAGAAAAATACATTGGTAGAGGACATGGATATAAACAAATCATTACTATACAATGTGTTGATGGCTGTAATAGAACTCTTTGGAAGCATCAGGGGAGGAAGAAACTAGTTCTGTCTGGGGAATTGGAAAGCATTTATGAAGGAAATGAGCTTTTATCTGGGCTTTGAATAATGAATGGAATTTTACCAGATGGAAAAAAGATGAGAAATATATTCCAGGCAGTGAGCATAACATAGGACAAGGCATGAAGACATAAAAGACAGTGATGTGTTTGGGAAGGGTGAGACCTTTCTTTGTGGTTGGAGTTGGGGTAGGGTGGGGAGAAAATGAAGTTTAGTAGAAAAATTAGCTTGAAAGACATATGGGGACTAATTTGTAAAAGGCTATGTATGCCCTGCTAAGGAATTTAAACGAATCCTACAACAAGTTAAGTACAACAGTGCAGTTCAGATTTTTGTTTTTAGGAATATCACTTTGGTGAAAGGATAGAGGTAAATTCATGAGATATGGCAAGGGTGGGTAGTAAAGAGAAGGCACCCTCAAGAGAAAGTATCTTGCATGGGATGACACCAGGAGTAGGGAAGTCTGGGGTAAATTATAGAAAGACTTTAGTCCATGGTACCCCCATCTCCTCCTAGCTATAGCCTTCAGAAGAGGAGGCACCATCCCCTGCCCAGAGGAGGAATCCACTCTAGGATGAGTCCTTAGAGTCTATTTCTAGCCAATGAGATGTGAAGGAAGTCTTTTAGGTGCCTTCTTGGAAGTGTCTTCTCCTTTTGAAAAAGGGAAACAAAAAAAGAGATCATCTTTTCTTCTGCTGGAAGTTGTCTCCATGTGACACTTTGAAATACCATGCCACCATTTTGCTATGATAGGAGGAGCTAGTCTGTGGACAAAGCCAATATTCAAGGAACGGGATTCCTTGATTATGATTTAAACAAACCTGGAACTGCCTTCCCTTCAGACATCTTGTTATATGAGATAATTAATATTCTTACTGTCTATATCAACATGAGTTGAGATTTTATGATATATGCAGCAGAAAGCATTCACACTAATGCAGAAAGTAATAAGAGTTTGTGAATTAGAGCTGAAGCAGAAGGGAAGTAGTAGAGAACAAACGTATGGGACCCAGAAGTAGATCTTTGCATTAGGGTTGGTGGGATTAGACAACTGAGTATCAATGGAAAGGAGAACTATGACGAAGGTTCTAGGGCTGCTTGGGTCATTGGAAGAGTAGAGTGACAAACACAGAAACAGAGACTTAAAAGGTGAACCATATTGGGAAAGAAGTTAATAAGCCAGATTTTATGGATTGATATTGATTGTAAAGTGAAGAAGTCTCTACAAAGTTGGGGGTTGACAAAGTGAGAAATGAGACCACAAGCCAAACACAATTATTTTCCTTTCCATAGGCCAGGAGGAATTCTTAAATTATGAATGCTTGCTTCTTGCTGTGTCATCTACTTTTCATTATTTATGTTTTCATAAGTATAATTAATGCAATTTATATTCACAACAGTAATGGATAACACAAAATGTAATCAACAAGCAATTTCTTATTTGGAAAATTCCATCAGTACTTTCACAACTAATGTTGGTAAAAGTGTTCTGCTATTACTTCAATTCACAGAAATGTGCCCATGTACAGTATAGCAGAGAAGAAGTAACACAGTCTTGGCTCAAATATCTGCTCCTCCACTTGGTTACCATTGGGCCCCAGCAAGTGGCTTAACTACCATGAGGCTCAATTTGATTACATTTTAAATTGGTTGCATAAAATTTAATCTGCAGGGTTTATGCTTAGTAATGGTAATTACCATATGCACCCACATTTTCAAAATTGCATTCGTTTTCATTCTTGAGGTTTTCAAATTTGTCGGTTACAGATCATGCCTACCTATTCTTGATTTCCATTTTAGTTTTCTCCCTATGGAGGCCATTGTTATCCCTGGAACCCTCATGTCCCAGAAAGGAGGAGTTACAAATCTGATTGTTGATCTGAAGGGCACCGTTTAGGCCATGCCATTTGTCTGGTAGGGTCACTGTGTCAAAAGTGTAGGCCCAGCTGTCTTGTTTTCTCTGTCTCTTATTGTAGGACTAGCTTTCTGAGCTCCGGAGAACTCATCTCTTCAGGTTCTGGAGTTAGCCTGTAGGAAAACTAGGACTCAGAGATGTAATGAACATGGCGAGCTGGAACCTACAACAAGGGCTCCAGTTCAACTTACCAGAGAGGCCTCCATTGGGATTGCTTGCAAATAATATGTATTTTTATTTTCCACTTTTCTTTGTTCTTTATATGTATAACTCCCCAGGAAGCTCACTTAGGAGAAACTGATTAGGCCAAAATAGGTATAATCTCATGATAAGTTTCCCCCAAATCTTAAGTAACACTTGTACATTCTAACATTCAGCAAAGATTTATTGACTACAGACTGTGTGCCAGGCACTGATTTATGCTATCACAATTTTTTTTTCTATTTTGTTTAAATAGAGGCTTTTATTTTTGAGAAAGTTTAGTCAGTAATGCACTGAGGATTCATTTAAGCCATCACAACTGGTAAGTGTTCACTTGTTGTTGAAACATCCATAAGTCTAAATCTAGGTTCTAGGTCTGCCGACTACTTGTGAATGTAGAATCTTAGTAATGAGAACAAAGCACTGTGACCCCATCCATCCATAATATCAGAGAGTAAGGACTCTCTGACTTTTTTTTGAGTCTTGCTGTGTTACCCAGGCTGGAGTGCAGTGGCGCAATCTTGGCTCACTGCAATCTTTCCTCCAAGTTTCAAGCGATTCTCCTGCCTCAGCCTCCCAAGTAGCTGGGATTATAGGTGCCTGCCACTACACCTGGCTAATTTTTTTTTATTTTTAGTAGAGACGGCGTTTTGCCATGGCCAGGCTGGTCTCAAACTCCAGACCTCAGGTGATCCACTTGTCTCGGCCTCCCAAAGTGCTGGGATTACAGGCATGAGTCACCGTGCCTGGTCGAGTAAGGACTCTCAAAGAAAAGAAACATACCTGGCTGACTCACCTTGCCCCACCTGTGCCTTGTAACCCAGAGCTCTGCCCACACATGAGTTTCTAATGACCTGGGTGCAGCAAGAGCTCTGCCCTGCTTTTGATGACTTACAACCAGTGACTTACAGAGTTGGACATATTCTGACAAGGCACCAGTCTTGACATTGTTCCTAGATAATCTCAAATACTTGGGCTATTCCCTTTAAATTTGGTAACCATATATCCCTTGTGAGGACACATTTTACTTTGCCTTTGTGTGTGTGTGCGTGTGTGTGTGTGTGTGTGTGTGAGAGAGAGAGAGAGAGAGAGAGAGAGAGAGAGCTGCGTGATAATTATGGATGTCAGTTTCACTTTGAGATTTGGGAACAAAGTGTTTCTACTTGTGAAACTCAAAATTTTGCTTTTATGACAAATACATTCATTGTATGAACTCTAAAATACATCAGAAATATTTGGTCATTAAATGATTCACTACTTTTTTTTCTTTTTGAACCACTCCCCCAGGGAAAGAAAGAAGAACATACTCAGTTTATTTTCTTTTTCCCTGGGAGTAGCCCAGTAGAAAATCTGTATATGGTGGACACACTCATGTATAAAGAAGGGAAAACTTTAATATTTATCTCACAACCTGTACCCTATACTTTCTGGGTGGACTCAGGTTTGCCTGCCTTCCTCTATTGCACACACCCTCAGAGTTTGAGCTTGCAATGAGTAAAGCAGAAAAAGATGAACCTGAGATTCTTATTTAATTAATTTGAGTACATTCTCTATCTACCTACGTTCTTCCTCCTTACAAGGAAGCAGCTATACAGAAACATTATAACGATTATATGAAAATAAACAAGTTTAGTAAATGCATATTCCAGTCTAAGCCTTCATTAGCATGGAGCTGTTCTAAGCTGAATGGGTTTCTTCACATTTTTAAACCAGGGTTTCATGCTGAATATTAACATTTTGGAACAGCTCCTGGGAAATTACACAGGAACAAATCTGCTCTAATATTCAATATTTTATAGAAAGCTCTGTCCCCCTGGCTGGAGGGCAGGGGTGCAATCTCCACTCACTGCAACTTCCACCTCCCGGGTTCAAGCTATTCTCCTGCCTCAGCCTCCCCAGTAGCTACGATTACAGGTGTGCAGTGTGCCACCACACCTGGCTAATTTTTGTATTTTTAGCAGAGATGGGGTTTTGCCATGCTGGCCAGGCTGGTCTTGAACTCCTGGCCTCAAGTGATGCTCCCGCCTCAGCCTCCCAAAGTGCTGACATTACAGGTGCAAGCCACTGTGCCCGGCCTTCTGTTTTTAACTTCTTACTCTCATTTCCAAAGCCCTGCATGAGCAAGCCTTGGTCTCAGGGGTTTACCTTATCTCTGATCTCCCTCTCTCCTAGCCTTCTCTCCAGGCACACTGGCTTTCTGTCTTTCTTTTCCAGTTCACCAAGCTGGTTCCCACCTCAGGTTCTTTGCAATTGCTGTTCTCCTTGCCCGCACTACTCTGCCCTGAGACCTTTGCATGCCCAGTTCCTCCTAAGTGTGTTATCATCTTCTTAAGTGGCTGGATGGCCTACCCTGATCACACTATCCATCCACAGTGCTGCCCAGTATAAAAAAGGTAAAGAACAAGTGTGAGGGCAATTTCAGATGTTCAAGTAACCATGGTGAAAACACATAAAAAGAGGTTAAATCCATCTTAATGATGTTTTTATTTAATCCAGGATATCTAAGATATTTTCATTTCAATGACTAGTATAAAAATGTTAATGAGATAATTTTCTATCCTTTTTCTCACACTAAGTTTTTGAAATTCAGTTCATCTCTTACAGCACATCTCAACGTGGACTGGTCACATTTCAAATGCTCAGGAGGCACATGTGGCTAGTGGCTACTGTGTTGGACAGCACAGATCTAAAACAAACCCCCACCTCCAGCCAGTCTCAATTACATCGCCCTGGTTTATCATTATTGTAGCACTTATTAGTGTTTGAAATTACCTGGCTTATTTACCTGAACATTATTTCCCCTTGTTCTCTGTCTGTCCCCTGCCCATGAAAGGTAAAGTCCAAAAGACCAAGGGCTTCATTTTATTCTTTGTTGTGTTTGCAAAGCTTAGTATATTGTCAGTTTTCAATAAATATTTATTGAAAGTTAAATGAATGAGAAACAAATGTAATGTTAAAAACAGTGGAATCTGTATGTGGCTTTTACTGTTTCAGTGTTCCCTCCCTTGTGCGATAGTTCAGATAGAAGATGAAATGACAATATCAACCCCACAAGTGTTACTCCCCTTCCTCTCCTTTTCCATGTCCCAGTGTAACTATTGCGCATTGTCTGGGTCCTACATTTTTTCCGATATGAATTGACTAATGAAGAGAAAGCATTTTCTGATCTACTTTAGACCTAGTCTCAAGTTAGCGTTCAACTCACACTAAACAGGGAAGACAACAAACATCTGGACTTTCTCTTCTTTCCATTATTAACCTACAACATTTTTTCAGACAGTAATCAAGCTGTAACTTGTATTTATTATCTTTTTAACCAATGGGAGGAACACCAGGATCTGTGAACAGTTGCAGGCCTTGGAAACTTCCAAGAGACCCAGAGTCCTGGGAATTTCCCTCCAATGCCGCTCTGGAGCTGACCCAGGCTTGCTGCTACTGGGGCTCTATGTCACAGTAGGCAAGGGTTCCAGATCTGTCTGTGCTTATTGCCTCCATCTGTAAAGAACAAACTACAATTATTGCTTATTCCAATATAAGGCTCTAGAGAAAATAACCACACAGTACTTTATGCCCAGTAAAGAAAAGCATTGTTCATGGCCCTACAAAGCACTGGGCATTGCCTTAGTAACTAAGCTTATGTTCCATGCACAGATATTACAATTAAAAACTTTTAGAGTCTTGGAGGGTGGATCCATATTATAGGCAAAAGATAAAAAATAAGTGGCATTTGAAAAGCATGCTTACTCTTTGTAAATTTAGAGAACTGTGAGAAAAGAGGAAAGTATCTGCAAGCTTGTTTTGGCATTTCATTACATTAGCGTACAACTATTCCTTGGTGAGACAGAATGAAGAGAACCTTGACCCAGTTCAGTCCCACTCCTTCCCTATCTTCTCCTCTCTTCTTCCCCTGGTTATCTTTGAAATTGTACTCCAGGATAAGCCTGGCTTTGGTTTATCTGCAAACAAAAGGGTTGTCAAATTTAAGAATGTTATGTTTTCACTTCAGAATTCATTCATTCCTTTAAAAATTATGTTGTACGCCTACGGAGAGGCAAATGTAAATAAGACCCTAGAGGGACTTACATTTTAGCAGATCGTACATTCATTAAACAATTTAGTTATTCAATTACAATGGCAATGGGTGCCTTCAAGGAGAAGAATCAGGTGGTATGGGAAGATTTAAGGGAGTCCTGATTGAGACTTTCCTGTGGAGGTGGCCCTTCAGCTACATTCTGAAGCAGAGATATGATTTAGTGGGTGAAGGGGGTGAGGAAATTTTTAGGCAGAGAGAGAAGCAAGTGTCAGTGTGTTGAGTCAGGGAATAACCTGGCATAATCAAGAGACCCAGACATGGCCTGGGTGGCTCAGCCAGCACCCCAGAGGGCTCCCAGATGAGAGGCTAATGAGGCAACAAGAGCCAGAGCCCAGAGCCTCTGCCATTCTCCCCAGTGGTGCTTCCTGTTACAGAATTGAGAGATTCTCTTCATTCATTTTCCTGACACTTGCATATTTAGGAGGTATCTGACATGTAACACACTCAAAAGTTGTGGCTTTGCTCATGTGCTATAAGCAGTAGAGACACAAATGCTTCTATTTCTGTCGGGGAACATATCTCAGCTGACTCATCTACTGCAGTAGCAGACAATGAGCACCAGGGGGCAGAAAGCATTCTTCTGTGTTTGCTCTGGTAGACCACAAAATGGTGAAATGTGCACTCACTTTGACCTAAAGCATTAAACAAGGACTTAGCCACTACCATGATTGGAGGCCATTGCCTTTCTAATCTTAGCCAAGCATTACACAAGCAACCAACAAAACTCTTGGTGAGTTTATGGAGTATGATTTAATTCACTCTGAATTAAACCAGGAAGCGTAACTAACATGTCTTAATGAAGCTGTGACCGTCACATGATGATGGTTTAGAAAGAAGAGGGCCATTTGAGGGGATGTCTCAAAATATTGTACTAAGGAAACAAGGAAGGACAAACCATAAAAGCACAGTCTTCAGCTGTCTTCCAAGACTGTTTCCAGATAGAAATGAGAGCTGGAAACCCTAAGAGAGATGCAGAAGATCTTAAATATGTAATTGGGTGGGTCAATTTAATTTGAAAGTTGATAAGCTATTAATACAAAGACCATGCGACTTCTGGCAGCTATGCTTCCAACACATGATTACCTCTGGGGAAAACTGAAAAATAAACAAAGCTTCTCATTACAACAAATTGGTCGTGGATTGGGTGGTATTAACCTCACACTGATCATGTCTTACTGATTGATGCACACGGAAGTCTCATGCCAGCCACGAGTCAAACCAAATAATGAGCAGATGTCACCAATGCCAATCTGCTGATGTCTAAAAATGGAACAAGTGAATCAGCAAACTATTCAGGAAAGTAAGGCTGTGCCAACCATTCTGTCATCAAGAGCCTTGTAAGGGCAATATGGTCTATGTGTCATCAGGGTCCCTCAGCGTGACCATGAAAAAGAAAATGGATACCTATATGTCAAGCATAACTATAAGCATTGACTATGTGTATAAATATCATATTATGTAGATATTTTTAAAGTCTCAGAAAGTACTTAAAACTAATTACTAGGTCAATGCCTCCCTGTTATTATTGTTATTGTCGTTGTCATCATCAAAAGCACATGGCAATGGTTAAAGTGAGGCGTGATCTTTCTTCTCTGGAAGTACATACTTTGATAATAAAATACTAATACACATGAAGGTAAGGAATATATAAGTAAATATACATGGAGCTAACATAGGAAAACCTAACACAGGCATCACTGAAATAAGAAAGGAAAGTTTGATTTACTGAAACTTAATAGACATACTTACTATGTGACAGTTATTATGCTGGGCACTTTATAAACATTGCTATATTTATATTTCATAGCAATCCTGTGGAGTTGGATTTACTATTATCTTTATTTTACAATAGACTTGGGAAAGCGGAGTAATTTGTATAGCAAGTGGCCGCGTCAGATGTGGAAACAAGTCTGTCCAACTCTGTAGTGACCTGTGTTAATATTGGTCACCCAACATCCATCTCCACTTCCTATCAACATCTTCCATTTCCTTTGGAGGATTTGCTTTTCCCCCATTGTGGAGAGTCCTAGCAGATCAGAAAATTCAGATAATCTGTTCTTCCTCAGTGAAGGTAAAGAGGTTCCCAGCGTAGCCTCTGGACAGATTCTTCCTGTGGAAAGGATCTGGAGGGAAGGCCTTCTAAGATCTAAGCCTGGTCAACTGGACTTTCAACCCTGATACAAGGAGGGAAGAAACTATCCCTGCCAAAAGTCTCTTTCCTGGCTCCTATTCTACTTCTGGAACTGCTTCTCCAGACTTCCATTAGTTTGGTGTGTTGTGCTCACCAATATCCTTCTAATAAATTGAATCTTAGTTGCCCATACCAAAGAACCTAATGCCTCAAAGTAAATTCACTTTCAACCCCTCCAAACTTGGATCATGCCAAGAAAATACAATATTTTTAATCTATATTTCAAATACCGAAATAACTTCACAAATAATAGATTAGGTAGAAGTCTTTGTCACAAATAGAATAATTTGCAAATCAAAGCAATGTTGACCTTTGTTTTCATCGCAATCATTATTTATGTGTAAATTCAATACATGGAGTTGGTTATATCTGTGTAACAATAGCTTATCTTTTAGGTAGATTAGAATTTTTTCTTAGACTACCATTTATACTTTTTTCTATTTTTTTTTTTTTTTTTTTTTTTTTTGAGGTGGAGTCTCACTCTGTTGCTCAGTCTGTTGCAGTGGTGTGATCTCGGCTCACTGCAATGTCTGCCTCCCAGGCTCAAGCAATTCTCATGCCTCAGCCTCCTGAGTAGCTGAGACTACAGGTGCCTGCCACCACACTCGGCTAACTTTTGTATTTTTTTGTTTGTTTGTTTTGTTTTAGTAGAGACAGGGTTTCATCATGTTGGTCAGGCTGGTCTCAAACTTCTGACCTCAAGTGATCCACCTGCCTTGGCCTCCCAAAGTGCTGGGATTACAGGCGTGAGCCACTGCCCTGAGCCCATTTATACTCTTTTCTAACATGATTCCTTCCCTTTGTAATACAAAAGTAAACTCCAGCTGCTTACTGTGTCTGGATAGGCAGATTCTGAATTTGTAGGTAATTCACAGTAATTGCTCTTATTAAGCGAATTCTTACCCAGTGTTACAAACTATGCTAAACTCTTCACATACAGTAATTGTGTGTGGTAAATGTTATTATCCCATCTCACACAAGAAGCTGAGGCTTGGAGAAATTAACTGACTTTAAAACAGTAACATATCTAAGAAATCATAAAGCCAGCCCTTGAACTTGGTCTGCTGAGCTCAAAACTTCATATATTCCTACTAGGTTATTCTGCTCAGCTGCTCTACTGAAAGGTAGGGTTCTTGTGCCTCACCATAGCCATTTACCGTGGGCTTCATTGTCCCAGATTCACAGAGAAGAAAATCAAGACCAAGAAAAGTGAGGTGTCTTGTCACAAGCACACTGATTATAGCTGAGTCAGTTTTCAAGAAAGAGGTCTTTGTCATTTTAAAACCGCCACTACACTAAGCTACCTGCCTGGGAGGTTTCATGGTCTGTGGATTAGGTAAAATCACCGTCACAGCATGTTCATAAAATGAGTAGGATTCTCCCAGTGCATTGCATGTTTCTAAGAATGCACTTTTATCAATGACCTGGATGCTTTTAAGCCACTAGGGCATAACACTAGATGCTCAATAAACATGTGCTGACTCAATAGAACTGACGTATTAAAATGTTAGTTCTCCTCTGATAGGTTTGGCAAAACAGAGCATTCTGGAGTGAGAAGGGATTTTAAAGGTGACTTTTCTCCATTATTTTATCCCAGTGAAGACACTAAGGGCCAAAACTTACTCAAGGTCACAGAATTTCTGAGTCTGAAATGGGGAACTAGAGGGCAGGTCTTTAGATTCTCAGGGGAATGCTTTTTCCACCACAGGATACTTCCTCCCTGGGTACGATTTAAATGGAAAGCACAGACTAGTTTACGAGAATATCACTGGCCTGATTAGACAGTCAAGTTTCAATTCTTGCAAAAATATTTTTCTGTGAGAGCATTTGCCTACTGAACAGATCCTAGGTGTATGGAATTAAATGCATTTTAGGATTGCCTAATTTGGAGAGTAAGTGCTTGATGGAAAAATAATGAAATTTTAGCAGACAAGGAGATAGTGTGATGGCGGTGGTGGGAGAAGAAGAAATGTCGGCTGCCCACTCGCGCTTCTACCTCGAAACATTCTCTAAAGCTGCAAGGTATTGCTCTTGTACTCAACTCACTAAGTGATCGCCCCCTCTTCTCTCCTTCCTTCTGCTAAATAATCTTAAGGAGATCTTGATTGGCAACTTACTTTAGTCTACCCACACAGTACAAGGAGCTCCCACCCCCATCCCTAAAACACACTTTCTCAGCCCTCATATTTCATGTGTCTTATTTTCCATTGCTCGCTCACATTTAGATAGGAGTTTTGGCAATTCCTAAAGAACTGTGTCTTTGTTTTTTTCCATATATCACCTAACACTGTGAAATACAAAACTGAGGATGGAGGGAAAGTAGACAACACAGGCCCACGAAACAGTTAAGAATCAAAATTTGCTCTTTTCATTTTGTTATTAGTATTATGATTTTTAGAAACAAACTCTTACTCTGTCTCCCAGGCTGGAATGCAGTGACTTGATCACTGTAACTCTGAACTCCTGAACTCAAACTATCCTCCTGCTTCAGCCTCCTAAGTAGCTGGTACTAGAGGCATGTACTACCATACATGCCTGGCTAATTAAAAAAAAAAATATTTGTAGAGTCAGGGTCTCATTATGTTGCTCAGCTAGTCTCAAACTCCTGGTCTCAAGCAATACTTGTGCTTTGGACTCCCAAAGTACTGGGATCCTTCCTTCCCTTACCTTCCCTCCTTCCCTCCCTCCTTTCCTTCCCTCCCTTCCTTCTGTCCTTCCTTGCTGTTAAATATATCAGGTGACACAGAAGGACTGGATGTAACTTTCTTTCTCCTCAACATTTCTTCTAAAATAGGAGGCCCATGAAACATGGTCTGCAACCCACAGCAGGATAGACCGAGACTCAGACTGATCAGTGTTATAGGCTGTGGGCGCTCTTTAGACCTGTGATGCTCACACAGCAGCTGGATGGGGAACTCCCTGGCTGAGAGCCAGCTGGTTATTTTTGGTGGATGCTGTCAATAACACAAATTTTCCCAAGTGCCTGCCCTTGCATTCTTCTCCTCTTCATCCTGCACATCTTAAAATTAACAAGCAGTCCTTTGACTACCCTGGCTCTTTCTTCTCCAGTTTTCTCAACCACCACACAGAAGATGTCAGCAGTCAGATGGCACTGGCATGCCACCTATGGAGAATCGCCTCTGGCTGTAAGCCCAGACCAAGAGAAAACTAGAATTGGAATTTTTGGATGACAACTTTTGTCCTGATGCTTCCCAATAGCATTCGCTAGAGACTAGAGACAGATGGTTTGCAACTTCGCGCTATGAGCAAAAGTTGCCTGGTTTTGCATTTTGACCGTTGAATACAAGGGCTCATGTTTAGTCAAGATTCTGAACTGGCTGTTGGGGCTGACTTGGTTCTCAGAGGCCTCCCTAATGACTGTGGAGCTAAGGGCTCGACTTCAAATAATGTTTCAGAGAAACAGCCCCAATGAATTTCAAGCTCTGGGCAGGGGGTTGGGGGATAGAGGTGGGACATAGAGGCTGGAGTGGGGAAGGGAGTGAATCCTTTCATGCCCATTAACGTATTGGTAATTGCATCGCATCCAGATGTTTCCTTTCTCAACTTCAGAGGCAGAGGGCCTGAGAGATGGTGTTACAGATGTTAAAAGGCTTCTCTAAGTTTATACAAGTATGTAGCAGAGTGAAATCATTGCCAGGTCTGAGTTGTACTCATTACACCACTTCCACTACATTCATTTCAAAAAGCAAATATAAATTAGCCAGCTCTGTTCTCATCATGAACATACTTTTATTTTCCTATGAAGAGGTTTTACCTCCCCAGTCAAATTATTGGCCCTCTGGTAGATTGTTAAGTCCAATATTTGTGTTCTCATCTTTGCAAACAGTAAGTGCTCCATGAATAAATGCTGATTAATATAACAATAAGGTGGTTACAAGGATATACTTTCAGCCCTGGCCTACCCTACAACTTTTTTATTTTTCCTACTTTAAAAAAATTACTGAGTCAATACTGCTCGTCGTAAAAAGGCCCTGAATATAAAATAATCATCTCCCACCTCTGCCCCATTTTATATATTTAAAATAATTAATGCTGTTAGGTAGATAGTCTTCCACATCTATTTCCATGTTCATACAAGCATATTCAAGCTATGGACACACACACAGTATTCACCTGTATTATTTTTAAAGCAAAACCAGCATTATTCTACATACATTACTCTGCAACTTTGTTTTTTCACTTATGTTGCTTTTTCACTTATGTTGGACAACTTTCCAAGTCAGTAAATATGCAGCTTATTTATTCTAATTGCTGCATAATAGTCCTATAATGGATATATCATAATTTACTCAACCATTCCCACGTCAGTGAATACTCAGGTTCCCACTGTCTTCTAAACAGCTTCTTATTTAATCAACACATTGCCTGGCCTCTTGCAATCAACTTCTGCTTTTTTATAACTAGGACAGGCCATGTCCAAAAGATGTAATCCACTCCTTGGGCAAATGTCTCCAAGCCACTAGGAAATTTGTTTTCTAGAATTAAAATACCCGTCCTAAGGTATCCTTTTTATTCCATAATTAAGGCTAGAGTATATATTTTCTGGACACTGTTGTCTTTTTGGTAAGGTATGATATACAGATAATATAATGTCTTCACTAGAAAATGGAATATTCTGAGTTTACCAAAGAATCTTAGATCTTTTGTGATAGTGTCTAATATAGGTATATTTATAGTACATGATACCCCATTGTAATGCAACAACAACAACATCAACAAAAAGGATTTGAGGCTGCTTTTTGGTTTTCTTAATTTTTCAAAATTGTGAATCCATCACAGCATAGGCTCCAAAAGGGTACAGCATTGAGTTCCCCAGGGCGTCTCTAGCATGTATAATAGAAGGACGACTGATGCATGTAGCAGGAACTGTATAAATATGCGTTGAATGATGAAAATTGACTCTTAAATTTCACACTTTTCATCTCACTCTGGTCAGAAGGAAGTTATATTCTAACATATGCTGTAGTTTTCTTCTTTCCAAATGACAATAGGTCACCCAGAGAGTTCTAGACTCTTGATCTCCATTAATTCCCAGAAGTTTAACCCTGGGGACTGACTATATGTTAGCTGACAGCAGAGGCACAAACTCAGACACCGGCGAAGAATATGACTCCCAAGACAACCAAATGTGGGGAAAGTGGTTTAAAAGTTGAAGATCTAAAAGCATTATTTTTCCTGAGTCCATACATATTTGCCTCAATTGGTCAAATATTCATAATATAGTAGAGTACTATTTTGCCATTAAAAATGATGATGTAGAAGAACATTGAATAATGTGGGGAAATAGGATATATAACATGACAGGGAGTATGACTCTGCCTGAGTTACAGGAAATATATAGCTTAAAGGAAATACATATCAATTTGTATATGTACAGAGCCAGAACTACATGCACCAAAATGTTAACAGTATTTTAGGTGAAGTGATTAGGATTATGACTAATTTTTCAAAATGTTTTCTTTTTGTTTATTTTTCCATCGAAAAAAATTCTAAAAGGAAAGAAAAACAAGAATTATTTCTGAGACTGTGACTATTCATAACTCTTATTTTCCATCTTATCAAATCATAGTAGTTGCTTTCTTTTAAAGAAAACTCTTGCTACAACATACTACTTAGAAAGATAAGGGAGAGAGGGTAACATATATTTAAAGACAGAGAAATAGCAAGCCAGACTTTCATGACCAAAGGAATGGGAAAAACAAGCCAGATACATTTTCTGTCCATGAAAATGTTAACTGCAATTTACCTGACTACTATGCCGACAACTTCTAGTTGCAGGAAAACAGGTATAATTATAAGAAATTTGGACAATGTACAGAAGTTTTCTTTACAAAATGGGTAAGTGTTGTGTAGAAATATCTCACTTTGCTTAAAAATCTTCCACTGGTGTAGAGGGTCAGCTGCGCATTGTATGAGCATTCGGATGAGGGATAGGTAACATGAAAACACATTTTGTCATGATTTGAGATTATCACATGTATCTCAAACTGGGTTAGTGTATTTCACTGTGTCTTCCCCAGAACAAGCCACCACTTTGTTACATTGTTGGATGGTCTGTAGTCCTCATTGCTTGTAAAAGTGACTAACTTGCAGTTGTTCATTCTAGTTGCTACTCATTACAAGCTGTGGAGCATTACATTCTGGAAACTTCTGGTTTGGTTAGTCCCCAATCTGACACTTACTGGGAAATAGCAGAAAAGCAGCTAAAAAGTGACTCTGGGCTTTTGCAGCCCTCACTTCGGAGACCATGTGCAATTAGCAGCATGGGAAATATCCATGTCCCGAGCACAATCCTGCGAAAATTTTCCAACAAATATTTGTTAAACGAATGAATGTGTTGTGTAGGTCTTCTGCTCTAGGACCCTTTTGCAAACATATACTTTCTCCCAATCTCTCCTTGTGCATTTTTTTAATGCAAATTAATTAAATGAAACTAAACCATCTATTCAGGTGGTTCTGATATATTTTTACTGACAACAGGTCTCAAGTTTCTTGTGATCTCTAGAAAATGCCTAGAAATTTGGTTTCCAAGTTTTATTTTCTTAATTCTATTAACAAAATTAAAATGAACATATAGAAGTCAACACAAAAAACAGGCACAGAAATATTTGCAGTTAAACAATCTGTGAACAGCATAATTCTTGCAAAGAGGCAGACACACACACGCACACACACAGAGAGAGAGAGATGGCATTAACTGGCACCTAGACATAAACTAGAGTTGGTAGTAACCTGTTATTTTATTAAGCAATTTTTATAATGTCTGAACCCACTAAAATAATTCCCTCTGTTCTCTTCCTTCTCCTCCTCCTTCACTTTTTTGCTATTTTAAAGCAACTAAGAAATAGAACTATACCTAAAAAAGAAGGTGAAAAGAGAGAAATAGAAACAGTTTGTCTATTATTAAACCTCTATTATATGCTAGGCATTTATTCTAGGCATTTTACCTATAGCATTTCTTTTAATCCTCATAAAACCTTGCCAAAGAGATATAATTCACAGTTTTATGGATCAAACAAATGCATTCAGAGAGGACAAGAGACTTGTCCTCAAACAGCTAATAAATGACTGAGCTGGACCAAGTCTTTCTGTCTTAACAGCCTGCAGCTTTACACAGCACCACTGTCAATAGAGTAGTAATATTCCTGCTCTTTCTCAGTTCTCCTCCTTGGAAAGTTACTGATGACTTGGAAGGCCAAGGATAATAGTCATTTAGCCTATAGTACAGTGTCCTTCCCTAACCCCCACCTATTTGACTGTGGGCTCTAATTTTGGGCAAGTGTCCCTGGAGCTTGAGCAATAAGAGGATTGTGTTATCTGGTGCTGTCCGGGATGATTTGACATTTGTCTAGGGCAGCGTCCCTATTGAGTTCTCTCCCTCTTCTTAGTTTCGGTTCCTAGCACCAGCATCTGTGTCCTTTGTACAAAGAACAGGTGGCCTCCCATGCTTCCACAGAATGACAGTCCACAATATTTACGGCAATTCGTCTCATGATGTACAGTACATTTTTTATTGCACCAAAAATCAGCCGGGCAGGGTCTGGGGCAACGTCCCTATTGAGTTCTCTTCCTCGTCTGAGTTTCAGGTCCCAGCACCAGTGTCTGTGTCCTTTGTACAAAGAACAGGTGGCCTCCCACACTTCCACAGGATGACAGTCCACAATGTTTATGGTGATTCGTCTCATGGTGTACAGTACATTTTTTATTGCATCAAAGATCAGCGTGAACTTGAGTTTGTACATAAAGGTTAAAGATCTCTTTGGCAAGAGCTGGGCACATCTTGGCATTTCCCTTAGCCTGCTTACTTTTTCAATTTGCATTCCTAACAGATGTCCTAGATTTTAAATAACATGTTTATTTTCCAGTTAAACGTCATGGTAATTAATATTGTTCCTACAGTACAAAATTAATTTTGGTGAGGTGATGATGTCAGGAGTACATTGGGCTATTCTTTTACGGCCTCCTTTTTGCACATGTTTTATGACCTTAAATGTATCTATTTAATCTGGGAACTAAGAAGGTGACACTACTGTAATCGTTTAGTATCTGTAAAAAAAAATGTATAGTCTTTCTATTGAACAATGAGAACATATGGAGACAGAGAGGGGAACATCACACACTGGGGCCTGTCAGGGGTGGGGGGAAAGGTGAGGGAGAGCATTAGGACAAATACCTAATGCATGTGGGGCTTAAAACCTAGATGAAGGGTTGATGGGTACAGCAAACCACCATGGCACGTGTATACCTATGTAACAAACCTGCACGTTCTGCACATGTATCCCAGAACTTAAAGTAAAAGAAAAAAAGCGAAAAAAAAAATTATGTATAGTCTTTCTGATATTTATGTTCCTGGTTTTCAGGTCTCACAGAGCCAGAAAAAGGAGATGAAATCCCTTTAATGGTTCATTGTCATCATCTTCATCCAGCGTCCTTCAGAAGTATTGAGGCTATGACCATATGTTTTATCATATTTATATTTATTTATGGATTATATGATTAATAGTGTACAGTACAGGGTGTTCTATATCTCATATTATTTCCTTAAACATATATCATATTGTCTTCGAGTCAATAAATATTTTCCTGAAGCATAATTTTTCTAGGTTGCATACTATTCCTTTTTAGGAGGTGACATAATTTATTTAACTAATGGCTGCTTGTTTGAAATTCTAATTGTTTCTAATTTGTCCTTGCTATAATTGTTTTTATATTTGCATAAATTAATAATAACAATATAAATATAAATATTTTAATATTTCAATATTTGTCCTTTTTTAAAATGTTTTTGTGTGTGAAGTTTTAGACATCATCATTCTTATTGTAAATTTCTATAAATATGGAATTACTGAGTAAAAGGTACAAACTTTTAAAGGATTCTGATAGATTCTGAAAAAGTATGATTAATGCCAATTTTTAGTTTCTCCATCGCCTTTTTTTTTTTTTTTCTAGACGAAGTTTCTCTCTTGTCGCTCAGGGTGGAGTGCAATGGCACGATCTTGGCTCACTGCAGCCTCTGGCCCCTGGGTTCAAGAGAGTCTCCTGCCTCAGCCTCCCAAGTAGTTGGGATTACAGGCGGCCACCATCATGCCCAGCTAATTTTTGTATTTTTAGCAGAGACGGGGTTTCACCATGTCAAGACCAGGCTGGTCTTGAACTCCTGACCTCAGACGATCCACCCACCTGGGCCGCCCAAAGTGCTGGGATTACAGGCTGGAGCTACCGTGCCTGGGCTTCTCCACCAGTTTTATTCCTGCTCCCTGCTTCCTTGTTTTGCCATTTCCGTGTTGGCCTTATCTCCCAGCACATGATTTGGGCTGCTTTAGGAGCTGGGAACATATATTCATCTTAACCACTCTGCTCACTTTGCTGAACACCTACGTCTGTAATTACTGCAAAATAAGCATTTGTGGAGTTGTAATGACAATGAGTCTTACATTTAGCATACTGAATATCTGCACTGAAAGTTAGATGATCCCTAAGTGTGTCAAGTTAATTGTTGACAGCTCTTTGTGGAGCCCAGTAACATGCCAGAAAAATTCTGTAATTGACTATAGATAAGATTTCCCCTCCAAGTAATTTTCCCATTCTTCTATAGCATGAATGTTATACTTTTCTTTAGATAGTATCGAATAAACCCCAAGAGAAACAAAATTTTATTTTTGAGTAAGTACTCAGGATTCATCATTATAGTTTTAGTTTTAGACTTGTTTGCTCATCTGCAATACATTGATCTTATATCTCATCTATTAGCTGGGATGCCTGTGCATTTAAACACTATACCAATTCATCTATTTGTCCTGGAATTCCTGTCTCTTCTATATTGCTTGGCCAGATTAAAGGAATTCAGATAATATTGATATTGAGAATACAGAGACAAGTGTACATAAAAACATGGGTCTTTGGCATTGACTAAGCAAACAGGTCTTCTCACGTGGTGCCTACACAATGTCTCAAACAGCTTTCATGATTAATTCACTTTTCCATGTTGATGTAGGAAGGTGTACTAGCTCTTAGAAAACCAGCTCCAACTAGCTTGCAGTCTGATCAAATAAAGAACCAAGTCAAGTGAAAATGGAAGAAGCGAAGCAACAAGTCCTTTAAGGCTTAAAAAATCGATGATGATTTTATAAAAGGCATTTCAATCTAGTTAGTAAATTCTTATGTCTCTTTCTGAAAGGGATATTACTTTATACAGAAATTCTAAATACATATTTGAACAATTAAATTGTAATATACTTATTTGCTACTGTCTGTTCATATGTGGCAATCTCCACTGCAAAAAACAAAAACAAAAGCAAAACAAAACCCTCCCTTGAGCTCTTTATGGTGAATCTGGCCTGGGAGCTGTTCACTCTTAGCTCTGCCCTTGTGTTAGAGCAGAAAGAACCCAACTACATAGAGATTGTTGCCTTTTTCTTTGTAGTTAAAACCCTTGATACCTATGAAATAGTGCTTGATGCTAGTGGACTGAGTTGGAGTCTCATAATAATAAACAGTTCAATTTTGTAAGCACTTACATGTGCCAATACTTTACATATGCTAGTCAACGCTCGGAACAGTCCTGCAAACTCTTTGACAGCTGATAGAGCGGAGACTTAGAGAGACTATGTTTCTTACTCAAGGTCATACAGCTAGTTGTTGGCAGAGCTGTGCCCATTGTAGGACACTTCTGAAACTTTTCACACATCTCTTTATGCTGTTGTTGTGTAAGATGCAATGCAAGAAATTTTAGGTGAAAAACGGAGTGCAGAGCTCATCCTGCACAGTTGGCTCACGTGGTGCTTCTTGAAACACATCCTCACCAAGAATTGCCAGGCTTTGATAGCACAACGGATTCTCCCCTTCTCAAACCAACTTTGAAGGAGAAGCAGAGCCTGAAGATGGGCAAGTTTTGCTTTTCATTCCATACAGGTACCTCTTTAGGTATTCTTGAGATATAATGTGCAGAAAACTGAGAAACTGTAGGGAAATTAAAAATAGCACAAACATAACAGTCACATACGTGCTCCTCATCAGCACAGATGGGGAACACATTTGTCCGGTGTGGCACAGTTAATGGCAGGAAGGACAATGGGGAAAAATGCTCTGTTTTTAAACTCTGATACTCTAAAATTAACCCATAGTTTGATAGGAATGTTGGGAATGGTGATGTGGTCTCGTAGGTTGAATAACGGCAAAAACATTTGGGCATGGGCATTCAGAAGAGTTTTTCTTTAGCCATTTTCTTTAAAATTCTGGGCAAATTGCTCATTTTTATATATTTTTGAATAGTTTGGTGAAGCACAGAAAAAATGATTTTTAAGTTAAATATTTAAGAGTGTTCATAAATTCCTTGTAACTGTTTGTTCTCAGTTGCCTGTCCCCAGCAAGAGATACTTCAAATACAGTATTACTTAAGGAAGCCAGAATGGACTAGAGTGTTTTGAAGTTTCCCCCAAGATAATAGTGTTCAGTTTGCTGGGTATTTTCCTTTTCATACAACCCCGCTTTGTGGTTGGTAATATGATTGCACCCAATTTTCAGATGAGTAAACTGAGACCCAAAGGAGGCTAAATAGCTTGTCCACCAACATGCTTTAAAGAAACATAGTGGAATCAGGATTCAGACCCTGGTAGCTTGGTGCTAGCATCCAGGTACAGCACTCGAATGCCAGAGAGAGCCAGGCACATGGTTGGAAGTTAATTCTCAATGAGTACTACTCTGTGTTCAAGGTCACAGAAAGGTCTCCCGCCATGGCTTTATAAGATCGCCATTAACCTCAGGAATGGGCTGGTAGCGTCACAGACAAAAGAAAGAAAAGCAGACTGCTTAGGATTTAGGCCTGAGGTTCTGTGGAACACCTAAAGACCCATGGGAATGGAGAGCCCTCCTGGGGCATTTCCTGCAGAGAGGCAGACAGGAGAGAAGATGAAAAAAAAAAAAAATCTCCAGGTGGAAAATTACTTCAGACTTCATGAAAGGTTCACATTGTTAGAAGTGATGACTCTTGCTTGCTGTTCTCTTTTGAGTCCATGCCTAGGATTTCAAGTGATTCTTGACTTTGGCTTCTGGCACACACACAGCAAAGCAGCAAATGCTCTTTACCCCCAGGATGGGTCTTTCCCACACGTTGTCCTGCCATATGTGGGCACACCCACCTGAAGCTCTGGTGGTTTTCCCTTGAAAAACACAGAGGGTTTGAAACTTCTGTGGCCTTACTTGGCCCAACCCCTGGGTAGGGCTGTGAGCTTCTCAAGACAAAATGACTTCTATCTTTGGCAAGCTCATCTAAAAGAGGCAAAGCTGCTTTATTTATAGGCTGATCATTAGGGCCATAATTGGATCAGGACTGTCTGCCAGTCATCCTCAGATATTTGTGGCATGTTTTTCTCCAAGTATGCCTCTTTTCATTGTCCAGATCAGAGGCATAAAAAGAGAAGAAGGAAGTTAAGTTGTGTAGTTAAGTTTTTAATTTCCCCACAGTTTCTCAGTTTTCTGCACATTACACCTAGAGGTGACTTGCCATAGGTATGTTTTAGCACTGGGTAGGACACACAGTGTTTGCAAAGAGAAAAAGAAAGAAAAGAGCAGCATTTTGTCCTGGAAATAAGGTACAATCCTTCTTTCCTATCTTGCTATTGCTTCTGAGTATGTTCAGGTAAATTTAAGGAATCTTAGGATTATCTGTTGTGGTTGTTTTATTTCATTCTGTTTTAATTTGGGGTTTCTTCATCTCAGTTTGTGTTTATTTTGTTTTATTATTTATTTCATAGGTATGTTTTTACTTGGAGAAACCACCATGGACCCGGATATTTTAGAATAAGTGGTGTGTGTTGGAAGAAAGTAAAATTGAGAAATGATGACCTAGGTTCTGTCTTAGCCCCAGCTGTCAAGCAGCATGATCTTGGGCAAGTCATGTAACTTTTCCATTTATAAAAGGTTTGGGGTCATATCAGTGATTCCCCTGCATGGCTGCCCATCACAGTCACCTAGGGAGTGTTTTAGAATAGAGTGTCTGCCACAAAGGAGTATGGGGGAACATTTCCGGGTGATAAAACTGTTCTGCATCTTGTTATAGTGGTGGTTACATGACTTGTATGTGATGTCAAAATCTGACAACTGTACACTGAAGAGAGTGAACCTTACTGTAGGCATATTTTTATTATCTCAATTTTAAATTAAAAAAATTTAAATCTCTTGAATATTGATATAGTGAAAAAAATGCCCAGGCCACCCCAAACCAACTGCCCACCGAAGGCTTCTGTCCTTTTAACCATCTCCGTAGTTGTGAATGTAATAGAAACTGACTCAAACATTCTAAGTTGCCATGATCCTAGGTTCAGGTGCTGTTTGTCAGCTGTGGCCACAAAGTCAAGAGTAACTGAGGTGCAGGAGAGCACTGCGGGCACCTGCGGTTAGAGTACGTCTGAACAGGCTACTTAAATCAGGGAAATTGGAGGGTGAAATGTGGCTGAGCTCTGGGTTTAATACTCAAGTGAAGCATCCATTATGATCAATGAGCAGAAAGTGTGGGCACAGCCAAGTACTGGTCATATATAAGAAACCAGTGTATAGAAAGAAGATGTTGTGGCTGGGTGTGGTGGCTCACACCTGTAATCCCAGCACTTTGGGAGGCCCAGGCAGGCAGATCATGAGGTCAGGAGTTCGAGATCATCTTGGCCAAGATGATGAAACCCCGTCTCTACTAAAAACACAAAAATTAGCCGAGTGTGGTGGTGTGTGCCTATAGGCCCAGCCACTCAGGAGGCTGAGGCAGAAGAATCGCTTGAACCCGGGAGGCAGAGGTGGCAGTGAGCCGAGATCTCACCACTGCACTCCAGCCTGAGTGACAGAGTGAGACTCTGTCAAAAAGAAGAAAGATAGCAAGAAAGAAAAAGAGAAAGAGAGAGAGAGAGAGAGAAAGAAAGAAAGAAGAAAAAGAGAGAGAAAGAACGAAAGAAAGAAAGAAAGAAAAGAAAGAGAGAGAGAGAAAGAAAAGAGAGAGAGAAAGAAAAGAAAGATGTTGTCAGCAGCAGCCACAACAATAATGCTAGTTGCTGCAACTTCTGACATGCTTCCTGTGTGCCAAGCACTGGACTAATCCTATCAGGTGGGCAATAGCGCTATCTTCATTAGAAAATGAGGAAACCAGGTCTTAGATGCGTTCACTTTCCTAAGGTCACACAGCTGGTAAGTGGCAGAGCAGCTAAGGCAATTCTCAAGCTAGTTTTTGAAATATCTGCAGGCATTATTCTGTCGCTCAGGAAGCAGAGGCAGTGAGGAGAATGGAAGGGATGTGCACAAGAAGCAGAAATACAAGACACAGTGGTGCAGAGAGAGGGGGCAGAGGAGCAGTCCCATTTCTGAGACCCTCTGAGGTTCCAGTTCCAATTTGCATGTGATTCTGCTGAGTTTGGTGGGCGGTCTTTTATCTTATGTAATCCTCTTTCTCCTTCTCCCTGTCTTTGTTTGAATTAATTTCAGTGGATCTCTGTTCCTTGAAATCAAAGACTTAAACTAGAATGAAGAGGTATCTAAAGGGTAAGGGAGGTGATGGGTGGGGGGATATTTCTTACAGAGAGGTAAAAGCAGAGAAAATTATCTCACTCTCTCTGGTTGTGATACCTTTTTTTCCCCGACCTTCTCAGGTTTAGGAAGATGAGCACCTGCAAGTTCATTAAGGAAACATCTTATCAAGGGAAACTCCAAAAGAGGATAGTAAGCTGCTGAGTAATCCTGGAATTACTTAGCAACACACTTAGCTAAATTACAGCACTTGAATCAGGTTTCTTAACATGGTCTCTTTTAGGACCTTTGCCCTAATTACTTTAATGGAATTACTTGTCCATTTTTTAAAGGTTTTACCCACCATTACCTCCCTCACCTCTCTCGTCACCTCTCTCTGATGCAAGGCACATTTTAAAGGGCTGCCATTCTCCTTAAGAATAAAAACTTGGAATCCTAAATGATTGAGTCTTTGGGATGCTTTTGTGAGAAAGCTGTCCTATTGTGAAAACAAAATGAGCTAGCAAGTTCTCCCAGTCACATGAGTTTACTAGGGAGGATCAGACCAAGAATCGCCTGGGAGCCTGGGATCCTGAGCAGCACAAGGGAACCTTTCTCATCAAGAGAACCTTACTAATTGAAAGGCTCCACTGGAGGTCAGTCAGGCAGACACACAGGAATCCCAGAGGGGAAGACGCGCAAACTCAATAGCAAGCTGGCCACTGTGCCCTGTGGACTCATGGGGGTCAGTCCTTGGTTGTCAGTGCCTGGAGAGTGGGCTCTGGTTTTATTCAATGACACTGAAACACACCAGCAAAAGAAAACTCCACTCTGACTCTCCTGTTTGTTTATTGTGCTCTCTGTGATTTCCCAAAGGGCTTCATTAACACTCTGTGACTTCAGCTTCTTGATCCCCTGAAGAAGGTTTGGAAACTGACTTTTTCTCTCTCATCTTATGTTGGTCTTCCTTCTGAATTGAGTCACTGAGGACTTCTGCCAGGAAGCAGCTCCAGTCAGTTTGACATGGCATCAGAGCTGTTGCTGGGCAGGGCATTTTAATACACCAGGTTGGCACAAATGCATGGCTTACCTCACCTGTCTTCCTAGTTAATCTTGTTATGTTAAGGATGTGATTTCCCCACTGTGGAGACTGGATGTTCTTGGCACCTGGACTTACCCTAAGGCTTGACTCAGAGGTGTATAAGAACTAGGGGAGAACTCAGTTCCTGGTAGAAAGGGCTGCCGGAGCTCTCTGACCAGTGAGTACTCTCAGGTTCATAGAATGTGCACACCTGTGAACTGCGAAAGACCTACTCCAGGAAAGCAGCTCCGGACAAACTGGAGGAACTTCTGGGATTCCTTCGGCCTTCAGAGCGTATTTCCATTCTTTATGGCATCATGGCTTTATTTGCCTTGCCCAAAGGAAGCATAAATTTACATATCCGTGTGCTGCCTTGAATATGGCATCTTAGCTAAAGCACTATTACATTCCTGTCCATCTGCAGGAGCTTTCTTTGTAACGGGAATTAGCTTCATAAAACTTTTATGAACGCCTAGTGTAAGTGTGTCTTAGGTGAGAGGGCTGGAGAACGAAATTCATGGCACCCCTTTATCATGTGGGTGGAGCAGCCTTTAATTACCCCAAGGGTATTTATTAATTTTCCTGCATCTGGAGAGCAAGACTCTCTATCTTTAAAGAATGGCGAGGCTCAACTGGCCACTGCATGCTGCCTGGCAGCCTAGGCAGTTGCCATTATCTATTTGTTTTCTTTTCCATTATTATTATTTGTGGCCTTATTTATAGTCCACAAAGTGCCTAGGAGAAAACTCACCTGCTAATAAAGTTTTGTTTTCTGATTTAGGGGAAAAAGAGTAAAGGTTTGAAGCATATTTTTGAATTATGTTGAAAAAGTTGAGTCATTTCTAAAGCTTTGAGAGGAGATTCTGCTAGGCAAAGAAGAAGAAGGAGAAGGAATAGGAAAAAAAAAAGCTAATCGAGGTAGAGTTTGTCTCCTGTTGATTGGCTGAGGGCTTTATTTAAGTGGTGGGTTAAAATCCTAGCTCAGTCTTCTTCTACCTGTAACCCTAGCTCAGTCTTCTTCTACCTGAGAGCCCTTGGGCAATTTATCAAGCTGCAAATGCCATTTCCCAGGGCCGATGAGCAGACTAAAGAAGAACACATTTGTAAACTGGCTAGCCCAGCTGGTACATCATAGGCCCAAACAGAACATACAGATACCTGTCTGGTCTTTCGTGCTAGAAGTTAGTAGCCACTTTTCCAAAGAAAGCATTACAGAATTAGTTTCTAGGTTTCCTTTCCATACGAGCCATTTCAAGAAAGGACCTTCCAACCCTTTGTATTAGGAATCCCTAAAATAAACCTGACATAAGAAAACCTCTTTTCACTTATTTTACCCATTATAGGCTCTGGTATCTAAAGCTATGGAAGTGACATCAAGATAAAGGCACACATTTGAAGTCCTGAAATTTGTTTTCTCCCAAAATATCTTTGAGGAGGGAATTTGTGGGAAGCCTGCATGGGTGGCCAAGGTCGTGGAGTCCTGAAATCGCTGCATAAGAAGCACAGTCATTCTGGGTCACTCCCAAGGTGCGGGGAGGGCATCCCCCCTGTCATATCTGGGGTAACTGCCATTCAACTAGAGCACAAATGATTAATATATTCATACATATGGAAATGTGCACTTTTCATTAAATCTTCAGATCCACCGATTTTTGCTACAAATGTATGAATTTGGTTTTTGTTTTGTTTTGTTTTCTTAGTTTTTAAAATAAAAGTAGCTTGCTCTGTGTTCCTGGACTTCCTGTAGCATATTTTGCTCAGGACCCCAACCCCTTTTCTAGTGGCTGTCCTCACTAGTCTCAGAGCTGACCAAGAACTGCATTCAACTTTCAGTTATTTCTGTTACTAAACATATGAGTTTGAGCGAGCTGTTTGTTCACTTTAACCTCAGTTCCTTCACTTATAAAATGGTGCTAATAGCATTCATTCTCTGTCATAGGCTTTATTTTGTGAATATTCTTTTTGATAGAGAGCTCAGCATGTTGTTTGGCATACAGGAAAAGTTCTCTAATTGTTATTATTATTATATTATTGTGATGTCAGTGTCTGGCATGGTTGTTGACTCACATGAGACTTTTAAAATTGATTTTTGTGGTTAAACCACAGTCTTGCTGACCCAGCTCCGTGCTTTCTCTGTGTTTTGACCCACAGGGCTGAATGTGGCTGGAGAAGAACAACAGCCAGTCTGACTGGCCTCACTTTAAATTCCCAACTGTTAACCTCAAGTGGACACTTAATGCTGCCCTGCCCAGTAGTCACACCGGATTTCTCTAATCCAGTCATTTTCCCACTCTCTAAGGTGAGTAGTTCATTCCTTCTTCTCTAGCCTCAAACCTCCCCCATTCTTCCTCTTAGCTAATAATCCTACTTCTATTTCAACGGAAAGAAAAAAGATGCAATCAGGGGAGATTGCTCCCATCCTCCCTGAATCTCCTCACCTACCTGTCTAGAAGCCTGTGAATTCTAGATTGCTTGAAACTATGGCCTGCTGTTCACCTGGTAAAGCCAGTGCCTCCACTCAAGCACAAGCTCCCATTTTCCTCTTGCCCACTCTAGCACATTGTCCCAGCATTGTCCCCGTCTCCCTGCATCATTGTTTCTCTCTGCTGATTGCTCCCATTGGCATAAAAATATTTTTTCCTCCCACCTTAAAAGATCTTATTTTGGGGCCGGGCGCAGTGGCTCACGCCTGTAATCCCAGCACTTTGGGAGGCCAAGGTGGGCGGATCACGAGGTCAGGAGATCGAGACCATCCTGGCTAACATGATGAAACCCTGTGTCTACTAAAAATACAAAAAATTAGCCAGGTGCAGTGGCGGGCGCCTGTAATCCCAGCTACTCAGGAGGCTGAGGCAGGAGAATGGCCTGAACCTGGGAAGCGGAGCTTGCAGTGAGCCGAGATGGCGCCACCACACTCCAGACTGGGCGACAGGGCGAGACTCCGTCTAAAAAAAAAAAAAAAGATTTTATTTTGACTTTTCTTTATCCTTCAGTTATATCTTTATTTTTCTTATTCCCTTTACAGCAAAGCTCCTTGAAAGAGGTCACTGTATCAGCTGCCTCCAATTTCTCCTCTCCCCTTCTGTCTTGAACCCATCCCAATCAGATGCGCCCCTGCAGTTGTTCTTGTCAGTCACTGATGACTTAAACGCACTGCCAAACCCAGTGATCAGTTCTCAGAGTTCTCAGTCCTCATCCTGCATGACCTATCAGAAGCATGTGCAGAGTGGATCACTTCCTCTTTCTTCTGGGACAATGCACATACTTGCTTTCTCATTTGCCTCTGGCTCTTTATCCTCGATCTCCGTTGCTGATTATCCAACCTCTCAGTGTGGGAGAACCTCAGAATTCAGACTCAGTATCTCTCTCGCTCTTTTTTTTTTTTTTTTTCTAGACAGAGTCTCACTCTATTGCCCAGCCCAGGTTGGAGTGCAGTGGCACGATCGTGGCTCACTGCACCCACCACCTCCCAGGTTAAAGCAAGCCTCCCACTTCATCCTTCTGAGTAGCTGAAAGTACAGGTGCATGCCACCACGCCTGGCTAATTTTTGTATTTTTTGTAGAGATGGGGTTTCACCTTGTTGCAAAGGCTGGTCTCAAACTCTTGGGCTCAAGCAATCCGCCCACCTTGGCCTACCAAAGTGTTGGGATTACAGGCATGAGCCACTGTGCCCGGCCAGACTATGTATGTCTTTTCTTCATCTGCTCTCACCTCTTAGGTCCTTCCTACTAGCCAAAGTTGGGAGCTAGCAATGTCAGCTTCACCTTGTAGAGTGTTAGACATGCCCTACCCCAGACCTACTGACTCAGAATCTGCATTTAAGTGAGATTCCCAGGTGATCCATTCACACATTAATATTTATAATCACCCTCTAATGCTATGGAATCATATGGCTTTAAATTCCACTTATTTGCTTACTTGATTCCCAAATCTATATCTCTAGTCAAATTCTCTGGTAAAATACAGACTCATTCATCTGACTGCCTATCCACATTTTCATATGGGTGTCTTACAGGCATTCCCAACTGAACCTGTTCAAAACTGAGCTTCCATTCTTTCCACTAAACCGGCTTCTCCAGTATTCTTTCACCTCTTCATTAATAGCAATTTCATTCTTCCACTGCTGAGGCCAAAATGCTCAGAGTCATCCTTGCTTTTCCCATATCTAGTCTGTCAACAGATCTAGTCAGTTCTACATTTGAAATGTCATCAGGATTTAACCCTTCTCATCACTCTTGCTACTTTGGACCAACTCTGCTTCCCCACTTGCCCTTGTCTATTTTGAAAATGACAGCTGGAATACATTTTGATAGAGCGTGTTACTCCTCTGTTCAAAGCCTTCTAATGTTCCTGCCTCACTTAGGGTCTGACCCGTGAGACCCCACATGGCTGGTTTCCTCCACCACCTCTCTGACTCTTCGGTGACTTCTCCCCTCCTTTTTCACTTTTCTCCAACCTTACTGTCTTTTTTGCTGTTCCTCAGACACAGCAGGCAAGCTTCTGCCTCAGGGCATTTTGTACTTGCTGGTCTCTCTGCCCGAGTGCTCTTCCCCCAGATCATTGTGTATGGCTACCTCCCTCCACTCAGGTCTCTCCTCACAAGTCACCTTCTCCGATGCCTTCCCTGGCCTTGCCATCGAACCTCCTGCCTCCACCCCTTCTCCACTGCATACCCTCTTTTCTCTTATTTGTTTATTAGCAAATCTAAATTTCTCTGCTTTCTCGCCATACATGTGCATATATTTATATGTATATTCATGTATGTATGCATATACATATTTGTTTCTGGTCTTTTTATCCTTTTCCACTTGCTTTTGTTTGTTTGCTTATTTTGTTTTGTTTTGTTTTTGAGATGGAGTCTCACTCTGTCACCCAGGCTGGAGTGTGGTGGCACGATCTCGGCTCACTACAGCCTCTGCCTCCTGGGTTCAAGCAATTCGCCTGCCTCAGCTTCCTGAGCAACTGGGATTACAGGAGCCCTCAACCATGCCCAGATAATTTTTGTAATTTTTTTTTGAGACAGAGTCTTGCTTTGTTACCCAGGTTGGAGTGCAGTGGCACAATCTCGGCTCACTGCAACCTCGGCCTCCCAGGTTCAAGTGATTTTCCTGCCTCAGCCTCCTGAGTAGCTGGGCTACAGGCGTGCACCACCAGGCCCAGCTAATTTTTGTATTTTTAGTAGAGATGGGGTTTCTCCATGTTGGCCAGGCTAATCTCTAACTCCTGACCTCAGGTGATCCACCCACCTCGGCCTCCCAAAATGCTGAGATTACAGGTGTGAGCCACAGCACCAGTTCTGTTCCGCTGGTTTTATTCACTAACATCTATAAAAATGCCACACTGCTTTACTTACTGCAGCTTTATGATCACTTCTGTTCTTTGATATTGGAATTGGCTTTTGTTGTCTCTTTGCTTTTTCATATGCTTTTTAGAATCAGTTTCTTGAGATCTGTGAAAAATTTTATCAGTATTTTGATTGAAATTACATTGAACTTATAGATTAATTTAGGGAGAATTGACATTCTTATTACATTGAAAGTTTCTATGCATAAAATGGCATTTCTCTCCATTTATTTAGGTCATCATTAATGTTGTCTGATAGTATTATAATTTTCTCATAGTGATCTTGTACATTTTTGTTATGTTTTTTCTTTTATTACATATTTTTCTTTATGTTGTAGAGGTTGTATAGGAATAATAGACTTTTTTCTTTGGGGACGGCTTAGATTTATAGAAAAGTTGTGAAGATAGTACAGAGAATTCTCACAGACTCTCCTCACCCAGCTTCAGTTTCCCTAATTTTATTTCACATATACCCTGATATGTTTGTCAAAGCTAATAAACCAACATTAGTAAATTTCTATCAACTAAACCCCAGACTTTCTTTGGATTTGACCCATTTTTCCATTATCCTTTTTCTGTTCCGGAGTCCCACCCAGGATACCATGTTGCATTACGTTTGTATGTTTCCATAGTCTCTTAAGATTTGAGATTTATGATTATCAATCGTTCCTTGTTTTTCATGACATTGACAATTTTGATGAGTAGTAAGTATTTTGAGAAACCTCCCTCAATTTGGGTCTGTGTATTTTCTTATGATTAGCCTGGGGCTCTGGATTTTAGAAAGCTAGCACAGTGGTGAAGTGCCCTTTCTTATTACATGACAGCAGGACATCCCTGCCAGCCACGTGATATCACTGGTGGTGTTCATCTTGATCCCATACTTAAGATAGTGTTTGCCATCACATATGATATATTTTACTCACGAATCCTGGTTTTGTGTGTCTGTATATTTTTGTTTGTCTTCTAAAAAGTAAACTCCATAATTTTGCTCTTTTTTGTTTACTGCTGTTTCTCTGGTGTTAGCAAAGTGCCTGGCACATAGTGAGCACTCTAAATATTTGTTGAATGAATACATAAATATATTTTCTTTCTCTGTTTTGTACCAACTACTGATGATATTCAATAAAATGTTAAATATTTCATGTGAATTTAAGACCTAGAAAGTATTTATAGCTGACAGTTGATCAATTGCTCCAACATGTCAATAACGTTGGGTTAAATTAAACAAGAACAAAAACAAAAATCAAAGAATAGTACCTAAACTCTTGAGACATGAATGGAAATATTATTAAGAAAAACTAGACAGATTTTAAATGGCAAATATATTACGGTTATAGAAGTAAAATGAAGCTACTCTCGATCTTTTAAGAAATGTTTATCTTTTTAAATTGACAAAAAATTACATATTTATAACATACAACATGATGTTTTGATATATCTACACATATTATGGAATGGCCAAATCAGGCTAATTAACATATGCATGATCAGGCTAATTAACATATGCATAACCTCACATCCTTATAATTTTTGGAGTGTGAGAACACTTAAAATCTACTCTCTTAGCAATTTTCAAGTAGATAATGTACTGCTATTGACTGTAGCTACCATGACGTACAATAGATTTCTTGAACTTACTCCTCCTGTCTAGCTGACATTTTGTAATCTTTGACTAACATCTCCTCAATCTCCCCCACCCCTCAGCCTCTGGTATCCTCCATCTTGAGATCAAGGTAGCATTTTAAAAATACCAAAAGTTTCTTGGATGACTCAGCTAATACCCTAGATATGTTGAAAAACCAAACATGAATGTACAGGTACCATTTACATGGGATACCTCCAGTTTCATCTCTGGGTGCTCCCCCGCTCTCAGGCTGTGCTCCTGAAGTATGCAACCATGTGCTTTTCCCTTAGTGTGTGGGATCTTCCCCTCCACTTGCCTTATCTCCTTTCTTCTGCTTAGAATACTCCAGCCATCCTCTTGAACACCCTACTCCCACCCCCATTTCTTCACATGACTAACCCATACTCAGTTGCATAGCACTCCCTCCAGGAAGATTTTCCCAAAACTTCTAGACAGGGTCAGGTGCCACCTGAATGTGTCCATAACTCCCGACATTTGCCCTCCTCGAGCATTTAGTAGCTGTACCATGACTGTCTGTTCATTTTCCTGGGGCCACCATAGAATGGAATCTTGTCCACTATCTTATCCCTTGTTGAGAAATGACTTGTTTATCTTCTAGAGAAAGGAAATTTGTATATTGGACCAAATACCAAGTACAGTGTAATAAATTGTCAGAACACCAAAGATTCATTTCTAATAATAAGCTTATGCATTATTTAAATTAAAACCAATTGTTCTACCATGCTCCCTAATGGTAGCTTTTGTATTATGAATACTTTTTATGCAACATTTCTTTAATTGTGTAATGAGAAAAGACATTATGGGTTGAGTTTGCACGTGGTTAGATTGCCCTAACCACATACCCTCATATGTAGCTCATTCGATCTAGTTCTAGGGTTTGGAAACTTTCTTTTCTAGGCCCTTTTTATTATTGCACACATTTATGGGTTCGTTGTGGAGCTGGCTTATTACCTAGTCAATATGTTTTATTGTAAGTAAGCAATCTAATAATTCAGACAAAAAGAAGACAACTTTTTCTCTCAAGTATTTTTTTTTACCTCAGTTATCTAGATATTAAATTCTTTGCTTCACAATGCCTACGTTGATCTACAATATGACTGTTAAAGACTGTTATACCATTTTATGACCAGAATGTTGGTGTCCCTACCAACATTAAAGCCCTCACCCCCAGTGGGATGATACTTGAAAACAGGGCTTTGGGGAGGTAATTAGGTTTAAATTAGGTCATGAAGGTGAATCCTCATAATGGTGTCAGTATTCTTAACCTTTTTCCCATTTGCCCTGAGAATACTCACCAGAAGTGCTTGTGGCTACATTTACCCCAAGATAATTTGCCACGAAAGATCTCACTTTTATTATTATTTTTGCATTGCTCTAGTGTATCAACTTTGGAAACAAAAGACATCATTCTTTTTATAGCATTCTGTTTGTAGTAGTGGTACTTCTATTTACAAATATAGTAATTCTCGATTGCTGAAAATGTCAAATCCTAGAAAACGTAGCATTCCTACGCGTGATGTTAACATCATTCTCAAGCAGTTGTTGGCCGTAGATTCATTTGATGAAACTGATTTTTCCGAAATAGATAATTCTGATGATTCAGATGATTCTGATGTTAGTTCTGTTTAGAAATAACTCCAAGAACAGTTTTTCTATTTTATTTTCACATTGAAAATCAGATTTGCTTCAGTCTCAAAGAGCATGTTTATATAAAATTCAATGAGCACTGGCAGCAAGCTGCATTTTTTTTTTCTAAGTGGGAAAAGGGTTAAAGAAGAGGAAGAGAGAAATTTCCCTCTCAATCTTCCTGTATATGCATCAGAGAAAAGCCATGTGAGCACACAGCCAGAAGGTGACTGTCAGGAGACAGCCCTCACCAGAACTCAATGACACTGGCACCTTGATCTTGGACTTCCCAGCCTCCATGATTGTGAGAAACACATGTCTGTTGTTTAAGCTACCCAGTCTGTGCTACTGTGTTAAAGCCACCTGAGCTGATTAAGACACATATCATATGTTCTTCAGAGTGCTGAAAAATTCTATCTAAGAGTTCTCTCAAAATCTTCTGGGAAAATGTAGCTAATGTAACCATTTGAGGAAAGATATGGACATATGGAAGATCCCATCAGTATTCTGGAAAGATTTCATTTACTTGAGTGATCCCTTATTGATCAATTTTGCCCTCATCCATAACTCCCTTGTATGTGAATAGTCAAAAGGTGAAGTGGTGAAATGAAACAAATTGAGAAACTCTTAGAGGATTTTTATTTAAAATGGTATACATGCAATATTTTATGTAAACTCTTGGAAAAACTCATTTTAACATGAACTACCTGTATTCTACACATTTTCCTGGGTTAATATCATCCAAAGTTTACCTAGATTAAGAAAAAATTAATAAGAGCAACTTGTCAGCCTGGTGTGGTGGCTCATGCCCATAATCCCAGCACTTTGGGAAGCTGAGACGGGTGGATCACTTGAGGTCAGGAGTTCAAGAGCAGTCTGGCCAACGTGGTGAAACCTCATCCCTACTGAAAATACAAAATTAGCTGGGTGTGGTGGTCCATGCCTGCAGGCCCAGCTACTCAGGAGGCTGAGGTGGGAGAATTGCTTCAACCCGGGAGGCGGAGATTGCAGTGAGCCGAGATTGCGCCCTTGCCCTCCAGCCTGGGCGACAGAGCAAGACTCTGTCTCAATTAAAAAAAAAAAAAAAAAAAAAAAAAAGCAACTTGTCATAAAATAGTGGTATTTAATAAATACATAGAGATAATAGAAGGACTATATTAAAATTAGGTTCTTTTGGTTTTTTCATAGCTTGATCCCACTACCACCAAGGAACTAAATGTTTTACTATATCCTTTAAACAATCTTGCACATTTAGATGGTGTCCTGAAAATTTCATGTATTTTTGAGAGCCCAGAGGATGTTCCAAAGAGGTTTCAAGTATTCTGTGTACTTGGCCTAAGTTTTAAAATTGAAATTGAAAAAAATAACTTTAAACCAACTAATTATCTCTTATTTAAGTGTGAAAACAGGAGGAGGAAGTCTTCAGCTACCGCTCCTGGGATTGGTATGCGTATTAGTCAGGGTTCTCTTAGAGGGACAGAACTAATAGGATATAAAGGGGAGTTTATTAAGTATTAACTCACACGATCACAAGGTCCCACAATAGGCTGTCTGCAAGCTGAGGAGCAAGGAGAGCAGTCTGAGTCCCAAAACTGAAGAACTTGGAGTCCAATGTTCGAGGGTAGGAAGCATACAGCATGGAAGAAAGATGTAGGGTGGGAGGCTGGGCCCATCTCTCTTTTTCACATTTTTCTGCCTACTTTATATTTGCTAGCAGCTGCTTAGATTGTGCTCACCAGATTAAGGGTGGATCTGCCTTCCCTAGCCCACTGACTCAAATGTTAATCTCTTTTAGCAACACCAACACAGACACACCCAGAGTTAACACATTGTATCCCTCAATCTAATCATGTTGACACTCAGTATTAACCATCACAGTATGTATTACCTAGGAGGGTCCGTATATACATAAGCAGTGCTTAGTTAGCTTAGGTATTTGAGATCATTAACTTTCTATTACTCCCTTGATACAAGGGGCTTCAGAACTTCAGGAGACATATGCTTTCTTATTTTTTCTTTGTTTTTAAGATGGAGTCTCGCTCTGTTGCTCAGGCTGGAGTGCAGTGGCACAGTCTTGGCTCACTGCAAGCTCCGCGTCCAGGGTTCACAACATTCTCCTTCCTCAGCCTCCCTAGTAGCTGGGACTACAGGCGCCTGCCACCATGCCTGGCTAGTTTTTTTGTATTTTTAGTAGAGACAGGGTTTCACCATGTTAGCCAGGATGGTCTCAATCTCCTGACCTTGTGATCTGCCCGCCTCAGCCTCCCGAAGTGTTGGGATTACAGGTGTGAGCCACTGCGCCCGGCCAGCAGACATACTCTTATATTACTTGGAATTTTATTGTAGTTGTGGGGATAACCTACTAGTAATATGATAGAAAAAGAAAAAAAACAATATCTTTGCATAATTCCCTCCCATACTTATACTTAATGCTTATTTCCCTCCCATATTTATACTTAATTCACATCCATAGGGAGTTCAGCTCCCCTAGTCATTCAGGGACCTAGAACCAAGATATAGGAAAGAGAACATGGTAAATGCTGTGGTTGCTATTGATGCTTTCATGCCAGAAGTTGCATGTGTCACTTTTCTTCCCATTTTATTGGCCAAAGCAAGAAAATGGCCATACTTTAGTTTCAAGGACAAAGAAGCATGGAAGTTCAATTCTATATGTCCAGAAGGGCAATAGGAATATTTGCAAACTATTCTAATGACTTAGAGGTCCACTGCCATGCACTCCCCCAAACCTAACAGTTACTCAATATTACTGATGTAGGTAGAGAGATATACTACACACATACATATATAGCATTACAACCATAACAGAATATTATAACTTATGTGAAGGAGATTATAACTATGTCAGTTAGAAACTTGTATATATAGACATAAGAGAAAATGTATCAGGTTATTTGTTTTTAAAAGCTCATTCTGCTATATCATTGCCCTTATTCAACCTGAAGAAGATACAGAAGATGTATCTGTCCTTCACCACCTTTAGGGTTAAGGATTCCCTTGTAAAAGGGAGGGGGGAAATATTTCAGAGGCATTCGACCCAGAGTGATTCCGTCTTGAACAGGGGCTGGGTAAAACAAGACTGAGATTTACTGGGGTACATTTCCAGGAGGTTAGGTATTTTCAGTCACAGGATGAGATAGGAGGTGGGCACGAGATACAGGTCACAAAGACCCTGCTGATAAAACAGGATGTGGTAAAGAAGCCGGCCAAAACCCACCAAAACCAAGATAGTGATGAAAGTGACCTTTGGTCATCCTCACTGCTCATTATATTCTAATTATAATTCATTAGCATGTTAAAAGACATTCCCACCAGCGCCATGACAGTTTACAAATGCCATGGCAAACATTCGGAAATTGCCCTATGTAGTCCAAAATAGGGAGGGACCCTCGATTCTGAGTAATACTCGCTCTTTTCCTGGAAAACTCATGAATAACCCACCCCTTGTTTAGCATATCATCAAGAAATAACTTAAGTATACTCAGTTGAGCAGCTCATGCTTCTGCTCTGCCTCTGGAGTAGCCATTCTTTTATTCTTTTACTTTCTTAATAAACTTGCCTTCACTTAAAAAACAAAAAACAAAAAACCTCATTCTGCTGAATCCCAGGAAACAAATCCTAGATTCTGGGCAACAATGCAGAGCTTTTGGAGAAAGTTGAGTAGCAGGTTGAGGTGGAATCTTGTGGCACACCAATATTTGGGTGCACAAAAGAAGTAGAAAGGGAGATTGGGGAGAAAATGTGAGCATTCAAGAAAAACCAGAAGAGTATTGATCTAAGAAAGCAGAAAATGTGCAGATGTAATAAGTAGTTGACAGTGTCAGATGAGGCAGAGCACTCCAGAAAGCTAAAGGCTGAAAAGGGACCAATGAAGTGGGCACTGTAGAGTCTTTGGTGGCATCTCCACGGAGAACCTCAGTGCACCTCAGATTCCAAGTCACAATTCTGAGCTCATTATCCTTCTCTCCAATCATACTCTTCCTCCTGCACATTTTATTTTAATTTTTGGCATCTAGCCACCAAAGCTAGAAAGCTGAGAATAATTATATGCTCCCGGAACACCCACATCCACTGAGTTTTGTGCATATTTATATCCCTGAATATTTGTTAGAGTCTACTCTCCTCTCCATCTGAACCCACAGCTCTATTTCAAGCTCTCGTCAGCACTTGCCTGTACTATTTTATGACCTCTTTACCAATTTGTGTGCCTCTGGTTTTGTTCTCTTAAACCCATCTGTGTTGGTTATGAATGTCTGCATTATAAATTATGTTAAAATTGTGTAACTTAAGGCAACATTAATAAACACTATCTTATAGTTTCTGTGGGTCAGGAATTCAGGAGACGCTTAAGCTCTGTGGTTTTGTCTTGGGGGTCTCTGATGAAGTCATGGTCAAGATTCTGGCTGGAGTCACACTTGTCTGAAGCTTTGATTGGAATTGGAGGATCCACTTCCCAGGTGACTCTCTGATGGCTCACATACTGGTTGGGATTGTTAGTTGAAGGCCCCAGTTCCTCCTTGGTAACCCTCCCTACAGAGTTGTTTGAATGCTCTCATGGCCTGGCAGCCTAGCTTCCACCAGAACAAACAACACAAGATGTCAAGACAGAAGCAGGAATACCTTTTATAACCTAGCCCCAAAAGTTACCTTTTGTCACATCTATCATACTCTATTGGTTATGCATGTTCTGTTGGAGGAAGGAGACTATGGAAAGGCATGAATATCAAAAGGCCATGATCATTGGAGCCATCTTGGAGGCTGGTTATCCCAACACTCACCTCACTGCTATCAGAATGGTCCCTTAAACATGAACCCGTCTAATTAAAGTGGAAATGGTGAAGATACACTGTGGATAGAGGAACTGAGAAGAATGGTGGTAAAGGTCTGAAAGAGAATGGAAGATAAAGCAGCAATTTACTATGGGCAAGCAAACAGATACATCGAATGACATTGAGAGTTTCGCTGAAGGCCAGTGGTAAGCATTCTAGCTATAGAATAATAAAGCAGAGATTTTGGAAGTGATGCAGTGTTGGGACTTTGACAGAACATACAGTATAAGAATGGGAGTGCCTGGTCGTTGGTGATGAATTCAAGTCATCAACCATGGGGTCTAGACTAGGTAGTAAAGGAAGTGACTTTAGGAAGACACTGATTGTTAGGAGAAAATGGAGTCATCAGGGGACTTGAAATAGACATATAACACCAAAAATAGATTTAAAGGCACTAGTGAATGTGAAAAACTTCAACAAATATGAGGTAAGTTCAGAGAGTAGGTATTAGAGCTCAAGGTGTCACATGTGGGAGGATTCTGGATTATAATCCAGTCTAGGATGTGGCTGTAGGTATGAAAGGCTGGAGTTTAGAGAAAGTAAAGGTCACTAGAATTCAGAAACTGAAGAACCTGGGAATCTAGAGTGCTTGAAATGTCTTCCACATGGACACTAATGGTCACTGGTGTTATGATAGCAGGACATGGGACAGAGAAGTGCGCTATGAACAGGTACCAAGGCTTATGATGGATGTCAAGCAGTTGGTAGAGGACAACGATCAGGTGGGAGGGAGGCAGAATAGTCAGATGCCATGAGGGTCTTCATGCAAGGATGGAGGAACAAGGATTTGGAAGAAAACTTGAAGAACTGTGAGGATACTGATGCCACCACGGTCTCATAGTTGGTTGATGGCACTGTCATTTGAATGGGTTTGTTGATGTGGAGGAAGGAAGGTTTAGCGTCCTTCACTTCAGAAGGTTTTCTGGGGAGGTGGTGACTTTGTGAAGAAATCTAGTTTTACTGAAGATAAGATGGTAAAGTTGTGATATGATTTGGCTCTGTGTCCCCACTCAAATCTCATGTTGAATTGTAATCCCCAATGTTGGAGGTGGGGCCTGGTGGGATGTGATTGGATCATGGGGGCAGATTTACCCCTTGCTGATCTCGTGATGGTGAGTGAGTTCTTACAAGATCTGGTTGTTTAAAAGTGTGTAGCACCTCCCCACTTACTTTATTCCTCCTGCTCCAGCCATGTAGAACATGCCTGCTTCCCCTTTGCCTTCCAACATGGTTGTACGTTTCCTGAGGCTTCCCCAGCCACGTTGGGGAACTGTGGAACAACCTGTGAAACTGTGAGCCAATTAAACCTCTTTTATTTATAAGTTACCCAGTCTTAGGTAGTTCTTTGTAGCAATGCAAGAACAAATGAATACAATTGTCTTTCTGTGAAGGTGTGTTTAGGGGGGTGTGTGTGTGTATGTGTCTATGTGTGTGTGTGTCTGTAAGAAAGTTTAATTACCATGAAATAGGAATTTCAGAAAGTATACTTGAAAAAAGTTGAAGAAAGGAAAAGAGTGGAAGGTTAGATTGGTAAAAAGGACACCTGGAGATACCTGACAATGAGAGTAGGGAAAAACAGATGAGAAGCTTACATTTCAGACAATGACCTGTGGGGAAAAATAAGGTCGAAATAAGTGTCCTTGAGATTTCAAATAAAATTCTGGCATAAGGTTTTGGCAGAGATACGGCAGACTAAGAATAGGAATTTGTGACAACAGCATTTGAATAGAGTCTCTCTGATTGGAGGAGTTTGAACAGTCCAGCTGAGTCTTAGGGTCCTCAGCTTCAGGTCCCCACAGGAGGAGATACTATTTCCTATCTAGAAAGGTACTGGAAGGTCAAGGAGCCAAGGAGAGTTTCAATCAATGGGCATGGAGTAGGGGTTTAAAACTGGATATGACCAGTTGTCAAGTTAACAATATTGTACTAATACCAACTTCTTGGTTTTGCTGTTGTACTATATATAGTTACATAAGATTTTATGATTGGAAGAAGCTGAGTGAAGGGTACCTTGGACTCTCTGTACTATCATTTCGATTTTCTGTGAGTTGATAATTATTTTAAGATAAAAATTTACTAAAAAAAAGAAGGCTATAAGGCATGGTCTGAGGGGGTCTAAGATCTGCAAGGGAGAAAATGAGTGGTACACGTTGTGGGACTAAATAGAAGAGATAGGTGGTTGAGGGATATGTCTTCATAATTGTTTCTAAATGTCCAGGGGCTAGAAGGATCTCATTCAAATCTCTGTGGACAGGATACCTAGGAAGCTTACTCAGAAAATATCACTGAGGCCAGGTGCAGTGGCTCATGCCTATAATCCCAGCACTTTGGGAGGCTGAGGTGGGTGGATCACTTGAGGCCAGGAGTTCGAGACTGGCCTAGCTAACCTGGTGAAATCCTGTCTCTACAAAAAATACAAAAAAATTAGCCAGGCATGGTAGTGAGAGGTGACAACATGCTAGTAGCCCTTGCTCTCGGCACCTCTTCGGCCTCAGTGTCCACTCTGGCAGCACTTTAGGAGTCCTTCAGCCCTCCACAGCACTGTGGGAGCCCCTCTCTGGGCTGGCCCAGGCTGGAGCCGGCTCCCTCTGCTTGCCAGGAGATGTGGTGGGAGAGGCGCGGGCGGGAACCGGGGCTGCGCATGACACTCGTGGTCCAGCCTGAGTTCTGGGTGGGTGTGGGTGCGGCAGGCCCTGCACTCGGAGTGGCCCCAGGCAGTGAGGGGCTTAGCACCTGGGTCAGCAGCTGCAGTGGGTGCACCGGGTCCCCCAGCAGTGCCAGTCCACCAGCACTGGCTTGATTTCTTACCAGGCCTCAGCTGCCTCCCCCCGGGGCAGGGCTCAGGACCTGCAGGTCACCATGCTCAAACCACCCCCATGTGGGCTTCCACATGGCCTAAGCCTCCCCACCAAGCGCTGCCCCCTGCTCCATGGCATCTGGTCCCATCAACCACCCAAGGGCTGAGGAGTGCGGGTGCACAGCACAGGACTGGCAGGCAGCTCTGCCTGCAGCCCCGGTGCAGGATCCACTAGGTGAAGCCAGCTGGGCTCCTGGGTCTAGTGGGGACTTGGAGAATCTTTATGTCTAGCTAAGGGATTGCAAATACACCAATCAGCAACATGTGTCTAGCTCAAGGTTTGTAAATACACCATTCAGTACTCTTTATCTAGCTAACCTAGTGGGGACTGTGAGTGCTTTTCTGTCTACCACTCTGTGTCTAGCTAAAGGATTGTAAAGGCACCAATCAGCACTCTGTCAAAATGGACCCATCAGCTTGCTGTAAAATGGACCAATCAGCAGGATGTGAGTGGGGTCAGATAAGGGAATAAAAGCAGGCTGCCTGAAGGAGCAGCGCCAAGCTGGGTTCCCCTTCCATTGTGTGGAAGCTTTGTTCTTTCACTCTTTACAGTAAATCTTGCTGCTGCTCACTCTTTGGGTCCATGCCGCCTTTATGAGCTGTAACACCGCAAAGGTCTGCAGCTTCACTCCTGAAGCCAGTGAGACCACGAACCCACCGGGAAGAACCAACAACTCCAGACATCCCGCCTTTAAGAGCTGTAACACTCACCGTGAAGGTCTGCAGCTTCACTTCCTGAAGTCAGTAAGACCACAACCCCACCAGGAGGAAGAAGCTGCAGACACATCTGAACGTCTGAAGGAACAAACTCTGGATACACCATTTTTAAGAACTGTAACAGCGCGAGGGTCCGTGACTTCATTCTTTAAGTTAGTGAGGCCAAGAACCCACCAATTCCATACACAGTGGTGCATGTCTATAGTCCCAGCTACTCGGAAGGCTGAGGCAGAGAATTGTTTGAACCCAGGAGGCGGAGATTGCAGTGAGCCGAGATGGTGCCACTGCACTCCAACCTGGGCAACAGAGCAAGACCTTGCCTCAAAAAAAAAGAAAAGAAAATCATATTGAATGTAAGTCCAAAGCTCCCTGTGGATAAGGACTTTTTGCCTACTTGGGTGACTGCTGAATCTTCAACACCTAGGGCAGTCAGTCAGTATCAGGTACATAGAGGTGCTCTTTGGTTGAATGAATGCATAATTAATATTTCAGGAACTAGTTTTGGGGTGTACATTCAGAAGGGTTATTTACCTATTCACATTTTCTTCCATTTATTTTCCAAGGACTCAAACTTACCCAATATGGCCATTATTCTCTCAAAAAACATGAGCAAACGACTTCTGGAGCTGATATTCAATATTTTAGAGAAAGAATTGAAAAGATTTTTTTTGGAGGAATAAAATTTTATCCATAAAGTAAAATAGATGACCTCTTTTAATGAGACTCTGGTGTTCTTAACAAGCTGTTTGATAAAATTCTATTTCCTATTTAAAAGAAAAACTCACACAACTCTGTCTAGAAATTTCTGCCCTAAACAACTTCTTAGCTCTTTAATGGGAGGATAAAAATAGTAATATTTACTATTTTTGTAATATTTACTATTTTTTGTTTACCTCGATGGCCTGGCATTGAGGTAAATAATTATGTACATTATTTTATTTAATTTTCCCAACAACCCTCTGCAGTTATTAGCTGTGTTTTACAAGTCAAGAAAATTAGACTCAGAAAGGTTACAATATAACCTGTGGTCACATGGCCAAAATGTGGAGAAGCAAAGGTTTGAAGTAAGATGTAGATTATTTCCCTGTTTCCAAAAAATTTTCTTTTTTTTTTTGAAACGGGGTTTTGCTCTTGTTGCTCAAGCTGGAGTACAGTGACTGAATCTCAGCTCACTGTAACCTCCACCTCCTGGATTCAAGCAATTCTCCTTCCTTAGCCTCCTGAGTAGCTGTAACTACAGGCACCTGCCAACACACCTGGCTAATTTTTGTATTTTTAGTAGAGACAGGGTTTCACCATGTTGGATAGGCTGGTTTTGAACTTCTGACATTAAGTGATCTGCCTGCCTCAGCCTCCCAAAGTGCTGGAGTGTGAGCCACCATACATGGCCCCAAAAAGATTTTTCACGGCCTTTTGTAGTCAACTTCTCCCCCAGTACCCAGCTCCTGGCAACCACTTATTGGGAGAAACGCTGAGTGTTAGGAGAGAAGCTGAGGCAGGGCTTGCCTGTCTGCTAGACTTGCTGACTCCTTGCTTCTAGCACTCATATTATCTCAAGCAGTCATATGTTTCTCATTCACTTGATACATTGTTTCCTTTCAACCCCCACATCCTCACCACCTGTTTGTTTGAGCACCAATAAATAGTGTGGGCTCCCAGAGCTCCGGGGTTTGCAGCCTCCACTCTCACGATGGCCCCCTGGTCCCACTTTCTCTCTCAAACTTTTTCTCATTCCTTTGACTATGCTGAACTTTGTCACCCCCACCACCTGGTGTTGGGTCCTGATCACCCCAACAACCACTGATCTGCTTTCTTGTCCCGAATATTATCTAAATGGAATCATAGAGTATGTAGCCTTTTGAGTCTGGCTTCTTTCACTTAGTATAGTGCATCTGTGAGCTTTCTCTATGTTGTCTCCTGTACCAGCAATTCTTTCTTTCTATTGCTTTCCAGTGGTCCATTGCATGGGTGTATCACAGTTTGTTCGTCTAGTCACTAGTTAGAGGATACTTGGATTATTCCTAGTTTTTAGCACTCATATATAAAGCTGCTCTAAATATTCATGTTTAAGTTTTTTGTGTGAATATAGTTTTCATTTTTCTTGGGTAAGATTAGAAGCAGGTTTCTGGCTTATTTGGTTGAGCATACATTTAGTTTTATAAGAAATCCTGCACATATGACCACTGTAATAGTTCAAGTTGTTCTCCTGTAACTGTTCTGGAAGGAGCTAATGAGACCAGTCACAGACAAGTTGGAGGCAGAAAGAATGAATGCTGAACTCTGCAAATCTGGCTATAAAGCTTATATATGATTATACTGTACCTTTTTCTGAGGACTAATGTTAGAAGAATCAATAGGAAGGAAGAATGTCATTCCTGTAGACTAGTTCCCTTCGTGGGATACTTGAGAGGACTGTGTTTACAGTTGGCCTCTTTCCAACCATGGTTCCCTCCTGTGATTTTATAAAGTAATACAAAATGACAGATTAGAGGTGATATAAAACAATTAAAAATCCAAAGAAAATCAATGGAAAAATAAGAAGAAATATAATTAAAATTTAAGATAAAAAGAGAAAGGGGAAATAACAATATACAATGATAGTAATCCCAGCACTTTGGGAGGCCAAGATTGGTGGATCACCTGAGGTTGGGAGTTCAAGACCAGCCTGACCAACATGGAAAAATGCCGTCTCTACTAAAAATACAAAATTAGCCAGGCGTGGTGGCACATACCTGTAATCCCAGCTACTTGGGAGGCTGAGGCAGGAGAATCGCTTGAACCCAGGAGGTGGAGGTTGTGGTAAGCCAAGATTGTGCTATTGTACTCCAGCCTGGGCAACAAGAGCAAAACTCCATCTCAAAAACAAAACAAAACAAAACAAAACACTAAAAAATCAACCAAGAAAGAAAATAAACAGTTTAGGAATACAACAAACACACATTGCTATTATTAGCAGAAAAATTTATGTTTTTTTTTTTTTTTTAGGAATACAAGAAGGTAAGGAATAACACCAAATTTTGTTTTTATTGTAATAAGGGAGTAGACAAGGCTGAAAGCTTGCCATCCTTATATTATTTTGAAATATTGCCATACTCACTTTCTCCAAGACTTGAGATAACCCACAAGTACTCCTTGGGCAGAGCTCCTCCAGTCTGAGTCCAGGGTAAAGGGACCTCACTTCTTCAAGGAAACTCTATTCACCTTTAGTGTTTCTCCTGTGTTAAGATATTTGTGTTACCGATAATGTGCTATGACCACTTAGCATTCGTTAAACTTGGCTGCACATCTCATCCACCTTGTCCCCTTTCCACTTTCAAATGCACCTGGGACTATAATCACAAAATATCAGGCTAGACACACTGTTCTTGGTCCAGATGGAAGGCTGTGAAAGTCCATGGACTTTGAGTCAGGTAAATGTGGTTCCACTACTAACTACGTAGTGGTTTTGATGTGGAGCTTGGTAATAAGGAGCGGAGAGAGTTCAGATCAAGAGAGTTTACAGTAAAGAGTCACATGAAGCCTAATCTCAGGGAATACCAGGAACAGAAACCAAAGTGCTTCTGGGTCTTGATGAGCCTGGGACTGGAGCTATACTGGATTCGGAACAACACTAGAGAGGCCCCTGGGGCTTGTGAAACTACCATTTTGTGATAAATGTGACTCTGGTCCAGTCCTTCTGTCTGCTCTAATTACCTCTTGGACTTCTCTTTGATTAAAATTGTCCTTGTCCCTTTTCAGTTTTTCTAAGAGATATCATCACTGGCTCAGGTCACTGTGTTTTTAATACCATTCCATAAGTCAAAAGTTGCTAGCAGCATATGGCTGCTTTTTCCTTTTACCTCTCTTTGGTCTAATCACCTAAGTGTCGCTGAGGACAGGGAGGGAGGGACAGGACCATGTGACACAAAGTATGACCCCACAGGCCACCAGGACACTAGGAGTGCTTGACAGAAGAGTCTGTGGCCAGACAGTTAATGCAAATATATATGATATACTGAGCCTCAGTTTCTTCATCGATAAAACAAACCTAGTAGTCCATGATTCAGAAGCAGTAGAGCCTTGCAGCTAAGAGCTAGAACTCTGATACCAGATTGCCTGGATTTGGCCTTGACCATGCCATTTACTGACTGCGAAAGCTTAGGCACTTTCCTGACCTTTCTGTGTCTTTATTAAGTGAGGATACTCATAATATTGTTGGTGGTTACTGTGGTTACATTACTGCATAATGTTATTGTTGGAGTATCTGTGAGCTGCTTAGAAGTGCCATTTAAAGTTTGCCTGTCATTGTTTTCCTTTCTATATTGTTGTGAACAGTGAATGAGATGAGATAAGCAAAAACACCCAGTATACAGTAGATGCACATCTCTTAAATACACTGCCTGCCTGCAAACCTGTATCCTAACCCTGTTTTCAAGGGAACCCAAACTCAAACAAGCACTTGCTATGCACTCTCAGTGTGCCTTCATGAAAGAGAAGTTAAAGAGATGAACAGCTAGCAGAAATACTTACATTTTATTGCATTTGCTTTCGGGTTTTTGGTCATGAAATCCTTGCCTAAGCCAATGTCAAGTACAGCTGGGACCTAATTAAACTAAAAACCTTTTGCACAGCAAAAGGAACAGTCAGCAGAGTAAATAGGCAACCCACAGAGTGGGAGAAAATCTTCACAATCTATACATCTGACAAAGGACTAATATCTAGAATTTACAACGAACTCAAATCAGTAAGAAAAAAACAATCCCATCAAAAAGTGGACTAAGAACATGAAAAGACAATTCTCAAAAGAAGATATACAAAGGAACAACAAACATATGAAAAAATGCTCAACATCACTAATGATCAGGGAAATGCAAATCAAAATCACAATGTGATATCACCTTACTCCTGCAAGAATGGCCATAATCAAATAATCAAAAGCCAGTAGATGTTGGCGTGGATGCGGTGAACAGGGAACACTTCTACACTGCTGGTGGAAATGTAAACTAGTACAGCCACTATGGAAAACAGTGTGGAGATTCCTTAAAGAACTAAAAGTAGAACTGCCATTTGATTCAGCAATCCCACTACTGGGTATCTACCCAGAGGAAAAGAAGTCATTATTTGAAAAAGATACTTGCATACGAATGTTTATAACAGCACAATTCACAATTGCAAAATTGTGGGACTAACCCAAATGCCCATTGATCAACTAGTGGATAAAGAAGCTGTGGTATATATACATACAATGGAATACTATGCAGACATAAAAAGGAATGAATTAACAGCATTTGCAATGACCTGGATGAGACTGGAGACTGTTATTCTAAGTGAAGTAACTCAGGAATGGAAAACCAAACATTGTATGTTCTCACTGATATATGGGAGCTAAGCTATGAGGATGCAAAGGCATAAGAATGATACAATGGACTTTGGGGACTTTGGGGGAAGAGCAGGAGGGGGTGAGGGATAAAAGACAACAAATACAGTGCAGTGTATACTGTTCGGGTGATAGGTACACCAGGATCTCACAAATCACCACTAAAGAACTTACTTATGTAATCAGATACCACCTGTACCCCAATAACTTATGGAAAAATAAAATAAAATACTAAAAAAAAAAAGAGAGAGAGAAATATTTAGAGCTCTGCTCTAGACAAAGACATTGATTATGGAGTGTGTTGTAGTCTTAATCATAGCTTTTTTAAAAAAAGAATATGGGATCCTTCATCTTGATTAATAGCTCACAGCCCTGTGTTCAAAGAAATAAGTTGTCTTCTACCTAGCCTCCTCTGACATGTTTATTTGAAAAGTCCCAAGTCTAGGTTATATGGATAGATGTCAATGCAACTGCCCAACAGGAGCCATGCAGTGTCCACACCCAAAAGGTGTGACAGGCGCAATGGAGATAGGAGAATGGGGCCTGGGGTGGGGGGGTGCAGGGGTACTAACTTCTCTTCTTCCTACGGCTTTTAGTTAAAGCTCAGAAACCCAGAATTTCTCCAAATTCCCCAAATAGGAGTACTTGCTCAGTAAATACTGTAGATTTAAATTTGATCTTCCACATGCCATATTTGCTTCTCCCCTGTCAAATAGCCAGTGGCAAGTACATGTGTCAGTTTAAACAGCTAATAGAAGTGTCTGTCAATATGTCTGTGCCAAATAGCTCAGCAACAGCCAACAGCTAAGAGCAAGCTCTAAATACAAATGGCTGTGTTAGGGTGGCAGCCACTGGGCAGTCAGTATATCCCTAAGTGAAGTGCCTTTCCACTCAGCATCTAGATTCACTGTGCTGCAGGCACAGTTCAGAGGAGCCCTCAGGGTGTTGCTACAAGATGAATTATCATTGGAATCCCTTGGGCTTCCCAGACAAGTTGTCCTGTGTGTAAGGCTGAAGGCGTGGGTCAGAATCTGAGCAGGACATTTCGCTGCTCGAAGAGTCCTCTCCTCAGAGTCTGTCCTTGCAATGCATCAACCTCACTGCCTTCGTACTTTTTTTTTTTTTTTTTTTTGAGATGGAGTCTTAATCTTGGCTCTTGTCTCCCAGGCTGGAGGGCAGCGGCCTGATCTCGGCTGGCTGCAACCTCTACCTCCCGGGTTCAAGCGATTCTCCTGCCTCAGCCTCCGGTGTAGTAGCTGGGATTACAAGCATATGGCACCACGCCCGACTAACTTGTATTTTTTAGTAGAGATGGGGTTTCACCATACTGGCCAAGTTGGTCTCGAACTCCTGATCTCAGGTGATCCGCTCGCCTTGGCCTCCCAAAGTGCTGGGATTACAGGCGTGAGCCACCGCATCCAGGCTGCCTTCCTACTTAATACCCACTCTCCAGGGGAGTCAACAATGCCTATTTGGTGGGGAGTCAGTAGGTTCTCAACCTGAAGAAATGCTGCTGGAAAGCCATCTAGCCCTTCAGTAAAGGAGGAAAAACTCACATTTAACGCTGCACCCACTTGACCCACATGGGGTGAGAGCTCTGTGTTCAAGTAGAACTAAGGGTCTTATGAACCTGCTTTCAGTCTCTGAACTTAGGATCACTTGGTACTTTAGAAGACAGAATCCTGGCTCAGCAGGCTCAGGTGTAGCTCCCTGTGAGGGCTCTTTTGGGTGAACTCACTCATTAAGTGACACTCAGAGCAACTTGTTTAGCTGAGCAGGGTCTTCTGCGTGAGCGGTTGGTGTTGACTGCCGTAACTGCCTGACTTCCCTCCAACTTCCATCCTTTGTTATTGCACACATTCTACCATGAGGCCTAGAAGGTCTGTCACACATGATTGTGCCATTGAACACCATGTAAAGAGGCCCTTCAGAGAAGACGCATGGGGCTCAAAGCCCACCCAGCCTCCTCAGGCAAGGTGTGGGCCCTGGGGCAAGATTGCTTCCACCTGGCAATGTCATCGCCTTCTAAAGGCTGATGCCCTGAAACTGACTTGTGATCAGAAGGCTCTTCCTGTATTCACACAACTCCTTCATCCTGCTTTATCTGACCCCCAACCCCCAGCCTTGCCCTCCTTCCCAGCACCCTACACCCAGCCCAGGCAGTCAGAAACAGGAAGTGGAGTCTGTGGCAGGGGTGTCAGGCTCCCCCTACCCCGCAGCCAGCCCCCAGCCCCCACACAGCATGGGAGGAGAGGGAGTCATGAGGATCCACCTTTAAAAACATTGTGTTGGATTTCTATTTTTAACCTTCTTTATATTTGCTTCTTAACTTATCTCCTTTTCTTTGTCTACCTTATTCAACACACTTAATAGACACCACTGACCTCCTATTGTAGGCTAGGCCCTATGAGTAACACGAAGATGGATAAAGTAGGCACAGTGCTCTAGGAATTCACTAATTTTTCTGAAAAGTTAAATAAAAATGCAGCCTTTTCCACATTGCTAAACCTGCTTTGGAGCCTGATTTACTGGATTTGACTAAAGTTTGAGGTAGACTATGAATCAAGCAGGTTCTTGGACGCCAGATTGATTTCCTATGGAAGAAGAGAAGGTTTGGCAGAACAAGACCAACTAAACTGCACAAAATGAATTATAAGTCATCTGCTTTTTATTCTCTTAAACATAGAAATGTTACCAGCAGTTTAAAAAGACAGCAATAGTCTGAAAACAGGAAGATATGACAAGGACAAAAATTACAGGGGGAAAAAGGATGTGTGAGCTTTTCAAGACTTTAAATTCTCAAATGATGGATTGAGGCCTATGGACATACAAGGGATTCCTACTGGAAGTACGTTAGGCCAACTCAAAAAAAAAAAAAAAAAGCTATTATTGTGTGTAACTGTAAAAGGCCCAATATATTGTAGGCCCCTCATCCAGGAGTGTTGCACAAGATGTGCAGGCCTGACCCAGGGCAGCAGATGATGGGCCTGCCTGCCCATATGACACGGTTTCCCGTGTGCATCTCGGTCATCGTCACCGAGGTGGGTCAGAGGTGACCTACAGGACATAGCTGCTTCATCTGAGTTTTCCGGGCGCTTCCATTCTTTCTTGGGATGAGCCATGGGGCTGGATGTGTCAACTCCAGTTCACAAAGAAAGGACCTGTCCGTTTCCATGCTGGGCCTGACCTCACCAATGTTTACTCATGAGGCTGATCAGCACGGCTCCAGCCTCCTTCTATTGCCTGTTTGTATGGAATAGTCCAGAACTTCCCTTTTTGACAAGAACATTACTCGTGCTTTTCATCTTCTTGACGTAAGTTCTGCCAGTGCAGCGACCATTTTTATGAGTTGGTGCAGGGTGCTCTTACACATTTTGGGGTGACCCCCTGCTGTCCTATGCTTTCTGCCACAGAACACCTTTTTAAAACATTGTTGATAATTCCACTTCCTTTTCTTCGACTGTGGCAAGACCAGACTTGAGCTTTTACTTCTGCTGTGACATTGAGAAGAAAAACAAATCTCATTTAGTCACTTGCGATTTAAACACACGTACACACAAGGAGTCAAAGCCAGGTATATCTAGCATTTATCTCTCTGGAGTTGACAGGCTTCAGAGATGATCGTAGTGTGATGACATCTTACAAATAACACATGATCTCCACCTTTCCAGACACTGCAGCTTTATGATTTATGATCAACTCTACCACCCTCCACCCGTTATTATTCCCTTTGTTGAGTGCCTGTCTATGAAAAGATTTCACTTTTAAGACATGCGATGCCTAAAATTAAGAACAGCAAACTTCATCTTCTCTTTTATGAGCAGGGGGATGTATTTTAAATGCCCAAGGCCAGATAACTTTAATTTTTAGAGGGAAGCATTGTACAAACTAGGAAGGGAAAGGCAAGGCCTGGTCTAGTTCCAGAATGGCAGAGCAGAAACTCTGCAGCCCGGAAGCTGCTGAACAGCCCCAAAGCTGCCCACCTCCTCCCGGGGCCCTGGCAGGAGGCATGGGTCAAGAGTTCAGACACTGCATGTTTTTCCAAGGAATAAATGTATCACAGTCACATCTCAACTCTCAGCTGGGGGACACAGGAAGGGTAGGGGAGAGTTTGATTCTTCCGTGGTAGAAACGATTATTTAAAATAGCATTAGGGAATTGTTCCGCTAAATTATGGTATAACCCCTCAATGGACTATTATCCAGACTTTTAAAGTGAAAATTTTAAGATATGAAGTAACCTAGAAAATGTTATAATAAAATTTTAGTGTAAAAATCTGAATGCTCAATTTCATCAGCATTATAATTGCAGTGAGTGGGAAGAAATATGGAATAATAAAAGAAAACAGGTGATATGCTATATGGGGGCACTGGGTGGTTTTTTTCCCTTTTCATATATTTACAACATTTGTTATTGTATAATAAAAATGCTTGCATTATTTTAAAAGGTGAAGCCTAGTCTTAAAGATTTGATCTTGCCACTACATTCAAGTTTTAAGGCCTCTTATTCCCTGAGGAATATCCACTCCCCATTTCTCTCTCTTTTTGAAATCTCCAGAATCTGTGAGCAATAAGAATGTACAAGGTAGCATAACTCTAGAGAATTTACAAGACAATCTCTGAAGTTCAAGTATAACATCAGAACTACCCTATTAAAATTTACATAAAAACCTTTCTCTCATTTTTCTAAATAGTACTAACATATTAATTATTTAAATAAATTTCTTTTTTGCATAGTTTTTGATTTACAGAAAAATTAGAACAATAGTATAGACAGTTCCTATATACCTCATACCCAAGTTCCCTAGTATTAACATCTTATCTTAACAGGGTATATTTGTTAAAATTAATGAACCAATATTGTTAAATTATTATTGATGAAAGTCCATATTGTATTCATGCATCTTTAAAGTTTACCAATGTCCTTTCTCTGCTCCAGAATCCCATCTAAGATTCCATATTTAACATTTAGTCGTTGTGTCTCCTTGCGCCCCTCATGGCTGTGAATTTCTCAGACGTTCCTTGCTTTTGATAACCTTGGCTGTTTGAAGGAGCATTGGTCAGGTGTGTTTTAGAATGATCCTCAGCAGGGATTTATCTGATGTATGTCTCATGTTTAGACTGGGGTTTTAGGTCTTTGGAGGGGAGACCACATAGTGAAGGGTTGTTGCTACCCCATTTATCAAGGCTGCACACCATGAACATGACTTATGCTGTGGATGTTGACCTTGGTCACCTGGTTGAGGCAGCGGAAGATCTTTTTCACTGCTTCAGTAAAAAATCCAGGTGTATCTAGCATTTATCAGGTATATTTAAAACATTTATGCAGCTTTTGGGCTGCTCAAGCAGATCTTTCACTGCTTGAGTATCTACCAAGAGTAAAAAGAGTCAAAACAAACATGGCAACCAAATAAATAAGCAACAAGCAAACAAACATGGCACTGGGACTCTCAGAATTTATTAAATAAGAAAGCATCACTCTTCACATGGGTACCCTTTTCTCCTCCCTATACGCCATCTGCCTCTGCCTTTCCTGCCTTGGCGCCTGTATTTGCTTTTATGTATATCTTAGTGTTATTCTATTTATATATAAATATATGTTCATATTTAAATCATTTCAGAAATTGAAATGACATAGATCCCCCAAAACTACTTGTGGGGGTGGGGGGGTCCACTGTTGAATTTTATGCTGTGAAGATACAAGCCAGCTTTTTACGTAGAGGCGGAGATTATGTATTTAAAAACATCTTTCCTCCATTCTGACAGAATAAATAAATTTCATAGCATTGTCAAATCAAAAACATCCTGCAAATGATGAGGGTTAAATACCTGACCCTTCACAAGTCTGTTGGGGGATGAGACTTGCATCTCAGGGAGTCACTGGGGAGCGTGTGTTTCTAAGAAGCCACATTTGCCCCTCAGTTTTTTTTTTGTTTGTTTGGTTTTGGTTTTTTTTGGAGATGGAGTCTTGCTTAGGCTGACTGCCCAGGCTGGAATGCAGTGGCGTGGTCTCGGCTCACTGCAACCTCTGCCTCCTGGGTTCAAGCGATTTTCCTGCCTCTGCCTCTGAGTAGCTGGGATTACAGGTGCCTGCCACCATGCCCGGCTAATTTTTGAATTTTTAGTAGAGACAGGGTTTCACGACGTTGGCCAGGCTGGTCTCGAACTCCTGACCTCAAGTGATCAGCCTACCTCAGTCCCCTAAAGTGCTGGGATTATAGTCATGAGCCATCATGCCCAGCCTGCCCCTCAAATTTTGATGTCTCCCCTGTATCTGACTCATTGAGATTGCTTGATAAAAATGTGTTGAATGAAAAAACCAATTATTTTAATAAAGAGCCAAGAGCATATTAAAACTAAAGTTTCCTAGAGATACTGGCCATTTTCGGCCCTGCCACAAGCCTTTCTGGGAAGTGTGCTCCATTTGTAGCCTTTGCTCAGTAAACTCATGGGCTGCACCCACACATGCACAGAGATTTGAGAAGCCTGACCTCAAGACAGCCAGCGCATAGATTTGCCATCCCTTACTCAGGAACTGGCATATAAAGATGAGCTGGGCCTACTAGAGTCTTTCCTTTGGCAATTTGGACTCAACAACAAGGAATGAATTGCCAGGAAGTAATTTTACTGGAGCTGTCAAATTGCCACAGGCTCACATAAGCCAAAGCCACGTGCAAGATGAAGTTATGACGTGGCATAGTAAAGAGAGAAAAAGCTGGTCAGAAAAGAATGTCTTTCACAAAGAAAGGAACAACAAACACTGAGGCCTACTTGAGGGTGGAGGGTGGGAGGAAGGTGAGGACCAAAAACTACCTGCTGGGTACTAAGCTTATTACCTGGGTGATGAAATACTATATACACCAAACCCCTGAGACACACAGTTTGCCTACATAACAAGTCTGCACCTAAAATAAAAGGTTAACAAAAAAAGAAGAAGAAAGTGATGTCACTGAGGGAGACTGAGTCAGAGAGAGGTCATGAAACAGGGGATATGAAAGAGACCAAAGGAGAGAGACCAGGGCCTAAAACTGGGGAACATCTAGGGCCTTATGACCTTCTGATCCATTCTGGTCTGTGTGAATATTTCCAGATCACACCCAAGCCCCGCCCTGAAGTAAAGTGGGTCTCTCTGTTCCTTAGAGGTCAAAGAGTATTATCTAAAACAGTGAACTTCCCTAGGAACTCAGCCCCCAAACAGCCTACTAAATTTTTCAGAGTTGAATAATTTCTCTTGTAAAAAGGAAGATTTTAAATGTCTTAGAACTGTGTATCCTACAGTCAAAATTCCCAGTTTACCAGTTGTCAAAAGGTTTGTTTAGATATAGTGTAGGAAAGAGGGAGAAGGTGGGAACCAAGTGGCCTTCCCACGGCTTCTCATGGCTTCCCACAGCTAACTTGGAGCTCTTTTCCCAAGTCACACCCATGCTATTTTCCTACCTCCTTCTGGATGAAGCCTATTGCAAAAGCTCTGAATTCCAAGCTTGCAAATGCACCCGATGATGCATATAGCTGCTTGCTCCTGGAGGCTACTGGGCTGCTTCCCTTAGTCATAGAGTAGGCATGAATCTTTCCCATCAGTGATGACGTTTTTACAAGATCAGTTACGTTATGAGCTTGTTGAGTAATAACACTGAATTTGTTATTTTATAAATGTGCAAAAACATGACCAAAGAGTGTCTTAAAACATGCCACAAGTAGAATGTTATGCATAATAACAGATTTAAAGACATTAGATAAAACTCAATAGCTATTCAGACCAACAAAATCTGAAAAAATAAATATTTGAATAATTATGCTTCTCTTGAACATAGTCTCTGCTTCTTTTGCATAGTAACTTATTTGTTCCTTTTAAAGTATATTTATTGATACTTTCTTGGATTTCAACTTTCTGATTTGGGGAAAATTTTTTAGTCAATTTATATAAAAGTATAATTGGGGAGTCTTCAATGAATTCTTTTTTTTTTTTTTTTTTTTTTGAGATGGAGTCTCGCTCTGTCACCCAGCCTAGAGTGCAGTGGCGCGATCTCGGCTCACTGCAAGCTCCGCCTCCCGGGTTTACGCCATTATCCTGCCTCAGCCTCCCGAGTAGCTGGGACTACAGGCGCCCGCCACCTCACCCGGCTAGTTTTTCATATTTTTTAGTAGAGACGGGGTTTCACCGTGTTAGCCAGGATGATTTCGATCTCCTGACCTCGTGATCCGCCCGTCTCGGCCTCCCAAAGTGCTGGGATTACAGGCTTGAGCCACCGCGCCCGGCCCAATGAATTCTTAAAAAAAATTATTCTTTATTTGTAATAGAAAATGGCCCTTTTTGTGCTTCATGTATTTGTTGAGTATACTATTTGAGAAGATTTTATTAGGTAATACTTTTGCCTGAAAAGTAGAACTACATAATTAAGTTATATAATTATAGAGCTGAATTAGAATTGTTTTTAAGGTAAGTAACACATCAGGAGAGTGGCTAAGTTTTGTTGATTATAAAATCAATTTTTATTCAGTTTTACTTTTTAAGTAAAGCCTGATCAAGGACCAGACCAAGATGTCAAACAGATGGAATGAGAAACTTGGCAAGGCTAGATTCTTGAATTGAATTTTGTTTCATGTTTGAAGTTGAGGTTTCCCCAAGACTGGATACAAACTTTATATTTTAGCCACTAAAATCTAAAAGAGTCTTGCTATATCCGAAAGGACAGAACGTTTATGTATTTCACCAGGATAACTCCTGGGGTGCCTGCAGTGTTGAGTAAGCTTTCACTCAACATTGCCTGTGGATTTGAAAATGTAGCGGGGTAGGGTGGTGCAAAGAAAAGTAGAGCTGGGGGTGTGGACTTTGCCAACCATCAAAGCCAACAGCCCCTGTGCTTTATGTGCTTTATGTATTCAATGGTTCACTTATAGAGGTGAAAATGTAACCTGAATTATTCCTGTGACCTAATAACAGAATCTCCAAACAGCCCAAACTCCTTTGATTTAGAGAATGCCTTTGTCTATATTTGCTTTATTACATGAAGATTGTCAAGACAGACACTTTACATACAGGGGGCATGCATAAGCCTACCTATTTGAATTGGTGTGTGTTACATCTATTGGGCATTGAAGTACCAAATGAATAGACCTAGACCCTATAATTTCTTTCTTACATGTATGTAATCATATTACCAAAACAAAGCAGTCCTCAGCTGCTATATACATATGTGTTTCTATTTCCAGGCATTATAGATTATGTTCATTTCATCTGCGTCATTTTCTTGGAAGCTGCTAATGGGTTAAAAGCATGCCTCCTCTTTTCCCTGGAAGCTGCCCACAGCGCCTGAGATAATGTTGGGCCCACAGAGATGGTTCAGAGAACACGGTGGTCCCTAAGAGATGACTAAGCTGAATATGGGAAGAGTAAATTATTTTCCTTCCTTCCTCCCTTCCTCCCTTCTTTCCTCCCTCCCTTCCTCCCTTCCTTCCTCCCTCCCTTCCTTCTTCTCTTTCTCCCTTCTTTTTATACTTCCCTCTCTCCCTTCCCTCTATTCCTCTCTCCCTCTCTCCTTCCCTCCCTCCCTTCCTTCTTTCTTTCTCTCAAATAAAGAAGTTTGTTTTTCAGCCAGGCGTGGTGGCTCACACCTGTAATCCCAGCACTTTGGGAGGCCAAGGCGGGCAGATCACGAGGTCAGGAGATCGAGACCATCCTGGCTATTGTGGTGAAACCCCATCTCTACTAAAAATACAAAAAAGTAGCCGGGTGTGGTGGCGGGTGCCTGTAGTCCCAGCTACTGGCGAGGCTGAGGCAGGAGAATGGCCTGAACTTGGGAGGTGGAGCTTGGAGTGAGCCAAGATCTCACCACTGCACTCCAGCCTGGGCGACAGAGCAAGACTCCAACTCAAAAAAAAAAAAAAAAAAAAAAAGTTTGGTTTTCATTTCTCTTCACACATTTTGTAAAATACATTGTTTATGGCACTCACATCAGAAGCTCCTTTTCTATTTTCACCATTTAATTCTAGTCATTCCCTCAAATTATAAAAGTGCTAAAAATTATAAATATTTCTGAGGAAAACAACATAAAAAGTCTTGTGAAACTTTACCTTTATGCAAGTGGCACTTGAATTTTTTTTTAATTGCTTCTTAGACTCTTTTTTCTTTCCCTTTCTTTTCTTTCTTTTTTTTTTCTTTTCTTTTTTCTTTTCTTCTCTTTCTCTTGACAGAGTCTCACTCTGTTACTGAGGCTGGAGTACAGTGGCACAATCTCTCCTCACTACAACCTCCACCTTCCAGGCTTAAGTGATTCTGCTGTCTCAGCCTCCTGAGTAGCTGGGATTACAGGCATGCGCCACCATATCCAGCTAATTTTTGTATTTTTAGTAGAGATGGGGTTTCACCATGTTGGCCAGGCTGGTCTTGAACTCCTGACGTCAGGTGATCCACCCGCCTCGGTATCCCAAAGTGCTGGGATTACAGGTTTGAGCCACTGCGCCCAGCCTGAGCCACCATGTCCCTCCAGACTTTTCAACCAAAGTGGTTTAAAATGGCAGAGGGTCATGAACACAAACCCAGAGTCCCTCAGCCTCGGGCTAGTCTTATAACTTCCTGTGGTAAGCCCAACATTTCTTGAATTTCTCCTCTTTCATCTTATTGATTTTTCCTTCTGCCTTGTAATAAATATTCACATTTGATTTCACATAATTTTCTTGAAATCTTCACATAAATGTGGATACTCTTGAGAGATATACCTGTTATTTGCCATGAGCTAGCTGCAAACACACACGTTGATACATACACACCAGTTTGAGAAGCATGAGCTAAGAATATCAGGAGGCTGACTCTTTTGCTATTATTAAAGAATGAACTACTTCACCTATGGCTGAAAGCATTAATTACATGTGATTTAAATATAAAAACTAAATTATCAAGTTTAAGGTATTCTATAATGAAAACTTATGGTTCTGAATTTTTGTTAATAAATAATGATTTATTTTTATAAGCTTTGTCTAAAAAACTATTTAAAAGAATAATAATTTTTAAAAAATGGTCAGAAAAGGCAACAGTGTTAGTTAAAAGAAAAGGCCAAGGATAGACTCCAGGGTCCAGGTGGAGTCCTGGCTTTACCAGTCATCAGTCATATGACCTGCACTGGTCACCACACCCCCCTGTGCTCAGTTTTCTCGTTTATAAAATAGGAACAATGATACTAGCTACATCCCAGGAGTGATTAAATTGGTAAATACATGTAACACGCTTTGAACATTGTCTAGTATTTAGCAAGTGCTACAAAAGAATTGAATTAAAAATTGCATACATAAGTGAAGTTGATCATATATTGATATTATTATTATTATTATTATTTGAGATGGAGTTTCTCTCTTGTTGCCCAGGTCGGAGTGCAATAGCATGATCTTGGCTCACTGCAACCTCTGCCTCCCGGGTTTAAGTGATTCTCCTCCCTCAACCTCCTGAGTAGCTGGGATTACAGGTGCCTCCTGCCACGCCTGGCTAATTTTTGTATTTTTAGTAGAGACGGGGTTTGGCCATGTTGTCCAGGCTGGGATCGAACTCCTGACCTCGGTTGATCCACCCACCTCGGCCTCCCAAAGTGCTGCGAGTACAGGCATGAGTCACTGCACCTGGCTGATATTTGTATTGTTACAGAAGTGGCACTAATGAAAGATTGATTTCAGAGGACTCCAAAGCGGGGACCCAGGCCTTGCACTCCCAGATGAATTAGAACACCAAAAATTAACCTGTTGTCTCCCTCTGCCCCAGTCATGCTGTGGCAACGGTTCATGGCCTGCTATCTCTCTTAACTCCCTGTCCCAAAAGATAAGCCATGAAGCTGTTGGAAAGAAGCCATCCATCATGACATCACTTGGTATAATTATCCTTTAGAAACCCAGCTCTAGGTCCGAGGTGGAAGTGTGCTGGGCAGGACTGTCAGGAAACACAGCTGAACAGGCTTTATCTTTCTGACGCTATCTTGTCTCTGCATGTTATTGTTTCAGGGTATACATGTTTTTGTTCATTCCCGCATACAGACTGGGAAACTTTAACCTTTCAAAAAAGCAATGATGAAGATGCTCACTGACATTGACCTCAGACACCACCTCTCAATGGAACCACTATTTTTTTCCCATCACCTTGGTCCTTTATTATCTTCTGGCAATAAGCCCTATGTGCATATTTTTTATTGTGATGATACCCTAGCAACCACACTTTGGGAGCCCATGTTTATACTCTTTACAATAAACCTGGTTTTCAGCTGAATCTGCTTCCTCTACAGCCCTGAGATAATACTTCAAAATGAAAAGGTCTTCACTGTGGCTATAAGAACATGCAACAGAATTAGGTTTCATAAACAAGAACAAAATATGGGTATTCTGTGTGTAAAAGAACAATGAGAACAAAGCTCTCTTGATGATGTTTACACATTTGAACCTTTAAAGAGTGAGAAGAATCATGAACATTTGAAGTTCAAAGAGCCTATTGTGCACAAGAATGGGATTCCCATCTGAGCAGGAGATCCCCCTGGTGACTTTCTGTCCACTGGCTGATCACCTGCCTCAGGTCGGGAAACTGTAAACCAAGGGAGGCCTGCTCTAGCATCGCTGAAAGCACTTGTTCTTTTCCCATGGAGGCCAGACAGGTGAAGGGATAACAGAGAATGTATAAAATAGTGGCTGAATGACCCATCTATTCAAAAGAGAGATGGACATGGAGTCTTTTACTGCAGAAGATCAATAGTCATTGACATGATCAGACACACAAATTTCTATTGAGCTTGAGGTGTTGAGGTTATATTGGCAAAAGTTAAGGTTCATTGAGGGCAGCAAGAGAAAAGGGAGCTGCTGAAATTAGGGTTTTGCCTATTGGAATTTAGGGAATGAAGAAGCAAGTATTTCAAGAGAGTTTTGGAGCCAATATGCAGCAATGAATAAAACCATGGGCTTCATTCTCAGACGGACCGGAGTTGAGATTCTAGCTATGCTGCTTAATGGGTAAAACTTTTCTAGCTTCTTCTAGTCTCAGTCGCCTGCTATATAAAATGAGGACTTTTATAAGGCTGTGTAATGTTTTCTAAAATATACTACATGCAAGGTTCCTGCATGATAGGTTTGAATAAGTGGTAGTCATCATTTAGTTGTTAACTGAAGAGGATGAAAAAATAATATACTTTGTGATTTGATTTAGCGTCTGTACATAGTAAGCCTACAGAGTAAAGTTACATTTGGTACAACTCTACTGAATCAGTTAAACATTTCTGACACCATATCCTTTGCTGGGTATTGTGACAGGAATGGATATGAAGAAGCCATCACGCATGCCAAGTTCAGCCCTTCCCCAAGTGTTCTCAGGAGATTTTATCTTACTTATTTTCATAGCTACGGTTCGTAACATATACAGGACAATTAATAAGTATTTAATGAATAAATAAATGAGCCAATGAACAAGTAAATTTATAAATTAAGATATAATTTCTGTACTGAAAGAAGCATGCAGTTCAGGGCACAGAAATACATATACTGAAATAAGGGTAGGGGGAGAAACAGGGAAGGGTGTTGCTCAGTACCCCATCTCCAGGATTCCAATCAAAATGTTTTAAAAGCCTAATCCAGTGGAGACATGATGCTTTTGAATCCTTCAAATATCTGTGTCTAGAAGAGATCTAAAAGAAAGGGCTTGCTAAAACACCAAATCTGCAAACCCTCGTTGATGCTTATTACATTCTAAGCCCAGGGCTGTGCAAAAGAAACACAGACATGAATGATGCTTAATTGGAGCTCTTGAGGAACACACAGTTTACTAGAGCTGATTTCAGCTAAAGTGTATATATTGTTGCATTGGGTCAGAGCACAACCTTTACTATATAGAGATTTTACTTTGTATTTGACTAAGTGTAAATGAGATTACCTCATATGCCCAAATATAATATGCTTAATGAGTGTGGCCAATAAAAACTAATTTTAGGAATGAACTATATCAGGACATTACTCAGAAAAATGCTTGCTGATAGATTTATGTTTAAATATACTGAAATTACATCTTTTTACGTTTTTAATCATGGTGATCTCTATATGTTCAAGGGCAAATAAAAACAGAAATACTTATCTTTTTTCCCCTAAGAATTCTTTTCTTGTCTTAATTACTGGTTACTGTTACAAACGATTCACCATGGTTCAAAATTCATCCATCTGATATCTTCCTTTCAGTTATGTCACTGGGCTCCAGCACCTTCAGGACAAGTTTATAGTAAAGAGGAGCAGAAGGGAAACTCAAATCAGAAATCATTTATATCTATTAACCTTTTACTCCAAAGGCTATATACTAGGCAGGAAAGTGAAGTTGTTCACTAATTTGATTGTATTTTGAACAGTCAGAATTTGATCTTCCTCAGCAACTTGGGAATCTACCTATTCCTATTATAGACCACATGATGCAACACTCACCTCCAATTGTGACCATAAACCTAAACCTAGTGCATCATATCCTCCCCGAACTCAGTTATTATTTCCGAAATTGATACGTGACCTGATTCAAGCCAATAAAATGCAATGAAATTTTGCTAGATTTTCCGGAAAAGATAGCTTAGATTTTCTTTACAATTGTGGATCCAAGCGAATAAAACAAGACTCCATGGCTGCCATTTTGCAGTTTAGCTAAGACTACAGTAATGTAGCTGAAGGCAGAGCTGAGGTTTCTGTGGCATCATTACAGCCTTGAATATAGGCATATTGGAACCATCCTCTAATCCTAAAATTGCAGTAATTTAAGCTCATAATATTTTATTTCTGCATAAGTTGTTTTAGCTGGGGTTTTGTGTCACTTTCAACCAAGAGTTCCCACACATTCTGATTTCCCATGACAGTGCCAATATTAGGTAACTGTCTTCATTTAAATTAAGACAATTATATAATTGTTAGTTACCTATAAAACTCAGTGTGAACCTGGGCAACACAGTGAGAACTTATGTTGGGCAAGGGTCTACAAAAATGAAAAAATGAAAAATTAGCTGGGTGTGATGGCACACGCCTGCAGTCCTGGTGGCCTGGGAGGCTAAGGTGGGAGGATCACCTGAGCCCAGCAGTTTGAAGCTGCCGTAGCTATGGTCATACTACTGCACTCAGCCTGGGTGACAGAGCACAGTCCTGTTTCTAAAAAGAGAAAAATAAAAACAAAACACAAAAACTTAGTGTGCCTTAATTTTTATACTACTTAAGAATTTTTATATAAATGAATTTCAAATAAAAGTTTCCCCCTTTTTGCGTTATTTTTTTCTCTCTTTGTTACAGAAAATACTGTTTCTTTATCTGTGAATATCAAATATTATTCTTACATTCTTATTTTCCATAAATGTGACTTAGCAAAGAAGTAAGAGCATCAAGAAGGATAAAAGCACTAGAGAAGAACTCTCTGAATTTCTCCCTACAAAACAACCAGTCTAATCACGTTGGTATGCATCTCCTGTTTTTTCTGTTAAGAACAGGCATTATTCCTCCTATGAAAGACCAATCCCTTTGCCATTGCTTTTATTTTCATCCTTTCCTTCTTTTTGCAAAAAGTTACAGAATCAACTTTCTCTTTTCCTCAGCCTCTTGCTCACAGGTTTGCCTAGTATTCTTCCCTCAAAGAAATAAAAAAAGAAAAAAAAAAAAAAGAAAGAGAAAGATAGGTAAAAATAACAAAATAAAAAACAACATTATAAAACACCTCTAATCATCAATCAGTTAATCAAAACCCTCCCTAGCTCCACTTACCCTGACATCTTTCTCTTCTTATTTATTTATTTTGGGGGTGTATATAGTAGGTGCATATATTTATGGGGTACATGAAATGTTTTGATACTGGCATGCAATGTGTAATAATCTAATCGTGGAAAATAAGGCACCCATGCCCTCAAGCATTTGTCCTTTGTGTTACAATTCAATTATACTTGTTTAGTTATTTTTAAATGTACAGCTAAATTATTATTGATTATTGTCACTGTCACCCTGTTGTGCTACATCTGCCTCTTCTTCATAGTCAAACTTCACAAAAAAATTTTTATTACACTTACCATCTCCATTTCTTAATTTTGTTACTCACTCCTTTACCCACGCCAAGCTGACTTCTTATCCCTTTCTTCCACCAAATTCCTCTTGCTAAGGTCATTAATGACTTCAGTATCAAGAAATCCTGTGGTCATTTTTTTTTTCTTTTTTAAGATGGAGTTTTGCTCCTGTTGCCCAGGATGGAGTGCAATGGTGCGATCTCGGCTCACTGTAACCTCCACCTCCCTGGTTCAAGCAATTCTTCTGCCTCAGCCTCCCGAGTAGCTGGGATTACAGGCATGTGCCACCATGCCCATCTAATTTTTGTATTCTTAGTAGAGATGAGGTTTTACCATGTTGGTCAGGCTGATCTCAAACTCCTGACCTCAGATGATCGGCCCATCTCGGCCTTCCAAAGTGCTAGGATTAAAGGTGTGAGCCACTGCGCCAGCCCTGTGGTCATTTTTCAGTTCTAGTGTTACTCGTCTTTTCAGCAGCCTTCCTTCCTTCCTTCCTTCCTTCCTTCCTTCCTTCCTTCCTTCCTTCCTTCCTTCCTTCCTTCCTTCCTTCCTTCCTTCCTTCCTTCCTTCCTTCCTTCCTTCCTTCCTTCCTTCCTTTCTTTCTTTCTTTCTTTCTTTCTTTCTTTCTTTCTTTCTTTCTTTTTCTTTCTTTCTTTCTTTCTTTCTTTCTTTCTTCTTTTCTTGAGACAGACTCTGGTTCTGTCGCCTAGGCTGGAGTGCAGTGGTGTGACCTCGGCTCACTGCAACCTCCACCTCCTGGGTTCAAGCAATTCTTGTGCCTCAGTGTCCTGAGTAGCTGGGATTACAGGCACATACCACCATGCCTGGCTAATTTTTGTATTTTTTAGTAGAGACAGGGTTTTGCCATGTTTGCCAGGCTGGTCTCAAAGTCCTGACCTCAGGTGATCCGACAGCCTCTGCCTCCCAAAGTGCTGCGATTACGGTCGTAAGCCACTGCACCTGGCCCAGCAGCATGCTTTTGAGGACTCATCTAAAAAAACAAATGCTCTATGCCCTTAATTTTCTTTTTTTCTTTTCTTTCTTTCTTTCTTTCTTTTTTTTTTTTTTTTTTTACTTTAATTTCTGGGATACATGTGCAGAACATGCAGGTTTGTTACATAGGTATGCATGTGCCATGGTGGTTTGCTGCACCCATCAACCCGTCATGTAGGTTTTAAGCCCCGTATGCATTAGGTATTTGTCCTAATGTTTTCTATCCCCTTGCCTCCGACCCCCGATAGGCCCCAGTGTTTCCCTTGCTGTGTCCATGTGTTCTCATTGTTAAACTCCCACTTATGAGTGAGAACATGCAGTGTTTGGTTTTCTGATCCTGTGTTAGTTTGCTGAGAATGATGGCTTCCAGCTTCATCCATGTCCCTACAAAAGACATGAACTCATTCTTTTTTATGGTTGCATAATATTCCATGGTGTATATGTGCCACATTTTCTTTATCAAATCTATCATTGATGAGCATTTGTGTTGGTTCCAAGTCTTTGCAATTGTAAACAGTGCTGCAATAAACATATGTGTACATACCCAGTAATGGGATTGCTGGGTCAAATGGTATTTCTGGTTCTAGATCCTTGAGGAATCACCACATTGTCTTCCACAATGGTTGATCTAAGTTATATTCCCACCAATAGTGTAAAAGTGTTCCTATTTCTCCATAGCTTTGCCAGCATCTGTTGTTTCCTGATGTTTTAGTAATCGCCATTCTAACGGGCATGAGATGCTATCTCATTGTGGTTTTGATTTGCATTCACTTATGAATGGTGATGATGAGCTTTCTTTCATGTGTTTGTTGGCTGCATACATGTTTTCTTTTGAAAAGTGTCTGTTCATATCCTTTACCCACTTTTTGATGGGGTTGTTTTTTTCTTGTAAATTTGTTTAAGTTCCTTATAGATTCTGGATATTAGACCGTCTGACAGACAGGTAGATTGCAAAAATTTTCTCCCATTCTGTAGGTTGCCTGTTCACTCTGATGATAGTTTTTGTTGTTGTTGTTTGTTTTTGTTTTTGCTGTGCATAAGCTCTTTAGTTTGATTAGATTTCATTTGTCAATTTTGGCTTTTGTTGCGATTGCTTTTGATGTTTTAGTTATGAAGTCTTTGCCCATGCCAATCTCCTGAATGGTATTGTCTGGGTTTTCTTCTAGGATTTTTATGGTTTTGGGTTTTATATTTAAGTCTTTAATCCATCTTGAGTTAATTTTTGTATAAGGTGAAAGGAAGGGGTCCATTTTCTCTTTTCCACATGTGGCTAGCCAGTTTTCCCAGCACCATTTATTAAATAGGGAATCCTTTCTCCATTGCTTGTTTTTGTCAGGTTTGTCAAAGATCAGATGGTTGTAGAAGTGTGGTGTTATTTCTGAGGTCTCTGTTTTCTTCCATTGGTCTATATGTCTGTTTTGGTACCAGTACCTTGCTGTCTTGGTTACTGTAGCCTTGTAGTATAGTTTGAAGTCAGGTAGCATGATCCCTCCAGCTTTGTTCTTTTTGCATACAATTGTCTTGGCAAAACGGGCTCTTTTTTGATTCCATGTGAAATTCAAAGTAAGTTTTTCTAATTCTGTGAAGAAAGTCAATGGTAGCTTGAGAGGAATAGCACTGATATGCCCTTAATTTTCCAAACATACACATACTTGTGTTTACTCTAAGATATTTGACCACTTCTTTGTTTTCCTTTGCAGGCTAACCTGTTTCTACACAGACATGAAATGTTATTGACAAACTCAGCTGAGCTTGTTGCTTTGATTACCACATATATGTAGGTGACTTCAAATGTCTATTTCTAGCCTTCTCACCGTCTGAGATATCCAGCTGTACCTTGATAGTTCTTGTATATCTCAATGTGCCCAAAACCCAGCTCACCCTCTTTCCCCCTCTTCTACAAATACCTGCTCCTCCTCAATGTTTCCTATCTCTGTGATCCTCTTAATCATCATTTTTGTTAAATTTTATCTACCATAAACCCCTTATCTAACTGTCTAATCATCCTATTAGTTACTGAGAGAAGTGTATTGAAGTTTCCAACTATAATTATGGATTTTTCTATTTGGTTCTATTTGTTTTTCAGTTCTATTAGTTTTTGTTTCACATATTTTGTTTCACATATTTTGCAGCTCTGTTATTTGGTGCATTATCTACAATCAGTTCTATATATTTTAAGATTGTTGTATCTTCTGGGTGGATTGACACTTATTGTTATGTAATGTCCCAGATAATTTTCTTTGCTCTGAATTCTACATCACTAATATATCACTCCTGTTTTGTTTTTTACTACTATCTTCGTGGTATTTTTTCCATCTTTTCAACCTTTCTATATTGAAATGAGTTTCTTGTAGGCAGCTTACAGTATTTCCTTAAAAGAAAAGAAAAGAAAAGAAAAGAAAAGAAAAAAACTAGATCTGCCAATCTCTGTCTTTTACTTGGAGTATTTATCCAATTTGTATTTAATGTAATTATTTATTGGTTAAGGATTATGCCTGCCATGTTTTTTGTTTTGTTTTGTTGTTGTCATTGCTTTTGTTCGCTCTTTGTTTTCTCTGTTCTTTGTTCTCTGCTTTTTTCCTCCTGTCTTCATGCAGGTTATTTGAATATATTTTACAATTTTGTTTTGGTTTATCTTGAGTGCTTTTGAGTGTATCTGTTTGTATAAATTCTTTTAGTGGTTGCTTTAGGTATTTCATGTTACACAATTTATCACAATCTACTAGTGTCAATATTTTACCAGTTTGGATGAAATACAGAGCTCTTACCTCCTTTTAAGTACCTTTATATTTTCCCATTTACGGTGTCAATCAATTTTGGTCATCAAAGTTCAGAGATAGGGTCACATTGTGTGAAATAACTATAAATTAGATGAGCAAACTGTGAGGCATCCTGTCATTCTTGCCTCTTTCCAGTACGCAGAAAGTGGAAAACAGAGGCAGTGGCAGCCAGGAAAACCTGACATCATGGGATCTTAAGTATTTTAATGGAGGTGATCTCATTTTTCTATGTAAAGGAGACACTATTCTTGCCCAAGGTCATTACATAAATTTGCTTTTCCATTTTGGTAATAGGAATAATTTGTTATATCAGGGAGTAATATGAGAGCTCATGAAAACAAATAGTAATATTTGGGGTTCTTTAGATGAATTTGTTTTCTGGAGAGCTTGAAGTACTTTCAGATATTTCTGTCTTTTATTACTTACCTAGAAAAACAAAAAGCTGATAGGGCTTGTTTAGGATCAAGGAATACACTATTAAGAAAGAAAAAGAAATAGGAGAGGAAAGGAAGAGAGGAGAGAAGTGGGGAGGGGAAAGCATGGAAGTAGGAGTCGGGAAAAATAAGGTTTTCTGATGAATCTTCAAAGCTCTAAAACATTTCCCTGGGTCATGCAAAACTAATCCAAATGAAGGGATTTTTCCTTGCTCTCATTTGCTTGACTACCTAGTGGGCCTGCTGAGGTTTTAAGAATAATCATATTCCCAAAGGCTTCTGACAAGGAAGATTCTGGGAAATGTGTAAATCAAGCCCCTGCAACAATCTAGACAGTCTCTCTTCAGTGTCTCTCATTAATGCCATTTCCACAGGTCAATGCAGAAAACCTCAATGTCTGAATGAGATGGAAAAGAAATGGTCTCAATCCTTTAATCTATTCCTAGTAGATCACTATCATTATCTACAATCAGTTCTATATATAATTAGAGGGTTTATTTTTTGCATTACAAAAACTATCCATAATTATGTGTTATTTGCAAATTGTGGCAGATCTACATTCATCTCTGTGATGAAATAAGGGTCTTGCTCCTCACTGTATTAATATCATTTCTACATTCTTACTCTCCCACCCCAAATCTCCTGATTTAGTGGCAGGTTATATTCAAAACGTTTTTTAAAAGCATTTACCTGTCTTTCTAGCATCCACATAGCATGTCCTGTGTCAAACCACCCATTCATCACTAGCTTATCCTCTGGCAAAAGCAGGAGGTAAATCATGATGGGGAGAAAGCAAAGGCTGGAGCAGAATTTTATACAAATACAGTATTCTCTACCTTGGGGTTCAGATAGTTGCTTACCAATTTTTGTGACTAGTTATAATGAGCAATATCTTTTCAGATGGAACTCCCTCAAGAGAAAAAAGAGATTCTTTTATACTACACAAATAGATCAAGGTCATCTTGTGACTGAGTAGAGAGAGGATAATGAAAAAGAAGTTGATTCTTTCTTTAAACTTTTAGTGCACCCAGGGATTCATGAACCCACGAAGTGAAAGAAAATGTATTTCAGAAAACCAAGGAATGTGCAATCAGAGCAAATGGTTCCATAGTCTTCAAAATTTGTTTCAATGATTGACTAAATTATTGCCAGAAAATTGTTTTATTGGTTATATGTCCCTTATTTTTGTATCTCCTAGTGTGAATTAACATTCTTGCCAGTACTAGCAGACTATGTTTGCTGACAAATAAAGGAAAATTCAAGAGATTAAAGTGTGTTCCTGTGATTATATAAAGATCGTGCACACCAAAAATTAATAAGTCCTAAGTATTTGCAAATATCAAGAAAACAAATTGCATTTTCAAGTATATCCAGTTGAGATATTGAGTATGAGTTGTACAAAAAAGACTAGAATTTAAAGTCTCCATTCCGAATGCTGATTATTGTTGGAGATAGATAACTCAACAGCAATAAAAGCAGTTTTCTTCATTTGGTTTCCATTATTTAATATCTACCTGTAAAACATATTCATTTTGTTCCTTAAAAATACCTTAACATAGATTACATTGTATCCAGGTTACGTCCTCCATTTTCAGCAATTAAAAAAATCCAGTGTAGTTGAAAATATGAAGAAACATCACAGCATGCCATTAGATGATACCTTAGTGAAGGATTCCTTTAGGGTCCCTAAGAATACTTATGTTTTCATCATCAATGTTATTATGAAAAAAGATTTATTAAAAGCTTCTCTACAGTTTTACTCTCTGTGTTAAGAAGCCTGGCACTCTTTAAAGAATCCAGTATGGGTTCAGAGACTTTTCTTTAGTCTCTTCTAATCCTCTATTTTCATCTGCCACTCATATTTGATGTTCTCCAGGATTCAGTATTTGACCCACATGCATGACATCGCCCTGGGCAATCTCATCCCCTTTGCGACTATTAATTACTCTCTACAAGTAATACAGCACATCAAGGGCTAGAATAGAATAATGGTTAAGAACACAGGCTTTGACCTTGAACTTAGGCTGCCTAAGTTCAAATCTTGGATCTGCCACTCGCCACTCACAAACCTCTCTATGGTTCAGTTTTCTGATCTGTAAAATGCAGGGAGTAATAGTACCTACCTGAGAGAGGCATGAGGTCTGTTTGTCAATACAGTAAAATGCATAGAACAGTTTGCCACACGGTGGTTAGTCAGTATTGATTTTTGTTATCTTTAAGTCATGATTCCCAAATCTATATTTCCAACCCCTCACCAAAGCTCTAGATTTAAACAAATTAATCAAAATATGGTGTCTTCAGCCTTCCCCAGTATCACCTGGGATGCACACTCCACATGCAGAGTCCCAGGCTTCATCCCATCTTTCGTGAATTGAAAGATCTGGGAATAAGAATTGGGAATCTGCATTTTACAAATGGTCTAGGTATTCTGATACAAACTAAAAATTATACCCACTTTTCTAAGGTTATATTTTGTTGCCTTAGAGTCATCTCAACTTGTTTCATCATATCCCCTTCAGAAGACATCCCTGTTTAGTTACTGACACCATCATCTGCCTGACGTTCAAAAAGACGTCCTGGAGTTATTCCTGACTTCAGACCTTGTCGATCCCACATTTTATTTTCATAATCTTCATATTTCCAAAACATATCCTTTCTCTCTCCAATCCTATTGCCATTGACTTCATTCAAAAATTATTTACTGAGCACCTACTGTGTGGCAAGCAAGGGATACAGCCATCTCCTTATTGAGATTTCAACTTAATGTAGCTCAGGCTCTTATTATCATTCACCTGGATTATAATAACTGCCTACTAACCGGTTCTTTGCGTCTTCCGTCTTCAATGCTTTTGAAATATTCCTCCATATTGCTTACTGAAATCAAGTCTAATCCTGTCAGTTTTGTGCTTAAAACCCTGTCACATCTCAAATAAGGCTAAACCTTCAAGTGTAAGAGATGACTTTTGCTGAGATGTGCCAACATCTCTACCCACTTCTTATATTCTCTCCACCTAGGACTTTCGTTTGAAGAACACTAAGCTATGCATTGGTTCCTTTCCTACACCCTGATGGTGTCAGTTAAACACATGTGTATTTGGCTCTACTTGTTTCCAGATGCATGTGCAGGAATTTATTCTGTTTTTTTAATTAATTTATTTATTTTTGAGACAGTCTTGCTCTGTCGCCCAGGCTGGAGTGCAGTGGCACGATCTCGGCTCACTGAAAGCTCCACCTCCCGGGTTCATGCCATTCTCCTGCCTCAGCCTCCCGAGTAGCTGGGACTACAGGCACCCGCCAACATGCCCTGCTAATTTTTTCTATTTTTAGTAGAGACAGGGTTTCACTGTGTTAGCCAGGATGGTCTCGATCTCCTGACCTTGTGATCCACCCGCCTCAGCCTCCCAAAGTGCTGGCATTACAGGCGTGAGCCACCGCGCCTGGCCTTTATTTTATTTTATTTGCAAGAAATGAGAGCATGGTTGGAGGGCCTTGAGCCCAGTATTGCAGAGTCGGAAAGCTTCCTGCTCCATGTGTCAGGGCTTCTCCAAGCCAGTACTCTGTCCACCCTGCCCTCCCACTGTCCGTCCTCCGCCCCAACCCCGACCTCAATTTCCTCTTTCCTAGTTTACCTTTTTCATCCTTTCATCCTCTTTCCTAGTTTACAAGATTCATCCTTGGCCAGGCACCTTGGCTCATGCCTATAATTCCAACACTTTGGGAGGTCAAGGTGCGAGATCACTTGAGGCCAGGAGTTTGAGACCAGCCTAGGCAACACAGGTAGATCCTGTCTCTGGGGAAAAAAAAAAAAAAAAAAAAATTGAAAATTAGTGAAGCATAGTGGTGTGCACCTGTATCAGCTTCTTGGGAGGCTGAGTCAAGAGGATTATTTGAGCCTAGAGTTTGAGGCTGCAGTGAGTCATGATTACATCATTGAACTCTGAGTGACAGAGTGAGACGCTGTCTCTAAAAAATGAAATATGCATTCCTTGCAGTCAGTCCCTAGGTCTGCATGTCAGACTGGCCTAAGTAACCCTACTCTGCTGTAGTGATGTGATCTATTTATTTTTCTACCTTTCTGGCCAGTCTGAAAACTCCTTGAGAGCAAATGTTTTAAAAAAAGATAGCAGGCTTACATTAGCCTTTAAATTTTTTAAAAACAATTTTAAATTAATCTTTGTCATTCTTGGATTCCTGGCAGCCCTTGGGCTGAGCAGCTGTAGAAATGGAGGCACCCTTCCAGTCTAACCCTCTCCCCTTCCCTTCCTACTCCCTGGTTTCCTCATTCTCTACGAGAACAAACCCAAAACCCACAGTCTGTCCAAAATTTATCTCCCTTCCCCGTCCCCTACAAGCAGTCACCTCTTGGCCATCCCTTGGGCCTAGGAGTGTGCACTTCACAGATGTTATCCACCCCCTGGAAGATGGGCCTGGGAGATGCTGCATCAATCCATGAGAAGGCTTGGGTCACTTAGGCAGGGAATTCCACGTCCCAAGCAATCCAAGCATGGTCTGGGGGCAGAGGTGGGAACTGAGCTGCCATGTTCCCTTTACCTGGTGTAGGATGGGTAGAGAAGGGGATCCTTCTGGATCAAAAGGCAGGACTGACTCTGAACTAAATGCAACAATGCCTAATATACAACAAGTGCTCGATACATGTAATGAAAATGCAACTGTGAATAATTGACTGGCTCATCGTTTCCCAACCTGCCATCCCCAATGTCTTAACAAACTCCTGTGTTGCCATCATTGTGAGATGGGAGGCAGGACAATTTGAGAATAAAACACAAATTTAAAGTTGTCACTCCAATGGTGTCACTCTGACTTGCAATCTGAGGTGTTTTGTGATTGGAGAGAAAGCGGTAGTGTCAGGGTCAAGAGCTGCTGGGGACATAACAGGGCATAAATAGCCAAATCATAATTACGCAGGAGTGGATTTTTACTGTTAATAGTGGTAAAAATTATAAAACTGTACTCTTACTTTCCACAATTTGGGGGCAGGTGGTACTTAGCCAAAAGTTTGCTTTTCACATGAATTATACTCCCTAAAAGCATTGAAAAATGCTGGTTGTTCAAAGTTTTAAACATTTTAAAGAAAAATGAATTGTTCTTAGTTGGATAAATACGTAGTGAAGTTTCAGATGTAGATTTCAACTCCAACTCTACTACTTATAAGTTGTGTTTCTTTTTTTATTATATTTTTCCTTAAGTTATTGGGGTAGAGGAGGTATTTTGTTACATGAGTAAGTTCTTTAGCAGTGATTTGTGAGATTTTGGTGCATCTATCACCCGAGCAATGTACACTGTGTCAAATTTGTAGTCTTCTATTTCTTGCCCCACTCCCACTCTTACCCCCAAGTCCCTAAAGTCCATTGCATCATTCTTATGCCTTTGTGCCCTCATAGCTTAGCTCCCACATATCAGTGAGAATATAAGATGTTTGGTTTTCCATTCCTGAGTTACTTTACTTAGAATAATAGTCTCCATTCTCATCCAGGTCACTGCAAAAGCTATTAATTCATTCCTTTTTATATCTGTGTAGTATTTCATTATATATATACTGCAGTTTCTTTATCCACTTGTTGATCAATGGGCATTTGGGTTGGTTCCACGATTTTGCAATTGTGAATTGTGCTGTTATAAACATTCGTGTGCAAGTATCTTTTTCGAATAATGACTTCTTTTCCTCTGGGTACATACCCAGTAATGGGATTGCTGGATCAAATGGCAGTTCTACTTTTAGTTCTTTAAGGAATTTCCACACTGTTTTCCATAGTGGCTGTACTAGTTTACATTTCCACCAGCAGTGCAGAAGTGTTCCCTGTTTACCGCATTGATGCCAACATCTACAGTTTTTTTTATTTTTTGATTATGGCCATTCTTGCAGGAGTGAGGTACTATTGCATTGTGGTTTTGATTTGCCTTTCCCTGATCATTAGTGATGTTAAGCATTTTTTCATATGTTTGTTGGTCATTTGTATATATTCTTTTGAGAATTGTCTATTGATGTCCTTAGTCCACTTTTTGATGGGATTGTTTGTTTTTTTCTTACTGATTTGTTTGAGTTCATTGTAGATTCTGGATATTAGTCCTTTGTCAGATGTATAGATTGTGAAGATTTTCTCCCACTCTGTGGCTTGTCTGTTTACTCTGCTGACTGTTCCTTTTGCTATGCAAAAGCGCTTTAGTTTAATTAGGTCCCAGCTATTTATCTTTGTTTTTATTGCATTTGCTTTTGAGTTCTTGGTCATGAAATCCTTGCGTATGCCAGTGTCTAGAAGGGTTTTTCCAATGTTGTCTTCTAGAATTTTTATAGTTTAAAGTCTTAGGTTTAAGTCCTTAATCCATCTTGAGTTGATTTTTGTATGAGGTGAGAGATGAGGATCCAATTTCATTCTCCTACATGTGAGTAGCCAATTATCTCAGCACCATTTGTTGAAAAGGATGTCCTTTCCCTACTTTATGTTTTGTTTGCTTTATCGAAGATCTGTTGACTGTAAGTATTCTGTTTGCTCCATTGGTCTATGTGCCTATTTTTGTACCAGTACCATGTTGTTTTGGTGACTATGGCCTTACAGTATAGTTCAAAATCAAGTAGTGTGATGCCTCCATATTTTCTCTTTTTGTTTAGTCTTGCTTTGGCTATGTGGACTCTTTTTTGTTCCTTATGAATTTTAGAATTGTTTTTTCTAATTCTGTGAAGAATGACAGTGGTATTTTGATGGGGATTGCATTGAATTTGTAGATTGCTTTTGGCAGTATGGTCATTTTCACAATATTGATACTATCCATCTATGAGCATGGGATGTGTTTCCATTTGTTCGTGTCATCTATGATTTGTTTCAGCAGTGTTTTGTAGTTTTCCTTGTAGAGGTCTTTCGATTCCTTGGTTAGGTATATTCCTAAGTTTTTTTTTTTGTTTTTTGTTTTTTTTTTGCAGTTATTCTAAATGGGGTTGAGTTCTTGATTTGATTCTCTGCTTGGTCGCTGTTGTGGTGTAGAAGAGCTACTGATTTGTATACATTAATCTTTTATCTGGAAACTGCTAAATTATTTTATCAGTTCTAGGAGCTTTCTGGAAGAGTCGTTAGTGTTTTCAAGGTAAACGATTATATTGTCAGCAAACAGTGACAATTTGAATTCCCCTTTACCGATTTGGGTGCCGTTTATTTCTTTCTTTTGTCTGATTGCCCTGGCTAGGACTTCTAGGACTATGTTGAAGAGGGGTGGTGAGAGTGGGTATCCTTGTCTTGTTCCATATCTCAGAGGGAATGCTTTCAACTTTTCTCCATTCAGTATTATGTTGGCTGTGGGTTTGTCACAGATGGCTTTTATTACATTAAGGTATGTCCCTTTTATGCTGATTTGGTGAGAGTTTTAATCATAAAGTGATGCTGGATTTTGTCAAACGCTTTTTCTGCATCTATTGAAATGATCATGTGATTTTGTTTTTAATTCTATTTATGTGGTGTATGACATTTATTGACTTGCATATGTTAAACCATCTCTGCATCCCTGGTATGAAATCCACTTGATCATGGTGGATTATCTTTTTGATATGTTGTTGGATTTAGTTAGCTAGTATTTTGTTAAGGATTTTGGAATCTATGTCCATTAGGGATATTGGTCTGTAGTTTTCTTTTCTTGTTATGTTCTTTCCTGGTTTTGGTATTAGGGTGATGCTGGCTTCATAGAATGAATTAGGGAGGGTTTCTTCTTTCTCTGTCTTGTAGAATAGTGTCAAAAGGATTGGTGATTGGTACCAATTCTTCTTTGAATGTCTGGTAGAATTCTGCTGTGAATCTTCCTGGTCCTGGACTTTATTTTGTTGATAATTTTTTAATTACCATTTCAATCTCACTGCTTGTTATTGGTCTGTTCAGGGTATCTAATTCTTCCTGATTTAAGCTAGGAGGATTGTATTTTTTTCCAGGAATTTATCCATCTCTTCTAGGTTTTCTAGTTTATGTGCATAAAGGTGTTCATAGTAACCTTGACTGATCTTTTGTATTTCAGTGGCGTCAGTTTCATTTCCTGTTTCATTTCTTAGCGAGGTTCTTTGGATTTTCTCTCTTCTTTTCTTGGTTAATCTTACCAACAGTCTATCTGTTTTATTTATCTTTTCAAAGAACCAGCTTTTTGTTTCATTTGTCTTTTGTATTTTTTGTTTGTTTGTTTCAATTTCATTTAGTTCTGCTCTGATCTTTGTTATTTCTTTCTTCTGCTGGGTTTGGGTTTGGTTTGTTCTTGTTTCTCTAGTTCCTTGAGGTGTGACCTTAGGTTGTCTGTTTGTGCTCTTTCAGTCTTTTTGATGTAGGCATTTAGTGCTGTGAACTTTCCTTTTAGCACCACTTTTGCTGTATGCCAGAGGTTTTGATAGGTTGTGTCACTATTGTCATTCAGTTTGAAGAATTTTTTAATTTCCATTTTGATTTCATTTTTGACCCAATGCTCATTCAGAAGCAGGGCATTTAATTTCCATGCATTTGCATGGTTTTGAAGGTTCCTTTTGGAGTCGATTTCCAGTTTTATTCCACTGTGGTCTGAGAGAGTGCTTGATATAATTTCAATTTTCTTAAATTTATTGGGGCTCATTTTATGGCCTATTATATGGTCTATCTTGGAGAAAGTTCCATGCATTGTTGAATAGAATGTGTATTCTGCGGTTGTTGGAGGAAATGTTCTGTATATATCTGTTAAGTCTATTTGTTACAAGGTATAGTTTAAATCCATTGTTTCTTTGTTGACTTTCTGTCTTGATGGCCTGTCTAGTGCTGTCAGTGGAGTACTGAAGTCCTCACTATTATTGTGTTGCTGTCTATCTCATTTCTTGCATTTATTAGTAATTGTTTTATAAATTTGGGTATATATATGTTTAGGATTGTGATATTTTCCTGTTGGACGAAGCCTTTTACAATTATATAATGTCTCTCTTTGTCTCGTTAACTGCTGTTGCTTTGAAGTTTGTTTTGTCTAATATAAGAATAGCTACCCCTGCTCACTTTTGCTGTCCATTGCATAAAATGCCTTTTGCCATCCTTTACTTTATGTGAGTCCTTGTGTGCTAGGTCAGTCTCCTGAAGGCAGCAGATAGTCAGCTAATGAATTCTTATCCATTCTGTGGTTCTGTATCTTTTAAGTGGAACATTTAGGCCATTTACATTCAATGTGAGTATTGAAATGTGAGGTACCAGTGCACTCATCATGCTCTTTGTTGCCTGTGTACTTTGGTTATTTTTTGTTTTTGCTTTTTAACTTGTAGTTTTGTTTTATAGGTCCCCTGTGATTTATGCTTTAAAGAGATTCTGTTTTAATGTGCTTCCAGGATTTGTTTCAAGATTTAGAGCTCCTTTTAGCAGTTCTTGTAGTAGTGTTTTGGTAATGGCAAATTCTCTCAGCATTTGTTTATCTGAAAAAGATTCTGTCTTCCCTTAATATATGATGCTTAGTTTTGCTGGATACAAAGTTCTTGGCTGATAATTGTTTTGTTTGAGGAGGCTGAAGATAAGGCCCCAATCCCTTCTAGATGTCGGGTTTCTGCTGAGAAATCTGTTGTTAATCTGACAGGTTTTCCTTCATAATAAGGTTATGTGGTACTTCCGTCTCACAGCTCTTAAGATTCTTTCCTTCATTTAACTTTGGATAACCTGATGGCACACTGTCAAAGATACAAAGATCTTTTTTGATATGAATTTCCCAAGTCTTCTTTATGCTTCTTGTATTGGATGTCTAGGTCTCCAGCAAGGCTGGAGAAGTTTTCCTTGATTATTCTCCCAAATACGTTTTCCAAGCTCTTAGAATTCTCTTCTTCCTCAGAAACACTGATTATTCTTAGGTTTGGCTAATGACACCAACCTACCAGGTTTGTAATGAAGTGGGAATGAACCAATATGTGTGAATTCCTAGACTATGTCTGACATAAGCCCTGATTGGTGTGTAAAGGGTGACATATGATAGGCTTTTATTTTCATCTGGCATTTATGTAATAGGACATGAGATGGAAGAAGCAATAAAAGCAGGCCACAGACAGAACTAGGGTAGAAAATAGAAAGATGACCTGCAGCAGAACTAAAACTGGGTTAGAGATATTCTTGCAACCATTCCTGATAGATAAAACAAAACAAAAAACCAACATCAGCAACAATAGCAAAAACAACAACTGAACGTCTTCAATCTTCCTTGTTCAGAATTCTTTAGTGAATCAAAGGTTAGGCAGAGAGAGAGACAGAGAGAGAGCGAGAGCACCATTACCCACACCTAGGTGAAGGAGACAGCCAGGTAGGGAAGGAGCAGCTCTCAGGGGTACAAGCAGCACAGGCATATCCAGGCCAGACATTCTTGGATGAGGTAAGCTGGTGCTGGATGGTTGAATACAGCATAGTGATAAGATCTCTGGAAGTCCAATCACAGAGGCAATTTAAGAGCAGGGCAGGGTCTCCAGGAGGGGAGAGCTTGACTGGAATTTGAGAGAATAATTAAGAATGGACCCAGCTCATGGAAAGGTGACTGTAGGGTAGAAGATCTGCAAAGGAGTTCAGAGGGCAGTAGTGTCCTAGGCCAAGGTCAACCCAGCAGAAAGAGGAACCAAGGCTGCAAATAAGAGCTGAAATTCACCTCCCAGGTCCAATGGAACCATTTGATGCTAAGCCTATGAGTAAAAGTTGAGTTGAAGGGTCTCCTGGGAAAAGCGGGGGGCAAAGAAGCAAAGGAGTCAGGCCTGAGGGGGCAGCTGGTAGCCGATGTGCAAATATACTGATGTGTGTCAGCTGAACGGTCTGTTCTTAACTTGGCTATTGCTAAACTCAGACTCCCCCATCTTATGTGAAGCTAGATACACTCACTTTTTTGCTGTTCTTCTGGAATCTTTTAGACATTGGTAAGTAAACATATGGGTTATCATTGCAGACACATTCCTTCCATCCTTACTAAAGCAGGTTAATATACTCTTTATAAAATAGTGTCCAAACAGAAATCATTTTGAATCTGGCAGAGACATCCTAGGCTGGAAGAGCAATTAAAAGATCACCTTATCCACTGCTTTGGAAACTTCTTTAGCCATGGGTAAACACAGTTTAAATAGAGGTACAATATATAAAACAGACTCATAGGGACGGGCTTTGGATGAAGAGAGAGGGCATTTTTTGGGCATGGAACAGGGAACTTGGAGCTTCACTGGATGGCTTCTTACCAATACCCATTCCTTGCTCAGAGAACAGACTCTGAAAAATGCCAGGCCAGCTGCCACCTTTTTATTTGCTTTTTTAGTCTCTATGTCACATAGCTGCCCACCTGCAGGGAATAAACCTCACTCTCCAAAGCAGAGATTTCTTTCTTTGGCCAGTTCTTTTTTTCTGTAACACCAAGCTTTGTCTTTCTGCAATGTCTATCCATCAGTAGTCTTTGATGCCACATTAAGAAATTTTATCCTGGGATCCGGTTATTTAAATCAAAGGATTTTACAAAATTCATAACCTGTATCATTGGAATATATCCATGCCTTATTCCATATTACATACATTATAATACTGAAAACAAAAGAATTTTTTTTTTTTCTGAGAAAGGGAGAATCTGCTGGGAAGCAGTCTCAACAGGATTTAGGAAATAAATAACATATAAATTATCACATGATACGTAAACAAAAAGCATGGTTCCTAAAATGAAATTGGTAGTCAATGTTGGAATGTCAAATAAAAACAACTGACTGTACCATTGCCTTAGTAATAAAAATTTTCTTGATTAAAGCCAATTTAGGTTATAAAAAAGCATATTGAAGAAACATTTATATAGAAGAAGTAATGCACAGTTGACTTATAAAGAAATAGTATACACAGTAGGCATCAAATTTAACTCATCATTCTTAAGTGATATACATTATTTAACCCCAAAAATGTAATTAATTAAAAGTACATAGTAGAATTGTCCTTTGAATGTCAGGACTTATCTGTAGCACAAGTTCTGTATTCAGAGTCTGTGCATGTATAATTTATGATCATAAACAATGATCTTAGGTTGGCATCAGGCTAAAGTAAGTTTGATTGTCATAAGCAAAGATGGACTTTTCGATTGTTGCTAATAAGTTCATGAAGCACAACAATGTGAATGTAGCTGCCAAACAGGTTAATGTGATTTTAAACCATAGAAAAATATAGCTCTGGGTAGTAAAATCTAGGTTTGGGATTTAAGTGAAAGGATTAGAATCCAATCTGCTGTGCATACTTGGGATATCTTAAAATGGTGTGTATTCTAAGATTAGTGGACAGAATGGAAACCAGATTATATTGAAAAACAAAGGAAATGGGAATATCCAATTTGGAGAAGAGATGACTCATGAGAGATTTGATAGTCATTCCCAGGTCCTGGAAGGCTGTCATAGGAATAACAGAAATATAGATCTTGTCTCTACATGTAGACATGTCCAAAAACAAAATGGACAGTTACAGAAGAATTCGGATTCTTGTAGTGAGAGTGTTCAAAGGCCAGGGGTCCACTTGGGGATATTTCAGTGAAGAGTTTTTCAAACTGTGTTTCAAGATCTATTGGAGAATCATAAAATGAATGAATTAGAATCCTCTAATGACTTAGAGGATCATTGTATTTCCTTTAAAGAAAACAAAATAGGAAATAGCATTTTGAGCCTGCAGGAAAAGTACGTATTATTTTGTTACTATTTTGTAAAACTTGTGTTACACACACACCCACACACTCACAGACACACACACACAGAGTATGGTAGGTCTCAGTAAAAAAAAAAAAAAAAAAAAAGAATTTCTTCTTGTAAATTGCAGTAAAAAAAAATGTGAGAGTCAAGGTTTGAGTCATCATCTTCATCGTTGCCAGATGAGGACCATCAGCCAGACACACCTGAGCTGGCATTTCAGTCACAAAACTTTTAGTTATTTAACCTTTCTGTGGTTAAGTTTCCCCATTTGAAAAATGGAGAAAATAATCACAGTTGCCTCTGAAATGTATTTATACATATTACGTTTTAAAAACCTAAATACTTAATATGTTTTAATGATTATGTACATCATCACTTCTGCCTTTTAGTTTCTCAAAATTAAAAAAAAAAAAAAAACAGAGTTTTCTCTTTAGCCTCATTTTTTTTCCTTCTCTTTCCTTGGACACTGATGTGTACAGATAAATCAGTAGGACCACATCCTTGGGAACAGGTTGTGGGGGCAGGGAAGGGTAACAGAGTATGCGCTCAGTTCCTTAATACAATAACACGATTCATTCCCAGACTCCCAGATGTAGCTCCATTGCATTCTGCCATGGCTTTGGAGGCAAAGGAAGCCTTCCCATTTTTACTCAATGGCTCTTTTGCAACTGTTCACTTTGGCTGTTGGTGTCTCCCCAGCTGGAACTGGACATTCATGTTATCAGAGAACTGAACGTCTCAGCCTCTCGTGTGTACGCTCCATTGTCTAACATGGGCTGCTGTGTAGGGTGCTGTACCAATGGCCTTTATTGCTGTTTGGGTAACAGGAAGAAACCTGGTACTTTTGTACTGTTCAAACACTCATCCTATTCATGGCCACTGTTTATACCAGAGGAAAATGTTCTCACAGAGAGACCAATAATTTAGAAAATATTTGAACGGGAGGTTGAATAGCTTCTATTGGTGTCTTTATCAGTGATCTCTATTTCTGAATACAATGCAACACTGTTATAAAGTGTTCCTCTCCACTGCAGATTTGGTTTATTGCAAGCCAAATCTTGCTCCCCGTGTACAGAATAAAATCTCTATCACCACAAAACAAAAAGGCTACACTATGTGTAACTATGTGTAATTCTTTTTTTTTTTTTTTTGAGAAGGAGTTTTGTTCTTGCTGCCCAGGCTGGAGTACAATGGTGCTATCTTGGCTCACTGTAACCTCCGCCTCCCGGGTTCAAGTGATTCTCCTGCCTCAGCCTCCCGAGTAGGTGGGATTACAGGCGTATGCCACCATGCCCAGCTAATTTTGTATTTTCAGTAGAGGCAGAGTTTCTCCATGTTGGTCAGGCTGGTCTTGAACTCCTGACCTCAGGTTATCCACCCACCTCGGCCTCCCAAAGTGCTGGGATTACAGGCGTAAGCCACTGAGCCCATCCTACTGTGTGTAATTCTTATTCCTGACTTCTGGGATAATAGAATAAGCTGTAGTAGTAGTAGTAATAGTAATAATTTTATATATATGTGTGTGTATATATATAATTTTAGAAGATGAACGAATTGAAGCATGAGCTACCATTGTAGATATTTCAGAAAGTGCTAAAGTTTATTATGATTAAACATATAAAAGTTTTCCAAATTAGAATACTGAATTGGGTAGATGCAAGAGAGATTTAGACTCAGAGGAATATCTGTATGTCTGGAAGTTTTGTGAGCTGCCAAGGTCTTTCTCCACTTTTGATTAGAGTAAACCAGTATCACTGAGAAAGACACAATTATTCAAAATGATATTTATGGCATATATTGGATTAAAGTCCTCAAAGTCAGGTATGCAGAAATAACAACTTTATTTATCTATAAACTAGGTCAATGTCTATTTCCAACCTCCTTGCCCTTAGATGTGTATGGCTTTTCCCTGGCCAAGGCTTCAAGAGCATAGTGGCATCTGGTGCTCAGGTCATCTTCTCCCCTAGGCACTGTCTGAAACGACCTTGGTCTTGCTGGTCTCTCATCATTGTTCCTACAGATTGGTGCTGGGTTGTCTCATGTCCCCAGATGTGATGCCACATTGCTTTCAGCTGTCTCTTAGATATTAGCATGACCCTCTAGGGGGCACAGAGGTCATTCGGCTGCTCCTTAGCCCTGCTAGACCATCAGAAACTCCCTGGGCTCAATGCCATTCCCACTTGAGCAGGAGACCTTCACAATCCAGAGTTACTTTGAGACATGAAAAGACTGAGCCTCCCCAAGGATGGAACACTTCATGCTCTCTGATTCTGCTTCTTCATCCAAACTGAACCCAAGGTACCTGAAGGCCTAAGGCTTTCTCTTCCTGTACACACTGTGCAGCTATCTCTCTTCTGGCCTTGCTCCTTTTCTTGGTTTACACCAAGGGAAAAAGCATTGGTCTCTGTCTTCTCAGATACCACAAACCTATCTGGGGTTTTGCTGTCATTCCTCCGCAGGAATGGCCCCTGGGAGGGGATAGGGCATAGGAATTATCTTACTCAGGGATGCACAATGTCTCTATTTCTTCCCTCCCTCCACTAAGGACCTTCACTGGAATCCTGAGGATTCAGAAAGCTTTGTTCTTGATGCAATTGACTCTCTTTGGGGTTGCCAGGGAAAAGCAACCCATTCACCCATGTTTTAAATGGGGAGTCTCTTTCAACACAGAGAAAATAAAATGGTGGCTGTGGTTGATGACATATGTCACAGGTGCAGAGCACTATCCTCGATTGCAGAGGGCAGGAGGGTAGTTTGGAAGATTTCCACGAGAACCTGGTCTTTAGCTAATCTGACTCATGGGAGTTCCACCAGTTCACTCATTCACTTGTACATCCATTAAGCATTTACTGAACACTTACAATTGTACTGAGCATTGAGGAACACATCTGAATAAGATATGGTCCTTGCTTTCATAGTCCAGCTGGAGATGAAGAGAACAAAAACGTAAACAGATAATTACAATATAAAAATGTAAATTTCATAGCAGAGGGTTGTCTAAAGAACTAAGAAAGCACAGCAGAGGGAACTACAAATTCTGCCTAGGGCAGCTGGGGAAGTTTTCACAAACAATTATTGCAGTTCTTTTGACCAAAGGAATATTGAAAAAATGGTGTGTATGTGTGTGTGTGTGTGTGTGCGTTTGTGTGTGTGTGTGTAGGGGGAGGAGTATTTCAATGTATCCTAATTTGCTTAAAACAATAGACGATATATGGTCCTATTTCTAAAAAAATGGAGTGAGCTCCTTTGATGTCCTAAATGCTTTATACCTTCCCTTTTTTAGAAGATGTATTCATCTTTTTAATAGGTAGTATGCTTTCAGAAGGGCTTCATCAATGTGATCAATGGACAGGCTACGTGGTATATTAAGAGATATAATATGTCAGTAACTACAATTCTATTTTTGACATAAATTAGCTATTTTCTTCTTAAGTTTCTCTCTGGCACAGTTTAGTTCCCTCTACTAAATCTAGTAAGTTTTTATAGCAGTGATTATCTGAGACCGGAATAGATGGTCTCGGAAGTAATTTAACTCTTCAAAGTGGTTTAAAGGAACTAAAAAAGTTGGAAAAGCAATGCTCTCATGTAAAAGAGGTGAAGAGAGAGACAAAATGAGATGAGGTGAAAGCCTAGGCTTTACCTTGCAGGAATGAATAATTAGTTACTCTAAGATGAAAGACTAATGGCTTTGGGACTGGTACTTAAATGTGTTTCACTTTCTAATGTTCTCTGAAATGAAACCTAATGAAGCAGATTTCACAACAGTTTCCAAAACCTATACAAAAGAAAGATCCTAAGAAGTGTAGCAGAAATCAAATAAAAACATCAAAATTTATAAATATATTTTGAGAACATTTATTTAACATTTATCCCTTTAAATTTAAATTTCTTGAGTATCCATGGAGTACTATTCAGCCATAAAAAGGAATGAAATAATGGTCTTTGCAGCAACTTGGATGGAGCTGGAGGCCATTATTCCAAGTGAAGTAACTCAGGAATGGAAAACCAAATATCTTACGTTCTCACTTATAAGTGGGAGCTAAGCTATGAGAACGTGAAAACGTAAGAATGATATAATGGACTTTGGGGGGGGGGTGGGTAGGAATGGAGTGAGAGATAAAAGACTACATATTGGGTATAGTTTACATTGCTCAGGTGTCAGGTGCACCAAAATCTCAGAAATCACCGCTAAAGAACTTATGCATGTAACAAAAAACCACCTATACTCCCAAAACTATTGAAATAAAAATAAATCAATAAATGAAAATAAATTTCATGAGGATGTAGTAAGCTGAGAATTGCATACCGAATGCCACAAGCAAGTCTATTTTTTAAGAGTACAAAAAAAAGGCAGGCATATACACATATTCAGAAACAGATGAACAAAAAGGACGCTAGTGACTCAACATTTTTGACACTTAACAGTGGGTTGACTTGATTTTAGTTCCAGGAACGGGCAAAGGTTCAAGTTGGATCTCAGTTTATTCAAACTGGTTTTCCCACCATCTTTAGTTACATCGTGACAGTACTCCCACTGCTATGCCTCAAATACCAAACACTATGCCAATACTTTTATTGGATTAAAGAAAAGAAACCTCAAGTAAACATGTCTGATACCCCCAAAGATTACATATCTCTTTTTTTCACCAGTTATTTTTGTTCCCTATTTTCTTGTAGGTGCTTTTGCTGATATGGGGTTGAATGTAGACAAGACCACAGCACTCTGTGGCTGGCTATTTTTGTAGAGGAGAAATCTGTAAAGGGCAAGTAGGCTCAGTTCATTGCCCAGACGATTTCCAACTAGGTCCAAACCTGTTTAGCTGCAAATACAATATCAGTTCTTTCATGCATTATTTAGTACAAAACATTTAGCTGCTGTTATTTAAAGTGGACTATAATTTCCAAAACTTTCACAATCCAAGAAATGCCTCAGTTTGCCTGTCATATAAATAAATTAATGTCACTTCATCCTGTCTGAGAGCATTAAGGTATTCTACAGACTATAAGACCTCTGGATCCACCAGGCAAAAAAGACTCATAGAGTTAAAAGCCATCAACTGCTCTTCTCTCCATAGTAGCAGGTTTGTCACTATAACAAGAACAAAGTTTGGCAAACCTCATAAAGCAAATGGGTTTGTTCCCATAATCCCAGGCCTCTGGGCTTGGTTTCTGATTAGCAATAGTATGCTGGCGCACTTCTTACACAGGAAAAGACAAGACATGGCTGTTACTAAAATACTAGGGAGAGTATTAATTTTTGTCCTCAATAATATCATATAAGGTACCTTAGATATTTCTGCTAGTTTATCACTGTGTACTGCACTGAATAATATGAATCCAGCCACAACAACTACAACAAAAAACATGAGACACAGGATTTAATCAATGGCAGTTCCAAATATTTTCTGTGTGGGGTCAAAGAACAGGATTCTACCAGTAGCTTTCCATTTCCTGCAGTTATGCCAAAAGGCCAAATAGGTTTATGTGTAGGTAGATGAGTAAAAGAGTTTAGTCTAACAATGAGATTTAGCTTAAGAATTGGGACCAATTACATGAAATTCTTCTCTTCTCAATAAGCATTCTAGAACTGCCATTTGATCCAGCAATCCCACTCCTGGGTATCTACCCATAGGAAGAGAAGTCATTATACAAAAAAAGATACTAGCACACACATGTTTATAGCAGCACAATTTACAACTGCGAAAATGTGGAACCAGCCCAAATGCCCATCAATAAACAAGTGGATAAAGAAACTGTGAGAAATATATATATATGTATATGTATGTATGTATGTATGTATGTGTGTGTGTGTGTGTATATATATATGTATGTATATGATGAAATACTACTCAGCCATAAAAGGAAATAAATTAATGACATTTGCAGCAACTTGGATGGGATTGGAGACCATTATTGTAAGTGAAGTAACTCAGAAATGGAAAACCAAACATCATATGTTCTCACTCATAAGTGGGAGCTAAGCTATGAGGATGAAAAGGCATAAGAATGATACAATGGACTTTGGGGATTCGGGGGAAAGGGTGGAAAGTGGGTGAGGGATAAAAGACTACAAATTGGGCTCACTGTATACTTCTCAGGTGATGGGTGCACCCAAATCTCGCAAATCACCACTAAAGAACTTACTCATGTAACCAAATGCCACCTGTTTCCCCAAAAAACTACAGAAATAAAAAAATTAATAAAAGTATTCTAGAGATTATTACATTACTTAAAAGCGAGGCACCATAGCATGAAATGAGTCCTGCCAAGCTCTGGAGAGACTGTGCAAGTGATGCTTCCCACTGGGCTGTTAATGATCCACAGCTGGCCAGCTACGTACCTTGCTTATCTGTATCATGGCCACAAGGATACGTAGACCCTGGTTATCTCTCTGTTCAAGATATAGGGATGACTGTTTGTTACAGACTGGAAATGATAGGGTGGAAAGGTTCTAGTTATCAATGGTGGGAGACAGGGGCACTGAAGAGGAAATATTCCTCAGTAAAATCAATTTACACTTTAAACACACAAGAAAATCATCTAAGAAATATTCTGATTGTTGCTTTAATTAGTTCTTGTTTCAAGACAATCTATTTCTTATGGACCACCTACATGGTAATCAGAAGGACAAACACATCATTATCTCTACCAATCACATTACCTTCAAATATGACCTTCGCTGATCAGGTTGTTAAAAATTCTAAGTGCAGTAATTCTGGAATAGTTCCTATCTCACAAGAGGAGAAAAAACCAAAATGCTGTAAATGCCAATGAATCCCCAAGGAAATATTGGAGCTTCTTCTACGTATATTTGCATAAAGGAAACAAAGACGACGACTTGTGTATTAGTCGGGTCTCATGCTGCTAATAAAGACATACCCAAGACTGGGTAATTTCTAAAGGAAACAGATTTAATTGACTCACAGTTCAGCATGGCTGGGGAGGCTTCAGGAAACTCACAATCATGGCAGGAGGAAAAGCAAACATGTCCTTTTTCACATGGCGGCAGTAAGGAGAAGTGCCGAGCAAAAGATGAAAAGCCCCTTATAAAATCATCAGATCTCGTGAGAACTCACTATCACGAGAACAGTATCAGGATAGCCGCTCCTATGATTAAATTACCTTCCACTGTGTCCCTCCTATGACATGCGGGGATTATGGGAACTACAATTCAAGATGAGATTTGGGTGGGGACACAGCCAAATCATATCAACTTGTTATAGTTGAATAGTCCTAAGATGGGAGATATTCTAATAAGAAATGCCATTGAAAATATTGCAAAGAAAATGCAATAATATATTACCTAAATTGGCTATAAAGTGTATGTTCTAACCACTTCCTCCCCAACTCTCTTTGATTTTTTTTGTATAGGAGCGTAATAAACAATAAAACAGTATAGTTATGTAATGAAGTACATGCATAAAATAACATAGAAAACAATTGCCAAGAAATATTTAGTAAAGGAAAATCTATTGAATGATATCAAAATTGTTTTTATTAAAGCATGTAGAAATGTTGGAAAGGGGAGATAATAACAATAATCAGTAACAATAAATGGAAAGGTTGAGATAGGCACAGTGCATTTTCTTTCCCAGTATGAAATAATCAAAGTAAATGAAATAACTTACCAACCCTATAAGGCTTTGAAATTCAAGTTGCTATCAAACCCAGAGAGATTCTTTTTGTATTATCTGGATGAAAGGTTGAAAATTGAGTTGTTTGTTTGAAGTGATTTAGCTACTTGACACCAAATACCCAGAGCCAGATGCATAGATAGAAACTAAAATTCTGCAAGTGTGCTCACAGAAAGGTGATTCAGAGGACCCTGCACCTGCTAAAGTACATAACCAGGTTTTCTTATTTTGGAATGACTAAATACAAAGAGGATTCTACCTCCTATTTTTCAGTTAAAAGACATAAGGAACATAGGAATAGGGACAAACCATTAGCTTTATTCTTGCTAGCTAGCGATTTTCTTTTTCACTCAGCCTACTAGATTTTCAAATCAGGTGAAAATTATTCCACTAATGTGATCTGAAATAAGAATACACCCACACAAATGGCTAAAAGCTGAAGGCACAGGTGAAAGATATATTTGTAAAAAGAGTACTCCAATAAAACCAAGGGCAAGGGTTGGGCTGACTAAAAGTCAAATTAACCTTTCCAGAAATATGTAGGTTACTTAATTGACTTGGAGAACTATCATTTTATTTACTTGTCTTTTGTTGGAACCATTCCTAAATCATTCCAGAGGGATAAATTGTAACACTGTCCAAAAACAAACATCTCAAAATCTCCCCAAGAGACCTGCTCATAAATGACACTCCATTCCATGAAGTGGCTTATTAGTGATGACCTTTCAGGCCTTCTTCATGCCTAGAACCATAGGGACGTTATTGAGTCTAAGGTATTGATTGTGACCTTAGAACTGTAAGAAAAATATGTGAAGCCCTTCACCTACAGCCAAGTGAGAGAGAATATACTTCTCAGCCTGTTTTCTAGATTCAAGATTCTAGCTACGGTATAAACAGTGGAACAGTAGAAAATTGCAAAATCTCTCTAAAGGGAATATTTCATACTACATTTGGGACCATAAAGTCAGGAAGTTAAAAGTCAGATATTTTTCTGTTTCTTCATGTACATGGAAATTAATATAGCTGTGCTAGATAAACTTTCTGACATTTTTACTGCATGTGAAACAGGATCCAAGAAAAGGAATTGGAATGTTTTTCTTTAGCTCTCTACCCGTGTTGTCCAATATGGTAGCCACTAGCTACAGGTAACTATTTAAATTTAAATTAGTTAGAATTTATGACATTAAAAACTTAGTTCTTCAGTTTTACTAGCCAAATTTCAAATGCTCAGTGAACACATGTGGTTAGTGGCCACCATATTGAATAGCATAAAGTATTGATTATTTCCGTCATTGAAGGAAGTTCTATTGGACAGTGCTGCTCCATAGCATAACTTACTATTTCTAATACCTTATATTTGCATAAAGCAATTTCAACAGTTGCTTAATATTACTATTTATATTTTATAGGCAACAAAATTGCAATTGAAAGAGGTTAAATGACTTTCAAGCCAAAATAGTGAGCAGGGTCTTGCAAAAACTGACTTTCATGGAATTTTAAGTGAGGTCATCTGAATTCTATCAAGTATACTTTCACAGAAACTCTGCAGTGATAAGAACTTAAAACAGATCACAGATAAGTTTATTGCTCACCTTAGTCACCTAAATAATCTAAATTCTCCATCTAGGATTTTGTAAATGAGACTGTCAGAGGTAAAGGGAGTCTATCATGTGGTTATAAGAATCCATCAAAATCTCCTCTCTGTTTTTAAATTACTTTGAATTGCACCCTCTTTCTTATTTCATCCTTGGATCCTTCTGACTTATATCACACTTGACATCTCTACCAATCTTTAATTTTTCCCTTTAATTTCTTTTTATCAATATTTTACCCAGATGTTCTAGGCCCTTTTCTGGGTCTAACACACATTGACTAACTGCTCTACAGAGCTTGAAGATTTCTCTCAGTCCCAGACTCTAATGGGAGTAGATGACCATGGCGAGGGAAACAGCAGTATTCAGGATCACTTGGCTCAGACGGGAATCTTGCAAGTACATAGGCAATGGGACAGCCATTAATTTATAAATATAGCCCATGAGACTGGTGTTGAAATCTCCAGCTACATTGTAGATTTGTCTGTTTTTCTTTGCAATTTTATAGGTTTTGCCTCATGCATTTTGAAGCTTTGTTATTAGGTGCATAAATATTTACAATATGTGTGTCCCCTTGATTAGTAGTTGACATTATCGTAACAAAATAACCTTCATTATCCCTACAGTATTCCTTGTGCTGAAATGTATTTTTCTGTTATTAAGATAGCCATTCTAGCTTTCTTTGGACTAATTTTAGGATGGTATCTTTTTCCAGTCTTTTACTTTTAACCTATTGACTTCTCATTTAAAGTAGAATTTTTGTGGGAAGCATATAGCTGAGTCTTGCTTTTTGTCCAATCTGACACTCGCTAGCTTTTAATTGGTGTGCCTAGACTATTTATATTTAATGTTATTGTTGATATAGTTGAATTTAAATGTACCATCTGCTATTGGTTTTGTTTGTTATCTAAGCTTTTTATTACTTTTATGTGTATTTTTCACATATACTTTTTACATCCAAAGTAACTGCTATTAAACTTCCTTGGGAGCTTTGCCTATTTTTCTGAATATTCCAGAATATAAATGTATTCCTTTAAAGATTTTTTGGCATAAACTTCCAGCTAAGCATGGTAGCGCAAACACACCCACTTGCTCTCTATTCTCTACTGAAACCCTTCAAAAATGACAAAGGGATTTAAGAAAAAATTTTTGAAAACCAATTATAGATTTGCATGCATTTTTAGGACATAATACAGAAAGATCTTGTATATCCTTCACCCCGTTTCCCTCAATAATAATAATGTCCTGCATGACTGAAATTGACATTAATATAATCCACAGATCTTTTTCAGATTCACCAATTTTATGTGCACTGATTAGTTTGTGTATTTAGTTCTCCACAACGTTATCATAGGTAAAGATTTGTGTGAGCACCACCACAGGAAGATACGGAGGACTTCCATCACGTGTCTGCTTTGTGCTAACCTTCTATAGCCACAGTCACTTCCCTCCCTGCCAATCTCTGACAATCATTAATTTGTTTTCCATCTCTATAATCTTGTCATTTCAAGAAGATTATACAAATGCAATAATGTGGTATATAACTTTTTGAGATTGGCTTTTTCACTCAGCAAGTCAAGAGATCCATCCAAGTTTTAACATGTATCAACAATTCATTCCTTTTTAATGCTGAATAGTATTCCAAGGCATATATGTGGTGTAGATGTTTAACTTTTCGCCCATTGAAGAAATATTTGGGTTGTTTTCAGGAAAGAATTTTTTGTTTTGTTTTGATTTTTTGCTAAAGACTCTGCAAAGATAATGAAAAGATAAGCCACAGTCTCAGAGAAAATGTTTTCCAACCACATGTCCAACAAAGAACTCATATCTAAAGTATACAAATAAATCAACAGTAAAAAATGAGTGAAACAGTTAGAAAATGGGTGGAAGATATGAACAAACACTTTACCGGGAAGATACATAGTTGACAAATGAATATATAAAAAGATATTCAACATAATTCTTTATTAGAAAATACAAAATAAAGCCACAGTCAGATATCACTATATGCTTATCAGAATGACTAAGATAAAAAATGTTGACCATGACAAATGCCGGTGAGGATGTGGAGAAACTGGATCACCATTCATCATGCATGGGAATGCAAAATGGCACAGCTTCTCTGAAAAAGATTATGACAGTTCCTTAAAAAACTAAACATGTGCTTTCCATATGACCCAGCAATTACACTTCTGGGCACAGAAATGAAAGCTTAAGTTCACATAAAACCCTGTACATTAATTTTTATAGCAACCTTATTCATAATAGCCAAAAAATAAATGAAATTTTAAAGGGCATAAACCCAAAGGACAGAGAACACAAGTGGATTTACTACGAAGTTAATGAAGCTGAAGCTTTAGGGCCCCTCACTGTTCACGTGGGTGCCTTCCAAAGGCTCAGGAAGGGACCCTAGAAATGTATTCACACTGTTGTATATTTTTATAAGATTTGCAAAGGTAAGACTTTTTAACCCTAATTAATACTGTTGTGTATTTCCACTCTGACATCTCCTTTATCACATTTCACCTTGCATTTGATGGGGACTGTGATCACTTTCGAGCTCCGGGTAAGGAAAGTTTATTTGGGTATACATTGAGCTTTGGTTTAGAAGGATATATTTATAAGTGCAATCACTCTGTATATAAGTACGTCGCGAACCATCCTAATAGAGGTCATGGCTTCCATGAATATTTCTGCCACCCATTTTACCAACACACTGAGTATCACAATGCAAATACACACTCAGGCTCAGAGATGGTTTTGTGATATGATAGTTCCATAAGGTATCAGCCTTCAGTATATGCAAGCAGTACATGAGAAATAAGAGTCATTTCTTCACTTGTAAAATTAAACTTCTTTTCTATCCCTTTTCCATCCTTTTAACATTTTTCTGCAGGATAAGTCTTCTGGCAACAAATTCCTTAAGTTATTGTTTATTAGAGAAAGTTTTTATTTCTCCCTCACTTTTGAAAGATAATTTCATTGGGTATGAAATTCAAGGTTGGTTTTTTACTGTTGTCATTGTTCAACACCTTGAATATTTCAGGCCAGGTACAGTGGCTCACACCTGTAATTCCAGCACTTTGGGAGGCCAAGGTGGCAGATCACATGAGCCCCTGAGTTTGAGATCAGCCTAACCCACATGGGGAAACCCCTTCTCTACTAAAAATACAATTAGCCAGGCGTGGTGGCACACACTTGTAATCCCAGCTTCTCAGAAGGTTGAGGCATGCGAATTGCTTGAACCTGGGAGGCAGAGGTTGCAATGAGCCCAAACTGTGCCATTACACTCCAACCTGAGTGACAGAGTGAGACTGCATCTCAATAAAAACAAAACAATAATAACAACAACAACAAAACCAAGCAACCAAACAAACAAAAAGAATATTTCAATCTATTCTCTTCTAGCTTATACTGGTTTTGAGGGGAAGTCCTATAAGTTTTATTCCTGTTACTCTGTAGATGAGGTGACTTTTATCCTTCTGGCATATTTTTGCTTGTCTTGTTTTGTTTTGTTTTTGGAGACAGAGTCTTACTCTGTCACCCAGGCTGGAGTGCAGTGGTACAAACGTGGCTCACTGCAGCCTTGAGCTTTTTGGCTCAGGTGATCCTACTGCCTCAGGCTCCCAAGTAGCTGGGATTACAGGTGCATGCCACCATGCCTGGATAATTTTTTAATTTTTTGTAGAGGCAATGTCTCGCTATGTTGCCCAGGCTGGTCTCAAACTCCCAGGTTCACGTGATCCACCTGCCTTCACCTCCCAAAGTGCTGGGATTACAGATGTGAGCCACGGCGCCCAGTGTCCTCTGTCTTCTCTCAAGCATTTCTCCTTGTCTTCGGTTTTCTGCATTTTGAATAATGTGCCTAGGTGTAGATTTTTTGGTAGTTATCCTGCTACATGTTCTCTAAGTTCTCTGGATCTGTAGGTGTTGGTCATTAATTTTGGAAAATTCTTGGCCATTATTACTTCAAATATTTATTTTCTTTTTTTTTTTTTTGATGGGCAAAATTTTATTTTATTTTATTTTTTATACTTTAAGTTCTAGGGTACATGTGCACAACGTGAAGGTTTGTTACATATGTATACATGTGCTATGTTGGTGTGCTGCACCTGTTAACTTGTCATTTACATTAAGTATATCTCCTAATGCTATCCCTCCCCCCTGCTCCCACCCCACCATAGGCCTTGGTGTGTGATATTCCCCACCCTGTGTCCAAGTGTTCTCACTGTTCGGTTCCCACCTATGAGTGAGAATATGCGGTGTTTTGTTTTCTGTCCTTGCGATAGTTTGCTTAGAATGATGCTTTCCAACTTCATCCATGTCCCTACAAACAACACGAACTCATCCTTTTTTATGGCTGCATAGTATTCCATGGTGTATATGTGCCACATTTTCTTAATCCAGTCTATCATTGATGGACATTTGGGTTGGTTCCAAGGCTTTGCTATTGTGAATAGTGCCACAATAAACATATGTGTGCATGTGTCTTTATAGCAGTATGATTTATAATCCTTTGGGTATATGCCCAGTAATGGGATGGCTGGATCAAATGGTATTTCTAGTTCTAGATCCTTGAGGAATTGGCACACTGTCTTCCACAATGGTTGAACTAGTTTACAGTCCCACCAACAGTGTAAAAGCATTCCTATTTCTCCACATCCTCTCCAGTACCTGTTGTTTCCTGACTTTTTAATGATCACCATTCTGACTGGTGTGAGATTGTATCTCATTGTGGTTTTGATTTGCATTTCTCTGATGGCCAGTGATGTGAGCATTTTTTATGTGTCTGTTGGCTCCATAAATGTCTTCTTTTCAGAAGTGTCTATTCATATCCTTTGCCCACTTTTTGATGGGGTTATTTGATTTTTTCTTGTAAATTTCCTTAAGTTCTTTGTAGATTCTGGATATTAGCCCTTTGTCAGATGGGTAGATTGTAAAAATGTTCTCCCATTCTGTAGGTTGCCTGTTCACTCTGATGGTAGTTTCTTTTGCTGTGCAGAAGCTCTTTAGTTTAATGAGATACATTTGTCAATTTTGGCTTTCATTGCCATTGCTTTTGGTGTTTTAGTCATGAAGTCCTTGTCCATACCTATGTCCTGAATGGTATTGCCTAGGTTTTCTTCTAGGGTTTTTATGGTTTTAGGTCTAACATTTAAGTCTTTAATCCATCCTGATTTGATTTTCGTATAAGGAGTAAGGAAAGGATACAGTTTCAGCTTTCTACATATGGCTAGCCAGTTTTCCCAGCACCATTTATTAAATAGGAAATCCTTTCCCCATTTCTTGTTTTTGTCAGGTTTGTCAAAGATCAGATGGTTGTAGATGTGTGGTATTATTTCTGAGGGCTCTGTTCTGTTCCATTGGTCTATATCTCTGTTTTGGTACCAGTACCATGCTGTTTTAGTTACTGTAGCCTTATAGCATAGTTTGAAGTCAGGTAGCATGATGCCTCCAGCTTTGTTCTTTTGGCTTAGGATTGACTTGGCAATGTGGGCTCTCTTTTGGCTCCACATGAGCTTTAAAGTAGTTTTTTTCCAATTCTGTGAAGAAACTCATTGGTAGCTTGATAGGGATGGCATTGAATCTATAAATTACCTTGGGCAATATGGCCATTTTCACAATATTGATTCTTCCTATCCATGAGCGTGGAATGTTCTTCCATTTGTTTGTGTCCTCTTTTATTTCTCTGAAAAGTGGTTCTCCTTGAAGAGGTCCTTTACATCCTTTGTAAGTTGGATTACTAGGTATTCTCTTTGAAGCAATTGTGAACGGGAGTTCACTCATGATTTGGCTCTCTGTTTGTCTGTTATTGGTGTATAGGAATGCTTGTAATTTTTGCACATTGATTTTGTATCCTGAGACTTTGCTAAATTTGCTTATCAGCTTAAGGAGATTTTGGGCTGAGATGATGGGGTTTTCTAAATATACAATCATGTCATCTGCAAACAGAGACAATTTGACTTCCGCTTTTCCTAACTGAATATGCTTTATTTCTTTCTCCTGCCTGATGGCCCTGGCCAAAACTTCCAACACTATGTTGAATAGGAGTGGTGAGAGAGGGCATCCCTGTCTTGTGCCAGTTTTCAAAGGGAATGCTTCCAGTTTTTGCCCATTCAGTATGATATTGGCTGTGGGTTTGTCAAAAATAGCTCTTATTATTTTGAGATATGTCCCATCAATACCTAGTTTATTGAGAGTTTTTAGCATGAAGGACTGTTGAATTTTGTCAAAGGCCTTTTCTGCAACTATTGAGATAATCACGTGGTTTTTGTCTTTGGTTCTGTTTATATGCTGGATTATGTTTATTGATTTGCGTATGTTGAACCAGCCTTGCATCCCGGGGATGAAGCCAACTTGATCATGGTGGATAAGCTTTTTGATGTGCTGCTGGATTCCATTTGCCAGTATTTTATTGAGGATTTTTGCATCGATGTTCATCAGGGATATTGGTCTAAAATTCTCTTTTTTTTGTTGTGTCTCTGCCAGGCTTTGGTATCAGGATGATGTTGGCCTCATAAAATGAATTAGGGAGGATTCCCTCTTTTTCTATTGATTGGAATAGTTTCAGAAGGAATGGTACGAGCTCCTCTTTGTACCTCTGGTAGAATTCAGCTGTGAATTGTCTAGTCCTGGACTTTTTTGGGTTAGTAGGCTATTAATTATTGCCTCAATTTCAGAACCTGTTATTGGTCTATTCAGGGATTCAATTTCTTCCTGGTTTAGTCTTGGGAGGGTGTATGTGTCCGGGAATTTATCCATTTCTTCTAGATTTTCTAGTTTATTTGTGTAGAGGTGTTTATAGTATTCTCTGATGGTAGTTTGTATTTCTGTGGGATCAGTAGTGATATCCCCTTTATCATTTTTTATTGCGTCTATTTGATTCTTCTCTCTTTTCTTCTTTATTAGTCTTGCTAGTGGTCTACCAATTTTTTTGATCTTTTTGAAAAACCAGCTCCTGGATTCATCAATTTTTTGAAGGGTTTTTTGTGTCTCTATCTCCTTCAGTTCTGCTCTGATCTTAATTATTTCTTGCCTTCTGCTAGCTTTTGAATGTGTTTGCTCTTGCTTCTCTAGTTCTTTTAATTGTGATGTTAGAGTGTCAATTTTAGATCTTTCCTACTCTCTCTTGTGGGTATTTAGTGCTATAAATTTCCCTCTACACACTGCTTTAAATGTGTCCCAGAGATTCTGGTATGTTGTGTCATTGTTCTCATTGATTTCAAAGAACATCTTTATTTCTGCCTTCCTTTCATTATGTACCCACTAGTCAATCAGGAGCAGGTTGTTCAGTTTCCATATAGTTGAGTAGTTTTGAGTGAGTTTCTTAATCCTGAGTTCTAGTTTGATTGCACTGTGGTCTGACAGACAGTTTGTTATAATTTCTGCTCTTTTACATTTGCTGAGGAGTGCTTTACTTGTGGTCAATTTTGGAATAAGCATGATGTGGTGCTGAGGAGAATGTATATTCTGTTGATTTGGGGTGGAGAGTTCTGTAGATGTCTATTAGGTCCACTTGGTGCAGAGTTGAGCTCAATTCCTAGATATCCTTGTTAACTTTCTGTCTCGTGGATCTGTCTAATGTTGACAGTAGGGTGTTGAAGTCTCCCATTATTATTGTGTGGGAGTCTAAGTCTCTTTGTAAGTCTCTAAGGACTTGCTTTATGAATCTAGGTGCTCCTGTATTGGGTGCATATATATTTAGGATAGTTAGCTCTTCTTGTTGAATTGATCCCTTTTTACCATTATGCAATGGCCTTCTTTGTCTCTTTTGATCTTTGATGGTTTAGTCTATTTTATCAGAGACTAGGATTGCAACCTCTGCTTTTTTTTTGTTTTCCATTTGCTTGGTAGATCTTCCTGCATCCCTTTATTTTGAGCCTATGTATGTCTCTGCACGTGAGATGGGTCTCCTGAATACAGCACACTGACGGATCTTGAGTCTTTATCCAATTTGCCAGTCCGTGTCTTTTAATTGGAGCATTTAGCCCATTTACATTTAAGGTTAATATTGTTATGTGTGAATTTGATCCCGTTATTATGATGTTAGCTGGTTATTTTGCTTGTTAGTTGATGCAGTTGCCTCCTAGAATCGATGGTCTTTACAATTTGGCATGTTTTTGCAGTGGCTGGTACCAGTTGTTCCTTTCCATGTTTAGTGCTTCCTTCAGGAGCTCTTGTAAGGCAGGTGTGGTGGTGACAAAATCTCTCAGCATTTGTTTGTCTGTAAAGGATTTTGTTTCTCCTTCACTTATGAAGCTTAGTTTGGCTGGATATGAAATTCTGGGTTGAAAATTCTTTTCTTTAAGAATGTTGAATATTGGCCCCCACTCTCCTCTGGCTTGCAGAGTTTCTGTCAAGAGATCTGCTGTTAGTCTGATGGGCTTCCCTTTGTGGGTAACCCGACCTTTCTCTCTGGCTGCCCTTAACATTTTTTCCTTCATTTGAACTTTGGTGAATCTGACAATTATATGTCTTAGAGTTGCTCTTCTCGAGGTGGATCTTTGTGGCGTTCTCTGTATTTCCTGAATTTGAATGTTGGCCTGCCTCACTAGGTTGGGGAAGTTCTCCTGGGTAATATCCTGAGGAGTGTTTTCTACCTTGATTCTATTCTCCCCGTCACTTTCAGGCACACCAATCAGATGTAGATTTTGTCTTTTCACATAGTCCCATATTTCTTGGAGGCTTTGTTGGTTTCTTTTTACTCTTTTCTCTCTAAACTTCTCTTCTCACTTCATTTCATTCATTTGATCTTCAATCACTGATACCCTTTCTTCCACTTGTTCAAATCGGCTACTGAAGCCTGTGCTTGCATCATGTAGTTCTCGTGCTATGGTTTTCAGCTCCACCAGGTCGTTTAAGGACTTCTCTATGCTGTTTATTCTAGTTAGGCATTTGTCTAATCTTTCTTCAAGGTTTTTAGCTTATTTGCAATAGGTTCAAACATCCTCCTTTAGCTCAAAGAAGTTTGTTATTACTGATCGCCTGAAGCCTTCTCCCAACTTGTCAAAGTCATTCTCCATCCAGCTTTGTTCCATTGCTGGCGAGGAGCTGTGTTCCTTTGGAGGGGAAGAGGCGCTCTGATTTTTAGAATTTTCAACTTTTCTGCTCTGGTTTCTCCCCATCTTTGTGGTTTTATCTACCTTTGGTCTTTGATGATGGTGATGTATAGATGGGGTTTTGAAGTAGATGTCCTTTTGTTTGTTAGTTTTCCTTCTAGCAGTCAGGACCCTTAGCTTCAAGTCTGTTGTAGCTTGCTGGAGGTCCACTCCAGATCCTGTTTGCCTCGGTATCACCAGCAGAGGCTGCAGAACAGCAAGTATTGCAGAACGGCAGATGTTGCCGCCTGATCCTTCCTCTGGAAACATCATCTCAGAGGGGCACCCAGCTGTATGAGGTGTCAGTCAGTCCCTCCTGGGAGGTATCTCCCAGTTAGGCTACTCAGGGGTCAGGGACCCACTTGAGGAGGCAGTCTGTCCGTTCTCAGATCTCAAACTCTGTGCTGGGAGAACCCCTACTCTCTTCAAAGCTGTCAGACAGGGACGTTTAAGTCTGCAGAAGTTTCTACTGCCTTTTGTTCAGCTATGCTCTGTCACTAGAGGTGGAGTCTACAGAGGCAGGCAGGCTTCCTTGAGCTGTGGTGGGCTCCACCCAGTTTGAGCTTCCCAGCTGCTTTGTTTACTTAGTCAAGCCTCAGCAATGGCAGATGCCCCTCCCCCAGCCTTGCTGCCACCTTGCAGTTCAATCTGAGACTGCTGTGCTAGCAGTGAGCAAGGCTCTGTGGGCATGGGACCCTCCGAGTCAGGCGTGGGATATAATCTCCTGATGTGCCATTTGCTAAGGCCATTGGAAAAGTGCAGTATTAGGGTGGGACTATCCCAATTTTCCAGGTACCGTCTGTCACAGCTTCCCTTTGCTACAGAAGGAATTCCCTGACCCCTTGTGCTTCCCAGGTGAGGCGATGCCCTGCCCTGCTCCATGGGCTGCACCCACTGTCTGACAAGACCCAGTGAGATGAACCTGGTACCTCACTTGGATATGCAGAAATCACCTGTCTTCTGCGTCGCTCACGCTGGGAGCTGCAGACTAGAGCTGTTCCTAAATCTCCGTATTGCTTCAACTATTTCTTCTGCTCCATTCTCTCTGTCTTCTTCCTCTGGTATTCCAGTTACATGTATGCTATGCCTTTTGAAATTATCCTACAGTTCTTGAATATTCTGTTCTATTTTTAAAAATTCTTTTGTTTCCTTGCATTTCTGCTTGAGAAGTTTCTGTTGGTCTAATTTAGTCTCACTGATTCTTCTCTCAGCTATTTCCAGTCTACTGATAATCCTCTCAAAGGTATCCTTCATTTATCTTAGTGTTTTTTTCTTTTTAGTATTTAATTTTTATTCTTTCTTAGTTTACATTTCTCCACTTAAATTCCCCATCTGTTCTTGCATGTTATCTATTTTTTACATTAGTACCCTCAGATTTTAATCATAGCTATTTTAAATTCTCTGTCTGTTGATTTCAATGTCTGTGTCATATCTGAGCCTGGTTTTGAGGCTTGCTTTATCTTTCTAGATTGTGTGTTTTCTTGCATTTGGCTTGCCTTATAATTTTTGTGTGTGTGTGTGGAAAGCCAGATGTGTCATACTTGGTAGTAGGGATTGAGGTAAATTGATCTCTAGTGTGAGGTTTTATGCTAATCTGCTAGGAGTTGGGCTGTGTTTAATATCTGAAGTAATTACAGGAGCCAGAGACTTCAAATTCCTCCAGTGTACTTTTTTTTGGTCTCTTCTTCAGTTTTGGCTTCCCTGAGTACTCCTGCTCAGAGTTTGTGTGTTTCAACCCTAAGGTCATGACTCCTAAGCATTTCTCATTCCCAGGCAAATGCACACTCAGCCCCTAGCAATTTGTCGGACTTGCCATCTAAGTGTTCTTACCAGTTTGTGAACTCCAGAGGCATCTGCTTCCAGTGAGCAGATCTCAGCTGGACTCACTTCTGGATTCCATAGTTTTGTAGGGGTAATGGGAACAGAGTTTGTTCACCATGTCTCTGATGTGTCCAAGAAAAGTTGATAATTTTCAGTTTTTCAGTTTGATCTTGTTGTAAGGATGGAAATGACAGCTTCCAATGTCTTTACACATCACAGCTGAAACTGGAAGTCTCTTGGCAGAGGAGATATTTCGATAGATATTGCCAAATTGCCATTCAAAAAGATTGCAACAGTTTACATTCCCATAAATAATATATGCAATGACTTAAATACAATTATTTTTAAATAGCTTGAAACAACTAAGAACACTTGGTAGTATTTGATCTTGAGACTGTGGGACAAACCCTAATAGTATGAATATCAGAGAAAGTCTTGAAACTAAGAAGGAGGAATCAGGAGGGGAGGTTGTGTTCTAATGTATTATAAATTTAGCATTCCTCCAGTTATGCTCTTTCTTAGTTAAAAATAAAAGTAATGAGTAAAAACACTGATCATGCTAAAGAATTGGTGGGTTTGCATATACCTAGCCTCACACATATAAAATGCGTCAGAATTTTCCATGAGTCAGGAATCACAATTGAAATTCCTGACCTTGTTCTGGCTCCAGGAGGGAACACAGCTTCGCTATTGTATGCATGCAGCTGACTTCTACACAGGAAGTAATCCTTGATGGTTTCAAACCGTGCCTCTTCTTTCTTTTTTAAAACAAAAATATGTTCCGTTAAAATTTCTCTTAATTTTTTCATTATAGCCAGAGAAATAATAAGTGCTTTTTCCCCTGCCTATCCTTGTGGAGACGATGAAATGGCAGTGAGTTGATTTTTTTTTTCTTTTCCCACATGAATGTTATTTTTCCGTAAATCCTTTTTCTGTGAGTGGAAAATTCACTTCAAAATCCAGTAAATGGTTTTTTAAAGGCAGCAAGGGGCAAAACCCTAACAAACCAGTGATCTTTCTATTGACCACAATCCTTCAACTTTTATTTTTACCTCATTGGAAATTTTATCTTAGAATTGGATAATCTTTAGTATGAAGTAAAATAATTGAAAAAGAAAGGTCTGATAACATATTTCAGGGTCAAAATGTAAAACAAAAAATGAGTCAAATAATTTGGTATAATAGAGCCATCTTAATTTAAGCTTAAGTAACCCCAAAAGTGACTGAAGAAAAGACTGTCTTAAATGGGCTATTTCATTATTGTTAAAAGCTACAGTGTCATTTGTTCACTCACTCTGGTATAAAAAGCTACAGTGTCATTTGTTCACTCACTTTACTAATGGTAAATGAACTCTCTATTCTAAAGAATGTAAAAAGGTTCTCCATCCTTGATAACAATAAGCTATGGACAGGAAATGAAATATGAAGCAAAGCCAAAACTCTTCTTTCAGCTTTGTTTTGTTAAGCTCTGTTCTCATAAGATATTGTCAGTCACAATGAAATGTGACTTTACTAAATGTTATCATTTAATAACATAGAGGACATAAAAATAACACTTCACCCCCAGGTGCTGAGATTGGGACAAACTGAAGAAGTTATTTCCACATTTACATGATAATATTGCTATAAGCAGTATTGAAAACTGTCCAATATTCAAGTTTCTTTTTAAAAATAATTCAGGTTCAATCCCTCTGACCATAGAAGATATATCTGTTTTGTAGTTTAAAGCATCATCCAACACAAATTCAAACTTTCGTCTGCATTGACTGACCCAATTCTTTATACATGATTTTTTACTAAAAACAATTTAAGAACATAAAAATTTGAAGTAAATATTTTTATTATTATTTTTTAAAGAGCCCATGTAGCCACAAAAAGTAAACTCAGTGATCCAAATGAAAGCTTATAGATGAACAGAAGGCCCTTTGCTCTCAAATGCCTTTGCTTCTGTTTTAACAGTGTTTCTGAGTAGAAGAATGTACTAAAATCACCCACTTCACAACTCACTTTCCAAACCAGTAGTTTGGGATTAGAGGGATTTTTTTCTATGTGCAGAGAGACAACAAAAATTTAAAAACTTTTACATTCAGTCATCAGGAATTATCCTTATTCTATTATCTTTCCTCAAGTCAAAAAGTAGTTTCTCAAAATGTTCTCATGCTACTAAATATTAGACTTCAAGGTGTGTTTATCTCATCAAAACTACAGCACCTGTAATTTATGTGTCTCTCCTTTTTTCTTGGTTTACATAGAAAATATTGTTCCAGAGAAAGCTCTCAATTCTAAAAGCTTTAAAACTTTGTTATCAGCAGAAAAAGAATATCAGGAGTAATGGTACCATTTGTATGTATAGTCCTGCCAGATGAGCAAGAGACTTGATGATGAAAACCTAGTCAACTTCATGATGATCTGAGGGCTACTAGTTGGTTTCTGAATTTATAAACTGCAGATGAATTACTCTCAACAAGTGGTATATCAACACTTTAACTGTGGGCTACATTAGAGATTCATTTTATTCTGAGTTGATTAGAAACAAGAGTAAAGGATGAGATAGAATGGGGAAAGAGAAGTAGAAAATAGAGTTGATTTTTTACTTTTGGAAGGATCTACTCTCAGATGCAATAGTATAGAAGTAATTACAGTGACAATCATCACATATACCATGCACTAGTGCCTGAAGCACTTGTGTAATAGAGTGCCATCTGTTTTTGGAGGCTCATTACTTCCTCTCTTTCTTCTCCATCAATCTGCCTACATTGCAACTTCTCCAAGGCTGTGTTGTTTTTCCATAACCTATGTTTTGTTTCCTTTATCCTCTCATTAGTGATTTTGCTCTTTTTGAGCTACCATAGTGGTATGCTGCAACAATTTGGAGTCAGATTCACCTAAAGAAATTTATGCTTTTCAGTTACCTATATGTTGAAGATGTATTATTCCTAGCCTGTTTAATGTTATCAAATACAACATCTTCTGTTTCAATGAAGTAGGTTTCAATGTAGAATAATGGATAAGAGCTCAGGTTGCAATGTGAGAAAGTTGGGGTCGTATCTCATGCCTACCACTTAATAGGTGAGTGTTCCTAGGCAATATACACTTATTCTCTAAGTCCCTATTTTCTCATTGGTAAATGAACTTAATAATAGAACTAATGGCTTCATGGGTTTTGGGTCGATATTAAATGAACTCCTCCATGAACAGTGCATAGCATAAAGCATGGGGTATAATGGGCAGTCAATGAATGCTATCATTCAAAAAAAATATCAAACATGACATTGCAAATCTATTCTAAATGGAAAGAGGTGTAATACAGTATCCTCATCTTGTTGAAACTGATTCTTTTCTATTATGATGAGGAGTTTAATTGATAGGCATCTTAGAACTCATGTGCTGAGTGTGCAGCTTTCTGGATGCCAACCCCAAATTAGAGGGCACAGAAGAGTAACCTACTCTAATTCTAATAGATGATAGAACCTAAACATAATCCATTTGGTTTATAGCATCAGATAAACTTGTCATATTAGTATCATCAGTCATTACTAATTAATTCAAATATTAAAGCAGGTTTACATCCCAAGGAGAGTTCCTGTGCTAAGACTTTTATCAAATAAGGTCCAAAAACAAATGGTCCATTGAATGATGCTGTTTCTAACAGACCGACTTAATAAAACAGATCTTTCAGAAACTTCTACAATTATTGAGACTTGGTCTTTTGGCTACATATCCTAACTCAGAGAATTTTTTTAAAAGTGAAAGAATCAACAATTATTTTCTAGTCAATTACTCTTTGCTAGTTTTGAGTGAACTTGAATTTTTAGAAACCATATGACTTGAGATTTAAAAGATGTATGTTAAGTGATATAAGTATTCCTCTAGCTATTAGACTCAGTGCTCAAGTTTTGTTCTTTGTGAGCTGTTAAAGTTGTATGATGTGGTCGTGCAGGGTCAAAGTAAATCAGTCACTTTTTCATAGTAATAGTTCATTTGTTTGTTATCCTATGTTTATGGTTACCTAACAATGCTCTGACCCGGTCTTTGATATTTATTCCTGAGGGTCAGCAGATGACATAAAAAGAAACACCAAGTTGTAAATTGACTCTTTGTTAATAAATCCTGTTGAAATTTTGATAGAAAGTGGCAGTTAAAAACAACTGTTTAAAGTGGTTTGTGAATGATGCATGGTTTCAATAATCTATTCTTTCCTTTTTCTCCTTTAGCACTGATTATCAAGATTTGACTATAAATAACTCTCCAGACGCAGAGGCTAAAAACTGCCAATCAACAGTCTCTGCAGTATCTTTTATGAGTTCCTGGATGAGTGCCTTCCCGTTTTTTCTGGTAATGAAATGTGTCTGGCATGTCTTCTGCTGGGTACTTCAATATTAACCCTATTTCATTAGGATATTCTAATTTAACATGTACAAACTTGTAGATGCTGTACAAGAAAGCTATACCAGTGAACTCCCTGTACAAGAAAGCTATACCAGATACTGATATTATCACCAAGAAATTTCTTTAAAGTGAACCACATTCCAAGGTGGTGTTCCCAACAATGATGGTGTTGCAACTCAAAGAAGGCAAAAGAAGCAATCATTTGTTACCTCTAGGCTCTCCCATGAAAATCCCTACAGTGTCCTTATGCCATATACCTCATATTGAAGAATCCAAGGGCAGCATTAAGTTATTCCCTGCTGTATTGCTCCACCTTGTTTCTTGGTGGACAAGGGAGCTCTCTAAGCTTGAATTTCCCCTTTCCCAAGACTAAAAATAGACAATGGGCCAGCTACATGGTTCATTGTTGTAGGATCTTGAGTGAGTAAGATTAAATTTGTAATAGCTCAAATTATTTCAATCTTAATCTCTATTTAATAAAGAGTCTTTTGTTCAGGCAGTTAAATGATTTCAGCAGGTGTGTTTGCCTACAGTTATTTAGTCTTACTGCCTAGTTTCTATAAGGTTGGGTTATAAATTGCACTACTAGAGATTTTGTTGATCTCAAAGCATTTTCTAAATTAGCTCTGTGATCAAAATAAGAAATAATTGAGAAGAAACAATTTCTCCAAAGAATAGTTAAGAATATTTGTCCTTAGCTCCTTGGGCTGGCCTCATGGACATGCAAATTGTATGGTCATACAGTCCTTAGGAGACCTTGTGCCTGGCTTCATGCCTTTCTATGCCATTTTAAAATTCTTGATAATTTTATCTTTGAACTTGTGGTTTGTAAGTTAGTGAAATGGGACAATGGAGCATGTGCATGAGCAGAGAAGACACATACAATGCATGATTGATGTGATACCTCATTACCCCATGAGCCATGTAGTATTCACCATGGCCCATGAGCAGAACATTCCGGTGGACCCACGATACATGGGAGTTCACTAAAACTCAAAGTAAGCAATGTTAAGCATGTTAGGTCTACCACTGAGTAAGTAGCAGAAGGAGAAGTGGTCTGATAACTGCAAGAGACCACTTTTCTTTTGGATGAGAACTCGCTTTGAATGAGAACTTTCTTTGAATGCAAACAGAAGGAAATAGAGTTCTAAAAGGCAGGAACAGCAAGGAACTCTATCATATCCATAACTCATGTTACTTCCCTGTATTAGCCAACCACATATGCTAGAAATTGTGACATAAAGCAGAGAGAAAGATATGTTCATCTACAGTTAACTTTCCTTTTAGTTTTTCCTTACCCATCAGTAAGTCAGAGGTAGAGAATGCTGGTAGAATGTATGTATATGAGGAAGAGAAGTAAGAACAGTTGAGTTAGTATTCTGCAGCATTTCCACTGTTCTAGTCAGAGCAAAATACATGTGCATGTATGAATACAAAATACAAATTGTGTGATTTTGATGATTCTACATTGGGTTAATGGCTTTTAAATTTGTGTTCAAGACTGGCATTGCACAATATAAAGATGAAGGGTAAGAATCCTGCTAATAACTTGAAATTTTATTTTTTCTTATTTAGAACAGAATTATAGTAACAAATACAAAAACTATGACAAGTCAAGAGAAAGACTGTGAAAGAAAGGAAAAAACTATTTTAGTACCTTTAACAGCATGTTATTTTCTGCTTTTTGAGTAAGAAATTCTGCATTTCATTTTGTTCTGGGCACTGCAAATTATATAGCTGGCCCTGGTTGCACCACAGCCGTTTGCTCCTTGACCTTGCTAAATCACTAAGAGGTGGGATTTGAGAAGAATGGAGGGGCAGGTGAGGCAGTGAGGCATCCTTCATCCTTCCCTGCAAAGCCCTAGGGATTCTTTTCTGTATTGCTTTAATAAAGGCCTTTCTTGCTTTTTTGTGAAATTATATTAATAATAGTAGCTTCTATTAGTTTTCCAACCAAAGAAAGGTCCCCGTATTATTCCTTATTTCTAATTTACTAAATACATCCTACCCTTTGTTAAACTCAAGTCATCTTTGCTATTGTTACTTTCTATAAGCAAGTTCAAATCACCCATGATTTGACACTGTGGATTACTTGCTTCTCTTCATTTTCTTTTTGTTTGTTTGTTTTTGAGATGGATTCTCTCTCTGTCACCTTGGCTGGAGTGCAGTGGCACAATCTTGGCTCACTGCAACCTCTGCCTCCTGGGTTGAAGCAATTCTCTTGCCTCAGCCTCCCGACTACCTGGGATTACAGGCCTGCACTATCACGACTGGTTAATTTTTGCATTTTTAGTAGAGACGGAGTTTCACCATGTTGGCCAGGCTGGTCTCGAACTCCTGACTTCAAGTGATTCACCTGCCTCAGCCTCCCGAAGTGCTGGGATTACAGGTGTGAGCCACTACGCCTGGCCATTTCTCTTCATTTTCTTTTCTCAGTTTGTATTCAACCATCTAATTTCAAAACCATTTCCTTTTTATTACATTTTTAACCTCATAATTTAAGGTCACTAAAAGTATTTTACATATATCCTGCAAAATTTGATCCTTTTCTTTTCCCTTTTTTCTTATGTCCTGATTTCTTAGGTCCACAGACATGTAGGTAAGACCTAGGCCTTTGTAGATGTCCCGTTGATTACTTCTAAAGAAGAAAAGAAACATGTTGCTAGTGCCCTTTAAAGATCTCCCAAGAGGCTATAAGCAACTTGCCAAAATGTCAGTAATGTTTTATCTCCGCCTTCACCTCTACCTGTCATTCATCACCTCTAAGCAAATCTTTTGATCTTAGGAAAACCTCCACCCTGCCTTTTTAGTTTCTTTGATTTCTTACCTCACACTATCTAATTTCTGAAGTCTCAGTATCAAAAGTGGTGAGACCTAAACCCTGTTCTGACTTCTTTTATCTGTATCTTAAAGGAGCTTTAAAATTTCAAGACCATCTTCATTCTGACCTCTGCATACATGCCCTACCCCATTGCCTCCCTGCCCTTAGCTTTTTAGGAATACCAAGCTTCCTGAATTTATTCAAATGTGCCTTGTGTTTCAGGCCTCCTCACTTTTTCTCTTGTTAGTCCTTCTGTCTAGAATATCCTTTATTATATTCTTTACTTAAATAATTACTTTTCAAGCTTAAAGTGTCAGCTCAGGCATTACCTCCACTGCAAGTCTTTCCTGTTCCTTCATAAGACAAGTTAGGGTCCATCCAGTTAGGGCCCATATTACCATGGGTATCACTCTATGTCAACACATCGTATATTGTACTAAAAACATCTGTTCATGTGATTGCCTTCAGACCATACTATGATGTCCTTGAGGGCAGGGATGTATTTTTTTAATTTGTTGCATTGTATAGTCCTAGACACATAGCAGTATTCAACAGATGTATTTTTCCCTAAATTAAGACAAGTTGAATTAGATGTGCTTTAATATAATATGTGATCTCTCTTCTGGACATTATTTATGTGGTCCTAGCCCAGAAAATATACAGACAGTTGATCCTTGAACAACGTAGGGTTTGTGCAGTTGAAACTCCCCTGAAACTACTATCAGCCCACTGTTGACCAAAAACCTTATCGATAATATAAATAGACAATTAATACATATTTTGTATGTTATACGTATTATATACTGTATGTAAGCTAGAGAAAACAATGTTAAGAAAATCATAAGGAAGAGAAAATGTGTTTACTATTAAATAAATGAAAGTGGATCAGCAGTGGTCTTCATTCTCATTGCCTTCACATTTGGTAGGCTAAGGAAGAGGAGGGGTTGGTCTTGTTATCTCAGGGGTGGCAGAGGCAGAGGGAAACCCATGTATAAGTGTACCAGCACAGTTCAAACCCATGTTGTTCAACGATGTGTGTGTTGTATAAATATATATGTGTATATAAATTATGTGCTCCAGCATTATTCGCTGGAGATTTTTTTTTTTTTTTTTTTTTTTGACAGAGTCTCACTTTGTAGCCCAGGCTGATGTGCAGTTGTGCGATCTTTGCAACCTCCACCTCCTGGGTTCAAATTGTTCTTCTGCCTCAACCTCCTGAGTAACTGGGATTACAGGGCACCACTATGCCTGACTAATTTTTTGCATTTTTAATAGAGACAGGCTTTCACCATGTTGGCCAGGCTGGTCTCAAACTCCTGGCCTCAAGTGATCTGCCCACCTAGGCCTCCCAAAGTGCTGGGATTGCAAGCCTGAGCCACTGTGCCCGGCTAGAATTTTTAAAAAGTCATAGAATCTTAGAGTTAAAAAGAACCCCAGAGTATCCCACTCAATTTAGGAATCTCCTTTGCAAAGTTTTGGCCACTTGTTATCCATTTTGTTTAATAATTTAATTTCATCTTATTCTTTTAACCTGGATTAGGGGAGGGAGATGATGAGGAAGAGATAGTTTCACAGACCCTTTTACTCAAAGCCAGTTGCTAATATAAATTATCTTCTCCAGAAGCCTATTGTAATCAGGGATAAGTTGAGTCATAGGTAGTGGAAAAGTCATCAAAAACTTCTGCTATCCCTAGGTTTGGGCAATCCTTTCTGAAGAATTTCACAAGAAGATTCTACCAAATTTTCAGCAATTCAAAAGTTCTGTTATAAGCTCAGCTAAAGATAAGCCATTTAGAGAGTAGTTTTGAGTACTTTTCATGAGCTTTAGCTAGAATTTTGATTTCTTGGTACTTTTTGATTCATTTCATTCTTGGGAAAGCTGAGTGCATGAACTGTCATTTTCGTCAGTGTCTTGCGTCAGTTACAAGATTGATATCTATTCTTTTTACATTAGGACAAGAACATTGGATTCCAAGAAGCAACTTCCAGGTTTTTCAAGTTTTTCAGTATCAGTATTTCCTTATATATGGGTCCTATCTACCTTGCCATAGACTCACAGACATATGTAGGAGGTTAGCCCTCTGGTGGTGATGAAGGCCAGCCTTTACAGTCAACTGGAGACTGGTCACTTGTCCACACGCTTAAGGGATCTGATCTGATGAACAGGGCCTACCCGAGGAACCTGACATGTGGGTTCTGTACTTTCTGCTGCCAGTTCTTTAAGAGGTTCAAGGATCTTTAACTTTGTCTCTGTACTAACTCCTTGTACTGCTGAAAATAGGCAATGCCTATCTAACTTTGCCAGCTAATTTTGAGGGTCAAAGGAAAAAATATGTGCAGAGTTAAAAGTGCCGTGGAAGTGAAAAAGTGTTGTGTTCACTCTTCTGTCCCTATTGGGAGCTGATTGCTGATCTCATTTTGCATCATAAACTGGGTAGCCCAGATTGGGTGGAGCAGATAGAAAGAAAGAGGTATCTAGAAAGAAGAAAAGATGGGCTTAACAGTGTTGACTTTTTTCTCTGTGTACTGATTGAGACCATTTCTTAATCAGAGAAAATCTGTTTGGGATCCAGAATGGTTTTCTCTGAAAAGATGAATTGCTAAATTACAAAACTAGGACAATGGGATGGAGAGACTTCTCACCCATGATTTGACCCTATGGATTACTTACTTCTCTTCATTTTCTTAAAAACCATAATTGCCCCGCAATGGATCATGGATCCCAGGCTGCTTCTGGACAGGTTCTATTGGGCCAACACTCAGTCTTACGTTCAGTACCCCTATTTGTGTCCTGTGGCATTGTGCCCAATGTAGCAACTAGAGTGATAAATGACTTCCTGCTCCTAAGGTCACCAAATAAGCAAATGCTCCCCAGGGGTCATTAGATGGCTTTGTATTCTTCTCCTAAATTGTTCCATCAGTGAGCCAGGATGGCGGAGGACTTGATTGTTTTTTATTTTATTTTTGATGCTCCTTCTAGGCCCCAGACTCACTGGAGACATCCTGACACATAATGCTTTGCCCAGCACAATGCGATGCCCTTTACCTAGTAAAAGGGTGAGTCCCATAAAGGTGCTGCCTTCCCCCCAGAACAAACAACGGAAATGCATCAGGAGAGCTCAGCTGCAGACAGAATGCACATCATGAAGCAGGAGCCACCCTGGGATTGCTCAGATGAAAGCCAATTTCAATGAACATTGTGTTTCAAAGCCTGCTTCCTCTTGCTCGGTAAGAGCTGAAGAAGGAACATCCCACTTGCGTCTGCTGACACAAAAGAATGCTGTGGCTGGGAGATCTTATCGAGCCTTCCTGTGCCACAGCAACAGAGCTCCAGTTGTGTCTTGTAAGAATTGGTCATTGTTTCATGGGGACGACTGGCTCCTTTGGGTGGGATCTGATGGCATCTCATGGAGTTGAGGTAGGTGGTGCTGGGAGGTCAGCCAGCCACATGACCTGGCTTGCTGGCTTCTCAGAAGTCAGATAGAAAAGCAAACTTCACCCAGTTTGCTGGATGCCGAATAGTTAAACATTTTAAGTTTAACCATTAAAATATGTATATTCTGTTTCCTTAATAATATCTTCAACTGTACAAGTTAAGAACAAAAACTAGAAATGATGTCCAGGGTTTCTCTATTGGAATAAGCTGTTTATTGTTTTCTTTTAACCAACAGTTGCTTGATTCTGATGAAACTGAGAAAAATCAAGTAGTGTTTTGAAAAATATAAAGTTAATTATTTAAAACCATCTCTGGAGAATGTAGATGCTAATATGTAAACATTTTAGTGTTGATGACATAAGTCTCAAAAATATATATTTGCTTCATGAAGGTGAACCTTCAGTTTACAATCATCACATTTATATATAATAGTGTAAGTTAATAACCTAAACTTAATTAAATTTGGCTAATTCTAGATAATGTCTCCTTTTCCTAGAAAGTTTGTGGCCTCTTCTAGAGAGGGAAAATTGATGGTTACTTGTTCAGTTATATGCAGAGTAGAATTTGAATTTGGTTCTCTTTCCTCTTTGTCTTCCGAAAGGTCTGCTGCAGTAATGAAAACATACGGAAATATATGTAACTGTCGGTAGACATGTCAAGGAAAAGGGGGGCCAGGAGTTTCCTAAAGGAACTTAAAAAAATTTTAGATTGAGGGGGTACATGTGTAACTTTGTTACATGGTATGTTGTGTGATGCTGAGGTTTGGGCTTCTATTGGAACCATCAGCCAAATAGTAAACACAGTATTCAATAGGTAGCTTTTAAACTCTTGCTTTGCTTCCTCACCCCTTCCCCCACTTTTGGAGTCCCCAATGTCTGTTGTTTTCATCTTTATGTCCATGTGTACTCAATACTTAACTCCCACTTATAAGTGAGAATATGCAATATCTGATTTTCTGCTTCTGCACTAATTCACTTAGGATAATGACCTCCAGCTACATCCACATCTCTGCAAAGGACATGCTTCCATTTATTTTTATGGCTGCATAGTATTCCATGGTGTATATGTATCATATTTTCTTTGTCCAGTCCACCATTAATGGACACCTAGGTTGATCCCATGTCTTTGCTCTTGTGACTAGCATTGTAATAAACATATGAGTGTAGGTGTATTTTGGTAGAATGATTTATTTTCCTTTGGGTATATATCCAGAATGGGATTGCTGGGTCAAACGGTAGTTCTATTTTTAGTTTAAAGAAATATTTTAAATCCCTCTTTCCCATATCTTCCTGTAGAATTTTCTAAAATGCTGTTTGTTCCATATATTCTGATATTCAGAAAAAAACAATTATTTTCCTTTAACTTTGTACAAGGTTCTGAGGATCAAGATATTACCAAAACACTATCTTTGTTCTAAATATACATTTTAAAATTATCACACATAGTTATGTGTAAATGTTTCTGCCCTCAGTGAACCGTGAGCAGCTTGAAAAAGGGAGCTAGACCATATTCATCTTCCTGTCTCCAGTGTTGACCACAATGTCCTGCACATAGAAGGCTTAGTGAATATTTATTGATGGACAGGTGGATGGATGGTGAGCAGATGGATGAATAGATGGCCATGCTGTAGCCTAGCACATTTACAAGTAGGGATTTAATTCAGGCTGTCCACATGGTGCTTGGCATGACTACACCTGTTAATCCTCTGGGCATTTATTATCCCACTCTTTTTTGTTTGTTTGTTTGTTTGTTTTGAGGTGGGGTTTCGCTCTCGTTGCCCAGGCTGGAGTACAATGGCACTATCTCAGCTCACTGCAACCTCCGCCTCCTGGTTTCAAGCGATTCTTCCACCTCAGCCTCCTGAGTAGCTGGGATTACAGGCACGCGCCACCATGCCCAGCTAATTTCTTGTTGTTGTTGTTGCTGTTGTTGTTGTTGTTGTTGAGATGTAGTCTTGTTCTGTCACCCAGGCTGGAGTGCAATGGCGCGATCTCAGCTCACTGCAACCTCTGCCTCCCAGGTTCAAGCGATTCTTCCACCTCAGCCTCTCGAGTAGCTGGAATTATAGCTGGAATTTAGTAGAGACGGGGTTTCACTATGTTAGCCAGGCTGGTCTTGAACTCCTTATCTCGTGATCCACCTGCCTCAGCCTCCCAAAGTGCTAGGATTACAGGCATGAGCCACCACTCCCGCCCAAGGTTAAATTATTAATGAACTACATTCCAGTTAAGTACAGATCCATCATATGCATTTAGATGCATTGTAACTGAGCATGAAGAGAAACCAAAATCCAGGCCATCAGAAATAATGCATTAGGAACATTTCCTTACATCAGGAAGGTCTAGAGATAGAACCATTGCATCAGCCTCACCATTAACTGGTGGGGTAAACAGCTCTTTGGAAAGGGTTTCCAAAGGTTGGACTTTGCATAAAACAGAGATTTTGGTAAGTGGAGTAGGGCTGGACAGCACCATCTCCGGAGGTTAGCCAGGAAACCTAGGAAGGGATGGGATGCCATCCACTGAATTTTGAGTGTGGCATCTTCTGAGGGAGTCATGGAATGACATCAGCCTGAATAACCATGAGTCATTCTTGTTCTTACCTTTCCTCAGCACCATCGGCATGTGAATTCAGCAGCCCCAGAGTTTCTCCTTTCACCCAGTTTTGTTCTAGCCCCGTTTGCTCTCATATTGCCCCAGATGAGCCAGGAGGGACAGACTGCTCCACAGGGTGCCTGAAAACCTCCAAATATGAGTCATGGAAAGCAACATCATGTAGTTGGCATTTGACTGAAAATCAAGAGATCTGGATGTTAACCACGAGCTGCCACTTAATTATAAGCTATGTGACTACGGATAAATCAAATTCTCTCTCTGAATCTCATTTCCTCAACTGTAAACTGAGGGAGTTGGACAAGGTGATCTTGAAAATATCTGCATTCTCTTTAAAAATACAAAAAAGTAGCCAGGCGTGCTGGTGGGCTCCTGTAATCCCAGCTACTCAGGAGGCTGAGGCAGGAGAATTGCTTGAACCCAGGAGGTGGAGGTTGCAGCGAGCTGAGATCGGGCCACTGCACTCCAGCCCAGGCAACAGAGTGAGACTCCGTCTCAAAAAATAATAATAATAAAAATTAATAGATAAAAGAAATAAAAGAATTTAACCTTGTAAACTATTTTAGAATGAGCACATAACAGAATAGAGGAATCTCAAAATAATTATGCTGAGTGAAAGAACCCAGACCAAAAAAAAAGAATAGTTAGATACAGTGTTATTCTGTTTATATAAAACTCTAGAAAACGCAAACTAACCTAGAGGAAGAAAAAGTACAGCAGTGGTTGTCTGGGGAGATGGGGAAGGAGTGGAAAGGACAGAGGAATAGAAAGGGGAACAAGCAAACTTTGGAGGGTGATGGATATGTTCACTGTCTTGATTAGGGGATCTGCATATGTCAAAATTTATCACACTGTACATTTTAAATATGTGCAGTTCATTGTATGTCAATTACACCTCAAAAAGCTCTTTTTCTTAAAGAATGCAAACCTTTTAACATTCAACTAAAATACTGTATTATTAAGGTTTCAATAAGAGAAACAAAAACACTAGGATGCCTGTGTGTGTGTATGTATGTATATTGATATAGTTCCGGGGATTTGACATTACATAATAGTGTGGTGTGGTTAAGATATGTCTGTAAAGCTGTTGTCTTCATATCCAATGCTGGAGCTTGAATTCCAATGACAGATTGTCAGGAAACGAAGACGGATATAAAGTGGGGAAGAACCAGAGCAGGCTGGAACCCCAGACACAGTGGGGGCTCACAAGGACAGACTGAAACTTGCATCAATTCTGAATGCCTCTAACCTTGGTTGTATAACATTCTTCAGAGGCAGAGCCCTTAATTATAGAGCTCAGTACAGGTGTGTACCTGGCTCAGGAGTTGGAGAAGCTTCAGGCGGATCCATCCAGGGGAAGGTGGAACAGTTGCAGGCCCAGCTGCTGTCTCATGCAAGAGGTGATCCAGCAGCGAAGAGACATATATAAGCTAGCAAATGACTGCTGCTTTACTCTCCTCTCCACATTTTGCCTGAGAATCTCTCCTGTGACCCACCCTAACCAGAAACACACAGAAAATGGAATTCTGGGAAACAGAGTTCAGTCTAGTTGGGTTCACTCTTTACAAAGCCATGCCTTGACAACTTGGCCTCCTACTCATCTTAAATCAAACTTAATTTCCAGTTAAAGATAATAACAAAATCATGCCTGCCTCTAACATGATAACGTCTGTCCCAAGAACAACCAAAACACACTTTTCCCTAAGAGAGAATCCAGCATTCTTTTTTTTTATTTTGGGTGATATCCATTTTTCTTTTAACAGATTCACACCAGATTCTCACTTCTCTTTTGATATCCTACAGCTTATATATTGAGATATTAAGTTAAATAGTATTAACACATTTTCTGTTAGATGATGAGGGAATGAGACAGAAGGCAAATACAAAATAATTTGTTAAAGAAATACATATACATATATTGACATGTATGTTTGCATATAGTCATATAAAAATAAAGAAGAAATACTCATAACTAGTACAGTACTTGTATCTGTCACTGGTCACGTGGCCATAGCTGGTATTTAGAATTATATTCTTCCACTACCTATTTCATGTTCCCTTTGTTGTCAGTACTTTAATTGGTCATGGGTTCTTGACTGGTGGTATAAACCAAATCTTTGTTCCTGAATGTTCTAGGCCATTAGCAGTCTTGCTAAGTTGAACTGATGTAGTTTTCTATTCACTTTAGTCACAGGATATGGTAGTACCAAGAGGAAACCTAGAACTTTAACTTTCGAGCCATGCTCCTCCTGATTCTCTGTGTAGAAGCAGCCTAGATTCGATCACTGCCTTCTTTGCTTGTTGATTCAATGGCATGAGTCAAAGTGGTCAGGTGGCACTCCAGATCAACTGAGTCATCATATGTCCCCTGGCAGAAGTACTCCTCCTTTTGGAACTAAGACCTCTTTGCCACCCGAGCCTGATGTCACAGGGACGGGAAGCAATAGTTTGTTAGTGAATTGCTAGGGATAATAGTGAGAGGATCCTGTCCTATTTCCACCCCTTGATCCCCATATGCATGAGTTCTGGCTAAGGAAGAAACAGAAATACATGTTGGATGCTGATCTAGAGCATACTTTGAATCCTAAAGGACCACACATGAGTCTCAAAAGGACATTCCACCATTCTATCAAGCCAGTTGCTTCAGGGTGACAGGGTAAGATCAGTGGGTTGCATGAGTCCATTGCTGTACCTCATTTACTGTGACACAAATTCCTTGATCAAAAGTGATGCTGTGTGAAATACCATGATAGTGAATAAGTTATTCTGTACGTGGTTTTTGTAGTGGTTTTAGCAGGAGCATGTGGGCAGGGAAGTCAAATGCATATCCACAACAAGTGTCTATTCCAGTAAGAGCCAAATACTGCCACTTCCATGAGGGAAGTGATCTAATGTAATCAGCCTAGTAGCTGGGAATGGTGCCATGTCAGGGGCTCACTGTCAATCTCTGCTGTTAACGGATTAGGCACTCAGTGGTGGCTATAGCTAGATAGGCCTTGGTAAGTAGAACTTCATGTTGATGAACCCATGCATAACTGCCATTTTCTGCCACCTTTGCCTTTTTTTTTTTTTTTCATTTTCTAGTTGGGTAATGACAGGAGTTGGTTGGGAAGAAAGGTGACGAATGTCCACAGAATGGCTCATTCTATTCACCTGATTAATAAAATCCTCCTCTGTTGAGCTTACCCTTTGGTGAACATTCACCTGGAACACAGATATTTTTACATACTATGCCCATTTGAAGAGGTCCATCAACCTACCTTTTCACCAGATTTCCTTGTCACCAATTTCTCAATTATGTTCCTTCCAAATCTCTGACCATACAACCAAATAGCCCATGAATTAGTGTCGACTTGTACTTCTGGACATTTATTCTTTGAAGCAAAATGAATGACCAGGAACATTGCTTGAAGCTCTGCAAACTAGGCCCAAGATTGTTATCCCTTTATTGGCTTGTCATAAGAAGCTCTCCAAGGGTCATAAGTGTAAGTTGAGAGAAAGAAGGCAATGTAATAGGAGTAAGGGCCATAGATATGTAGGCCACTTGCTCATGCAACATATTTGTGCTTTCAGGCCCTGCTGAGGCCCAATTTCCTATCTACCACTTCCATTTGGTCAGAGAGTCCTGCTGTGCATACTCAACTTTATGGCCTGGTGACTCAGACGACACTAGTAATGGGCAGCTCAGGTCATAAGGTAATTTGGTAGCCCATGGTCAAACATTCAGTCTCTACCAAGGCCCAGTAATAACATAAAAGCTATTTCATAAAAGAAGAATCATTACCTATAAAGAATGACAGCGCTTTCTTCCAAAATCCTAAGGGTCTGGTCTGTGCTTTACCTATGGGAGCCTGGCAAAGGCTTTAAACAGCCTTTCTTTCTGTTACTGACATTTCTAGCACCATTGGGTCTTCTGGATCATGTGGTCTAAGTGGCAGAGCTGCTTCCAGAGCAGTCTGGACTTACGGAGCCTTCTCTTGTTCTGGTCTCTACTTGTGGGGTGCCTCACCATGCCTCAGACTCGATATTTGTGGGGTTTATTTTCCACTCGTGGTGTGCAAATGTCTTACCACTTTATCTAGAGCAGTTTGTACTTTTTAATTACCAGAGAAGGAATCAGAAAAGCTGAAGGAGGATCCATGGGAAGATGAAACAGCTGCAAGCCTGGCCACTGCCCACACCAAGGAAGTAAGCCAGCAGATAAGCCACAGTGTTTGGGGGGCGGCCGAAATGTGGCTGCTGCTTCCCCTCTACCCTCCTGTCTCCCACAAGAACCTCTCCCTGTAGCTCACCTTACCCAGAAAGATACAAGAACATGAATTCTGGGTAATGTAGTTCATCCTAGCCAAGTTGACATATTACACACTACATACTCAACTTATGATCTACTACTATAGGATGGAGAATCCAGTTTAAAAAAAAAAAAAAAAAAAAAAAAAGCAGATGGCCTATCTTGGCCTGATCTTGTTTCCTGAAGAATTCATCTGACAAAATTTTTTCCTACCTACATGGCTTTGATTCCATAGAATTTGTGTGTATGTTCTAGCTCTGGGGAGATGATCAAAAGGGAGCTGTTTCCAGAAACATATTATTTTTTAATAAATAAATTCTTAACAGTGTGAAAATATATTCACAGTTTGAGTGTATTATTTATCAATTGCTTTTCCAGAGAGACTAAAATTTGCTTAGGTTTGAGGGTTTTTTAAAAATATTTAATCTTCAAAGTATTAGCATGTACTTTTAAGTTAAAAAGTATGCTGTGGGCAAACAGCAATGTGATATGCTTTCGCATTGTAGCAAAAAGAACATCTCAACATTTGCTCTCCAGGCTTCTTGGAATGCAGTTCACTGTGGTGCTGTAGGTGACCATAGTGTTTCCAGAATTGATTATCCGGGAAGAGCAGGATATCCCAATGTGCTTACCTGTTCCTCTGAGAAAGCACTAATTTTCCTTTGTTTCTTTGTTTTGTTTCTATAAACCATCTAAGAGAAGGCTGATGTCAACTTTTGTCTCAAAATACGTGAATCTACGAGTTTCTCTCAGAAAATGGTAAGATCATTGCTCTGTGCAAGAAAGGAGGGTGTATGTAAGGAGTATGTGACAAGCTTTGCAGTGACTTGAAGGACAGATTTCACAGGAGAGAGCAGCTAAAGAAGGAGACACTAAAGTGACACTAAAGGGAAGGTGATTTTCAGATCCACCCTTAATTATCTCCAACCAGTGCATGATTTCCTGATGAAGCCATTTGTCCACCCGACAGTGCTGTTGTTTCTAAAAATTCCTACCACAGAATAACAACTGTCAACACCTGCCTCAGACATAGGAGTAGGGAAGACTGCAAGTGGGAGAGAGACTTAAACACACCAACCTTTTTAGGAACAAAATCACTCATATCAGCTGATCTGCGGAATTAAAGGAGTTTTTAAAGTGTGTGGTATTCTTTGACATAGTATTGGCAGAATAATCATTTAACAAATGTCACTGGTGGATGAATTAAGAAAAAAAGGTGTCACGTTGGCTCTTCATACAGACATTTGGCAAATAATCGGCACTAAAGGGATTCTGATTTCTTCCCCTGCCATTTTGATCTTTCAAGTTTTGAAATAGCAAATAACATTGGTCCTTAGGGTTGGTGCGTGTTAGAATCACAATGGACAGAGACCCTGAAAAACTCTACAAAAGAGGGAGGAACAGAACTGAATGGAAAAAACGGTATGGAAATTTTCCACCCATGGATGGGACACACCCTCATGCAAACAAAGCTTTGGGGCGAAGACTATATTTTATAAAAATGTGATAAAACACTTGCTAAGCCCTGAGGGGATGAACAATGGTTCTTTTTCTTTTTATTTTTTTTATCCTCCAAAATTCAGTGTCACATGCTGAGCAGTTGAAGGGAAAGGCCTTTTGTCATATCTGTTTCCAAACATCTATTTCCTTTCTGAAGCCCCAGAAGTTTGAGTTGCTGTCACAGTGAGGGGCTCTCTTGTGTCAGCCACTCTGATTCTGTGTCCTTGTCCTAACTAGGTTGTCTGCCAATGCTAACTGGCCAGCTCTGACAGGAGGTGCTTGGCCCAGGAGGAGTCATCAGGGCAGTTCTCTGGGCTACTGCTGTGTCTCCAGCTCTGCAATTTGCTCTGCATCACTCAGCGGCAGACGGAGAGGCAGCTGCAAGCCCCTTGTGAGATTTCTTCCTTGCCGTCATCTCACGATGCTTTGTAATAAGGAGGCAAACGGCTGAGGTCCCCTCAGTTGTATCTTGCTTCCCTCCCCAGTGCCTCTTCAAACCACTTTGTCAAAAACAACAACGAAACAAAAACAAAAACAAAAAGATTCTTGTGTTCATGATACTAAAACAAAATTGCTTAAGCTCTGTTGCTTAAGATTAAGCACTCAAAAAATGTCGAAGGTGGTCTTAAAAATCTGGCTGTGGTTAATGGGATCAGCTGCATTTTTCTTTAAAATGATGTGACCCATCTCCTCCATTTTACTTTTGCATTTGACTTTCCAACTTCCATGCGAAGGAACAGCATGTGGTTTACTTGTGGTCATATTATATGTTACTTTGGTGCTTTACAACTTTCAAAGAGCTTTTATGCAAAAGTGATATCATCAGATCCTCAGATAACCCTGTGATGTGGGTAGGTTGATGGATACACTATCATCATTTCCCATATGAGGAAAGAAGAGTAAATAAGTTACACAACATGGACGAGGTCACCCTGCACTTCAGAGGTGGAACCAAATTCCAACAGAAGCATTGAATTTCTAAACGAGTTTTTGTTTGTTTTTTATCTTTTCCATCACACCAAGCCACCTCTGTGAAGGAAAATTGCATGCATCTCCCTAACCCAACATTTTTCATGTTAAATGTCCACTAAATTATAGTCACAATTTGGTAGTCTCAGTAGTTCTTCTGGTTTGAAGACAACTTTTTCCAAATTTCCGTATTTTTTCTACGACTTTATCATTTTCTTCTCTACCCAGAATTCCATACTTAACATTCGCAACAACACCCTCTTTTATCTTTCTTCTTTCTTCCCTCTCTTTTTTTTTTCTCCCTTTGTCTGTCCTCTTTTTCTGTCTGCCTTTCTCTGTCTCCTTTTTGTGTGTTTATTTTTGTTTTGGTTTTAGAGACAGGGTCTTGCTATGCTGCCTGGGCTGGTCTCAAACTCCTGGACTCAAGCAATCCTTCTGCCTCAGCCTCCCAAAGTGCTGGAATTATAGGCATGAGCCGTCATGTCCAGCCTGGTTTTGTTTATTGATTGCATACTGAAAGTAACACATGACTGGAATATAAGAGAACTAAGTTTGAGATATTATAATTTCACATAACCTGTATAGGTCTCTGTTGTTTTATCTGTAAAATTGCTTTTCATAAAATAATGATGTTCTACACAAGTGAAGAAGAGAGAAGGGAAAATGGGATTTTTTGCTAATCAAAAATAACATGTGGTTAAAAAAATTGAGGGCTACCTAATTTGTAGATTTTCTCATTTTAAGTAAGAGATGATAGGATCAAATCCAGGTCCTCTGTCTACAAGTCAAATATTTAGTAAGTTGCTGGGTGCAGTGACTTGCATCTGGAGAGGCTGAGGCAGGAGGATCACTTAAGTCCAGGAGTTTGAGGCTACAGTGAGCTATGACTGCTCCACTGCCCTCCAGCCTGGGTGACAGAAGACTCCATCTCTAAAACAAAATAAAACAAAACCCAAAACAAACAAAACCCAATTATTTAGTGATTTTATTTTTTAGTGACTTTGTTAGCCTTACCAATAAGTTACTTTTATTTGTTTATTTATTTATTTTTTATTTTATTTTATTTTTTGAGACAGAGTCTTGCTCTGTCCCAGGCTGGAGTGCCGCGATGGGGTCTCGGCTCACTGCAACCTTTGCCTCCCAAGTTCAAGCTATTCCTCTGCCTCAGCCTCCTGAGTAGCTGGGGTTACAGGCACGTGCCACCACGTCCGGCTAATTTTTGTATTTTTAGTAGAGATGGAGTTTCAACTTGTTGGCCAGGCTGGTCTCGAACTGCTGACCACATGATCCTCCCGCCTCAGCCTCTCAAAATTCTGGGATTACAGCCATGAGCCACCACGCCCGGCACCAGTAAGTTATTTTCAATATGAAATGCCAAGACAGGACATACAAAATTTAGGAAAGAAAGAAGTCAGAATTTTAACAAGCTACTCTTGTCTTCAGTATAATTAATACCAGATAATTTCTCACATTGATGGCGTTTTTTCTTAGAAACTCTAACAGTCAACAACAACAACAAAAACCAAGAATAAGCAAAAGAGGATATGAAACGATTATTCTAGCGTTCTATTTTTCTGGTTCTCTTTGTCAAGCTAAGCGTTATGAGGTGATGGGGGTGTTTGTTCTGACTAGAAATGAGTTGCATTTAGATGTTATATACAAAGGTTTTTCCTGGAATAACATCGTTATTTAGCTAAAAAGCTATAGCTCCATAGACTTGTGTGCTCTGAACACAGCTGCATAATTAGTAATCATCATTAATCATTTCTACTTCTGTACTTTTATCACCAACAAAATTATAGCAACCTATATTTTTAGTAAATTTTAATTGCAAGTTTAATTTGATATTTATTTATCACTATAAGAAGCAGTTTGCTGAACTGATTACGCAAATTTAAAATGATGTTTCTGAAGATAGAAATAAAACTTCCCACCAGGAATAGACAGGCTTTTCAACAGAAGAATATCTGCCTCTTGGCAAAAAAAAAAAAAAAAAAAAAAAAGAAAGGCTTTTAGGTTTTTTCCACCTTTAGTGTGAAAATGAGTATTCATATGGGATGGCTTTAGACTACCTATTAGAAAATGCATATCAAGTAAGAGATGGATAATTTATAGAGTTGATTGCTTTAAGCAGAGAAGCTTAAAAAGGAGTCTTTGCAACTCAGGTTGTTCTCAAGAGACAAACGTAGGCTCATAATTCAGAATTGAAACCTGCCTGTGAAATACACAACAAAAAGGAAAAGAAACTTAGAGAAATGTTTGAGAAGTAGAATGTTTTACCACTCTTGGAAAAATTTTCTTGTTTCTTTTCTGTAGGAAGGAATGAGATAGTTGTTAATACTCTTGAAAACTATCTTAGAGAGTGAGGCTTGAGCAGTTGAGGTTTTCTCATGGGACTGTGCACTGATGTTTTGTGCTGCTGTATCAGGATCTCCAAGCTTTCCTAGGTGGACAGTTAAATGGATGTGTCAACAGAAGCTGAGAAATGTTCTCTCAGCCAGGCTTAAGACATGAAAAAGAAAATGGCTTTCTTCATTTACAAAATTGAGCCACAAATAGACTCAAGAACAAAAGCCTAACAAGGAAGATGAATAACATAGAATTATCACTGTCACTTACATTATGTCCAGAATAAGTGGATTGCAAAGGGCAAGTCATGTTGTCAACAGCCTGAGGTATGTGAGGAAACTCTCCTATGAAGGCCTATGCCCAAATGTCCTGAAATGGAAATCTGAGACCTGTTAGTACAAAAGTGCCCTGAATGTTCTTAACTGGCAGGGTGAAGGCAAGGGGACCGGGCTGCCTCTAAAGCAACTAGAACCCTTCAATCACATGCAAGGAACTGGTAATCTGAAAAAACAAACCACCAAGAAAGGGTACAGATAAACGTCATAGCAAATCAAATGGAATGTGATCAGCCAAGCTCTATACTCCTATTAGAACAGGGAGTTCCAAGGACCGATACCTTGTCATTTAAATAGTCTGCAGACACAAGCAATGCATTCTTCACAGGCATCTTATTTCCTGTTTTTGTTTGTTTGTTTTGTTTTTGACTTTTTAGTATTTATTTTAATGTTTTTGAAAGGGATACATTTTTTCCAATTTAAAAAGAGACATGGCCATCAAGAGTGGGTTAACATATAGCAGAATACCATATAAACAAATTAGCTGCTAGCTACAAGCAGCAACTTGAATGAATCTTAAAAACAAAACACTGGGACTGGGCGCGGTGGCTCACGCCTGTAATCCCAGCACTTTGGGAGACCGAGGCCGGCGGATCACGAAGTCAGGAGATGGAGACTATCCTGGCTACCACGGTGAAACCCCGCCTCTACTAAAAACACAAAAACAAAATTAGCCGGGTGCGGTGGTGGGCGACTGTAGTCGCAGCTACTCGGGAGGCTGAGGCGGGAGAATCACTTGAGCCCAGGAGGCGGAGCTTGTAGTGAGCCAAGATTGCGCCACTGCACTCCAGCCTGGGGGACAGAGCGAGACACCGTCTCAAAACACAAACAAACAAAAAAAACATAACATTGCACAAAAACACATCACAGAAGAATATGTATAATATAGTACCATCTATACAAAGGCCAAAGCAGGTAAAATTAATATATTATCAGAAATCCATAAATAGGAAGTAAAGCTATAAAGAAAAACAAAGAACAAGTACCATAAATTTCAGGATTGTTGCCTCTTGGTGGCGGGGAGAAGGAGATGTGATCAAGAAGGACACGAAGGTGTCAAATACTGGCAGTGTTTTGTTACTTAACGTGGGAGCCTGAGTATTCATTTTATTATTATTTATGCCAATTATAAATGTTGTCATCTACTTCTTTAAATGTATGATTTATAAGTTTGTTTTCTCAAAAAAGATGAGTCAAATTTTAACATTTTATTTCGTTCTTGAGATCCAAGTATCCCTATCTTCTGAGGGTAGCCTTTATGCAGAGACACCTATGAGGAAACGCAACATGCAGAGTTTCCAGATCCATAGACGATGCTGCCAAAGAGTAAAAAAGAAATAAAACAAGATAAAATAAAAATCAGAAAAAACTATTGGTTGAACTTTTTTTTTTAAAGTTGGCATCATATATGTGAACTGACACTCAAGGCCTTTTACCACCTGAACCCAATCTTTCTTTCTAGGCAGATGATATCCCAGAACTTCCCAGTGGGACCTTTTTCCTTGTTAGATGTGATTCCTTGGCCAAGCCTTACATTTCCCCTGTTTGTGCTGTGATTTTCTCATTCCATTTACCTGCATTTCCCACCCTCTTGCTGACCGAACATCTTAGTTTGACCCTTTCTGGGAAGCCACCTCCATAACCTTTGTCTGAGGTGTCCTGACTATCTTTCTTGAGCTCTCAACAACTGCCAATTTAATTCTCCTAGCAGTTAACTTTGTGTGTCTTATAACAACTGCATTTTCACCAGCCAGACCCCTTTCCCTCCTGGGCAGATAGCTTGACTTTATTTTCTGTCTTCCCATGCAGGTAGATGATTGAGTTCTATCTACCAGAAGCATATGCCTCCTGGAAGCCTGGTTATAATACCTCCCACAAAATCCTTCAAATGCTTTTTATTGTTCTCCTAAGTGTTGCTTATGGGGGACCCAGCGAAGTACTTCAGAGCCCTAGAGACTTGCTGAGTCATATGAGTGGTCAGCAAACTTTTCCTGTAAAGGGTCAGGTAATAAATATTTTAAGCTTTGTAGACTGTATAAAGTCTCTGTTTCTTCTCCCCCTCCTCCTCCTCTTTCTCCTTCAGCTTCTTTCCTTTAAAAATGTACAAAACCTTTCTTCTTTTCCAAAATCTGGCTATATTTGACCTGTGAGCTGTAGCGTGCTAAGTCCTACGCTAGAAGGAAAAATCTTGAGTTTCAAAATAACGATGTAAAGCAGAGACCCTCCTCCCCGCACCCATTCTCTGCAACTGACACTTTTCTGATTACTTTTCTTTTACTCTTTGTCTTTCTCTGAACTATAGATGTATGGTTAGCTTTCTGAGGTCAAATATAATAAAGAGGTAGCCAACTATTTGGCAAATTTGGACCAAGCAGAGTTCTGATATAAAGAATGTAGGACCCATTCACCCCCAATTAGTCTCTTCACTGAAAGGTGGCTTATACCAGATATATCTTATTTACTAATTTGTTTAGTCCATGTCTAGGGAACCATTATGATCAAGCCAATATGCCCAGGTCAGAGTAGCCTACTATAGAATCAAAGCTTTAGGTTAGGCTTTGTGGCTCACACCTGTAATTCCAGCACTTTGGGTGGCCCAGGCGGACAGATCACTTGAGGTCAGGAGTTCGAGACCAGCCTGGCCAACATGGTGAAACCCTGTCTCCACTAAAGATAAAAAAATTAGCCAGACATGGTGGTGGGCGCCTGTAATCCCAGCTACTTGGGAGGCTGAGGTAGGAAAATTGCTTGAACACGGGAGGAGGAGGTTGTAGTGAGCTGAGATCACATCACTGCACTCTAGCCTTGACAACAGAACAAGGCCACCTCAAAAAAAAAAAAAAAAAAAAAAAAAAAAAAAAGAATCAAAGCTTTAAAATCCAGCAGAAGTAAAATTTCCAAGTGGGAGGGAAGAGGATCAAGAGGAGAATCTGCAAGAGTAAAACAGGAAGAAAATGTGTGCTGCATGGCACAAAATGAATCTGCAAAGCATCTGGGAACTGCAGGTATGTCTGACTCATAATATTAATGCTTTGCCTAGGACCCCCAATCTCCCTCCTTCTCTTCAATTTTCTGAAATAACCCACATCTGTGAAGTGTTTTCCTTTGCTTATATTTTCAGTCCCTACTGATGCCTGGAACTCACTGGAGTCAGCAAGCACAGGCAGCCATTGTAGCAAGTCAGAGTGGTGTGATGAAAGGCTTTAGGAGAAAAATATTCCACCACCACCTGGTTCACTCAGATACCTTGCCAGCGTACTGTGGTTCTCATGTAAACAAAGTACCCTTTACCTCTTTCACAGTGTTTCCCCCTAAAACAGCAGATTCATTTGGACACTGAGTAACTTGCTTTTTTTTTTCACTAGGCCAACATTTGTTTTGTTCCTTGAAGCTTCAGGTTCAAACTCAAGTGTGGTTTTTCTTTCTATAACACACTCAGTCTTCAATGACTTACTCATATGCCAAGCTTAAGAGACGCAAAAGGAATGCCGGTGCCAAGCAAAAAGCCAACAGACTCTTGCTCTTGTTCTTGTAACATACTTCTAGAACCAAAGGAATGGGGTCTCCTTTTAATTGTGATGTAAAAAGTAGAAGAAAAGAGAGTTAGCTTTTCTACAGTTGATTTAGAAAAAGGGTCTCTGAAATTACATTCATATATATATACTTTCACTGGAGTAAGCCATATAGTAGATCTTCATTCTCAGCAATCACAATGTACTCCAAGTGACTTATTTATATGTGAGTTTTGACTCTACCTGCCTTTGTTAATTGTTTGGTAAGCTAATATTAATAAGGTATTCATAGCTCATTTGCTAACTCTTCCAGGGAACCAACGTCTCACTCGGGCCTCTGATATTGTAACTGTGGGCCTTTAAGAAACAACAGAAAAACCCAGCTGAATAAAAACTGCCCTCCTCTGCGGCTGCCCTGATGGAAGGGGCTCAGGAGCAACAGCCTTCGTGGTGCCCACCCTCTGGGCCAGAACAGCAGATGCCCCACATCTGAGTCTAGTGCCTCCAAGAAGCACAGGTGAGGATTCTGGGGGTAGGGAGAGTGGGAGAAATTTCACCATCCCACAGATGAATGAACGCTGGTCTAGTGTGTTCAGGGCAGTATACCTTGACCCAAAGGGATTGCATGGAATACACTTTATGTTTAACCTCCTAACACCTTTTTTCTAATGCAATTATTTGAAATATAACTCAATAGAAAGACATGACCCTCCTGGAAGTGTCTTGAAATGCTTATTGCACAGTAAGGTTTCTGCTTATTTGCTTAATTTTTAAGGATTTGTAGCTTGATTTTTCCCCCCAGAATGGATGAAAAGATGAGCAGTGTTCAATTTTGAACATCTTAAGAAGTCGTGGCCCTTGTTAAATTTTGTTTGAGAGAATTCATAGAAAGTTACTGTGAAACAACCATATTCTTAGAAAGCTTCTCATTTAAGACTCAATTGGGTCAGAGCTTAGGTTATTCTGAGAGCTGAATACATTTGTTCTCTCCCTGAATCACAGATTCTGACATGTTATTTTAGAAGTTCTTGGTCTTTTTCTAAAAATTGACAGACATATGGAAAAGTTAATAATTCAGTGAGTAAAATATGCTTATATCTGCAAACAACAGCGATAAAAAAGATGCCCTATTTTTACTGTTAATCTTTCTTAGAGTTTTGAAAATGCAAACCCAAACTTGACATAGAAAAGGTACAAAATACCTTGGCCCTTAAATTTTCTGTGCTGTTTTTCATTGTCATTCAATGTTTTAATTTTCCTTGAGATGAAACCACTTAGATCCCAACTTTAGATCACTATGTCCTATGCTATTGGATCTATGGAATTTTAAAAGGTAAGAATGTTCTTGGGAAAATGTGGCTTCTATGAAATATAATCACAAACATAAATAATGGCTATTTCTACATTATTTATGTTAATTTTTTATTCTTATTACATTAATTATATTCTTATAATTATTTATGTATTCCCTTTTTGTTTGTTTGTTTTTGAGATGTAGTCTCACTCTGTCACCCAGGCTGGAGTGCAGTGGCACAATCTCTGCTCACTGCAACCTCCACCTCCCGGGTTCAAGCAATTCTCCTGCCTCAGCCTCCTGAGTTGCTGAGATTACAGGTGCCTGCCACCACACCCGGCTAATTTTTATATTTTTAGTAGAGGTGGGGTTTCACTACGTTGGCCCGGTTGGTCTCAAACTCCCGACCTCAGGTCATCCGCCCACCTCAGCCTCCCAGAGTGTTGGGATTACAGGTATAAGCCACCACACCTGACCCCATTTATTTCTTTAAATTTATCTGATTAAAGACAAATTTAGGGATGATTTTCTTGTAAATGAAACTAATGTCTTTATCGTTTAAGGAGATATGAGAAGGACTTAGCTAGTCAGTAATAGTTTCTCCATTTATTTTCCACAATTCCTTACAATGTTATTTCAGTTTATATTTGGAAAATAGCTGCCAAACTATAAAAATTGCCTCACAGTCCATAAAACAATGTGCCACCTTCAAGCTAAAGATGAACACTTTTTTTTTTAGAGCATGAAAAGTTATATTCCTTGGGTTGCTGTTCCATCTGTCCATAACTTTACAGAAAATTACCTACCAGGAGCTCAAACTTAAGCAGATCATATGTGAGGTCATACATAAATTCATGGAAAAAAGGAAGCCCTTCTTGCTGACAGATTTGGCTGTGAGCAATGGGATGGGGCAATTCTTTTCCTCCTGGGGCCTTCGTTTCTTTAGCCTTGAATCTTCTTTTTCCTATTTCTGCATGACTGCCTTCATCTTTCCTTGGGATCTCAGCTTAAACGTCACCCTAGAGTGATTTTTTTCAGAGTAGGTGCCCTATTATATAATTGTCTCTGTAGTACCCGATGTAAGTTTAAGGTGCCCTGTAATCGTCTACATAGCATTTATCATGAACTGATACTCTTGGTTTTTGTTTGTTTCATGTCAACCTCCTTGTAGTTGCAGAGCATGAACTCTGTCTTATTTGTTCTGTAATCTGGCACCTAGAGTGGTGCTTGGCAGGTCTTACGAGTTGAATTGTGCCTCCCAAAAAGATATGCTGATGTTCTGATCCACAATACCTCAGCATGTGACATTATTTGGAATAGGGTTGTTGCAAATTAATTGTTGGGATCGCAAGGAAGATCGCAAGGAATAAGGTGCATCCTTAATCCCAAAAGACAGCTGCCCTTAGAAGAGAAAATAAACACAGAGAGGACACCGTCCGAAGACACAGACACATGGAGAAGATGACCATGTAATCAAGAGTCAGAGACTGAAGTTTTGTGCTGGAAATCAAGGAATGCCTGGGGCTCCTAGAGGTGGACCAGACAAGCAAGGCTCCTCTCCCACAGGCTTGGGAGGCAGCATGGCCCTGGCAACATGCAATTCCCTTTTCAAATGCTGAGGGTTGACACTCTACTCCCTCAACCAGGGGCCAAATATTTGCCTTAAAAATGAAACTAAAGGAAAAACAAGATTTTTGTAATAAAAACCAGCTGTATAGCAAATGGGATGAAATGTATCATTCTATTGCAGTTCTCTAGTTGGACTTATATAATATTGTAGTAAAGTCATCAAAAGTACTGTAGGAGGAAAATTTTTTACCATGATGTTGTGCTCCTGGCCACTGTAAATTTGCAAGTTTAAGCAAGCATCATTCAATAATTTTAAAATACTTTCCTCCCCCAGCTTTTTTTTTGCAGCAGTAGGAGCATGCCTCTGAGGCACTGTGAAGAATCTGATAGTTGAACTGAAGCCAATTCCAGTCTTTATGGAAAAATTTACACAACACTTCCAGGTGGGCAGATTCAAAGACAGGATGAATCATGGCCCAGTGCACTGGCTCCTGGCTGTAATCCTAGCACTTTGGGAGGCCGAGGCAGGGGGACTGCTTAAGGCCAGGAATTCAAGACAAATCTGGGCAACATAGTGAGACCCCGTCTCTACAAAAAGTTTTTAAAAAATTAGCCAGGTGTGGTGGTCTGTTCCTGTAGTCCCAGCTACTCAAGAGGCTGAGGTGGGAGGGTCACTTGAGCCCAGGAGTTTGAGGTTACAGCAAGCTATGATCGCGCATCACTGCACACTAGCCTGGGTGACAGAGCAAGAACCTGTGACCCCCCTCCTCCTTAAAAAAAAAAATAGGATGAATCAGTGTCAAAATTATGAAGAAAAATATTCTAGGTTCTTAATTCCCAAGGTCTGCGTGTCCAAAATGGTAAGAGCTCAGAGGGTACAAATTCAAAATGTATTAATTGCTACAATTAATCTTTAGTGACTGCATTTGAAAAATCTGAAATCACGTGAAAAACAGTTGTATATGTGTATATATGTACGTGCTTGCATATGTGTGTGTGACCTGACAAATTTTATTATGAGGTCCTTTATAAGGCTACTGTATCAAGTCCTTCAGTTTATACCAAATGTCTCCTCATAAATCAGTAAACCTCTTCATTTGTTCCTTGATAATGTAAGAGCAATTTCTTTAGAAGTCATATACTGTCCTATAACTGCAGCTTTCTCTTTGTCTCATCTGTACACAATACATAGAATTAAGCACAAAGAAGCAAATGGACGTACCAAAAACAAAGAGCAAACTTTGCGGGGAGTTACGTGCAGGGTCTGAGAGCATTTCCTGTCTCATAGATAGGAAGCATTTGCACCACGGCTTGTCATCTGCGCTGTCGGGCCCAGTGTCTCCTAACTTCCTGAAATAAAACCAAACTAAGCAAAACAATAAAAGTGACGATTTCTCTGTGTTTTGGAATTCCAAACTCCTATTACTGGAACATTAAATCTTTCAACCCTACTGGTTAATGTGCCTTTCAAAATTAACGGTGTTTTTGTAATGGTTTGTTTTTAAAATATAATGCTGCAATATACATTCCATATATTATAACAACTTATTATTATTACTATTTTGAGATGGAGTTTCACTCTTGTTGCTCAGGCTGGAGTGCAATGGCGTGATCTCGGCTCACTGCAACCTCCGCCTCCCAGGTTCAAGCAATTCTCCTGCCTCAGCCTCCTGAGTAGCTGAGATTACAGGTGCCCGCCACGATGCCCAGCTAATTTTCTGTATTTTTATTAGAGACAAGGTTTCACCATGTTGGTTAGGCTTGTCTCAAACTTCTGACCTCAAGTGGTCCGCCCACCTTGACCTTCCAAAATGCTGGGATTACAGGTGTGAGCCACCACGCCCAGCCTATAACAACTTATTTTAAGCATTATTCCCAAATTCTGCTAATCTTTGTGTCAAGAGAAAAATACTGGCTTATTAAAATTTACTTCTCCTTTTACTCTTCTAAATGGCTCGAACAAAACTCATGGTCCCTTGAATGTTAATTGGGTTTCAGGTGCGGGCAGATGACAGAGAAATACATAATATAAAAACAATCCTTTGTTTTGTCTATAAATTTATCTTTCTTGCCCTTCGAGTGTACTTGATGGTCCAGTGGTTTCCAACTCTGATACAAAATTTTCATTTGCCTTTATAAGAAATCATCTAGCATAAAGTAGGGGTCATATTTTATCAGCATCATCACCAAGAAACACATCACCATCACCACTTTTTAATTTGTAGAAAATCCAGTCTTATCTGCCAAGTTGGCAAGATATCAAAAGAGCATGGATTGTTTTAAGGTGGTTCAGTTCTAGATGGAAGTTTATGGTCGGGTCTGGGGAGAACTTCTATGTCATAAACCTCCACATCACATAGGTTAACAGAGTAATAGAATTATGTAGGTACAGAGACCTGATGAAACCTACTGGCACCTCTGCTTTTCAAACCAAGAGAGTGCCCCTTCTAGGGTGCCCTTGGGAATGTGCAGCCATGAATTAGGTGTGCCTTGAGTAAAGGCACAAACAAGACTGCGAGATGGGATGAGATGAGTGTGAATGAGTGCATGGAGAGAGGTTTAGGTAGGACATAATATCTATGTTTTAAATATCAAAACAAGCTCAGATGATGGAAACAAGTGCAAATTTTTCATAAAATTTTAGGAAAAAACTAACTTATTTTCTGTTTAGAGCAAGCATTCAGACCTGTAGAGAGTACAAATTCATTCAGCCCAGAAGAAACGTTTAAGGAGAGTGATCTGATCCCATGCTTTCATTATGCTGCAAGGAAACAGAAGTGATTTACCAGCCCACTAGAATCCTGGCTTTCTGACTGCCAGGCCTCAGCTCCAATTCATAGCTCTTTAAGAAAAAAGGAAATGCAGAATTAACTTCTATTAAATTTCATCCATGGGCCAGACAGGATGCCAACTGCCAGGCATTGTCATCATCACAAACAGTGGTTACCAGCTCAGGCTCCCAGGCAAACTTCTTCAGTGGGAAATTGGTTCCACCTCTTACCTGTGTAACTTTGGACAGGTCAGTTTTAAGTCGACTGATTCCTAGTTTCTTCACTATAAAATGAGGATCATAAATGAAACTTCTTTACTGACAAGAATTAAATGAGACAACCTTTGCAAAATGCTTAATGGTGCTTGGCGTGTACATGTTAGTTCAATGAAGACTGACTAGAAAAAAAGAGAAAAAAGTCCTTTATATGTGGGAGGGGTGAGGAAGAGGCAGTGGGGGTTGATTTTATGGCTGTTTCACAGATGAGAAAAATTGGGGTTGAGTAAAATTCACTGATTTTCCAGCAAGTTGCAAAACCAGAATGTGAAATTGTGTCTGTTTGAAAACCCACTTCAGACTGTGTCTGCTGCACCGCAATGCCTTCCTGTAAGAGAGCCGAGAGCTGGAAAGTATGCTGAGGCCATTCCCTTCGGGAGCTGGCTGCCGCACTCGCTGGACTCACGCTGAGTTCTGAAAGCCCTCTGGCAGCTCCCCAGCAATTCCAGCAATCTGCAGAGTTCTGAACTGGGCACTGCCCAGGTGGCAGAAGTCAGTGAGCATGTCCAGGTGACAGTGCAAATATGATTGTAGGTTGGAGTCCGTCCAGAATGTGACCTTGACTTCTTTTAGCCATTTCCCAGTTCGTTTTCTTTTTTTTTTTTTTTTTTGAGACAGAGTCTCGCTCTGTCGCCCAGGCTGGAGTGCAGTGGCCAGATCTCAGCTCACTGCAAGCTCCGCCTCCCGGGTTTACACCATTCTCCTGCCTCAGCCTCCCGAGTAGCTGGGACTGCAGGCGCCCGCCACCTCGCCCGGCTAGTTTTTTGTATTTTTTAGTAGAGACGGGGTTTCACGGGGTTAGCCAGGATGGTCTCGATCTCCTGACCTCGTGATCCGCCCGTCTCGGCCTCCCAAAGTGCTGGGATTACAGGCTTGAGCCACCGCGCCCGGCCTTCCCAGTTCGTTTTCAAGGGCAGATGCTGCGTCCTCTCTTTCTGCAGGGCTGACTCACTCCATGCCCAACACTGTAAGAGCTTTTGCTCTCTGTCTCAGCTCTGCCAATAACGTGACCCTGGGCAGCTCACTTTACTTCTTCAAGGCAGGCTTAGGATAGATCCTCAAGCCACACCCTGGCCAACAACTCGGATTCTACAGAGTGAGACACTGAAATATTTGTATTTCTTTATGGTGACCTTTTCACTGAAGTAAACCTTACACCAGGAAAAAGTGTGCAAGCCCTGTAAATATACAGATTAATTTTCACAAAGTGAACACAGTCTCACACTAAATAATAAAGCAATCCAGCCCACAAGACACCCTCTGGGTCCCCTACTAGGCACCACTCTCCCAAGATAACCACTCTATTCTGACTTTTAACATCATAGCTTACGTTTGCCAATTCTGAAATTTTAGATACATGGAATCACACAGCATGTATTCTTTTGTACGTGGCTTCTCTCACTCAACAGTGTGCTTGTGAAATTCATCCATGTTATTGCTGGTAGTTCTAGTTTGTTTTCATTGCTATATAGTAAGGGATCAATCTCTGGTTTTATAAATAAAGTTTTATTGAAACACTGCCAGACTAATTTGTCTCAGTATTATCTACAGCTGCTTTCACACTGCAATGGTAGAGCTTGGTTGCCACAGAGATTACATGGCTGGCAAAGTTAGAAATATTTACTATCTGGCCCTTTACAGAGCAAAGTTTGCTGAACCCCACTCTATGGTATCCAATCATATGAGCCCACCAACATTTCTTCCTTTATTCTTTGTTCATTGATGGACATTCAGATTGTTTCCGGTTTTGAGTTAGTACAAATAGTGCTGTTGTGAACATTCTCGTAGTGTCTTTTGGTGACATTTCTGTTGGATTTATGGAATGTGTATTTTTTAAAAATCTTGGACTGATGCTAATGCCAGGTTTGGGAACTCATGCTTTACAGATGTAATCTAACCCAAAATGTTTAAATTGTCTTGCCCAAAGTCATGCAGAAAATAATTGGCAGACCTGGGATTGATAACCAAGCCTTGTTCTTGGAACAATTCTATGTTTCCACTGCTGTTCCTATAGTTATTACCTTTAGAAAAACATTGTTAGAAAGCTCTTTACTTATCCAAAGTCTTTCACAAATATGACTCTTTTCTACTGTATTTGGCTGTACATTTTCAAGAACAGAAAACTCACTGCCTTATGATAATTTTAGAGACAAGAGATTATATAATCACTTAACCCAACCTTCTCACATTATAAATTAGTAAATCAACGTTTGGAGATACTAATAATTCACTCAAAATAGGCATTTTGAGCCTTGACTTTTATCCTGTACTACAAAATGATTTTGAACCTGCCTTTTTTGTCTTAGCAATTTGTACTACTTCAGGCAATTAACTTATTTAACTAGTACGTATTTAACTGTTTAAACATTATGAAGGTGCCTGAAGGAAAACCAAAATAGTCTCTCCTTCACCTTCCAACTGTATAGCCTCTTTCTCCTAGGCAACTACTCTTAATAATTTTTTTTTCAATCATCCATATATAAACTTATGAAAATGCATTTAACTGCTATAAGTCCAAACTTTGATAAGGAAAAAATAAAATGTAATTCTTCATTATCTGAAGTTAATGTCTAGTTCGAGGCTCCATGTCATCATTTAAGTGAAGACTCAATCTCAGTTAATTTGGAATACCCTCCCTTTCCCTGTAACTGTGCCTCATTTCAGAGGGGTTAACGTAATGCCAAGAATTTGGTGTGTGTTAGGGGCTGGGGGTTCAGTATGGGAAACTTCTAGACCTTGGTAACCATAGTGATATTGAGACATCTTTCCCCCTACCTGGGCCTTGGCCACTGATCCCCACAAATGCCCTGGCCCATGCTGTCAGATGCAGTGAGGTCTGGTGGTTTATGTGCCGTGTTTGGGCCATGGCAATCTCTGCCAGGCTCACCGTATGGCCTGGCTCACTGCAGCCATTCCTCTGTTGCAGCTTCCCTGGCCTCCACCTGGAAGTGGAGGTCCAGCTCTCTGGTTTTATTTATGTTTATTTTTATTTTTATTTTTCTGAGACAGAGTCTCACTCTGTCACCCAGGCTGGAGTACAGTGACGGAATCTCAGCTCACTGCAAATTCTGCCTCCCAGGTTCAAGTAATTCTCATGCCTCAGTCTCCCAGGTAGCTGGGACTTACAGGCATGCACCACCATGCCTGGCTGGTCTGTGCATTTTTAGTAGATAAGGGCTTCATCATGTTGGCAGGCTGGTCTCAAACTTCTGACCTCAGGTGATCCACCTGCCTCAGCCTCCCAAAGCACTAGAATTACAGGTGTGAGCCACTGTGCCCAGCCTGTCTTCTGGTTTTAGATCCCACCAGCCTAGGTGAAGTTTTCTGCTTCCCTAAGTTGTGTTTGGTGCTTTTGGCCTCTTTCTCCCAGGCTTGCCTCCAACACGTGTTGCCTTCCTTCTGATACACTCTCATCCCTCTCATCTCCCCTCAACATGGACATATCTTCCCTTGCCCTTTAATAAGCATCTATGGACACATGTTTTGAATATTGTATTTTTATTTCTGTCAGATATCTTTTCCAGTCAGGCAGCAGGAAGATCCCTTTCTTCTCAAACCCTCAAACATTTACAAGTTTGGCTTTTTGGAAAGCAGTTACTAGGAATGGTTCTTTTGCCCTGTGGGAGCAATAAGCACAGAGCAGCCTAGGGGCTTAAATGAGGGTAAGAGTAGAAGGAGGTAAAAAGTGAACAACTGGAAAAAAAATATAATTAACATCTCAAGGTGTTGTCTGGCACGAAGATAGGCATATCTGCAGAGTAATTGTTTCACTTTGTTTTTATTCCAAAATTGAGATTATGCAATATATCAAAGTGTAACTTGAATTTTTTGGCTTAATAATTATCTTGGACAAATACCTGCGTACAAATATGCTTCATTTTTCTTAGTGTCTTCATAATACAGTTCATAGTATAATTTGTTCAATTATTTTCCCTGTCAATGAAAATTCAGGTTGTTTCCATGTTTTTGTATGTACACATAATGATAATGTTTTAACAGCCAATGTTTATTATGGTCTTACTATGTACTAGACAACGGTCTAAGCATATATGATCTCATTTAATCTTCAAAAAAACTCCATGAGATAGGCATTGTTTTTGCCTTCTTCTTGCAAATGAGAAAACTGAGGCACACAAGGATCAAATAACTTACTCAAGGTCATAGTAAGTTACAGATTTGAACCCCAGCAGGCCTATCTACAGAGGTCATGCTCTTAACTGTCATACTGTACTGCCTCTCTCTAATAAACATACTTATATACAAGTTTTATATATTATTATTGTTATCATATAATTATCCAGACTCAGATTGTAGGTAATGTGTGTATTTTTATATTTTAACAAATACTAGCAGATTACTTTGGGGCTAAAGCAATTTATAGAATGTTTCATAGTATTCAAGAGTAACTATTACCCCAAAGCCTCACCAACACTGGATGCTAGGTTTAGTTTGAGGTTATGTTATTCTGGTAGGAACTTTGCCTCTCTGAAGCCCCCTAAATGCTTTCTAAGTGTTTCAGTTTTCACTTCCCTGATTACTATTGTTGATGTTACACATCTTTTTAAAATTATTTATTATGCTGAGAATTAAAATGAGATAATTTATAAATAATCAGAGCATAAATTTGACTTGGAGTTCAGCTTTTTCTTATAACATTTTCTAATAAACTTTTTACCTCCATTGCCACATAATTTCTACCTTATAGCCAAAAAGTATTAAATCATTTATTTATCCAACAATATTTGTTTAGCCCAAACCATATGCCAGGCCTTATCTCAGGTACTCAGGATGCAGGTAAACAAAAAAAGATTTCATGGAACTTGCTTGTGTTGTATTACCAAGAACAGAGGATGACAAACAATCCTTGTAGGTAGCATAAGGCATTTCAGCAGAGCTTATTACAAACAACTTGATGTTATGTTAACACCGTATAGCATACGTGTAAATCTATTAAGTACAGAGTTTCATTTTTAGTCTGACTAATGTTTTTATTTTCAGTTTACATCTGATTGGTAAAAACTTTTCAGCTCAAACCTTTGTCTGTATAATAAAATGTATTGGCTTGCTTGGTACATTATGGCTATTGTTTTGACTGGCTTCATAGTATTTCATGGAATTATTATCTCATCCTATTCCACATATTCTTACTATTGAACACATTTTTTCTTAACACCCCCTCACTCCTACTCACACGCACAGATTTTGGGTTACTATAAATAACACCATGTCTTCTCAAACATCTTTTCTTATGTTTATTGGCCCTTTGCATTTCCTCTGCTGTGAATTGCCTGTTCCCATTTGTCATTTTCTGATTAATGTGTAAGAGCTCTTTGTGTATTAGAAATATTAAGCCATTGTCCTATATGCATTGTAAATATTTTCTCTTAGAAGCTCATTTGTTCTCTGCTTTATATTACACAGAAATTACACATTTTTATGGAAATGACTCTTGCTTTATTTCCTTTATAAGCTACACAGTACTCTATACTATGAATAGTTTCTTGAAAATATATTCAGTTATTTACCTAACTAAGCTTCCTATCTTGCTATAGAAAGCTTTTCTTATTCCACAGCTATAAAATGTTTTCTAAATTTTAAAAAAATATTTTCTATAGCTTTCCTTATTTCATATTTGACTCCTTAATATTTCAGGAATTTACTTTGGGCTATGTTACAAGATAGGAGTTGAAGGCTATTTTCTTGCATATACATAGTCAATTATTCAACCCCATTATTATATATATTGTGCATTATATGCAAAATGAATATTATACACCTTTTCCCAAATGATTTCTGCTCTCAGATACAGTCAGACCTACTTCTGGATTCTGTTGTTTTCCATTGATCTATCTGCTTTTCTATCAGTATCATTCTGCTTCGATTGCAGTAGCTTTAGAGTAAGTTTTGGTATCTATTAAGGGAATTACACCCCCTTTCCATTTCTGAAACAGGACTATAAAGGTCATTAGACACCTTTTATCTCTAGATATTTCTAATTTTCCAGTAGGTCAGGGTGCTGCCTTCTTAGAAGCTGATTTTCTTATGAATTAAGAAGGATTAAAATTTTTTAAGTAAATGAAGCTTTTCATGTCTGAGAAGTTATACAAGCTGACATCCTTCAAATTTTGTCAAATAATATCATTAATTAGTTGACCATAATTTTGGGTTCAAATTAGCATTTTCTACAACTTTTGTCATTGTCTGAACAATAGGAAAACTAGCAAATTAAGGGAGAAAGCATAGTAAATTTTATGATTAATGAAGATCATTATTTTGCTTGAATAGAAATAATTTGGTTTAACAATAATTTAATGCAATGTCATAATCTTACTGCTCAAGTAGCTGCTCTTCTAGTGCTGTGTCTTTCTTTGGGGGGGGTCCCCTCTCTCCCATCTTTATTTCTAATTTGCATCTAGCTTTAATTTTTAAGGGTTATAAAGGTTTAGACAGCATCATATTTTATTTTAATTCCAAGCTTCATTATGGATGGGAAAAGAGCTGAAGTTTATTATTTGTTTAATGCCAAGATACTAATTTTCCACTAAACTCCATGGACAATTTGGTTCTTATGCTTTTTGACCAATTTTTCTTTGTTTGCAGGTGTAGCTACGTAGAAAGATTTCTCTAGATAAAATATGTATGTTCAATTAATCTAAATAGAACCATTCGGCATATAGTATATTACTCAATTTGTAATCTGGAATTAGCACCACAATGATTCATGCACTGTAGTATCCACGACTGTACTCCCTCTACACACTGAAAAGCTTTATATTTTGGGAAGAATTTTGCCTTAATAACCACCACAGTGGGATTTTGCCCTCATTTCCTGTGTATTTATTCTGGGTGTTGTTTGCAAGACGATGAGGATCTATTTTGGTGGGGTTCTTTTCCTCGAGGAGGAAGTAAGAGCACTGCGCCTGTCTCCAGCTCCATAACTGCTAGACAGATCAGACAGGGGCTCTGCCAGCCAGGCTCCAGGAAGGCTTCTCCCTTCTGATGGAACAACCAAACAATTGTCACTATTCACAATGGCCCAAATGGAGAAGTATTCTTAGAACAATAAGAAAAGGGAAAGTCAGCCACCAGCAGGAAAGAAGGCCTTCAAGCAACATTAAACTCAGAGAATGTGACTGTCCTTTCAATGTAAACAGTTTGCACAGCACTTCTCTAAATAACAATATAAGGAGTGCTGGCCATGTGCAGGGCCCCCACATACACTATTATCTCTAATCCCATAACAGCCTTAGCAGATGTGTATTAACCCCATTGGACATCTGAAGACACCAAGGCTCAGAGAGATCATCATAACCTATAGAAATTTCCATGACTGATGAATGTGACAGTCAAGCCCCAGTTTGTATAATACACAGCCATAATCTTATCTACTACTTTTAAAAATTAAACATAGATGAAACGTTTACAGTTCTTTGTGAGTGAATCTATAATTTTGTTTAAGAAAAAGGACAAGGCAGTGATGAGGGCTCCATTAACAGTTTGAAATAGATTATTTTTCTTCTGAGTTTCTCTGAATATTACAGAGGCAACGGGAACTTGAAGGAAATTTGCCGAATGCTGTGTATGACAGCGTATCAACTTCCTTTATCACATACAAAAGGATTCCCCTGATCTCTCTCATTCTGCCAACAATGCATGAGGCGAACAGTAACTTTCTGCTTACAATAACTTTAAATCTTGAAGGCAACTGTGTAAATTAAGGATCTAAGCCAGGTGTGTTGGAGCACACCTGTGGTCCCCACTACTCAGAAAGCTGAATGGGAGGATCACTTGAGCCCGGGAGGTCTAGGCTGCAATGAGCTGTAATTGTACCACTGCACTGCACTCTAGCCTGGGCGACAGAGAAAGATCCTGTTTAAAAAAAAAAAAAAAAAAAAAAAAAAAAACAAGAAGAAGAAGAAAGAGAAGGCGATTAAACATCTAAATTAACATAACCATCGTACTGATTTTCAATACAGCTTGGGTTATCCACTGCATGAGCATGAGTGTGATGTGTGATGTATGCATCTGAAAAATCATTCTCTATCACTAAATATTTGGTTTCCTTTCCATTAGCATTTAACTTTTCATTGATTGTTTCTATTAAATGTTAGATCAATGAAGCAATTCTTTCCCTTAATTGCATGTCATTTAAAATCGGTGACAGAAGAAAATAATGACTCTACAAGTGAGATGCCCATTGGATTGGTTTTAGATATGTAATCATGTATGAGAAAAGTCAATAATTATTGACTTAAGGACTATAATGGACCATGAAAAGTGACTAGTTTTCTAGTTGTTTCTAGGTGTGACGATGCAAATAATTTTTTAGTTTTCTATTAACTTTTTCTTAGGTTTTCCAGGGCCCAGCCTGGGCCTACTCTATACTTAGGTGCACTAAGATGTTTATTATTTGAAGCTCTCCTTCTCACTACCCAGCACACCAACCTCATTTCAAGGTTTCCTGTTGTCAGGTTCTCCTGCATTGGCCTGCCACCAGCCACAGGAATATCCACCATGCACACAAGAGAGGACCTCATGCTCCCATGAGCTTTTGTTGATAACACTTTCATGGATTGGGTCACAATTCATTAGTTTCCATCACAGAAAGCAGGATTCTGGGCAAATCAGTCAGACAGAGGACAAGTATGTTATAAAGTTAGGATGACAAGAGTGGGAGTCTGGCATCTGGAACTCTGTGCAGGGCACCCAACATGAGGAAGATGGATTAGAATGGAATAAGAATGCTATGAACTACATTGTGTCATCCCCTCCCCCAAAAATTCATATGCTGAATCTCTTCCCCCAGTGTGATTGTGTCTGGAGATGGGGTCTTTGGGGAGGTTAGGTTTAGATGAGGTCTTGAGGGCCCTCATGATGGATTAGTGGTTATAGGAAGAGACACCAGAAAGCCTGCTTCCTCTCTCTTGCTGCCATGTGAGGACACAGCAAGAAAGTGGCTGTCTGAAAACCAGGAAGAGAGAGCCCTCGCTGGGGAACTGAATCAGATGGCACTTTGACCTTGGACTTCCCAGCTTCCAAAACTGGGAGAAATAAATTTCTGTTGTTTAAGCCACCCAGTCTATGGTGTTTTGTTAATGGCAGCCTAAGCTGACTAAATAAAGAAGGATAAGAAGGGAAGTGTTAAAAGAGAAACTCTTCTCCAAAAGTGGGGTAGAGGGTTTCCTCATCCCTTTGCCTAAGGTCACCTGAAGTTTACACTGTGTTAAAATGATCAATCTATAGGACACCAGGCTGTAAGATGGCTGCCATGCCTGTAGTCCTTTCCAGAGAGAAATGCCATATTCACAGCCCCTGTTGAGGAAGATCTCTAGGAAGTCCTTTTTTTTTTAGGCAGGGTCTTAGTCTGTCACCCAGGCTGGTGCACAATGACGTGATCACGGCTCACTGCAACCTCTGCCTCCCAGGCTCAAACCATCCTCCCACCTCAGCCTCCCAAGTAACTGGGAACACAGGCATGCACCACCATGCCCTGCTATTTTTTTTTTTTTTTTATTAGAGATGGGGTTTCGCCATGTCGCCCATGTTGGTTACAAACTTGTGAGCTCAAAGCAATCTGCCCATCTCGGTGTTCCAATCTAGGAAGTTCTTTAAGTGTAGGTGGACAAGTTTTGCTCCACATCAGTCTGCCACCCACAGACAGCTGGACTAAGGTTCATACCTAACCCAAAGGCAGCTAAACTAGTCAGACCAACAGCCTATGAGATGGTCTGACGCCAAAAGCTCTGCCCTTTATGAATCATAGTGATTACGTTGACCAACTCAATCCTCTCTCTTGAGACTTTAAAGTTACCTAGTAAAAATCAGCTATATAGTAGCAGAAGAATATAGGCACACAGAGAGGTGCAAAGGCAGACAGAACACTCAAGAAGTTAGCAAGGGAACAACCAGTGATTAGAATCACTTTTCAGAACATAAATTGAGTTCTAGTCTCCATGGGAAGCTATGGTTTTGTGATTCCTTGTCGTGAGCCTTTTTCTGGTCTCTGGTTTAGATTGTAAGTTTTAGAAGAGGAAACCTAGGCAAAAATTCTTATTTTCTTTATTTTCGTTATTCCACAGGGCATAATATTCTGGCTCCATCTCTTGAGGTAGCATGAGTAAGTCTCTTTCCTGCAAACAAAAAGGCCACATAAACAATGTTCTAAAACAGCTTATCTGTATTTTTTTTTCTATATAAGATGTTGGGTTACCTAAAAGTTTAGGAAGTGGAACTTAATAGGTTGTCTTGGAACTTTTCTAGCTTAAGCTCCAGTGATAAGGAAAGTAGGGAATAAGTATTCCTACATTTTTAAAGAGATATGCTAAACAAATCTGTGTGAGAAATACTAAAAGAGGGTTCAATTAATCCAGCAGCCACTTTCGGATTAAGATATGAGAGTAAAGTTGTTGGTCTAGTAGGAGATGCTGTGTCTCCCACCAAGGAATTTCAAACCAAGAGCAGGGGACCAAGATAACAGCTGTATTAGTCAGGGTTCTTTTGAAAAACAGATCCAATATAATGTGTATTTATTTGTTTGTGTGTTTGTTTCATGATTTGGCTCACACAATTATGGGGGCTGGCAAGTCCAAATCTGTAGTGTGTGCTGGCAGGTCAAGACCCAGGAGAGCTGATGATGCAGATGAAATCCAAAGGCTGTCTGCTGGATGATTCCCTCTTGCCTGAGAAGGCTGGTCTTTTTGTTCTATTCAGACTTTTAACTGATTAGATAAGACTCATCCACATCACGGAGGGCAATCTGCTTATACGGTGCTCACTGATTTAAATGTGAATCTCATCTCAAAACACCCTCCGAGTTGCCACATAAAATTAACCACCACCAGAGCCTAACAAGATTTGGAGGGGACCACAATAAGGAGAGACAAGCATCTCCATACCTGGTTGGTATTTGTTGAGCTGCAGAAGCTCCAACAACTCTGGTGGAGTGGGGTGAGACAATCCTCGGGAGAGCTTGACGTGGATCTCCTGGATTTGAGATAATTGCAAGCACAGAAACAGGTACTGCTTCCTGCCTGAAGAGTTCTGAAGGAGGGCTGCTGAAGGAAAGCAGCCCTCAGCCTGCACCAGAACAATGTGAACGGCAGCAATAGTTCTCCAAGGGACCATAGCTTCCATCATCTTCCTTCTCCCGTATCCTTCAGGTTTCGAGTAATCTTTCTAAACTGCAAGTATAACAGTGTTATTTTCCTACGTGGCTGTGGCTCCTGGATGTTCATGGAATAGTGCACAGTAACTCCTGTGAATGGCTCACCAGCCCTCGGGATCTGTACTTCCTACCGCTTCAGTCTCACCTCATTTTCTCCTCTGCCTACACCTGCCTACCTGCTGTGCCTGCAACACTCTCGCCCCGCCTACCTGGTAAATGCCTATGCCAATGTCAAGACTCAACTTGTGCCACTTCTACCAAACTTTTTTCTCATTTCCCTCAGGTTGAGTTGTTCATTTCCTTCCTTATGTTACGCTTTTACTATAGAAATGATAAAACTCATTTTCACAAATTTATTTATTATCATCCTTTACCTTCTAGACAATAAATTACTTCAGAGAACTCTGACTTATTTCTGCACCCCAATACATAACTCAGGGCCAGGAACACAGGAGGTGCTCTATTAATATCTGTTGCATGAATGAATTAATACCTGAAAAGAAAAAAATGTCAAGTGTTTGCAGAAATATCTGAGAAGAAAGGAATTTCAAGAGTTTATAGTATTTCAAATTTTTTTTTTACTTTTTATTTCTTCTGCTTCCTAATTTTTATTTCCCCTTAGTAAAAAGTAGCCATTCTCAAAATGTGGTCTGCAGACCCTTAAAAGTTGCCAAGATCCTTTCAGAAGGTCTGAGAGATGAAAAGTATTTTCGTATAGTATAAGTTCCTTTTTTCATTGTTCAACATTTTCACTGGGGTTGGTAAAAAGGCAATGGTGGCTGCCTTGCCCTGACTCAAAACAGTGGCACCTAACTGTACTAGTCATTGCACTACCTATTCATATTTGGGGGAAAAAAAACTAGCTTCACTGAAGAATGTCCTAGATGAAGCAATAAATATTAATTTTATTACCTCTCGATCTTTAAAATAATGTTCTTGTGGTATAATGAGGAGTACTGTATTAGTCCATTCTCTTAATACTATAAAGAAATACCTGAGACTGGGAAATTTTTAAAGAAAATAGGTTTAATAAGTTTAATTGGCTCATGGTTCTGCAGGCTGTACAAGAAGCATGATGCTGGCATCTGCTCTGCTTGGGAGGCCTCAGAAAATTTACAACCATGGCAGAAGGCAAGGCAAAGGAGGGGCAGGCCTGTCGCATGGCGAGAGCAGGAGCAAGCAAGCAAGGGGGGAGGTGCTACATACTTTTAAATGAACAGATCACACAAGAACTCACTATTGTGAGGACAGTACCAAGGGGATGGTGCTAAAGCATTCATGAGAAACCTCCTCCGTGATCCAGTTATCTCCCATCAGGCCCCACCTCTAACACTGGGAATTACATTTCAATATGAGATCGGGCAGGGACACACATCCAAACTATGTCAAGTGCACAGAAAGTACCTCTGCTGCCTACTGAAGTATGGTGGTTGTCTCAAGGAAAAGCACTTATGCAACTGGGTGGTGGGCTGAACCAGCCACTTTCTTCATGAAATACTATTTTTATTTGAAAGAACAACTGACAGACAAACTGTAGTTCTTCAAACATTGGTATTGACAGACATTTTTTAAAAAATGAATAAAGTGGATCTGTCATTTCAAAAAAAGATTTGGCAGTATTTGTTGGGAATAATGAAATCTGAGCTTTCAAGTGAAAATTAGAATTTGGAAAACTTGTAGCTGCCATAATGAACTTAACAGCTTTGAAAACTTCAACACTTTTTTGTTGTGGTGGTGGTGAGATTGGTGATGATATTAACAGATGTGATTTCTGATACTCTGTAGTGATACAGGTCAACATTTACAAGATCTACATATCTCATGGAACCAAATTTTCCAGATGACCAATTCTTAATATTATGAAAGTCATGAGTCAAATGTCTGTCTAAACTACCAACTAGATCAATGAATTTTTTTAGACCAGTGAATTATGATGTAACAGAATATGAAAATGTTATTGATATAGTTTCAGATATCGTGTTGTAACACACCTGTAAGAAGCTATCACTTGCTGGGTTTTAGTATAGTATCAAAGAAGAACATCCAAAATTAATTATTTGAAAATGCTGTTAAAATACTGTTTTCTTTTCCAACTACACATTTGTGTGAAACAAGACTTTCTTCAAATACTTAAACCAAAGCAACATAATACAACAAATTAAGTGCAGAAACAGAAATTAAAAAATCTAGCTATCTTCTTTTAAGCCAGGTATAAAAGAAATCTGCAAAAATGTAAAATAAAAGCATATTTCTATTTTTGCTTTGGAAAATATAATTACTTTTCAGAAAATGTGTTATTTATGTTGACGTGTAATGAGTTTTATTGTTTTAAATGCATTAAAATATTTAAAAAATTTTCAGTTTTATTTTATATTACAGTAAATAGCAATAGACCTAATCCATACAAGCGAAACCTCTTTGAGTTTCTCAGCAGTTGTTTTTTTGTTTTTTTTTTTTGAGATGGAGTATCATTCTTGTTGCCCAGGCTGGAGTGCAATGGCGCAAGCTCTGCTCACTCCACCTCCTTAATTCAAGTGATTCTCCTGCCTCAGCTTTCTGAGTAGCTGCGACTACAGGCACGTGCATCACACCTGGCTAATTTTTTTGTGTTTTTAGTAGAGACGGGGTTTCGCCATGTTGGTCAGGCTGGTCTTGAACGCCTGACCTCAGATGATCCATCCACCTTGGCCTCCCAAAGTGCTGGGATTACAGACATCAGCCACCACACCCAGCCAACAAGTCTTAAAAATGTAAAGGTAGCCTGAGACCAAAACATATGAGTTACTACTTTTATCCCTTTAACGTACCTTAAAAGGGCAGGAAAATAAAGAAAGATTACATGCATATTAACACACAAGAGAAAAAGATACAGATACCAAAGAGAATTCTTTTCATAGAATTGAGAAGCAAAGTTCCAAATAACATGTATGAAAAATATTTTACTAACATACTGATTTCATTTTAGCTAGGAATCCAGCATGGTATGTGAATGCAGAGTCAGCTATTAGGTTATATTTAAACTAAGACAATAATTGCCTAAGAAACATGCAAAACAACTCATCAAATTTGAATGAAATGAGAGACTATTCATATTTTGAAAGTGTTTTCATTATTTAATGTCACCAGATTTAGTTATAAAAAGATGTGGAACTAAACAAAGATCTTATTTGAATGCTCATGTTCCTGTACAATATTCAGAAAAAAATCAAAGCTAAATTTTTAGAAGTTGTACAAGAAAGTGCTCACAATGTCTTCAATACATTTGATAGTATAAGAGAGACTATATTTTGGTGAAGGTGGTGACAAGTTTCAGTCAAAATCTCCCCATTATAATTAATTTCAACATGATTGTTTCAATTATTCTGCTTCTGGAATTTGTTCTGTTAATACCTGAAATAGGCTGTTAGTTTTGACTTAAAATATCTCCAGTCAAGATTTTTGTATATTCATTTTAGTCAATATCTGATCTATAGCTTTGGGGGGTTTTTTTTGGTGCAACATTGACTCATGTTTTTCGCCAAGTAAGAAATAGGTAATTTTTTATAGAACACAGATTCTCTCAGACCTGTGGTGCTGACCTGCTGTTTTTATGATTATATTTCTTATACAAGTAGAAAATTAAAACAAATTTACAAACTACCTACCTAAACCAAATTCAGTAAAATTCAAGTTAACTAACATAGTTGAATGTGATCATGTGGCTTTGCAGAAATTAAGTCACTGCTAGTAGCAAGCACAGGGCTTCCATGACTGCAGTGCAGCTCCTTTGGGTGCGTACGTGGATATCAATACTGAACTGTCTGATGACTGTATCCACCCACGACTTTTTGTTTTAACCAAATTGCAGCAAAATCTTCCTATCCACATGATACTGTGATATTGTTCTTCACTGATATACCTATTAGTAGTACTATGGTATTTTTATGTTTCCCTCCTCACCCTCAAGGTAATAATATTAGGAGTTGGGGCCTTAGGGAGGTAATTAGGCTCCGCTCTCATGAATGGGGTTAGTGCCCTTACAACAGAGCCCCCAGAGAGACCCCTTGATTCTTCCATCACTTGAGGACACCAAATCTGCCTCGATTTTGGACTTCCCAGGCTCCAGAACTATGGGAAGTAAATTTCTGTTGTTTATAAGCACCCAGTTTATGGCATTTTGTTATAGTGGCCCAAACAGACTAGATAAGTATCCAAAGCTCTACAATTCAGTGAGTACTGAAAATGCCTGTCATCAGGCCTATTTTGACAGCAATAGTTGTCTAGATCATCTAGATAATCCCGAATTTGATTATATTGATTACTTTTATTGTCTTTAGAAATGAAAACACAGAACAAGAATTTTGTAGAGAACCTGAGTGACTTTAAGTGTTGTCCTCAGAGTCCATTTTAAGAAACAATGCTGATTAGGAAGACCCGAAGCTGTAGGAAAGATCCTGCCTTCAGGTGAGGGTCTCAGAGGTGATTTTATTTCTGAAGTTGAGTATTTGCAAGCTTTTCAAAGCTTTCAGAGCTATCATAATCAAAGGGCCACAAGATGGAGAAGCTATTTTTTGAAAAAATAGATCCTTTATGTTAGGAAAATAAAATTTTATGCATTAATCTCCACTTTCTGAGAAAGGGCTGTACATGTCTTTCCATTAAAAATAGCAAGTTTTCATGTCAAGAACACTTTTATTTGCAAACCTCATAGTAAATTAGTAGAGCAAATTCTGGCAACATGTGCCTCATTCTTAAAATCTAAAGCAGGAATTAAAAAGCTATACCACCTGTGAGTCAAATCAACCTACTACCTGCTTTTTTATAGATGTGAGGTCAGAATATTGTCAACATTTTAAAAGTATTGTTTAAAAAGAAGAAAGAAAAAAACCCACATGAAACAGAGGACTTATGTGGTTTGCAAATTATAAAATAGTATCTGGCTCTTTATAGAAAAAGTTTGCTGACCTCTGCTCTAAAGAATTGCTTCTTTTTAAAAAGCAATATTAGTTTTATCTTGAGAAAGAGGTAGATAATATTCACATTCTATCTGTCCTCTTTCTTCTTCACCCTGTTTTATTCTTTGTTTACCTTTTCTAGCTATCATGCTGCTAGTAGCTTTTTTTTTTTTTTTTGAGACGGAGTCTAGCTCTGTCGCCCAGGCTGGAGTGCAGTGGCCAGATCTCAGCTCAGTGCAAGCTCCGCCTCCCGGGTTTACGCCATTCTCCTGGCTCAGCCTCCCGAGTAGCTGGGACTACAGGCGCCTGCCACCTCGCCTGGCTAGTTTTTTGTATTTTTTAGTAGAGACAGGGTTTCACCGTGTTAACCAGGATGGTCTCGATCTCCTGACCTTGTGATCCGCCCGTCTCGGCCTCCCAAAGTGCTGGGATTACAGGCTTGAGCCACCGCGCCCGGCCGTGCTACTAGTAGCTTTTATCATGCTACTAGATTTGTTGTCTAAGTTCTATCATTCAATCCTTTATTTTAAAAACAGGTGAGAAGGCAATTTATATTAATACTCTTTTTAAAAAAAAAAAAAAAAAAGACACTAATATGAAATAGTCTGCTTTTTGACTTGTTTTCCTGTGGGTCAGTAATTTTTTTCAAAAAGAAAATGTGACCTATTTGCCTTAAATGCCTACATTAAAACAAAGCTATTTCTTAATGTCTTTGATTTGCATTCTTATTTATTTATTTATTATTTTACTTTATTATTTGGAGATAGGGTTTCACCCTGTCTCTCAGGCTTGAGTGCAGAGGCACAACCAGGGCTCACTGCAGGCTCCACCTCTCAGGCTCATGTGATCCTCCCACCTCAGTCTCCTGAGTAGCTGGGACCATGAGCATGTACCACCATACCTGGCTAATTTTTTTTTTTTTTTTTTTGTAGAGACATAGTCTCCCTTTCAGGCTGGTCTTGAACTCCCAAGCGCAAGTGATCCTCCTGCTTCAGCCTCCCAAAGTGCTGGGATTACAGACGTGGGCCACCGCAGCCAGCCCTTTTCTTTAGTAGTAATAGTAATAAAGTAGGTCACTAACGCGGGAATAACTTGGAAAATGTGGGAATAACTTGAAGAATGTTTAACCTGAGTTCACAGCATCACAGATGGAATATGTAATTGTTAAACTCAGGAAAGGACAACTGAACATTAACCTCATTTTCTAAATCTCTTTTCCCAGGAATTAAAGCATGAATAATATTTGTTTGGTAAGATCTAAATGGCTTAGTAATCTCTAAGCCTGCAGAGAAATTCACTTTCAGAATTGCAAAATGGTTTATAAGGTTCATTAATAGTCAATTTTAAGTATGATTAAGTGCTAAGACTATTGTTAAGTACCCAAGAATTACTTGTTGTTGATTATTATGATCTCCTTTACCTGACTCAGAGAATGCATTTAAGTAGCCAAAGAAATGTGATAATTACTCATTAAGGAAACAAAATGTGGTGGGTATCTGGATTCCTTTTAATCTTCAGTGGTTTAAGAAAGAACATTGGAAACTAATTCCACAGGGAAAATGCTGTTGCTGAGGAAGGCGTTGGGACACAGATTGCTGACAACAGGATTTGGTTTTGAGAACTGAATTTGAAAGACCAAAATGAGTTATGTTGTCTTCCCTGAAGGCAGATGGGTACTTGTTAAGAACTTCCTTCAGCAAGAAAGTTAGGATCCCTGCCATGTTCTCCACCTCCTCACAGTTTCCTCCCTTCTGGAGCTCTCTATGGGAAGCAGGCACGAGTCACCAGAAGAGGGAGGTTCTTGATGGGGCACTCTTGGTGGTCCGAGGACTCAATCAAGGTCCTAGAGGGTGAGCCCATCTTAACCAGAGATGGCAGAACTTGACCCAGGAAGGCCTTGTGGTCATTGGGGTTGTACGCAGCACACCCCTGGCACATTCTGTGCCACTCTTCTTTTGGCTCTAATTATTACCAGCAAACAGTGACATCAGGACTTTGGGGGAAGGTTGTGTCCTCCAGGCCTTTGTTAAAACCTTCTAAAGATGTAAATGGCATTGCCTTCCCTGGCACCAGCAGAATTCTACTCATACCCTATTAAACCTTGTTTGCAAATGCAAGGCGTGATCAGTCAGGCCCCCCATGGCATGGTGCTACAGGCTGCCCTTACCACAGTAAGAGCTTTGTAAGCAGCTTTGCTACTATCCTGGATTTTTAGATACTGCCCTGACCTCCAACTCTGAGCTCCATTCTTTCCCTGATTCCTTAGGTAGCTTTCACTTGAGCCTGACTTGTCCAGTTCCTAGTCTTTTATTCTTCCAAGGGTGCACCGGGGCAGCTGGGATCTCTGGATTTTAAAGCACCTCCTCTTGCACATCCCCCCAACACCACACATGCAGGACCACACCTCCACCTTTGCCCCTGCTGGACTTTGACTTCTGGGCACACCTGGAGCAGCGAGACAGCTTGCAGTCTGAGCTTTGGCCTGCATTCTAGAATTCATCGTTGTCTCCTCTTCAGGGTTAATGTTTCTACATTTGTTGCTTTAATTTACCCTCCAGCTCTGAGCTCTAGCTCTGCCTTGGCTTGCCTATTACCTTGGCCACACAGCCAAGCTGGCAGGTTCCCCAAAGCCAGTCTATTCATGCCCATTCCTCAAGTTTGCTGTAGCTATTTGTGTGCTTCAGCTTCCAAGAAGTCTCCAGACACAGGACAAAGGCTGAAACGAAAGAGTAATAGGAAGCAAGTTATCTTAGCAGGCTCCCCTGTGAATGCTGGTGAGGGGTTGCTAAAAGGAACTTCTCAGATCAGCACTGACAAGGATTCTCAAGGGAAGGCTTGGTGATAGAGTGAGATAGATATTCACTGGAAGTAGAACAAGCCTAAATTAAAACATCAACTCTTTTACTGGCTCCTTTCACAGATGAGAAAATGGGGGACCAAAAATATGAACTGCCTTGGCCACTATCACTCCGATTAAAATAGAACAACGTTGGAACCAGCATCTTGCTTGCTGGATGGGTACAGTGTTGTCTACCCTTATTCATTCAACAAGTATTCATTGAGTGTCTACTCTAGGCCATGCCACTGCAATTTAACAGTTCTTGGCCGTATAATAAATAGGTGCTACAAAACATATGAATTAAATATAATAAAAGGCAGCCATTGTAAGGGATATTAATCTGGTTAAAAAGTAATAAATATATTTAGAATTTTAAAATAATTCAATGTTATTTTTGCTGGTGTGATGATAGAAGTATATATAATAAGTTTTCATGGAAATTCATAAATAAGAGCTACCAAATTGTGCTGTGATTCTCTGGAAGGTTTCTTATGTTGGATGGTACAGAAATCAAACTGGAAGGCAAGATAAAATTTAGATAAGTTGAAAAGAGAGGGAAGGGTTTTTCAGTAGGAGAAATGGAAGTTTTGTATTGAGGATTTAAAAGAGAAGGTTATATAGTTAATGTGGGAACAAATTACAGACAGCTTTGAGAAAAAGCCAACCAAAAATGTTTATGGGGGGTCGAGGGTGGTGGCTGACACCTGTAATCCCAGTACTTTGGGAGGCACAGACAGGCGGGTCACTTGAGGTCAGGAGTTTGAGACCAGCCTGGCCAACATGGTGAAACCCTGTCTCTACTAAAAATACAAAATTAGCCGGGCATGGTGGTACACACCTGTAATCCCAGCTACTCAAGAGGCCGAGGCAGGAGAATTACTTGAACCTAAGAGGCAGAGGTTGCAGTGAGCCAAGATCCTGCCACTGAACTCCAGCCTGGATGACAGAGCAAAACCTTGTCTTAAAAACAAAACAAAACAAAAAAAGCAAAAGTGTTCACATGGCACTGGAGGGCCACTGAAGTGTTAGCAGGAGAGTGCCATGAGGAAGCTAGGCTTTACGAAGACTGCTCCAGCAATGCTAGATTGGGGTGAGGGTGGGGGGCTAGGAGGAAGAAGGTGAAAGCCTAGAATTAGTACAATAAGTTATTTAATATCAGGCCATTAAAATCTTCAATTAAAGGAGATTCTTAAAATCAAATATGTCTTTTTCAAGTACTTATAATAATGTGATCTTATGATTAAAACACAACTGTCATCTTTGGTGCTGACAAATGTGCTATAGCAAGGAATTTAGATTGTATATTCCTACCATGAGTCTTACATGGAAATGGATGAAGGTAATGCTTAAGAATAACTTGTTCTCAGATTAAGCAAACCACCTCCCCTCCCCAACAAAATGGTTTCCAAATCTATGAGTTCTGTTAACATTTCTTTCATAGTTAGTACAAAAATAAACAAAGCTAGTTCATGCTCACATAACTAAAAATTCTCCGTGAGTGAGCATGTGTTAATCAACCAGAAGTTCAAAGATACAAATAACATCAAAAATCATTAAAAAATTAAAAAACGAAATTCACCCCCGATCCCATTACTCAAACACCAACTGCTGTTTTTCATCTTCCCATGTTCTTTTTACCAGGTTTTGTTCATATGTTGCTGTGTCACTTTTTATGATGGTAAAACTGTGTTTACTCATAAAAATAGAGGTAGTGAAATTGACAATCTTTGTCCCTAACATAAGAATAGTTATCCTACTTTTTTTTTTTTCTTTTGAGACAGGGTGTCACACTGTCACCCAGACTGGACTGCAGTGGCACGATCTCGGCTCACTGCATCCTCCACCTGTCGGGCTCAAGTGATCCTACCGCCTGAGCCTCCTGAGTAGCTGGGTTTACAGGCGCATACCACCTTGCCTGGCTAATTTTTGTATTTTTTGTACAGACAGGGTCTCACCATGTTGCCCAAGCTGGTCTCAAAACTCCTGGGCTCAATTGATCCCCTGTCCTCTACCTCCTAAAGTGCTGGGATTACAGGCGCGAGCCACTGCTACAGGCCAACCCTACTATTCTCAAATGAGATTTGCACCTTGGCAGATGGCAATATGAAGTAGAGATCTCACTGCCTTCAAGCTCTTCAAAGTAAAGACCATACTGTGGCATCTTCTTGAGGAAGCTTGATTAAACCCAGCAAAGCGCCCTGCAGTTAACTGTCTTCTGCTCCAACTGGCTGAGTAAATAACAAAAGGTGACAGCTGCAGTACTTTCTCTGTGTGTGTGCTTGTGTGTCTGTGTTTTTGTTGACAAGTTAGACACTCATCTCTCTAGTGAGTTGAACATTAAGCAGGTTGTATGTCTTCTGGAAAAATGACTGCATAAGGATTTTAAAGAAATTAAACCCTGGCTATTTGTTTGTAATATGTTTCTGAGATCTCGTCATTGTGGTTGAAAGGGAATGTTTTAACATTTACTCCATTAATATTTGAGTACTGTTATATTCAGTCTAGTTATATAGATTGTACGTCCAGGTTCACTTATCACTTAATGAGTTGTCCCCAGTGAACCAGACTTGCCTGCCTAGAGGCAATGGTCTGGGATGCACTGAATTTATTCAGAGGATTTTGGTTTGTTTGCTTTAATAACTCCTGTTAGCAAAACCTAAAACTTGAAAATTATCCAAATCCACTGCCAGAATATAGCTACAACAGCTCCAGTCTAGTGATAAAAGTAGAAAAAGGTTTTGATTCCCAATGACCTTGATTTATATAAATTTGCATGTACATGATGATCTTTGCTTTTGAGTTGTAGAAGCAAAAATGAAATTAGGTAATACTACTTTTGGGAGTTGAATACATCCTATGAAAATAAAACCAAATTCAAATAAAGCCAAAATGATAAAATGCTTGATATTTCATCCCAGCAGAGGTCTAATACCACCATATCTGTCATGAAGTTTACCTCAATGCAAAAAATAAATAAATAAATAACATTTATAATATTTTTTTTAAAAAAACTAAAATATATTTTTATAGTTCAGCTTTTTATTCCATGAACTGATGTTCCGTGTGATATCTATTCCACAAGAGCCAAACCAAAAATTATCTGTGCAGGAAGATGTTGTTACAGTTAATGGTCTCCACTAAGGATTAAAATATTCACTGTTTCAAAGTTTTATGGAGAGATCGGCATCTTACATAAAAATATTTTTCACCATAAATTAATTTTTCTTGTGCCTTGTTTTATTAAAAAAATTAAATACCCTTTGACTCTGAAAAATGTTTCTAAAAAAATCATAATTAATGGGAATAATAAAATAAATTTATATTGGGAAACTTTTCACAAGGCTATCTCGATATTTTCTCATAAAATCTTACTTGGTAGCAATTATTGGCATTCATTGACGGGTCAGGACACTGAAGCCCGAATGAATTAAAAGTCTTTTTGATTCTGATACCAAGTCAATAAAAAACCCATGATTTAGTTTCCCAGGACATTGTTCTTGTTATCAGCTTTGTATAACAAGCATTGATTGTAATAAAACAACAATTGAAGGTCCCCAAACAAGGATCCTTAAAAATGGTTTTACTGCTTCTGCCAAAGTATTGTGTCATAGTCACATGTGGAGCTGCGTGCTCAATGTGCTTACCCTGCATTGGTACACTGGCAGCTTTGCTTAGCACAGTTCTAAAGCCCTCTCTTTCTATTTTTCTTTTTTCTTTTTTATTACTTATTTATTTATTTATTTATTGAGATGGAGTCTCATTCTGTCACCCAGGTTGGAGTGCGATGGCGTGATATCGGCTCACTGCAACCTCTGCCTCCCTGGTTCAAGCAATTCTCCTGCCTCAGTCTCCCGAGTAGCTGGAACTACAGGCATGCGCTACCACGCCCGACTAATTTTTTGTGTTTCAGTAGAGACAGGGTTTCACCGTGTTGCCCAGGCTAGTTGTGAACTCCTGAGCTCAGGCAATCCACCCCACCTCGGCCTTCCAAAGTGGTGGGATTACAGGCGTGAGCCACTGCGCCCAGCCTCTTCTTTATTTTTTTTGAAACAAGGTCTCACTCTGCCACCCAGTCTGGAGTGCAGCGATGTGATCTTGGTATCCTCTCTTAGAAGTGGAAACAGGTGCCCTCTCTCTTCTCCTTTGTCCACTCTCCCTTCTTCCAGTGTCCTCTTCACCCAGATTCTGCCACATTTAATGAGTTTACAATTATTTTTAAATTTATTTCCATGAGATGGTATCTGCATATCAGCTGTGGATAGAATGTAATCCATCCTGCAGAAGTTAAACCATGTGTCATGTGAAGAGCAGGAGGTGGTAAGTCAGGGACATTTGGTGGAAAACCTCTCAGAAATATCAACCTCAGCATCACATGTCCACCTCACTTCAGATTTCAGAGTTCATGATATTTGTGCTAGAGTCAGTCATTGGAGTCAGTTCAAGTTTGGAGAAAATTTTCTTCCAAATTAACAGGAAAGAAGGAAGAAAGAGAGAGGAAGAAAGAGGAAGGAAGAAACAAAGGTGGAAGGAAGGAAGGAAAGAAGAGGAAAAGGAGGAAGAAAAAGGAAGAAAAGAAAAAGAAAGGAAAGAAAAAAGAAGAGAAAAAAGGGCAAGGCTTTTTGTACATGCATGCGTCCCTGCTCTTAGAAAAAAAAATTGTTTAACTAAGTTACTTCATTTAGCCCATGAAGATAATTTTTCTTTTTTCTTTTCTTTTTTTGAGACGGAGTTTTGCTCTTATTGCCCAGGCTAGAGTGCAGTGGTGAAATCTTGTCTCACTGCAACCTCCACTTTACAGTTTCAAGTGATTCTCCTGCCTCAGCCTCCCAAGTCACTGGAATTACAGGTGCCTGCCACCACGCCCAGCTAATTTTTTTGTATTTTTAGTAGAGATGGGGTTTCACCATGTTGGTCAGGCTGGTCTCGAACTGCTGACCTCATGATCCACCTGCCTGGGCCTCCCAAAGTGCTGGGATTACAGGCATGAGCCACCGTGCCTGGCCAATGAAGATAATTTTTCTTGCAGAATCAATAAATTTCATCTAGCCAGTGGTCTCATTTCTGCAAATTCATATTAGAGGTTATTAATAGGGGAATAATGATGTGATCAAACAATTAGAAAAAATATATAGTATATTCAGGTTGAAGAAAACACAATTGCTCCTGAGAACTCACCTCGAATAGCTGCACCATATGGTTATAGGAGTGGTTGGGGTCCACACACTTTAGGTTTTGTCTGTGATTGGGACGGAACATTAGGTAGACCTGATCCTGTAGCATTCTCATCTCAGTAGGCATCACCACCAGCTTCTCAGGTCCAAGCCTGAAACCTATCTGTACTTGACACTTTCTTCTCTTTACACCAACAAACGGAGGAAAGAGAAAGAAATCTCTTCCTAATTAGAAGGCAGATTGACCCTTCTTCACTGTGGCTGTCTTATGTTACACACTCAGTAGGTTTTGACAGTATTATAGCGACAGCAGCTTGATTCTTCCTTTCTAATCCTGCTAGGGTGATCTTCCCAAAACACAAGCACGTTCAATTCCCTTTGTTTAAGGAGCTTAACCTCCTCAGATGCCCTGCCCTTGCCTCAGAATAAAATTCAAACCCAGCATACAGGGACTTTAATGAGTCAACCCCTATTTAATTCTCTCGTCTCCACCGTTCATTCCTTTTCCACTGGAACTCCATCCACTTTTTGGATAAAATGATACGCAACTCAGGCTGGGCGCGGTAGCTCACGCCTGTAATCCCAGCACTTTGGGAGGCCGAGGCCGGCGGATCACCAGGTCAGGAGATCAAGACCATCTTGGCCAACATGGTGAAACCCTGTCTCTAATAAAATTTAAAAAAAAAATTAGCTGGGCGTGGTGGTGTACACCTGTAGTTCCAGCTACTCAGGAGTTGAGGCAGGGGAATCGCTTGAACCAGGGAGAAGTTGGCAGTGAGCTGAGATCGTGCCACTGCACTTCAGCCTGGCAACAGAGCAAGATTCCATCTTAAAAAAAAAAAATGTTGTGCAGTTCCAGAGAAGAGCACATTGTCTTGTGATGCCATGGCTATGCACGGCAGCTCCCTTTGCTGGGTCATCCTCCACTGCTGTTTCACCTGTTCACCTGGCTGGCTTGGTGCAGGCCTCATCCCTTTCAAGAAGTCTTGCCTGCCCCAGCCTGTTTTAAGTACCTGTTTTTAGTACCCCCAGTCTGTTTTAAGGATCTCTCGGAGGCTACACCCATCTTACACTGACCTCTTAACGTGCTGCCAACCAGATGTTATCTATTTTCCTGTCTCCACCCTCAATTTTGAAATCCTTCCCAGCAGGCACCTAACACATTCCTGGCACAGAAAAGGTGCTCAGTACAGTAAACCCTTGCGAAATGATTTAAAGAATTAACGAACTAGTAATCAACATGGTAACTGAAAGAAATGAAGGGGCAACATGAACATGAAGTTTGGAGTGGGCAGTAGTGTCAGTGAGAAAGCTGTTTCTCTGTAGTGTTACCTGAATTGGGTCAAATGAAAAAAAATCCAGGAGAACTGGGTTCTAATCAAACTTTAACACTAATTAACTGTCTGCCTCTGGGCAAGTTATGTCACCTCTGTCCACCTGAGCTGACTTTTCTATAAATAGTATGAACTCCATAGGTTTTCTGTGAGGGTAAATAAAATATTGTATATACAGTGTCTATATATTTTCTAGAACATATTAAGAATATAACACGAGTTTAATAAGAATATAACGAGTTTAATAATTAAGAATCTAATAAATATTAACTTCAGCCTCTTAAAGTTTAATATTATCTAAACCTGATGAAATCAACCAATTCAAAGCAACCAAATCAAAAAGCTTTAGACTAGTAATTTCAAATAGAGAGTTACTGATTAAGAAAACAAAAACCTTCTGGCACAGAAGATGAGGATTAAGAAAAAAGAAGGCTAGGCACTGTGGCTCATGCCTATAATCCCAGCACTTTGGAAGGCCGAGGCGGGCAGATCACTTGAGGTCAGGAGTCCTAGACTAGTCTGGCCAACATGGTGAAACCCTGTCTCTACTAAAAATATAACAATTAGCTGGGCATGGTGGTGGACACCTGGAATCCCACCCACCTGGGAGGCGGAGGCTGAGGCAGGATAATCACTTGAACCCGGGAGGAGGAGGTTGCAGCAGCCAAGATTATGCCATTGCATTCCTGCCTTGGTGACAGAGTGAGACCCTGTCTCAAAGAAAAAGGCAGAACTAAGTTCCAAAATGGGCTGGATGTGGTGGCTCATGCCTGTAATCCCAGCAGGCTGAGGATTGGAGGCTGAGGCAGGAAGATTACTTGAGCCCAGGAGTTCTAGCCTGGGCACCACGGCAAGACCCTCATCCCTAGAAAAAAAAAAGAAAGATAAAGAAAAAAAAAAAGTTCCAAACTGGAAGGGAAAATTGAATTCACATTAGTAATAATGTCTCCACCATTCCCTTTGTCTTTTTTCTTCTTTTCTTCCTGTAATACTTCACTTTATAACATTTCCTAGAGAAAGATTTATATACATATCTTAAGTGTACAGTTTGATGAGTTTTGACAAATGTACGTACCAATGTAACCAACAGCTTCTTCATGACAGAATATTTTAATGGCTTCAAAAAAGTTTTCTTGCACCCTTTTCCAGTGAGTTCCTTCATAGACAACAACTGCTCTGATTTATATAACAATATATTAACAGTGCCTTTTCTTTTTCTTTTTTTTTTTTTTTTTTTTTTTTTGAGACGGAGTCTCGCTCTGCCGCCCAGGCTGGAGTGCCTTTTCTTGAACTTCATATACAGTAAATGAAATCATGTGTTCATCTTCACACAGCATTAGTCTGTGAGATTCATCCATATGTATGTATGAGTAGTTCTTCATTTTTTTGTGGCTGGGGAGTATTCATTTTTTTCCTTTTTTATTTAAAGAAATTCTGGGGGTACATAGTAGATGTACATATTTATGGGGTGCATGAGACGTTTTGATCCAGGCACTCAATATTCTTTTGTATGAATGTCACAGTTTGTTTATCCTTTCTCCTGTTAATGGACATCTGGGCTTTTTTCCCCAGCTCAGGATTATAAATATTCTTATACGAGTCTTCTTGTAGATCTATATTTTTGTTTCTCTTGGTAAATACATAGGAGTAGAATTGCTAAGTCCTGGCATGTTTAGTTTTATTAAAAACTAACAAACAGTTCTCCAAAGTGACTGTATCATTATATACTTCTACCAGCTGTGAATGAGAGGTGTAGTTCCCTTTTAAATGCTTGCCAATATTTGGGGTTGTCAGCTTTCCAAGAAAGACTGTAACATTTTACATTTCCACTAAACTGTATGAGTTACTCCACATTCCTCACCAGCGCTTGATACTAGCAGTCTTTTTAACCTTAGTCATTCTAATGAGTGTGTAGTAGAGTGTGGTTTTAATTTGCATTTCCCTGTTGACTAGAGATGTTGAGTACATTTTCATATGCTTATTTGCCATCCGTATGTCTCCGTGTGTGAAGAGTTTGTTCAAATCTTTTTGCCAAATTTTTCATTGTGCTTGCCTTCTTACTATGGAACTCTTAAGTTTTTTTATAGATCCTGGACACAAGCCCTTTGACAGACATATGCTTTGCAAATATTTTCTCTCCATCTACAACTTGCCTTTTTACTTTCTTCATTGTGTCTTTCTAAAAGTATAGGCTTTTAATTTTGCAAAAGTCCATTTTGTCAACGTTGTCCGACGATCAGTGCTTTTCCTGTCCTACTTAAGAAAACTCTGATTAACTCAATGTCACGAAGACTTTCTCCTACATTTTTATCTGTAAGTTTCACTGTCTTAGCTTTTTTTATTTAGGTCTATGATTCATTTTGAGTTAATTTTTGCTTATAGTCTGAGGTAAGGGTCAAGGTTAATATTTTATTAATCCATAGAGATGTATAATTATTTCAGCACTTGTAAAAGACTATCCTTCCCACACGGAATTACTTGGCACCTTTATTGCAAACTAATCCATCATATAAGTGTGGGTCTATTTCCAGATTTTCTTCTGTTCTATTGATCTATTTGTCTATCTTTATACCAATAACACACTGTATTGAATAATGTAATTTTATGATAACTTCTGAGATTAGGTATTGTGATAATGTGAAATATATATTTGGTCTCAGATCTGTTTCCTCCTAAAATTTTTAGAATCTTCAAAGCGATGTCCTTTTGTACACTAATGAGTTGACTGACAGCTGACAGCCCCTATGCAGCTTCAAGATGGAGACTGGTCACAGGAAAGACAAAGAAATCATTATAGGATTGGGAGGGTTACAAGAAAGACCAATAAATCATTGTAGGATTGGGACTTTCAGCCCACCTCGCAACCTCTGGGAAAAAGAAAGGGGCTGAAAGTTAAGTTGATCACCAATGGGTTGGTTTAATCAATCATGCCTGTGTAATGAAACCTCTGTAAAAGCCCAAAAAGGCAGTGTTCAGAGAGCTTCTGGATAGCTGAACACGTGGAGGTTCCTGGTAGGGCATGGAAGCTCCATGCCCCCTCCTCCATACCTCATATGCATCTCTTTATCTATATCCTTTGTAATGTCCTTTGTAATAAACTGATAAACACAAATATTTCCCTGAGTTCTTTGAGTCATACTTGAAAATTAATTGAATCCAAGGAGTAGAGGATGGGAAACCCCAATTTCTACTTGGTGGGTCAAAAGCACAGGTAAAACACCTAGAGCATGCAATTGGCAATGAACATGGGACTCAGTCTTGAGGGACCTAATTCTCAAACTGTGTGATCTGATGCTATCTCCAGGTAAGTAGCATTAGAATTGAATTGAATTAGAGGACACCCAACTGGTGTACACCACAAAATTGATCGCTTGCCTGTTGCTGGGAAGAAATCACATATTTGGCCACAGAAGTCTTCTGTGTTGACTGTTATGGCAGGTGAGCATCAGAGAAACAGTTCATGTTTTGCCACTGGAAGATATATATCCTCTAACTTTGATTTTCTTTTCTTTTCTTTTGTTTTTCTGAGATAATCTCGCTCTGTCCCCCAGGCTGGAGTGCAGTGGCGCAATCTCAGCTCACTGCAGCCTCTGCCTTCCAGGTTCAAGCGATTCTTCTGCCTCTGCTACCTGAGTAGCTGGGATTACAGGTGTGTGCCACCACACCTGGTTATTTTTTGTATTTTTGATAGAGACAGGGTTTCACCATGTTGGCTAGCTGGTCTCAAACTCCTGGCCTCAAATAATCCACTCACCTTGGCCTCTCAAAGTTTGGGGATTACAGGCATGAGCCACCATGACTGGCTATGTCCTCCAACTTTGTTCTTCATTTAAAAAATTATTATTGCTATTCTTTGCCTTTGGTTCTCCTTGTAAATTTCATAAGCAGCTTACTAATTTTTTCAAACAAGTCTATTAGGATTTGTATTGGTATTACATTGAATCTATAAATCAACTTAGGAAGAATTGCTGTCTTAACAATGTTGAATCTTCTAATCGACGAACATGTATGTCTATATTTATTTATGTCTGCTTTTGCTTTTCTCAGCAAGATTTTGTGATTTTCAGTGTAAAGGTCTTACCATCTTTTGATAAATTCGTGTCTTAGTCCATTTAGGCTCCTCACAAAATTCCACAAACTGAGTAGCTTGTCAGCAACAGAAATTTATTTATCAGAGTCCTGGAGGCTGGGAAGTTCAAGATCAAGGTGCCAGAAGTGTCCAGTTCCTTGTTAGACAGTGACTTCTTGCTGCATTCTTACATGATGGAAGAGGTAAACAAGCTCTCTGGGGCCTCTTTTATGAGAACACTAGTCCTATTCATAAGGGTTCCACCCTCGTGATCTAGTCATCTCCTCAAGGCCTCACCTCTTAACACTGTCACACTGGAAATTAAGTTTCAACATAGAAATTTGTGGCGGGGAAGGAGGATACAAACATTCAGACCATAAAAATCCCCAAGTATTTTTATGCTATTATAAATGGAATTTTGTAAGTTGTCTAATTGTTCACTGTGTACAGAAATATAAATTTTATTTATTGACCTTGTACCTTACCATCTTGCATTCACTTATTAGTTCTAGTAACTTTTTATAGATTCTTTAAAATTTTCTATGTACAAAATCATTTTATATATAAACAAATATAATTTTACTTCTTCTTTTCCAATTTATATCTTTTACTAGTTTTTTTGTATATTACATTGGTGAAGACTCCAGTGAAATATTGAGTGACCCAGTAAAAGTAGACATCTCTCCCTCATTTTTGAACTTAGGAGAAAATATTCTGTCTTTCAATATTGAGCATAATGTTATCCGTTAAGTATTCATAGATATTCTTAAATCAGATTTAGGAGAAAATCACCTTTTATTCCTACCTTGCTACCTTGCTAAGAGTTTCTATTATAAACAAGTGTTGAATTTTTATAAAATGCTTTTTTTTTAACATCAATTGAAATAATCATTTTTCTGGTGTTTGCTCTGTTGATGTGGTGAAATACATTGATTTATTTTCCATTGTTAAATGCTATTTGTTGCAATGTATTACCCTTTTTATACATATTACTGGATTTGATTTGCCAAAATTTTGTTAGGAAATTTACCACTTATGTTTATTTGGCCTATTAACATAATGTCTTTTCTCGTGATGTTTTTGTTTTAATATCAGGATAATGCTAGCTGCATTTAAGGAACAAATTATTCCCTCTTCCTTTGTTTTTTGAAAGAGTTTGTTTTGAACTGGTTTCATTTCTTAAGCATTTAATGAAAATCCCCAGTGAAGACCTCTGAGCCTGGAGTTATCTCTATTCAAAGCTCCTTAATTATGAACTGAGTTTCTATAATTAATATGAGGATATTTAAGTTCTCTGGTTTGTGGGGTTCTGATTTGGTAATCTATTTTTCTTAAGAAATTTGTTTATTTTATCTAAATTGTCAAATTTGCTGGCAAAAGCTACACATAGCATTCTCTTTTGATCTTTTTAATGTTTGTAGAATCTGAAGTGATGCCCCCTTTTCTGATATTGGTAATTTTGGACTTGCATCTTTCAGCTAGAGTTTTAAGAATTTTATTAACATTTTAAAAGAACAAGTTTTATTTATTTTTTCTCTATTGCTTGTCCAATTTACCTTTCATTGATTTCTGCTATCTTTATTATTTTCTCCCTTCTACTTATTTGGGGTTAATTTTTGTGCTTTTTTTTGTAAGTTCGTAAGGTTGAAATGTAAATCATTGATTTTAGATCTTTTCGTTTTTCTTTAATTTATACATCTTATATGTATAAATTAATACCTTTTCAGAAGACAAAAAGATCTAAGAGAAAAGAGAAAGATCTACCCACGGATTTGCCTCAATCACTGTTTTAGCTGCATCCCCCAAAGTTTGGTATGTTGCATTTTTATCACTCAGTTCAAAATATTTCCTAATTTCTTCTTGCAATTTTTTTCTTTAACTCATTAATTACTTAGGAGATGTTGTTTAATTTCCAAATGTTTGGGGTTTTCCTAGATATATTGTTTCTATTTGTTTCTAATTCAAACTCATCATGATCAAAGAGCATACTAAGTATGATTTCACTATTTTAGAATCTTTCACTGAAACTTGTTTTATAGCTGAATATATTATCCATCTTGGCAAATATACCACATTGCTTTTGAAAAAAATGCGTCTTTTGTATTCTTTCAAATGTTGGGTGTAGGATTCTATAAATATCAAGTAGATCAAGATGGTTGATAATTTTGTAAAGAGCTATGTTTCTGATTCAATTTGTCTAGCTGTTCTTTTATCTTTGGGAGAATGACATTAAAATCTCTAATTATAACTTAGGAATGGCAATTTTTGTTTCTAGTATTTTTAAGTTCTGTTATTAGGCACATAAACATTTATTACTGTTATGTATTTCTAGTGGATTGACAAATTTATTATTATAAAATGTCCTTCTTTATCTCTGGTGATACTTTTATCTTTAAAATTTTGTTTATATCTTATTTTAATATAACTACACCAGTTTTCTTACACTCTCTGTTTTCATGGTAAATCTTTTTCTATCCGTGTACTTTCCATCCGTTTTTCTCTATATAATTAAAGTGCAACTCTTATAAATGGCATATATTTTGGTCTTGCTTTTTATCCATACTATCTCTATATTCTAATTGGAGTGTTTAAATTACATTGAGTGTTTAGATTAAATGCATTCATGTATTTATTGATATATTTATAATTGGGTCTACCATTTTATTATTTTGTATTTGTTCCTTCTATATTGTGTTTCTTTGTTCCTGTTACCTATTTTTTTAGATACTTGGAATTAAATTTTATTTTTCCTATTAGCTTTTTAGCTATACTTCTTGACATTATTTATGTAGGTGATTGCTTTAGGAAATGGACTTCTTATAGTCCACTTACATTTATGCACTGTGGCTTCATACAAAATGTAGAAGACTTACAACTCCGTCAGATCCATATTGACTTCTCCCTAATCCTTTATCCTTTAGCTGTTACACATATCACAGCTGGATATCTTAGAAACCCCACAAGATAGTGATATAGATTGATTTTAAAGAGTTATATTGATTATACAAAATTAAGATTAAAAAGCAAAAAAAAAAAAAAAAAAAAAAAAGAGCATTTTCTAGCCAGGCACTGTGGCTCACACCTATAATCCCAGCACTTTGGGAGGCCGAGGTGGGAGGGTCACCTGAGGTTGGGAGTTCAAGACCAGCTTGAGCAACATGGAGAAACCCTGTCTCTACTAAAAATACAAAATTAACCAGGCATGGTGCCTCATGCCTATAATCCCAGTTACTCAGGAGGCTGAGGCAGGAGAATTGCTTGAACCCAGGAGGCAGAGGTTGCGGCCAGCCGAGATTGCGCCAGCCTGGGCAACAAAAGCGAAACTCCGTTTCAGAAAAAAAAAAAAAGCATTTTTTGTTTGCCCAGATGGTTATTAGTTCTAGTGCTCTGCACTCTTATTCATGGTTCTGAGTTTCCATCTCTTATTATTTCTCTTCAGTCTCAAGAACTACCTTCAGCGTTTCTCATAGTATAGGCCTGCTTGCATCAAATCCTCTTAGTTTTCCTTCATCTGAGAATGTTTTTCTTTCTCCTTCATTGCTGAAGGGTATAGAATTCCGAGTTGACAGCTTTCTTTTACTTGAAGCACTTTAAAGATGTTGTTCTACCCTGCTGGTCTCTGTGGTTTCTCATAAGATCAGCTATTAATTGAATTACTGTTCTCTTATATGTATGTGTTGTTTTAATGCTTGCCACTTTCTAGATTTGTTCTTTAATTTTGGCTTTCAGTATGTGACTCCGATGATACCTGTTTCTGCAAGATAGGCTTTGACAAAAATCAAAATTTTAGGTCAAATAACAGTATCACTGATTCCTTTACTGGCTAGAATGCAAAATATGTAGAACCAGGTCAGGTTTCCAACGAGAATCTTATCAAATCTTTAAATAGCATGCAATTTAAATGCTATTGAGATTGACCAGAGCAAAATTCTTTGTATGAAGCAAGTATAATATTAATAACAAAATATGATTTAAAATTTACATAAAATAGAAAACTACAGAAGAATCTCAAATATGATGACAGTCAGAATCAAATAACACATTATAAAAATAATACACTGGCCAAGTGCAATGAGTCACACCTGTAACCCCAGCACATTGATGGCATGCACCTGTAGTCCTAGCTACTTGGGAGGCTGAGGCAGAAGGCTAGCTTGAGATAAAGGCTGCAGTGAGCTATGATCATGCCACTACACTCTAGTCTGGGCAACAGAGCAAGACCCAGTCTCAAATACTAATAATAATAAAAATAATATGCCATAATCAGTGGGGTTTACTCTATAAATCTAAGAATACTTGGCATCATGAAGTCAATTGATACAATTTGTCAAATTTAAGGAGATTTAAAGAGAAAATTCACAAATCATCTCTGCAAATAATAAAAAGATATTTGATACAACAGAATTCTCATTCTTTATTTTTAAAATTCAATAAAATAAAACTTGATTATTATTTTGCTAACATGAAAAAGATATATAAATAGAAATCCCAGAACAACACAAGGATGCCCACTGTACTGCTGGGATTTAATGTTTCATTGAAGGTGTTAACTTATGCTATTAGATAACAGAAGAAAATCAGTAGTGTAAGAACTGAAAAGGAAGAGGCAAAACTAACTCTTAATCCACCTAACAAAGGTCTAATATCCAGAATCTACAAGGAACTTAAGCAAACTTACAAGAAAACAAACAACCCCATTAAAAAGTGGGCGAAGGATATGAACAGACACTTCTCAAAAAAAGACATACATGCAGCCAACACATATATGAAAAATAGCTCAACGTCACTGATCATTAGAGAAATGCAAATCAAAACCACAATCAGATACCATCTCGTGCCAGCCAGAATGGCTATTATTAAAAAGTCAAGAAACAACAAATGCTGGTGATGTTCCAGAGAAATAGAAACACTTTTACACTGTTGATGAGAATGTAAATTAGTCCAACCATTGTGGAAGGCATTGTGGTGATTCCTCAAAGATTTAGAACCAGAAATGCCATTTGACTCAGCAATCTCGTGACTGGGTATATATCCAAAGGAATAAAAATCATTCAATTCTAAAGACACATGCACATGTATGTTCATTGCAGCACTACTCACAATAGCAAAGGTATAAAATCAACCCAAATCCCCATCAATGATAGACTGGATTAAAAAAAAAAAATGTGGTACATATACACTATGGAATACTATACAGCCATAAAAAGGAATGAGATCATGTCCTTTGCAAGGACATGGATGAAACTGGAAGCCATTATCCTTAGCAAACTAATGCAAGAACAGAAAACCAAACACCACATGTTCTCACTTGTAAGTGGGAGCTGAACAATGAGAACACACGAACACAGGGAGGGGAACAACACTTAATGGGGCCTGTTGGGGCAGGGTGGGGTTGGGGGAGAGCATTAGGGAAAAGAGCTAATTTATGCTGGGCTTAATACCTAGGTGATGGGTTCATAAGCCCAGCAAACCACCATGGCACACATTTAACCTATGTAACAAACCTGCATATCCTGCATATGTACCCTGGAACTTAAAACACACACACACACACACACACACACACACACAAATAATTTATTTTTTAAAAGAAAAGAACAAAATAAAAAATGAATGCAGGGAAAAAATACAATTAATACATATATAAAATTAATTCTATTTGAAAATGGTATAATATTTGATTTGTCTTATAAAACACATAAAAAAATTGAATAAAACTGCAATGTTTATAAAGTAGCAAGATTTAAATTAATATAAAAAAGTAGGTAGCCTTCAGATTTGCAAACAATATACAGAAAAACAGATAATTTTGCTATTTATAATCAACAAGATAAAATAACTAGAAGTAAGCTTAACATGAAATGGGCAACACCTGTACCTAAGAAAAACTTAACAATACTGTTGAAGGAGAAAAAAAGACACGTAAACAAATGAAACAGTGTATCTCATGTTTCTTAATGCAAAGACTCAACATCATTACAATGTTCATTCTACTTAATGAAGCTAACAAAATCCAAGCAAGAGTAGCCAACAAACCTTGAAAATCTCCAGATGTTGCATATAACATAAGACTTCATTGATTAAAACACTTTAATATTGACCTGTGAATGTAGACACCAGTGGGACAGAGTAGAAATTCCAAAAACAAGGACAAATACATGTAGGAAATTGAACTGGTAAAGATGGCATCTCAAATCATCTTTAATAAATTGCATGAAGACAACTGAGTAAAAGGCAATGTAGGATCCATGGTTCATATCATGCATCATGATAAATACCAAATGGATGAAAAATTTAAATGGAAAAAATAAAATCAAATAAGTATTTAAGAAAATATAGATAAATTTTATCACAGAACTACAGTTGGGAAAATCTATCTACCTATCATTCCACTTCCAAAACCTAAAGAGAAAATAATGATAAAATCAAATGCATAAATACAAAAACCTTAAACATGACAAAACAACAACAACAACAACAACAAAATCCAAAGACAAAAGAAAAACTGGTCAAAACATTGCAATTTGTAAACAAACACTGATCTCCTCAGTACCTAATAGCTCCCAGAAATCAAGATTTTTAAAACCTATAGTAATAGGAATGGGGAAAGGACATGACACAAAAGTTCACAAATGGCCCTTAAAGGTATGACAATATTCTGTTTTACTCATGATAAGAAATCAGGCTGGGCATGGTGGCTCACCCCTGTAATCCCAGCACTTTGGGAGGCCGAGTTGGGTGGATCATTTGAGGCCAGGAGTTCAAGACCAGACAGGCCAACGTGGTGAAACCCCATCTCTACTAAAAGTATAAAAATTAGCTGGGCATGGTGGCGCACATACAAGGACTGTAATCTCAGCTACTGGGGAGGCTGAGGCTTGAGAATCATTTGAACCTGGGAGGTGGAGTTTGCAGTGAGCCAAGACAGTGCCACTGCACTCCAGCCTGGACAACATAGAGAGACCCTGTCCCCCCCCCCAAAAAAATCAAATATTAAAACCACACTAAGAAAACACTTGTCATCTGTTGGATTGGCAAAATCCAGAAGTGTGATACACACTCCCTTGGCAAGGCTGTGTAGGAACAGGTACCCTCACACATTTACTGGTGGGAGAATAAAATGCTACAACGTTCCAGGAAGAGAGACTGGCAATAGCTATCAACATTTCAGATGCATTTACCCTTTAATTCCCCAACATCATGTCTCAGTATCTAGCCATTAGTTACACCTGTACACATAAAAAATAGCACATGAAAAAGGATGCTTCTGGCAGCATTGTTTGCAATAAAGGAGACTGAAAACTACTCAAGAGTCCAACAACTAGGAGACTGGTTGCATAAACTCTTAACACATTCATGTACTGGAATGATCTGCAGCTGTCAAAAAGAGCGAGAAGGATGTCACAGATGGACATGGAGAAAGCTCTATGATACATTAAGTGAAAAGAAAAGCAAGGTGTAGAACAGAAAAACTACCTTTTGTATAAGAAAGAGAAATAGAAGAATATTTATTCGTATGTGTATAACAAAATAGTGTAAAGATAAACAGAAACTCATATAATAATGTAGAATGGGCAAGGGAGGAATTTGGTGGATAGAACAGAGAAAGGCAAAATGTTCCAGTGTACCTTCTTAGACAGATTTTTATTTTTATTATTATTTTTTTAGACAGAGTCTTGCTCTGTTGCCCAGGTTAGAGTACAGTGGCATGATTTCAGCTCACTGCAACCTCCACTTCCCACATTCAAACGACTCTGCTGTCTCAGTCCCCCAAATAGCTTAGACTACAGGTGCACACCACCACAGCCAGCTAATTTTTGTTTTTTGTTTTTTGTTTTTTTTTTTTTTTGAGACGGAGTCTGGCTCTGTTGCCCAGGCTGGAGTGCAGTGGCCGGATCTCAGCTCACTGCAAGCTCCGCCTCCCGGGTTCACGCCATTCTCCTGCCTCAGCCTCCCGAGTAGCTGGGACTACAGGCGCCCGCCACCTCGCCCGGCTAGTTTTTTGTATTTTTTTAGTAGAGACGGGGTTTCACCGTGTTAGCCAGGATGGTCTCGATCTCCTGACCTCGTGATCCGCCCGTCTCGGCCTCCCAAAGTGCTGGGATTACAGGCTTGAGCCACCGCGCCCGGCCTTAATTTTTGTATTTTTAGTAGAGATGGGGTTTCATTATGTTGGCCAGGCTGGTCTTGAACTCCTCACCTTAAGTGATCCACCTGCCTTGGCCTCCCAAAGTGCTGGGATTACAGGCGTGAGAGTTTTGATTTTTTTTTTTTTAAGACAGAGTCTTGCTCTGTTACCTAGGTTGGAGTACAGTGGTACCATCTCAGCCCACTGCAACCTCCACTTCCTGGGTTCATGTGATTCTCTTGCCTCAGCCTACTGTGTAGCTGGGATTACAGGTGTGTGCCACCATGCCACCATGCCCAGCTAGTTTTTGTATTTTTAGTAGTAGAGACAGGGTTTTCCCATGTTATTCAGGCTGGTCTCCAACTCCTGACCTCAGGTGATCTGTCCACCTTGGCCTCCTAAAACGCTGGGATTACAGGCGTGAGCCACTGCACCTGGCCAGTTTTGAGTTTTGAGCCACGTTCAGAAAAATTTTTTGAAGGGAAAATAAATTCAAGATATGGGAAATTTTCTAAGACTGTTGTTATTTAGTAAAATAACACATGGCTTCTGTCTTGCTAGTTGTGGCCCTATGGGGTGGTCACATGCGGGAGAGACTCTCATCTGTCCAGGAAGAGGGAGCAGAGTACAGGGCGTCGGTGCTCACAGAGGCGGCAGCCAGGCCCTAAGCCATCCAGAACAGTCAGGCATTAGCACAGTTTATCTTGGCCCCACGCATGGCCTGATTCCACTCATTGTCTTGGCTCCCTGTGGTAACTATCAGGTCATGGGACTGCCTTGGGAAGAAAAAAAGTAATGGGCTATCCAGGCAGGTTCCACTCCCTGTAATCTGTCCCTGAGGAAGGTCCCGAGAAACATTAGCAAGGCTTTTCTTTGAAATGCCTTTCTATAATTACTTTTTCTGTCTCAGGAAGACTGTTTCATTGCACCTAATCTAAATTTAGGTTTCCTAATTCCATTCCATTCCTCATGGAAACTGTTTGGACAATCCAAATAATGACCGCCTTCACTGATGTTTTAAGGTGGTGAAATTCATACATGATTCCCCTCACCAGAGCTTAAGCCAGCTAAGGATGAACAGCCTCGAGTGTTTCTCCCGGTAGCCCTGGGGAATCTGGTCCTGTGGGCTTGTTCACACTGTTGCTCAAGCATCCTGACCTTTTGGGGCAATGAGACAAAAAACAATAAAAATAAAAAATAAAATAAAATAAAATCACTAGTTCGAGCATTGTCTTTCAGCTTTGCCTCGAGTATGCTTTAAAAGACCATATTCTCCACAATTCACAGAAGTGGAGGACAGCATTAATATTGACAAAAAGTATAGGTAACTGTCCCAGGGCCCCAACAGATCTCCCTAGGGCCAGATAAAAGTGCTATCTGCCTTAACTCAAACTGTGCAGTGGGGAGATCAAAGACTTTGAAGGAAAGTCACCCCACATTCTCTCCTCTCAGGAATATGCAGCAAACAGTCATGAAAATATATGCCTAACCCAGGTGTATAAGGTCCCTCTGCCTTCCAGCTTGTATATCCTCTAACTCCTTGCTACTGAGAGCATGTTCTATACATAGACCCGAGGATCAGCCTCGCCATGGAGCTTGTTAAAAATGCAGAGTGTCAGGCCCTACCTTAGATATGCTGAACCAGAATCTGCATTTTAACAAAATCCCCAGGCGATTCACAATCACATTCAAGTTCACAGAGAGCTGCTCTGACCTGCAGGTGCAGGCAGAATGTTACCTCATTCTGGTCTGTGCTCTTCCTTTTACCTGCCCTTCTCTCATGATTGAGACATCTTCCAAGTACAGAGTCTTAGTCCATCCTGTAGATGCATGGGAACCACGGAAGCAAAGGGGCGGGAAGACTCTTCCTCTCCTGGCCATCCTCTCCTCTCCGTGTCCACAAAGCAAAACCACCAGTTAGCAGTTCAAAGCAAGTATCTCTATTTTGGAAACTGGGGACACGTTTAGGAGCACTTCCTAAACTAAGAGAGGGTAAGTTAAAGCTGTCACCCGTTTGAACTCTACCCATCTCAAGATTCCTCTTTTACAATTCCATCCACCTCCTAGGCATGGGGGTGGCCTCCCTCCCGCCACTCAAAAAGAGCTCTGACGTCTCACTCTTCTACCATCCTCCCTTCACCCTTGCAATGAGGCAAGTCTGTGAATTTCCTTCTAAAGTTCTAGGTTTCAGTTAGTCAGGGAGTGGTGCTGGGGACTCTAGGGCCCCTTGTTGATGGTGGAGATGGCACTTCCTGATCTGATTTGTTGTTCCACCTTCGCACCAATGTGAGGTGCAGATGGATGAGTTCCTCTAATTGGGAGACTTAGGAAAATAGTTTCTCATGGACAGGCAGTTCAGTGTAGTGGATAGAGCAAAGCATGCAGCCAGAATCCTTGAATTCAAATCCCAAATCGACCTACAACAGCACCAGGTAGGCACTGGATAAGTAAGTACCTGCTATCCTTATATAGGTGCAAATAATGTCTGGAAATATTTCAGAATGCTGCAGGCTTGTGAATTGAAAGAGCAATTTGAAGTGATTATCTGAGAGCTTCATACAGGCTCACTGAAGGGAAAAGTAACATTTTTGCTTAAGAGCCCCAAGACCATGTGCAACAGGTAGAGAGAGGAATCAATGTTTCTTGTTGCTTCTTCCTCAACCTCGATCTCCTGACTTCACAGGTAGGCTTATCACTCCCGGCTTGAATTACTTATGGACATTATTTCCCATTGCTTCATTTCTGCTATTTTACTTGACTATCCCAGTGCTCTTTTCCTATTGCAGAAGTTTGTCTAGTGGGCACCTTTACTAACCTCCTTCTTAAAAATGGTGTTGGAATACAGAAGTTAACATAAAATAATTCCCACATAATTGTATAACTATAAGGAATAGAACTCAGGAATCAGAGGAGCTATATACAGATAGACAGGGAATTTCTGTTTTTAAAGGTACACTAATTGTAATAAGATCTTTTTTTTATTCAAGGAGTACTTAGAATAAATTTCAGCAAATTTGGATCTTTGAGAACAATACTCCTCAAGTTACTAGGTCTTCTGTGTGGTGAGTCAGCCCGGGGGTGACATCCTGCACTGTATATCTGCTGGCATGGCTTTGGGAATCATTACCAGGCTGGTTAACTTAGTTTAGGTATTAAGAAGATAGGAATTCTATTATGACTTGTGCCAAAGCATACAAAAAAGAAAAAAAGAAGGCGTTTGTTTGTTTGTTTGTTTGTTTGTTTGTTTTAACAGAGCCTTGCTTTGTCACCCAGGCTGCTGGAGTGCAGTGGTGCTATCTCTGCTCACTGCAACCTCCGCCTCCTGGGTTCAAGCGATTCTCCTGCCTCAACCTCCCGAGTAGCTGAGATTACAAGCATGCATCACCATACCTGGCTAATTTTTGTATTTTTAGTAGAGACAGGGTTTCACCACATTGGCCAGCCTGGCCTTGAACTCCTGGCCTCAAGTGATCCGCCTGCCTTAACCTCCCAAATTGCTGTTATTACAGGCATGAGCCACCATGCCCAGCTGGAAGGAGACCTTTACTGTCACATCGGTTGCAATTTGTGTGTGGGTTTAGAGCATTTCTAGATTTTCTATGAAATTTGGAAAGTTATTTTTACTTTCTTTAAAATGGTAGAGATGTCCAATAAAGTGAACCTAAAGAAGTAGAGAAAAGGACTGTTTGCACAATATAACTATAAAAATTCCAATTTGAAGAAACCAAAAGATCATCTACTACAACAATTCATAAAATGTTGGCATCCCTTCAGTGGTATACTTGTTAGAGATTGCTTTATCATATAGCAGGGAAATGTATAGCTGTAGGAACCAAATAGACCAAGGTTTAAATATCAGTCCCATCACTTGCTAGCTATCTTACCTAAGTCAAATTGCTTAATTTCCATTAGCCTCAGTTTTCTTATCAGTGAAATGGTGCATAAAAGCTACCCTGTGTGTAGTTGGTAAAAATTAAATGAGATTATATATATATATATACACACACACACACACACAGGCACAGTGCTAAGTGCTACATATACATATATATATATACACACACACACCTATGTATGCCATAAAAAATGTCATACATGCTGGGCACAGTGGTCATGCCTGTAATCCTACCTACTACTTTGGGAGGCTGAGGCAGGAGGATCACTTGAGACCAGGAGTTCAAGGCCAGCCTGGGCAATATGGTAAGACACTGTCTCTACAAAAAATTTAAAATTTAACCAGGCATGGTGGCCCCTGCTATGGTGTCAGTTACTCAGGGGGCTGTGGCAAGAGGATCCCTTGAGCTCAGGAGGTTGAGGTTGCAATGAGCTATGATTGCACCACTGCACTCCAGCCTAGGTAACAAAGCGAGACCCTGTCTAAAAAAAAAACCGAAAACCAAAAAACAAAAAAAAAAAAACAAATCATACAAAGCACTTAATAAAACTTAAAAGCAAAACCATACAAAACTCTCAGTTCTGTGAGCTTTTTCACTTGCCTACCTACTTTGAAGTGTTGTCCTTAGGAATAGAATTACATATTTAAAGCACTTATCACATGGTAGAGACTCATTAAGTTAGAAGGGCCATTATTATTTCTTCCAGATTATCGTTCTACATCATTCATTCATTCATCAAATATTTGGGAGGAATTGACTGTGTGCCAGTGGTTTGAGGGAACTCAATGAATGAGACACTTGTGTTCCTCGTTCAAGTCTGGAGGTGATTGGCTTGAGGTGGTTTGAGTGTGACAGGCAGAGAGAGGCAGAAGTTTGGGGCTAAGTGACAGGTAGGTGTTGGTGCCATTGACTAATCTAGGGCAGGTTGGAGGAAAATAAGATTTTGGGGCAGAAGATGATGAAGAAGAAATCAAGGGTTCTATTTTTCCTATGTTACGTTCAAGATGCTCATGAGACATTCAAGAGGAAGGTCATGGAGGTAGCTGAATATATAAGGCAAGAGAGATTTGACTGGAGAAAACAATGGGTTCATTATGACATATGCATGGCATTTAAAACAACAGAGCTTGATGAGGTGCTGAAGAAAAAGTGTTGAAAAGAGAAGAGAGGCTGAAACTGAAATCTGAGGAGCCTCAACATTCAGAACTCAACTGGGCGCTGTGGCTCAAGCCTGTAATCCCAGCACTTTGGGAGGACGAGGCAGGCAGAACACCTGAGGTTAGAAGTTTGAGGCCAACATGGCCAAACTTCGTCTCTACTGAAAATATAAATACTAGCTGTGCATGGTGGTGAATGCCTGTCATCCCAGCTACTCAGGAGGCTGAGGCAGAAGAGTCTATTGAACCTGGAAGGCGGAGGTTGCAGTGAGCCGAGATCACACCACTGCCCTCCAGCCTGGGCAACAGAGCGAGACTCCATATCAGAAAAAAAAAAAAAAAGAAAGAAAGAAAAAGAAAATAACTCAATGGAGCACAAGTAGCTGAGTAATGCCCCAGGAAGCCGGCATCATTGTTGGACTGCTCAGATGTTCAGGATGTTTCATTTTGAACCTACCTCATTGGAATTTCAAAATATCAGCCTCTTTGGAGCAATACAGAGCAAGTCTGTTCCTTCAAGTAGATGAAAAGCTCCCTACATGCCTTCCATTGGACTTCTCCCCTTTAGCTTAAAAATATCCACAGTCCTGAAACATGGCTCAGAAGCAGGTATCACCCAAACCCTACTCTTCCAACTCAGCCAGCCAGCCACATACAGGACCCTAAAGCAAAGAAGAGGGTAAGTACAAGGAAAACAGATGAATCACTTTGAAAACCTACCGCTGTTGTCTGAATGAAGCATGACTGTGGCTAAAACAAATAGAGCAGTTGTATAAAGCAAGGCTATTGTCTTTCAGGGAAACCGTAAGACGAAGAGGGCACATTCTATAGTCAGTTGTGCTTCAAGCAGCATCTTTAAAATTATGGAGTAGAAAGGTATGTGCTGGTGATGTCAAAGCAACTGCAAACCAGCTGAATTCCACTAGAATTTAGTCAGATGTTCATGTTTCCTCCTGGAGTTCATTACTTCAGGTAATTCATTTGTCTTTGCTCAATTTTTGTTTTTTTGTTTTAAAAGACAAAGTCTCAGGCCAGGCGTGATGGCTCACACCTGTAATCCCAGCACTTTGGGAGGCCAAGGCAGGCAGATCCCTTGAGGTGAGGAGTTTCAGACCAGCCCGGCCAACATGGTGAAACCCCGTTTCTACTAAAAATACAAAAATTAGCCCGACATGGTGGTGAGTGCCCATAATCCCAGCTCTTTGAGAGGCTGAGGCAGGAGAATCGCTTGAATCCAGGAGGCGGAGGTTGCAGTGAGCCAAGATTGCACCACTGCACTCCAGTCTGGGTGTCAGAGTGAGACTCCATCTTAAAAAAAAAAAAAAAAGAAAAAAGAAAGAAAGAAAACAAAAAGACAGGGTCTCACTCTGTCACCCAGGCTGCAGTGCAGTAGCTTTTTTTGTTTTTAGATGGAGTTTCGCTCTTGTCACTCAGGCTGAAGTGCAATGGCGTGATCTTGGCTCACTGCAACCGCTGACTCTTGGGTTCAAGTAGTTCTACTGCTTCAGCCTCCCAAGTAGCTTGGATTACAGGTGCTCACCACCATGCCCAGCTAAGTTTTGTAGGGATGGAGTTTAATCGTTGTGGCCAGGCTGGTCTCTAACTCCTGACCTCAGGTGATCCACCTGCCTCAGCCTCCCAAAGTGCTGGGGTTATAGGCATGAGCCACTGCTCCCGGCCTAGTGCAGTGGCTTGATCATAGCTCACTGAAACCTCGACCTCCTAGGCTCAAGCAATTCTCCCACCTCAGTCTCCTGAGTAGCTGGGACTCCAGGTGCATGCCACCACATCCAGCTCAGTTTGCTTTTGATTTCCATTTCACAACTCTGATATAGTGCGTTTGTTACTCAGCTATGTAACTTTATATTTGAATATCTATTAATTGACTTTGACATCATCCCAAGCTTTGGCCTCCACTCTCAATTTAGGATCCAGTATTTACCTACTACTTCAGTGCTTACCCAGGTTTTGGTCCTGCTGTATCCTGACATATCTAGGGAAAGCGCATGCAAAAAACAATATTGTAGGTAAAAACACTCCAGCCATTAACCAAAGGTCATATTTTACAGATGTGCTCTATGTGGAACTGGGTGCATTCATTTTTCAGACACCTCTGTATATAAAACAGTGTTGGTACCTAGTCATTTCCTGAGCGAGAGACAGCTGATAATCAAGGTGTTTGGACCACTCCTGCCTGACAGGACTGTGAGATATGGTCTCCACATCTAGGTACTAAGTATCTGACCAGATAGATTGTTGAGGTAGTTCTACTCAGGGTACTTTGATGCAGGTCTGGAATTTACTTCTCTTTGTGATGTTAACCATCACCCAACCACAGGACCATTGGTGTGAGTCTTTCCACCATTCTAAGGTTCACTCTCTCATTAGCATCTCATCCTAAGGACACCTTCTACCTCCTTGTCCTCTAAGCGATGCTTTTCAAACCCTGGCCTACAGACCAGTGGCTGCATCAGAATAATGAGGAAGGGCTTTTGGAATACTATGCAGCCATGTCCCTTTGCAGGGACATGAATGAAGCTGGAAACCATCATTCTCAGCAAACTAACGCAAGGACAGAAAACCAAACACCACATGTTCTCACTCATAAGTGGGAGCTGAACAATGAGAACACATGGACACGGAGTGGGGGCATCACACACCGAAGCCTGTCTGCGGGTGGGGGACTGGGGGAGGGATAGCATTAGGAGAAATGCCTAATGTAGATGATGGAGTTGATGGGTGCAACAAACCACCATGGCACGTGTATACCTATGTAACAAACCTGCACGTTCTGTACATGTACGCCAGAACTTAAAGAATTAAAGTATAATATATGTATATCATATATATATATGATACGAATATTATATTCTTCAGGAGATTTTGATTCAATAGGCCTCAGGTGAGGCTAAAACACTACCTTTTCTAATGTTCCTTGTATGATTCTGATGAGTAACCAGGTTGGGAATCACACTTACAGAAAGTCCAAGTCAGGAACAGGAGGTTATGACTTCCTGGGCCACATCTTCTCTCTGGTCTCACTCTATCTGGTTAGCTTCATCCAGTAAGCCCTTTGGTCAGTTTGTTCCCATTGTAACCGTTATGATTGCTCATAATGGTTCTGTTCTAATTCTCCTGGCTTCATCTCATTGGTCATTCCAGCTGCTCTGATCCTAATAGTCCTTTTGATACTCTGTTCTAGTTTACTAAGAAGAGTCACCAATTTTGTTTCTGTGGTTTGGTACGAAATAAGGTGGCAAAGAGACCTCTCTCCAAATGCACTCCTGACATTTTTCAGCAGCTCACATTACTAGTTCTGGACCAAGGATTGGGAGCAGAAGAGACACATGTCATCTCTGAGTTGAGGCTGTTAAGAGCTGGTGTGACTTTCCATTCTTCTCTTCTCCTCTAGCAGCGACCTGAGAAGCTACATATTGACTTGGCGCTACCACGGATGGAGGAGCCTGCATTGCTGAATCACAGGATGAAGGCGAACCCATGCCAGCCTCCATCCGTCTCTGGGTGAGCAATAAATAAATTTTTTTGCTGAGCCACAGAAATTTCAGGGTTGATTTGTTACCACAGCATGGGCTACCCTGTCTAGGACTAAACAAAACAGTGATTTCTGGGTAAGATGCTGCCAGGATAACTAAGCCGACCCATCACGACCCAATTTCCTAATTTCTTGTTCTCTTTCCTTTCCAAATAGCACATAGTGGACACCCATTGGATACCACAAAGACAAAATAATGCTAGTTACAAGGGATGAAACAGCTCATTAGTGAAAGAAAAAGTAGCTCCCACTTAAACTGTGATTGACCCTCCAGGAAAGTTATTTTCAATCATATTTAAATCCTTTAACATTTCCCTTACCTCTCGTTCATTCTATACCAAAGGTGGCAGACTCCGATGTGAGGGTAAAATGCAGGAGTAGGTAGATCTAAAACAATGGGTAATGTGGGGCTTTGTACTTAAGAACAGAGCAAATAGAAAAGGGCTTGGCCGTCTCAAGACATTCAAATCAATAAAAGTAACAGCTCTGGGTAATTAAGAGACTGCAGCCCCGATCAGCCTGCCACCAGAAGCTATGACCTGAAGCTGGACGTACCACTAGAACTCCATCAGGTCTAAAAACCATTTTTGAATTTTAGTATATACATGTCAAAATACTATGCAGCCATTCAAAGATATGAAGCATGCTGGATGCAGTAGCTCATGCCTATAATCCCAACACTTGGGGAAGCTGAGGCGGGAGGATTTCTTTTTTTTTTTTTTTTTTTGAGATGGAGTCTCATTCCGTTGCCTAGGCTGGAGTGCAGTGACGCAATCTCAACTCACCGCAGGCTTCACCTCCCCAGTTCAAGCAATTCTCCTACCTCAGCCTTCCAAGTAGCTGGGATTACAGGTGCACGTCACCATGCCCAGCTAATTTTTGTATTTTTAGTAGAGACGGGGTTTCACCATGTTGGCCAAGGCTAGTCTTGAACTCCTTGCCTTAGGTGATCCACCCGCCTCGGCCTCCCAGAGTGCTGGGATTACAGGCTTGAGCCACCACGTCTGGCCTGCCTTCCTGCTTAATACCCACAGAATGAGCACTCTCCAGAGGAGTCAACAATGCTTGTTTGGTGGGGAGTATTTCTTAAGCCAAGAGTTCAAGACCAGCCCTGGCAACATAGCGAAACTCCATCTTTACCAAAAATTTAAAAAGTTAGCTGGGCATGGTGATGCACGTTTTTAGTCTTAGCTACTTAGGTGGCTGAGGTGGCAGGATCTTTTGAGCCAGGGAGGTTGGGGGCAGGAAGCCATGATCTCAACATTTCACTCCAGTCTAGACAATAGAGTGTGACCCTGTCTCCAAAATAAATTAATAATAAATAATAAAAATATGATATAGAAGAATAGTCACTGGGAAGAAAAATTGCTTATGATATATGTATGTGTTCTTAAAATTAAAAAAACAATTATAATATGTAATTTATTAAAATAAAATGTGCAGAAAACAAGACTAGAAGTAGAGTTCATGTACCTAATAATTAACGGTGGATGTCTCTAGGTTGCAGGCTTTTCCCACTCTCCTAAAATAAACATGGAGTGTTTTGCAGTCATCAGGAAAGAAATGTTATCTTAAAAATTCGTATCTTGGAATAAAGGGCAAATATATCACTATGTTAACTACAAAAATTACTGATTTTTAAATTCTAACTATATAACGTGTACTATGATATCTTGTGTGTTTGGTGTGCTTTAAATCAGTGGTTGTACTAAATTACAGAGAAACTAACCTGGAACTGCCACTCATCTACAAGTTCTGGTTAGGTTAAAACATATATCTATTATCTTTTATATATTTTAGAAGAAAATTTTGCTCATTTTAGTGATTATCATAATTATATGGCAAAAGAGAACAAACCACATCTTAAAAGCATAACAGCACAGGGGCAAGTGGTAATAGACAATGGAAAATATCCTGTAATTACAGCTGCCAAAAGAATGCAAATAATTAAGAAAACTTTTTGTTCTCCAAGTTTTTGTTCCACTGTTTATTCATTGGAATGACTTGGATTTGGTGAGTTCCCAACAGACTTGAGACTGGTTCATTAAGCTCTAATCAGATTAGGACTTTTTGTTTCTTTGTTCTCTGTGTCCTCAGGTGGCAATTTTGGCAGAACATCATAAATTTTTGCCCTGCATCTAAGTACAGTAACATAACTTTGCCTATGTATTACATAATAAGAATATGATTCTCAGGCATCAATCCTAAAAAGGCAACTCTAGTTAATCAAGTCTACTTCTGTCCAAATAATCTTCAACATATGAATTTTACTTGTAATACACATGTGTATCACTGCACTAGATACACATTTATGTATGGATAGCCAGGCATATATATTCTCCCAGAGCAATTCCCAGATAAACATTTTACTTTGTAAAACTGTTTTTAAAAACTTTTTGAAAAGTTTTCCTAAATCTTATTTCTCTAAATAAAGGTTGACTTCATGTATTTGAATCAGGTGGCAAGATGGGTGAAAAACATGGTAAGGAAGGTTATTTGTCAGAAAAAGAAACAGAAATACAAGACCAGTTGGATAAGAACAATTACAAGACCATCAGGAGAAGGCTTTAAATTAAATATGAAATACAGCAAGGGCCCAGTAAAATCTTCAGTATTGAAGAGCTGGTATAAGTCATCTTGCTATGCCAGGGGGCAGAAAGATTGTTGGGAGGAAATGGCCACTAGATGCTATCTAAAGTCACTACTGGATTATCCTGGAGGCACAGATAAATAAATAAACATACATCAGAAAATTTTCACTTTAATAAATTCACCCAGACTTTCATAATCAATAAATCGTCTGAAAAGCCATTCTACTATCAGCATACTTATGAACTTTATGTTAGTTCAAAAAATAAAATGGTATTTGTATTTATGTACGGAGGAGCTCAAGGACTCTAAAAGTCTTATTCTGGTCTTGACAACAATTCAGGTGAATAGGGAATGAAAATGAAGACACAGGTCAGGGCAGGTCCTAGATGAGACTTCAGAAAGTTTTGGACAAGACAAAGGTCCTGATACAGATGGGTAGGCTTCAGGTTCTGGGCAGCTCTGGAATGGTGGCTGTGTGCACTCCAGCAGGGTAGAAGTAGTGATCTTCACACACTTTCCTGATAGCATGACAGATGATGATCTGCATATACAGTCCTCAGCTCTTGGAGCAGCAGGTACTTTAGGGGAGACCTATGCTTCCTGCAGGAGGCATTTGAATGGCAATCAGGTTTGTAACATTTACATTGTTGAAGGTGTTTGGCTCCTCACACACTTGAGTATAGAAAATGTATTGAGTATGTGAAATGTATGGAGTATAAAAAATGTATTGAGAGTATAGAAAATGTGTTGAGTAGAGTCTAGAAAATATACTGAGTATAGAAAATGTATTGAGTATAGAAAATGTATTCAGAGTATAGAAAATGTATTTAGTATAGAAAATATATTGAGTATAGAAAATATATTGAGAGCATAGAAATGTATTAAGTATAAGTGTGTAGAAAATGTATATAGTGGAGTATAGAAAATGTAATGAGTATAGAGTATAGAAAATGTATTTAGTAGAGTATAGAAAAGAGTATAGAAAATGTATTGAGTAGAGTACAGAAAATGTATTGAGTAGAGTATAGAAAATGTATTGAGTATAGAAAGTGTATTGAGAGTATAGAAAATGTATTGAATAGAGTACAGAAAATGTATTGAGTAGAGTATAGAAAATGTATTGAGTAGAGTATAGAAAAATGTATTGAGATAAGCCAAGGCCAGGCTCAGTGGTTTTCGCTTGTAATCCCAGCACTTTGGGAGGCCAAGATGGGAGCCTCACTTGAGGCCTAGAGTTTGAGACCAGCCTGGGTAACATAGTGAGGCCCTGACTCTAAAAAATTTTTAAAATTTGCGGTGCATGGTGGCATGCACCTATGGTTCTAGCTACTCAGGAGGCTGAGGCAGGAGGATTGCTTGAGCCCGGGAGTTCAAGGCTGCAGTGAGTCATGATCACACCACTTTACTCCAACCTGGGTGACAGAGTGAGACCCTGTGAAAGTAAGAAAGGAAAGAAAAAGAAGGAAGGAAGGAAGGAGGGGAAGGAAGGAGGGGAAGGAAGGAAGGGAGGGAAGGAAGAGAGAGAGAAAGAAAGAAAGGGAGGGAGAGAGAAAGAAAGGGAAAGAGGAGAAAGAGGGAGGAAGAGAGAGAGAGAAAAAAAGAAGAAGGAAGGAAGGAGAGAAAGCAAGCAAGCAAGCAAGCAAGAAAGAAAGAAAAAGAAAATGTGTGTCAGACTGGTTGTCAACCTATGAGTGACAGGCAGCATACAACAAAAATAGACATGATGACAGAATCTCAGGTTTGATCTAGAGCAGATCGTCTCAAGTTCTGTAACGGCATCAAAATCAACTGTCCTCAATTGAAAAGATCCAGTACATCCTATTTTAAAATCTACAGAAATGCACCTGTGTTTCCCATCACTGTACCATGACTCCAGTTTCCAAGTTTGCAATGCAGTGGAAAAAAAAAAAAAAACCCAAATCCTTCTCCATCTTAAGCTTCAAACCACCGCAGACTTGAAGCAGATATAAAAGAAACCCTTTTAACCTCTGTTTTTCACTTTTTGGTGCTTAACAGGCAATCCTAACATTAACAAGTTTAGTTCCGTGAAACACCTTCTGGGCCAAAAGATAAGACTTCCTTCCCCAACAAATCACATTTTCTCAAATATTTTTCAAAGCTGAGGTGTAAGCCTTTTAATAGAATTATGCAAATTTTGCCCCAACTCTAAATGTTTTAGGAACTAAATAACCACTTCGAAGAATCACAGTTTTGCAGTGTCCACATTGGAAAAGAAATGCTAGGAACTGCAGGCAATGAAAGGGACGGCGGTGGCACCCCACAAGTGGGAATTTATTTTTCTTTAACGTTACTCTGCACAAACCTAAAGCAACCTCTGCTACTGAAAGGTCAGTTTTGACTCTCTGGGATGAAAATGCTGACCAGTCGTTAGGGGATTATCTGCTTGGCAGAGTAGAAGAAGTCCAGCTCAAATGCATCTCATTCCTGATTTGAACTGGCTGAAGGACTAAAAGCATCTCACGCACAAGTCAGGGCAATGAACAGTGAGGCTAGAGACTTGTATGACTCCTAAAACTGAGATGCCAAAGGACATCTGAAAAAGGGCTATAGCTCGTTGTGAAGAAATATTATATTTCCTAGTTGGTTTTTTAAAAATAATGGAAGCCTTTTTCTTATAAATGGTACTTAGGAAAAGATTATTATGAACAATGTCTTCCAGTCTCACTCACACATGCTTAGCACTGCAGACTGGGTAAGACACCCTGTTTAATGGAAGATTAGTATAGTCATATACATAAGCTATAACATGGAAAAGCACACAAACTGTTCTGATTCTGCAACTCTTGGGCCTTCTGCATGTGGGTAAAGAAAAGCACTTATGTGGAACTTCCAGAAGCACCGTCTTATCACTAAGTGCACTCTTTAGGACTAAAAGGCTAACAAAAAGTGGTTTGTTTTTTTTTTTTTGGACTTAGGTAAGGTAGAAACAAGAACACATTTTCTTGTTGCAAACTCATAGGCCCTGCGGCATGGCTTTAAAACAGTTAGGAGCGTCCCTGCTCCCTCTGCGAGCTGGTTCTTTTCTCAGCTGTTCCCTTTTCGGGGAGAATGGCCTCTTCTCCCTAAAAACAGTGCTTGAAGGTGGCATGTTTGGCAAAGCAGGCTGAGGAGAAAGGAAGAGCACAAAAGAAGGAGTGCAGCATGTGGGAACCCTTGCCAAGTTACTCTTTTCATTCCAGTTTAGCTTTTCAAGGGCCACTAGCTAAGGCTGACATTCGTTGCCATCATGTTATTTCCTAAGAATGAGGCCCCAGCTGAAAATCCAACCCCAATCAACTTTCAAAAATGCACTGATATATTTTTAAACACACACAATGATGACAAAAACCCCAAATTCCAGCCTGTCCTCTCGCTTCGTATCGTGCCTATCTGCCTTGGCACTGTCCAGACTGAATGCCCTTAGAAGCAGCTCCTTGCCTGCAGCTGTGAGGTGTCTTGTTTGCCATCAACCGCCTATGCTATGTGCGCACTCAGCTGGCATTTCTGCCAAGAAGCTAAAGTCAGGAACACCGGCAATTTCAAATATGTAATCAGGTTTCAAAATAAAGTCCTTGTGCTTCTGGTATATGGGAGTGTTCCCAGAGAGAGTGGGGGTTCTGCTGCCACTCTTCTAGCTGCTGTGTAATTTTTGTTTTGCAAGGCGCTTGATATGTATCTGGCTTTAAAACTGACATTGCCAGGCATCAGAAGTTGAGAAGCTTTGTCCTTGATTTATTTGTTCTTCTTTGTGTTCAATTATGATTAGAAGTCACCTCTACACAGCTGCTCTACAATTTGTACTGCATTTGCTTCTGGGATTTCTAACTGCACTGTTCAATGGAATAACATTAACATTATGAAAATGAAATCCTTTTTTATAGTGCAGTGGATAGTGTTTTATTAAAAATGGCTAACAGCTGTAATTTGCAGGTAGTTAACTCATGTGAAGTTTAACTTTGGCATGTATTTTTCCCTAGGGAACTATTTTATATAAGCAGAAACACAAATGTGAAAAAGTAAATGAAACCCAAAACACACCTACCAAAGTAATTCTGATCACAATAGCGACATCTCTGCTGCTGATACGTTTCTGGAAAGAAAAAAAAAAGCGGGGGGGGGGACTCCGCACTGTAGTCTGGAATGATAGTAAGTAATAAAAAGAAAATATATAGCTGTTGATGTTTTTGTTTTCTTTTCTTTTTTCCAAAATAACAAGGACTTCATAGACACAGATAAGCTACATGTTCTTTTCCAAAACTTTCCTGCAACAGAGTTTTCGGACAGGGTCATATTACAATTCTAAATGTGAATAACTCAGCAAAAAGGAAAAAAAAAGGATTTTTTTTGACTGGTACTCGTGGGTATTAGTTTGTACTCTTGCAAGCTAACTGAATATCCATATACCCTGTGTAGAGTCCAGAGGATGGCTTTGATGCTCTTTCCGATACAAGATGGTTTGGGTGGTTGAGTAAGAAGTGTTAAAAGGGCACAGAAAACAAATCTCCTGATTGGCTTCTTTTTCTGAGCACCGTTACCCAGGGCACGATTGAAGAGATCGGTCATAACTACAGATGGTGCCTCGAATGTAAAGGTGGCTACAAATGTGTGTGAAGAAGTGGATAGTGTTCTCGTTTTGCAGTGCCTAGAGTTTAAAATTTAGTATAGTAGTGTCTATGGATATTCCATTAGCTTTCAAGAGTACAAACTAACACCTATGTGTACCAGCCAAAACCACTCCCTTTTTTTTTTTTTTTTGCTTTTTGCTGTGTTATTCATATTTAGAATTGCAATCTAATCCCTTCTGAAAACTCTGTTGCAGTAAACCATTTTCCATTATTCTTATCTTCTAACATGCCATTTGATATGTTAGAAATATTAAATATTAGCCTGTTGTTTATTTTCTGCACACTCTTCCTCCCCAACCAGAATGTAAGTGCCAGGGAAGCTTTGTTTGCTTTACTTACTCCTCTGGCCCTAACCCTAGATCAGTGCCAGGCACATAGTTGTCTGTTGACTTAGTAATGAGTAATCCATTTCAGTCCTGTGTTTCTATGAAGCTGATTGATAATAAGCTTATAGCTTCTGAAATTACATTATATTACTCTATATTCATTGAACACTGAAGGCAAAACCTCTATCTTTCTATTTCAAGGTACAGTGCAGACTGGTGACACTTTGAGAATTTTAATGTGACTACTTGAAGTGAGTTGAGGCTTCCTCCGAATTGGAGAATGACTGCTTGGTTATCAATTTAACTGCTTGTGAGATTGTTAGTTTTTTGAATAGAGGTCAGGAATAACACGGGAAGAGAATATATTTTCCCAACTCCTCCTATAAATGCACCATCCAATTAAAGAAAGCTGAGATAACACTACTTCAAAGCACTTTCAAAAAAATGATGTCAAATTTTGCACACAAGTGGAGTGCTGCTTTGATTTCACATACGTGCTCATATCTGTTTTTAATAGAATGTTGATAGAGAAATCTTGTACTGCTGGAAAGAAATGAGGAACAAATGTTCTCTTACAACTTGCAAATTTCAGCCAGTAAGTTCTGGGTTTCTTGGACTAGTGAGCATAAGTATCAGCTAGTGTGTTTTCTAAAATAAGGTTTATTCCTGGGCCCATATTCTGGGAGCTTCTGATTCAGTGGGTAGAAGTAGGGTGCAGCAATCAGAAATGTTTATAATTATGCCATGGGATTTGGATGCAGGTGATCTGCAGACTTCACTTTGAGAACAATAAAAAATAAAAACCCTGATTTGTAAAAGGTCCCATAGGATCTTGGTTTCCTCTTGAGCGCAACTGTTACTAGATTATAATTCAGGTACCCAGCTGCCAGTTGAATGGCTTTATGTTTTGATTATAAGAAAAGTAAAAGGGCCAAGAAACTCTTAGAACATCCTTTACAGTTCTAAAAATGTTTATCTTTTCTATTCTTTAATTGACTGAAGCTTCTGTTTAGGTTGATGCCACAAATATTGATGTCACAAAAGTGAAGTACGGAAAGAAAGTTCATAAAAATATTTATTTGGCATCTGGCAAACTATAAAATATTTTCTCACATGTCACCTAATTTGATTCTCATAGTAACTCTGTCGGGGAGTCAGGGCAGGTGTGTGTTAATTTTGGCTATGAGCAAACAGAGGTCTGAAGAGGTTCTAACTTGCGCAATGCCAGATAGTAGAAATAAACAGCAGAGAAGCCACCCTTCCTGGGACTGCTCATGCCTAGTGTATGTAGTGTTGGTTCAATGACCTTTCATGGTCCCCTAATATATGCAAATATATTCCTTAATGTCTTTCTCTCCTGACTCTTCATCTCTAGAGACATTGCATAGGGAACAGTTAATACTGTGCTCAGGAGGAAGAGGAGGAGGGTTGGATGTTATTGTGTGTTCAGGATTAAATGAGATAATATATGCAAAAGTCTTTGTAGTTATAAAATATTATACATATGCATGCATATATTATTATTGCATTGTCTATTGCATATTATATTATTGCATATTATATTATTGCTTATCCTTTTCAGAGCATGACTGCATCATATAGGAAACTCTTGGCTAGGCACAGTGGCTCACACCTATAATCCCAGCACTTGGGAGGCCAAGGCGAGTGGATTACTTGAGGCCAGGAGTTCAAAGCCGTGTCTCTACTAAAAATAGAAAAACTAGCTGGGTGTGTTAGCACATGCCTGTAATCTCAGCTACTCAGGAGGCTGAGGCACAAGAATCACTTGAACTGGGGACATGGAGGTTGCAGTGAGCCAAGATTGCACCACTGCACTGCAGCATGGGTGACAGAGCAAGACTCCGTCTCAAAACATAATAATAACAATAAGAGAAACTCTTGAAACTTGGAGTTTCTGAGAAAAAGATTTACGAGCAATAAATTTAATGATAAATTTTTTAAAATTGAGGAAGGAATACATGCAGAAATAAATAATAATTTAAAAGATAATGAGAAACTAATTAGAATATCCTGAAATATGATTGAAGTTCAGTTGTGGGAGGAGATAAATGACTCATACTGAAAACTACCTAAAATAGCACATACAAAAGCGTTTATAAGCTTAGAATTTCTTATTTTATTTTCTCAGAACATTTCTGGTAGTTAAATTTGTGGCTTCCTGAGATGTGGGCATCTCAGAGGAACCATATAGATTGGCGCTTGTACTACAAAATATCCTAAGTTGACTGGGTCTAAATGTGGTTTATTTTTATTTACTTTTAGCGCCATTTTCCCCACTTACCCTGACTCGAAGCTCATGAAAGTGGTTTTTATACCCTGAAGTCAAGGAGGCATTGTTCAGCTGCATCATTTGCCTACTTCTCACAGCTTGAAAGGGGAATAAAAGGCAGATTGCCTCACCACCTTGCTATTTTAGTCTCCTATGTCTTGTGGTCTCGGCACTTCTCCCTGTCTGTAATTCCATATTGCTAGTTGTAATCAAATCCTACCTTGGAAAGGTCAGACTTGAGCAGGAAGAGTGCAGTCATTCCAACAGCTGCCACTCCGGGCTCTCCCGCTGTGTCACAGTGTGAGGCATGTTAGATTTTTTTTTTTATATAAATATACATAGATATATAGATATAGATATAGATATAGATTTTTTTTTGAGACGGAGTCTCGCTCTGTCACCCAGGCTGGAGTGCAGTGGTGTGATCTCGGCTCACTGCAGGCTCCGCCTCCCAGATTCACACCATTCTCCTGCCTCAGCCTCCAGAGTAGCTGGGACTACAGGCCCCCGCCACCACACTCAGCTAATTTTTTGTATTTTTTTAGTAGAGACGGGGTTTCACTGTGTTAGCCTGGATGGTCTCGATCTCCTGATCTCATGATCCACCCGCCTCAGTCTCCCAAAGTGCTGGGATTACAGGCATGAGCCACCGCGCCTGGCCGAGGCAAGTTAGATATTAAATTGAATTATCAGAGTCCTTTCCATCAGATACTGTACTGCCTAATATGGGCATAAACAAATGGTTACTTGATATAGTCAATTGTTCAAAACAAGAATGAAGCAAACATCAACTTATCTAGTAGAGTCTGAAAAAGAGAAAGAGCACTTGTCATTGCTGACAGATGCAGAAATGTCATGCATCTTACAACACATGCTGATTCACATTATTATTCTGACCCTCCACGTCTGTAGTGTGGATTGAGTCTAACTTAAAACAGAATCTGAATCATGTAACACCTGATGTGTTCATTCAACTTGGGGAAGCATCAACTCTCAATGCCTCATTTATCCTGTCTAAAATGCCTACTCAAGAAATTTATAAATCTCAGCTCGCTATAGATGGTCACAGTTGTCCTTCAAATCCCATTACACAACGCCCACCTGACACCACACCTTTGCAGGGTGAATTCAAATAACAGTTGAGGAACAAACTCAATGTACTACTCTAGGAATTCCCACTCCTATTTTTTCCAGGGAAATTTAGAATTTCTTTGGAATTGGCCAGGTGCAATGGCTCACGCTTGTAATCCTAGCCAAGGTGAGTGGATTACCTGAGGTCGGGAGTATGAGACCAGCCTGGGCCAACATAGCAAAACCCCATCTCTACTAAAAATACAAAAATTAGCCGGATGTGGTGGCGTGCACCTGTAATCCTGCTAACGGGGAGGCTGAGGCAGGAGTATTGCTGGAACTGGGGAGGCAGAGCTTGCAATTAGCCAAGATTGCACCACTGCACTCCAGCCTGGGTGACAGAGGGAGACTCCATCTGAAAAATAAATAAATAAATAAATAAATAAATAAATAGAATAAAATAAAATAAAATTTCTTTGGAATGGCTACTTTCTCGTCTTCTTGAGCTTCATGAGGAGCTTGAAATCAAAGAATACTTTTCTGTGACATTTAATGCCAAATACAGATAGAAAGAAGTATGTTTAGGATGTTCCAGGGGTTCGAAAAACATGGTCACCCAGGCCCACTAATCTCGTCTTTTTTTCGTCTTCTTCTTGTTTTGTTTCGGACACAGGGTATGACTCTGTCACCCAGGCTGGAGTGCAGTGGAGTCATCACAGCTCACTGCTGCCTTGGCCTCCCAGGTTCAAGGGATCCTCCCACCATAGCCTCCCAAGTAGCTGGAACTACAGGTACATGTCCCCACACCTGGCTAAATTTTGGTTTTGTTTTTGGGTAGAGATGGGATTTTGCCATGCTGCCCAGGGTGGTCTCAAACTCCTGGACTCAAGCGATCAACCTGCTTTGCTCAGCCTCATAAAGTGCTGGGATTAAAGGTGTGAGCTACCATGCCCAGCCTAATCTGGTCTTTAAAACCAGAAAGATATCAAAATATTTCAAATTCCTTATGGACGCAGAACTTCAAACTGAAGCAGACTTTCTAGGCTCTCGTTTACACTCCATTTTACTTCCATATTTGAGTAATGTTTTCTTTTCTCTTTCTTCCTTTTTTTTTTTTACCCTCTTTGTGTCACAGTATAAATAATCTTTAGAAGGATAAGCCTCTGCTAACAATAGAGCTCTATTTACTAAGTATCTACTATATACCACACCCTGGATCAGGACCACCAACATTATCTCATTTGAAATTCTTAATTGCTAGCGATGTTGTTTACCATCTTGCAGATAAGGAAATGAAGATCAGAAAAAGTAGGTAATTTGCTTAAATTTACAAGAATGAAACACAAAAATGTGATGTCAGGTCTGTCTTACTCCAAAGCCTGTGCACCATGTTTGTGTGTCTACATGTAAGCATATGTATGATTTGTTGTAAAGAGATAATACACCTCTATTTGTTCCAGCTTCTCTACTTGCTAATTGACCACATGCAAGTCATTCGACTTCTTACAAGGTCAGCTCCTTTGACTGGAAAATGGGAATCACAATTCTTTTTTTTGTTGTTGTTTGTTTTTTGTTTTTGAGACGCAGTCTCTCTTTGTCGCCCAGGCTGGAGTGCAATGGTGCGATCTCGGCTCACTGAAACTTCTGCCTCCTGGGCTCAAGCAACTCTCCTGCCTCAGCCTCCCGAGTAGCTGGGACAACAGGCGCGGACCACCATGCCTGGCTAATTTTTTGTATTTTTAGTAGAAATGGGGTTTCACCATGCTGGCCAGGCTGGTCTCAAACTCCTGACCTCGTGATCCACCTGCCTTGGCCTCCCAAATTGCTGGGATTGCAGGCATGAGCCACTGTGCCCAGCGGGAGTGACAATTCTTGTTCCTTGAACTTCATAGGATTATTGAAGAAGTAAAACGAGAAGAAATATATGGTGGCTTTTAATAGCACCCAAACGCTTTCAAATCACAGGTGTGCATTAATGAAGGTTAGGTTTGGCTGCCGTAATAGAAAATCCAAAATGACTGCAGCTTACACGAAAAAGAAATCTACTTCTCTATCAAGCTGGGCGCGGTGGCTCACGCCTATAATCCCAACACTTTGGGAGGCCGAGGTGGGCAGATCACTTGAGGACAGGAGTTCGAGACCAGCCTGGCCAATGTGGTGAAACCCCATCTCTTCTAAAAATACAAAAATATTTCTGGGCATGGTGGCACACACCTGTAATCCCAGCTACTCAGGAGGCTGAGGCAGGAGAGTAATTTGAACCCCGGGAGCTGAGATCATGCCACTGTACTCCAGCCTGGGCGACAGAGCAAGACTCTGTCTCAAAAAAAAAAAAAAAAAAAAAAAAAGAGAAGAGAAAAAATCTACTTTTCCCTCACATGAAAGATGACCAGTTCAGGGAAAGCGGGCAGATTCCCACCCATCTGGTCCTGAGAAACCTTCAGTCAGGCCACTGTCTTTGTCCATATGTCACCTCGTGGTACAAGGTGGCCCCAGGGAAAATGGTCTACTGTGTTCAACACATAAGGAGAAAAGTCAAGAGAAGAATGCACTTCCTAGGTTGAAGCAGGTGGATCACTTAAGGTGAGGAGTTTGAGACCAGCCTGGCCAAAAAACCCCGTCTCTACTAAAAATACAAAAATTAGGCATGGTGGTGTACTGCCTGTAGTCCCAGCTACTCAGGAGGCTGAGGCAGTGGAACTGCTTGAACCTGGGAGGCAGATGTTGCAGTGAGCTGAGATCCCACCACTAGACTCCAGGCTGGGTGACAGAGTAAGACTCTGTCTCATAAATAAATAAATAAATATTTTCTTTAAAAATGCACTTCCTTCCTAGAAATTGCACGCAAAATAGTTCAACGTTTCCTATTTTCCCAAAATCTTAGGCTACCTGAGACACGTGGAGACATGACAATTATCTTCAGATGAGAGGATTAATAAGGCTTTAAATGCAATGTGTCATTTTCCCTCTACGAGCATGAAGTATGCTTTCAAAGTATTTCTGAAAGAGGATACATGTCAGATATTATCCTCATTTCACATGTTGTGTAAGTGAAACAGAGTGGCCATAGGCCTTGTTTCCAGTCACACAGTTAGTGGATGAAAAAAATTACAATGAAGATATTTGATAGTTATATGATAATTATAGCTCCTACACAATTTTTTTTTCCCCGCAAGACAACTATGCAGAAAACATAAAATTCAACCCAATCAGGCAAATGTTGGCAGGAGAAAAATCAAAATCAAACATCCTGAAAACTGACTTGAATTTGGCTTTGGGTAAACATAATTGAAACAAAGCTTGTTTCCAATAAACTGGAATGCTACAACCCAAAGTCTTGACAAATTGGAGGTAGAGAGATATAAAAATTCTAGCTATATACTCACTCACCTTGTCTTTCGCTTTCATTTTTATTTTAACAACAACAAGAAAAAGCTGTGTAGCCTCTGACTATTGACTGTGGTGCAATCCCAGCTCCTTACCATTAGTGACTGGCACCTGACCAATGAATGGCATGGCAGCATGCATCCTCATGATTTTGAGATATATGTAGAAAGAACCTCAAATTCGCATAGTCTGTATATGGCTATAGCACATTATTTTAAAAGTAATACGTGCACTATAATAGTGTAAACATTGTACACAGAATTGAGGCTATTATTTTACATCGAGTAAAACATCGTACACAGAAATTAGGCTAAAAACACAAACTCGGGCCAGATGTGGTGGCTCACATCTGTAATCCCAGCACTTTGGGAGGCCGAGACAGGTGGATCACTTGAGCCCAGGAGTTCAAGACCAGACTGGGCAACATGGCAAAATCCCTGTCTCTACAAAAAATACAAAAATCAGCTGGGTGTGGTAGTGAGTGCCTGTAGTCCCAGCTACTTGGGGGGCTTAGGTAGGAGGATCTATTGAGCCTGGGAAGTTGAGGCTGCAGTGAGCCATGTTTGCACCACTGCACTCCAGCCTGGGTGACAGAGTGAGATCTCGTCTCAAAAACAAACAAAAACACACAAACTCCAAGAGTATGGTGGATGCCTAGGCAACATCTCCTAGATAGCCAAAGGTCACCTTCGCTGTCCTCCATGGAGATGTCTTCAAAGCAACTTGAACACTGTCTGCATAGCTTCCTCCCGTGCCTCATCTGGGCCTCCTTAACACTGGCTTCCCTACCTTAAAAGCCACACAGACCCATCTCTACCTCCACCTCTCCCTCACTTGTTGTCATTGTTCTCCTGGCTCTTATTACCACCTGGTGCTTGCTATACATGTGTTTCCTCCTTTATGGTCTGTTCCCAACTAGAATGAGGACAGGATGTTGACTTGATTGCTATATCCCAACTCCTTAGAATAGGACCTGGCATATTTGTAAAATAAATAAAATAATAAATACTGAGAAGTTTAGACATTATGATAGACCAGAGAAAATAGTTGGTTTCGGCGAGTGGTTCCATCATGTGCCCCTTAAATTGTACCACGGATGTCTCTGACTAAGGTTAAGAAAGCCTTCAGTCAGACCTTAGTAAATCTTCGAGTAAACTTTTCTTTTTCATTAAAATGTAGAACATTGATAAAATCGGTCATTTCCTTCAAGGCTTCTGACTGATTTTCATTAAGGTTGCTGCCTTTACAATGTTTCTTTGAGTGACTGGTAATGAACTCCTTATAAACTCTCAGACAATAGAGAATACCGTATGCATCCATATTCATTTATTCATTCATTTAATTATGCAACAAACATTTTTTGAGTAGCTACTATTAACTAGGCAACATTCTAGACCCTAAGGGTATAGCAGGAATCAGACAGTCCCTGCCTCCATGAAGCTTATATTCTAATAGGGAGAGAGACAGACAATAGGCAAATAAGCAAATTGATACATATTTTGAAGGATAAGGAATGCTGTGGCTACTGTCACATTGGGGACTGAAAAATAGAAGAAAGAAAGAAAATTTTAAAAAAGAAATGCTGTGGAAAAAAAAACAGAGCAGAGTAAGAGAGCTGGGTGTGGTGACCTGGGGAGATTAAGGGAAGGGCATTAGAAGAAATAAGGTAGTTAGGTACTGCAGAAATGATGGAGAGTGGGGGTCTTAGAGAGGAGGAAGCTCTGCCGGGCATAAAAGATCCAACAAGAAGGCCCTGAGGTGGTGGCGTGCTGGGAGTGTTCTGAGACTAGCAAAGGGGCAGTGTGTGGGAGCTGCCTGGGAGAAGGTTGTAAACCTGGGGCCAGTGTGTGTGGGCAGCAGTGAGTGCAGAAGGAAGTGGGTGCTTGATAATGTTAAAGATAAACAACAAGGGAGCAGCCCCTTTAGGGTCTTGGAGGCCACAGTAGAACTCTTGAATCAGAGTGAGGAGGGTGCTAAGAAAAGGAGCAGCATAATCTGATTTACTGTTTGAAAGATCACTCTAGTATCTGGGTAACAATAGGCTATGGGGGCTGAGAGCCTATCGATAAAGACAAGGCTGGGCACAGTGGCTTATGCCTGTAATTCCAACACATTGGGAGGCTGAGGCAGGAGAATCAATTGAGGCCAAGAGTTCGAGACTAGCCTGGGCAACATAGTGAGACCCCATCTCTTTTAAAAATTTTAAAAAATGAGCCGGGTGTGGTGACATGTGCCTGTATTTACTTGGGAGGCTGAGATGGGAAGGATCCCTGAGCCCAGGAGGTCAAGGCTGCAATGAGCCGTGATCTCAGCATTGCACTACAGCCTGGGCAACAGAGCAAGACTCTGTCTTTAATATGAAAATAATTAATGCTGCTATTGAGAGAAATGGAGAGAAAGAGTGAAGTCATGGATGGATCCAAGCAACTGGCTTAGAACAAAGTTACCATGCACTGAAATGAGGAAATGGGAAGAGTGTAGGGGTTGAGGAAATTGGGGTTTGGGGTACACAGTTATAAACAGCCAAACTCATTCAACCTTTTTAAGCAGCAAAGAAATGCAGCAGCATTCAGAACTGTTGCAAGAAAGCCAGAGAGCCAGCCTTGGAGGCCGTGCACCCAGGAGCACCGCCCAGAGAGGTCTCCATGCCCTCTTCCCTGACACTGCCCAGCCGCTGGGCAGAGGCAGCCAAAGTCCAGGCTGACACTGGACAACAAACACCAGAACCTCTGCCCCTGCTGCCAGACGCTCTAATTGTCACTGTCACCTCCCAAGAAAAAAATATAAATAAAGGACTCCATATGGTTCCTACTTTTCAGTTCGCTCCTCTGATGTGGGGTTCCTGATGGGCAGAGCCTGGTGTGGGGCTGCAGGGGAGCCTGGCTCACCAGGCCTCTGCTTTCCACTGCCAGGGTTTGAGAGCAGAGCCTCAGACAGTCATTCAAAAGGCCTTTGGTAACATAGTAACCTTCACAGATATTCTTGCAATCATGGTTTTTGCCTGTTACTACTCAGTGAACAATTCAATTTAAAAAAAAAAATAAAAAGAAGAATTTGATTTTTTTTTTTCCTCTATATCCAGCTCTGGACCAGGTTTCTTGTAGAATAGGTGCCCAGTCTTTCTCCAGACTGGGTAAAGGCCTGAAGCAGGGTAATAAAACTGACTTCACTGTTTGAGAAATAGTTCTGGGAGAAAATGTAAAGATATTTGAAATCTGTAGATAAAATTCAAGAGAAAAATTAATGATAGTCTTTAAGCATAGGAGGGAATATACACCAAGTAAGTGATAAATGGATAACACTGCTTAGGTCGATATGAAAAAATTGGAAATTTGGAAAATCCTGGTCTAGTGTTCCTTAAGAATAATCATCACTAGATTAATTAGAAAGTATTAATAAGAAATTATTAACTATTTATTGCTACATGTACTGAGGGGTTAGCAGTTGTAATGAACTGAAGGTTTTTGTCCCTCCAGAATTTATATATTGAAATCCTAACCCCCGAGGTGATTAGGCAACAGGGCATTTGGGAGGTGATTAGGACGTGAGGGCAGAGCCCACAGGAATGGGACTAGTGCTCCTGCAAAAAAGGCCTAGAGAAACCCCTGGCTCCTCCTGCCAGTAAGAAGGTGCTGTCTGTGAGGAAGTGAGCCCTCATCAGACACTGAATCTGCCATTGCCTTGATCTTGAACTTCTCAGTCTCCAGAACTGTGAGGAATAAATCTCTATTGTCTACAAGCCACCCAGTTTTGGTATTTTGTTATAGCAGAATGGACTAAAACACCAGTGCTAAATAATGCTGTGTTCAATGCTGATTTTCAACATCTCATTCGATTCTCACAATAACCACAACAGGCAGGACTAGACTAGAGAATGTAACTATCTGGTCTTGCTAGTAAATAGTGGGGGTCCAATGTCCTAAACTCTTGGCTTCAAAACTATATGCCCCAAGTTAATCTCTAGTGAGATATGATGTCTAGTAAGCAGGAAAGGAGAGGACCTGGGTGATCCACAAACTTAACAATCTGCCCTGAGTAATCTCATTAAAGGTGTATTTTAACTTTGTTTTTTAAGTGTCATTAACGTGTTCTACTATATCTTCACTGCTGGGAATTTATCCTTATTTACCTATAAAAACACGCATATAGGTACAAAGGTACATTTTCCAGTTTTCTTTGTAAGAAGAAAAAAACTGGAACTCTAACATCATCATTCAGGAATTTTTATCAAGTTTCATGAATTATGAAATATCTATATAATAGAATATCATGCATCTTTTTAAAGTATAGGAGTATCTTTAAGATATAGTTTCAAGTTAAAAATATCCAGATGAAAAATAGTGGATATAGTGATTCCATTTGTAAATAAATATACACATATTTTTATGCTTGTAGATACATTAAAAAATTCTAGAAAGATATACAAATTCTTGTGGGAGGAGGGGAAGTTTTATAAAGGTCAAGGAAGACCTTTGCTACTCACTTAGTATCTGTTCGTATGGTTTCAGTTTTCTACCTTGCATATAGATAGATAACTTTTTATTCTTATTTAAAATGAGTGTTTTTAATCAACTCTGTATGTTTGAAAGATTGTTGAGCCTTATGAAAAAATTAGTTTAGGTCTTTATATACTTTGTTTTAAAAATTATAAAGCTGGCTGTGTTTGGTAGCTCAAGTCTATAATCCCAGGACTTTGGAAGCCCAAGACAGAAGGATTACTTGAGACCATGAGTTTGAGACCAGCCTGGGCAACATAGTGAGACCATGTCTCTAAACAAAACAAAACAAAACAAAACAAAATTGTATTTAAAATTAGCCAGATGGGGAGAGGGCAGAGCAAGAGCAAGATGGCTGAATAGGAACAGCTCCAGTCTCCAGCTCCCAGCGTGAGCAACACAGAAGACAGGTGATTTCTGCATTTTCAACTGAGGTACCAGGTTCATCTCACTAGGGAGTGCCGGACAATCAGTGCTGGTCAGCTGCTGCAGCCCGACCAGCGAGAGCTGAAGCAGGGCAAGGCATCGCCTCACCTGAGAAGCGCAAGGGGGAAGGGAATCCCTTTTCCTAGCCAGGGGAACTGAGACACACAACACCTGAAAAATCGGGTAACTCCCACCCCAATACTGCACTTTCCCAAGGGTCTTAGCAAACGGCACACCAGGAGATTATACCCCACACCTGGCCAGGAGGGTCCCACGCCCACGGAGCCTCCCTCATTGCTAGCACAGCAGTCTGCGATCTAACTGCAAGGCAGCAGCGAGGCTGGGGGAGGGGTGCCCACCTTTGCTGAGGCTTAAGTAGGTAAACAAAGCCGCTGGGAAGCTCGAACTGGGTGGAGACCACAGCAGCTCAAGGAGGCCTGCCTGTCTCTGTAGACTCCACTGCTGGGGACAGGGCACAGCTAAACAAAAAGCAGCAGAAACCTCTGCAGATGCAAACGACCCTGTCTGACAGCTTTGAAGAGAGCAGTGGATCTCCCAACACGGAGGTTGAGATCTGAGAACGGACAGACTGCCTGCTCAAGTGGGTCCCTGACCCCTGAGTAGCCTAACTGGGAGACATCCCCCAATAGGTGCAGACTGACACCCCACACCTCACACAGTGGGGTACACCCCTGAGATGAAGCTTCCAAAGCAAGAATCAGACAGGTACACTCGCTGTTCAGCAATATTCTATCTTCTGCAGCCTCTGCTGCTGATACCCAGGCAAACAGGGTCTGGAGTGGACCTCAAGCAATCTCCAACAGACCTACAGGACATGGATGCAGCTGGAAACCATCCTTCTCAGCAAACTATCACAAGAACAGAAAACCAAACACCGCATGTTCTCACTCATAGGTGGGAACTGAGCAATGAGATCACTTGGACTCGGGAAGGGGAGCATCACACACCGGGGCCTATTATGGGGAGGGGGGAGCAGGGAGGGATTGCATTGGGAGTTATACCTGATATAAATGACAAGTTGATGGGTGCTGAATAGTTGATGGGTGCAGTACACCAACATGGTACAAGTATACATATGTAACAAACCTGCTTGTTGTGCACATGTACCCTAGAACTTAAAGTATAATAATAAAAAATAAATAAATAAATAAATAAGCCGGATGTAGTGACACTTGCTTTTAGTCCCAGCTACTCCAGCCAGAGTGACAGAGCAAGATCCTGCCTCATAAATATATAAGTAAATAAACAGCTATATAAAACCTTGCGTTAATACCAAATATTTTGTTAGCCTGATTCTTAAGTATTTATTGCTAAACTACATGTTACTATGCAGACATTTACTACAAATGGTCGGTTTCCCTTAAAATTAAAAAATACACAGATCTATGCATTCACAGCATGAATAATCAAATGGAAATTTAATGATCATAGCTAAGACTTAATTTGGTGCTTCCTCAGTGCTAGGCTTTGTGAAAAGCATCTCATTCACGTTATCTCCCTAAATCTTCACGCCTCTACAACCTTGATGCTTGCCCTGCCCATTTTGCAGAGAACAGAGGGAAACAATTTGCCTGAAGGCATGCATCTGGGAAGCCGTGAAAGCAGAAGAGCCCAGAGACTCTGAACCCAGACATAGGAGCCCAAGTATTACACATTACTCCTCATTGCCTCCATATTCAAATAAGTTTGACTCTGGAAATATGATTGTGACATTTCCAAAGAAATTTGGCTTACACCTCCTTATACATATGTAGTGCAATGTAAAGCTTTGATTTACTAATGATTACTTAACACTAGTATCTGGGAATGTTAGGGCTATATTTTCTGATCTATAGAACACTAATTTTGCCAACAGTACTTGGTATTCATGGTGTGATTACTGATCGATAGGTTGAATTTTCATATACCACAGGTAACTAGAGTACACTGGCTAATTACACTTGGTGGCTATATCAGTGGTAAATAGAAAGCTCCTTTTGTTTTCATCTTTATTACTAGGAATATATCTGAAATCTATTAGTACTCATTTTCTTAGTAGAATAGCAATGAGATTTTCTTTTGGTGAAAGAAATTCTTATGGAATCGTTACAGCTGTCAATGATCATAATCTAAAAATATATTAAGCTGAATTTCTATTAAAAGTGTACTATATCCTGGGGGAAAAAAATGTTCTTTTTTTATACTAAGTCAGTAATATGTGTTTGTTTTAGGTAATTTTCTCATATTTTCTTAAAAAATAGAATTTTTACAATGATTCCAGCTAATTGGATTCCAGTTTACTAAGGTTTGATGACATACAAATATTTCAACAATTCCACAAATGTGTAATTTGTGAATTGCTGGGTTTGGGGAAAAGCTCTGCAGTGAAAGATACTAAATGCAGTGCAAAAACTGAAAGCATTGTTTGTAAAAAGGAAGATGCTGTGGTTTTACAGATTATATATTCCTGACACACCTGAAGCCTCTCTCCCGCATCCTACCGGGAAACTCCCTTGGACTGGTGATTCTTGTTCCTCACCCACCCCCTTTAACTCCTCCTTTAAGACCATTCATGGCCGGGTACATTGGCTGACACCTGTAATCCCAACACTTTGAGAGGCCAATGTGGGTGGATCACTTGAGGTCAGGAGTTCGAGACCAGCCTGGCCAACACGGCAAAACCCAGTATCTACTAAAAATGCAAAAATTAACTGGACTTAGTGGTGTGCACCTGTAATCTCAGCTACTTGGGAGGCTGAGGCACAAGAATCGCTTGAATCCAGGAAGCAGAGGTTGCAGTGAGCTGAGATCATGCTACTGTATTCCAGCCTGAGTGACAGAGCAGTGTCTCAAAAAAACAAAACAAAACAAAACAAAAAACAAAAGACCATTCATATGAGAGAGAGAGGCTCTTAATCAAATTTCTTGCCTAATATAGAAATATCTTGAATGCATTCCTGAAGGACAACAATCCAGTTGGAATGTTAATTCTTTTCATTATAGGAAATGCCTTATGTCATTGAATATTTCTTATATCAGACAATTATAACTACTATAGTCCTTCAGCCACAAAACAGTCAATTATTGACATTACTTCTGGTGGCTGGAGCAACTCAGATTATGAATGCTAGTTCCTCTGCAGACTTCCCAAGTCTTGTTGACCTAAAACCTTTCCTTATCTAGTTAGTAGGTTGTTGAAAATAATAAAGCCAAAGAGCGTGCAAGGCTCCTTATCATCTCTAAACAAAATATCTCTTGGAATGCACAGCCTGCCTTGTCTTACATGACAAAGCATCCCAGACTATATTTCACATGGATGGAAGTAGTGCATTTTCCATTAGGAAATGGAACAGTAAGGATGGATTGTTCTCAGGTACCCACATCCAGGGACACTATCCAAGAAGCCACACAAAACACGTTTTAAACAGAAAATATTACTTTTCTCCTTGTAGGGTGCTTAGCAGAATCCTCAGCTCACAGGATGAATAAATGGAGACTAAATGACACACAAATAATCTACACACACAACTATCAACACATGGAAAGACAGCAGGATGGCCAGACCTCAAAGTAACAAACAGGTAAAATTTGCATAATTAGGTCTTCAAGTGTCTTTAGTTATGAAATGTGTCTGATTCACTTGGTGATTCTGGGCGTCTTAAGCTGGGTCTGTTAGAAGCCAATCTGGCTCATGTTCTGCCAATGCACTGGGTGTTTGCTCTGCTGGGTATCATTAACCAACCAGTTTGATAGGAGTGCTTTGTTTTCTGAGCTGCCGGAACAAACAGGTTATTTAGGCCATTGTGTAGAGAAACTTGGTGGTGGTTTTTGGAGAAGACAGATCTCTCTTCCAAGGAAGGATTATTATGTGGTTGCAGTAAGAGATGAGAAATTATTCTCTTGATGTCCACATGTTATTGAGGCCACAGCAGGGCAGGGAGGCAGCCCTTCATATTGATGTGAGTGGTGGAATGTAACTCATCCAACCAGTTTCCCCTGAGGAATTTCTCAGCCAAACACTTCCTAACCTCTCTCCTCTCTTATGCATCCCTATTAGATTGGAGTGGGGGAGGGGTGGTGCTGACACTGAAACCTTCAGTGCTTGTTAGGAAGACATCTAAAATATTTTATTTGTGGGCAGTAAAATGAAGTAAGAAACCAGGTTGCCTGGTGGGAAAACCATCAGCTTTTGAATCATCAAATTTTGAATCAAATCCCAGCTCTGCCATCATTAGCTTCATAACCTCAGACCCTCTCTGCGTCTCAATCATTAACTGTAAAAGACTGCTGTGAAGTTTAATAAGACACCTAGGATCATGTCTACTGCTGTCCAAAGTGTGGCCTGGCCTAGTACCAGTATCTGCATCACCTGGAAACTTGTTAGAATTGCAGATTCCCAGTCCCATCACAGTCCTAATGAATTAAACTGGGACGGAGAGAAGGTAGCAGCAACCTGGTTTTAACAAGCCATCCAGGTGATTCTGATTCACAAGAAAATTTAAGAACCCCTGGCTGGGTATACAAAAGTCCCTCAATAAAAGGCAGCTGTTCTATCATATTAGTGTAGTATTTTACAGCTTACTGATTTGCTTTTTCATTCACACTACCGTCTGCTTTGCTCAGATTTGCATTCTCTTTGACCCAGTAATTCCACTTTGCAGAATTTTCCTAAGGAAATAATTGGAGATGTTCAGAAAGATTTACTTGAAGAATTAATCATGCAAGTGAAAATTTAGAAACTAATGTCAAATGAACAATATGAAACTGGTTTCATAAATTATGGCACACCTATATAATGGCACACAGTGCAGCATTTTAAAATCTTACCGTAGATCAGTGTGTGCCAGAGCAAGCTCTGAGAATCACCTCCATCCGAATCTTCTGGGGAGCTTCTTCAAAAGGCAGATTTCAGATTTATGAGTCCCCAGATGAGATTATGAATGAGAATCTCTGTGAGTGAGAGACTTCAGAATCTTTATTTCCCACATGCTCCCAGGTGAGTGGTATGCAGCCAAAAGTTTTCAAATGTTTTAGATTAATAATAATATATGGAAGATATTCATGGTGTATTATTGGGCAAATGAAAGTATGTTTTAAAGCAATATTTAAAATATCTCAATAACATAAGCACCGTAGCCATCTATGTAAAAGACCAAAATACATATGCTAAAATGCTAAGTAATTATTTCTGGACAGTCAGATAGCAATTCTGGTGATTTATTTTCTTCTGTTCTAGATGTTTTGCATTTTCTGTATGTATAGCTTTTCTGTGAGAAAAGTAAAACCACATAATAGTGCATGTGTCATTGAACTATGGAGTGGGAACTTCATATTTTATTAATTTTTTTAAAATTTTTGTTTTCAGTAGAGACAAAGTCTCACTAGGTTGTTCTTGAACTCCTGGACTCCAGAGATCAATCCCAAAGTGCTGGGATTACAGGCGTGAGCCACCATGCCTGGACTGCTTGAGGAGTGAAGGGCAAGATAAATCCAGAATTAAGCTATGTATTAGTCTGTTTTCACACTGCTATAAAGAACTGTCAGAGACTGGGTAACTTACAGAGGAAAAAAGTTTAATTGACCCACAATTCTGCATGACTGGGAAGGCCTCAGGAAACTTACAATCATGGCAGACGGGTAAAGAAGCCCGTCTTACATGGTGGTAGGTGACAGAGAGCATGTGAGAGTGCAGGAGAAACTATCATTTATAAAACCACCAGATCTCGTGAGAACTCACTCACTATCATGAGAACAGCATGAGGGATACCGCCCCCATAATCCAATCACTTTCTTCCCTTAACACATGGGGATTACAGTTCAAGATGAGATTTGGGTGGGGACACAAATCCTAACCATATCAGGCTGTAAACAATGACTCCTTACCTCTGCCCAGGGGATGCTGAGGCAGTCAGCCGTTCATTAGGCAATGCAGGTGACTAGGCATGTTGCTGACCCCATCTGTAGTCCCCGGATAATCACTGGGGGCAGAAAGACAGGAAATCAGAGCATTGTTGGCCTGGCACAGAAGTTATGGAAGCTTCTGCAGAGTTCTTTTATAATAGGAGAGTTGCCCATCTTTCACGAGCCCCTTAAAATGTGTAACAATTTCTTCTTGGAGTTTTGTAAGCGAAGTCCGGAAGGACAATGGAACAAAGGGGTGAGGAGCTTGCTCATCCACTCTCATGATCTCCCACCCCTCCAATCTCTGCTCCCCAACCCCCTTCAAGTGACTACAGCCATTTGGGCAGGTAGTGGCCTGGGCTTGCAGGGGGAGCGGAAGCTGGGTGCACACATCCCATGCACCAAGTGGCTGGGCAGGCCTGAGCTACCTGGGACCATCTGCACTCACCCTGTGAATACCCCTGTATCAGAGAAAGCATGAAATTAAATAGCAAGTAAGAGACCCCATGACAGGCCAAAAGAGAAAGAAAGGAAATCTTCTGCCCCTCTCCCCACCACCACTCCTGCTTTTTGAAGGGACTTTGAGGGGTTTTCTTGTGTGTGTTTTTACTTGGGCTCTGCAAATTAAAGTAGCAGTCCAGATGAGGACTTGTAGGAGTCTTAGGGATCGATGCACACATATCAAAGAAATGAAAAGAGAGGTCTTATGGGAAGAGGTTCCTCCCTTGGTAATCATTTCTGGTCTGTCTGAGAAAATTAATGTACTGCAGAAGGGCGTATCCCTGAAGGCACCACAATGTAGAATAAATTGTATGGTTAAGTCAGGAGTATTTTCTCGGAAGGGAGTCTCTAGTGATTATAGACCAGGACACAGCCCTACTTAATTATATGCAGTACAAACAATCATTCTGAGTACTCTTTTCATATTATACATGAGAGAGTATTTCATATGTGTGTATATACACATATATATGAAGCCAGGACTAATTAGAGAAAGTATCGGGAGTGTGACAGACAAGTTCTTCAGCTTTTGCTAAACAAGATTGAGAGGAAAAACATAATTATCAAAAAGAGCTGAGTTCACCTTTCTTTCTAGAAATTATCTTTCCAATAGCTTTCTCTTGTTCTCATTTTGGGAAAAGAGTTAAAAATAAAAAAGGAAATAATGAATTTCGCTTTGTGGAAAGCACACTCTAGCACTTTGTTCATTAGCATCTGGAAAGTCCAGGGCACTCATGCGCAAACAAATTACAATGCAAATGCTTATTAATGAAAAATCTATGATATGCATGTTTATAAAAATCAATTGCACTTCACGCCAATTTCTAAATTACTCTCACAGAATTAAAAACCATTTTAAGTTTCTGATAAATAAAAACTTGGTGTTACTCCTCCATAGAAGTGAGAAAAATTCATTAAACTCCTGAGTCCTGCTGGTTGTCTCGGTGAGGGCCAAAGAGAGTTTAGTAATTACTCACATGTGGAAAAACGGGTGTGCATGTGTTGGAAGGAGGTGCCTTTTGGACCCAAACCTTGGCCTGGTTTCCCCAAACCTCATGGACTTCTTGTCTTCCTCTAACAAGAGGATTAGCCAGGGTCCTCTTTCCTATTTACATGCAATATAGATACATATATTAATAAAATGTGTCCAGTTGCAAAGAAAGCGATGTAGATTTAGGAGCTGGCTTAAGGCATAGCTCTGCTTCCTCTCAGGGTTAAGACACAGCTCCATGGCTGGATCTGGCTGAAAGACCGGTAGAATAAGATTTCCAGACAGTTCTCCCCTTGGACCCAGGCAAATGGTATCCTAGCCTGAGGTGCCTGCTTTAGTTTTAAGAGGAGGGAGACCCATGAAGTGAAAGAGTCATGCCCACCTGGAACCAAGGCACTCCCTTCTAGTCCATACTTTGGGCACCTTGAACTCTGAATTTTCTCTCCCGAATACCCTACCCCTTCCACAGCCTGTGTGGGCTACTCTTCAAGTCATAGCATTACAGCTGTTAACTGCACTTCTAACCTGAGAAAGTCCAAAAGGCAACTCTTCGCAGGCTCCCGGGTTGGAGGGACAATGTTCATACACATGAGTGTGCATGGGGGTCAAGTTGCAGGACTAAGCAGCAGCTAAGAACATAAAAGATACAAACTATGAGTTGGAAGGATGGAGGCCTTCATCTGTACACTTGTTGCACCACCTGCAAACATCAGAGATGGATCTGCTGCCAGGAGACCACATGTGCAAGGGCCTGAGTAACCTCCTAGGCAGAAAACATCTTAAAGGAAGAGGGAATGAAGGGATGATTGTGAAGGCAGCATAGGGTCTACCCCTTAAATTTATTATTCATAATGATGTGAAACTCAGCCCACTTGAAGCTAAAACTTATTGAATAGCATTTGGTTTAACATAACAAATGTTCACTAGGCTGGCCGCGGTAGTTCACGTCTATAATCCCAGAACTTTGGGAGGCCAAGGTGGGTGGATCACTTGACCTCAGGAGTTTGAGACCAGCCTGGTCAACATGGTGGAACCCTGTCTTTACTGAAAAATAAAAAAATTAGCCATGTGTCATGGCACGTGCCTATAATCCCAGCTACTCGGGGGACTGAGGCAGGAAAATTGCTTGAACCTGGGAGGCGGAAGTTACAGTGAGCCAGGATCGTACCACTGCACTCCAGCCTAGGCAACAGAGGGAGACTCCATCTCAAAAAAAAAAAAAAAGAAAGAAAGAAAAGAAAAAATGTTCACTAAACTACCGAAGTTTCCTGACCTCTTACATACAATTCAATCATCTGGAGATTGCTCCCTGTGAGATATTGAATATCCAGCCATTTAAACCTATGATATGGCCAACCGATGCTGCCAGAGAGGACAGATGCCATGCTAAGGACTAAGAACGGGTCCACTATCAGCTGTCTCCTCAGTGCTTTTCTTAATAAGCACAAGGATATCTCTCTGCTTGCCTGAAGTTTCACCTGTCATTCTTTGGGTTGAACTGATAGCAGCTAAAACATGGGACCCCAAATTTCAAGCTTCGGTTAAGCTGAGAGCAGAGATGTTCTTCTCAAAGGTAGTATGGAGGCAGACATAGGTATGGAGAAAGAAGAGTGCACAACTTCATAAAAGCACTCAGTACCTGACGGGCACTCTAACAAAACAACAGGAAAATCCCAGAAATGAGACAGGAGGGGCAGAGACAACCAGGCCCCATCCATAGACTTGCCCACCACAGACCCTGTGAATCTGTATAATTTCAGTTTAGGTTTAGTTGCTTTAATTGGCAGAGAAATGATGCTCTCTATGTGGAAGGAACCAGAAACAAACGTTTTTTAGTTCATTAAAATTTTCACCATATTGAAATAGGCTCGTTTTCAGTTTCTTTCCTTTTAAACATGTATGTGGTGTTTGGGAGCTATATCTCAGAGTCATCTATGTGATAACGTCACTTTTATGTTAACAGTCATTTGGTACCAGGAGTATTTTTTGAGTAATTTCTTTGTTGAGATATAATTCATATACCATAACATTTACCCCTTTAAAGTGTACAATTTAGTCATTTTTAGTACAGCCACAAAGTTATGCAACTTTCCACACATCTAATTCTTAAAATGTTTATCATCACCCTGAAAGTCCCATTATCCATTAGCCCTCACTCGCCATTCTCCCTCTCCTCTCAGCTATATCTCAGAGTCATCTATGTGATAACGTCACTTTTATGTTAACAGTCATTTGGTACCAGGAGTATTTTTTGAGTAATTTCTTTGTTGAGATATAATTCATATACCATAACATTTACCCCTTTAAAGTGTACAATTTAGTCATTTTTAGTACAGCCACAAAGTTATGCAACTTTCCACACATCTAATTCTTAAAATGTTTATCATCACCCTGAAAGTCCCATTATCCATTAGCCCTCACTCGCCATTCTCCCTCTCCTCTCAGCCAAATCTTCCCAGATTACCTGGGAAGGTAATCTACCTTCCATCTCTATGGATTTGCCTGATCTGGACACCTCATACAAATGGAATCATACAATATGTGGCCTTTTGTATCTGACGTTTCACTTAGAATAATGTTTCCATGGTTCGTTCGTGTTTATAGCATGAATCAGTTCTTCATTCCTTATTATGCTGCATAATATTCCATTGTATGAGTGTATCACGTTTGTTAATCCATTCGTCAGCTGACGCACATGTGGGTTGTTTCCACTTTTTGGCTATTATGAATCATGCTGCTATTAATATTCATATGGCTAAATGTGTGGACATATGTTTTTAATTTTCTTGGGTAGATATGAAAAAGTGGAATAGCTGGGTCATGAGTGTATTTTGTTTTTGTATCTTTTAAAATCTTAAAAAGGGGAAGATGATGTTTCAAATGATCATCTGAATGTTGGGTTTCCACATTCCACCAGGAAGTCATATGGTATGAGTATGATCTCTCCTTCTCTTGGCTAAAGGAAAGTTCCACATCCCGTAGAAACCACTGGTTGTTGAAACGAATCTGAACAGACCTTTCTCTCTCTCTCTCTGTCTTTTAATTTTCTTTCTTTTTTTTATTTTTAGCAAATTCTCCCAGATTCTGATATATATCTTTTGATAGAAATGACTCTGGTACTTTCCCCAACTTACTTTCTATGGAGCACTTTCCTAAAACAAGATTTGTATTTAAATATTCGTCCTTCTAAAAAGTATTTAACAGTGTAAGTTCTGCAACGTTGACAATGGAAACATGGCAATGTGCCCTTGTTTGACTATTAAGGAATTGCTTCCAAGCACCACAGGACCTTGAAGACCAAAATAACACAATTAGTTGGAAGGTGAACAATGGCAACTTACCAGGTGTGGTAAACACTTTTTATCCAAGAAGATCCTTTATTCCTTCTGCATGCACATCAAGAATGAGAGAATACATAAACCACATATTTGTTAATAAGATGTGCATTGCATTTTTGTCCATGTAAGCAACTGACTTGATTGTACACCAACTAGTTGAAAATGAAATATTAAGTCACAGGGGCCACTTAGCATCAAGTCATTTAAAAATAATAATTTCATGTTATTTTTGGTAGACTTTTCTCCCCTTAAACTTGTTTGTGGACATAGCTACAGTTTGAAGAAGAGAATGCTTCCTCAGAAATGTGCTACATTGATAAGTTATGCCATAAAGAGGCAGAATCTATTTTTGACTTTTGAATTTGACTATTGTAACTGATATTTCTCACTTTCCGTGTGCGTCATCATAGTTTTTTTTCCCCGTAGGTTTTTTAATCCTTTCCGGTTTTTCCTTGTTTTTTTTTTCATGTTTGACCTCCTAATTCCTGAATCACCAACTTCACCACTTGTGATTGTTTTCAAACTAATGTATTTCACATATACGTTTCGGGGATACATCCATCAGGAGAAACATGAAATGCCAGTACAAAGTCATCTTTCTAATTTGTTAATGCATGTCTGAAAAATACAGAGTGTGAGATGAGTATAAAAATAACTTGAAACAGAAGGCTGAGAAGCCAGAGGGAGAGAAAATACACATAATAAGTAGTTTGTTGATTCTTTTCCCTATAAACTAACCCACATGTCACTGCCTGCTATGGGGTTTGTCTAGTGCCTGCACTTTCACGTTTCCACCCGCGGAGTTCCAGGCCACTGATTCTCAGGATTCATGCTTGTCAGTATTCATGCTTGTCATGCATGCAGCATGTTCATTTCCTGGCAACCCTTCTAAGAGATGGAATATTGTAGCCTCATTCTAATCACAAGTTTCCTCGGGAAAATTCCTTGGATGCTGTGCAAACCACTCAAATTCAATCCTTCAACAGAGACCACTGAAATGTATGACATCTGCAATTATGATTTGTATTTGTGGTCCTTGTGATTTGTATGAATATCAAGCATCCAACATGTCAGAAAGAGTTTGCTGTGTAAACAATGGCACAAATGAGATGTAGGCTTGGGCTGTGTACAGAGCTGTACAGAGCTTTGCACATGCCACTCTGCGTAGCAGAGAAGAATAGGGTGACACAGTCTGTATTTTTCTCAGTTCAACTAAGCAGACATTACTAGGCACAGTGTGCTCAAGATACGGAGGGATTATAAGAATAACTTGTTTCTGAGGAGCACAGGAGATAAACTAAAAAAGAAAGGTCTATTATAATAGAGCAGTAGATACATAAATAGCTGCTGTGATGGTATAACCTGTGCATATACATTATTAGAAAATGAGGAATTTATTATGTGGAAATAATCTGAGAAGATTTCATTACAGGGTTAATTGCTAAGCAGACTACTGTAGGAACTATGCAATTTTTGAAGTAAAGAGAGAATGTCTTTTGAACTGTGGATGAAGAGTAAAAGCAGAAGGGTAGAAAGTAGCCAGGCATGGTGGCTTGCACCTGCAGTCCCAGCTACTTGGGAACTAAGACGGATCTTGAGCCCAGGAGTTTGATGCTGCAGTGAGTTATGATTGCACCTGTGCACCCCAGCCTGGAGACAGAGTCTCCAGTGCAGTCCAGTGCAGTGGTGTGCTCTCGGCTCACTGTAACCTCTGCCTCCCGGGTTCAAGTGATTGTCGTGTGTCAGGCTCCTGAGTAGCTGGAACTACAGGTGCACACCACCATGCCTGGCTAATTTTTGTATTTTTAGTAGAGACGGGGTTTCACCATGTTGGTCAGGCTGGTCTGGAACTCCTGACCTCAGGTGATCTGCCTCCCAAAGTGCTGCGATTACAGGCATGAGCCACTGTGCCTGGCTGAGATCCTGTCACTTAGAGAGAGAGAGAAAAAAAAGAAGAATGGAAAGTAGAAAGCCCTGGCAATGTAGTTTGAAATTTAAAACTCATCTATTCTACAAGTCTCCTCTAGTTAAAGGAGGTCATGTGACTTAATTCTGGCCAAAAAGTTAGCAGAATCCTGCTAGGTGTCAGAGTGAGACAACGTTGCTATCCCCAGGTAGAGCAGGTGTGGCTGGCCGTGACCTTCTTCGGCTTATTCCTGCCTCAAAGGGCATGGTGATGGGGTCTGAAGCTGCAGCGGCTCTTCAACGTGAGGGGAAGGCCAGAGAATCCTCCAATGCTGCTCCCAACATCTGGGTCCTCTTTTTGAATATGAGAAAAAGAACCCTTCTTACTTATAAGACAGTTTTTTTTTTTTTTTTTTAATTTTTGGAAGCCAAGAAAATTCCTGAATGATATCCTTAGGTGAGTTTTTGGCCAGGAATAAGCTGCTTATATTACAGCTGTATTTGGTAAAAACAAATTTTAAAATAAAAAGTGCCCGTGATCATAGAATTACTTCATGAGAAAGCCATGCTTTATATCTCTCAAGTGTATTCCCTTGAAGAATCACAATAAAATAATTATATATCTCCATTTCATAATTTGTGGCTAAAAGTAGATTTCCTGATCTTTCAGCCACATTTTGTCCATTAAGCTTCACTATCTCGGACAAGCACATTTAAAACCCTCTGCATGGCTATGAATTTAATGTCAGCTAGGATTTCAAGAGACAGGTACATTTACAGCATCATTTATGTTCCTTTAGTTTCTCTTCCAACCCCGTGAAGTAACCTGTTTCTGCTGGCTTTTTTTTTTTTTTTTTTTTTTCATATTTAGAAGATTATTTTATCCACTCCAAAATCTAAACTTTTTGCAGTGTCTTCTCAAATTTTATTAAATAAAGGTGGTTTACAAATTCATACTCCCTAAGCCCTTCAAGAATTGCTTTCCACCAATTCCAGTAACTATCAGCACTGGGTAGGGAGAAGGAGAGCATATCTTGAAGGCTGGCAACTTTTGTCAGAGCATACATAGACTATGAAAACCACAAGGAGGCCAGGTGCTCACGCCTGTAATCCCAGCACTTTGGGAGGCCAAGGCAGGCAGATCACTTGAGGTCAGGACTTCGAGACCAGCCTGGCCAACATTGTGAAACCCTGTATTTTTAGTCTCTATAAAAATACAAAAATTAGCCGGGCATGGTGGCAGGTGCCTGTAATTCCAGCTACTTGGGACACTGAGGTGGGAGGATTGCTTGAGCCCAGGAGGTGGAGGTTGCAGTGAGCTGAGATCAAGTCACTGCACTCCAGCCTGGGCAACACAACGAGACTCCATCTTAAAAAAAAAAAAAAAAAAAAAAAAAAAAGGCCCGGCATGGTGGCTCACGCCTGTAATCCCTGCACTTCGGGAGGCCGAGGCAGGTGGATCATGAGGTTAGCCTTCCTGGCTAACAGGGTGAAATCCCGTCTCTAATAAAAACACAAAAAATTAGCCAGGTGTGGTCGCAGGCGCCTGTAGTCTCAGCTACTTGGGAGACTGAGGCAGGAGAATGGCATGAACCCGGGAGGTAGAGCTTGCAGTGAGCCAAGATCATGCCACTGCACTCCAGCCTGGGCTACAAAACGAGATTCTGTCCCCCCCTCCCCCCCCAAAAAAAAGAAAAAAAAGAAAAAGAAAACCACGGGGAACCATTTGGGCTAATGGATCCCATTACTTGTTGGTTTTCAAAAGCTTTGGGGCGCTTTTTATTTTTTTATTTTTATTTTTTTTTTGAGACAGAGTCTCGCTCTGTCGCCCAGGCTGGAGTTCAGTGGCCGGATCTCAGCTCACTGCAAGCTCCGCCTCCTGGGTTTACGCCATTCTCCTGCCTCAGCCTCCCGAGTAGCTGGGACTACAGGCGCTCGCCATCTCGCCCGGCTAGTTTTTTTTTTTTTTTGTATTTTTTAGTAGAGACGGGGTTTCACCGTGTTAGCCAGGATGGTCTCGATCTCCTGACTTCGTGATCCGCCCGTCTCGGCCTCCCAAAGTGCTGGGATTACAGGCTTGAGCCACTGCGCCCGGCCTGGGGGCACTTTTTAAAAATAAAAAGTCTGAGATTCATCTCCAGACATTCTGACCCAATGTATGAGGAGTAAAGGCCAGAAATACGTATTTTTATTTTATTTATTCATTTATTTAAGACAGGATCTTTCTGTCACACAGTCTGGAGTGCAGTGGTGCAATCATGGTTCACTGAAGCCTCTACTTCCCAGGCTCAGGTGATCCTCCCATCTGAGCCTCCTGATTAGCCGGGACCACAGGTGCACACCACCATGCCCAGCTAACTTTTTTATTTTTTATAGAGCTGGAGTCTCACTATATTGCACAGGCTGGTCTTCAACTCCTATTCAGGATGCTGAGGCAGGAGAACTGCTTGAACCTGGGAGGTGAAGGTTGCAGTGGGCTCAAGTGTTCCTCCTGCCTCAGCCTCCCAAAGTTCTGAGATTATAAGCATGATCCACCATGCCCAGCAAAATACATATTTTTTAATCTTTCCAAATACTCATCCAGATTTGAGGACCACTTACCTAATCCAGTGCTTCCCTGAATGTGCACAGAGCACAGCTAGGGATTTTGTTAAAATGCAGATTCTGTTTCAGTAGACCTCAGGCTGGCCTAACAAACTCTCAGGTGATGCCCATTCTGACAGTTTATGAAGCACACTTAGAACAAGGAGAATCTAAGCTGCACCCCACCTCTATACTTTTGTGCTATAGAGAAGGAAACTGAGACTGGGAGAAGTTAAATGAGTGGTCCAGATCATACAGGCATGCAGTGGCAGCATGAGGATCAGAAACCAGGTCTTTTAATTCCCAGTCCAGACTCCTCTGCACTATTACACTGACTCCAGCAAAGAGGAGCCTGTGAGACCTGTTGGTGTTGATGAGGACTGAAGAACATGAAGCTGCTTTGGTTCACTCTTTTGTTTTATTATGGGCCCTTTGAATAGCTCATGATCTCATTTTCCACCCCTCTTCAACTTCTCTCTCCACCTCATACCTAACCAGTGGTGTGCTGGTAAATGCTTAACTACTGACTTTCTGGAGGAAAAAGAAAAAAGATCTGATTTGTAACGTTTGCTGACCTCCACGGTATAAATACTCCTACTATGGTTAACATGAAGCTGGAAAAAGATGCACACAAACAGATCTCATGAAGTAGTGGAGGACAGCTCCTGCACACCATTGCATCGACATGTGCATTGCATTGCACACATTGCATCCTCTGACCCAGAGCTGAAGCCACAGGTCAGGACAATAGCTGAGTCCCAGCCTGACTGCAACGAGTTGGTACTTGGCTAGAAGAAATAACACTATTGTTTTTTAACCAAGCCAACCTCTAGTGTAACTGGTAAGATATATTGATTGTGTGTGTCTTAGGAATGCTAATACAAAGAAGAGAGGAAAGATAATGGAAAAAGCATCTGCTCATAAAGTAACTGAAACCTTTAGAGGCCAAAAACAAGCAAACAAAAATCAACAGATAAATCCCAAAGTGGACAAGTGTATAGAGAGATGCTTTTACTTAGTCAAAATACAATCAAAGAACACTGGATCAATTTGGAATTCAAGTTGACAGTATTGGCTGGTTGCTTCCTGTGTTCAGAACATTTAGCGAGGTTCTTGCACCACAGGTTTTCTTTCCATGGGGTCTTATTGCAATTTTCTTTTTCTTTTCCTAGGAGGAACTACTTCTGCCAGGAGATTCACTGGGGAAGATAAGACAAACAGTCGCCTATGCCAGTGCAGAAGTGACTGCATTCCATTTGCCACTGTCCCCCAGGTATTAGGTTGGTGCAAAAGCGACTGTGGTTAATGGGGAAAATTGCAATTACTTTTACACCAACCTAATAATTTATATTTTTTAAAGTAAAGTTTCGCTATCAAAAGAGATTCATTGTAGTAAGCAAATTATACACTTCTAGAGAGAGACTACACAGTCATTCACAGCAGATGACATCGTACTGAACAATAACTAAAGTCTATATAACAGAAAGTTTACATTGTTTAGACAAGTCACACAAAGAAGTGCAAACAACACTATTGCTGTTATTTGTTAAAAATGGTTATACATTGCATAGAAGTGTTATTTCCCCCATGTAATTACTGAACAATGAAAGTAAAGTGCCAGAAAAATAAGAACAATAAATATGGACTTTCAACATGGAGGAAATTCAGATACCATAAATATTTCTATCAAAAATGGCATTGTTATACAAAAATTAGCCAAGTGTGGTGGCATACACTTGTAGTTCCAGCTACCTGGGGGACTGAAGTGGGAGGATCGCCTGAGCCTAGGAGGTCAAGGCTGCAGTGAGCCTGGGTCTGGGTTACAAACTGAGATCCTGTCTCAAAAACAAACAAACAAAAAATGGCCTTGTGTTTCCCTTCGATTTCTATTCTCACCTGGTCTCTCTCCCTAATAAAAATTCATTTTACCAATGAAAAACATTCTCCTCACCCACCACCTAAATGTTTTTACCACTCACTAACCCTCTCAGGGAAAGAGAAGTGTTGTTCTCTCCCATTATCTAATTTAGTAAATAGTGCACAGGATCAGAAACCCGGCTGCTGCAATAAGGTGGATTGTTTTTCTCTTGTTATCAATCCCTGTTTTCACTGTGACAAGCCAAAAAGGTAATGAAAATCCAAAGATAAATTTTGTTTGAACTACATTTAGCAAAACTAACAGATTTAGAAGCAGATAACCATTATGAAGTAATCTTATAAGACACATAAGCAAAACCAAATATGAGGGTCTAGGTGGTGGCTCATGCCTGTAATCCCAGCACTTTGGGAGGCCATGGCAGGCGGGTCACTTGAGGACAGGAGTTCAAAACCAGCCTGGCCAACGTGGTGAAATCTGGTCTCTACTAAAAATACAAAAGTTAGCTGGAAGTGGTGGCACACACCTGTAATCCCAGCTACTCACGAGGCTGAGGCAGGAGAATCGCTTGAACCTGGGAGGCGGAGGTTGCAGTGACCCAAAATCATGCCACTGCACTCCAGCCTGGGCAACAGAGCAAGACTCGGTCTCAAAACAAAAAAACAAAAACAAAACAAACAAACAAACAATATGAATAAGTTCAAATATCTTCATATAGGGATATCAAGATACTAAATTGAAAATTCCTTAAAGATTTGTCTTTAACTTAGCTGGTAAGTCCTAGACCAGTGGTCCCCAACCTTTTTGGCACCAGGGACCAGTTTCGTGGAAGGCAATTTTTCCAGATGGGACTGGGGGTTGGAATGTGGGGGATGATTTCAGGATAAAACTGTTCCACCTCAGATCATGAGGCATTAGTTAGATTCTTGTGAGGAATGCACAACCTAGATCCTTCATGTGCACAGTTCACAATAAGGTTTGCGCTCCTGTGAGAAGCTAATGCTGCCACTGATCTGATAGGAGGCAGAGCTCAGGCTGTAATGCTCGCCCACTGCTCACCTCCTGCTGTGTGGCTTGGTTCCTAACAGGCCACAGACTGGTACCAGTTAGCAGCCCAGGAGTTGAGGACCCCTGTCCTAGATGTTTGATATGTTACCCACAGAATGCTAGTGTAATTTGAGAGTCTATTTTAAGCAATATTTCTTGGCCATTATATGCAAAATCCTGAGCAAGGCATTACAACTACATGTAATTCAGGAAATATAAAATAACCCTTTTTTTTTTTTTGAGACAGAGTCCAACTCTGTCCCCGAGCCCAGAGTGCAGTGGCACGATCTCAGCTCACTCCAGCCTCCACCTCCCAGGTTCAAGCGATTCTCCTGCCTCAGGCTCTCAAGTAGCTGGGTTTACGTGCCTGGCTAATTTTTTGTGTTTTTAGTAGAGACGGGGTTTTGCCATGTAGGCCAGGTTGGTCTCGAACTCCTGGCCTCAAGTGAGCCACCTGTCTCAGCTTCAACCTATTCTGTTTGAACACCAGAAATATGCTAAGGATTCATTTTGTGCCATAATCTAACTCTGAATCTAAGGTAAGATGACCCAGTTGGCTTAGAATATAGCTCTAATAAAGTATTGTTCATTTATGCATCCCTGACAGTAAAAAAAGTTTGTGAATATCTTGATCACTAGAGAGAGAAATGAGAATGTGAGTGTACAAAATCCAACCTCATAATGAGAACACAGCCCTGAGCACAGGTCCTGAACAAAGGGCAGAACATCTTTTTGTCATCCTCACACTTTCTCTAAACCCCAATTTAGAATAGGTTTGTTACGAAGATCAAAATAGATGAATTGTATGGAGAATCTGTAAACCCAAAACACCATAAAGGTGTAAAGTGGTATAATTGTTATTACTGTATGTTTTTACACACCAAAAACCACAGAGTCGGCCTTTTCACAGCTCACAGCGTGAAAAGGTGTGTTTCTCCTTCCAGACCACATTAAAATTGGTCAATATATGACTTTTTAGTCTTCTTATGGTTAATCCAAGTGAATTTTAATTTTCCTCCATGGTTAGGGTTATATTTTCCCCTTTATTTCTAGAATCTTTTTGCCTTTCCTTTCTTCTTTTTCTCTGCCTCTGTATATGTCTGTCTTTTCGTTTTTTAAACAAACACCCTCCTTTCCACAGAAAGCCTAAGGGCCATTATTATTGTTGTTCAAGGGGAAAAGTGGCTCCCAAATGCCAGGCTCAATTCTCTGGCTTTCTTCCTCTTCCAATCTTTGTCCCGAGATGCCTCACTGCATTGTTACTCTTCCAAAGTAAAATCAATCAGTTCTTTAAAAATCTTCTGAATGCCCATAATTTGATGTACTTAGTTTACTATCAGTCACTACATGATACACTTTTAATTTGGCAAATTTAATGTGACAAATTAATTTCACAAATTTAATGTGATGTTCAAAGCACCTTGAGCTATGCAATTCAAAATAATAATTTGGACAGGCCTTAGTTTACTTTTCCCCATTTTTCTCTAATAGTGTTCAACAATTTCATATCTGCTAAATCTGAGAAAATTCTTCATAAAATTTCAGAGCTTTTGAGCCTCTTTGAAGTGGCAATATCCACAGGAGACCTGCTGTGCTCAGTTAACTTGCTAACTTGACCCTATATCCCTGCGTATCCAAACCTCTCTATCCTTTTCTCCTGGGCAAATCCCACCTCAGCCCCCAGTGCTGAGTAGCTCCGACTACAAGCACAAGCCACCATGCCCAACTGATTTTTGTTTTTTTGCAGAGACTGAGTTTTGCCATGTTGCCCAAGCTGGTCTCAAAATCCTGGTCTCAAGTGATCCAGCCTCAGCCTCCCAAAGTGCTGAGATTAGAACTATCAGCCATTGCACTTGACCTGTTGGCCAACTCTTAATAGCAATTCTTCTATGCTATGGTGAAATAATTAGAAAAGACTACATCCCTAAATATTTTGGGATGCATTAATCACTGTCTTTAACTAATTAATTAATTGAATGCAAAGAGTCCATTCTAAAATATACGGGAATTTTATCCTTCAACACAGACTTTCTACAGTAGGATTCAAAGACATTTTTGAAATCTTACATTACAAATTAGAAAGTAGAAACACATTTCTAATCTGATATTAAAACAATTACAGAGGAAATAATTGAAAATGTCTTACCAGACGACTGTCAGAATTGGCAGTACTAGGCAGTCCTCCTGATTTTCATTCCAGAATAAAGGTAAGAAGGTAGATATTTTTAAAAGAACTAAATAGTAAGTTAATCAGCTGTAGTATTCTCATTTTTTTCCAGAAGTTTTTTCTCATTATCTCGTTTACTTTGGGGACCAATAACTTGTCCTCTTTTTGCAAACACGAGCAGAAACAATGAGTACTTTTTCATTTTGCCTCTAATGCTAAACAGTAGCTCCTTGAGGCCAAAACTACAGATCCATTCTCTCTCTAATCCCCAGTTCCTACCACAGTGACTGGTAATAACTTTCAGTAATTACGTGCACGATGCATATTTCCTTGTTAACTAAATATTTTACTTATTTCGATTGTAACCTATAACTTTTATAGAATCCTTGCAAGGTGACCAGAAAGCTCTTTTCTGAGGAGTGTGATTCTTGTTTGTGATATTTTTTTACTCATGTCTTTTCCTAGTGATGATATTGTCTCTCCAACACTCTCTCTCCTCCCCTCAACCCCTCCTTCTCCATCCCTGTTTTTGAAATCTGTTTATCCTAATTATAAGCTACTTAATATAGAAAGAAAATAATTTTAACAAAGGGAAAAGTTTCTTAAATGCATTACAACAATGGCAGAATTCTTCGTAGAGCTAGCAAGCACCACTTACAGTTCTTAGGAAGAAAACCGAAGCCAAAGGACATCATCTAACATGGAGAAAGACCCATAGGGGAGAATACTCCCAAAATTCATATCATCAACAGCAGTACGAAATGTAAAGTGATGCTAAGAGTCTGACATATACCAGCATGTAAGGGCCAGTCACACTCGTTGGGTGTCAGAGGTTACTTCTTCATTCATAACTGAAAAGTGGAAGATGATTCATATGTCTTTGCTACTGATGTAAACAAAACACGGTGGGTGGACAGCACCCCCCGAGGGAGATGTAGATGTGGGTGATTGGGTCAATAAGGAAGTCACTCTGCCAGCCTCCTCCTTCTTCCCAAATGTGCACAAACTGCACCTTGTAAGGTGTCCAAGGACAATGACTTATTCCATAGCAGGTGCAAACACTCAAGATTTCAGTGAGTATCAACCTCAAAAAGCTTAGGTGCTGAATCTAAATTCCACAGTCTGTCGACCTGACACTGTCCTTTCTTCAGGTGTTTATATGGCCCTGGAAAAAGAACGAGTTCCATTACATAAAAGGAATTACAAAAATAATGCACCCAAACTCCAGAGAGTACTTACAGTCTGGCATCATTTTGCAATAGTTTCAGTTTCAGATCTGCATAGAATGTTGACCAGGGATAAGGATTAACAAATCTTAAATGTAAGCATTTTGGGTCTTTTATTTCCTTAATTTCATTGAAAATAGCTGTGTCATTGACCCTTTTTAGGTATATCATTATATGTATGCTCAGAGTTGACTTCCAAGAGAGTAAAATATGGCAAAGGATCATTTTAATCCAGTCGTTATCTTTTATTTATACCCAAATTTTGTAGATCTTATATGACAATTGATTTCTGCTTTATCTGGTTGTATGATGAGGATGAGTTATTTTTTAAAAACACAACTGTTACTTACAACTTAAACACAATTTGGACTTCATAAGAATTGTCCTTCTTTCAGGCTCATATTTATGCTAACAATGTTCACAACTATAATAGAGGAAAAAAAGATTTTAAGGACAAGAATGTTTCTTGAGAATAAGTGAACACCGCTTGTGACCTGGTATTTTTTGGAAGAAAGGAAGGTGGTGTGAAATGCCCCTCTCATTCCGAGGTTCTCTGGAAAGGGCTGTCATTCACAGTTGCCTGGGCAAGCCTGAGCAGGACACATGTTTGGTGACTCAAAACATGCAGGTAAGAGTAACTAGGGTGGAACGATGCATGGCCACCATTTCAATTATGTTGGGCTATCAAAACTTTCTTAGGCAAAAGATTAAACATGTTTTTCACCAATTGTAATGGTGCTTATTTTGTTTTTTTAAAATGAGCTATTGTTGGTGTCTGTTTCTCAGAAACATAACTTACTGTAAGAATCCACACACAGGCTTAGTCACACAGCCCACCCTCCTTTGTGCATTTCAGATGAACAAGAGGCCTGTCTACAGAGCATTTGCCACTGAGTCATTGCACTCCGCACACAGTGAGCAATGAGCAGTAAGTGACCAGGAAGATGACAGAATCCCATCATTGTTTTGGTATTTAGAAACTAGTAAACAGTGAAATCTTGTTTTAGTTACAAATAAAAACAAAATATTCCATTCCTTTCTCTTCTTGAGGGTGTGCACAGGTGGAAGTGAATGTACTCTTGTATAAGGACACATATCCCTCGTTATTCAAATAGGTATGAGGAGACTCCAGAGGGCTGTGTTCTTAAGATCTATATAGGAATAAGTAGTAGTTGCCAGACAGGGTTATTACCAAGGAAACCGAAGGCTGAAGTGCATACAAATCTGCACACTGATGACTTTGTTTGACTTTTGGTTTTCTCATTTTAATTACAGGATGCTCTGTAGCCTTACTATCCCTTAGCCTTTCCTCTACAAATATAATACTCATAGTAATTCATTAGTTTTCTATGACATTGAAATGAAAATTATAGGTATAAAAATTAGGTTCACAAAAATCTTCTGGAATTCTTCTGCTGAGGATTTGTCTACTCTCTCCTATTTGTTCAGTTATTTAATCATTTATTTTCATCAGTATGGGCATGTGGATATTTATCTTAGACTTTGAGTTATGATCCAACAGCACACTATTGATTGATTGATTAATTGATTTGCTTAAATTGCTTCAGTTTTGGCCATTGGGAACTTTTTCAGTCATGTGTCTTTTTGACATATTCCTATCACCATGGGGTTTTTTTTTTAAATTTTTTTATTTTCTGCTATCATTTGAGTGCCTCCTTGCCTTCTGGAACTATAAGATGCTGCAGTCTCATCTCAGGTATTGCCTTCTCAGTCCTAAAATCAGCCATGTCTCTAAGTAACCATTGGAGAATGGTATTAGAAATCAAGATCGGGGCTGGGAGTAGTGGCTCATGCCTGTAATCCCAACACTTTGGGAGGCCGAGGCAGGTGGATCACCTGAGGTCAGGAGTTCGAGACCAGCCTGGCCAACATGGTGGAACTCTGTCTCTAAAGAAATATAAAAAATTAGCCGGGCTTGGTGGTGGGCACCTGTAATCCCAGTTACTTGGGAGACTGAGGCAGGGAATCACTTGAACGCAGGAGGCGGAGGTTGCAGTGAGCTAAGATGGCACCCTTGCACTCCAACCTGGGCGACAGAGTGAAACTCCATCTCAAAAAAAAAAAAGAAAGAAATCAAGATCTTCTTGCTACTGGAATGTTGACAGAACAGGGAAATATATATGTGTGTTCTAATAAGTATATGTACACATATCTATAAGTATTTATATATGTAGTTATTCGTATCTATATTAAGCTAAACGTGAGTGCATACAGATGTCTCAACTCTAATCCTATACCACATGGATCTTTCTAGCCTCTTTCCTGTCTTTGTATATCAGCTTCCACTCCAACAGTGAGAAACCTAGCTCGCACCATTCACCATCCATTCATTTATTTGCTCAATACTAGTACACATGAATAATGTCCTCAAAATCAAACTGTACTCCTGAGATGCAACTTTATTGATGAGACTACAGTGCTTACATACAGTTCATTTTGCCTTTAGTCTTGTAGTCCCCATTCATTTCAAAAGTTGTTTAGGTAAGCAACTTTCCTCCCACCCCCTTCAGGGAAATTATTTTATACATCTGTAATATACATAGATTATTTCGTCATAGCCTGCATTCCATTGTGGGATCCCGTAATATCCTAAGTGATTTTTTTCTTTAATTTGTATATGTTAAGGTTCACGAAAAGCAGTTTTTTGTGCTGTAAGGTTCTACTCTCCGCTCAAGGACTCTGGTGTAACTCCCCCCCCTGTTAAGTATGGACTCCATATAGTGACTTCCTTTCCAAATAATACAGTATGAAAAGAGTGGGGCAGAGGGTAACTTTACAACGGAGAAAGCTGACAGACATTACCTCAGCCAGGTGATCAAGGTTAACGTCACCAGTGATGTTGCATTGATAGCAAGTACCTTTGACGTGATGTGGTGAGGATGACACTTTACCTTTGTGATCTCCTCCAAACCCATAACCCCAGTCTAATCATAAGGAAAACACTCTAGAAACCCCAATTGAGAGATATTTTACAAAATACCTGACCAAACTTGCTCAGAACTGTCACCGTCATCAAAACTAAGGAAAGTCTGAGAAATTGCCACAATCTAGACAAACTTAAGGAGACAAGATAACTCTATTTATTTATTTGTCTATGTATGTATGTATGTATGTATGTATGTATGTATTTTTGAGACAGAACCTCAATTTATCACCCCGGCTGGAGTGCAGTGGCACAATCTCTGCTCACTGCAACCTCCACCTCCCCAGTTCCGACGATTCTCCCACCTCAGCCTCCTGTGAGTAGCTGGGATTACAGGCGCGCACCACAATGCTCACTAATTTTTGTATTTTTAGTATAGAATGGGTTTCGCTATGTTGACCAGGCTGGTCTCAAGCTCCTGACCTCAGATGATCGGGCTGCCTCAGCCTCCCAAAGTGCTGGGATTACAGGCATGAGCCATCACGCCCGGCCAGATAACTCAATTTAATGTGATATTCTGGACAGGTTCCTGGAACAGAAAAGGGACATGAGGTAAAAACTATGGTTATCTGGCCAGGCGAGGTGGCTCACACCTGTAATCCCAGCACTTTGGGAGGCTGAGGCAGGTGGATCACCTGAGGTCAGGAGTTTGAGACCAGCCTGGCCAACATGATGAAACCCCATTTCTACTAAAAATACGAAAATTAGCCCAGCATGGTGGTGGGCACCTATAATTCAGCTATTTGGGAGGCTGAGGCAGGAGAATTGCTTGAACCCGGGAGATAGAGGTTGCAATAAGCTGAGACTGTACCATTGCACTCCAGCCTGGGTGACAGAGTGAGACTCCATCTCAAAAACAAAACAAAACAAAAACAAAAAACTATGGGTATCTGAATACAGTATGGACTTTGGTTATTAATGTATCAATATTGGCTCATTGGTTTTGACAAATGTACCATACTAATGTTAACAATAGGAAAAATTGGGTGAGGGGTGCATGATACTTATCTTACTTTTCTGTAAAGTTAAAAGTTTATTTTAAAAAATAAAGCAGAAAAAAATAGAGCTGATGCCTTAAGGAGAATGGCATTTGCAAATCTGAGGAAAAAAGGAGACTTAGGGATTTTGCTTCATTTGAGTTATAAAACATATTTTTCCTACTAGGAAATCTTCTAGGGTGTTTGATTTTTTTTTTTTTAATTTAAAACTGGGGCACTGCCTATGAATCTAGCAAGTAGAAATGACCCAGAGGAGCTCATCTCTAAAGATGCATTTAGATTTTTCTTGCATCAAGAATGAGCTGATGACCCAAAAACCTTATTTTAAATGTTAATGAGCATCTATTTAACTGAAAATTGCTATATTCTGAAATCCTGTCTGGGTCTCATACTGAGTAATTGGGATATAAGCTCATCTATTTTTCTTTTGAATTATTCCTTTAAAACATATCAGACTATGTCATTGGAAGAGAAAAAGTGTGGATAACTCAACCCAATTGTCTGCTCAAAACCTACACAGAAGGGTTTTTTTTTTAATTGTGCTAAAGTATGTATAACATAAAATTTGCTATTTTAACCATTTTCAAGTGCACAATTCAGTGGCATTAAGTACATTCACAATGTTGTACAACCATCATAACTATTTTCAAAACTTTTCTATCAGAACAGAAACTCTATCCAGGATATTCACATTTTGTATAGCCAGTGGTGGACACTGAAGCTGTTTCCACCTTTTGAATATCCTATACAGTAGGTTTTCTAAGTGCGTTTTCTTAAAAAGAAAAAAAAAAAAAAAAGAAAGGCTGAAAGCAGTGCCTCATGCCTATGATCCCTGCACTTTGGGAGGCTGAGGCAGGCAGATCACTTGAGCCCACTAGTTTCAGACCAGCCTGGGCAATATAGTGAGACTCTTGTCTCTACAAAACAAACAAACAAACAAACAAACAAACAAAAAAAAAACGTTCATTAACCCAGCATGGTGGTACGTGCCTATGGTTCCAGCTACTCAGGAAGCTGAGGTGGGAAGATCACTTGAGCCCAGGAGGCAGAGGTTGCAGGGAACCAAAATCACGCCACTGTACTCCAGCCTGGGCAATAGAGTGAAAATGTTGAACTTCCCTGGAACGCAAAACTTGGCTTAATTGTTGTTAGCATCAGTGCCTACTATTTGGTGTCAAACGGTAAGTAAATACGCTGGAAATGAATCCATAAATTTTGTGGTTCTAGAGGCCTTGGACCAAAGTCATAGCTGAACAGGTAACAAATCTTTCAGAATCTTGCTTCTATTGTTTGCTCATTTATGCTTATTTTTGTTTTCGCACAACACTTTTGTGTTTTTGTTATGCCTTCATGTTCCCTTTTCTTTACCCCTGTTGCAGTGACTCTACTATTGTTGACTATTAACTAGTATACCAACTATCATGGTTTATAAAAATCAAGTTCTGCTACTGGCACAATTAACCAGGCTCTATATATGATAGGAACACGAGCTTGAGGAGTTGCAATTGGTGGAATTTGCTTGGGGAATTTGCCTGCCCCAAATGAAGCTCCTGTTTTCCCTTAACCTAGCTTCTCAAGATTCTCTCCCTTAGTTGAAGATATTACCAGTTACCTAATCATCCAAGAAAGACCTCAAAGAATTACTCTTGACTCCTTCCTCCTTCTTATTCCCTATTATAAATCCCACATAGTTTGCCTTGTGTAAATATTTTTCAAATTACCCACCCCCCCATTCCCTTTCCTGCCTCCACAGCTGTGATGGGATCCCTCAACATTCTTTGCAATACTTCCTGTAGATTTAGACAAGAAGGACCCTGCCCCTGGGTGCGGGGCTATAGAGGGAATGGCATTTCATAAAACACTTGCATACACACAAAAAATAGTTGAAGAACACATGGTTCCTCTGTCATTCAGGACCTGATGCTCAGCATTGGAAGAGTCAACTCATCCCAAACATCCACTCTCATGACCAACAGTATTCAAGCCCCAGGGAAACACATCTCCATTTCTGTTCTCCACATCTCTTCCCTTAACGATTCTCTATACAGGCCAGGTGCAGTGGCTCACACCTGTGATCCCAGCACTTTGGGAGGCCAAGGTGGGCAGATCACGAGGTCAAGAGATGGAGACCATCCTGGCCAACATGGTGAAACCTCATCTCCACTAAAAATACAAAAATTAGCTGGGCGTAGTGGCACGTGCTTGTAGTCCCAGCTACTCAGGAGGCTGAGGCAGGAGAATCGCTTGAACTGGGGAGGTGGAGGTTGCAGTGAGCCGAGATTGCGCCACTGCACTTCAGCCTGGCAACAGAGCGAGACTCCATTTCAAAAAAATAAAAAATAGAAAAGGCAAGAAAAGAAAAGAAAAGCATTCTCCAAACAAAAGGCAACTATCTGAAAGCTATTAAAGTTGTAGGTTGTTACATAAGAGAAAAACACTGCTTCCTTCACATTGCAGAGGAATTTCAGCAGGCAGGTGTTTCAGGAACTGGAAAGACAAATTAATGAGCTGGCTGTTATAGATTAAATGATGTTCTCCCCAAATGTTTATGTCAAAGCCCTAACCCTCAGTATCTCAGCGTGTGACCTTATTTGGAGAAAGAGTCTTTAAAGATTTAATGAAGTCAACTGGCCAGGCGTGGTGGCTCATGCCTGTAATCCCAGCACTTTGGGAGGCCAAGGCGGGCGGATCACGAAGTCAGGAGATCAAGACCATCCTAACAAGGTGAAACCCCATCTCTACTAAAAATACAAAAAATTAGCCGGGCATGGTGGCGGGCGCCTGTAGTCCCAGCTACTCGGGAGACTGAGGCAGTAGAATGGCATGAACCCAGGAGGCAGAGCTTGCAGTGAGCCGAGATCACGCCACTGTACTCCAGCCTGGGCAACAGAGCAAGACTCCATCTCAAAATATATATATAATTAAGTTAAAATGAGATCACTCAGGTGGGCCCTAGTCTAATAAGACTGACTTTTTATAAGATGTTGGGACACAGACACACACAGAGGGAAGACCATATGAAGACACAAGGAGAAGACAGACACCTCACAGCCAAAAAGAGAGGCTTCAGAAGAAACCAACTCTGACAACACTTTGACCTTGCCACCCAGTCATTTTGTTATGGCAGGCTTAGGAAACTAATAAACTTGCCAAACTCTTCCTCTCAGAGAGCATAACAAAATATTGGTTCCCAATTGTGCCAGTCTCCTATTTCTCTTTGTATTCTAATTTATGGTTCCTAGTAGCACCTCCACATTCTGGCCCTGGTCCTGTACCTGAAAAAGCTCCACCGTGACCCTCCTCTGGCCGTGCCTTTCCTCATAGGCCTAGTAGTACAGAGGGCCAAGGTATGCCTACCTGAAGCCCATCTGTCTTCCTACTCTAGATTTCCCTGCACGAGTAGTCCTGGGCCCATTACCAGGAACTGTACGGTCCTCGTCCCTGAATCCTTTCTCCTAACAATTGATTATACCACCACACTGCACACCCCTAAGTCTGAGAGATGGCCCAGAGCAGTTGTTTGTGCGTGATATGGTCAGAGCTTGTACATGCAGACTGGGGTATCCATATGCAAGTATGTAAGATCCCACAAGACATGGGGTGGAGCTGAAGATGGCAAGAGAAGGGGGCATGAAAAGTGAGAGTGAGAGCTGGGGGCTGGAGGACAGATTTACTCACACTTTTTTACTTATTCCTTCTGATATGGTTCTCTGAGAAGACCAAGAGTTCTAAATTTGAACCCGACTTTCCAGATCAACAATGTATATTCACAAGATTAGAGAATAGAAAATGTTTGATGTTATTGTTTGTTAATATGATTAACAGCTTTTAAATATTTAGACGCATGTTGTGTGGGTCTTCACATATTGCTTCAGGCCCCACAAATATTAAGAGCAGGCTTGGTGGTTCTAGGGAAACTCTTGAATTAAAGCAGTATTTTCAACAGTTGTACATGGAGAATGGGGAACATTTTGCAGTACTAAACAATTCATATTACTCTTATATTTGTATCTATATAGGTCTAGACATAACATGTGAAGCTTGATACCAATTTTAGTATCAAGTGATTATTAAAATTAAAATTGTAAATAGTTGTGTTTTATAAACATCATAAAGGCTTTTTAAAAATTCAACAAAAATTTTAGCTAGTTGAAATAATTTTGATTTAAATTCTTATTAGATATTAATTATAATTTGTATTTTACTTTTACTTTTAATTATTTTAAATATTTCAGATGAAAAATATATTTTAGAAGTGTATAAAATTTTATTTTCCTTACTGTTATTTGTATTTTTTGACAAAAATACATTACATTTTGTATGCATTGATTATAATTACACTTTCCGTTTTACTCCTATAGAAAATGAAAAAAAGGCATTATGATAGAAACAGAAAATGTAATAGTGGAGTGCAGAAAATACAAAAAAAAAAGGAAAAAATAAATAGAAAATCTTCAAAGAGGCAATCTGCTTAAATCTTCAAGAACTGGAAACAATAAAAGTGAACAGGTTTTTATTGAGCATGTCAATAAAATGTTTGAATAAGACCTTATAAGTGCTTTATTTAATGAGGTTTTTATTACTGATCAAAGCAATGAAAATGAATGGGAACGTCATTCTCATCAAATCTACAACTTGGGAGGAGGTCCGATGAAATCCCTGGAAGCTCACATTTTTTATAAATGAAGAGTTAATTACCAGCGTGAACAATGAGAACCTCTGTGGTTCTTCCTGACGCTTGGATCCTCCCAGACCTCTGTCTCCAGTCTTCTTCTCCACAACCTGGCCTATGCGATGCACGTGGGCTAACTGATCTACACCTAGGGAAGGATCCTTCAGCAACTTGCCTACACGAGGAGCAATGATGCCCAAGGCAGGTCCAAAGGAGCACTGACCACATGGGATTGATTACAATGGAGGAACAAAAGGTCCTGTGGCTACACAAATTTGAAAAACAGAAGGTACAACCATTGTATTTCTGGCAAACTTTTCAAAGACTTTAATATATGAATCCCTCATCTGAATCTCCAGGAGGATTATATAATAGGCAGATTTCCCAGCCATTTTCACTGAATAGTTTTTGGAATTGGTGTCCTTGAAAAATTTCACCTAACCACTTATTCCTCAATGTGGTAGCCACTAACCCTGGGTGGCTATCGAGCACTTGAAATGTGACTAGTCTGAATTAACACACATTCTAAGAATAAAGCACACTGTATTTCAAAGGCAGTACAAAAAAAAAAAAAGACTGTAAGCTGTCTCAATAATTTTTGTATTGAATACGTGTTGAAATGATGTTATTTTTGATATATTGAGTGAAATAAAGTGTATTGCTAAAATGAATTTTACTTGTTTTGTTCTACTTTTGCAATGAGGTTACTAGATAATTTAAAATTCTACCTGTGGTTTGCATTATTTTTCTAGGATGACAGTGAGCTAGAGGACAGCATGTACATAAGACCTTCAGGATTTAGAGTCTGGCTGTCTCTCCAGCTCTCTGTCTCAATACTATCTCGCTTTGGGTTCCCGTCTCTCCAGATTGCTTAAAGAAACCCCTCCCTGTCCCTGCCAACAACCACCACAGCAGACAGCCTGACATCCCTAACTCTTGCTCATTCCAACTTATGGGATGACATGTGGCCAACGCTTATTCAGCCTTCAGGTATTAAGCATCAATCACCCACACAGGAGGCCTATCTGGAAATCCAGGCACACCTATCCCCTGACCTGATTAGGTGGCCTTTCTCCATGCAGCTATCATTTCCTGTGTACACCTCTATCCCAAACTCACTATATGGCTTTATAAGCATTTGCTTATGTATCTCTCTTCTAATACATTGTGAGCATCTTGAGGGCAGAGATAGGTCTTACTTTTTTTTTTTTTTTTTCTTGAATAGAGTCTTGCTCTGTTGCCCAGGCTGGAGAGTAGTGGTGTGATTCTGGTTCACTGCAACCTCCACCTCCCAGGTTCAAGCAATTCTTGGGCCTCAGCCTCCCAAGTAGCTGGGATTACAGGTGTGCACCATCACGCCCAGCTAATTTTTGTATTTTCAGTAGAAATGGGGTTTCGCCATGTTGACCAGGCTGGTCTCGAGCTCCTGGCCTCAAGTGATCCACCTGCCTTGGCCTCCCACAGTACAGGGATTAGGGGTGTGAACCACTGTCCACACAGGTTCTTACTTATTTTTATATTTCTAGCACTAATCACAGTGCCTGGTGTATTAGGCCCTCAATAGATATTTAGTAAATGAGTAAATGATTTAACAATGGCATAGACATGGTTCCTGCCTTAAAAGAGCAAAGCTTGAAGAGGAGGCAGATATGTAAATAGATAGTTAAAATGTGTTGCTTTAAATAGTGTTTTTTTGTTTTTTTTTTTAAGGTAGTGTTATTTTGAGTTGTATGAAAACTCTGAGCAGAGAATCTAACAGGGCTGGCTCTGTGGACATACGACCCATGCTGTGGCACAGACCCTGCACTTACAAGAGCCTAGTGCTTAGTTTAATACTCTATGGTCACTATCTTGATATTCTTAATAATTTTTCAACATGCAGTTGCACATTTTCATTTTGCTCTGGGCCTTTCAAATTCTGTAGCCGATCCTGCACTAACCCATGTGGGACCAGGATAGGGTTGGAAAGTTGAGGAAGAGTGTCTGAAAGAACTAAATGAAGCCCGGCTGGGAAACGGGATGGGGAAACCCATCAAAGCAAAAGGAACCATCTGCACAAAGGCTCAGAAGTTCAAGAGCACATGGCTGGCAGCACACCCAGGTTGCAGCACAGCAGACAGAAGGAGCAGCAGTGGAGTTAATGCGCTGCTCCACAGTGGACTTTACACTGAAGACCATGAAGAAGCTTTGTGTGGATTCAGATGGAAGAGTCACATGTTTAGATCAGCATTTTAGCAAACTTACCCTTGGGACAGGGTTAGAGTATTTTGGTGGTGTTGGTAAGGGAAAAGAGGTGTAGAGATTAAAGACCTGAAGCAGGGTTACCAGGAAAGCGGCTACTGAGTAGACTAGGTGAGGTGAAGCCAGCATGAGCTGAGAATGTGTTGTGGAATAGAAGAGAGACCTGGGCTGGGCGCGGTGGCTCATGCGTGTAATCTCAGTACTTTGGGTGAATGGCTTGAACTCAGGAGTTTGAGACCAGCTTGGGCAACATGGTGAGACCCTGTCTCTACAAAATATATATATATATACACACACATATATAAACACCTGGCTGGGTGCAGTGGCGCACGCCTGTAATCCCACCCACTTGGGAGACTGAGGCGGGAGAATCAGCTAAGCCCAGGAGTCGAGGCTGCAGTGAGCTCTGATTGTACCACTGCACTCTAGAGCTTGAGCAACACAGCAAGAACTTGAGAAAGAAGAAAGGAAGGAAAGAAGGAAGGAAGGAAGGAAGGAAGGAAGGAAGGAAGGAAGGAAGGAAGGAAGGAAGGAAGGAGAGAGAGAGAGAGAGAGAGAAAGAAAGAAAGAAAGAAAGAAAGAAAGAAAGAAAGAAAGAAAGAAAGAAAGAAAGAAAGAAAGAAGCAAGGAAGGAAGGAAGGAAAGAAAGAAAGAAAGAAAGAAAGAAAGAAAGAAAGAAAGAAAGAAAGAAAGAAAGAAAGAAAGAAAGAGAAAGAAAGAAGAGAGAAAGAAAGAAGAAAGAAAGAAAGAAAGAAGAAAGGAAAGAAAGAGAGAGAGAGGGAGGGGGGAGGGAGGGAGGGAGGGAGGAAGGAAGGAAGGAAGGAAGGAAGGAAGGAAGGAAGGAAGGAAGGAAGGAAGGAAGGGAGAGAGGAAGGAAGGAAAAGAGACTCGAAGGAAGCAGAATCAATGGGATTTGACAGTCCATAGAATGTGGGAGCTAAGGTAGGAAGGCAGGTCAAGGATGGCTCCCCGATTCCAGTGAGTCAATGATTTGTGTTTCTTTTCTATGTTTATAGATTTTTTGTGTGTGCTTTCTCACCAATCAAGCATGAACAAACTCCATACATCTACATGATTACTTTTTATTTCTGAGCTACTATGTCATCCAAACATGATCTTTGTGTTGTATCTAGAAGTTGAATGTTTCTATTAATGGGAATGCTGCCATGTTCTTTTAGAGAACAGGCTGGTTCTTGCTTTTTTGGCACAGTTATTGGAACGGCAATAGCAGCCCTCATCCTCCTGATGGAGGGTGAATGCCCAACAGGTGCCCTCTGCTTCTCAGTTAACATCTCACAACAACATCCTGTCACCAAGATTGCTTTTTCCATACTTGGAGACAAGAAAACAATGACTCAGGTCTGGTAAGAGTTAACAGCAGAGTGCAGTGGCTCATGCCTGTAATCCAAGCACTTTGGGACAGGAGGATCGCTTGAAGCCTAGAGTTTGAGAGTAACCTGGGCAGTATAGTGAAACCCTCATCTCTATAAGAAAAATTAAAAAATTAGCCAAGTGTGGTGTCACATGCCTGTAGACCCAGCTACTGGGGAGGCTGAGGCAAGAGGATCGCTTGAGTTTAGGAATTTCAGCCTATAGTGAGCTACGCTCGCTCAACTGCACTCCAGCCTAGGTGATAGAGGGAGACCTTGTCTCTAAAAAAAAGAATAAAACAAAGAATAAAAAGAGATAATAAGTAGAAAAGAAGAGATTCAAAGCCCTTTGTTTGGCTGTCATGTTCTACACTCTTTCTATCAAATGACACTTGCCTCAAGGAACTAACCAAAGAAACATTGAACATACAGATTATCTTCACCTCAATATTCCTAAGCTTTCTTCCTTTGCCCATCATTTTTATGGTCTTGGAGATGGCTGAAAAAGAATATAAGCTGTAAATAATATGAGTCAAAGGGGAGAGAATCGCAAGAGTAGAAGAGTTATAATATTCATTAAATGACTACAGAGGCAGGGAAAACCTGAGTGGGATGACATTAACATGGTCATGAAAAAGTCATTGAGAATCGCAGTTATACACTATAGGCAAGTGCGCCTGCTTGATCTCTCTTGTCATATCACCTCCTCCTATTCTCTTTTGTTCATTGCATTTATGCTGTTTTTTGCATCCTCTGAGATTATCCTAATTATCCTGAGTTTATTAATATTTACTAATAATTACTTAGTTCCTGTATTCAATTTTTCAATTCCTTTGGGCAAGGATCATGGTGTTTTGTTCAATGCTGCATCCCCAGAGCCTAGAAAAACATTGGTGCATAGTAATCACTCAATAAATGTTTATTGAATGAATGAATGTCATCAAGAAGCAGCCAGAGGAAAATGACTTTTAAGCAACATGGTATAAACAAAAAACTAGCTGAACTTGTTTTACTTATCAACATTGGTTATGAAAGGTTGTATATAACCAATACCTAAAGGGTAATTTTGCCATTTCTTTTCCTACAACTGATGCCAGGAATCCTAAAAATATAAAAGGAAGTCTCAAAAATCCCTGAAAGATAGGCAAGTAGTCTCAGGGGGAAAAAAGTTACAAAGATTACTGCATTATAAAGCACTAAAAAGGAACCTTATAAAAGCCACGCTGTATTTTCCTGTTACAGCGGTTTTAAATAAATTACTCAGAGAATTCTCAAGTTGTGTAAGCATAGTGCTTTGGCTGAAAATTTAGGAGCCAGTGAGTCAAACTGGAAATAAGACCATTTTCTGTTTTTAATGGACAATGAGCCCTTACTTTCTGAAATTCTCATCTTTTATCTCATTGCAGTTTTTTTTTTTTGATACTTATGTCATTTCTACCAAATAGTAGAATTATATTTATACATTGGAAATGGAAAAGCTGATCTTGTGCCTTTCTTACATAAATAACCTTTTTGAATAAAAAGATGAACATGAGTGAATAAAGAAGTAGACTCCAAGTTTTAAACAGTCTACTTACAAACAGTGCTTTAAAGCATCACCATTTTGTAAGTTGGGAACTGTCTGTTTATTTTATTTTATTTTATTTTATTTTAAGACAGAGTCTTGCTCTGTCATCCAGGCGAGAGTGCAACAGAGTCATCTCAGCTCACTGCAACATCCACCATGCCTGGCTAATTTTTGTATTTTTAGTAGAGATAGGATTTCACCATGTTGGCTAGACTGGTCTCGAACTCCTAACCTCAAGTGATCCACCCACCTTGGCCTCCCACAGTGCTGGGATTACAGGCATGAGCCACCGTGCCTGGCTAGTATTTATATTTAGTAAACAATATCTTACAGGCTTTTCATCACAGACCAACTTTCCTTAAACTCATCAGCATTTAAAACTTCTGCTTCTTAGGAATTCCTCCTTGTATGAAACTATGTCTTCTAAACATTCATTTGGCAATTCTTTAAACAAATAATAACATACCTATAACAATTGACAAATTCTTCTTGTTTCTAAATTCTCCTTTGCAGTTTAATAAAAACAGTCATGTTCTCTCCTGCAATGGTTGTTCTGTATCTCTCCTCCCTTTCCTTTTGGGGATCATAAACCTTAAGTAGCCATCTTTCATAGCTTTTATTACACATTTTCCCTATACTTTCACTTGCGTTTTACAGTCAGAAGAGAAGAGGAATGATTAACACAGGCACAAGAGTATGCGAGCCAGCCCCAGTCCTTCCCCACCTCCCACCCACCAGCATCACCCTGTCTTCCCTAGACATGGCCATAAATTTATCTCACCACTTTTTCTCAGTTCCCTCTTCCTGAACCCTCCCAACACCAAAAGTGGCAGCTCTGACAGAAAAATACCAACCCCATTTCCATCTGAGTTTCCTAGGTTTGGTGCAGTCAAAACAACTGCTTTGCCAGTTGACTCATCTCACAGGTCACTCACCAACTCATGGTCGTCATCATTATCTATAGGCCATGGAACATTCTATCCATGTGGTTAGAAAGGTGACTAATATTGTTGGGATTTTTTTTTTCCCCACAAAACAAGCTTTCCGTCCCTTTCATTTTGGTGTGGAATGTGAGGCCCCCGTTGCTGAGCGCTTTCACCACTGTGATTGAGGGAGTTTTCATTTGGTAAGAAATTGAGCTCATGATGAAGAAGTGTTTAGTAATAGCTGTGTGTACTTCTGTTTTGTTTTTACTGTACTTGGGAATTATATTGCCTCCAGGTTTATCTATCTTGAATTCTAAGCATAACTGGGAAATGAGTTAAAAATTCCATATAAAGATTTGGCTTTTCTTTGACCAATAATGCAGTGGAATGTGGAAGTGGGAGGTACAGGTAGAAAGAGAGAGAGGAAATGCATTTTCCCTGGTGCAGAGTAACCTTCTGGTTCTGTTAAAGTTACCAAAAAAAAAAAAAAAAATTACTAGATATTCTATGTTTAAAGTAGCCTTAAATTTTTAAAATTACTATGATATTAAGGCTGGGCACAGTGGCTCATGCCTGTAATCCCAGCACTTTGGGAGGCCCAAGCAGGCGGATCACTGGAGGTCAGGAGTTCGATACCAGCCTGGCCAACATGGTGAAACCCCATCTCTACTAAAAATACAAAAATTAGCTGAGTGTGGTGGCAGGTGCCTATAATCCCAGCTACTTGGGAGGCTGAGGCAGAAGAATCTCTTGAACCTGGGAGGCAGAGGTTGCAGTGAGCCAAGATCACACCACTGCACTCCAGCCTGGGGGACAGAGCAAGACTCTGTCTCAAAAATAAATAAATAAATAAATAAATAAATAAATAAAATAAATCACTGTGATATTGGACAAACATTAGCATTAAAATTTATTTTTTAATGAAGAACAAAACCACATTATCATGTAAGTCTGGCAAATCTGATTTGATTTTTTCTAGATTGAGTTATTGGATCTCTGTTAGACTGTTATTAGATAGAAAAAACATATACATTATACTATTATCTTCTTTTCCCCTGGGCCCTTCTATTTAATTAGGACAAGGTAACTTGAAAACATGTAAAGTGCTACCATCAAAAACATATACCTACTGAATGCCTCCCCTTACCCTAACTGGCCAAGTGTCATATCAGGTACACTGAAGATACAAAGATCCTTGCCTTCTGAGACTTTACATTTTAGTGTCAGAGACAGAAGAAATGTACGAGAAAGTAAACATAGAAGAAAGAGCAGATGCTATGAATCCCCATGACACATCTGTTTTCAAATGAGAAATAGCAATTTGAAGGCTGAATTCCACACATTCTCGGATCCAATTTGTTTGCCGACTCTAGGAAATATAAACTCAGATATCATTGTGATATCCACACAACTATTACCATGAAGAGCAGATTTTTCTGATTCAAGGAGAAGGGAAAAAACAGCTTTCTCTTCTTGAGGACTGAATTATTCTTCCCTCTTAACGCTTCTGTGAATTTTTCCTGCTAAGTATAACAGCCAAAACAAAGGGCCTGAAGCCCAATTTGGTTGCATTGCAAGACAATAATAACATCCATCCTAATAACAGCAGCTGTAATGTATTGAACCCCTATTGTAATAGGTTCCGTGTTAAGTATATTTACATATGTCATCTCATTCAAACATCATAACATTCCTGGAAGAAACATGTCATGATGCCCTTTGAGTAAAACAAAAGACCAGAAGGATTAAGTAAAATGACCAAGTATTATGCATAAACCATGGCTGGGCAGGATTTGCACCCAGGCCCATCCATCTAAAAACCCATTACTTTTCATTACCTCAGAAGAGAAGTGGTTATTCCATTTCCCTGGGATGAGTAATTCCTGTATGGAGGAAATACCAACATTCTTTCAATGCTTATCTACAGAGGATGGTGGAGGAGGAAAGGATAAGGTGGAAAAAGTCAGTGAAGATTAGGAATGATTTCCCAAGGTCGAACCACTTATCCATTTATTTAATCAAACAGAAGTTTATACTGAAGACCAAATAGGTGCTGGATATAGGAGACTGGACTGGAAAATAGAGACATATCATGCCACTCAGGGAGCTACAGTCTCATGGGGAAGACAGACCAAGAAGACAAGCATATCAAATAAGGAAACAAACAGGGCACCCAGATAAGGAATCACGGGAGGTGGTGGTGGCCTGCTTTGAATACCACTGTTGCTGTTTACTTTCCAGCTTTCTCTAAGGAAGTGACATATAAGCTGAGCCTGAAAGATGAAGAGGAGCAGATTGTATGCAGAGCAGATGGAAGAGCAAGCTGATGGAGTAGACTAATCAGAGGGCCTGATCATCAAGTGCTCAAGGTGGAGGTAAAGGACACCCTGCTTTCTCGACATCAACAACTGCTCAGAAGCCTTCAGCAGGCATCCTGGACCTTCTCCTTCTGTAAGGGATGGGCCTCACCTACTATCCTCAGCTGAGATCTGGCACAGACCCTTGGAGCTTCTAAGGACCTCGCTGTAGCCCTGGGGTGGAGACCCATGACACCATTGCCCTCTCCCTGAGATGAAGGTCCTGGTGCCACTTCTCAGGGCTGTGTCCCTCTATCAGGAGGTAATTGTCTCTCCCAAATTACCTTCTTCTTCTTTCTTTTTCTCCACCCCATTAAAAAGAAGGGTACAGAATACCTTTCTTTTTTTTCTTTTTTTTTTTTTTTTTGAGACAGTCTGTCACTCTGTCACCCAGGCTAGAGTGCAGTGGCGCAATCTCTGCTCACTGCAACCTCTGCCTCCCAGGTTCAAGCAATTCTCATGCCTCAGCCTCCTGAGTAGCTGGGATTATAGGCAACTGCCATCACATGCAGCTAGTTTTTGTAGTTTTAGTAGAGATGGGGTTTCACCATGTTGATTGAGGTCTTGAACTCCTGACCTCAAGTGATCTGCCTGCCTTGGTCTCCCAAAATGCTAGGAATACAGGCATTAGTCACCGTGCCCAGCCCCTTTCCTTTTGTTCTGTAAGAGCTCAGCCAACATCTAACATGTATGCATTCAGTCATTCACAGACAAGACTTTGAGCTTAGAACCAAAATGCTTAGATTTACATGTCAGCTATTTGCCACTACAGCTCAGTCTACTTACTGGCTCTGTGGCCTTGGGCAAGTTGCTTAATTGCTGTATGCTTCAGTTTAATCATTTGTAAAACGAGTATCCACTCTTTAGGTTTTCCGGAGAAATCAGATGTGTAAATCTATAGAAGACATTCAAAGAACTGTGCCTGGCAACTTAAAAATGTTTGTTATTGTTACCTTTTTTTTCTTCTTATTATTATTATATGGACAGTGACGTAGCCTAGGCAGTGGTTATATCAAGACAAATCAGTTTCTAGCTAAAGTCCTCAGACGGGCGGAGCGGGGGTGGGGGTTTCAACCCAATGATCCCTAATCAATGTGACGTATGCTATAGTGAAGGTATGCGAAGTCATGGAAACACGGAAGAGGGGGCAGTTTCCTGTGTTAAAAGGATGAGTTAAAGTTTTTCCAGGTGAAGTATGGGGAAAGGGAAAACAGGAGACAGAGAAAGCTTTCCAGGCGGCAAGAATACACAGTGCAAAGGCTGAGGCATGTGAAGAAACAAGACCTGGGGTGACTGAAGGAGCCATGTGGGCTTGGTGGAGAAAAAAAAGGTGGTGTCCAGATTCCTATGCCGGGGAATCTGAGTCCCAAAAGAGAAGGAGAGGCATAAATGTCTGAGCAGGTTAGAAACAGAATGAGGGCCAGGGTGTGGTGGCTCACACCTGTAATCCAAGCACTTTGGGAAGCCGAGGTGGGCAGATCACCTGAAGTCAGGAGTTTGAGACCAGCCTGGCCAACATGGTGAAACCCCATCTCTCTACCAAAACTACAAAAATTAGCTGAGTGTGGTGGTGCACACCTGTAATCCCAGCTACTCAGGAGGCTGAGACAGAAAAATCGCTTGAACCTGGGAGGCGGAGGTTGTGGTTAGCTGAGACTGCACCACTGCACCCCAGTCTGGGCGACAGAGCAAGACTCTGTCTCAAAAAAAAAAGAAAAGAAAAGAATAAGAAAGAAAAGAAAAGAAAAAAGAAAAGATGAAAAAAAGGGAAAGAAATGAAAGAAAATAGAATGTACTTCTGAGTCCTGTCCACAGGAGCCTGGGACAGGAACAACTCACTATAGCTACATCAATTCAGCTACATTGTATCTCATGTGTATGGTGTTATGTGTATATACAATGCTATGTGTATATATAATGCTATGTGTGTGTATATATAATGCTATGGCCTAGCCTTGCCTATGGACGTCCTCACAATTTTAACATTGTTTCTATTTGAAATATACATTTTTTTGTTTCCAAACAGCCTACCGGCAACCGCACTTTTAGAAAACAGCTTATTCTTAAAATGAGGTTCTCCAGCAGTGTATGCGGTCATGAACCTCTAGATTTTAGTCAAAAAACAGGCCAGATGTGATGGCTCATGCTTGTAATCCCAGCACTTTGGGAGGCCGAAGCAGGAGAATCATTTGAGCCCAGGCATTCGAGACCAGCCTAGGCAACATAGTGCAACCTCATCTCTACAAAAAATTTTACAATTACCTAAGTATAGTGGCACATGCCTGTGGTCCCAGCTACTTAGGAGGCTGGGGTTGCAGGATTGCTTGAGCCCTGGGAGGTCGAGGTTGCAGTGAGCTGTGATCATACCACTGCACTCCAGCCTGGGTGACAGAGGGAGACCTTGTCATCAAAAACAAAAAACCCCAAAATCATAATCTCTGAAGGACTGAAGGGAAAAAATCAAAGCAACGTTGTCTTATTCTGATGTGATCAGTAGGTTAATCAGAAACCTTTGCCTAAAATCTGTGTTATTTTAGATTCCTTTCCATCTTTCATCCTAAAATTGAGAAATTAGCATGGTACAGTTATTCGTTTTGAGAGCTGTCCATGGAACACGTATTGATTGAGCCTGTGTGCCAGGCATTCTGCTAAGCCCTTTATGCATATTACTTAGTCTTTATTACTCTAAAGTTGGTATTCTTTTTTTTTTTTTTTTTTTTTGAGACAGGGTCTCACTTTATCACCCTGGCTAGAGTGTAGTGGCGCAATCTCAGTTCACTGCAGCTTCCGCCTCCTGGGTCAAGCGACTCTCCTGCCTCAGCCTCCTGAGTAGCTGGGATTATAGGCGTGCACCACCACACCTGGTTAATTTTTGTATTTTTAGTAGAGATAGGGTTTCACCATGTTGTCTAGGCCGTTTGCAAACTCCTGACTTCAAGTGATCCACCTACCTCACCCTCCCAAAGTGCTGGGATTACAGACGCCCTGCCTAAAGTTGGTATTCTAATTTTCAAATGAGGAAATTGGAGCTCAGAGGGTTATCCGATTTTACCAGGAACACACAGTTGACAAGCAGCAGAATCAGAGATGGAACTCAGATCTGTGCACATCCAAAGTCAGTGCACTCAACCCCTTCCCTGTATGCGTCTATGGATCAATCAACATTGAAACATTTTTTTCTTGGTCTCCAGCCTTTAAAAACAAGTCTCTTTATACTGAGTGACTGACTTAAAGTAACAGGTGCTTGGAATCGGTGCTATTTGTCCAAACCGCTCCCATCTCTTCCACTCTGGTCTTGTTCAAGTTCTCAAACATGACAATATTTTCTGGATGCTTTTCAAATATATCATTTTACATTCAAAATCTCTCAATACCACTCGGGAGTAAGTAAATATTAGCAGTCATTAGTTATGGAGTGGTAAACTGAGCTAGAAATAAGATGAATGACAAGTTCTACAATGTAACAGCGGTGGGAGGTGTCTCAGCAAAGCAGCAAAGGAGCCAATAAAGGTTTATGGACTCATGAGTCCACAGAAAGAAATTTCCTACATGCAGTGGCAATCAGGAAGTTGAGACTTCAGAGTGCTTGCTTGGTTTTGGAACTCCATACCACGGAACTGTAAATACATACATAGTCTTATGTATGAGTCCTCAAGTTGTATTAACTGATTCACAAACTCTTCCTGGGGGTCCTTTGGTGATAAATCTCAGAATCATAAACAATGTGTTTTCTAAGTCAGAACAACACGCTGTATCCGATTAGTCTCAGCGAAGTCCCAGGAAAGGAATTTCATCCAATCCGACTCAGAACGACACAGTGTTGACAACAGGTCCAATCCAGACCCTGCAGCGAAAATGAATGGGTGGGGATAGACTGAGCACGTGTGCACTTTTCTGGGTCCCTTCTCTGCGGCGGAGGCCACAGACAGTCCTTTCTAGCAAAGCCTGTGTGAAACCCTGGTGGTGAGGGAGTCTTATCTTGACAGCTTCCACTGTATCACACCATTCACAACAATATGTCGGTAAAAGGCAAAAAGAAACAACCCAATTATATTGAACCACAGATATGTACACAGACGTTTCCCCCTACGCCCCCGCTCCAGAAAAGGAAGTTCCCTGGATGTCTTGCTCCATAGCAATTTTCACATGCATTTTAAAGAAATTCAGCATCTTTGTGTCACATTCTCAAGATAGTTTCAAATTAATGTTTGACTACTTGAGAGGCTGAGGTGGGAGGATTGATTGAGACTGGGAGTTCAAGGCCAGTCTGGGCAACATAGTGAGATCCCTATTTCACAAAAAAAAAGAGTGAAAAAACACATCTTCAACATTGGAATCAATGGGGTATATGGCTAAATATCAGAAACACCACACTTCCTTAGCTAACTTTACTTAGAGATATTTGTTCTGATTCAAGCTTTGTTCTTTTATTCCCTCTTATTTATGAAAAGCACAGATACCATTTACATATTTGTTTTTAATGTATTTTCAAAATTCAGACTGAAAAGTAAAAACCCCTTCAGTTTGTTGGGCAAAAATAGGTCTCCTTTTCATCATTGCTTACACAAACCTTTTTATTAATAATTTATCACAATGTTCCACAGCAGAGATAAAGCAGACGCCTACATGATCATTTTGTGTTCATAATGTGGGCTCTGCAGCGTCTTAAATTTCCCTGCACCTGCTGCTACCTGCTCGCTCCCTTCTCGCTAAGCTTTGCATTTGCTGTGATGCTGATAACCTTTAGCGCCACACTTTTCACTGCCTGGATAGGTTGTTGTTAACTAGGAAAAGCAGACACAGGTTGTATCATGTGTTGCCATGATCTTATTTTCACCCTCGCTGAATTAACTGAAGTCAAGAGAATTTGTCCTACAGATGGGTGAGAGTTTTCACGGTGCCCTGGGATCCTCCAATCTGTGGGTCCTTACTCTTCCTCCCCAGCCTCCCCACTCCCCTCACACACAGTTCTTTCTTTGCTCTGCTTCTGAAGACATTTGAACCTGTTCTAAATCCTTCCCCTTCCTTCCATAAAGAGAGTTTCCTTAGATCATTTTCCTCAGCCTTTCTCCGCGTGCTGAATTTAAACCTTGGCACAAAGGTCAAGGCAGACAGAAGGCACTTTGCTGAATAACTTGTGTTTGAACTTCTAGAACAGTTACTTTGGTTTTTTTTAAGGTGCTCATGTCATGTTTGGCAGTGAAATGTTCAGTGTTGCAAAAAATAAATCAACTTGCAAAATCTCTCTCCTTCAACTTTACATCTCTTCATTTCTGTACCTATCTTAGTAGAGAAAAATAAAAGATGTATAATGCCTTTCACCCAAGAATGTTGAAATAATTAATAAGAATCAAGCAAATAATTTTGAGATGTAATTGATGACAAAGATCAAAATCTTTGAAACAAAGATTTCACAAGTACTATTATTTACAATGAAAAATGTGAGACCTGCATACCAGCCTTGTACACAACAGCATTTGGTAAATAATAACTGACTGTTGATGATATTCACAGAAAGTCAGTAACTGACTAGTAAAGAAGGGAGTGACATGTACCAATGTACCAGAAGAAGGAAGCAAGGCTTAATCCATGTCAGACCTTTTTGCTATTTCTTGCAGACCTCAGGGAATACTTATGTCCTTCCTCTGGTCTGTGCAGTGATTGCTCCACAATTAGAGGACATGCTGAGCATGGGAAGCCAGGCTTTCTCCCAACAAGCCCAGAACCCCCAGCCACACACCACCCTGTCCCAGCTTCTCAGAAGCACATGCTATGAAGTTCTCCATGCTGTTGAACATTCCCAGAATGACAGAAACATAGAACTTGGGGGGGCTCCCTGGTTCTCTGGAGAGGTGTCTCTTCTCTTCACTCACCTTCTTCTAATGAAGTTAGATTAGACGAAGGGGACTGGTGAATTGCTCTACAGTCTATTTGCCATGTTAACAAAATAGGCTACCTAGCCCCTCAGAACTTGTAAGATGAGAATAGTGTTTTCCTGATGTGGCTGATATAAAGGTCTGCATAACACTAACAAGTTGTGTGGATCCCTCCAGATTCATAGTTTTCCCTTCCCTTCCCTTCCCTTCCCTTCCCTTCCCTTCCCTTCCCTTCCCTTCCCTCCCCTCCCCTCCCCTACCCTCCCCTCCCCTACCCTCCCCTACCCTCCCCTCTCCTCCCCTCCCCTTCCCTTCCCTTCCCTTCTTCCCTTCCCTTCCCTTCCTTTCGCTTCTTCTGTTCCCTTCCCCTCCCCTCCCCTCCCTTCCTTCCTTCCTTCCTTCCTTCCTTCCTTCCTTCCTTCCTTCCTCTTTCTTTCTTTCTTTCTTTCTTTCTTTCTTTCTTTCTTTCTTTCTTTCTTTCTTTCTTTCTTTCTTTCTCTTTCTCTCTTTCTCTTTCTCTCTTTCTCTCTCTCTCTCTCTTCCTTCCTTCCTTCCTTCTTTCTTTTTTAATTGAGACAAGCTTTCACTATGTTGCCCAGGCTGGTCTCACACTCCTGGGCTCAAGTGATCCTCCCACCTTGGCCTCCCAAAGTGCTGAGATTACAGGTGTGAGCCACCGTGTCTGCTCTCCGCCCCCCACCCACCATTCCTTTTTTTTTTTTTTTTTTTTAAGAAACAGGGTCTCACTCTGTCTCCCAGTCTGGAGCAAGTGCACTGGCACAATCCTAGCTCACTGAGCCTCAAATTCCTGAGTTCAAGCAATTATCCCGCCTCAGCCTCCCGAGTAGCTGAGACTACAGATGTGTACCATCACACTAGTTAATTTTTAAATTACTTTTTGTAGAGGTGGAGTCTCACAATGTTGCCTAGGCTGGTCCCACACTCCCGGCTTCAAGTGATCCTCCCACTTTGGCTTCCCAAAGTACTGGAATTACAGGTGTGAGCCACCTCACCTGACTGTTTTACGCTTTTTGATAAGTACTATGTCTTGGGAGGTTAACCCATATGAATGGCTTCAACAAGTTCTACTGCCAGACTTTCTGTTGGATATGCCATGGAGGCACCAGAGGATGATCAGAGTTGAGAGAAGAGGGAGACTCAGAAATTTACTCTCCAAGCTCCTTTCTTGCCAGGTTAAATGTATCCCCCAAAAGTTTAAATGTATTCCCCAAAAGTTCATGTGTTAGAAATTTAATTGTTAATGTAACAATATTAAAAAGTGGAACCTTTAAGAGTTGATTGGGTCATAAGAACAGAACCCTTATGAATGGATTAATGCTGTTAATGCAAGAATTAGTTAGTTCTACTGAGACCAGATTGTTACAAAAACAAGCTTGACTCACTCTTGTGATCTCTTTTGCACATGCTTACTTGCCCTTTTGCTTTTCTGGCATGTTATGATGTGGTACTAAAGCCCTTGCCAGAAGCTGCTGCCATGCCCTTGAACTTCCCAGCCTCCAGAACCATGAGCCAAATAAATGTCTTTTCTTTATGAACTCAAGTATTATATTCTCAAGTATTCTGTTATAGCAACAAAAAACAAAGACAGAAAATAGGTAGCAAGAAGTAAAGTTGTTGCTAGAATAAATATCTGAAAATGTGGAAGTGGCTTTGGGATTTGGTAAAGGGTAGATGACAAAAGAATCTGCAGAAACAGGCAGTCGGTCAGCTGCTTCACACACACAGAAGCTTACAAAAGAAGCCTTCTTCTTTTTTTTTTTTATTTTGAGACGGAGTTTCACTTTTGTTGCCCAGGCTGGAGTGCAACGGCGTGATGTTGGCTTACCACAACCTCTGCCTTCTGGGTTCAAGTGATTCTCCTGCCTTGGCCTCCCAAGTAGCTGGTTATAGGCATGTGCCACCATGCTTGGCTGATTTTTTATTTTTAGTAGAGACTGGATTTCTCCACGTTGATCAGGCTGGTCTTGAACCCCTGACCTCAGGTGATCTGCCCACCTTGGCCTCCCAAAGTGTTGGGATTGCAGGTGTGAGCCACCACGCCCAGCCCACAGGCAGCCTTCTTCTAAACAGCTACCCTCACTCCTACCAGCACTAGAGTCCCACTCCTCCTCACCCTGAGGTACTACACCATCCTTTGAGGTTGCCTTAAACCCTACCTACAGTTTGTAAATAATTTCTTTGTTGAATTCTCATCAAATTACCCAGTGGGAATATGGAATATCTTTTCTACCAGGACTCTGAATGATGCATATGTGAAACACCTGGCTATATACTAGAGGTTCAGGAAATGGCGATGATGTTACTGACTCTGTAATTTAGGTTAGCTTCATAATGTTGTATTTTAAGCAGTCCTGTTTCTTCTTTGGAAAAGGAAATATCCTGCAAAAAATATAGTTCTGCATCTGTATCTACAAAGTAGTTTGGAAGTGGAATTCGTGAATGAATTCAGTCAAATAGCCACTATATTAAGGAGGGTAGATTGATCATATCTCGCCAACTTTCATCAGGGTAGATATGACCTCAAAAACTGAAATCACATTTGGAAAAATCAGAGGCCCTGGGACCATGAATCAGTCTTGCTTCCTAGAGGATGGGTGCAGGCTTACCTTCTGAAAAAAAGAACCTTTATTCTAACAATCTGTTAGCAGGCCTGCAGTGCTTCTCAAAGTGCAGGTCCCAGCCTCTACTGGGAACACATTAGAAATGGAAATTCTCTAGCCCCATCCCCAAGCCTGCAGAATCAGAAACTCATGGGTTGCAGCCCAGTAATCTGTGTTTTAACAGACCCTCCAGAGGACTCTGATGCACACTAAAATTTCAGAACCACTTCACCTGTGGGTTTACTAGAAGTAGACAAAAGCCAACATTCAGGAGTCCAGGTAAGCATTTGGCATCAGATGACCTAACAAGCAGTAAAGAATTCAGGAGTTGGTCAATTCATAAACAAAGAACTTTGTTTGCTTTGGGAAACTCTGTCACTGGGGAATAGGGACAGGACTTCTGTGTATGGTTCAAAGAAGGACTCTAGTCCCTGCAGGGTGAGAGAAGAGCAGGTATAATCAAAGCAACACCCCGATATTACAGGGGCTGAAAGCTAGGTGGATTCAGAAGCAAGGCATTATACACTGGAAATAAATGAAGAACCCTTATGGGGGCTGGGGCCCTAATCAGTCTGGGTGTCTGGAATAGCTACAAGCCCAGGTAACAGAATCAGAACTCAGGATTAGTTCTGAAAAAGCATTTTGAGTAGTTCAATGCTTGGGATGTGAGTGTTTGACCAGAGCTTTTAAAGTCACTGGTGCCTCAAATTAGAACTAGTCCTAAGGGCCACAGTGTAGCTGTTTCTTTTGGTGACAACCACACATTTTGGCTGTGGAAAGGTGGTGGATACAAAGCCTCTAGATTTTCAGGCAGGGCCTGACCACTACCCCTTCACACTGGATACTTGCTGGCCAGCTGGCTTCCTGATTCATCTCATTATTTTTCAAATTACCTAATGTGTGTAGACCTCTGGTTTTCAGTCTTCAGTGTATAGCAATGTTATGATTTAAATGTATCCCCCAAAAGTTTATGTGCTGGAAACTTAATTGTCATTGTAACAATATTAAGAGGTGGAGCCTTTAAGAGTTGATTGGATCATGAGGACAGAGCCCTTATGAATGGATTAATACCGTTAATGCAAGAATTAGTTAGTTCTACGAGACCAGATTGTTACAAAAGCAAGCTTGGCTCACTCTTGTGATCTCTTTTGCACATGCTCACTTGACCTTTTGCTTTTCTGGCATGTTATGATGTGGTACTAAAGCTCTTGCCAGAAGCTGCCACCATGCTCTTGGACTTCCCAGCCTCCAGAACCATGAGCCAAATTAACTTCTTTTCTTTATAAATTACTCAGTCTCAAGTATTTTGTTATAGCAACAGAAAACAAAGACAGAAAATTGCTACCAAGAAGTGAAGTTGTTGCTAGAATAAATATCTGAAAATGTGGAAATGGCTTTGGAACTGGGTAATGGGTAGACACTGAAAGAATTTGGAGAAATAGGCTAGATAAAAAGCCTGTATTTCTGTGAATGGAGCATTAAGGGCAGTTCTGGTGAGAGCTGAGAAGAGAAGACTAGGGATCATCTGGAACTCTTAAGTGATTGCTTAAGTGGTCACAACTGGACTGTCGGTAGAAAAATAGATAGTAAAGGCAATCCTGATGAGGTCTCAGATGGAACTGGGAAATAACATATCAGAAATTGGAGTAAAGGCCATCTTTGTTAAAATATATACATATATATATAGAGAGAGAGATAGAGAGAGAGAGAGAGCAAAGAACTTGGCTGCACCGTGTCCATGCCTGAGGGCTTTACAGAAGGCAGATTTTAAGAGTGACAATTTAGGCTATCTGGCAGAAGAAATATCTAAGCAGCAAAGCACTCAAGCTGCCGCACAGCTACTTTTAACTGCTTATAGTAAGATACTAGAGAAAACAAATTATTTAAAGATGGAATTTATAATTAAAAGGGAAGCAGCTGGCCGGGCGCGGTGGCTCAAGCCTGTAATCCCAGCACTTTGGGAGGCCGAGACGGGCGGATCATGAGTTCAGGAGATCGAGACCATCCTGGCTAACACGGTGAAACCCCGTCTCTACTAAAATACAAAAAAAATTAGCTGGGCGAGGTGGCGGGCGCCTGTACTCCCAGCTACTCGGGAGGCTGAGGCAGGAGAATGGCGTGAACCCGGGAGGGGGGGCTTGCAGTGAGCTGAGATCCGGCCACTGCACTCCAGCCTGGGCGACAGAGCTAGACTCCGTCTCAAAAAAAAAAAATAAAAATAAAAAATAAAATAAAATAAAATAAAATAAAAGGGAAGCAGAGCAGAAAAATTTGGAAAATTCTCAGCCCAGCCGTGTAAAAAACTATAAAGCACACAAAGATGTGGCTAGGCAACCATTTACTGAAGAGATTAGTACAGATAGAAGGGAACCATGGGCTGTTCATCAAGACAATGGGAAAAAAGACCCCAGAGGCATTTCAGAGCTCTCCAAGGCTGTCCCTCCTATCACAGGCTGAACTCCAGGAGGGCAAAATATTTTTAGAGGATGGACCCAGGACACCCTTCATTGGATTACTGCCCAGACCTGTCTCAGGTCTCTGCTCTCTGTGTCCCAGCACAGCACTCCTTGGCTGTGCTAGTCATGGCTTGAGGAGGCCCAGGCGTGACTCAGGCTACAGCTTCAGAAGATGAAAACAGCAAATTCTGGTGGCATCCACATGATGTTAAGTCTGCAGGCATGGAGAATGCCAGAGCTGTGAGAACCTGGCTTCCTCTACCTAGATTTAAAAGGTTGTCACAAACAGCCAGGAGGCTGTGATTAAAGGGATGAGCCATTGCGCCTGGCCGAGGAAAACTTTCTAAGACAGATGGGATAGTAGCATTATTTGTGAAGATAATGTCTTTGATGAATGGTTGGCATGGACTGTGAAACTGATGAACTTACTTTAATTTTTACCAACTATAAACACCCATAATCCTCATTCACCTGATTCTAATTAGTTATGTTTAAATTTGGGGCTGGGTGCTGTGGCTCACGCCTGTAATCCTAGCACTTTGGGAGGCCGAGGTGGGCGGATAACCTGAGGCTGGAAATTCGAGACCAGCCTGGCCAACATAGTGAAAACCCCATCTCTACTGAAAATACAAAAATTAGCCAGGCACACTGGCATGCACATGTAATCCCAGCTACTCAGGAGGCTGAAGCAGGAGAATCGCTTGAGCCCAGGAAGCAGAGGTTGTGGTGAGCTGAGCTCATGCCACTGCACTCCAGCCTGGGTGACAGAGTGAGACTCCATCTCAAAAAAATAAAATAAATAAATAAATAAATAAATAAATAAATAAATAAACAAATAAATTTGGTCAACACACAAGCACACAAACAGACTTCTGTTTTGGAACTCATGACAAATGAAACTTTTTAAAAAATTTTTTCCCTGCTTTTTAGCTTTCTTCTTAACAGTTTTGGTTTCCGATAAACAAATCAGGAGGTTGAAAGATTTGGATTGGCCACGGAAATTACATTCCATTTCTAGAGCCATTTCACCAGCTGCACCTGCAAGTCATATTAACTAGCAAATGGCAAAACTGGTAATGAAACTCCATGCACATTAAAAAACTAACATCTGATGCTGATAGGCTTCTCTTAATAAATCACCTCTCTCAGGCCAGGCATTTAGTGCAAAAGGATTGCAAGACCCAGAGAATGGCAACATCTATTATAGGTTGAACTGAATAAGGGTACCAAACAGTTTAAAAGGGTAGCTCCTCTGCAATGAAGCCGATGAAATGGATGAAGACACAAGAGAATCTGCTCTTCTTTAAAGAGATGCCCTAGATCAATCAATGAGCCTGTTCCTACCAGTCACTTTTATGATAGATGCTATGCCTTGCCTTGCTCTATACCCACTCCAGGCCCCTGTGAAAGTGCCAAGGCCAGAAAGCTGATACCACATCTGCCAATTGTCTTTGCAGTGCAGCTCTCCATGTGCTTTGGGCACTTCCAATTAGATGCATTCACACAAAACTTTGATCCAGAACTGAGTCACATGGGGATAAAGGCATGGTATGGGCACTCACTTTGCTGGTGTAGACTGTAGCAGAGGGGTGTGGATTTGTACCTGGAAGCTAAGGTGGCCACTTCTTTAGTTCATAGCTTCCTGATCAATATCTGTCACCTCTATGCACCATCCTTAATGGTCTGGTTCTGTACTGTGGTTTGAGGCTCATTTCTGGCAAATCAGCCTGAATCCATTTCCTCAGATCTCTCAATAGTTTGGGAATTATTTATACTTCTGGTACATACCATTCTGTTTATGCTAGCTGGAGAAGATTCTATTCTCTGCAATAAAAATGTTGATCAAGATATTGAATAACCCAAATTAAGCTTTCTTGAAGCCTGTAACTTTGAAACCTATTATGACTAGAGAAGTGAATAGTCCTACATTCCTTCTGAAATTCCCTATAGTCAATGAGAAGAGAAGGAGACCAGGGAAAGAAAAGAGTCACAAATAGTTGGAAATGGTAATGCTTGGATTGTTGGATCGCCAAAGGCCATTTTATATCTTTTGATTTTTCTGCCTAAGGATTGTTGGTTTAATATCTATCTTCCCTCTTAGACAGTAAACTCCATGAAAATGGAGGCCATATTTGTTTAATAAACACTAAATATGATACCTAGCATACATCTGGCTTATAGTAACTGCACAATAAACAATGTGTAACTGTCTAAAGTAGTAGAAGTGTATTTGTTCAATAATGTCCATCGTTACTATTTATCCAGCTAATCACTAAGAGACTAGTCACTTTACATATAGTCACTCATCCTTCTATAGAGTAGGTTTTATTACCTTCATTTTTCACATAAAGAGCCTGAGTCTCAACAAAGTCAAGTAAGAATCACAGCTACTGGTTGAGTTTTTATTCAAATTCAAGAAGTCTGATTTCAAAATCCATGATGCAGTTCCTATCACACTCCACATGTTCAGTTTTAGGGATTCAGTGCCTTTCCAGGCAACTATGAATCTCTTCATAGTGACTTCATCATCTAAGTCCTGGCATAGGTCCTGGGTCCTATGTAGAACCCACAGCTTCCACACCTTCATCAATCCACAGGAAAAGCTTTCAGAAGTATTACTGGCATTTGGCTGCATCCAAGGGTGAAGATATCCCTCATGTCAGGTGCTTCTCCTTTGCATTCGTAACCTCACAACTGGAAACCTACACCTGTCCTTCTTGAGGCTAAAAGCCAGGTTGTCTTTCCCCTTGAAATTCCTTGGTGTTTCTGCCAAACAAGTTCTGAGGATACCAACAGTAATTTTCCATACGGGAATTCTTTCAGAGAAAACTTATTTTGCTCAAGAATTGTTTCTGTAGTGCAGTCATATTCACCTTGAGAGCACTTTCAGACTTAACTTAAAAACTCTTTTTAAAAGTCAGTGCAACACAAAAGGAACTTGCTTGATTCTGTCACTTTCTTATTCATTCATCTATTCATGCATTCACTCAACAAATATTTATACAGCCTCCAATACTTGTCAGATATTGTGCTAGAAGTTCCACTTAAATGTAGTAATTTAATCTCTCAAATTACTACAATAAAACTATGAAGACTGAGATACACTATTTTGTAGTAGGCATTTTGGGTGGTTACGTCTTTGGAAGCCTGAATCCTGCTTGTATGCAGTTCATTTCTTGTAGGAACATTTGGACAAAACTTAGTCATAGAAATCTGTATGCACCACTAACTTGCCTGTCACTCATCACCATCCTCTTTGATATGCAAGTGTCCCTTGACTACATATCAAATCACACTAGTTCAAAAACATGCCCACAGCATCTGACATAAAATCTAACATTTTAAGTGTAATATTATTAGCTCTTTGTTTTCTGAAGCTTCATAAGCCCTAATGCCAATTATATTAACAAATTTTATGTAAACCAGAATGTTTATTCTCTCCTGTTCATCAAAGCACAGGCACTGATACAAAGAAGAAAGGAAAATGCCAACTTGCAGAAGATTTTATTTTTAATTAATTTATTTGTTTTTATTTTTATTTTTTTTGAGACACAGTCTCGCTCTGTCGCCCAGGCTGGAGTGCAGTGGCGTGATCTGGGCTCACTGCAACCTCCGCCTCTCAGGTTCAAGCAATTCCCTGCCTCAGCCTCCTGAGTAGCTGGGATTACAAGTGTGTGCCAGTGCGCCTGGCTAATTTTTGCATTTTCAGTAAAGATGGGGTTTCACCATCTTGGCCAGGCTGGTCTTGAACTCCTGACCTCATGATCCACCTGCCTCGGCCTCCCAAAGTGCTGGGATTACAAGGCGTTAGCCACCGCACCTGGCCAGAAGATTTTAAATGAGATATGTTTGCTGGGATCACTTTTAAAAGGATCAGCTTTCTCTGACCTTTTCACCCAGCTGTCTTCCTGAGTTGGAAACATAGACTCTGGCTGATGATTCATTACAGATTCAAGTCCAGGTGGAGATTAAACTCAAGCAAAGGATCTTTGTAGTTATACCTGCAAGGAAAAGTCACAGCAGTTCAAGGTCTATTAGAAAGGATATAACTTGCCCATAACAATTTAGCTTGGGACTGAAATATGGCCTGTGAGTTTCCAGTCCATAAGTTCTTTAAAATCTGAAAACTCAATTAGGTACTTCTAAATTAAATGACTGTTAATCGGCAGAGAACTGGATTTTGATGTTTAAAAACTTCTTGCCCGAACACTTAGGAGACATTTTTAATGTTTAAAAATATGGTGTAGCAATTAAAGCCCAGGAAGGAATCTAAAATGTCAATTCAACCCAGCTTCTCACTTGCACCCTACTACCACTTCCTTGACTGTGAGAGATACTTGTTGATATTTCTGGCTGGCATTGTCTAAATGAAAAACTGGGATAATATTTACCTCTTCCCAGAAAGTGTCAGGGAACCAATTTAGTGACTCTACTTCTGTTTTCAAGTTCAACTAATGTATGAAGGAGGAGGCCAATGCAGATTCTCTTTTCACCTCCCAGGTCCTCTGTGGTAACTGAGTGTAGACCCAGCCAACCTCTCAGAAAATAGGAAGCCTCTGCGCTACTCTCATTCCTGCATATTTAAAGCCAGAAAGGAATTTTTCCTTTTGCTAATTCCCAGCAGAGACAGGTTTGTGCCTTAGAAAGAATAAAGGACTTAAGAGTTATATCGACTTGGGTTTGAAGTTTAGCTCCCACTTTCTAGATGTGTGTACTGTTTTCATGTTTGCAAAGTAGAGTTGTTGTTTGTGAGGGATGAATGAGTACATGAGACATGCCCAGTGCTCAGTAGACAGTCAATGGCAGCTGCAACAGCGAACCCCCAGTGGAAGAGTTCAACTCCGTAACCACCCACTGGCCAGCCTTGCAGGTCTCCTCCAGGCCTTGGGGAAGCCCCTCAACCCAGAAAGGCCAAATTCATGCAGATAGGTAACTTTGCTCACCCTCATGCAGGGAAGCCAAATAATTGATTTAGATTGGAGAAATATACTCAGACATTGCTTCAGAGAAGATGCTCCAAGAATGAAGGGTATCTTCATTTTCTGGCAGTACAGTGGCATGATTTCCCAACCAGGAGCATGGCTTTTCTTTTCCCAAATAATTAGCTTCGTAATAATTTCTAATATGAATTTGCTTACTTAATGGGAATACAATGCGCAATTCTGTATTTCTTATTAATACTCTAAGGAACGATAATAGTCAAAGCTTGGAAAGCTTATTAAGACTAATACCCAGTTGTGGTTAAATGCATTAAAAAGCCTTAGAAAGCCTTAGTAAAGAATCTGCACTATTGATCCCATTCACAGTCTCAGCTTTTGCAGGAGGTCTATTAAGGCACAGCATGTTATCAATGCAAATTAGTCCCCAGTGTGCAGCTCTTCTCCACTTTAAAATGAGGAGGCCTGAAACTGAGGCTGAAATATTTTGGAAATTGCTAAATAATTATAGCTTTTTTCTTTCTCTTCTTTCCATGTTTTATATAATTCACTTTTATAGAGTTTTTAATGTTTAGTGTCTCGTGTGCAAACAACAATTATCTAAATTGGTTAATAGGAATATAATGAAATGTACTTTTTTCATATATCTTTAAAAATTGTTTTATCTTTCTTCCTACGGCCCCCGTGTGAATGAATAACAGACACTAGACCAAGTTATATACTAAGAAAATTTGTATTATTGGATCTTCATGGTCCAACATTCTATTTGTCAAGAAAACAAAATGTGCAGTAGACTGTTCATCTGTACAAGAACCAGTCTGTTTAATTAATCATTATTTTCATCCCCCAATGAGTAACCTATCAGAAATACATATATGTGTATATGTATATTTATATATTTTTACTAGATATATATTTTATATATAAATATATGATATATAAAAAAGATATATATTTTAAACATATATATATATATAGAGAGAGAGTTTTCAATGTTCAGTGCCTCATGTGCAAACAACAATTTTCCAAATCATATATCTATATATGAGACATGGGACAAGGTCTTGCTCTGTCACCTAAGCTGAAATGTAGTGGTCCATCATAGTTGACTGCAGCCTAGAACTTCTGGGCTCAAGGAATCCTGCCTCCTCAGCCTCTCAAGTAGTTAGGACTACAGGAACATGCCACCATGTCTGGCTTAGTTTTGTTAATTTTAAAGCTTTTTTTTTTTTTTTTTGCTAGAATGCATTAGATAAGCTTTTTTCCTTAATAGCTTTTTTATTGAGATAAAATTCACATAATATAAAATTAATTATTATAAAGTATAAAATTCTGTGGCATTCACTATATCCATGGTGTTAGGCAATCAACCCTTCTAATTGGTTTCAAAATATTTTCATCACCCCATAGAAAACCCTCTTACACATTAAGCAGTCACCCCTTATTCCTTGCACCCTCATCCTCAGTCCCTGGTAATCACCAAAGTTTGATTGTTTTAGAGTCGTTTAAACAAACTAGAGGAAGAATTTCTGGTCAGGTGTGGTGACTCACAACTGTGATCTCAGCACTTTGGGAGGCCGAGGCAGGTGGATCACCTGAGGCCAGGAGTTCGAAACCACCCTGGCCAACATGGTAAAAACCCATCTCTACTAAACATACAAAATTATCTGGGCGTGGTGGCATGACCCTGTAATCCCAGCTACTTAGGGGGCTGAGGCAGGAGCATCCATTGAACCTGGGAGGCAGACGTTGCAGTGAGCCAAGATCATGCCATTGCACTCCAGCCTGGGCAACAAGAGTGAAACTCCATCTCAAAAACAAAACAAAACAAACAAACAATACAACAAACTAGAGGAAGAATCTCCTATCTCTTTTCCCTGGGAACAGTAGTAATGAACTGACACAACTGATAGACATGGAGATTTTTAGGCATCTGCTCAAGGATTCCAATACAGTCAGTCCTGAAGGCCATTTCTCCAGACCCTGAGGAGTTTTGTCTACTCCTAGTAGGGTGACAGAGATGTGAAAAATAGAAGGCCTCTTTGAAGTGCTTCCTCTGATGGAAATGGGAAGACAGGGTGCACAGGAGTTAGGCTGGGTCAAAAGAGGGTTTGGAGGGTGATACAATATGTCTATTTGCTGGAGCAAAGGTGTGTGCAGAGAGGAAGCAACCCCTGGAGTATTGTCCTGGGAAAGAAAGAAGGAAGGAAGGAGGGAAGGAGGGAAGGAGGAGGGAAGGAAGGAAGGAGGGTAGGGAGAGAAGGAGGGAGGAAGGAGGGAAGGAAGGGAGGGAGGGAGGGAGGGAGGGAGGGAGGAGAGAAGGAAGGAAGGGAGGGAGGGAGGGAGGAGAGAAGGAAGGAAGGAAGGAAGGAAGGAAGGAAGGAAGGAAGGAAGGAAGGAAGGAAGGAAGGAAGGAAGGAAGGAAGGAAGGAGGGAAGGAAGGGAGGGAGGGAGGGAGGGAGGGAGGAGGGTAGGGAGAGAAGGAGGGAGGGAGGAGGGAAGGAAGGAAGGGAGGGAGGGAAAGAAGGAAGGAAGAAAGGAAGGAAGGAAGGAAGAGAGGGAGGGAGGGAGGGAGAAGGGAAGGAAGGAAGGAAGGAGGAAGGAAGGAAGGAAGGAAGGAAGGAAGGAAGGAAGGAAGGAAGGAAGGAAGGAAGGAAGGAAGGAAGGCATTCAGCGTCCCTGAGATCAACTTTTGACAAAAGAAGGAAGAACTGGTTGCTCATTTTTATCAGGGGAAGAAGGAGAAGATAGGTACAAATGCAGGCAGTTGATGGATTTGGAGGTATGGTGTTTCTTGATTGATGACTGAAACACCTTTCAGACTGCTTTCTCTCTGTAGTGTAAGACATGATTCACTGCTGAGAGTAGGTGGTGTGGGTATGTGGGAGTGTGTGTGGTTCCTTAGAAGAAAGTGAAAAAGACAAATAGCTTCAGATAATGAGAGCAAGTTTTCTAGAGAAGCTGAGCGAGTTTGCAGGGCAGTGCTGAGGGCACGATTGAGAGTGATCATCATGAATGTGCAGTGATTCCAATTCAGCTCATTGTGGAATTTGCTCAGTAGGTTCCTGTCCTCAGAGTGGTCATGGCAAAGCAGGAGTAAGGTTCACTCATGGGTCAGATTTTGCCAGGCAGAGAGAAAGGCAAGGGCTTGAAGGTTTTTGCAAGAGAAATTAATTCAGACTCTCTCAAGTATATGAGAACTTACAGAGAAAAGCTTTTCATCATGGCTAAGAATGACAGGAAGTGTTCTTTCCCATTCTCACTTCTTACACTACTCCATTCCCTGCCCAGACCCATCACGAATATTCCTTCATGTCAGGTAAATTTTAATGACTTTTTTAAATTTTTTATTTTTTGAGACGGAGTTTCACTCTTATTGCCCAGGTTGGAGTGCAATGGCGTTATCTTGGCTCACTGCAACCTCCACCTTCAGGGTTCAAGTGATTCTCCTGCCTCAGCCTCCCGAGTAGCTAAGATTACAGACACCCACAACTATGCTGGCTAATTTTTGTATTTTAGTAGGGACGGGGGTTTTCAACATGTTAGCCAAGCTGGTCCCGAACTCTTGACAGGTGATCCACCCACCTTGCCCTCTCAGTATTGGGATTACAGGCATGAGTCACCGTGCCCGGCCTAACCTTTAAAAACTGTACTTATTGGCTGGTCATGGTGGCTCACGCCTGTAATCCCAACACTTGAGGAGGCCAAGGTGGGTGGATCACCTGAGGTCATGAGTTTGAGACCAGCCTGGCCAATATAGTGAAACCCTGTCTCTACCAAAAATACAAAAAATTAGCTGGACGTGCTGGTGCACGCCTGTAATCCCAGCTACGTCGGAGGCTGAGGCAGGAGGATTGTTTAAACTCAGGAAGCAGAGGTTGCAGTGAGCTGAGGTTGTGCCGCTGCACTCCAGCCTGGGTAACAGAGTGAGACTCCTTCTCAAAACAAGAGAAAAAAGAAAGAAAAGAAAAGAAGAAAAAGTACTTATCATGAAAGGACAATGTATATAAGAGCTAATACAATTTGATAACAAAAATGTGAAACATGCTCAGCCTCACTAACAAAGAAATCAAAATGTATTTTCTAAAATACAACTAGCTTGCTTTTTTCTTATAAAGGAGATGTGTTGTTTTCACCTGCCCAGCCTTCCTTTTACTCTTTTTGTAACTGAATCCCCTTCCCCTACACAAGAAGAACTTCCCAGGACAGTTTTCCAAGGTTTCTGCCTTCACAGCACCTTTGGTGCCTTCAGTAATTTCTCCAAAGTCCCTCTAAGCTCCCAGAGATATCAGACAGTTCTGTTTATTAAGTAGTTAAGTCCAAACAATTTAATAAGTATTCCTATTATTGTCCTAATAATGTATAAGCTATTTGAAAAGAACATATAATTTGGAAGAAGGAATAATATCATTTTATTTTAAAGTAGTCACAATTACTCATGGTATGTACGCACCTGCTGGGCCCTGTACAGCTTCAGCTTCTGAAACCTGAGAAGCAGATTGGACACCACCACCCTAATTTCCTGTTCTACACTGACTTTTGTGAGATATTTGCTATCACACTGTTGTTAAAAAAAAAAAAAAAAAAAAAAAAAGCTTCATAAAATAGAATATCTAGAATATCATCAAGAGATAATGCAACCTGGTGTAATTTTGAAAGTATAAGCTCCCTTGAACTAGTGGCTCATGTGCTATTTAACAGATGTTAAATATCGTTGTGTTTCCCTTAGATATTTTAAACATATGATTCACAATGTCCCTGTGAATTTATTGTGGTGCTCAGGGTGCTGTGGTACACAGTTTGCCAACTGTGGACTTAGCGATGAGAATTCTGTTTCTAGTTTGGCACTCTCCACTGTGCTCTCCTGTTTCCCCACTCCTATTATCAGGGAAAAGATGAATGCTGATATTGACCATAGACAAAGGTTACAGAAAGAAAACAATCTCAGTGCCCCAATTAGAGACGCAGAGAATGTCAACATTATGGAGATGAAGAGTAAAAACCAAGAGTTTCTAGGATTAGAAATAAGGGCTGTGATGAAAGAAGAAAACGTCCCTGAAAGAAATAATAATAAAAAAGGAAATAAATTTATTTTTTTATTTTTTATTTTTTTTTTTTTTTGAGACAGAGTCTGGCTCTGTCGCCCAGGCTGGAGTGCAGTGGCCAGATCTCAGCTCACTGCAAGTTCCACCTCCCAGGTTCACGCCATTCTCCTGCCTCAGCCTCCCGAGTAGCTGGGACTACAGGCGCCCACCACCTCGCCCGGCTAGTTTTTTTGTATTTTTTTAGTAGAGACGGGGTTTCACCGTGTTAGCCAGGATGGTCTCGATCTCCTGACCTCGTGATCCACCGTCTCGGCCTCCCAAAGTGCTGGGATTACAGGCTTGAGCCACCGCGCTGGGCCAGGAAATAAATTTAAAGAAAGAAAGAAAGAAAGAGAGAAAGAAGGAAGGAAGGAAGGAAGGAAGGAAGGAAGGAAGGAAGGAAGGAAGGAAGGAAGGGAGGGAGGGAGGGAGGGAGGGAGGGGGGGACGGTGGGAGGGAGGGAGGGGGGAGGGAGGGAAGGCGGGAAGGCAGGCAGGCAGGCAGGCAGGCAGGCAAGCACCCTAGCCAGGCGCAGTAGCTCACGCTTGTAATCCCACCACTTTGGGAGGCCAAGATGAGAGGCTCATTTGAGGTCAGGAGTTCGAGACCAGCCTGGCCAACATGGTGAAATCCTGACTCTACTAAAAATACCAAAAAAATTAGCCGGGGATGGTGGTGGGTGCCTGTAATCCAGCTACTCGGGAGGCTGAGGTGGGAGGATTGCTTGAACCCAGGAGGCGGAGGTTGCAGTGAGCTGAGATTGTGCCACTGCACTCCAGCCTGAGTGACAGAGCAAGGCTCCGTCTTAAAAAAAAAAAAAAAAAAAATCAGAAAGAAAACATCCCAACCCAGACAACACTTCCTAAGGCAGGAATGATCAGGACAGAAAAAAAAGCCAATCAAACTGAATAAGGATTATTCATCCCTCTGCTCCCTGATTGTGGGCCATCTCCAATTCCTTAAAGAGGAACTGAAAACTGTCACTAGAACACTGTGTCACCTTGAATATCTGCGTACCCTCTTCTGATTTGCCACAGCAAGACAAGCAAGTAGAATAAAAGAACACAGATGTTAGGGATAAACAGACCAGGTTTCAAAACCAGTTTTCTCATTTATATGTTTATAATCTTGGGCAAGTTGTTTAACCTTTCTTAACCAGTTGCTGCATTTGGTGAAATAGCTATATGACCACCTGCCTTCTTGACAGTAGAGCGCGGATTAAACACAGTAATATGTAAAATCTGTTTTATGCAATAAGCCCTTGTTACATGGTGAATATTCTGATATTACTGTTATTTTTTTTCTAAATTAAGCATAAAAATGTTCTTTTAAAACAAAGTTGGGTATTAAAAGGACAGGAAAAGCACAATCACTAGTTTTCATGAGAATTGTTAGGCTAATTTCCTAGTTAGTCATGGTAGAGTAAAAAGCAATAATTGGGGTCAGATCAGAGTCAGTTAACTACCCCCAAGTGAACCAGTGGCATTTAGGCTTAGTGACCACATCCTCTAAAAGCAAAGGAAATACAGCTTACTCTTCTGAAGCAGGTGCATAAATGCCTTATGGGCTTATGAAGCCCTGGGATAGAAAAAAAGAGTTTGAAAAAGAGAGATTAATCTTCCAAGCCCATCACTTTCGTTGGTCTCTTCCAAGGCTTTGGGAGGAACCCTGGCAATGTGTCCACATGGTTATATGCTTTATAAAATTTGCAGTGATAATATACTTTTGTTATGGTTTGTTAAAACTCCTACATCTAATCCAGGTAGAAATTTCCCATATCAGAGTTCTGTAGTTCAGTGAAGCTGGAGCAGCTACATATGTTTTTGAGATCCGTCTGAAAGGAAGCTTAGTTGAGGACACATTTATTTGGTTTTACTGGTATATGTTTCTGTGGTTCATGATCACTTCCACCTGGTTAATGCCAGTTGTCCTGGTGTAGGAGTGGCTTCTAGGCAGGTTCTGACTGTCCACTGGGCCCACCCAGCCAGCACTGAACATGAAAATGCAGGGCCAGAGGCTGCCTCACTGCGAATGTTCCTTGTAGTGCCTGGCAGCAAAAGGTTACCAGCCATGGAGGACACACATAGTTTGAGACATATGGAGCCAGAGCTAGTCCATGGAAAATTTCTCCCAATTATCACATGCTTAAAAATTTAGGCCGGGCACAGTGGCTCACAGTGTCCTGCACAAGCTGACTTTAGGGACTGCTGACTATCATGCCTGTAATCCCAACACTTTGGGACGCCAAGGTAGGCAGATCATTTGAGCCCAGGAGTTTGAGACCAGCCTGTGCAACAAGGTGTGGCTCTGTCTCTACAAAAAAATACAAAAATTAGCCAGGTCTAGTGGTGCCTGCCTTATAGGCCCTGCTACTCAGGAGGTTGAGGTGAGAGGATTGCTTGAGTCTGGGAAGTTGAGGCTGCAGTGAGCTATAATCATATCACTGCACTCCAGCCTGGACAACAGCTAAAAAAAAAAAAAAAAAAAAAATTAAGTGGAAGATCCCGTTCTCATGATGTCTAGGCTAATTGGAAATTCTCTTTTTAAGAACATACTTGATAATGATATATATTTAATAACTGAAACATATTTATTTGCTTTTATTTATTTATTTCTGAGATTGAGTTTCACTCTGTTACCTAGGCTGGAGTTCCATGTCACGATCTCAGCTCACTGCTCCCTCAACTTCCTGGGCCCAGGTGATTCTCCCACCTCAGCCTCGTGAGTAGCTGGGACCACAGGCACATACCACCAAACCCATCTAAGTTTTGTATTTTTTTTTTATGGAGATGAGGTTTCACTATGTTGCCTAGACTGATCTCAAACTCCTCGGCTCAAGCTGTACTCCTAGGCTCAAGCTATCCTCCTGCCTTGGCCTCCTAAAATACTGGGATCACAGGCATGAGCCACTGTGCCTGGTCATTCGCTTTTCTTTGCTTAATGGTTATCACATGAAATAGAAGTTATCAGAATTTCTTCTTTTGTGGAGCACAAACCTTTAGCAACACTACGAACAAAAAATATATCTCTGTGAGTTGAATATTTTATTCTTCCGAATTATCAATAATAAATAATAAATTTTAGTCAAGCATACTATAAGATTGAATTACATTTCTATTTTCGGAAAATGATTTTTTAAAGTCAACACAGTAACAGAAAAATCAGCGTGTGGTGCCAAAATATGTAAATAAGAAAGTATTGTAGAGGTGAATCAAGGAGTTTGTTAATAATAAATATTATGGTTTTTCTGGATTCTGTGATGTTTGTAGTATTTGTCGTATTTTTCAATTGTACTATGTTGAGATTTCTTTTCTAACTCTAAATAAATGTTTACTTTTATAACAACTTTTATATACTTAGTCCATGTTCACACTGCAATAAAGAACTGAAACAGTCATGCTGAAAGGCGAAGGGGAAGTGGGGCCGTCTTACATGGTGGCAGGAGAGAGAAAGAGCAAGGCGGGAAATACCAAACATTTTTAAACCATCAGATCTCATAAGAACTCACTCACTATCATGAGACCAGTGTGTGGGAAACTGCCCCCACGATCCAGTCACCTCTGAGGAAGTCCCTACCCTGACACAAGGGGATTACAATTCAAGATGAAATTTAGGTGGTGACACAGAATCAAATCATATCAATACTTTTTTCTTTTATTTCTTAATTGATGTATAATAGTTGTACATGTTTATGGGGTACATAATGTTGTACATGTAATGTTTAGTGATCGGATCTCAAGCATTTATTTTTTGTGTTGAGAACATTCGATATCCTCCTAGCCATTTGACACTATATATTATTACTCATTATAGTCATCCTACAGTGAAATGAAGCACTGTAACTTATTTCTCCTATCTAGCTGTACCTTTGCATACTTTCAAAAATCTCTCATCATCCTTCTTCCTCTTAGCTTTCTCAGCCTCCGGTATCTTCTATACTACTTTTTACTTCTATGAAATCAACTTTTCGTATACTTTTTATTAAAGAAGTTCTACAAAATTGTGTAAACATAGGCCCTACAAAACCTAGATCCATCCATAATATCAGGCATCCCTTTGGAAGAATATTTTTGCTGCAATGTCCTCTAGAAGGGTAAGTAAGATTACATTTAATACTTTAATCTCTGGCAGCGTTTAGTTCCAAAACAATGTGCAAACAGATTATGAAATCACTTTCTGAAGAAGTCACCACCCTTGGTACAACCAGTGAAGCAGATGCAGGTAAAATCAGCCATGAAACTAGGAGCAGGTGCTATCTCTCATGGGGCATCTGCCCTGAGGGTCCAGTGATCCACAGTTAACATCATTTGCTTTACTTCCCCTAAACTAAGGGCCCAGGAAGGTACATTTAGGACTTAAAAAAAAAAAAAAAAAGTGAAACAAGCCCACCTCTCTGAAATATGCTCTTTACTTGAAGACAAAGAGCCACAGTTACCCTCCAGCGGCTATTATTCAGTTATAGGTAAGTAGATAAGTAGGTAGGTAGGTAAGTAGGTAGGTAGGTAGGTAGGTAGATAGATAAGTAATTAGATAGATAGATAGATAGATAGATAGATAGATAGATAGATAGATAGATAGTACTAGAGAAAACATGCGCAGATGTTAAATCTCCTCCTCTTATATGTAATTCGACATTTTCCCAAACTGATTCCACAGCTCTTCTGATTCGTGCTGTGTGTCCAGAATACTCTGTCCTGCATGAGCTGATGTTAGGGACTACAGAAATGCACTTATATGCTCTGCTCTGGAAACAGAAACAACTGCTATTAGCCTTTAATTGCTTCAGCAAGTAACAAAAAGCCTGCAGGACTGAGTTGTGGTGGTAGAAGTTATTTTCACTCACATCACACAACAAGCAATAGCTTTTGAAGGAAGAATGTGAAAAGCTTCATGAGAGAGATTGGGTGGGGAAAAATGAGGGGAATGACAGTGGCAGAGTGGAGAGGGATCGTGAGACAGCAGCATGGTGCAGTTGGGGCAAGCTCAGTGGAAAGCTGCTAAAGTGCCTGGGGAGGGTGGTCACCATTAGCCTCCCTCACAGGCCTGGGCCTGAATACACCTGCATCTGGATTTTCTGTGATCGCCCAGAAGGAGCAGCTCAATCCTGTGTCGTCATCCAGAGAATTTCCCAAGGCTGAGGTGGGGCAGTGCAGCTGGAATCTGTGTCAACATTCTTCTCTCCAGGAGTTTTAATTGTCTAAAGCGTCTCTATGTGGCCCTAGAATCGGTTGTCCTTTCTGCTCTCAAGTCCATCTGGGGTCTTCTCCTTAGACAGCCACCAAGCAAAAATCAGAAAAGGTGACAAGCGGCTGGGCGCGGTGGCTCATGCCTGTAATCCCAGCACTTTGGGCGGGTCACTTGAGGCCAGAAGTTCAAGACCAGCCTAGCCAACATGTTGAAACCCCATCTCTACTAAATATACAAAAACTAGCCAGGAGGGGTGGTGCATGCCTGTAATCTCAGCTACTTGGGGACTGAGGCATGAGAATCACTTGAACCTGTGAAGCGAAGCTTGCAATGAACTGAGATTGCACCACTGCACTGCAGCCTGTGCAACACAGAGAGACCATGTCAAGAAAGAAAGAAAGAAAGAAAGAAAGAAAGAAAGAAAGAAAGAAAGAAAGAAAGAAAGAAAGAAAGAAAGAGAGAGAGAGAGAAAGAAAGAGGAAGGAAGGAAGGAAGGAAGGAAGGAAGGAAGGAAGGAAGGAAGGAAGGAAGGAAGGAAGAAAGAAAGGACAGACGGAAGGAAGGAAGGAAGGGGAAGAAAAAAAAAAGAAAGAAAAGAAAAGGTGACAAGGGTCTGCTTGTAAATCCGACCTACCAAGTGCAGAGCAGAGGTGGGAAGTTGGAAAGGTGCTGTTTGTCTGAACAGGGCACAGAGGAGGATGGAGAAGGTGAGAAAAAGAAAATGGAAGGCATTCAATGTACCAGCCTTCTCATAGCCCCCACTGAAGCCAGCCTTAGGATTAAGCTGATGTTGTAACTTTCCAGGGTGTTCTCTTTATTAGTACTAGAGAGAAAAATTCTGACTTCATTTTAATTTTTTATAAATCCTTTCAGTGTTAGTGCAAGGATTCTATGTTAACATCTTATGTCTGGTCTCCTAGAGTTGAGAAGGAGAAGAAAAGGCATGAGTCGCTAGTCTTCCCTAGGTTGGTTCTGGTCCTGCCTTGATCCCTGGAACACTCCTGGAGTAACCTACAGAGAAAGAGAGGAAACTGTCACTAAACGCGTCCTCTCCCAATTTCGGATCAGCTTCTGGAACCAATAGTTTGTTGCATAATCACAGGAAATTTGACTTAGGGAAAAAATAAATGAGTACAGAAAGTAGCTTTTAAACCACTGTTGTTGTTTTTAAGTATGGTACACATAAAGTCTTCTATGACCTTGGAAATTTTAGCCTGACTCCACTCTGGCAAAAGAAAACTTACTGTGTGAGAAAGGTTTTTTCAAGACAAAAACATCATTCTGATGTTTGCGTTAGTCATCCAATTGCTAATATTTGTATAATCAACTCATTGAATTTGCCATTGAAAAACTACCTTTGTTTACCTGCTGCCATGATGCTGGGCTAAGTCTCATGTTGTAATATAATCTTCTAGGTGCAACACAGAGAGTGACTTCTCTATTTGGTGGCCACTGTAGAGGATTAGCATCTATCCCTCCTCGGGTACGTATCGTAAGATGATCAAGGCATTTCCTTTTCCCCTCCACTGACTCATTCAAAAACGGGCAGGCCTCGCCTGTTTGAGCTGGTGGAAATGCAGAGCCTTACCCAGGACTTCTGGAAAGAACTAATCTCTCCTTCCCCTGGTGATAGTGAACACAGCTACTTTTGGCAGCTGGTATTAAGTCAGGGCCTCATTAAAATGTAGTTGTCATACTCAAATTAGAATAATTCAAGAACGATTTAATAATAAAAGGCATTCAAGGGCATAGGCAGGGTACAGTGAAAGTACATAGGACAAAGCAGAACCCTAGGATACAGAGTAGGAGAACCATCATCACATCTGTGTCCAAAACCACAATGAGTACGGTTATTAGAACCCCAGAGAAAGTCGTGTAGAGAGGGCCACTGGAGAGGAGCTTTGAACTTGGGTTATGAAAAATGGTTGGCCCAACCTGACCGTGCAGGGAAGAAACCAGATGAATAAGTGCGCCAGCTTCATTCTCTTCTTTCTGTTCAAGCTCCACAGGTGATCCCCATTAGCTGAATCCAAACAGAAGCCAGAGTGTAAGGGATCTTGTTCACGTAAGCCATACAAGTCACAGAGCAGAGAGAGAAGGCCAGAGAGGGGCCTGAAGGGATAACTGAAAGTGTTCAAGACACCAGCCTCTTACGACTTTAGGAGGAGTCACCTGAGGGTAAAACTGACACTGTAGAAGTCAGAGCAGGGTACCTGGTTACGTGAAGACAAGGAACTCTTAAAGTCTGCCCTATCTTGGATTTTCTGCTACGTAAGTAACACAAGTCTTTCAAGTCTATTATTCAAGTCAGTTTAACTCAGAAAATCTTTAACCTACAATGGCAATTATCTTAATGCTTTTCAAACAGCAAGTGGTAACTCATTAGTGGGTTGTGAAATTATTCCAGTAAGTTAAAACTAGCACTTTTTTTAAATTGAAAGAAAAAAAAAGAGTAGAATAGAATATATGAGAGTACATCACACAATAAAAGAATAAGTATCTCCTCCTGAAACTTTTGGCTTTGTGTATGTGGATATACAAGAAGCTACAGTTCTTGTTACAGTAATAAAATATTTTTCTTTGATTTTTATTTTTTAATGTCTGGTGTATATTCAAAGTTGTACTACTTCCTATGCAAACAAATGCCCCACTCCTGATTTCTGAAGATACTTTAAGAATGATTTGAGAGATTTTTGCACATCCAAATGCCAAGCTGCAGTGCACCTAGGATGCCGCGTGGAAGCCGGAACTGTACTTCCTGTGTGGCCACTCAGGTCAGCCGGGTACCTCACATGAGAACGGCATTCAGGGTGGCTCATGCCTGTAATCCCAGCACTTTGGGAGGCCAAGGCGGGTGGATCACCTGAGGTTAGGAGTTTGAGACCAGCCTGGCCAACATGGTGAAATCCTGTCTCTACTAAAAATACAAAAATTAGCCAGACGTGATGGCACGCGCCTATAATCCTGGCTACTCAGGAGGCTAAGGCAGGAGAATCACTTGAATTCAGGAGGCAGAGGTTGCAGTGAGCCAAGATCTCACCACTCCATTGCACTTCAGCCTGGGTGACTGAGTGAGACTTGGTCTCAGAAAAAAAAAAAAAAAAAAAAACTAAAGAACTGCAGCCAGGCCAGCACCAGCAGCTCAGCTGCCAGCAGCGGCATCCCCCTTTGCAGCTGGCCCTCCTGCTGCTGGGCCCGGGCAGCCAGGTCTGATGGCCCAGATAGCAACCACTGGAGCTGGCGTGGGGCACACACTGGGTCATGCCATCACTGGGGGCTTCAGTGAAGGAAGTAATGCTGAGCCTGCAAGGCCTGACATCACTTACTAGGAGCCCCAGGGAACTCAGATGCCACAACGGCAGCAGCCTTGCTTCTATGAGATAAAACCGTTTTGGGAGTGTGCGTGGAACCAGGATGACATCAAGCTCTGTGAGGGTTTCAGTGAGGTGCTGAAACAGTGCAGACTTGCAGATGGATTGGCCCAATCAAGAAGTTCAAATTGGAGAAATGGAAAATCAGCTCTCATAGCAAGCTAATTTCGTATAAAAATATAATTGATAGTGAAGAGGTAAAGAGTAACCATCAGTTAAACCTCTCGGGTGTCATTCATAGCTTTTTTCCTTCAGAATTCAAATGGAAGAGGCTGTTCTTACTTTGTAGAATTCCATTAAGATGGTGTGGAATTTAGGGCTGGGCCAATGTTTGCGTGGCCTCCTTAAACTAGCTGTTATGATTTTATTCTGTTAAGCTAGCTGTTATTATTTTATTTATGAGTTAATTAGAACAAAGTGATTGTCTTCCAAAAATAAGAATGACTTGATTTCTAAGCCTTATGCTAATAGTAACTGATTTCTTTTATCCTGATTCTAAAGTTTTCTGTAATTAGACTCTTGAGTGTTTTCATTGCAGGTCTTATTCACTGGCCTTTATTGTAAAACTCATCCTGGCTGGGCGTGGTGGCTCTTGCCTGTATTCCCAACACTTTCCGAGGCCATGGTGGGAGAATTGCTTGAGGCCAGGGGTTTGAGACTAGCCTGAGCAACATAGGGAAACCCCAACTCTACAAAAATAGAAAGAGTTGGCCGAGTGTAGTGGCATGCACCTGTGGTCCCAGCTACTTGGGAGGCTGAGGTGTGAGGGTCACTTGGGCCTGGAGGTGGAGGCTGCAATGAGCTATGATTGTGCTACTGCACTCCAACCTGGGCGACAGAGTGAGACCTTCTTTCTTAAACAAAACAAAAACAAAACCTCTTGTCAGCCAAGCTTGCTATCTTAGGGACCAAGAGTTAATTAATCTGACAGTTCTAAAAATTACAAACTACCCCCTGATAATGACTAATAAACACTGAACAGAATTTTGCACTCACTTTTGAAAGATTATATTGCAGGAACTTACCAGTTTCTCTTCATTTTATTGTCAGATCACGATCCTACTGCCTGGTGACATAAAACCTTTCAAATTGAAGGGAGTATGGATGGTATATAAATGCTAATGCCCTTAGAAATGCTTTCAGATGTAAGTAACAGAAAGGTAATAAATACATTTAAATATCTCAGCTAACAAGCTGTCCAGAGGTGGGCTGTTCCACTTCCATTTAGGGAACAGTAGCTCAAAATGACATCAAGGATTCAGGCTCTTTTTATGCTTTTACTTTGCCATCTTTAGTACATTGGCTTATTATCCAGTCATCTTGTCACTTCTTGGTTATAGAAAGATCAATGCAGCTCCAAGCAAGTTATCCTTACTTAGCTACTTCTAAGACAAGAAGAAAGATTTGGGGTCCAAAGGACTTTTCATAAATCTCTGTATTTCTAACCAGGAAGAAAATCTTTCGACGCTGCTTCTTGGTTAGTGGAGGGGGAAAAAAAAAAAAAAGAAAATATTTCCGAAATACCTCCCACCCCCTGCCGACACATTCTACCTTACATCTTTTCAGCCAGAAATTGGCCCCCTGCCAAATGTTAGAACAAACAATAGCAAGGGGGAACTGAATGACCATGACTGGCTAAGATCTATGAGATTCATTCCCTGGAGTTCACCACCTGCCTTGAGATTTAGAGATCCTAACAAAATCAGGATTCTGTGGTTGGCAAGGAGAAAGTGGTTATTGGATGAGCAAGCAACAGTGCCTTTCATAATAACTTCCCCCTCTGCTAGCAATTCTGCTAGCAAAATTGGACTGCCTCATCAGAGCAGACAGAACGACTTTTGTCATGGTGTAATGTCAGTTCATTGGAAAGGCTCTCAGGAAAATAGGTCACCAGTGCACTTTCTCTGCACTAGGTAATAGGAAAAAATGAAGAGAAAAAACTAAGGTAGCAGGGACAAGTGACTTGATACTTTTAAACCTTTACTTCAGCGGGAGAGGCTTTAACTAAAGACTTTTTATGTCAAATGCCTACTAGAGTGAGACTAATGATGTACCAACCTCTAAACCTTCAGGTTTATGAGTCGATTAGAACAAATGGCTAAGGACATTTCAGAATTTCCTGCACATGCATGTTCCACAAAATCCTTTTTTTTTTTTTTTAATTATACTTTAAGTTCTAGGGTACATGTGGATAACGTGCAGGTTTGTTACATATGTATACCTGTGCCATGTTGGCGTGCTGCACCCATCAACTCGTCAGCACCCATCAACTCGTCATTTACATCAGGTATAACTCCCAATGCAATCCCTCCCCTCTCCCCACAAAATCCTAACAACAATTCCAAATGGCCCTATTAGGTGACCACGTATGCATCCATATTTAAACAGATATGAAGTAATGACTAAATTACTTACTTGGTTGACATTCATCTGAATGTCTTTCCAATAGATCACTATTTTATTCAGAATTAAATACCATACATTCAAAACTGCTCACTTGCATAGTGTAAAGTTTGCTTAGATGCTTTTATTGAGACTAGCTCTTTGTCTTTTGATGGATCAAAGCTATTTTATTCAAACTGAATACCAGCTGCAAACAGTGGCTCCTGTTTGTAATCCCAACACTTTTGGAGGCCAAGGCAGGAGGACTGCTTGAGGCAGGAGCACCGGAGCCACGTAGTAAGTCCCTGTCTCTACAAAAAATAAATAAATAAATACCTGAATACTAGTTTGATCAGTGTTTTGCTAAAATATTTTAATTGTTAGATACTTGTTCTAACCTAAGTATAACTTTCTCACAGGTATTTCTACATTGCCAAGAACTCAGAGAAGTTACTATACGGAGTACTGTTAGCATAATTCATTTAATGTTTGAACTTGCCTTGGACTGAGATGTTCATGCTGGCACATATTGTGTAGTGATTAACAGCCAATAGATATAGATCATTTACTTGAGGAGGCATTGTACCAGGCATTTTCCAGACATGTGCTCATTTAATTCTTACAAGTCTGGGAAATAAAGCATTACTTTCAGCATTGTTATGTATGAGGTTAACTTTTTAGAAAGAGGATGTAAATATTCTGTGGTCATTTTTATCATAAATTTTAAAATACTGTATTTTTAATTGTCAAATATTTTGAAGCCATCATTATAAAGCTGTTAGATTGAACCAGGTATTTTAAATTTCCTGAAGTCCATGGAGATTATAGTTACAGTTTATTTAGTTTGTGTAGACTATTAAAGTTCTTTGATTATAAACAAGAGAAACAGATTCAAGATAACTGAAACATATTGGAAGGGCTTAGGGTAGCTTACAGAATCAAAGGTGAACAAGTGGATCATGGGAAGAATAAGAAATAGAGTAATTTCCAGCATCCAGATGGCAGGCATAAGTGGACCCATTTCTTCAGGAATATGCCACAGGGATGATCAACTCCAATCTCTTCCTGATCACCTGGCTCACAACTGGAATTTGTGAGGTTGAATCTGATTGGCCTCACTTGGGCCACATGACACTGTTTTTCAGGGGAGGACACGAATCTTGTTTATTGGCACAAACTAGGAAAGGGGTAATTCCCCAAGGAAAAAGAAAGGTGCTGCTTCCAGAAAAGAGTGGGTGCTGGGACTGGCAAAAACACCATATGTCCATTACAGTATGTGACAGAGTTGTGATTCAGACCTCAAACCACCGGCTGGGTGTGGTGGCTCACGTCTGTAATCCCAGCACTTGGGGAGGCCTAGGTAGGTAGATCGCTTGAATCCAGGATTCAAGACTAGCTTGGACAACATGGTGAAACCCCGTCTCTATTGAAAAAACAAAATTAAAAAAAACTTCAAACCACTCCAAAATTATTTTCTCTTAATAATTTTCTTATTTTTAAAATCATTCATAAGTGAAATAATCCCAATGGAGCAAAATGAGATAAATATATAATAATTATCATGTATAGCTTGGCAGTGCTATGTGCAAATTCAGTGATACCAGTGCTCACAGAAAGGTCTTGGGGGAATTCAATGGCAGGTCCTGCTGATGGTTTTGTCATCTTCTCTGCTGGTCTCTGTTATGCCACGACCCACTTGTTGGGAAACCATTAGCAACCAGACTGGCGCAATCAACCAAATCTGGGACCAGTGAGCTGTCTCATTTCTCAGCCCAATTGCGGAAGTGTGTACTTCCTATGTTTGGTGGACTGACTCCAGAAAATTAACATTATTGCTACTATTAATATCATCCAGAAGTTTCCTTAGTGGTTTACTGTTTTAATATTAGCGCTTGGAAACAAAATAGCACCTTATATTTTTAAATTTCCAAGTTCCTTTTTGAAGTCAAGACTTATTTTTGCACAGAATTCTTATAGTTTCTACGAATGTCTGAAAAGACAACTTAGGCTATAAAATTTTGCTTTGGCCAGGTGCCGTTGCTCACGCCTGTAATCCCAGCACTTTGGGAGGCCACGGTGGATTGAGCACAAGGTCAAGAGATCGAGACCACCCTGGCCAATACAATGAAACCCCGTCTCTACCAAAAATACAAAAATTAGCTGGGCATGGTGATGCATGCCTGTAGTCCCAGCTACTCAGGAGGCTGAGGCAGGAGAATTGCTTGAACCCGGGAAGTGGAGGTTGCAGTGAGCCGAGATTGCGCCACTGCACTACTCCAGCCTGGCGACACAGTGACACTCTGTCTCAAAAAATTTTTTTTTTGCTTTTTAAGCTAAAGACGTGTTTCAATTTGTAAAGTAGCCACCTGAAAAGCCCTATAATATTTGAAAATTCTCACCATTCAATATCTTTGTTCTTTGGAGCTGTAAGGTATATTATTTTGAAATGCCTGAAGACTTCATTTAGAATCATGAAATCAGGCTTCTTACTTTATTAAAATGTTGTGTGTGCTTTGGTCCAACTTGGTCCTGGTGAATAAAATCAAACAACGAAGTTCTAGCAAAAAAGAAAGGAAGGAAGGAAGGAAGGGGAAAAATAATCTAAAAATTATTCTTCTCTACCATCCATTGAACCTGTTAAGACACAGGGTGGGGTATATGTCTACACACGCGGTCTTAATTGATGGCCAAGATAATTACTGCTAGAAATAATGAAGAAAATGAAGAGACAAAGGGGTAAAAAGATCCATGGCATTGCTCCAATGAAGCAGACTCAGGCAGTGTTGTATTGAAGCATTTAATTATCCAGTTGCTAGTTTTATAGGGGCCTCTGAAGGCTCAGTTAGACTTAACAAACTGAAGGGCTAAGGATATTACTGTAGATCTAGATTATAGGGGTTTGAATCTCAGTTCTACTGTTTAATAACTATGTGACCAAAATCAAATTATACCATGTTACCTCTGTGGGCCTTAGTTTTCTCATATGTAAAATGGGGATAATAAAGCCAACCACTACATAGTAGTGTGTGTGTGTGTGTGTGTGTGTGTGTGTGTGTGTGTGTGTGTGAGAGACAGAGAGAGAGAGAGAGAGAGAAAAAGAGAGAGAGAGAGACAAAGAGAGAGAGTGAAAGAGAGAGAAAAAATACTTCTAGGGTACCTGGAATGGTACCTGTACATTATATTATTATATCTGTAGGTAGGATATTGTGGAACCATGAAAACTATGTCATAGAAATAGTTATCTACTGGCATCTGCAAAGATTTGTTATTAAATAGCATATAGAGCATGAATCTAATTTTATTTTATATATATATTCATTTAAAAAAGTATAAACCATGTAATATTAACAGTGGTTATCTCTGAGTGGTAGCATTATCTTGAGTGATAGGATTATGAGTGATATTTACTTTATTCATTGTGCTCCTTCATCGTTTCCAAATTTTCCAGATTTGAACAAATGAACCTAATTGATTTTATAACCAGGAAAAAAACTATACATATAACAAGCATTTTAAAAAATGGTGCTAAATAAAGAATATTGAAATCAAGTAGAAAAAGGCCTTCCCATTTTGATGGATCACGATCAAAGATAAACCAGTCTCATTGCAGAGGAGCAAAACAATTCTGAGGCTCAATCCACGGTATCTGAAGACCAATATGGGATTCAGATTAAAATGTGTATGATCTTAACTGCAGAACAAAAATTGTGTGACCTTACATAAGCAAATCAATATCCATGACCCTCAGCTCCTCATTTCTAAGTTCAGGCTAGTTGGTGGCTGAATTGAATGGGCAATGTATGAAGTATATAAAGAGTTAAGCACACAGAAAGCATTCAGTAATAATACCTCTATCTTACAACAGCCCATTTTGTATCTTCATTTCTCACTAAATAAAAAATATAAGAAAAGTGTATATAGCTTCCTGCCATAAACTGGAAATTAGGTAAGCTCATAAATGTAATAAATAACTAAACAATCTTTATTCCATTTATTAGTATTTGAGTCCAAAGTTCAAAAACGGGCTCCATTTTTTTTAAAAAAACTATCTCTAGCTGGTCTTTATTTTTATTTATTTATTTATTTTTATTATACTCAAAGTTCTAGGGTACATGTGCACAATGTGCAGGTTTGTTACGTAGGTATACACGTGCCATGTTGGTTTGCTGCACCCATTAACTCGTCATTTACATTAGGTATTTCCCCTAATGCTATCCCTCCCCCAGCCCCCCAACCCCTGACAGGCCCTGGTGTGTGATGTTCCCCTTCTTGTGTCCAAGTGTTCTCATTGTTCAATTCCCACCTATGAGTGAGAACATGTGGTGTTTGGTTTCCTGTCCTTGCGACAGTTTGCTCAGTATGATGGCTTCTAGCTTCATCCATGTTCCTGCAAAGGGCATGAACTCATCCTTTTTTATGGCTGCATAGTATTCCATGGTGTATATGTGCCACATTTTATTAATCTAGTCTATCATTGATGGACAGTTGAGTTGGTTCCAAATCTTTGCTCTTGTGAATAGTACCGCAATAAACATATGTGTGCATGTGTCTTATGGTAGCATGATTTATAATCCTTTGGGTATATACCCAGTTATGGGATCACTGGGTCAAATGGTATTTCTAGTTCTAGATCCTTGAGGAATCGCCACACTGTCTTCCACAATGGTTGAACTAGTTTACACTCCCACCAACAGTGTAAAAGCGTTCCTGTTTCTCCACATCCTCTCCAGCATCTGTTGTTTCCTGACTTTTTAATGATCGCCATTCTAACTGGTGTGAGATGGTATCTCATTGTGGTTTTGATTTGCATTTCTCTGATGTCTAGCTTGTCTTTATTATAACTACTATTTCTGTGTTTTATTTTAAAAAAAGAATGCAGGGAAAAACCAACCCTCAATTTATTAAGAAAAAATAAAATCACAGTAATTGTATTATTTACTATGGGCCTTCATACCACTCACATTACTTTCAGGTTTCACACCTATTTAGTCTCATGGTTAAATGATGTCTAAATAAATGGAAAGAAAAAAAGAGAAAGAAAAAAAAACCCTCTATTGCTGCCTGGTCCCTAATGTCATTACTCTCAAAAGCTGTCCTTCTCAAACCTTAATGTGCACGTGAATCCCCTGGGCACCTGACTCTGCAGGTCTGGAGTGGGGTCTGTGACTCTGCATTTCTAACAAGCTCCCGGGTGAGGCTGGTCCATGGACCACTCTTTGAGTAGCAGGCTCTAAAGGATTTTAGGAATATCGGTGTATCTGTTCTAAATGCCCCTATATTGCAGGTGACATGAGAAAACAAAATTTCTCATGATTTTTGTCCCTTTCCCAATCTCACAATATTGTTTCTAATCCTTCTAAACTTTTGCTCATTTTTTTCCTGCTGACTTGTTCTCTAAAGTCCACCTCCCTCTGGTAAATTGTTATTTATCCTTTAAGGTTAATCTCAAAGGGTATGTCCTCTGGGACAAGACCTGCTAGGTATATGTATGGCTGTAGCCAGCTCCCTAATAAATCCCTGGAAGCTGAAGAGGTAGTTGTTGCTCCCACTGACTCTGTTCCCATCTTTATTTGACTCACTGGCTCAGCTTCCATCAAAGGGTCACAAGGAGCTCCTTGGGTTGGACAGGTTGCCCTTTGGGGCACATTCCTCCCAATCAGACATTTACGCAGACTCTGCAATTCTTTAGGATATTGTAGCCTGCCCAGTCAAGAGGTTTTGGGAGTTTTTCATTTTGTTTTTCTTTATTAGACAGCGACTTTCTTTGTTGCCCAGGCTGGAGTGTGGTGGCACAGTCCTAGCTCACTGCAGCCACAAACTCCTGAGCTCAAGGGATTCTCTTCACTCAGCCTTCCAATTGGCTAAGACTACGAGTGTATGCCACCATGCCTGGCTAATATTTTTCTTTCTTTTCTTTCCTTCTTTCCTTCCTTCTCTCCTTCCTTCCTTCCTTCCTTGCTTTCTCTCTCTCTCTCTCTCTCTCTCCTTTCTTCTTTTTTCTTTTTGCCTAGGCTGGTCTTGAACTCCTGGCCTCAAGCAATCCTGGCACTTCGGCATCCCAAAGTGCTGGGATTACAGACGTGAACCACCTTACCCAGAATTTCTGTTCTTTTGTTGTTGTTGTTGTTGTTGTTGTTAATTAACCCTTTTATGTTTGCATAGTTTTTTGAGTGCCTTGAGGGAAAGATACTTGAAAAAATACAAGGTGTTATACATACATCCACATAGCACAGTAACATTAATAAGAGCTGTTAAAACAGAAAAAAAAAAAAAATCTGTGCCACTGAACCTCCTTTCTAACTGGCAAAGGCAAACTCAAAAGCACAGATGGGTCAGGAAAGTAACATGAGGGAAGGTGGTCAGTTGAATAGTGTTCTGATGAGTCTGAGTCCACGACCCATCTGAAAAGGGTGGCATCCAGCCACCCTCCCACGAGGCAATGCTGCCCAGGGCTGCCACATCTCCCAGGTGCCAAAAATCAGATTTTTATATGTAAATTTTCACATCAACAAATCCAATTTTTGGTTGTTGTTTAAACACTGTGAGAGCCAAACCCAAACAAATCTATGGGCCAGAGGTAGGTGGTTAGAGGAAGACAGAGACAGGCATATGAGGTTTTGCATTTGGTTAAAGTGACTCTGCTTTTGAATTAGTTTTTACTTCTAGCCTATTGAAATCAATCAGAACTGACTGAGTATGCAGTTTACCAGTGCCTCACCTAGTCTGTGCCTGGCAACAGCTTCACCCTTAAGATGAAGATGAGAAAGGAAGGAAGGAAGGAAGGAAGGAAGGAAGGAAGGAAGGAAGGAAGGAAGGAAGGAAGGAAGGAAGGAAGGAAGGAAAGAAAGAAAGAAAGAAAGAAAGAAAGAGAAGGAAAGAAGGAAGGAAGGAAGGGAAGGAAGGAAGGGAAAGAGAGAGAGAGAGAGAAAGAAAGAGAGAGAGAAAGAAAGAAGAGAGAGAAAGAAAGAGAAAGAAAGAAGAAAGAAAGAAAGAAAGAAAGAAAAAGAAAGAAAGAAAGAAAGAAAAAGAAAGAAAGAAAGAAAGAAAGAAAGAAAGAAAGAAAGAAAGAAAGAAAGAAAGAAAGAAAGAAAGAAAGAAAGAAAAGAGCGAGCCTAGTCTTTTTTTTTTTTTTTTTTTTTTTTTTGAGACGGAGTCTCGCTCTGTCGCCCAGGCTGGGGTGCAGTGGCCAGATCTCAGCTCACTGCAAGCTCCGCCTCCCGGGTTCCCGCCATTCTCCTGCCTCAGCCTCCCGAGTAGCTGGGACTACAGGCGCCCGCCACCTCGCCCGGCTAGTTTTTTGTACTTTTTAGTAGAGACGGGGTTTCACCGTGTTAGCCAGGATGGTCTTGATCTCCTGACCTCGTGATCCGCCCGTCTCGGCCTCCCAAAGTGCTGGGATTACAGGCTTGAGCCACCGCGCCCGGCCGAGCCTAGTCTTATTCTAAGTACTCTTAGTACCCATATACATAAACTTACAAGCATAGCCCAAAACACTCAGAAGCATCTGAAAAGCGCAGTTCCCATGTCTGCATCACCTGTTGGAGTATTGTTTTTCCTGGCCTTCTTTTCAGAAAATAGCTTCGATGTAACATAGAGATTCAAGAGGACTAGTGAATGTATCTGCTTCTGACCAAAGTCTCTTTGGGCAGTGCAGTGTCTGATTTTGATTCTGGTAATGCAGCAATTTCTTAAGTAAGGCAGAGCATGTAAAAGGCTCTAGATATTTAAGCTTGAAATGCCAAAAAGAAATATGTGAAACTAGCCCAGGTTGAATAGTATACGGGAAGAGAAAATTAGTGAGTGTACCGGCAATACATTACATCTCATCTTAGCCAATGATATCCTGAAAATCAAATAACTATACCTATCAGAATATTATAGTCATGGCACCAAAAGCACTCCTTTTATAGCTTTCATTTTTGTGATTCCCCCCACCTTTTTTTTTTTTTTTTTCAGAGATGGGTCTTTCTATGTTGTGCAGGTTGGATGCAGTGGCTACTGAGAGGCACAATCATGGCAAGACGATCTCTTTCCTCAAGTCAGGTCATTTAAAGCCACTCTCATTAGAAACACTGTGGTCCCAAAAAAGGCACTGATGTCAGAGAGTAAATAGGGTCCTTGGAGGGATAATTACACGCCTGGCCTAAGCCTTCATTGGCTACTATGGAAGCCAATATTACTGCTGATTTTATTTTATTATTTTATTTTATTTCATTTCATTTCATTTCATTTATTTTTGAGACAGAGTCTAGCTCTGTTGCCCAGGTTGGAGTTCAGTGGCACTAACTCGGCTCACTGTAATATCCGCCTCCTGGGTTCAAGAAATCCTCACACATCAGCCTCCTGAGTAGCTGGGATTACAGATGTGCACTATGCCCAGCTAATTTTCTGCATTTTTAATAGAGACAGGGTTTCACTATGTTGGTCAGACTGGTCTCAAACTCCTGTCCTCAAGTGATCCGCCTGCCTTGGCCTCCCAAAGTGCTGAGTTTACAGATGTGAGCCACTGCACCCAGCCTACTGCTGATTTTAAAAAGCAAACATTCACAGTAGAACTGTTCCATTATGACATGGCTGATTGATACTTATAGGTACCTACTCTAAGACCAAACAATTCTCTGTGTGTTTGTATTATTGGCTTTAAATCATATTTTTCAAACTGCAGGTTACCACCTATTAGTGGGTCATAAGTCAGTTTTGTGAATTATAGCCATCACTTCAGAAAAACAACATAGAAGAGGCTTTTTTTTTAAATATCAGAGCACATTACACACACATAGTAAGAAAAAAATATTTTTAGTGCAACTTTTATTCAGATACACACACATACTCTGGGTCACAATGAGAAACACATATTCCTTACTGTGAGTCATGCGAAAGACATTTGAAAAACCCTGGATCATAAGGAAAATTGATATTCCTGTTCCCACTAAAAGCCAGTTGTGAAGGGGAGTTTTCAGGTAGTTTTTATCAAGAGCTAATCTATGCATTCTTTCAATTTGATCTACCCCAATGTTTACGTTTGTTAGGATCAGTGTTGTATTTTTGAAGAGGCAACATTCACTCAGAAAAATATACATATATTTAGTGCATAATAACTGTATTTAGTGAAAGACAACTCCCAAATTAAAAAAAAAAAGAAAGCAAAAACAAAAATACAACAAACAAAAGAAAATCAATCGGAAGAATAAATCCAACAATAGGAGATGAACCAGTGGCTTAAAAGAATCTATCACCAGATTTTACTTTCTCTATGTCAGTAACCCAGACCACGGGCGTAAATTCAAAGGCCTGACCCGCCATTTCTCCACCTGAGCAATGGTTTCCAAACAATAACCTGATGACAGTCAATTTGGTTTTGAAAAAAACAAACCAAATGCACATTCTGTTAAGTAATCCTATTCATCCACTCCAACCATTCCTTATGTAAATGACTCTTTAAAACACACACACACACACATACAGACACATACACACACACAGCCTACAAGTGTACATAAATGATTAGGTGAAGCAAAGGGAAATTTGATATAGCCAGTCCTCTCTGGGATCCAATTTACTTATCAGCCCACCAAAGTCATAATAGTTATCAAATATTTTGTTTGGTTGGTTGGTAATTAGAATAAATACTATGTAGTTAATTAACAAAGCTGCCATTAGAGGACATTTCTCACTTCTTTTCATGTTTATTGCATCATGACGGAGTATGAACATGGTGATGGTACTGTTTCAAGAGTCCAGTTTGCTAAGGCGTACCTGAAATGAGCCTGATATTTATTTTTCTAATGTGGCATACCCACAGGCAATAAAGTGTAGAGCTTACGGCTGTAAGAGACCCACAGGTCATACAGCTCCAACTCTTCATCTTTCTGATGAGAAAAATATGTGGTAAAGTGGGCAGGGCATGGTGGCTCACACCTGCAATCCCAGCACTTTGGGAGGCTGAGGTGGGCGGATCACAAGGTCAGGAGTTCGAGACTAGCCTGACCAACATGGTGAAGCCCCATCTCTACTAAAGATACAAAAAATTAGCCAGGTGTGGTCGTGGGCGTCTGTAATCCCAGCTACTTGGGAGGCTGAGGCAGGAGAATCACTTGAACCCAGGAGGCAGAGGTTGCGGTGAACTGAAATAGCACCACTGCACTCCAGCCTGGGGGACAGGGCAAGACTCTGTCTCAAAAAAAAAAAAAATTACTTGGTAAGGTGACCCACTGCATCCATCAGTCTGGTGCATTTGCTGTTGCTCTGTAATAACACCCATATTTGTGTGAGCCTAAACCCCTGTGTTCCACAGTCTGCAATTCTACTTTTTGGAGAGAGAGAATGGGCAAAATCTAAGCAGCTAGGACTGCCTTCCACCAGACCTGCTGTGTCCAGCCTGGGGAACTGAGCAGCCATCTTGCCGTTTCATGCAGCACATGCTCTGTTGTACAAGCCAAACTGAACGCAGCAAGGCAGGTGAACCACATAGATGGTCTTCTGATACACTTTACTTTCTACATTAATCCAAGGACAGTCTGAATCTCCACTCCTGCATCTTAAAGATAAGCTATATAAGCACTGTGTGTGCCTAAGTAGCCACGTGCATTCTTTTATTCGTGAAATATTTATGATGTACTGTGCACACGCTATGCACCAGGCACAGTGCCAGACCCTTCAGAGAGAACAATAGCAGTGAAAAACAGTAGAATGTTATAAGTGACACCCTTAAGGTACACACATACCATAGTACCTTACGGGTGTCAGTACAGTATAAAATAGTATAAAATACTATTTCACGATTTTAGTATTTTAGCATTTAGGATTTTAGAATAAAAATTTATAAAATACATAATACAAACAGTATAAATATTATAGAGTATAATCATACATACATAAAATTAAATTATATTTATTGTATCCATGTACGTAGGTCTTGAAGTAGGATTCAAAGACTTCAGATTTACTCCAAAATTATTGCCAGCCACCTGAATTTTCACCAGCTTGTCCCATATTTTCCAGTCACAAAAAAAATGTCACTAGAAGCAACTTGGAAGAATTCAGAAATATAAACCGAGCTTTGTGCCCCAGTTTTACTGTCTACTAGCTGAGTGACCTTGGGTACATTCCTCAGTCTCCCTGATCAGCAATTGCTCTTCTCTTAATCAGGCAGTAGATGGTATCTACCTTATATGCTTGTCAAGAGGACTAAGAGGATGCTTGAGTGCAGAATGGCAGCGTAGCTAAAAAGCAGGTTACTTCATCTCTCTGTGCTTCACTGCCTTTCTTGTAAAATTAGGATAGTGGTAGAATCCATGTCATTCAATTGCTGTGCAAATTAAATGCGATAACGACACATCTAATACCAAATAAATTTTAGTCATTATACGAAAGTGTTATGTGAACTATAAAATGCTAGATAAAAGTGAAATACTACTGTTAAAGTTGAGCTCAATCAAAAGAAGAGGATAGGAACAAAAACTATTCCAAGGTGCTACATATCCATGTGGTGCCTCAAATCTCAAGTTTTCAGATTCAGCACTAGTTTGGAGGTTTAAATACAGTAGCTGGTTCTGCTCCGGTTGTAATGTCATATAGCTCCCTGCTGAAGGTATCTTCCTTTTTGTAGCCTCTCCCCTCATCTTCTCTATTTCTTTCTAAATCACTTCTCAAAGCATAATTCTTTAAGGTTCAGTGTAACTATTTATGTTAGTCCTGTGCATATATAGAAAGAGCAGGTGAGGTAATGACAAGGCTGTCCATCTTAGAAGATGGATGATGTTTATTCTTTAAAGCAGTAATGTTTTTACCTTTAAAATGTTGCATCCTCAAAATGAGTTAGGGCAACATGAGAATAATTTGGAAACTGAAAGGTTGTCTGGGTAGAAGGGATGCAATTACCTACAGAATTTCAAATTACAAAAAGAAGGCTCCATATTTTTTTATTTAATTTTATTTTTATTTTTTTTATTTAGATTTTTGTTTGTTTCTGAGCGCTAGAGAATTTGTGCTTTAGTGGGCATTGAAAATTGAGTGCTAGGCTATCTTTAGACTTATTTTTTTAAAATTGTTCAATTTAGGTAAATAATTCATTGGCAGTTGGACATAGTGGCTCACGACTGTAATCCTAGCACTTTGGCAGGCTGAGGCGGGCAGATTGCTTGAGGCCAAGAGTTCGAGTCCAGCCTGGCCAACATGGCGAAACCTCGTCTCTACAAAAAATACAAAAAAAAAAAAATTAGCCTGGGGTTGTGGTGAATGCCAATAGTCCCAGCTACCCAGAGGCGCTGAGGTGGGAGGATCATCTGAACCCAGGAAGCTGACGCTGCAGTGAGCCAAGATCATGCCACTGCACTCCAGCCTAGGCATCAGAGTGAGACCCTGGCTCAAATAAATAAATAAATAAATAATAATCCATTGGCTGTTTTATTTTATTTTACCCATTCAAATCATCATTTAAAAAATAAAAGGTTTTTGCTAGAATTCATTTTGTTTCTGTTTATACAATAGTTTGTATCTATAGACAAAACTTAATACCTCGTTTGGTAGAAGAAAATGGGCATAACTAGAACATTAGCATTCCTCAATTCCAGACTTGTTCAGTCAATAGTAAGCAAGAGTGTATGAAGATGCACAGGTATTTAGCTTAAACTTGCATAAAGAAAAAGACTACCCATGCTTTTAAATTACTGACCTTACAATTTTTGAAATACAAGAAGAAAAAAAGACAAAAAAGAAGAGAAGGAGGAGGAGGAGGAGAAGGAAGAAGGAAAAGGTTGTTTCAAAGCATGGAAAGAAGCAAATGAGAGTCAGGTAAAAATTTCAACTTCAGTAATCCTAATATGCACTTCTGTGCCTGTTGCATATTTGGAAGACAATTCCCTTGACTTTCACACTTTATAGTGAAAAGGGCTATTCTGACTTAGCTGTCCTGGAAACACCTGCATCTGTTGTGTAATATTAATGAACTTGAATTTGGAGTGCTAGCACTGTACCTCTCTCTATAAATAATAGGGCACACATAAATGATTAAAACAAGGGAACCAGAAACTCCCTAGGATCAAATTCATTTATCAGCCCACCAAGGTCACTGACCTCGATTACCCAGGGCCTAGCTACTAAAATGATTAATTGATCGATTCTTTCATTTCACTTATTTAATTTGAAGATAACTGAAGTGAAAATATTTTCAATGAATTGACCTGTAAGCAATTGTATTTAGCTTGCTGCATCATTCAAAACACATATTAGTGGTAGTGAGAAGCATCAATACATGCTATTACAGAGATAAAGGTGAACAAAGAAACCATAGTGAGGCAGGAGAATAGGGTATGGAGGCGGGGAAACTAAGGCCGATTGTGCTGACTTCCTATAACTGAATCAAAAGGAAAACCCCACCTCTACACACTGAAGTAACAAAAGGATCAGAGGCTACTCCCTTTGTGTGACAGATGATAAATGGAAAGTACCTCTGATTGGCCCCCTCGCATAACCAATCAGACTGGTTGTGGGCCTAGTCTTCATTGGCGTAAGAGTGTAACTTTGTTGCCTTCTGCAACCAATCAGACTGGTTGTGGGCCACTCCTTCATTCACATGGGGTGTAACCAAGTAACCGATGGGGAAATTCTAGAGGGTATTTTTAAACCCCAGAAAATTCTGTAACAAGCCCTCATGAGCTGCTTGCTTCTGTGGCTCCCTCTCTGTGGAATGTACTTTTGTTTCAATAAATCTGTACTTTTGTTGCTTCATTCTTTCATTTCTTTGTGCGTTTTGTCCAATTATTTGTTCAAAATGTCAAGAGTCTTGAAGACTTGTAGTCAAGACCCTCCATCAGTAATAATAGCTTTTCTTATACATCTTTCTGTTACTTAACTTGTTATCCCTAGTTTAACACTCTCTTTATAATTCTCCATACTATTCTAACCTCAACAGGTGTACAGATAAATGAATTGAGAGAATATACTGGCAGATATAGAGATTAAATTGGATTTCTATAAAGAAAATATTTAAGAAATTTTAAAAATGAGTTTATATTTACAGTCATTGTGGGGTGGAGGATGGGGGTAGTGAACTTGAGCAGATGGTCGTTTTGTTTTTGTGTATAGCTGACAACTTTCATCAGATATTGGTATGGCAATGATAAGCCTGGAATTCTGTTTAGAGTAACTGTAAAAAACCTGCAGTGATCAGCAAAGTCATAAAATTAGGAGCATGTAGGCTTATGGTTAAGGAGAAGACATGATTAAGATGAGCTTTAGAGAAGAGGCAATGAAGAGGAAGCAAATTTACTTAATTTTTTGAATTTCATAAATTAATAAATTGATAAATAAACAAATAAAAAAGATGTCCTTCACTTTAGTCAACCAGTATGCTCAAAAGGACTTTCAAAATCAATTTTCTTTTTGACATTTGAGACATTCCTATTTCATGGAAAAACCCTGAATTATCATCCCGTATATTCAAATATTTTTTATCAAGTTGGGTTTTATTTTGGGTTTTCTTCAAGTGAGGAGCCCCTAATACAAGTTATATTTTACATTATAAGTGTTTGTATATTCTAGTTTAATTTGCAGTGAACATTTGCCCTAAATGAGAACATAAAATTTATACTAAATGTAGCATTAAAAACAGTTGTTTGCATTTTATGTCACAGCCCATCCTTGACAAAGACATCTGCATGAAAAGCAGAAATTTGGATATCAATACCAGTAACCAGCTATAAAGTTCTGTAAGTCAGTTCCTTCTGTGAATTCTCTGATTTATTTATTTATTTATTTATTTTGGGACAGAGTCTCACTCTGTAGCCCAGGCTGGAGTGCAGTGGGGCAATCTCAGCTCATTGCAACCTCTGCCTCCTGGGTTCAAGTGATTCTGCTGCCTCAGCCTCCCGAGTAGCTGGGATTACAGGGGCACACCACCATGCCTGGCTAATTTTTGTATTTTTTAGTAGAGACAGGGTTTCCCCATGTTGGTCAGGCTGGTCTCGAACTCCTGACTTCAGGTGATCCACCCGCCTCGGCCTCCCAAAATGTTGGGATTACAGGCATGAGCCACCGTGCCCAGCCCCCTCATTTATATTAGAAAATTGTATCATAGGTTGGGCGTGGTGGCTCACACCTGTAATCCCAGCACTTTGGGAGGCCAAGATGGGTGGATCACAAGGTCAAGAGATCAAGACCATCTTGGCCAACACGGTGAAACTGCCTCTCTACTAAAAATATAAAAATTAGCCGGGCATGGTGGCATGTGCCTGTAATCTCAGCTATTCAGGAGGCTGAGGCAGGAGAATCATTTGAACCTGGGAGGCAGAGGTTGCAGTGAGCCAGGATTATGCCACTGCATTCCAGCCTGGCAACAGAGTGAGACTCTGTCTCAAAAAAAAAAAAAAAAGAAAGAAAGAAGGAAAGAAAATTATATCACAAATAGGAATCTTTACTGAAAACATTTAAGGTCTCTTCTATTAATTTAAATAGTAACTCAGTAAAATATTTCTATAGGGTCTTTAAAATAGTTTACAAACTTTATTTACTTTTTAAATTGAGTTTTTATTGTACCAGAAAGGTGTTATATTATTGAAAGTAATTGAACTGGAGAGAATTAAATTATTTCACTAGCATAACAGAGTCTTAAAAGCTTCTTCTAACTACTTGATTTAACTGGCATTGATTAGCTCGAAGGAGCAATCTAAAATTATTATTAAAGACTGCATCATTTGTCAAACTCTATTACCTAGGATGCTAAGTGATCAAAATTAATCCTCCCAGGCTTTACTTTTATAAAATAAAATTGAATTTATTTCCATTTTCTCAGTGAAATTGAAATAATTGTGCCAAATAGAATGCAAAATTAATTCAAAACCTCAAGTAAAATGTTTCATGGAAGGTGTGAAGGAAATAAAATGGTAAAAATACAATAGAAAAGCAAAAAGATATTATTATATTTGGGTTGTTCTCTCACAAATACAGTATTATTGTTGTTGCTGTTATTTGCTGCCACTAATTTTTATCTAAACCTACTAAAGAGCATTTACTATCATGCAACAATGAAAATAATGAAAATGTAACCAAATCACAACCAAGAAGCCCAAGTTCACCAACCAGCTGCATGACTTTGACAAGCACCTTACCACTCTGGGTCTGTTTCTTCCCCTGGCTTCCTTTCTAAAATTCTAAGTTTCCTACTTAAATATCCTGTGACACTGAACTCAGACGTCCAAGCAGAAGAGTCAATGCCTTAAATGACTCAGCAACTTGCGTGCAGGAAAGATGCTGAGTGACAAGATTCAGCAACTCTTTTCACTTCTGTTTCGTAAAATGAAAACTTCATTATTTTTTTCTCCAACAAGAGCTTCATAAGAAATCAGAATATTAACAAATGTTAATTCTTGTTCTGAGTCTTTTCTGGCAAAAAAAAAAAAAAAAAAAGAAAAAAGAAAAAAAAGTTAATTTAATAGGATTGTTAGGGGAAAGTGTTCCATATTTATAAGAAACTTATCACCATTTCTATTTTAACACCAGAGCAATGGATTTGTTATCTAGTCACAAACACTAAAAATTACATCGTTTGCAACAATTTAACCCTTTGATTTTAAAATATTTTGTTAATTAAAACATATGCAAAGGGGCATATAGTTTTTCAAAATTACTTCGGGGAGCGTACCAGAAAAAAAAAATTGAAGACTGCTGTTTCGAAGAGTCTTGTTCAGTGCTTTATTCCTAATGCCAAGCATAATGCCAGGTACATGGTAAGCCCTTAATAAATGTATTAAAATAAAACTAGTAGAGTTTCTGATGTGTCTGAATGACTTGAGAGATGTTAACAATGACAGACAGTTCGCGGTTGAATTAATAATTAGTATATCACATAGTCAGGTACAGTGGTATGCACCTGTGGTTTCCGTTACTTGGGAGGCTGAGGTGGGAGGATCCCTTGAGTCCAGGAGTTCAAGGCAAGTTGGGCAACATAGTGAAAGCCTCATCTCTAAATTAAAAATAAGAATGAGTCTATAGAGTAGAAAATTAAGCACATAAAAAAATAAGACATTTACTTATGAAGGAACAGAAAGTAGTGTAGGCACATAAAAGTAGTAATACTCAAATTATATAATTTTCAAAAAATAAGAATATGCATGGTATATTGTAAAAGTGTTGAGAAAAATACAATAATAAGGCATTTTAGGATATAATGAAAATATGGTTAATTTAGATTTTGTAGGGTATGATTCCAAAAAATGCTTCTCCTTGAAGTAGTTACACCTGTGGATACAATGTCCATCACCATAACTTCGACTCCTGAGCAAAATGAGAGAGATCGTAAGTGGAATCCCTAGTAGGTGTATCAATCAGGGCCCCAACAGGAAGCAAGCATACTCCAGGAAGGTTGAGTAAAGGGACTGTTGATACGATATAGGCAGATATGGGAAAACCGCAAAGAAGAGGGACATGCTGGGGCTAGTCACAGCAGATGTTACAACCCTGAGGTTTAAAGGAGCAAGAGGAGAGAGTGTGGAAAGGGTCACCTTGAGAGGAGTTACGATCTTTGCTTGAGATCATGCAGCCAGCCCAAGCCAACTCTGTAGGCAGGAAGCAGGGGAATGTGGGACTGGACCTTACTGTGTTCTTCCTTCTGACCTCCTGCAGGGGCTCCCCATTGGACAAAACCAACCAGAAACCAGAGGGCAAGTGAGCCTGTTAAAGTAAGTACACAAGTCTGCCTCCAAGGCAGGCAACTTTGGTCCAGAAAGCAGCATAGAGGCAAGAGCGGGAGGGTGGAAATGCAAGCTATTTGGCACCATGAACATGGCATGTACTAGTCCATATAATGTCTTTTATCCCACTTTTTTTTTTTTACTGTTAATTATCACATTAAAAAAAAAATACCTTGGCCTGGCATAGTGGCTCATGCCTGTAATACCAGCATTTTATTTTGCAGGGCCAAGGGAGGAGGACTGCTTGAAGCCAGGAGTTTGAGACCATCCTGGGCAACATAGTGAGACTTTCCATCATCATGGAAAATTGTCCACTTTAATTTGCTTCAGATATAATGAAGCCTAATAATAATAATAATAAGTCAAACTTCCTCAAAAACATTGCAATGAAGCATGCTTTGGGCACATTCTGATCAGATTTGGAAATAAAGAAAAATACTTATAAAGATAATTAATTCATTGCCTTTTGAATGTGACTACCGGCAGAGAAGACAACATAGCATAAAGGAGCATGGACAAGAGAAGCTTTTGAAATGCATTTGAAAGACTTGAATTAAATATCATTTGGGAAGGAAAAGAAGATTTGGTTTTGCAATTGGATTGAATGGATGGAAGAAATCCTCATCATATGAAATAGGTAATGCTACCAACATTACCTGCAATAGGATAGCTTCACTACTTCCTGATCCTGAAACACAACAGAAATCTGATCCTAGCTTTGTAAATATAAGATCTTTACCACAAGTAGGTTACCATTCATAGACACCACTCAACACTCAGTGCCAGGCACCATTCTAGGAGCCATTGATACCATAACCAATAAGATAGACACTGTCAAAGCCCTGGTATAAGCTTTGTTCAGACAAATCCTATGCAGAAATTCACTATATTCACATAAAAGATAGAAAGTGAATAATGATAGGCTGGGCATGGTGGCTCATGCCTGTAATCCCAGCACTTTGGGAGGCCAAGGTGGGCAGATCACCTGAGGTCAGGAGTTTCAGACCCGCCTGACCAACGTGGAAAAACCCTGTCTCTACTAAAAATACAAAATTAGCTGGGCATGGTGGCGCATGCCTGTAATCCCAGTTACGCGGGAGGCTGAGGCAGGAGGATTGCTTGAACCCGGGAGACAGAGGTTGTGGTGAGCCGAGATTGCACCATTGCATTCCAGCGTGGGCAACAAGACCGAAAGTCTGTGGAAGGATGGAAGGAAGGAAGGAAGGAAGGAAGGAAGGAAGGAAGGAAGGAAGGAAGGAAGGAAGGAAGGAAGGAAAAGAAAGGAAGAAAGAAAGAGAATAATGATAAAAGTCGAGCTAGTGCTGCTATGGTTTAATTAGTTTCATGGAGCCTGGAGCCCTCCTGGCTTCCCCATTCCTTCTGCCCTTTGGACCTAGTACAGCAGTATGAAATCACTGAGATGAGCTTCCCATGATATATCCTCCTCAGGGTTATGGAATCTCAGTGTCTCCTGGAAGGACTAGGCTCAAATAATCTCAGAAAAATGTTTGCCTATAATTCTCATTTAAAGCTTTTAGAGAATTATTTACGTCACTAAGCTTTGGAATACTTTAGCTTTATCATTCATCCATTCAATCATTGAGTGCCTTCTATATGTAAACACTAAGAACGCAGTGGTGAAAAAGACAAGAGTCCCTGCCCTTTTGTAATGACCATGCTGGCCGGGAATATAGACTTTAGACATGTAATAGCACAATTAGTTATTTAATTGCTGTTGTGATGAGTGCTAGGAAGAGAAAGTACAGGATTTTTTGCCGGTGGGGCTGTGAAAACTTTCCTGAGGAGATGGCATTTGTGCTTTACTGGTTGATTAGTAGAAATTAATTAGTCCAGAGATTGCAAACTCAAATTCCTTTAAGAGATCAGGCAGGTAACAAAAATGTGTGCATCTGGCAGGGGTAAGACAACAAGAAATATGAGAACAAAAGGCCCACTGGAGGGAGTCTACTGGCTTTAAGGCATTCAAATTCAAACTTCAGTCATCTCTTGGCTGGCCAAACAAAAGAAGTGTGCAGCCAAAGACAGCAGAAGGGCTGGCAGTCTGCTGCGATGATTCAGGCAGGAGGACAGCAGGAGCAATGGCCCTGAGGCAGGAAGAAGACCATCTGTTTTGATGAATTAAGAGAGCAACTGCAGGTGAAGTTCTGGAGCCCTCAGGAGAGAGTGGCTTCCACAGGCAGGTGAGGGGAGAGGAGCCATGTCACTCAAGGCCTCCAGGGCAGGTAAGAACTTTAGTCTTTATCTCAAGTCCCCTTGGATGCACTGAAGGGTTTTAAGCGAAAAAGTGAATTAATTAGGCTGGCATTTTTGAAAGCTCACTGAGCAGCAATGTTGGAAAAGTTGGAAGCAAATAAATCGATTAGGAAGTTGTGATGGCTCCTCCTCTCTTCTTCAGTTTTTCACCTACATTATCTACATAACTGTGTTTGTCTTGATGCAGTCTCAACCCTGTATTTCTCATTCCAGAAAACCAAGCTGAATATTTTCCTCTTAGTTCCTGACTCTAAGGAAGGAAGTAGAGTCCGGAGGTCTGTGGCCTGCAATGAAAAGAAGTGAAATGCAAACTCAGTACCCCATACACAGAACCTTCTATCTCCTGGCTACTATTAAGTGCTGCAGTGTTAGCGATGATCATGTAAATCGTAAGTATTATGGGAGCACCGAGAATAGTTCCCAACCTGCTGGAGGTGGGAAGTCAGGTAAGGCTTCACCTACAAACCTAAAAACTTGTGGACTTTATCATTTGGTTTAGCATTTTAAAAACCAATTCCTGCTTTGAATAAGTCTTAATTAGCTGTGTGTGGTGGCGTGTGAGTTTGTAGACCCAGCTATTCAGGAGGCAGAGGCAGGAGAGTCACTTGAGCCCGGGAGGTGGAGGTTGCAGTGAGCCAAGATCGGGCCACTGCACTTCAGCCTGGGTAACAGAGTGAGACTCCATCTAAAAAAACAAGTAAAATAAAATATTCTTATTGTTTAGAGATTATCTTGTTTAGACTTTTATCAATTAACATAAATGTATACAATTATATTACTTGTGTGTATAAAAAACTTACATGGTTAGCATGTCCACTCTCCTGGGAGCATCATACTTGTTTCTTCAAGAACTAAAGAAAGGGGAAGTGCTGCCCCAGAGGCTGACTGTGAGTCAGCAAGTCTCCCTGATGGTTACATAAACATGAAACTTGAAGTTAGGAAAAAATTGAGTAAGCTAGACACATTTGCTTCTCCTTTTAAAAATGGAAATGGCAAGCTCTTGCCACTTTCATATGCAGCCGGACATGGTGCATTTGTGTTTCTGAGGTTATTGTACAAGACGAAATGGGTGAGTGATTTGAAGTTAAAATTAGCTTATTTTTTGTCAACTTATTTATTCATTGGTATATTTAGGCTCAAAATGAATTTCTTCCCTTTTTTTGTCTCCCTATGACTTTGTATAAAACAGGTTCATATGACATTAATCCTACAAATAAACCATTTGGATTAGAAGTCATTTCCTTCATGAAAATTACCTTCCTTGACATAATAATCATTATTTTTTATGGCGTCTCTAAATCTAGATTCAAAATTCTCTAGCCTGGAAATAGGATTTCATTTTAGAGCTATTTTGTCCTTGATTATTGACACAGAATCTTGTGGGGTTGAGCAAGGCAGAGGCTGTGTGCTGCAATCTCTGTTGAGGAGGGAGACTCCCAGTGCTCTGCATAGTGAACTGGTCACATAGAAGTTTCTTTAGCACAGGAATGTGCATCCATGTTCCCCTGAAGAGCAAAGTACAGTGGTAGAATGGTGGATCAGTCCAGAAGTCCGTCAAAAAAGATAGGTACCGTCATGCTGACTGATTCTTTTTCACAATGTTGCTGTGATGCCTCAGACACAAGCCCAAGCATCTACCAAGCTGCTTCTTCCCTCCAAGTGACAAAAAGAAAAGAAAATGACAGTTATCATCAGCCCACTTTTTACCCTGATCTATGCGGTCCTTAGCAACCAGAGTATCTACACTGAGGCACGTTGCAGTGGTTGTCATAACTTTGAAGAAAACAAATCTTCAAAGATCTTTTTTATCTTTTCCAGGAAGATGTGTCAATCCTTTGATGGTAAAAAAGCATTAAAATCCAAAATTGAGAGGCAAAATATATCATATCCCACTAAAAACTCCTTGAGCCAGATAACTGCCAGCATGTACAGTTAGAAGGGTAATAATAGCTAGCGACTGCTGTGTGGAATGTGTTAAGACTTCTAAATATATTATTTCATTTAATTTTTGCAACTATAAATAGTAAAAAATAAGGGGACTGATGTTAAACATGTTAGTTTTGCCTGCACTGAAAGCTTAAAAGAATTTATAATGAGATATGGGACTTAGTAAAGTATCTATCGTATAAAAAGCATTCGATGTATTCATTTATTCAGAAAAGTATTTGTAAATGAATATCTTAAAGGTGTCCTTCAACTGACATTTCTTCTGATATGGCTAGTGAATTGCCTCTAAAGCAAAAAGTAATTGTAGAGAAGTACTAAGTAAGATAAGAGTTCTCCTTCCTAGCTCTTGCAAGCCTATACATTGAATTTGACAAACACATTGTTCCAAAAGTAAGCCACGGGAACTGGGCATCATGGCATGTGCCTATAATCTCAGCTACTCAAGAGGCTAAGGTGGAACGATCCCTTGAGCCCAGGAGTTCGAGGCTGCAGTGAGCCATGATCATGCCACTGCACTCCAGCCTGAGTGAAAGAACAAGACCCTGTCTCTAAAACAAAACAAAACAAAACAAAATAAAACAAAACAAAATAAAACAAAAGTAAGCCATGGGAGACAGATGTGGTAGAATAGGAAAAATTGAAATACTACCTTTGAAGCCTACACTTACCTTCTACTCATGAGTCCAAGCCAGCAGCTGGGCATTTGGGTACAGGAGAGAGGGACAAGAATACCTCCCGCTATAAGAACAAAATGGAATGTTAGAGTCATAGTCCAGTGGGCAGAGCTTCAGGCACTCAGACAGTGGATGTGGGTGTACGGCCTTTCAGAATGTGGCTCACGGCAGCCAGGGGTTAGCGGCTCACCACAGGCACAGCAGGTCTAACCTAGGGAAGGCCAAGGCTGTCAAGGTATTCCCTGCCCTAAAAAGACTTCCCTCAATGTTTCTCTGAACCTAGGCATCTAAACTGGTAAAGTTCAGACTCCTTAGCTTGACACTGCAGTACTCTTGGGATCTTGTTAAAATGGTGTTGTGAGTTGAATAGTGTGCCCCCAAATGTCATGCCTACCCGGAACCTTAGAATGTAACCTTATTTGGAAAACAGGTTTTTGCAGATGTAATTAGTTAAGATGATGTCATCCTGGTTTAGGGTGGGCCCTACGTTCGATTTCACTGGCGTCCTTAGAAAAAGAAGAAAGGACACACCGAGGTACACAGTTGTACAGGGAGGAAGGCCCTGCAAAGACAAAGGTGAAGACTGAAGTGATGTAGCCACGAGCCAAGGAGTGCCAAGGATTGTCAGGAGCCACCAGAAGCTGTTGGAGGAGATCAGGGTAGATTCCTCTCTAGAGCCCTCACAGGGAGCAAGGCCCTGACCAACGCCTTGATACCAGGCTTTCAGCCTTCCAGCACCGTAATAGAATACATTTCTGTTATTTTCAGCCACTTTGTTAAAACAGCCCTAGGGAACTAATACAACTGGTGAAATTCAAACTGGTGTCACTCCTGAGTGACACCAAAGAACTCTCAGGATCTCGCTCTAGAACTTACTTCTCACAGCTCCACATCACAGCCAAACAGCCTTTTTAAGGATCCAGATTCCGTATCTTGTCAATCGGTTAAAAAAAATTCGTTAAAAAAAGGTCCAGAAAGTGCTCAGCGCTTTCCCACGGGCACTATCCCACCATCTGGAGTGCCCCATCTCCACTCACCCATCACTACATGTCCAAAGCTCCCTCCTTCTGAGCCCGGTGCAGAAGGCATCCCACAGGACATGATCTGATCCCCCAAATCAGACATCATCTTACTGTCTTCAGAAACCTCGCAGCACTATCTTTGTATTTCACATTGCCAATTTCTACTTTGAATCAGTCATGTGTGTCTGTAGCTTAATCTGGGAGAGTGATCAGATCTTATACATTTTTATATTGACCACAATACCAGGGATCAGTGCCTTAAATGAAGTTGTTACCTAGTACATGCTATTGCAGTGATCAATGTCTATTTCGCTGTTTGCCTGTTCCTTGAGAATGAATAAGTAACCGTAATCTAATTGTTTACATATATATATATCAGTTTATTAGGGAAGAATGGCAAAAGTGGAGAAAGCAGACTTTTATACTACAAAATCTAAATGGAAATACACACAGACACAAAGACACACACACACACACACACACACACACCCAAATACACAGTACATGTGTTTAAATTGATATAAAATATGTCCCTAAATAATATGGCTCTTACTAAAAGGTAACAATACATCAATTTATTATTAACGACAGTACTGCTTTTTTGAAAATCTCAAAGGAATGAGAGGAACGAGGTGAATAGAAGGTCTGAAGACAGTAATTTCAGACTCCCACTGGAGTGGGCGTGCTGAGAGGCAAGGCAGCCTGATTCCCTCCTGCAGTGGAAACGTATCCATATTACCCTATCATGAAATTCATTGCGGCATGGCTTCAATCACTCCTGCTCTACTGAGAGCAGTGGAGTGAGAGATCACCAGGAGCCTGCTGCCTACCTCACCCCTGTCCTGGGGCCTCCACGGGAGCCACAGAGGTACTACCTCCCTCTCTCCCATGGGCATTTCCTTGTTGGCACAGTCTGCCCTGCCACACTTCTACTTTCTTTCTTTTCTTTTTTTTCTTTTTTTTTTTTTGAGATGGAGTCTCGTTCTGTCACCCAGGCTGGAGGTCAGTGGCGTGATCTCAGCTCACTGCAACCTCTGCCTCCCGGGTTCAAGCAATTCTCCTGCCTCAGCCTCCCAAGTAGCTGGGACTACAGGTGCACGCCACCACACTCGGCTAATTTTTTTTGTATTTTAGTAGAGAAAAGGTTTCACCATGTTGCCCAGGCTGGTCTTGAACTCCTGAGCTCAGGCAATCCACCCACCTCTGCCTCCCAAAGTGCTGGGATTACAGGCGTGAGCCACCACACCCGGCCTGCACTTGTTTTCAATGGAGAGAAACATCAAGGCAAAGGGACATTCAGATATAAGTCAGGAGAAACTCACTGCATCATCAGCCCAGCTAATCGTCATGTCTAACTAGTAGGCTCAATTTACCTGGTTTCTGTGATTCAAATAAAGTTCCCTTTATGATTGTGCAAGATGGATTTTCATTCTGGAAATGACAATTTAGTTGTTGCGGGATGTGTTGTCAAAGTCCACCAGCTTTTGCCCTTGGGAGTGTTGGATGCCCTCGAGAAGCTATGTCCTATAGCACAGGTAATGAAGGCTCCTGTAGTTACTCAGAAAACAGAGCAAACCCTGCTGCTAGGGAGAGGACTAGGGCAGCGTGAGAGCTTTAAAAGCCCCCTCAGGTCCTCTTATTCTACGACTCAACCAACCAATGAAAAAGATTGCCTTCGGAGGGACCTGGGTTAGTTGACCCTGGCTGACGCATAAGCTCGTTTTTACCCTGGCTGATGTAGAAGGCTCTGAAGGAGAAACGAACAGACCTTCATTGCTTCGTACAAGGAAAATTTTGCCTATTGCCTAAAGGCCAGAAAGTCAAAGCATACATGGGAACACAGATAATTTAAATGAGATAATCTAAAGTATAAGTCTAATTAAATTAAATAAACCCAATCCCACGCACTTTCATTCTAAAACTCTGTATCCATTAAATCCAATTACTTCCCCCTGTGGCTTTGGCTTTAAATGGATGTTAGCAATGATCACATTGGATTCCTGCTCTCTGCCAACCTCCAACAGCTTTTATGGCAAAGGTGCAGTTATTAAGTGATTGCAGCTGCCAAATGCAAGTGCCCCAGTTCCACAGGACAAGGTACAGGGGCAGGCTATAGATAAGGACACCACCTAAATGAATGCCTTTTAAAATAGAGTGCCTTTGTTCTTTTTGCACTCTTATTCCCCTTGTCCCTCACCCTCCAGAAAAGATATATTCCTTGAGCTCTCCAAGAAGATCACAACTTTCTCTCATAAATTATTTACATTTATCCTCCACCAACATCAGAATCTAGCAATCGAATTCACACACTCATTAGGTGAAATTGAAGAGAGAGAGAGCAGTTATTAGGCAGAAAGTTCTCACTACAGCTCTCCTCGCAGCTGAAGGTGTTCAATGAACTTGCCCTCCATCAAATGGAACCTGGTAGAATCATTATCCGAGGCACTCACTGCCCACAAAAGCCAAACCAGTCTCACCCTTGCCTGCTCTCGCTCTCATGAAAGTTATTAGCTTAGCCGGGTGTGGTAGCAGGTGCCTGTAATCCCAGCTACTCTGGAGGCTGAGGTAGGATAATTGCTTGAACCCAGGAGGCAGAGGTTGCAGTGAGCCGAGACTGCCCCACTGCACTCCAGCCTGGACAACAGAGTGAGACTCTGTCTCAAAAACAAACAAACAAAAATGAGAGAGAGAGAGAGAGTTATTAGTTTTATCAAGTTGTTAGCTTTATTTTATTAAAGGATTTAAACATATGTGGCAAGACAGAGGTTTCATAACTTCAACTGGTTCTGTGGGCATAGATTTGCTGCAGAGTGAAGTCCCCCAAATCAATTAAATGTAACCCAACTGCAAAGATATCACAGCTGATGTTGTTACACTTGTTGGATTTCATGGAGGCTAAATCCTGTAAAGCTTTGAGGTTAGAAATTTTATGAACAAATTGCTTTCTCTCAACAATTTTACTGACTGAATTTCCTGTTGAATTCTGCTAGTGAACAATATGAATACATAAATTTGGGGGCTGGGTGCGGTGGTTGATGCCTGTAATCCCAGCACTTTGGAAGGCCGAGGTGGTCAGGAGTTCGAGACCACCCTGGGCAACATGGAGAAACCCCATCTCTACTAAAAATGCAAAAATTAGCCAGGCATGGTGATGGGCACCTGTATTCCCAGCTACTCAGGAGGCTGAGGCAGGAGAATCACTTGAACCTGGGAGGTGTAAATCACAGTGAGCCAAGATCACACCACTGCACTCCAGGCTGGGCAACAGAGCTAGACTTTGTCTCAAAAAAAAAAAAAAAAAGTGTGTGTGTGGGGATTGTTATTACTGTGTCACCATAGTGTGATGGAAAAATCTGGAATTTTACTCAAGTCACCTAAGTTGTGGAATATAGTCAAATCTCCCAAAAATCTCAAGACAAGAATAATGCCTGCACAAGCTATTCACCTAATAGGATACTGTCAAATCAAATAGTTTTGTTTATTGATGGTGGTGGATGGTTTTGATAGAATTGGCCTTAATAAGTCTTACATCATAAAGCAAGCGGTGGTTCTCACCTTTGGCTACACTTTGAATCACCTGGGAGATTTGAAAAATATGATGCTCTCGCCCCACCCCAGACTGATTAATTTGAACTCTCTCTAGGGGTGGGGTCTGGGGGTTGGAATTTCTCAAAGGTCCCAAGATGACTATAATATTCAGCCTGAGTTAAAAACTACCAGTCTGTAGCCTGAAATGCAAATTTAAGAGGGGTTATATGTGAAAAACAGGAAAAAAAGCATAATTAACTGAACTGACCTCTATCTTAGGTACTTCAAATAAATTCCTAGATATCCAAGTCCCCAAATCAATATTTTTGGGAACAAAAAGAGAGCAAATGCATGTTATTTGTCCAGACTACGCGGTGGCAGAGTAAACTCTTTATAGAGCTAAGTGAGGCCTTCTATTTCAAGAAGACAATAGGCATTCCTTTATTCAGTTTCCTCCTTCCAATGTTTGTTAGAGCTCAATTGATCAGTGGGAATTAGCAGACTCTGGTGAAGTGGTTAAGACCATCCCTTGACTTGAGATGGCTCCACTTGGAGAAGCTCCACCATTTTGGGCAAGGTCATAGTTACAAATGAGGGCTTCATCTGCTTCCAAGAAAGGGTTAAATAGCATCCACAGGATTTAGCTGAGGAGTTGCTGTTATTTCATATTTTAAGAGAACTCCTTTTCAAATTAATCTTATTAATCACTACAGTTATAAAAGTTGATTTTGAGAAACGATAAGACAACTAAAAGTTTAAGTAACATTATTGATGTATGTGTAACATCTCATTGTAATAGTATAGTCAGCCCTCCGTATCCAGAAGTTTGGCATCCAAAGATTCAACCAACGACGGATCAAAATTATTTTAAAATCAATAACTACAACAATAAAAAGTAACAATACAACAAAAAATACAAATAAAAAATATGAAAACTATTTTCATAGCACTTACATTATATTAGGTATAATCTAGAGACTATTTAAAGTGTATGGGAGGGTGGTGTATGTATATGCAAAAACTATGTCATTTTATACAAGGGACTTGAGTATCTGCAGATTTTGGTTTGGGAGGGGGCCATAGAACCAATTTCCTCACTGATACTAAGGGACTACTGTATTTTCTTGAGCAACTCCAACTTTAGTGTATGGCACTCTCAGATAGAGAATAGTCCCTATTCAGGCCCAAACTCCAAAAGGCATTGACTATCTAACTCTAGGGTGCATCAGAATCACCTGTGGAATTTGAAGCTGCATTTTAGAGGCGTACCCCAGGTATCCTTGATGGAGTAGACAGTCCTCAGATTCCTCTTTTAGAAACCCATAAAGGAACTTTGGGCATTTTGAGCACAAGGGCAATGACTATAATATCAGTTACCTCTGTAAATGATCTCCTAAAAATGAATAGAATTATTTGTCAGGAATGTATTATTAATATTAATAACATGGTCAGGTGCAGTGGCTCACACCTGTAATCCCAGCACTTTGGGAGGCCAAGGTGGGTAGATCACCTGAGGTCAGGAGTTTGAGACCAGCCTGACCAACTTGGTGAAACCCCATCTATACTAAAATAGTAATAACAATAATAATAATGTTTCTGAGGTATCATAGCCCAGTTTAGGAAAACCATTATCTTCAACCAAGGAATGCCTACAAGGCCCTTCCTTCATTACTATAAGTTCCTTTCTGTGTTGTCCATCTCCCCATCAATCCCCCAATCAATCGTTCCATGTCTGCCTCCTTTGGCTATTGGATAAGAAATTTTAACAATATGCGGTATCATTAGAGTTTTCCTTTAACTGTTTCATTAACTCATATATAAGTCACAAACATATTGTTAGACATTTTATAATTTGCATTCAAAAATCCATGTCTACATATATAGTCGTTTTATGGAGTTTTGTTTTGTTTTTTTAATTATTATCATGGTTGCCTTGAATTGTTGCTTTTGTAGAGCCAAGTAGAGTGTACTTTCTGATGGCTTGAACATACGGACACTAATACAAATGTTTGTGCATTGATTGCTTGTCAAGTTAGAGATTTGACTAAATATTTCATCTGATATCTGAAGGGACTCTATAGACCAGGAACTGCAGAAGTTCAGCACCTGATTGTAGAAAAGATCAGGAGGTGAAGAAAAGTTCATGGTGATAAAGAAAGAAGTTACTTGTGAAGTTGAGAGACCTAAACAGGATGCTAAGGGTGCTCCAGAAACCAAAAAGGCTGTTTTTCCTAATGAAGAGGGAATAAATCGGGGTCCATGAAAGCCACTCGGGGTCACTAGCAGGACAGGAGGAAGCCTATTTCCCTCAGCACATCCCTGACAAGTGGATCTGAGGGAAATAGGTTTGGAAGACTAAGAAATAAAGAAAGAGTTGAGCTACAGATAGAGATAGAGATGTGAGGGAAAGGGAGAGAGAGAGAAGGATAGTTGGTAGATAAAATAAAGATTCTAGAGCGAGACAGCTAAACCGATTACATTTTACTCTGGACACTAACAGTCATATGATGCAGGAACTTAAAATAAGGCATGAAAAGCTTAAGCAATTTGCCCAAGGTCCTACTAAACTGCAATTCTAATAAGCCAGGCAATCTGACTCCCAAGATTACTTGCTTAGCCACTATGCTTTAGGACTGAGGAAAAGATAGCTCGCAGAGCAGGAATACAGTATTATATGACATATTATGGTACTCCTGCTATCAAACTTATCATCATACCAGGCCACAGATAAATGGAGAGGATTTAGAAATAGTGATAGGCTAGTTCTTAAAAAATGTACAGATTGGTAGGATCTAGTAGCCATTAATTAAACAAACAAAATAAAACAAAACAAAAAGCTTTCTTCCTGCGTCCCAATAATTGTAAATAAGGGAACAGGCCAAGACGGTGGCTCACACCTGTAGTGCCAACACTTTGGGAGGCTGAGGTGGGTGGATCGCTTGAGTTCAGGAGTTGGAGACCAGCCTGGGCAACATGGCAAAACCTTGTTTCTACAAAAAATACAAAAAAAAAAAAAAAAAAAAAAAAAAAAAGTAACTGGGCATGGTGGTCTATACCTGCAAGACTGCCTGAGCCTGGGAGGTGGAGGTTGCAGTGGGCCAAGATCTCACCACTGCACTCCAGCCTGGGCAACAGAGTGAGACCTTGTCTTAAAAAATAAAAAAATAAGGGAACAGATATCAAACCATGAAGTGATGATGCTTTGTTTACCCAGACATCATCAAGACAGTTAAAACTGGACAGTTAAACATTTATCATATTCTATGACAAATGAATACTAACAGATCATGTTTGTTTATTCTAAATCAGTAAACCATGGAGCTGATTTACGTGACTTTTTTTCTTGACATTTTATTATAGAAATTTTCAAATATGCAGCAAGTCTAAAATAATTTTTCATCAAACCTCTGGTATACTCAGCACCTAGGTTTCCAATGCTGATTTATCCAGCACAGACCTTGGGAACAGCATGATTGATCCTCAGCTTCATCTCTGAGTCATCTCACTGTGCCCAGCGTGATGCTTGTTATTAGTTGAGTCATTTGGATGGATGCTGACAATTTACTATGCCTTAGGCAGAGAGGTAAGTGATGAGCAACTGATCAAGTACAGAATCCAAAGAAGCAAAACAAAGAATCCTTTGAATGCTGGGCATGTTATTACTAGTAAGCTCTCTATGCATACTTATGATCAACAATCACCTGGTGGTACAAGTTTTGAAAAGAGGTCAAGGTTGTAACATTTGCACATCAGGCTAAGATTTCTTAGAACTCTTTTTCTCTCTTACTTTCACTCTTCTCTTGCTTTTAGGTCACACTGGGGAATGGAATGGAATGGAATGGAACTCACATGTTGGATAAAGGGATATTAGCTTACCCATGTACTGGCCAAGTAATCCCGGTGCACTTGAACTTTTATTCCAATAATACTGTATTAGTCCATTCTGACACTGCTATAAAAAAATGTCTGAGACTGGGTAATTTATAAAGAAAAGAGGTTTAATTGGCTCATGTTTCCACAGGCTGTATAGGAAGCATGGCAGCATCTTCTTGGCTTCTGGGGAGGCCTCAGGAAACTTACAATCATGGTGGAAAGTAAACGGAGAGCCAGCACTTCATATGGCTGGAGCAAAAGGAAGAGAGAGCAGAGGGGAGGTGCCACACGCTCTTAAACAACCAGATCTCACGAGAACTCTGTCATAAGAACAGCATCAAAAGAAGAAATCTGCTCCCACAATTCAATCATCTCCCACCAAGCCCCACCTCCAACACTGGGGATTACAATTTGACATGAGATTTGGGTGGGGACACAGATCCAAACCATATCAAATATTCCCTGCTTGCAGCAGCCATTTGAACATAGAGGCCATATTTATAGACATCTCAACCTGCTCTTTGGAGGTTGACATGATCAACCTCACTGAGATACTTGATATATTGCCAGGATGACACACACTATTGACCACAGTTCTGAGAGCCATTTCCTGTCATTCAGTGTGATTATTGGCTAGGTGTAGATAAGGATTGTTATAAGTTGAATTGTGCCCCCCTCACCAAAAATATGTGTTCAAGTCCTAACCCCTCATTCCTTAGAATGTGGCCTTACTTGGAAATAGAGTCTTTGTAGATTTAAACAAGTTAAGATGAGGCCAATTGAGTGGATTCTAATCCGATATGACTGGTGTCCTTATAAAAAGGGGAAATTGGGATCCAAACACAGACCAGCAGATAAGGAGAATGCCATGGGAAGGTAAAGGCAGAGATCGGGGGATGCATCGGCAATTACCAGAAGCTAGGAGAGGCTTGGAACAGATTCTCCCTTACAGCCTCCGAAGGAACCAACCCAGCTGACACCTCGATCTCAGATTTCTAGCTTCCAGAACTGTGAATCGATACATTTTTCTTGTTTAAACCACCCAATCTGTGGTACTTTTTTGTTGTTGTTACAGCAGCCCTAGCAAACAAATATGGGGATGTTGGCAGGAGCTCGAAGAAAATCACCTTTGAGGATATCACATATGGGGCTAAAAGCAGCAGTGAGGAAAAGAATCAATTAGAGAAAATCTAATTGTACAAATTTCCTTACAACTGATGAACCAGCATTCTCAAGATCATGTTTAGAATGAAAAATATTAAAAATATATTTTAAAGTGAGTTTTAGAGACCATATGTAATAAGTGTTTTGTTTTGTTTTTTAACCTCTTTAGCATTTGAATGTGGCTTATTTCTGTTTTAGCTGAACAGGTGAATATGTAGTGTTTTCTCATAAGGATAAAAGACTAAGTCCTGTGAAGTACAGATGTGTAATGGGCAAGTAGATCTGAGTAAGACATTCTGCATTCTTCCAGCTCAGCATTGTCACTGTTTCTTTCTTACGTACACATTAGCATTAGCGGGAAGCAAGGTGCTAGACGTTTTAAAATAGATAATTCTTCATCAAAAAGCTTCAGATTATAGTAGAATTGAATTTCCAGATTTTCCTACCTCTGCACCTAGAAATCAGGTAAAACAGAACAATTCTAATGGCTGGTGCTTCAGAACTGGAAGGCCCTGAGGTCTTTAGTTACTACCAACTATTACAGAGGAATCAGAGTCCCGCTAGAATGGCCCAGATAGTTCAGGTTCTTTCTTCATTCTTTTGGCTAAAACTATATTTGCTGTTTAGTCTCTGTCCCCCTCCTATGTCCTGTGTGCCCCAGCCATTAAATACTGGAACTTCATTCAAAGTCATCTAGCTCATGAAACAGCTCTAATTCCACAGGATGCCCTAAGATAACCAGATTTTGACTGTGGAGAGCCAGTAGTGGAGCCAGGAGCAGGTTACTACCGGCGCTAATGTTGTCCTAGCAGCCATCACAAAGAGGATGTGTCCTGGGAGAGTCAGAGCCAGTCCTGAGAGCCAAGACTGTATCACACACATTAAGGGAGACACTCCTGCAAACCCCTTCATCCCCGGATGTTACATAAACTGTGTCTGAATTTGCTGAGCTTCTGTTGAGTTTTCTACAACAGTGAAGAAAATTTCAGTAATTGATAATTGATACTTTCAATGATTATTTGCCTTTTTTTTTTTGGAAGACAGGGTCTCTCGCTCTGTTGCCCAGGCTAGAGTGCAGTGGTCCAATCACAACTGACTGTAACCTCAGGCAATCCTCTCACCTCAGCCTCCTGAGCAGCTAGGGCTACAGGTGCATGCTAGCATGCCTGGTCAACATTTTTAATTTTTTTTTTTTTTTTTTAGAGACGGGATCTCACTATGTTGCCCAGGCTAGTCTTGAACTCCTGACCTCAAGCAATTCTCCCTCCTTGGCCTTCCAAAGTGCTGGAACTATAGATGTGAGCCACTGTACCCAAACTGTGCCTATTTTGAGTGAATATAAAATTATATTTCATGGCTGGGCTCGGTGGTTCATGCCTGTAATCCCAGCACTTTGGGAAGTTAAGGCAGGCAGATCACTTGGGGTCAGGAGTTTGAGACCAGCCTGGCCAACATGGAAACCCCATCTCTAGTAAAATAGAAAAGTTAGCTGGGTGTGGTGGTGTGCACCTATAATCCCAGCTACTCGGGAGGCTGAGGCACAAGAATTGCTTGAACCTGGGAGACAGAGGTTGCAGTGAGCAGAGGTTGCACCACCACACTCCAGCCTAGGTAACATAGCAAGACTCCCTCTAAATAAATAAATAAATAAATATATATATATATATATATATATATATATATATATATATATGTTTTATTTATGTGTGTGTATGCACATATTTTATCTTTAAAAATAAAAATAAGCTCAACATTTTGCTTTTGATTGTCATGTGATTATTACCAACAGATATTTACTAAGCCATGTGCTCAGCACAAGCCTAGGTATGGTGGAAGATACAAAAGAAAACTAAAGAACAATCTCTGCCCCAGAAGGTATTCACACTAATTGATTAGACAAAATGAATTATCTTGTCACACTCAAAGTCAAATTATTGCCAGAAGCTATGACAAGTACTGTATAGAAGTATTTAGCTATAGGTAGACTGGAAGCCAAAAGAAAGAAGTTGGCTTGACTTCAACAGAGGGTACGAGTTCTACCCAGGACATCAGATGTGAGCTGTCTTAAAAGAGAAAATTATAAAGATAGGCTGAAGGAATATTACATTGTGCAGAATATGGAAATGAAGACATGGAAATGAGACTGGGCACCGTCTGTGCTGGGAGGATTAATCTATCAGATCTGAGAAGGCTCCAGATCTGGATGGAGGCAAGAGGGAACAGGTGTCTCACAGACAAACGTTTGTCTCTTTCTTTTATTCTTCACATTCTTTGTTTCCTTCAACAAATACGATTGAAGGCTTGTTAAGTGCCTGGCACTTTTCTAGGTACTGGGGATAGGAGACAACATCTTCTCTCTTACAGCCTACGTTCTGGCCAGGTACACAAGCAAATATATAATGTTAGACAGTGGTAAATGCTACGAAGAAGTTAATCAGGTTAAGGTGATGGAAATAGGATCTGCTCTTTTATGGACAGGATAGTGAGAAATGGCCCCTCAAAAGAAGAGATGTTCAGTGAGAAGAAAATGAGGAAGCAAAGATAGTCAAGAATCTAAAGGAAGCCGGGCGCGGTGGCTCACGCCTGTAATCCCAGCACTTTGGGAGGCCAAGGCAGGCGGATCACAAGGTCAGGAGATCGAGACCACGGTGAAACCCCGTCTCTACTAAAAATACAAAAAATTAGCCGGGCGTGGTGGCGGGCGCCTGTAGTCCCAGCTACTCGGGAGACTGAGGCAGGAGAATGGCGTGAACCCGGGAGGCGGAGCTTGCAGTGAGCCAAGATCCCGCCACTGCACTCCAGCCTGGGTGACAGAGCAAGACTCCGTCTCAAAAAAAAAAAAAAAAAAAAAGAATCTAAAGAAAAAGTATGTTAGTCAGGGGAAATAATATAGAAAAAGAACATAATATAGAAGAGAACTTCTGTGTTTAGGGAACAATAGCAAGTCCAGTGTAACTAGAGTTGAGTGAGCCGGACAGAGGAGGTAAGAGATGAAGTCAGAGAAACTGACAGGGGCCTGATCATGCAGGAGTTTGGAATTTTTTCTGAGTATGATGTGAAACCATTAGAGGGTGTTATTTGTTTCACAAGCTTATTTTTATTTTTGTTGAGACGGAGTTTTGCTCTTGTTACCCAGATTGTGCAATGGCACAATCTCGGCTCACTGCAACCTCCGCCTTCCAGGTTCAAGCGATTCTCCTACCTCAGCCTCCCCAGTAGCTTAGCTGGGATTACAAGCACCCGTCATCGTGCCTGACTAATTTTTGTATTTTTAGTAGAGATGGAGTTTCACCATGTTGATCAGGCTGGTCTCGTACTACTGACCTCAAATGATCCACCCGCCTCGGCCTCCCAAAGTGCTGGGATTACAGGCATGAGCCACCGTGCCTGGCCTGTTTTACAATTTTAAAAAGATTGCTCTAGCTGCTTATCCAAATAATTTATTTCAAGTTACAAGATATCAGTCTGGAGGTGTTTTTCAATATTCTGGGTGAGAGGTGATGGATTCTGGCACTAGGGTAGCAGAGGTGTAGGTGGTTGACTGAAGTCAAGGTAATTTAAAAAGTCAACAGGAGTTGTTTATAAATTAGATGAGGAGCGTGATGAGGAAAAGACAAGAGTCAAGGATAACAACTAAGTTTGCGGTTGAGCAACTAGGTGAATAGTGGTGGCATTTACTGAAATGGGAAAGCCTGAAGGAGAAGCAGACCCAAGATAATGGAATTAGGGTTTATTTTGGAAAGAAAGGCTCTAGAAGCTTTCCTGTATTCATGGAAAACTCCACCCAAGATGCATCTAAAAGGACCAGCACTAGCAAACAGACAGGCTACCCCAAGAGACTGGAACCACGTCCCAAAACTTTCAAGTCTTCTCATTAGCTCCTCCAAGCTTTTTATTTTTTGCTGCTTCTAAATTGCTAAATGTGGGTAATTATTTGCGAAAGTTAAAGTGCATCCCAAGAATAAGAATTACTACTCCCTACACCAAACTCTGAACTACTCATCCATTGGACTATAAACTACATTACCTAAGCATGAGGTTTATACTGAGTAATCTACAAAACAGTAGAGTCTATTCTTTACAGACTCTCATATGCATTTATCTTATTTAATCATCACAAGAATCCAGTGTGAATAGACAGATGGAGAAACTGAGGTCAGGGAGTTAAGTCACTTTCTCAAATTCACATAGACCCACAGGTAGATATCCTGTGGAGCTAATGAAAGTTAAACATCAGGACTGTCTTCTTGCATGGGCTTCTTCTAAGATCCTGGAAACGGAAGAGGCCCACCAATGTGTTCATATCGTCATAAGTTTCTATAAAACCTGAAAGAGTGAGACATTCTATTCTCAATTTATGATTAAATCACAATTGGTAAATATTACTTTCCTTTCTACTCCAATTTCCCCCTCATCAGATTTCTCTTCATGTTGGTGGCCTTGAGAATTTTAAGGATGCAGCCAATTAAGTGTTAATTTGAAGGTAATGTAGTTTTATAAGATCCATTTAAGTGGCCCAAAGTCACTTATATGTATCGTTACAAAAGTGTAAGCCTTTCTTGTATAGGGCTGGCTTTGAAGATTGTACTTCCCAACACTCTATCCACTCTGACCCTTTCTGTGCCAACTCCTCTGGCTTCTACACAAGACTGTAGGGCTACAGGTAGTCCTATAGCATCTGGCACCAGAAATGTAAGGATATGGGTAGTGGGAAAGAAACAAGGTTTTACTGACTTCTCATTCCATGCCATTTCCTGTAAAAACAAAAACAAAAACAAAAACAAAAACAAACACACACACACACACACACATTACCAAATCGTTATCTTCTGAAGAGGCATTGAGGAGTATGCAGCCAAAAATGTCAGGAAAGAGAATTATAGAAGTGTGTCACTGGGCGCAGTGGTTCATGCCTGTAATTCCAGCACTTTGGGAGGCTGAGGTGGGTGGCTCACTTGAGGTCAGGAGTTCAAAACCAGCCTGGCCAACATGGTGAAACCCTGTCTCTACTAAAAATACAAAAATTAGCAGGCTGTGGTGGCACATACTTGTAATCCCAGCTACTCGGGAGGCTGAGGTGGGAGGATTGCTTGAATCCAGGAGGCAGAGGTTGCAGTGAGCCGAGATAGCACTACTGCATTCTAGCCTGGGCAACAAAAGTAAAACTCCATCTCAAAAATAAATAAATAAATTAATTAATTAATAATAATAAATATAAATATAAAAAACAAATAAAAAATTAAAAAAGAAGTATGTCAGGCAGTTGCCTAATAAAAGTGTTGTGTTGTTTTTATGAATTTTGTGATATATATGCCATTTGCCACCTTTAAAAAAATTGTATTTATTTTCTTATTTTAAATAGATATTCCATTTCAAATCTAATTTTGTATTTCTAATTTATATTCTTTTTCTTAAAGAAGACCTTCCCCAAGTGGTATAAGCCCTCACAATACTTGCAAAGAAACGAAGTATTCTACCTCCTACTTGGACAAACTTTGCAGCCTTTCAGATCTACCCAGTCCATTTATATCATGTTAGAACCAGAAATTACAGTGAAGAATCTGAGTGGTAATTTCCACTAAGAGTAGGCCTTTTCTTTTTCTTAATGATTTATCCATGTTGAACATTTTGATGCCATTAAAAGATTGAGAAATTCTCCCTTCCCTACCCGCAAGCCACCATCCCAGTAGTTTTCCCTTTCACAAACGCCTCTTCATATCCTGATGCTGGCCTGGACTTGAAGCAAAGGTACCTGAGTCCAGCCAGAAACACTGTTATTACAATAGTTTTGGCCTAATAGGGGCAGGAAATACCAACAGCCTTATGTGAGCTCTTCCCCAGTGGAGAGCCAACCTAAATGCATACACTTAGTGCCCTTGCATAATTCAGACGATGCTTAGATAAGAGCTGGACATTTGGAAACACTTTTCCTCCTAAGCGTCTGAGGTCACTGGGCAGATAAGGAATTCTCATGATGAAATTATGAAGTAAGAGACTGTAGTAACATTCTTTTAACTGTGAGTCCCTGAAGAACAATACCACAAATAACATTTCTCCTAGGAATATGGTTCCAAATACTGACTTCGTCAAACATAAAGAAAAAAATTAAGGTATTCAGCAAAAACAGAAAAGATTCAGGTCTTCTTACTTAAGAAAAAGCATCAGATTTATTATCCAGTCCTTACATAATTATGTTTACTTCAGTCCCTGACTCCCAAGTAAAACAAAATAGAGTTCCTTTTTCTAGTGCATTATAAAGAAGAAATCAAAAAAGGGAGAGAAAGAGAGAGAAATTACCCATGCAAACTACCCGATCCCCCCTCAAAGACCATGAGCCGATTCATAAAGTACATACAACATCCCGCAGTGCTATGCACCTTTCTTTCAGTCAACCATGTTAATGACGAACTGAAGTCCCCAGTATCTGTGTTATAAAGTCTGAAACTTAATCCTGCTTTTCAACATTACTTTAAATACCCGACGACGCAGGTGTTTATGATAAGCTCCCTCTTACTTCCACTTTAGGCAATTTTGAAATCTTGATTGTGGTTTGCACTATTTGACATAGTTGTTTTGTAATTCTGTTTACTATACTAGTAAATATCATTCTGGTGAAACAAACATTTCAGAATTTGAATTGGCCTTGTTGTGATCTGCCTAATGAATCACGCTGGGTTCCCAGCATTGACACACGGCTATTTCCCGCATTAATTGGGGAACCCTGTTTACACGGACTCAAGTACATGCCTGGGCTGGGCTGTTGGAACTGCTTCAGCGAACAGCACTAAGGCAAGGCCTGTAGGTAGTTTAGACTCCCTCCTAGAAATCTAAGTGGTAGTCAGGGGAGGGAGTATGGTATGGGATTTTCAAAAACACTCCCTCCACAGGAAGCCAGTGCCTTTTCTCCTTGTATGATTAGTTCTGAGTATAATTCCATGACTTCTACTTGCTTAACTCCCAAATATTTTGGAGTTGATGTATCTACCATTGGGGATGGTCACAGAGCAGACAGTGGGATTGGCTGGAGGGATACCTGGTGACCGAAGGTGGCCCAGCTATTGTCCATCTCCTGCAAAGTTCCTTGTACAGAGTAAGAACCCAGCTCCAAGTCTGTGAATAGGTGATTGATTGAATAAATGAAAGAACACAATAAGGAATGAGCAGAAATAGAATAAGGAGTTAAACTTCATGGGCAATGAGGCCCTACCAATTCCAGAGGCTCACTTAGACAAGAGCCTGCTAATCCTAATGGCATCTTGGTGTGTGATCAGGCCCCACCAAACAACCTAGGTCAGAAGCAAAGAAGGACATTTCTCTTCTTAATTATATTATGGTTAAATCAATACGACTATCATTGACCATCAGTTCTACTGAACATTACATGATTCATTTCATAATTTATGGCCCCTGGCTGCTGTTCCTCCACCTTCCCACTATCTACCTTTCATCCTTTTGACGATTCATTCCAATCTCCTTCCAAGTTAAAAGGGTTAGGGAGGGGTTTTTAAACCAGTTTTTATCTTCATTAGAAACGCTTATGAAAATGCGACCAGGAAATGAAGGGGGTAGGGAAAGGCAGTGGTAAAGAAAAGAAGTTATAAAGCAAATTTGATGTAGCTGTGAATTTCAGGTTGTCATAGGGCAACTTCTCTCTAGATGCCAAGTTAATTTAAAATAGAAGTGGCCAGGCATGGTGGCTCACGCCTGAACTCCCAGCAATTTGGGAGGCAGAAGAATCCTTGAGCTCAGGAGTTCAAGACCAGCTTAGGTAACATGGCAAAACCTTGTCTCTACAAAAAATACAAAAATTAGCCAGCCGTAGTGTCATGCACCTGTAGTCCCAGCTACTCTGGGAGGCTGAGGTAGAAGGATTGCTTGAGCCTGGGAGGCAGACGTTGCATTGAGCCATGATTGCGCCACTGTGCTCCTGCCTGGGCAACAGAGCAAGACCCTGTCTCAAAAAAAAAAAAGAAAAGAAAAAAGAAAATAGAAGAAGTAAAGAATATACAATTCAGTTACCTTCTTTAATAAACCTAGAGTTTATCGGTCAGTCAGGCTCAACTTGGTTATAATCTCAATCCTACTAAACCTGTTAGTGGGATGGGGTGGGGGGATGACGGGAGGCAAATGGAACTCACTTGATTACAAATGAATAACAAAACCACACCAAAGGGGTGGGGAAGAAAAGAATTAACCTGAATTAGGAAATAGAATTCTGTCTATATACTAAATGGTTAAAGACAAAAGAACTGTACATAAACATTATACTCGGTCGGGCGTGGTGGCTCATGCCTGTAATCCCAGCACTTTGGGAGGCTGAGGTGGGCAAATCACCTAGGGTCAGGAGTTCGAGACCATCCTGACCAACATGAGGAAACTCTGTCTGTACTAAAAAATACAAAATTAGCTGGGTGTGGTGGGGGGGCGCCTGTAATCCCAGCTACTTGGGAGGCTGAGGCAGGAGAATCACTTGAACCTGGGAGGCAGAGGTTACAGTGAGCTGAGATTGAGCCATTGCACTCCAGTCTGGATGACAAGAGTGAAACTCTGTCTCAAAAACTAACTAAATAAATATTATACTCAAGTAAATTTGTGTCTTTCATGGGTATGAGTTAGCAGTTCTGAAACTATTTTATGTGTATAGTAGGATTGAACAAAAGTAAACCTATTGTAGATAAAGATGACCAGGTTTCTCACTATGAGAGAAAGGAGTTACAAATTAGGAAAGAGGAGAGGAGGCTAGAATGAACCCTGTAGATCAGAAACAGGTATCAGGATCAGGATGAACTGGTGGATTTTAGTGTGTGTGAGTATACACAGATGGACTATTGCAGCAGTGATGACCTACGGCCCAACTCCCTTACTCCACGTCTTTTTTGGAGGACTCATCTAGAATCCTCAGACAGAGAAGAAAAACCTATTTTGTCAATGTTTTTAAAGGAAGTAGATACCAGGCTCACACTGGGAAATGCTATTCCAGGTGGGGCCGGCAAAGCACAGGGACTGGAACAGAACTGCGCAAAGGAAGAGGGAAGCTGGAAAATACCAATCACAGATAGGAAGGACTCTGTTCCCAAGATATCTTCATCCAGCAACCATGATCTAGGCACTGCAAGCCGCATTTACTGCATTTCAACTCTCACAAACTGTCATACGTTCACAGACTACAGCTTAATTTTAGGACATACTCTTGGTCTATCAAACTTGTGTAAAGAGAAAAGGTTTCCTATTTAAACTTTGTGGGAGAAGAGCAAACCTCAACATTTAGGCCACATTTAAGCCATTTTTGAATTAATGAATGATCAAGATGAAAATCACAGCTATTCAGAAGCAGATCTCAGAGATTCCTCACACAGAAACTCACAAGCAACCAAGTTACTTTCTCCAGGGCACTTTCCCATCTATCAGCCACTTGAACATCTCAAATGAGAGATTAGTCAAACAAAGAGCCTCAATACCACATAGAGTGACTCACCCCTGGTTCCAGGAGTCTCTGAGGGGCTGACAAGCAATCCACCCCTCTGTTCCAAAGAAGAACTTATTTATGTGTGAGTTCAAGAAGAGAAGATAACTTCACATCAAACTGAGACTTGAATCAGAGAATGGGCAGATACCCAAAGACCTACGTTGATGGAGAGTGTGATGGCAGCTACTCCCTGCAACTGGAGCACCATTATTTCTCTGACCTGGGATTTCCTCATTTCTGACTTACCACTGTGAGCAGTTCCTACTTTACAAAGTCTCCCTGTCCTATAACTTTTCAATCTGACTTTCAGCTCCAAAAGACCACAAGAGTTTAAATCAGACTTCAATATGTTTATTCCCCTTGCCTGATTGTGGTTAAGCTGTCTGAGAGGTTGACAATAGAAATATAATGGGAATTCAAAAGATATAATCATATCTAAATTGCAGGGTCAAAGACTTAGCCAGGAAGTAAAGTGATTGTGCACAGCCCTGTTTTGGATCTCAAAGCTACAGACCTAGGGAGAGCATCACTACTTACAAAGTTTACCCTACAGTACAGCTGGGAGTTCAGATTTTTGAAATGTATTGATGAATTAATTTCAGTGAAACACATGGAAATTTATTGAGCATAGAATAATTGCTAAACTTAAAATCTGGGATTCATTCACCCAAAAATATTGATTGATTATAATGTATCAGACTCTGTCTAGTTGCTAGGGAAAGAGACAAATCAAAAGGTGAGCCTTGTTTCCAATGAACTTATGAATTGGAAGAGGACACATAAGTAAAATGAACCAATGATCTGATATAACACAACATGTGAGACGGACACAGAACAGCTTAAAGGGAGAGCTTTTAACCCTGGGAATGTCAGGAGTGGTAAAGAGAGGGCCCTGCAGAAACTGGCATCTGAGCTGGTTCTCAGGGAGAAATAGCAGTCACCAGGCAGCCTTTCGGGGAGGGAGAGCGGAGGGAGGGGAAGCCACAGGCTTTCCTGGAAGCAAAGAAAACAGCAGGTGCAAAAGAGGCATGAAATAGTATCTTGTCCTATAAACTTCAAGTCAGTGTTACTGACAAGTTGGATGGGAAAGCAACAACAGGCAGCAAAGAGATGCCTGGGATAATGGGAGTAGGTGCAGCTGGAGGGCCAGGAGCTGGCCAGGGTCCCCTGTGTCACACACTCTCATGTCCAACCTTGATTCAGCAGGCAGTGGGAGGCCAGGAAGAGGCTTTCAGAAGAGCTATGGTCAGCCTTGCATTTTGGAGGGATGTCTCTGGGTGAAAAACAAAATGAAAGAAACTATGCTGATAGCGTGTAGCTTTTATCATCTGGTTAGAAATGACTCTTACCAGTATATTTTAGTCTTCTAAGTCATATTTAAGAGCACTAGCCTGTCTTCTGATCCTTCATGCCCTACGTCAATTGCTATATGATGTCTTTTATTCCCCCAAACACAACCAGCAGCACTGACATGGAGTAGAAGCAGGAGGTTTTAGGCTGCCACCAGCTCCAACCTCTTTTTGCTTGCTTCTTCAGCTGCCCCAAGTGATCATTTCTTCTAAATAAAGCTATTGTGCTTGCTCTTCAGGGGCAGCTTCAAGACAAAGTTCTGAGCCCCCTTTCCAGCCACCAGCAGCTCTAAGTCCCTTCAACAGAGTATACAAAACCTGGAGCATCCACTGACTATCAGCAAATGACTCTTAGACTTACAGATAATTGTTAGGTTCTTCAAGAAAGCAGAGGTTTCATAATGTTCTTGTGTAAGGCCCTAAGGGAAACTTCTCATCAGAACCCCATTAGTCTACAATGATTGGGAGAGGCCTCTGCAGGTAGAGCCTACGGAGAAAGTCTCCATTCTTCAACAATTACTCCTGAAATTGGCAACAAATGGTTTGGCCATTGGCTAAATCCTCAGCTGAATTCCACAAGAGTCATTTCAGCTATGAGCTGCCACACAATTGTATTCTATCTGAAAAGCCAAAAGTATAAAACACAGTGTTGATGATTACCTGAAAAACTAGAATGAATTTCCTGTAGTGCTTTCAAAACATAAAACTAATAGTGACTCATAAATGCCTTTCTTTGTTATATACCTTTATTTGATTTATTTATTCATTTATTTTTGAGACAGAGTCTCACTCTGTCACCCAGGCTGGAGTACAGTGGCGAGGTCTCTGCTCACTGCAACCTCTGCCCCCTGGGTTCAAGTGATTCTTCTGCCTCGGCCTCCCAAGTAGCTGGGACTACAGATGTGAGCCCCCACACTTGGCTAATTGTTGTATTTTCAGTAGAGATGGGATTTTACCATGTTGGCCAGGCTGGTCTCGAACTCCTGACCTCAAGTGATCCACCCGCCTCAGCCTCCCAAAGTGCGAGGATTACTGGTATAAGCCACCATGCCCAGCCTGTTATATACCTTTAAAATAATTTTGGTTAGGTATAGTATCACTTCTATTTATTTTTCGAGACTGTAAATACCTTATGTCTGTTTACCTTTTCTTTCCTTCTTTCTTAATTTAGTTTTTCACTTTTATTTTCTGCTTAGCTGTTACCAAATGGTAGATTATTAATAAAAAGTTAAAATGACTTTCTTTTTTGAAAAGATTAGTAACAATTAGGCAAAGTAAACAGGTCCCCTCCCTTTTTCTCATCTCACTCATCGGGTTGCAGATTTAGCAAATAAAAATACAGGCCCAGTTAAATTTGAATTTCAGACAAATGACAAATAATATTTTGGTATAAAATATATATCCCAAGGAATGTTTAGGACATACTCACATTTTTTAAAATTCTTGTTATTTATCTGAAATTCAAATTTAACTGGAGAGTCTGTATTTTATTTGGTAACTCATTCAAAAGGAGCTTAGCTTTATTATTATGTTCATTTTTTATTCTCAATGACTCTATGTATAAAATGGAAAAGGATCTTTGTTTTATTTCACAATATTTTGGTTAGAATATCTGGCCAGAAAAAAAAAATTTCTACTCAGCTTTATAGAATAAAGTATGGAAAATTCTTATTAAAAATAATGACAGTGGAATATTTGGTGGCCATTGCAAAAAATGTTTTGTAGTAAGTGTATCCTCAGATAGAAAAATGCACATTAAGTAAACAGAGGAGAATGCACATATATAATTTGTGCTATTATTGTATATAATAGTATACAGACTATATATGTAGTACTATTACTAAGATATATACTATAATTATATTGTATACTATATTATGCTATATAGTAATACTATTATTATTCCTAGTATAGGCCGGGCGCGGTGGCTCAAGCCTGTAATCCCAGCACTTTGGGAGGCCGAGACGGGCGGATCACGAGGTCAGGAGATCGAGACCATCCTGGCTAACACGGTGAAACCCCGTCTCTACTAAGAAATACAAAAAATAGCCAGGCGAGGTGGCAGTGCCTGTAGTCCCAGCTACTCGGGAGGCTGAGGCCGGAGAATGGCGTGAACCCGGGAGGCGGAGCTTGCAGTGAGCTGAGATCCGGCCACTGCACTCCAGCCTGGGTGACAGAGCGAGACTCCGTCTCAAAAAAAAAAAAAAAAAATTATTATTCCTAGTATAAAGATGAAAATATTAAAGTCCCAAGCATATTTTTGTGCCTGCTAAATATTACATATCATACATATAAACAGTATGTTACCAAAAGCAACACAAAGAAAAAAGACTAGAAGAAAATATAAGTTGTAACACTTAACTACTTTGTATAGGCATATAATGATTTTCAAAATCTTCTTCTTATGTTTCCTATATTTTTCCATAAGGCATCCATTACTTTTCAAGTATAACAATAATACAATTTAAATGAAAAAAATTGTCTAATTGGAAAACTCATTTCTCATATTTTAATGCCATTGGTGCCTGCCCACACCACACATTATGAAGATAGTTTCATAGGGTTGTATCATTCCAAGTTGTTTCTTCTTTTTTTTTTTTTTTTTTGAGATGGAGTCTCATTCTGTTGCCCTGGCTGGAGTGCAGTGACTTTATTTCAGACGCTGCAACCTCTGTCTCTTGGGTTCAAGAGATTCTCCTGCCTCAGCCTCCCAAGTAGCTGGGATTACAGGTGACTGCCACCATACCTGGCTAATTTTTGTATTTTTAGTAGAGACCGGGTTTGACCTCGTTGCCTAGGCTGGTCTCGAACTCCTGACCTCAAGTGATCCACTCGGTCTCCCAGAGTGCTGGGATTACAGGCATGAGCACTGTGCCTGGCCTCATTCCAAGTTTTCACCCCACCAGATCTTCACTGGGCAGATATAGGCCTCGGTGTTTTACCCTTTTTTTTTTTTTTGACAGGGTCTCACTCTGTTGCTTAGGCTGGAGTGCAGTGGGCATGATCACAGCTCACTGCAGCTTCAACTTTCTGAACTCGAGTGATCCTCCCACCTCAGCCTCGCAAGCAGATAGGACCACAGGCATGTGCCACCATGCCCAGGTAACTTTTTGATCTTTAGTAGAGATAAGGCCTCACAATATTGCCCAGGCTGGTCTCAAACTCCTGGGCCCAAGCGATCCTCCTGCCTCAGCCTCCCAAACTGCTGGGATTACAGGAATGATCCGCTTTGCCTGGTCTGGGCCTCTATCTTTTAAATTGAGGCTTTTGCTTTGTAATCAATCAGCTAATTCAATTCCATGCTCTTAGTGGTCACTACACATTCCAAAGTTCTCTCAAACAAGACCTGCTGCAGGAGATGAAATAGAAAATGTATCAGCCAAAAAAGAAAACAACAACAACAACAATAATGGAGTTCTTGTGGCTTTTTGTAGACATTCCATCAGATAGAGCAATGCTGGCTTTACAGCCAGCAAGGAAAAGTACAAGCAATTTTTACATGCCTCTAGCTCATCCCCTCAGCGTGTTCTGAAGAATCAGTCAGCCTTCAGAGACTCGTAGACTCATCCAAGGTGAGGTCATTATGTTGATGTTGGCGCACAGGGAGCCGATTTTGTCAGCATGTATTGGAGAAAGGGCCTCAGAAGGGCATGGGGCAGGCTCCAAGCTAACCATGAGCGGAGATGGTTTCAGTGGCTCTTGTGTCACCACTAATAAGAGAGTTATTTTTACAGGAGACTGTCACTAGCAAAACATAAGCTGCCTTTTACTTTAAAGGAAAGGTGCCAGCTTCTAAGCTCATCCTTTAATTGCCTTGTACGTAACAGAAGAGGTTGTTAGTGTAGTGAACACGCCAGAACAGGGATGTGGAAGCCAAGTGTTCTCTATTCCAGCTACGGAAAGTTCAATGGGAGGTGTGGTCTGAAGCCAACCAGAGGATGCAGGAGATTGGAGAAGAGCTCTCCTTCCGTTCAGGCTCACAGCAAAGCACGTTGCCTTCTTTCCTTTGCAAAATTACCACCGGATACTTCTCAGAGAGATGCTATGGAGATGCTTCAGCCTTGAGCACCAGTGAGTCACGGTTTGTACAACTCAAGGGTGCTGCCAGCCCGCCTCTGCTCTCCCTCACAGTTTTTGTTTTCTTGGTATGATAATTAGTTGTTGGCTCCATGAATGTGTCTCCCGAGGAAGAAAAATGTGGGCACCTGTTATTTCTGGAATGAGTGTTCTATGTGTTCTATTGAGGTGAGCTATTCACTCGGAGTCCAGGAGGCAGCTGGCACATGGCCACCTAACGCAGAGCTCCACTGCGCTCATGCTACGTGTTCACCAGATCAAGAAGAGGGAATGTGATTTTCACCTCCTACCTCCTGTCTTCTGTTGAGTTAAACAGAGCACAAGCTCCCTGGGTGGGTTGGGGGAGACTGGGAGAAGGACTTTTAGAGTTAGCAAAACCTTTAAAAAAATACCAGTGCCTGGGCCTTACTCCAGAGCTGGGGCATTGGTGTTCTTTCTAAGCTCCCTAAGTACTTTCAATGAGCAGCCAAGGTTGAGAAGCACTGAACTTGTCCATCAAGGCCCTTCCAGAGGAAACAGAGCCCGGAGAGGCTGACAGATTGCCTCAGGGTCCCACGGCTTGTTAACTAGTGTGCGTTTATCTGTGTGTCTGTCTTCTCATAGACTATGAAATCCTTGAGCACCTGAACCATGATGTTGATATTTAAATTCACAGTGCCTCCAGCTACAAATGTTTGATGAGGGCAAAAAGCTAGGAAGAAAAGGAGAACCAACATCTCTTTTTCTCTTGCTCCACAAAATCTCCCCGAGGACAATTATTGCTAAGATAAACTTACTGTGAACTTTTTTACCCCAAAACTACTCATTAAATATCAGATTCCCAAAACATATGACCCATTCATTTCTGGAAAAATTGCATGAGTCAGAAAGCCCCCCCAAATCCCAAGCCCAAAGACTTTACCCTAATTAATCCAACGGTTTTAAGCTAAGCGCTTGACCTTGTTCACTACCTCAAGCCTCACTAAGTTCTCATTTTGAGGAGTCTCATTTATTTCCCTTAACTTGACACTTCCAAATTAATAGGCTGCTTGATACCGAAGGAAGACATGCCGAAGGAAGACTCCGAAGGAAAGACTTATGGGAAGTGCATGCTGTGACTAAGGAGACATAGGCCTAGAGCCTGATGTATTGCTGGGGCCTCAGCACGGAGTTCTAGAATGTTCTGTGACTTTTCTAGATCTATCCACCACCAAGTGAGCATCTTTCACCTGCTAGTCAGGTGGAATTCAAGTCAAATCCAGCCAGTGTAGTGTGGTGTAGGGGCTCAGAATCAGGGCCATAGAACTGTGCAGCAGATAAGTCAGTACCCGGCCCATGTCCCCTTGCCCTGGCCACTCAGTGCATGCAGACCACTCTCCACATCTGCATTCCTTCACCTGAGAGCTATCTCTGGACCCAGTGTGCCCACCCAGGCAGCAGATTGGAAGTGCCAGAGAATGAATATCCCCACCCCACCCCTACCTTGGCCTTCAACCGAGAACTAAACGGGACCTGGGTTTCCCGTGCCCTTTTCTTGCTGGCATTTCCTAAGCTAATCCGCCAAATAATTGAATCCTTGTGTCATGATCTGCTCTGGGGAAACCCAAGGAAGACACAGTGGCCTGTCAATGTATAGACATTTGATTTTTGATTTTTTTGTTTATTTTTGAGACAGAGTCTCACTCTGTTGCCCCAGGCTGGAATGCAGTGGTGCAATTACAGCTCACTGCAGGCTTAACCTCCCAGCCTCAAGTGATTCTCCCACCTCAGCCTCCCGAGCAGCTGGGATTACACCTGTGTGCCACTACACCTGGCTAATTTTTTTATTTTTTGTAGACACAGGACCTCCCTAGGTTGCCAATGCTGTTCTCAAACTCCTGGCCTCAAACCATCCTCCTGCCTCAGCCTCCCAAAGTGTTGGGATTACAGACATTACAGGGATGAGCCACAATTACCAGCCTGATAGTTGATTTTAGCAAAGCCAGTTAACCTCTCTGACAGTGGCTATCCTAGAGTATAAAATAAGGAAAGAATTTTGAAGTCCCACGTCGTCATAACAGCACGCAAAGGGCTGCATCACGTGGCTGCCAATGCCCTCCCTCACTGACCTGTCTTTCTCCTTGGCCTCACCTCCAAGTGTGCCTCTCCCTTACACTCCTCTCCAGCCACAGGAGTTCCTTTGAATTCTTGGAACGTGCCCCATTCCCACTTGTCTTTGGGACTCACTCACGCTGTCCGTCTGCCTGGAACACGTTTCCTCCTTCTGCTTGCTTGGCTCAGTCTTACATATCCTCCAGCTCTCAGCTTAAATATCAGTTCCTGTAGGGAAGCCTGTTCTGATGCCCAGTCTAGGATTGCACTCATTATATGCTCCCAAATATAGTGCTCCCTCAGTGTGCTTGGTATGCCCTAGTGCAATTCCCATTTACTTTACCGAGTCCACCTCGTTCCCCAAGCATTGTCATCACTGGTCTTTATCCTCCTGGAAGGCATGAACCCAATTTATTGTCTTGCTGTCTACTGCATCTCTGATACCCAGCCCAATGCCTTGCCACAGTTGTTGAAACAAAATGCATGCTTATCTATTGAAAAAAAATTTTATTTTGAGATGGAGTTTCACTCTTGTTGCCCAGGCTAGAATACAATGGCGCCATCTCGACTCACTATAACCTTCACTTCCTGGGTTCAAGGGATTCTCCTGCCTCAGCCTGCTGAGTAGCTGGGATTATAGGCATGTGCCACCACACCCAGCTAATTTTGTATTTTTAGTAGAGATGGGATTTCACCATGTTGGTCAGGCTGGTCTTGAACTCCCAACCTCAGGTGATCCGCCCACCTCGGCCTCCCAAAGTGCTGAGATTACAGGCGTGAGCCACCTCGCCCAGCCTATTGAAATTTTGAGTTATTGAAAATTTGAGTTGGAGAATAAGAGGATTTTGGAATAAAAATTAAAACAAAGTTTCCCATCATAGGCTCCACCTTATGTAGCTTGTACCTGTGGCAAAATACGGAGATGTCATCCATCAGTTCTTCTGCTTGAAGCTCAGAGAAAAGCCTGTATGTAAAAGATGTGCTTCCCTGTGGCTGAGAGCAGTTTTATCTTTTTATCCTAGTCTGGGCTATCATTTTTATTTTTATTTTTATTAAAGTAGAGATGGAGTTTCACCATGTTAATGTTGCCCAGGTTGGCCTCGAACCCCTGGCTCAAGTAATCCTCCTGCCTCAGCCTCCTGAGTAGCTGAGACTACAGGGATGCGCCACCACACCCAGCTTATCATTTCTAACATGAAAATTTAAAAGTTAGACAGCACTGCATTAAAGTAATCTAACCCAGTAATGTAAAAATGTGAAGTTGGGCTGGGCACAGTGGGTTACGCCTGCAATCCCAGCACTTTGGAAGGCTAAGGCAAGCAGATAGCTTGAGCCTGGCAGTTCAAGACCAGCCTGAGCAACATGGCAAAACCCTGTCTCTACCCAAAAAAAAAAAAAAAAAAAAAATAGCCGGGTGTGGTGATGCACACCTGTAGTCCTAAATACTCTGGAGGCCAAAGTGGGAATATCACTTGAGTACTAGAGGCAGAGGTTGTAGTGAGCCAGCTTGCACCACTGCACTCCAGCCTGGGTGACAGAATGACACCTTGTCTCAAAAATTAAAAAAAAAAAAAAATGTGGAGTTAGAATCTGGAGAAGAAAGGTTAGTAGTTAGCCAAGCACAGTGGCTAATGCCTGTAATCCCAGCACTTTAGGAAGCTGAGGCAGGAGGATCACCTGAGGCCAAGAGTTTGAGACAAGCCTGGGCAACATAGTGAGACCCTATCTCTACCAAAATTTTTAAAAATTAGCCAGGTGTGGTGGCATGCACCTGTAGTCCTAACTGCTCAGGAGCCCAGCAGGTCAAGGCTGCAGTGGGCCATGATTTCACCACTGCACTCCAGCCTGAGTGACAGTGCCCAAGACCCCATCCGTCAAAAAAGAAATAAAAATTAAAAACTAAAATTAAATGTAAAGGCTGGGTGCTGTGGCTCACGCCTATAATCCCAGCACTTTGGGAGGCCGAGGTGGGCGGTTCATTTAAGGTCAGGAGTTCAAGACCAGCCTGGTCAATATAGTGAAACCCTATCTCTACTAAAAATACAAAAAAATGAGCCAGACATGGTGGCTCATGCCTGTAGTTCCAGTTACTTGGGAGGCTGAGGCAGGAGAATCCCTTGAACCCAGAAGGTGGAGGTTGCAGTAAGCCAAGATCATACCACTGCACTCCAGCATAGGTAACAGAGTGAGACCCTGTCTCAAAAAATAAATAAATAAATTTTTTTAAAGTGCAAAAATATATTTTAAAACTTTTTCAATGAATGATTACTAGCAAACATTGTATGTAAGCAATGTTTGCAAGCAGAAGCTACCATTCGTCAGCTGTTAAGGTCAATGCAACTTTCCTGGGTGTTGGCCTTTCTGACATTCACTCCTTTACACTTAAGGGCCTAATGGGCTTTATCTCAATAATCCCTAGATCCTCTGGGGATAGGGATATGTTCATTTTTTATTTTTTTATGTTTACTTTTATAATTTTTAAAATTTTGAGATGGGAGTCTTGCTACATTGCCCAGGCTGGTCTTGAACTCCCGACCTGAAGTGATCTGTCCTCCTTGGCCTCCCAAAGTGCTGGGATTACAGGCGAGAGCCACCGTGCCCAGCCAAGGGTCGAGGCTATGTTCAAAGTCACTCTCTCAGCCTTTTCCAACCACCAATAGGCCCAAAGTCCACATTTCTTAGCATGGCATAGAGGCCTTCCGGGGCCTAATTTTGCCTACCTTTCTCTCCCAGCTCGTCTTCCTCCATAGTCTGCCTCCGACTTTCCTTGTGTATTTATTTGCAGGCATAATGTCATTTCACGTCTCTGTGACGTTGTCTTTCCTATTCACCCAACCACAGAACTCTTCCCCACCCTTCCGTCAATTTTGCTTGCCAACTCCCATTCATCCTCTGAGACTCAACCCAAGCCCCAGGGCAGGCTTCTCTGAACTTCCAGATTTGGAAACTCCTCTCTGGTTCCCACTGCCTCTGCTTTTTCACCAGCACAGCATTTATGTGTTGAAAACATTCATTTGCTATGCCCCACCTACTCCATTCTGAAACACTCTCTAAGCTTTTAGAGGACAGGATCCATGTCTTCATTTCATTAATGACAAGCACAGTGCCTATTACTATTCAATAAATATTTGCTCAAATATACTTATTTTGGTATAATCTAGCCCTCGCTTGACCACCAGCAAACACTTTCAATAAGTGTCAATACTTACTTTCGATAAGTAACTGACGATTAATTTACTAAGAGATAATAATTTAAAAAGTTTTTGCCAAATGCTCTTTAAGTGCATCCAATAGATTTGCACAGATTGGAAAAAGGAAATGTCTTGGCTTAAGAAAATTTCCTATGATGTACACTAGTCTTTCATTGTGAAAGCTGTTTTCACAGACAGCAGGCCTGATATGAAACACCTGGGCGAAGGGCATGCTTTCCAGGCATTGCACTACAAATCCTAACTCCTTTCTCATGTATGCGAATGTGTGGCAAGTATGTATATTGATAATTCCGAAGAAGTCTGTATTCTATTTTAATCAAACTGAATAGGAGTAGTCCTTTGTTAAGATGAATGAAATCTGCAGTTAGGCACTGGAATTCATTTCCAAGGGAGGGGTTCTCCAACAAGGCTTGCTCCAGCCCCACCCTGGCGCCTGCCCTAAGAGGGCCGGCCCAAGGCCAATGTGTCCACACCCCGGCCAGGAAAGGGCAGGGTCCCCTTCAAGGTTCAGCTGCAGCCCCTGGGGACAGGAGGCTATGACACCATTGGGCTAGTCCCAGGCTCTCTGCACAGCTTGAGGTTGGGTTGCTGGATCTCTGACATTTTCAAACCTGGCATACTCTCCACATCCCCTGTAAACCGTCATACTACTATTTAGTGAGCTGTGATCAGACAATCGCTGCACATTTGCATAATGCCTACCCTCCTTGCACAGGTGGAGTAACTGAAACAATTTTTGAAATGATTTTCCCAAAGGTAGTGCATAGCCATCCTGGGGTAACACCTGGAGGAGCTGATGCCAGACCTGCACAGGTGATGAGCGATGTATTAAAGCTGCGCTAATCATTATAGCTTTTAAGTTTTTCACATCTATCAGCTCGTTTTATGCCGACAACACCCCTATTAAGAAAAAGGCGTCCTCCTCTTACTGATGAGCAAGTTGAGACAGAGAGACAAAGTGAAGGCTGGAGAGGGGCACGGCCAGTAACCGTGTAGTGGGGTGGGGGCAGAAACCCATGTCTTGTCTTGATTCAGAACTCTGTCTACCCCTTTTCTCTCTCTCTCTGTCTTTCACTCACTCTCTCTCTCTCTCTCTTGCACATGTGCAGACACACAAACACATAGAAATGCTTCACTCCTGGGGAAAAAGGGAAGGGACAGATAGGAAGAGAATCCTTGAAGAACCAGAAGTGTGATTTACATAAGACAAGTTTTTCGTAAATACGCCAGGCACCATAAGAAATAAATTATAAAATCAGGTCGGATGCAGCCGCTCATGCCTGTAATCCCAGCACTTTGGGAGGCCAAGGTATGCAGATTACTTGAGGCCAGGAGTTTGAGACCAGCCTGGCCAACTTGGTGAAACCCTGTCTCTGTTAAAAATACAAAAATCAGGCCGGGCATGGTGGCTCATGCCTGCAATCCCAGCTACATGCCTGAATCCCAGCAGGCTGAGGCAGGAGAATTACTTGAACCTGGGAGACAGAGGTTGCAGTGAGCTGAAATGGTGCCACTGCCCTCCAGCCTGTGGGACAGAGCGAGACTCTGTCTCAAAAAAAAAAAAAAAAAAAGAAAAGAAAGAAATTATAAAATCACTCACTGATACTTGCACTACCAACTGAAGAGTTTGATAGACCCCTAAGTTGGCTCACTGTAAAGATGGCTGAGTTTTGCCTTCGTTTCTATCCTAGTTTGCTCTAAAGTACAGTCTAAAAATATGATAAGACAAATGTGTTTGCAATTTTAAGCCAGGCACGATGGTTTGCACCCATAATCCCAGCTACATGGGGGTCCAGGAGTTCCAGGCTATGTGAGTTATAATACTGCCACTGCATTCCAGCCTGGGTGACAGAGCAAGACCTTGTCTCTTAATAAATAAAATAAAATAAAATAAAATAAAATAAAATAACGTAAAATATGTTTGCAAGTTTAGCTCCATGAATAAAAGCATTCAAACCGAATTATCCACTAACACCAGAAATTTGGCCTTAAATGAAGACTTACTGTCTCTTGCTGTGAAGTATGATATAATGTCTTAGATATATGAAGATCTCAAACGTCCACTTAGTTGAAGGCCCAGCCATTATTGTACCGTAGTAATAAGAGTGAGGCTGAGGAAAGAGTCTGAAGATAGCTCTTGCGAAATGAGCTACTGGTCTCATGAGACCTTTGCAGGAAGTGAAGTGCATAAGGAATGACTAAACCCTGCATAGAAAATGTCACCTTCATCCATGAAACAACATGGTTGGTTCCTATCACTCGCCCTAATGTGATAGCTGTTCTTCCTGGATCAGCATCACACTGATTAATGGTGCCAGTTAAAAGTCAAGGCATGCTGAATGTTGACCCCATGGAAGATTGCAAAGCTATGTATATTTAATAAGGGGCATTAGAAGGGGCGCAGGACACTGAAAAGAGTTTTCTTGACACTCTTGGTAATTAAGGATTTACATCAGCAGGAGGTCAGGTCATGACAATTTCTGCCTAAATTTGTCAATAGGCAATCACAAATTGTAGTCACCGACTGCTTCACCACCAACTTCCTAGGTGCCCGTTGGCACATCCCTTTTCAGTATTAGAGAAACTGCCAATCAGACTCAAATGACGTAGTACTCTATTTTCAAAGAAGAACATAATACTACATAGAAAAACTTAGGTCAGTATTTACCTTACACATCTTCTGGTGGAAAATAGTCTTAAACATAGAGGAGATATATATTTACCTTAATCAAAGGCTCATCATGTGTCATTTGCTGTTACAAATCGATCAGCCTTGATGTGCCATAAAGTAGCTTAGGGTCTTTGCCCCTGCCATCACCCTGTGGGAGCTTTTCCCCAGTTATCCACATGGCTCATGCCATGGTCCTTCAGGCCTTCACTCAAAGTCACCTTCCCAGAGGGGCCTTTTCTCCACCAGCTCCAGCGTTACCCATGCTGCTATCTCAATTTCTTTTTCTCCATAATCTACTCTGCTTATTTTGTTTCTTATCTTGCTGTCCTCACTAAACCATAAGCACTATGAGAGCAGGGATTTTTGTCTTTGTTCCCCACTACTAAATTTCTGCTCATAGATGAATTCCTAATACTTAGTAGTCATTCAGTAAATATGTGTTGGACAGATGGATGGGTGGATGGATGGATGGATGGATGGATAGATGGATGGATGGATGGGATGGATGGATGGGTGGATGGATGGATAGATGGATGGATGGATGGATGGATGGATGGACAGACAGATGGATGGACAGGCAGACGGATGGAATGGATGGATGGATGCATGATCACTGAAGCCGGGAATTCTCTCAGTTGGCTGGAATCTGACACTGCAGATCCAGCAGCAAATAAAGGATAAGCATATTTCTCAATTCTTCTTTCTCTGCTTGTTGGCAGCTATTAAACCATCCTCTATACAAGCCAACCCTACCATTTCAACCCTGAATCTCTGTGTTGGTCATATTACTACATGGTAATTTCTTCGCTTATCTAGGACAGCCATATGATAATGATCCTTTGGGGAAATCCTTAAAGAATAGCATTTTCTGATTTGGTAAAAGAGATTAAAGTGGTTACCAAAGATGTGTCTACATGCAGTCTTAAGCCTTTACATGTGTTTGAACATGGTATCTGCCCTGCTGGGCCAAGCTCTGCAGATGGGTTAAGAGTTCAATTATCAGTAGCACTTTTTATGTACTTAAGAACTATTCAAATTGGACCATTCTGGCAAGGCATGGTGACTTACGCCTGTAGTCTCAGCATTTTGGGAGGCTGACGTGGGTGGATCACTTGAGGTCAGGAGTTTAAGACCAGCCTGGCTAACATGACAAAACCCCATCTCTACTAAAAATACAAAAATTAGCTGGGCATGGTTGTGTGTGCCTGTAGTCCCAGCTACTCGGGAGACTGAGGCATGAGAATCTCTTGAACCTGGGAGGAAGAGGTTGCAGTGAGCCAAAATTGTGCCACTGCACTCCAGCCTGGGCTACAGAGCAAGACTCTGTCTCAAAAAAAAAAAAAAAAAAAGCTCATTCTAAATATATGTGATACTAGTTCTTTCTGTATGTATGTACCCAGGGACAGTGTGGCTACCAATGTCTTCACTCAAAGGGGAATTCCCAATTGGTTGTATTGGGTCTTACTTTGAACAGAGGTTCCTGCAGGATACCACTCCACCTCATAAGATGTTCGTGACTCCCTCACTCTAATGGAGGTGAGGTAGACTATGGACTTGCAGGAGTTTAGCACCCAAACATGGTGAGCAATCACAGGCAATGAGTAGGTGGGGAAAGAATGAGCCATTATTCAAAGGTTATCAGAGAGTGGCTCCTGTAGGCCCTTATTAGACAAAAACCTGTGCCAAATCTGCTTCTGCTCAGCTCCCTGGTTTTGGAAGTGGAGCCTACCTCTTTTGCTCCCCACCCCTCTCCGGCTCTGCCCTCTGCACTCCCAGTGACCCATCAACCCTCTCCTCTCCCTTCTCCAGATCCAGTTTTTTGTTTGTTTGTTTTTGTTGTTGTTGTTTTCTTTTTTGAGATGGAGTTTCACTCTTGTTGCCCAAGCTAGAGTGCAATGGAGTGATCTCAGCTCACCGCAACCTCTGTTTTCCGGATTCAAGCGATTCTCCTGCCTCAGCCTCCCAAGTAGCTGAGATTACAGGCATGTGCCACCATGCCTGGCTAATTTTTTGTATTTTTATTAGAGACAGGGTTTCTCCGTGTTGGTCAGGCTGGTCTTGAACTCCTGACCTCAGATAATCCGCCCGCCTCGGCCTCCCAAAGTGCTGGAATTACAGGCATGAGCCACTATGCCTGGCCAGGCCCAATTTTATTTAAACAGTGTGGTAAATTCTGCTCCATGAACCCTAAAAGGTTCCCGCTTAGGACGGTTTTTTCTTCTTCTTTTTTTAAAATTATTTTATTAAGGAGCAACCCTATTAGCTGACAGGACAGTGTTTTCTATGAGCCTTTGTTTCTGCTTCACTGTAGCTGCAGGAAGAGGAAATGGCACACCTACAAAATGCACAAATTAGTATTTCAAAATTTAGTTATTCCCCATGCTTAATAAAATCATCCACACCCTTTACTCTGAGACCCATTTCTTCCTTGAGTTCTGCTCACTCTGCTCCAATACGTGCCCGTCGTTTCCTCCACGGAATCACTTTATCTACAACATCCATTTGTCTCCATGTACTTGATCACCCCTGGCCTTGCTATCGTTTTTGTGTATTCCTTTTTAACATATTTTTAATTCAGGTTTTGTTTAGTGTTGCTAACTATGTTATCAGCTCCTTCAGAACAAAGAACATCTCTAAAAATACTTTAGAAGCTACTGTGCCTTGTACATAGTAAATATATGCTGATTTATTGAGCGCCATTCTGGAAGAATCTGTGAGTTACACCTGACAAAGGGATGAGAAAAACTAATCAAAATGGAATACATAGTGGTTAATTTTATGTGTCACTTGACCAGGCCACAGGGTGCCAGACATTTGATCGAATATTATTCTGTGTCCTGAAGGTGTCTCTGATTGAATAAGGTATATTACCCTCTCCAGCATGGGTGGGCCTCATTCAATCAGCTGACAGCCTGAAAAGTACAAAAAAGGCTGAAGTGCTTGCAAGTAAGAGGGAATTTCCTCCTGCCTGCCTGTTTTCAGAACTGAACTGGGGCCCGGGTGCAGTGGCTCACACCCATAATTCGAGCAATTTGGGATGCCTAGGCAGGCGGATCACTTGAGCCCAGGAGTTCAAGACCAGCCTGGTCAACATGTTGAAAACCTATCTCTATATAAAAAGAAAATTTTAAAAAGAACTGAACTGGAACAGGCTCTTCCTGGGTCTTAAGCCTGCCGGCATTCAGACTGGAACTCCACCAGCAGCTCTCCTAGGTCTGCAGTTTGCCAACTGTAGGTCTTGAGTCTTGTCAGCCTCCATAACTGGGTGAGCCAATTCCTTATAATAAATCTGTATCTATGTTTATGTTCATATCTGTATCTATGTTTATCTCCTATTAGTTCTCTTTCTTTGGAGAACTCTAACTTACACAAAAGTTTATATTTAGAAGTACCTTCTTATCCTGAGTATTACATTTGTTGCTTTTTGTTTTTTAACATTTATATATTATTCTTTTTTTTCTTTCGAGCATATCCTAATATTATTTTGTTTTATTTCATAATGTTTTTATTATTCTTTTAAAATTTTCTGGGTACGTAACAGGTGTATCTATTTATGGGGTACATTAGATGTTTCGATACAGGCATGCAATGTGAAGTAAGCCTGAGTATTATCTCTGGAGGTCCAGATACAAAATGCAAGGTAGGAATTACACAACCTAAAGAAACAAAGAGGCAAAGTTCAAGAAGAAAGTTTACATTGATAATGATTTTGCTTTTTTGAGACCAGGTTTCATTCCTGTCACCCAGGCTGAAGTGCAGTGGCATAATCTCAGCTCACTGCAACCTCCGCCTCCTGGGTTCAAGTGATTCTCCTGCCTCAGCCTCCTGAGTAGCTGGGATTACAGGCACGCACCACCACACTCAGCTAATTTTTTTATTTTTAGTAGAGACGGGAGTTTCACTATAGTAGCCAGGCTGGTCTTGAACTCTTGGCCTCAAGTGATCCTCCCACCTCGGCCTCCCAAAGTGCTGGGATAATAGGTGTGAGCCACCTTGTCGAGCCTGATGATGATGATTATAAAGATTTGACAACTCACTATGTTCCAGATATTGTTCTAAATCCTTTACACATTTGAGCTCATTTAATCCATACAGTAGTCTATATTATCTACATTCATGTTGAGAACGTTCATGTGTAGCATAACTGAATGTACTCACTATGAATAATGTTGAGCAAAATAAACATTGAAAGATTAACTTTTCTAGTGTAATTTTCCTATTAAAGGCCTTAATACGCACCCGGGAGAAACAACATATTGCATGATAGTAAAGGCATTTGCATTTTGTTGTAGTGCTCTAAAACTCTCCATTACTGAAGAAAAGGATTTCCACTCAATTAAATCATGAAGCAGAAGATTATGCAGTTTGAGTCTCAAGATGTAAAAGGTTTGAAGAGACTGCGTATAGGTAAGAACTAATTGAAAAATAAGAAGAATGCCTGTGCTATGATATACTTTGATACAGTGGCAGTCAGGTTATTTCTTTTCCTTTGTTCCTTTGTTCCTTTGTGTGTTTGCCCTGAATGGTACAACTTATTTTCAAAAGAGATAAATCATGCATCCTCAAATTGGATGTGGCTAACTGGGTGTAGAGGGTTTTGGTCCATGAGTAGCGCACAGTCTGACATCTGCTGTTACACTTTGTTTATTAGAATATAAATTAAATTCCTGAGCTGGTACACAAGCCAGTCAATAGACAGCAGGCTAAATTTGTTACGGTTGAAAAAAGTAAAACATGGTATGTCTTCAACAAAGTTATTAAGATGTAAATTTGGGTAGGATAAAGGCTAGGGTATTCATTAGTAAATGTTGTTATTTAATCTGATTTTTTTTAGTAAATTCCAGTTGATGGAGTTTAAGGGCTCAATGGAATAAGAAGAAATTGAAGGAAGTAGTATTAAATTCTCAGCCTACTTTGGTTGTTAATTTCCTTTTAGCTCAGGGAAAATATAATAACCTCTAGGTGGTTCGTTTTATTCTATATTTGAAAAATAGAGGCCCTGCATGGTGGCTCATGCCTCTAATCCCAGCACTTTGAGAGGCTGAAGCAGGAGGATCACTTGAAGCCAGTAATTCAAGACCAGCCTGGGCAACATAGCAAGATCTCATCTCTATTAAAAATTAAAAAACAAAATTCTCTAACAATTCAAGCATTTTTTAAAAGTTAAAAATAAAAGAAACAAACAAACAAAAAAACCAGTTTTGTGTGGTGGCACACACCTATGGTCCCAGCTACTACAGCGGCTGAAGAGAGAGGGTAGCAGGAACCCAGGAGTTTGAGGCTGCAGTGAGCTATGACTGTGCCTACCCTTCAGCCTGGGCAACAGAATGAGACCCTGTCTTTTTTCTTGAGATGGAGTTTTGTTCTTTTAGCCTGAGCTAGAGTGCAACGGTATGATCTTGGCTCACTGCAACCTCTGCCTCCAGGACTTAAGCAATTCTTGTGCCTCAGCGTCCAGAGTAACTAGGACTACAGGCTTGCGCCACCACGTCCGGCTAATTTTTTGTATTTTTAGTAGAGACAGGGTTTTACCACGTTGGCCAGGCTGGTCTCGAACTCCTGACCTCAGGTGATCCACCCGCCTCGGCCTCCCGAAGCGCTGGGATTACAGGCATGAGCCACCACGCCTGGCCTACCCTGTCTTATAGTAATAGCATTATGGTGAACTATGGTGTTTCATTTTCCAAGTGAGGCTTTGGTGATTTGATCATTTGATAAAGTCATGGAGTTCATTAGGACGAGTGTACCTCCAAAACCCGTCTGAGCCCCTTTGCCTTCACTGAAAATGTACCCCAGCATATTCACACTGATCAGGTGGGCTGATAAAAGAGCATAAACAGAGCAGCATGTGGTTGATGCTCATAAAATAGTTTTTGAATGAACTTTGTTCATTTTATGTTTTGAGACAGGCTCTCACTTTGTCGCCCAGGCTGAGTGCAGTGGCGTGATCATAGCTTACTGCAGCCTTGAACTTCTGGGTTCAAGCAATCCTGCTTCCTCAGCCTTCCAAGTAGCTAGGACTATAGGCACACACTACCCGACTAATTTTGTTTCTTTGTTTTGTAGAGATAGGATGTTGTCATGTTGCCCAGGCTGATCTCCAACTCCTGGTCTTAAGTAATGGCCCTGCCTTGGTCTCCCAAAGTGCTGGAATTACAGGGATAAACCACCATGTCCATGAATGTTGGTTAAAATTACAATCTCAAATGTCACATTTTTAGCTGGGTATGGTGGCACGCACCATTAGTCCCAGCTCCTCGGGAGGCTGAGGTAGAAGAATCGCTTGAACCCGGGAAGCAGAGGTTGCATTGAGCTGAAATCATGCCACTGTGCTCCAGCCTGGGCAACAGAGCAAGACCCTGTCTCAAAAAAAAAAAAAAAAATTAACGTTACATTTGGCAGTAGTTAGTGATAACTGTCATTGCTTTTTAGCTAAATTTGGTTCTTTTACGTTATAGAATATATCTGAGTATAAAACAATAAGAATCTGAATGAAACTAAAAATAGTCATTTAACAAGTGTAACTGATCTGAATGGTTCCACGACACTTGAAGTGTGATAAATGCTGTTCAATTACCAGACACACACACACACACACACACACACACACACACACACACACACAGACTTCCAGGCCTAGAGGGAACCCTCATCCAGGCTTCACTACACAGCAAAGCTGCCCATTTTGCACCACCTGGGACCTAGACTTGAGAAAACCACAGCCTGTTTGAAATTGGCTCCCAAGAGCCTAACAATTTCTTTCTTTCTGCTGTCTTTTTGGTGGGGAACTTAAAAGAAAAAGCTGTTAGATATCCCCGGAGGCAATGGAGAGCCTAGAAGAGGATTCAAAAGGCTCCATCTAGCCCCCAGATGACTTTTTTATGGCTTTGAAAGTTTTAAAAATTGGGACATTTTACGTAAATATATGGTTTTGCAACTTCTTTTGAAATAGAGAATCTGGCATCTCTGGACCAATATTCCATTAGGCAATACTTGGTTGGAGCTGATTTGCAGCCGCCCTTTTCAAAGGTCCCCATTTACCTCGGTTTCTTACAGCGCCTAACTGTCTCACTCATTTCCTTTACTCATCCAGCCCTTAACAAGTTTTTTGTTTTGTTTTGTTTTGTTTTTGAGACAGAGTCTCTCTCTGTCACCCAGGCTGGAGTGCAGTGGTACGATCTCGGCTCACTGCAAGCTCTGCCTCCCGGGTTCAAGTGATTCCACTGCCTCAGCCTCCTGAGCAGCTGGGATTACAGGCACCTGACACCACACCCAGCTAATTTTTGTATTTTTAGTAGAGATGGGGTTTCACCACGTTGGTCAGGCTGGACAAGCTTTAAGTTGCTGACCCAGCCTAGACATTGGCGGCGAGAGTGGGAGTTCCGTAACAGTGAGAAAAACCTCAAAAGTGTTAATTAATTTATCACTGTGATTGTAGCATCGGTTCCTACAATGTCTAGCATATTTGCACTCACAACTGCCCTCTCTTTCAATTTCCCATAGCAAGAAGCAAATAATTGCATATAATTTATTATGGGCTTAGCATTGTTTCAAAATTCATATATTAACTCATTTCAGTCTCCAGAACAACCCTATAAAGCAGGTACTTTTTTAATCTCCATTTTCAGATGAGGAAACTCAGGGGCAAAAGTTAAGTAACTTAACCAAGATCACATTGCTAGTAAGTAGCAGGGCCAGGAATTGATTCTGTGTAGTCTGACTCCAGAGTCTTGACTTTTAGCCACAACAGTATGCTTCCATGTTACATATGCATTCAGGGTTAAAAATTCAGTTATTGGCCAGGCATGGTAAACACATGCCTGTAATCCCAGTATTTTCAGAGGCCGAGGTTGGAGGACTGCTTGAACACTGGAGTTTGAGACCAGTCTGGGCAACATAGTAAGACTCTGGCTCTACGAAAAAAAAATAATAATAATAATTTAATTTAATTCTTCAAAGTATCTCTCTATGTCTATGAAAAGCACTCTGGATACCCAAAGCTGAACTGATTTTTCCTCCTCAGGGCCCCCATACACTCTGTGCTTACTGCCACCACAACACTCATCACATAGCCCTGAAATTGCCAGCCAGTCTTGCAGTCTAACTCTTAAGCAAGGAGAATACCTTGTTCACCAGCATGTGGTATGTAGCACACATCCAGTGTTTATTGAATGACAAAGTAAACTGTGTGCTTTTTCACTTTTGTATTGCTACCCTCTTGGACCAAATGGTCATCATATCAAAACTGGACCAATTAACAGGATATTGAATGGTCTCACTGCCTCTGGACTTCCATCTTTCCAAAGCAAATTCTCCACAAATGCAGATAATAACAGCTTGTTCTCAAAGATGTTGTAAAAATGTAATGAAAAAAATGCTTATAAAGTGCCTAACCCAAGTGAGCGCCTGGCACTTAAAAGTAATTAGCAATATAGTGCTTACTGTTGTAGGTAATATTGGAATATTTCATTCAATATCTTTTTTATGGAGTCACCCCCAGACCCAACTTAAACTCCTGCCTGCAGCCCTGTACATGTGACTTCTTTCTCATCTTCAACCTGTGTTCCTCCATCTGGCATAAATGAAAGAGTGCCAAAAGCCACAGAATAAGTAGGTTTCGGCTCCCCAGGAGCAGAAGTTATACTTAAGGACTTGGGATGCACTGTGAAGGGGGAACATTATTCTATGTCAATGCTTATGAGCAAACATTATGGAGTCTACTGAAAATTTCCAAGAATTTTTCAAAAGATAAAACATAAGACTTAAAGCAAATTCTTACTTGCAGATGACTGCTCCAGGTTAATACCCTCAGACTCCTCTGGAAACTAGGTCAATTGCCCTATGAAAGTACTGTCTGGCACCCAACAGATGCTCAAAACCCTTACTGCCTGCTAAGCTCTGCGTGCTCTTTTGAAGTCACTGGTTTCAATGAGAACTTCCTCTATGCATGTTTTCAAGTAAGAATGAGGACAATAATAATAGCAATAGCAAACCCTTACTGATCTTCTCCAGTGTGCCATGCTCCCTGCTAGGCAACTTATATCTCTTATATCTTTTTGTTTTTTTTGCACGTGACATTGCTTTCTTTTAGTTGGAGTGAGGACAAAACCTGGTCATGTTCGGAGATGAACAGCCTCATCTAGGTGGTGAAGAACATTCTTATCTTTCTTGGTTAACCAGGTCCTAAATGCAAGGGATTTCCACGTGTTCTTTAAAACCACCTGAAACTGTCCTGAGCAGGCTCACACCGCAATTCTGTACCAAGGGCCTGGCCCCACCTACAGCCAGAAGTCATCTCACTGGATGTCATCATCATCAAAAAGATCTTCAAAATCATTTAAAAAGTCTGCATGAAAGGCCTTTTCATTGGCTGCCAAGTCCATCAAGAGCCTCGTGCTGCCTTCTGCCTCCTCTAGGTCCACGTAAGGCCCGGCGCCCTCGAGGAACATCTCGTCCACGGCCAGATTCATCTCGGGCGCGCCTATATCTTATATCTTAATATTCTAACAACTCAGAGACATAGGTACAACTATTATCTCCTCTTTATAGATGGAAAACAGGCTTGGAAGGCTCAAATAACATCCCAATTCACATAGTATAGCTGTCTTCTGGTGAAGAGAGATTCAGACCCCAGACATCATCACTTTTTGCCACTAGGCCACATTGCCTCTAGTCCAATAATAATGAAATTATTCTTTGTATTAAAAAAATTTTGTCTCTGCCATGAGGAAAGGATATTTCACTATTATTATCATGTTTATTTAAATATGCATATTGAATCCTTGAGATAAAGAGGTGAAACCCTCATGTCCTTAATTTAGACTATTTCTCCTTCCTCACCCACCATTGATGGTATACATCTAGTAGACTAAGTAAATACATCTTAGCATATATACCATTAAAAACAGAAGAAAGTTTTAGTTCAGATCTTTCCTTTTTCCTGAAGACTTCTTGTTTGTGCACTATCTCGAATGCAAGAAAACATAAATTTATTTACTTAATTAATTAATTTATTTACTTTTTGAGACAGGGGCTTGCTCTGTTGCCCAGGCTGAAATGCAGTGGCATCATCTCAGCTTACTGCAACCTCTGCCTCCGGGGTTCAAGTGATTCTCCTGCTTCAGCCTCCCGAGTAGCTGGGACTACAGGCATGCACAACCACGCCTGGGTAATTTTTTGTATTTTTAGTAGAGACAGGGTTTCTCCAGGTTGGCCATGCTGGTCTCGAACTGCTGACCTCGTGATCCGCCTGGCTCGGCCTCCCAAAATGCTGAGATTACAGGCATGAGTCACCATGCCTAGCCCCAAAAAATTAATTTATATTGCCTTTTAAAAGCCTTTCAAGAGTCCATTTCATTATAAAAGTGGTACACACTGGGTAAAAATAAGAGTATTCCAGCATAAATACACTTTAAACCCTTTCAGAAAGGCTGAAATATTGGCACTCTCTTCCACTAAAGCTGACAAGGAATACTAAGCAGGACTCTCTAGCAAAATCATATACTAAATATTTAAAAAGTATTATAAAGTGATAGGCTAGATAAGCAATAAGTATGTTTAAATACAGATAACTAAATAAAAGAATTTTATAAGAACGTTTGGTCTTCACCCACCCCATTCAATAGCTTCTGTTCAATTGTGAAGTCTGCACTTCAGTGACAAAAGAGTGTGAAAACAGAAGTGAAATCAAATAGGAAACACAGTCACTTCAATGGGCTTAACTGTTTACAATATCTGACTTTTCACAATTCAAACAATTCTGCGTTTCCCACAACTTTCCAAAGTAACCAACTTCTATTCAGAATGTGCTATTGTATATCTATATTTTTTTGAGACGGAGTCTCGCTTTGTCTTCCAGACTGGAGTGCAGTGGTGCGATCTTGGCTCACTGCAACCTCCGTCTCCCCGGTTCAAGTGATTCTCCTGCCTCGGCCTCCTGAGTAGCTGGGATAACAGGTGCACACCACCACGCCCAGCTAATTTTTGTATTTTTAATAGAGACAGGGTTTCACCATGTAGCCAGTATGGTCTTGAACTCCTGACCTCTGCCTCCCAAAGTGCTGGGATTACAGGCGTGAGCCACCACACCTAGCCAGAATATGCTGAATATGGAATTATTTTTCTGGTTCCATATGGAAAAGTTTAAATTTTTTGTTCAATTTTTTGTAGATCTCTTTAGGAACTGATGGAAAGTTTCATGAAAATCTTATGGTGCAAATTCAAATTTTTCTAATCATTAGCAGATCCTGTTTAAATAAGTTTATCTCTTGATTAAGAACCTCACTTTATAGGGAGAGGCTACTTGACTGATATTGCACTCAGTAATGGAAAAGAAAAAGAACAGTCACGAAAAAGAGTAGCTACAATCTCTTTTTCTACAATGCAAAACTAATTCTACAATGCAAAACTAAATCTACAAACAAAATCTAGAATCCAGATTTTGTATATAGACTACTATAAAAACAAGCACTGAAAAATTAGTCAGAACATAAAGAAGTGTGATAGACACTTAGTCCTGAACTCAGTGCCTAAGGAATAATTGAATTCCCAACAAACACTGGTTGTTCTATGGATTCATGGTACATTTTACCACATTTTCTATTTTATTTTGTGTAGATTTCATGTGTATCTATGATTGGCTAAATTCAGAATGGAAATGTCATTCACTGTGATGTAACCTTGAGCAAGTCAGTCTCTCTCTGTGGGCCTCAATTCCATCACCTATAGAATGAAGGGTTTGGATGAGAATATCTTCAAGTTCCTTCCAGCTCTGCTACATTCTACAATTCTAGATACTGGCTGTGGTCAAATACTGCTCTTTGTAATTTTCCTAGCACAAAGCATGGTGCCTAAAATTTATGAAATACACAATCAAGGATGAATAAATAGAAGCTTTCAAAGGAGGAAGTAAAATACCTGATGAAAATGAGACGGTTTGGGTGCCTAGCTAGACTATAGGATGTTAAATGTTTTTCAACTTTGCTATAAGACATGCTTGTTGTGATAAATGCATTATAGAAACTCGGGGAAAAAAAATGAGGCTGGGTGTGGCGGTTCACTTCTGTAACCCCAGTACTTTGGGAGCCTGAGGTGGGAGGATCACTTGCACCCAAGACTTTGAGACCAGTCTGGGCAACATAGGGAGACTCTGTCTCTATAATTTTTTGTTTTGTTTTGTTTTTAATTAACACAACACAGTGTCTGTAGTCCCAGCTACTCAGGAGGCTGAGGTGGGAGGATCTTTTGAGCCCAGGAGGTTGAGGCTGGAGTGAGCCATAATTGCACCACTGCACTCCAGCCTGGGAAACAAAGTGAGGCACTGTCTAAAAAAAGGAAAAAAGGAAGACAGAGAAACAGAGAGAAGAAAGAAAAAGAAAGAAAGAAAGAAAGAAAGAAAGAAAGAAAGAAAGAAAGAAAGAAAGAAAGAAAGAGAGAGAGAGAGAGAGAGAGAGGGAGGGAGGGAGGGAGGGAGGGAGGGGGAGAGAGAGAGAGAGACAGAGAAAGAAAGAGAAAGAAAGAAAGAAAGAAAGAAAGAAAGAAAGAAAGAAAGAAAGAGAAAGAAAGAGAGAGAGAGAGAGAGAGGAAGGAAGGAAGGAAAGAAGGAAGGAAGGAAGGAAGGAAGGAAGGAAGGAAGGAAGGAAGGAAGGAAGGAAGGAAGGAAAAAAGGAAGGGGAAGGGAAGGGAAGGAAGGGAAGGGAGGAAAGAAATAGACTTCCCTGTCTACCTCCTCCTGAAGTAACCAGTTTTATATTTTTTGATATATAACCTTCCATTTCTTTCTCTATACTCATACAAAATAAAATGTGGGGTTTTCTTGGGGTGTTTTTTGTTTGTTTGTTTTGGTTTTGTTTTTGAGACAGGGTCTGGCTGTGTTACCCAGGCTGGAGTGCAGTAGTGCAATTACAGCTCACTGCAACCTTGGTCTCCTGGACTCAAATGAGCCTCCCACCTCAGCCTCCTGAGTAGCTGGGACCACAAGCGCACTCTACCATGACTAGCTAATTTTTGCATTTTTGTGTAAAGATGGGGTTTCACCATGTTGCCCAGGCTACTCTGAAACCCCTGGGCTCAAGTAATCCACCCACCGCAGCCTCCCAAAGTGGCATGAGCCACTGTGCCCAGCCATAAAATGTTTTTTCTTTAGAAAACATTAGGATATGTTTTTAAGTTGACAACATATTATGAAAATGTTTAAATTTATACTTTTTAATAGCTGCAAGATATTCTTTAGTATAGTTATACAATGTGTTAAACCATGACCCTATTTTCCCAAATTATTGCTGTTCCAACCAATCCTAGAGTAAGTATTCCTATACATAGAGTCATGCATACTGATGTTTATATTTTCAATTTATTCTTGAAAGTAAAATTACCAGGTCAGTGGATAGGCACATTGTAATTTTATAAAATATTGCTTGATTATTTTCAAAAATATTTCTACTACCTCCAACTATATGCAGAAATACTGCAGAGTTTTGCCTGTTTTGAATGCATAACTATTTAATATTTTCCAGTCCAATAAGTGAAAAATGGTATCTCACCATTTTAAATTGCATTTTCCTAACCACCAGAAATTTTAGTATCTCTGCATATATTTATTTGCGTACATTTTTGTTATTCTGTATTATGCCTTTACTGATTTGCTTTTTATATCCTAAGCATATTTTCTATTAAGCTAGCTGTCTTTTTCTTATACATTTATAGGAGTTTTTTGTATAGTAGTTATATCAACCCTATATCGCATGGGTTGACAGAGATTTTGAAAACTTTTCCCAATTATTACTTAATGAAAAAGTAATATAACAATATTCACTTTTGATATGGAAATTAAGAGTGCCTTAGTACCAGAAATAGTTCCATGTGATAAAATGACTGCTGTGGACTGAATTATGTCCCCCCAAAATTCATGTGTTGAAGCCCCAACCCCTAAATGTGATGGTACTTAGAAATGAGAACTTTTAGAGAGAATTAGGCTTAGATGAGGTCCTGAAGGTGGGGTCTTCAAGATAGGATTAGTTCCCTTGTAAGAAGAAACACTGTCTCTCCCTGCCATGTGAGGACACAGTGAGAAGACAGCCATATACAAGCCAGGAAGAAAGCCCTTACCAGAAGCCAACCATGCTGACACCTTGAAATTGGACTTCAGCCTCCAAAAACTGTAAGAAAATAAATATCTGCTCTTTAAACCATCCAGGTCATAGTATTTTGTTATGGTAGCACAAGCTTACTAAGACAATAATACGATATAAAACTCAAAGACTATATTGCCTACGAGACAGCAGCACCTCTCAGCTTCTTCACCAATTGTTTATTTCAGTTTGAACGCTTTCAATCTAAACTATTAGCCATTTACTAACCCAATATGTCTTTTGGCATCCTCTCATGCGTTGAGCATGAACCATGTTCTCAGGAATGAGGAATGGGGCATGGGGGAGATATAGATGAATGGATAGGTAGACAGACAGACATACAGACAAAGACAGACAGACAGATAGGATAGATATAATCTGTGTAAGGAACTACCTTAACCTTTTTTTTTTCTTTTTGAAATGGAATCTCTCCCTGTCACCCAGGCTGGAGTCTAGTGGCCCAATCTTGGCTCACTGCAACCTCCACCTCGCAGGTTCAAGCAATTCTCCTGCCTCAGTCTCCCAAGTAGTTGGGATTACAGGCGCCTGCCACCACACCCTGCTAATTTTTGTATTTTCAGTAGAGATAGTGTTTCACCATGTTGTCCAGTCTGGTCTTGAACTCCTGACCTCAGGTGATCCACACGCCTCAGCCTCCCAAAGTGCTGGGATTACAGGCGTGAGCCACCGCGTCCAGCCTCAAACTTGGTAACATAAAACAATACCATGTTATTAGGCTTACAGAATCTGTTTCTACTTCACAAAGTCTGGAACTCCAGGTGAAAAATCTCAAACAGTTGGGATGACTCAAATATTTCAGGGCTAGAATCATTAGAAGGTTTTCTACTCATATATCTGGTGCCTGAGCTGGCATGACTCAAAAGTTGGATTCAGCAGAGACCACCAACCCATCAACAAAATGCCTGCTCCTGACCTCTTCTTGTGACTTGGGCTTCCTCACATCATGGTGGTCTCTGGATGGCCAGACTTCTTACATAGTAGCTCAGGACTCCAAGTGAGAACGTTTTAGCGAATAAGGCACAAACAGCATGGCCTTTTATAACTTGGCCTCAGAAGTCACACAGCATCGCTTCCACTGTACTGGATTAATTGAAGTGGATAAGCCCACACAGATTCAAGGGGAGAAGACACAAACTTCTCCTGTCAATGGGAGCAGAATTAAAGAATTTACAGCCATGTTTTAAAACTGTCACATATAAATATATGAATAGACATATAAGTTCACATATGTGTGTATATTAAATCCCTTTGAAATTCCCTTTAATTCTCACAACAAACTAATTATTAGGAAGCATTTTGTGATTTTGTTTATTTTAGCTTGCTCAAGATCACACAGCTAGTAAGCAGGAGAGGTAGGATTCAAATACATTTATACTAAACAATATTGACTTGAGGGGAGAGACCCCATTAGTTCTAATGTTCTTTATTACCCCTCTAATAATTTTGAGTTGATACATATTTAGGGTATCTAAGTTCCCTTGAAAACAAAGTGGGCCAGATGAGATGAAATTGTGCTCAATTTAAATAAGCTTATTTTACAAAACAGGAAAATCTCAGGTAGACTTTGAGAGAGTTTCAAATTGAAGCCAATCATATTCAGGAACCAATTCACCTTAAGGCACAGCATTTTCTAGAATAACAGGATGTGAAGCTCCTGGGTGGGTTCTTTGTCTCTTTGCTGGGGTGGCTGCTGCTACTGGACATATCTGCCCAGCTCACGCTCCCTTCTCTACAAGCCTCAGCTGATTAGAATTAGCAGAGAAATTGACTCAGCTTTTTGTTTCATGGTGTACATGGAGAGATAGCCAAAGATCATGCCTGTAGAATGGAGAAAACAGGACTCCAGCTGCTAATTTCTCCCTAGCTTCTTCCAATCAATACCAGTCACAATAGGCTATTCCATCATGTACACAGCCTGGTGAGACGGTTGACAGGAGCAACCCGCCCACGTCATGGTTCATTTGTGCTATACATAGAGAAGTAACTGATGAACACCTTTTGGACAAGTCAAGTTAAAAATACAACTTTCTGCCCTATCAGTTAAGAGATTATTTGAACCTAATCTCAAAGGTTGAATGTTGAAAAAAAAAGAGAGGAGTAACTAATAACACCCCCAAAAATGCGTCTTACAAAAAGGCTATAAAATCCACTCCATCGGTACTTTCTACTTCATTTCTCAAGGTCACTGACAAGGCAGTCCAATTCATAGATGAAAATGACCTTAGCAGAATGCTCTGCTGACCTACTCTATTCAAAATTCATGTGTACCTATATGTGTGTGTTTCTGCATAAGAATGCATGTCTGTATGTTTTCTAGGTCTCTATCAGTGAGATTTACACAATGACAAAGTCTTGCTGCAACACTGAAAATTCCCTGACTGATGAGACAAGAAATCACTATAATAAGGAAGGTCAGATCAAAAGGGAGTTCAAAGGAATAGATTTTCTTTAAAATAAACAATCCTTGCAGATTCTAAATCCTTTGTATGATTTAAGCAAGGGAATAGAAATACCTGTGCAGATGGGAAATCTGGGAAAGCTGTAAAATTCGTTGCTGATGTTGAATGAATTATCACTAATATTCAAATGAGCAATTACTAACAAATTGATTTGTCCCCTTGGGCTACATGTTGTCACATTGTCATAAGAAAGAGAGGATTTCTGTATAGCTTTGTGTCAGAACAGGTTATGTCATAAACACCTTTGACACCATTTTATCATATAGAGCCAAGGAGGGAAGAAAGAGAGAGAGAGTGTGTGTGTGGGTGCCTGCGTGGGTGAGCGGGCCCAGGTAAAAAGCGAGTAACAGAGGTATAGGGAGGTGGCATGCATTTTTAATCAGCTGCTACAGTTTCTCTTGAACTGAGGAACTAAATTTTCTAATTACATCAAAAATGATTCAGGTAAGAGAGATAAATAAAATCCAGTTTTAGATGATCTGGCTAAAACTGTATTTCTGGAAAAAATGGAATGCCTTACATATGGATTAAATAGTATCATTAGATGAAATTTGCCAAGACAAATGCAGTTTGTTTCACTGGTTTGTTCTTTTCCTTGTAAGTGTAATGACTAGAACATACTTCATATTCAATAAAGTGCCAAATCAATTAACACTGGAAATATTGCTTGACCTTTTTGCCAATTAAAATAATAAAATAGTTGATAAATGCTGACTGTAAGAAAACTGTATATCTATAAATTGCACTGTTTTTGCTAACATAGTGAAAATGGAAACAAACCACAAGTATGGAACACTTTAAGTCTTATTTAGTCTCTTATAGACAAAAAGGAGCATAATCCTTTGCTGCTTGCATCTTTTTGCAAAATTCCATGAATCAATTCTGGTTTTTTTTGTTTTTGTTTTTTGTTTTTTTAACAGATGGAGTCTTGCTCTGTCCCCAGGGTAAAGTTCAGTTCAGTGATACGATCATAGCTCACTGCATCCTTGAACTCCTGGGGCTCAATCGAGCCTCCTGCTTCAGCTGCCTATGTAGCTGGGAAGACAGGTACGCATCATTACGTCTTGCTAATTTTTTAACATTTTTGTAGAGATAGGGTCTTGCTATGTTTCCCAGGCTAGTCTTGAACTCCTGATCTCAAGCAATCTTCCCACCTCAGCCTCCCAAAATGCTGGGATTATAGGTATGAACCACCATGTCTGGCCTTTTGATCATTTTTGTTTTTATATAATTATTTCTGTCAAAGAAAACTGTATAATGATCTGTCTTAGGGTTTTCACAATGTAACATTTCCTCTGATATATGCATAAATTAAGTGAAAAGAGATCTAATTTGGTAAAACCAAAAAATTTCAATTTTTTTTAAAAAGGGACTTTTGGCCAGGCTTGGTGGCTCACACCCATAATCCCGGAACTTTAGGAGACCAAGGCAGGCAGATCGCTTGAGCTCGGGAGTTTGAGACTAGCCTGGGCAACATAGTGAAACTCCATCTCTACAAAAACTACAAAAATTAGCTGGGCATGGTGACGCGCACCTGTAGTCCCAGCTACTCAGGAGGCAGGGGTGGAAGGATTGCTGGAGCCCAGGAGATTGAGGCTGCAGTGAGTCATGATCACACCACTGCACTCCAGGCTGGGTGACAGAGAGAGACCCTTTCTCAATAAAATAAAATAAAATAATATAATATAATATAATATAAAATAAAAAGGGTCTTTTGCATGTACAAAAACAAACCCATAATCCCAGCAGGGTTTCCTAATTCTTCATTAAATACATCGCTACCACTGTGACTGGAGTTTTAAGCATATGATCAAGTCACTCAGGCCAAAAAGGAATGTAAAACATTTCTCATGAGGTGATGTATTTTTATCCCTTTCTCCTTAGAGACATTTGTCACTAAACAGATATTTTATTGTTTGTTATCTTTTGTGTATTCTGGGGTTCTATAGAAAAAAATTAAATTCCATTCAACAACTAAATATATCACACAAAAACACTTTCATCTATGGGAAGATAGACTTTCTAAAAAGTATTACAGTGGCATATGTCTATTGCTTTAGTGAAACAAAAAAAATGTAGAGTTATTTATTATTTTGCAAAGCCCTTTCAAATATAATTGGGTACTGACAATTCCTTTAGGAGGTAGGTGAAAAAGCATTTTATTATTATTATTTTACAGATGAAGAAACTGAGGCTTAGTGCATTGAGGGAACTTGCTGAAGGTTGCACAATTAGGGAATGAAAGTGAGGTAGAAAATGTTCCAAATCAATAGAGCAGTGTTTTCCACCCCAGGTACATATTGGTGGTTAGTTCTACCTAGTTACTTTCATTATTTGTGTGACAGCCTAAACAATATTGTTGGGAGGAAAAGTAGGTATATCACACAAAAAAATCAAATAGAGGTTCAAGGGATTCTTTTTATTTATTTGCTTATTTATTTGCTTATTTATTTATTTATTTATTTATCTTGAGACAGTCTTGTTCTGGTGCCCAGGCTAAAGTGCAGTGGAGCAACCATGGCTCACTGCAGCCTCAACTTCCCAGGGTCAAGCAATCCTTCCACCTCAGCCTCCTGAACAGTTGGACCACATGCATGCATCACCACACCATCTAATGTTTTTTTCATTTTGTAGAGATGGGGCCTTGCTATGTTGCCAGGCTGGTCTCAAACTCCTGAGCTCAAGTGATCCTCCTGCCTTGGCCTCCCAAAGTGTTAGCATTATAGGCATGAGCCACTGTGCCTGGCCCAAGGGATTCTTTTTAATATTGGGATTTTCCATTAAAAAGAAGTGCCATCCCAGGGCTACAATGTCTTTGAGGCTTAAAGAAGAAATGGTGGGGACTGAAGTCGTTTGCTCTTACTGGAGCTCAGCATATCGGCTATCATGGGAGAGAGCTTAATGACTGAAGAATCTTAAAGGTATTTAATGATTCCTACAAACGGTCTGGTGCCAGGGTCACTGATGTCAGCTCTACTTACTTTTTTATTTAATTCATTTGAAAACCATTTGTTGAGTGCTAGCATGGCCCAGGCACTCCACTGTATGCTGGTGCTACAAAAATAAGTAAGCATGTTTTATGGTAACAAGAAGTTAATTAATTAAATTAAGTTTGATTTATAAACAGGATGTTGCAAGAGTCCAGAGTTATTTTCTTTTTTATTATAAGCAGGAGCCTGTGCTCCTTTATAAGTATTAACAATGGACCTGTCAAAGGTAACATTTAGTAAATAGTAGTCACTCTGGGCTTACCTGAGGGCAGCTTTATTTATGAAAATAGAGGTCGGAGTGAGATGAAAGATGCCTTCTTTCCCTGAGTAACCAACACAGTGCAGTTAATGCATTTCTCTGTTATCGCACCAACTAAAAGTTAGTCCAAAATAATTGGCTGTCAGATATAGTCAGAATCCCTGCCCTATATTTCTCTTCCTTCATCTGGCTGACCTACTCATTCTTTAAGGCCATGCACTAACATCATCCCTTTAGGTAAATTTCCTGGACCTCTCTTACCCAGCCAGCCTGACCATTCCGCCTTCCAAATTAAGGCAGGGTTGATGCATATATACACACACACACACACAGAGTAGTACCCTCTTATCCATCCATTCCCCCCTCCAAATTAAGGCAGGGTTGATGCATACACACACACACACACACACACACACACACACACACACACGCAGAGTAGTACCCTCTTATCCATGGGGGATACATTCCAAGACCCCCCATGGATGCCTGAAACTTCAGATAGTACCAAACTCCATATATACTATGTTTTTTCCTGTACATACACACCTATAATAAAGTTTAATTTATAAATCAAGCACAGTAAGAGATTAACAACAATAATAGAATAATTTTTAAAATATATGATAATAAAAATGATGTGACTGTGGTCTCTCTCTGTCTCTAAAAATATCATATTGTATTGTACTCACTGATTTTCAGACCATGGTTGACCTTAAGTAACTGAAACTGTGGAAAGTAAAACCTCAGATAAGGGAGGACTACTGTATATATTATTCTTACCACACTGTATATTTCTCTACTAGGCTATGAGTTCCTTGGTGACAAAAACCAGTGATGCTTATATACACTGGACCTTCCATAGGATCTAATATAGACCAAGTGACAGTGGCAGCATCTTCAAGAGGTGGCATGGAGTGAGGGGAGGAGATAGCAATTAGCTTGTCTTCACCTCCTCCCTCATAATCTCTATTAACCATCCCCCTGCACCCCAAATGAACACACATCCTACATGAAACCAGGGTATTAGTCCGTTCTCACACTGCTAATAAAGACACAACTAAGATGGGTAATTTATACAGGAAAGAGGTTTAATTGACTCACAATTCAGCATGGCTGGGGAGGCCTCAGGAAACTTACAGTCAGAGCAGAAGGGGAAGCAAACATGTTCTTCTTCACATGGTGGCAGGAAGGGGAAGAGCTGAGCAAAAGGGAGAAAAGCCTCTTTAAAACCATCAGATCTCATGAGAAATCACTCAGTATGGGAACTACAATTCAAGATGAGATTTTGATGGGACACAGCCAAATGATATCAACCAGTATGCATGCCAGGCCAATGTAGGATTAAGCAAAGCCCCTAGCACCTCCTTCCTAGCAGGGTGCTTAACGATCCCCTCCTATATATCACTCAAATTCAGTAAATGTCTGTCAAAACACTTTTGGGGGAGCGGCAATGGGAGGAACAAGAAAGAACTTGAATGACCATCATTTTTTAAAATGAGGTCCATTGAGGTATAATTTACATGCAGCAAAAGTTTCCTTTTTCCTATATAAAGTTTGATGAATTTTGACAAATGCATAGTTATGTAACCACCACCATCATCATGATAGAGAACATTTTCATCATCTCAAAATAATTCCCTTTGAACTACCATAATTTTAAATGAACTCTTTAAAAGAACCACAGAAACTTATCAATGTTGTAGATTACATAACATATACTTGCATCTTGGACAATGTAACATATCTCTCTAAAATGAGTAGTTTGTTTTCCCTTGGTTATCGTGCCATCATTTAGTTGTATTGCATTTTCTTTTTGGAAACCTCAAGTCATTTAGCAAACAGGATTTCATGTTTATTCTCGAAAACTCTGGCCCAACTGTAGAGATTTATAGTCTAATTCAATGAAACCCATGCATTTATTTCCCAATTTAACCTGATGTTTCTCTTCTTACCAGAGACTGCCATGTAAATACTTTAACGATGTTAGGTGTGTTATATATAATGAGGTAATAATCAGTTTCAAATTAGCATTGTGCCTTTCACTTATTTATCAATTATATTCCCTTGTGATAACTATGAAAAGGCTCCACATCCTGAGGACACTTGTCACAGTTAGATTTATTAATGGAATGAAATAGCAAATAATGAATGAGTGAATGAATGAATGAGTAGCTGCCTCCATTTTATGGATGAGGCAGTGTCCAAAGGCACAGTGAGGTCAGGTGATGGCAGAAAGCCACACACCAATGTTGGTAGTTTTCTGCCAGGTCAGATGCCAAGTTTATTTTCTTTGTTCTCTTGCTTTAGCTATAAACTAATTTTTAAAATCATTCACATAAAATATCAATATTAAAGAGTAAAAATGGAAAAATAAGCCACATACAATTAAATGGCTTTTTTAAAAGGAGCTCAATGTGCAAAGGATAACATGAGTTAGGATGTTTTGGGAAATTTTTCACCTAATAGGAAGAATGGTTTACTCTTTTATTTATCAAACCTTCCTCATCATTAAATGGATTCAGTAATACTTTTTGGTAATAACTCGTGTGTGTGTGTGTGTGTGTGTGTGTGTGTAATAAAATACTTTGTATATGTTCATTGTGTTCTTTTTTTAACAAGCTTTTTAGTGAAAAAGACACAATTACCTTCACCATTGCCCATTATCTAATGACAAGTAGGGAAGGGGAGGCTAGAAGAGCTTCTACATAGTCAGAGATCTTCCATTGTCATACCTACGCTTGTACTTTATTTCATTTTCTTCCACGTTTGGACAGGTCGAGATTAAATGTGATTACATTTCCGTTGAGAGGTTTTATTCAGAAACAGGATTCAAAAGAATGTCAATGAGCATAAAATAAAACCGGTGTACAATTTATATGAAACTCGGATTTAAATGTTCCTAACAGAAAAGAAGAAAGAAAAGAAGCTATTTAAAGTAGCCCTCCCAAGGGGAGTCAACTGCTCTTCAGCGCATCCTGAGCTGGCTGTGCCTTCTCTCCATCCGCTGCTCAGATATTCATGAATCGTTGCTTCTTCCAGCCTCGCTTTCTCTCTCCCTCTGCCTTTCTGGCGCGGCTCTCCCTCCCTCCCTCTGATTTCTGCTCTTTCTTACTCCTTCTCTCAGCTGCTTAACTACAGCTCCCACTGGAACTTGCACAATCAAAAACAACTCTCCTCCCTCAAGCAGCCTCCAGGAGCGCATCACCTGGAGAAGAGCGACTCGCTCCCCGCGCCGGCCGCCGAGGAGCAGCCAGGTAGCTGGGGGCGGGGAGGGGTACCTTTCTCCCGCTCGGTAGGAGCCACAGCATCTCCCCGGAGATTGGCCGTATCCCACCGTCCGGCCCCCAGGGTGCTGCAGCGGTGATGCATATGTTTCGGAGCAATGATGGAAGGAGAAAAGCCGCTGCCGGTGGCAACTGAAAGTGGGGAGAGGTTGCTGCAGTAGCTGGTGCTGCAGAATGAGCGAGTGAAGAACTGAGCCCTGCTAGATTCTCCATCCCGCTCAGTCTTCATTAACTGTCTCCAGGAGGTAAACCGGGGAAACAGATATGCACTAACCAGGCGGGTGCCACCCTGGATCTATAACTGTGAATTCCCCACGGTGGAAAATGGTAAACAAAGACATGAATGGATTCCCAGTCAAGAAATGCTCAGCCTTCCAATTTTTTAAGAAGCGGGTAAGGACAGGTTTTGCTTATTTCTTTTGTTTTCTGTGCTTCTCTTAAATGCTTTTGAATGTTTGCCTGAAGTAAGCCTAAGGTTTTGTTGCTAAACCCTTAATGTAAGCCGTGCTTCTGACAGCAGTGGTAAAGCTGAGAACTATACCTGCCTTGATTCGAATTTGTTGGAGGAGGGGCAGGGGGCTATGAAGAGTTGCTATTGGGAGGAGGGGGTTGGGCTGAGATGCCTTAAAAAGGGTTTGAGCTGGGAATGGGGATTTTTCTCTCTCAAGCCACAACAAAGATTACAAGGCAGTTGCAAAGAGAATTGGCCTGAGTACAGTTATGGCTAGTAATTTAGTCACGGGCTAATTTAGCAGCTTCCTCTGTCTTATCTTTGAAGGGTTCAACTTTTCCACACCTTTCATCCACTGAGTCTCAAGTGATGCATTATCATCTTCATTCGTCAGAAGCAGCAGCTTCTGCTTTCCCAAATCCATTCAGCCAATAATTTGCTATGTCTCTATCTATGGTATAAATAGCAAAGGACTAGAATGACCTTTTACAAAATGATGGAATCCAGCATTTAAAATTGTCTATTTTAAGTTGCCTCAATTTTTGCTTTTGCTTGGAATAACTGCCTTTTTTTTTATTATTTTTTATTTTTTTAAGGAGAGAGCAGTGGGAGGTCTGTATTTGTGCAATAATTCAGGGTTATGTTGCTGTATGCATTTATTTCTTAAACTCCTTATTCTTCAACTCAAAGTATGAAAAATAAAAATGTTGCATTGGTTGTAGGTGAGAAAAAAATGATTTTTTGCATGTATGTTTCACAATAAACTCAGTTCACTGGGATGGCCACACTGGTGGTCTGTGTAAATCTGCAAATTTATACACAAGTGGGAGGTAAGAAATGAATGATTGTTAAAGGAATGATGACTGACACTCTTAAGGACAGTGTTTCCTAAGCAACGTAAGAAAAGGAACATCCTCCAGCCCCCAGTTGCCCCATCCTATATAATACCCTAGGGCAATTCCTCCAAAATGGTTCTCTCCATTCATTTGTCCTTCCCTTCATTCAGGCCCTTTCTGTGCCATTCCTGAAACACGGTTCTTCAGTTAACTCATCCGCCTAACACAGTGAATTTCAGGGTGGGCTGGACTACCTCGCTGCACCAAATGGGCAAGCTGGGAAGGCAAGGCTAGAAATGCAGGCAATGTGTCAGGCCCAGCTAGAGGGCCAGCAAAAGCTCCCAAGCACCTTTGACTGAGTTCTCATCAGTAAAGCAAAATCTTTCTCAAAGTCTGTGGGCCAAAGCATATGCATTAAAACCAAAATGAAACCAACCTGTCCTGGCCCTTGCTCTTGGAGCGGGAGTACCATGTGAAATCTCTCACTAGTGGAGCTGCAAGCTGAATGAAAGCAAGTCAGTGCAACTTCACAGAGCTCCACAAGGCTTCTTCGTGTTTCCCTGTAGCCAAAATATTTCTTTCCAAGGGAAGGGCCCTTTATGAAAATTAATTTTCTTTCTTTCTTTTTTTTTAGAGATGGGGTCTTGCTATATTGCCCAGGGTGGTCTTGACCTCTTGGGTTTAAGTGATCCTCTTGCCTCAGCCTCCCAAATTGTTGGGATTACAGATGTCCGCCACCAGCCACAGCCCTAATTTGCAATAATAAACAAATGTTTTGCTAATTTTAAAAATGCCATAGCCCATTATCCAGTACTTAAATTCCACTACCTTTTAATTACGGCATTTATTTCATGGTATTAGGGATATTCTAAAACTCCTCAGTCAGATGTTCTTAAGCAATGTGGACTTAAGTTACATACATTTTAAATTGTCTTTTATTTTCTTTGTTATCAAAATGTACTAATAGAAATACTAATTTACCATTTGGTTTTGTTTTGCTTAAAAGTAAATTTACCAATGGATTTCAGTTGGTGACTCTGCAGACCTTGAATTTTGCAAAGAACCACCCAGAGTACTGATGTCTTATCTGAGTACATGCAGAAAGAAGTTTCTACCAAGATAACTGGCAGGCAGCTTCATCTACCTTCTAACCTGGGTCTATCAGTTGCTGGAGACGGTATCAGACATCTCTCCTGCCCCTGCACTCTCTTTACTCCTCAAGGACAGTTAACTAAGTAGAAGGTGACCTTGTATCAAGTCATTGAATGCCCCAGGGATAAATTCTTTGATTCTTGCCTACTTTGGTTTATTCCACAAATTCTGCATTCTAAATGTTTATTTCAGTTTGTACCATGACTTTGCTTTTGGTTAACTTTTTTTGTTTGTTTGTTTTTAACTAAACAATATGTAAATAAATCTATAAAACGTTAAAACAATAATAAGGTATGTCCCACCTCCTCTCCAATCTTTCTCCCTTCCCCAGATGTAGTAACTATTACCATACGATGTTTATCCTTTCCAGACTTTTACTTCACATACACATTCATATACTATAATGCCTTTGTTTTCAGTTAAGAATAATTCATTTTCTTATATTCTATTGTTGAAGTTCCACACATTTCTGCATATTTTATTTTTAACCTAGCTAGACAGTCTTACAAAGTGAACCTTTGTCCACAGCCCACATTAAACTATGAATAGATTTTGGAAAAAAAAAAATCCATAGGGTCTATTAGGGCTCATTAAAAAGAATGAATTTTGATTGCAGGAGGCTTAAACAGTGCTTCCTATGCTTCTGAGACATTCCAGAGGGAGCATAAGAAGCTAAAAGAGAATATAGGTTATCTGCCTTGGTCTGGCAGTCACTATTAGAGCTGACTATGTTCTAGGTAGGAGTGCTTTACATGGATTAGCTCATTTAATCTTCACAGTAACACTGTAAAGTAAGAAACATTAAATGTGCAAAGTGTGACTTAGAGAGATGAAACCACTAGCCCAAGGTCACATAACTAAAAAGTAGCAGAACTAAAATTTAAACCTTGTTTGACTCAAAGCTTGTATTCGTAATCCAGACTTTTTGATTTCAGACCACTCTCCCTTTCTTTTCTTTTGTTTCCACAACAGACTCTTCTATGCCCCTCCCCACTTCCCCAACCAAGTGAAATCTTTATGCCACTACCAAAAACCTATCAAGGCGGCCAAGCCTCTTCCAGCTCCTTTCTAGTCCTTAATACTGACAGTAATGAGAGGCAGCCCTGGGGAACCCAGATTCTAGGAACATAATCTGAAGAAAGACGGTCCGGATGCTAGTTCTACAAAATCCTTTGGATTTATGCTTTTCACCCTCATATTTTAAAAGCTCAACTAAATCAGCTTAATTTCATTTAGCAGAGAATTTCTTTTTTTTTTTTTTTTTTTTTTTTTTTTTGAGACGGAGTCTCGCTCTGTCGCCCAGGCTGGAGTGCAGTGGCCGGATCTCAGCTCACTGCAAGCTCCGCCTCCCGGGTTCACGCCATTCTCCTGCCTCAGCCTCCGGAGTAGCTGGGACTACAGGCGCCCGCCACCTCACCCGGCTAGTTTTTTGTATTTTTTTAGTAGAGACGGGGTTTCACCGTGTTAGCCAGGATGGTCTTGATCTTGTGACCTCGTGATCCGCCCGTCTCGGCCTCCCAAAGTGCTGGGATTACAGGCTTGAGCCACCGCGCCCGGCCCTTAGCAGAGAATTTCTAAACTAAACTAGATAAGAGTTCTACTTTCATTACATGTTTATGATAAATTAGCATTAGATGTGTATACATTATATTTTACTCTTAAGAGTCTCCAAAAATTCATTTAAGATGAATGGAAAAATGTCCTTATCAGTTTTATTCTCCCAATCCAAGAGCTTTAGAAGTTATCAATCCAGCTAAAAGTAATCCATTTTCATGGATTTAAAGATTTGTTCTGTTCGTGGCTCAGATTCTTACATAATGATTTAGAAAACACAAACAAATGACCTTGTCTCCAACTCGATAATCCTTTTTGGAAATACACAAGGTGTGTGAGAAAGACTTCCATAGCCATGACTACATTACCTTTTGTAAAATTCGAAAGTCTATCTAACACTGCAGAATTTTTGATGTGGAATGAACCTCAGAAATTCTCCCTCTGACTTCCCTCTTTCAAAGATGAGGAAACTGAGTACCTGTGGTAAATCACCTGTCAAATTAGAATGAGGTTAAGCCAGGACTCATGTTTTGGGTTTCCACTTCCAGATCTCGTGTGCTTTCCTCTTCATTAAGTCATGAACATCAAACTAGTCAAGTCTTTCATGCCTCATTCATTCATTTTTCCACAAATAGAGTAGGAACAAAATGACCACTTTTTATCTTCATGGAACTAACCACCTAGTGACTACCAACTTTGACAAGATCCTTCCATTTTGACTCTGCATTTTTGTTGTTGTATTTTTGTTTGTTTGGTTGGTTGGTTGTTTGCAGAGACAAAGTCTCACTATCTTGCCCTGGCTGGTCTCGAGTTCCCAAAGTGTTGGGATTTCAGGCGTGAGCCACCCACCGTACCCAGCCTTGACTCCATATTTTACGATTATATGCATTTGAACAATTCCTTGCATTGTTCCTTAATAACAGTAGCTTTTCTAATAACTATCACTTAAATGGCATTAATATTGCTGGACATGGTTCTAAGAGCTTTAAGTACATTAAACATTTAAATCATCATACACAGGCCGGGCGCATTGGCTCACGCCTGTAATGCCAGAACTTTGGGAGGCTTAGGCAGGCAGATCACTTAAAGTTAGGAGTGTGAGACCAACCTGGCCAACATGGTGAAACCCTGTCTCTACTAAAAATACAAAAACTAGCTGCATGTGATGGCAGTTGCCTATAATCCCAGCTACTCAGGAGGCTGAGGCAGGAGAATCTCTTGAACCTGGGAGGCAGAAGTTGCAGTGAGCTGAGATCTCGCCATGGCACTCCAGCCAGGACAACAGAGTGAGATTCCATCTCAAGGAAAAAAAATCGTATATAAAAATACCTGAGATAGGTACTTTTATTATTGTGATTTCATAGATGAAGAAATTGAGGTACACAGAAGTTGAGGAGCTTGCCCCAAGTCACATAGCTAGTTAGTGACAGGATCAGGGTTTAGATCCCAGCACCAGGCTCCAGAGTCTGTGTCCTTAATCTCTATACATCCTGAATGCCTGTCAACATTAAATAATCCAGGGTGAAGTTCAGAGAAGTGAAGTGATATGATTTCTCTGGCTTCTTCCTTTCTCTAATAACTACGGGAACAAAGGAAAGGTTTGTAGCCTAGTTACAATGTTTACTCTAGCAGAGCTGAGAAATTAAATTAAGCTCCTCTGAAGTGCTTATTCTTCACAACTGTTTCATAGACAGCATCTCTTTACATTTGATTTCCTTTTACTGTTCTCTTATGCCTGCTTAAAGTATCCAAACTGGAATAACAAAGGCCCTTTTCTTATGGGAAACTTTCGCTGTCTTCTCAGAGGGATAACATTATTGAGCAGCACTGTTCAAAGCACCTTACTCAGGTAACTCTCAAAATCCTTCATTATGCCCATTTTATAGCCAGGGAAACTGAGGATCAGAGGTTAACTAATTTGTTAAAGATCATAGAGCCGGCCGGGCGCGGTGGCTCAAGCCTGTAATCCCAGCACTTTGGGAGGCCGAGATGGGCGGATCACGAGGTCAGGAGATCGAGACCATCCTGGCTAACACGGTGAAACCCCGTCTCTACTAAGAAATACAAAAAATAGCCGGGCGAGGTGGCAGTGCCTGTAGTCACAGCTACTCGGGAGGCTGAGGCCGGAGAATGGCGTGAACCCGGGAGGCGGAGCTTGCAGTGAGCTGAGATCCGGCCACTGCACTCCAGCCTGGGCTACAGAGCGAGACTCCGTCTCAAAAAAAAAAAAAAAAAAAAAAAAAAAAAAAAAAAAAAAAAAAAAAAAAAAAGATCATAGAGCTAGGAAGAGGTATAGCCAGAATTCAAATTCAGGTAATTCGTTTACCATCACCAGTCTTTACATTTGCGTCACTGGAGTGCACTGCGATGATGCCAATACTGCTGCAGAACTGGCTCTCCCGAATTGGAAACTACTTGTGAAGACAACCCAAAGAGGTGTTTAGTTGTTGTTGTTGTTGTTGTTATTACGGCCTTAGCTATGAAGAGGTGGATTTTCCAATCCACTGCTGAGAGCGGTAGGAATGCTTTCTAACGAATCTGAAGTCTGCTTTAGCTTTTTTCAAGATGTATTTGATCATACTTCCCAGAACATGGCAGAGACTCCGGTGGTTCCTACTGTGCTTTCTTCAGAATAGCTAAAATCTAAGCTGCTCGAGTCCCTCCTGAGCCTGCGCCCACAACACAGCACACGGCCCCAGTGACACTGCACTGTCACATTAGTACTGCTTATTCCTCTGTAGCTGCCACAGGGGAGGAAGGTGGTTTGTTTGTTTTGTTTTTGTTTTTGTTTTTGTTTCAGACAGAGTCTCACTCTATCACTAGGCTGGAGTGCAGTGGCACTATCTCAGTTTACTGCAACCTCTGGCTCCTAGGTTCAAGCAATTCTCCTGCCTCAGCCTCCCGAGTAGCAGGGATTACAGGTGTGCACCACCATGCCCAGCTAATTTTTTTTTTTTGGTGGAGACACGATTTCACCATGTTGGCCAGGCTGGTCTCGAACTCCTGACCACAGGTGATCCACCCGCCTTGGCCTCCCAAAGTGCTGGGATTACAAATATGAGCCACCGCACCCAGCTGGAAGGTCTTTAAGGATGGAAAACGGGTTACCTTGTTCACTATATCCCCTACTTGTCAAAACATATTTGTTGAATAAAAGAATGCATAAAATAAAAGAATGAATCCTTCTATTGACTTGCCCTTAAGTCATTGCCCTCTTCTCCTTCCTCCTCCTTCTTCCTTTAAACAGGCTTCAGTGGCTTAGAAATCTAATGCATTTTATTTCTCTCTATGTTTAGATATGGATTAGATATAAATTAAGACTGAAATGTAACCTAAATCTGGCTCAGAGACAAGCTGTCACTACCCCTTCACAGCTGGCAGGTACTTAGGGAAGCTTGTTTGCTTGTTTGCTGACCCAATGCCCATACCACACCTTCTCTTCTATGATACTTTTCTTGTCAGGCCAAACAAGACAGATGTAGCAGTGATTCACTAATCTTCTTTTATTTTGCATTAATATGAATTCTAACTTCAACACTATATAGTAGGCCGGGCGCAGTGGCTCACGCCTTTAATCCCAGCACTTTGGGAGGCCGAGGCAGGCAGATCACCTGAGGTCAGGAGTTTGAGACTGGCCTGGCCAACTTGGTGAAATCCTGTCTCTACTAAAAATACAAAAATTAACTGGGAGTGGTGGCGGGCACCTGTAATCCCAGCTTCTCAGGAGGCCTAGGCCGGAGAGTCGCTTGAACCCTGGAGGCGGAGGTTGCAGTGAGCCAAGATCACGCCATTGCACTTCAGGCTGGATGACACAGTAGGACACCATCTCAAAAAAAAGAAATAATAAATAAATACATAATACTATATAGTATCTGCATTATGTATCCTCCCAACTGGAATCCTAAAAATGTCTTCCAATTATTATTTATCCTCACTTTCAACGAAGTCTTAGGAGTCACGGAGTGTGAGTAAGACTGATGCCTTTGGCACTTTGACCACTAAGTCTTAGAGAGTTTGGATGAGGGAGTTTAGCAGACTGGGTTTGGCAGTGCTGGGGAATTAGTCTCGGTACCGCAGAATGTGGATGATGAGCCATTTTCGTTAAATAGATATTTTGCCTCCCCAGCAGCTCTCAAGAAAATCCTGAGATAGGCTCTTAGCTACAGTGCTTGGGAGGGATTTTGAATGGAAAGTGTAGCTGAGTTCCTTGAAATTCTGCACCATATTTTAAAGGGCTGGTGCTGAAATACTGGTGCCATATGCAACACTGGAGTAAGAGATATTCTGAGCTCAACCATATTTTATGATCTGTAAGTGCTTAACAAGGTAAAGCAAAACCAAAATGAGGGGGCGGGAGTGAGGAACGTGGGGGGTGGAGCCATCAAAATGCATGTTGGAGATTTCCAAATATAAAAGCATAAAGGCAGGAACGGTAATGGGAATTGGATCAATAGAAAAGTTTAATTAGTAATTTAGGTCAAGCTAAAGATAGTTCCTTAGAGCAAATATTGTAGAAGCATATTTTTAAAGTGTGATTTTTTTTTTACATACTAGTTAATTTTTTTTTTTTAGAAATAAGTCCAAAAAAAAAAAAAAGGTAAATATCAACTTTCCTAACATTGGCAGAGAAGACTCCTGACTTATGAGTGGGATGCTTTTCCTGCCTGCTAAGGAAAGCTAGGGTTCCTGGCTTGTCAGCTTGTTTGAGCGTGAAATCATTGGCTCCTCACCAAGCTGGGGATGAAGATTTTTACCCATTCTATGAGGCTCAAGAAAGTCCAGCTCATAGGGTAAACAGAGTCTTCAAAGAGCTTTAACTGAAGGGATATGCAGTGTCTCTGTAGAGATCCACATCCTCTCTAATGGGAAAGCAGGTGGTTCTGGACCTCACCCTCAGTGCCTCCTCCTGGCCCACAAATGAGGACAGCAGCAGTGACCTACCCTGGTCCTTGGTCTAAGAGCAGGCTTACCCAGCAAGTGGCCAGGTTTCTCTGGCAAACTGCACAGTGATGCTGGCAAATTTATAAAAGATCATGTGTGGAAAGTGGAGAAGGAGGTGGAGGAGGAGGAGGACAGGAAAAGCAGGCAGTAAGGCAAGTTCGGTGCTGCGTTGGCATCCTCCTGCAGCTGCCATGGCATGTGGAGAAAGGATTATTATTATAGTTTATTTACTCTCACGTCTATTTTTTTGCAGCATTCTGAAATGACATTGTAAGTATTTACAACAAAGGGAAATGAAAATCAAAGATGTAACTGGAGCAGTAGAGGAATCTTCTATTTGGTAGTTCGAGGTGCCAAAATATTACTCTAATTGCTTTCTAGAGCCTGCTGTGACATTTTTCTGAGAAGAATTCACTTAGCTACTTCTGTAACATTAGGGTAACCTTGGCCTCTTTTTCCCTCCTAGGTCAGGGCATTCACCCAAAATGCCATTTGCTTTGGGAAATGACTGGTCATGTGGTTCTTCCACTTTCTCTCTCTCCTTCTCTCTCTCTCTCTCTCTCTCTCTCTCTCTCTCTCTCTGTTGTCTCTGGAGGGTAAGCTACAGCAAGGCCAAAGAGAAAAGCATGAAGTACAATATTCCTAGGGTTGCCGGGCACAGTGGCAAACGCCTGTAATCCTAGTACTTTGGAAGGCTGAGTGAGTGGATCACCTGAGGTCGAGAGTTTGAGACCAGCCTTGCCAACATGGCGAAATCTCATCTCTACTAAAAATACAAAAATTAGCAGGGTGTGGTGGCATGCACCTGTAATCCCAGCTACTCAGGAGGCTGAGGCAGAAGAAATCACTTGAACCCGCGGGGGCGGAGGTTGCAGTGAGCCAAGAGGGCACCACTTCACTCCAGCCTGGGTGACAGAGAAAGGCTCAGTCTCAAAACAAAAAAAAAACAAAAAAGGAAAAGAAAAGAAACCTTCCTAGGCTTGTGCCCATAGAAAACAAAGGATTCTCGTTCTAACCCAGTGGTTTAAGAAACATCTTGCTGTCTCCGAGTTTGTTATCGTAACATCAGCCAGTTTGAAAGGCCTTGGTAGCTCAAAGATTCTAGTCTCTAGAAATAGAAAGGTGAAAAAAAAAAAAAAGTCCCCCAAATTGTTAAAACATATTTAGACTCAAGTCCCTGTAGGACCAAAATTAAAATATGCCAGGGAGGGGAAAAAATGAAAGTTAATAGTTTGAGAATTAAAAATAAAACAGAATATGTATTTATAACGTTTATTGCTCAGAAATATGATCTTTCCCATAGAATGATGTTTCTGAAAGCAGCTGAATTTTCTTTGAACTCTGAATCTTTCTGGGCCAGTATTTATTTAGGTTGTACTGTTAAAAAAAAATTACAGGAGAAAAAAACGATGAGTACATGGCTTCCAGTGTGGTTTAAAAGATTGGGGTAAGGCTGTGGAGGGGTAGTATAAAAATAAAGACATTTAAAAAGAATCCTATTCACAACCTCATATAGCTTCTTTGAAACCTAGAATATACACGTGCTGGGTGCAGACCTTGTCTGTCTTGTTCACAGCTCTATCTGTGTGCCTGGTGCATGGTAGAAACTCAATAATATATGCTTGATGAATCAATAAAAACAATGTAATCAAAGGGCTTGGGGAAGAGGTACCACGTGTAATTGTGATATCATTACTTGGTTGAATAGAGAAAGCATTGATGAAGAGAAGAAGTAAGAATTTAAAGAAAATATTGGAGTGATTTTAACTGCTTCCAGGTATCCATGGGTTCCACATCTGTGGATTCAACCAACTGCAGGTCAAATATGTGGGGGGAAAAAAAAGATGGTTTCGTCTGTACTGAACACATACAAACCTTTTTTCTTGTCATTATTCCCTAAGCAATACAGCATAACAACTATTTACATAGCGTTTATATTGTATTTGCTATTATAAGCAATCTAGAGATCATTTTAAATGTTAGGGAGGGTATGCACTGGCAATATGCAAATGCCATGCCATTTTATATCAGGGGCTTGAGCATCTATGGATTTTGGGATCTGCAGGGGTCCTGGAATCAATCCCCCGCAGAGACTGAGGGACAATTGTAGTAACAATCTGTAAATGAATTTCTCCAATGAACATCAATATAATTGCTTTCTCCTTCAACCACTTGCCTTCAAAGATTAAATGTTACGTAGAAACAACCAGGACTTGGCACTCATTGCATAAAGGGCCTTAGTTATCAGCTTTGGCAAAACAGTCATATCTAATTTATTTGTCTATTAGTCAGCTTTTACGTAAAAGAGCCCACACCTTCTCTACGTTGTCGCTAATAAGTTGGTGAAGCCATTGCTAATTATTATTTATCTGGTTCAAAGCAAACACATTAAATCAAGCAATTGAGATTAACCCTTCAGAACTTATCTCTATCAGATGCAATTTCAGAATGTATAATTTATTTTCATCTAGTACCTTGGCAGTTACGTCTTGCATTATACATTTCATTATTTTATAAAAATCAGAGAAACGTAAATTTCTAATGTGTCTTCCTTTCTAAAGTTAACATCCTTTGAAATAACAGATTCAGAATTTATTTCAAAATTAGTGTTGAAATTCCCCCCCTTTTATTTTTTTGTATTCTCATCATCAACAGCCAACATGAATTGAGCACTTTGATGTGTCAGGTTTTAAGGTGGGAAAAAGAAACTAAGAAATCACAATCTTCCAGGTTGAGTTCAGTGGCTAACGTCTGTAATCCCAGCATTTTGGGAGGCCGAGGTGAGCGCATTGATTGAGTCCAAAAGTTTGAGACCAGCTGGGGAACATGGCAAAACCCCATCTCTACAAAAAATTTAAAAATTAGCCAGGTGTGGTGGTGAGTGCCTGTAGTCCCAGCTACTCAGGAGGCTGAGGTGCCAGGATCACTTGAACCCAGAAGGTGGAGGTTGCAGTGAGCCATGATGGCACCACTGTACTCCAGCCTGGGAGACAGAGTGAGACCCTGTCTCGAAAGGAATAAAGAAATAACAAGTTTCCTTCACTCCCCCACTCCCTTCCCCAGAAACCTGGATTGTGTCCCTCCATGACATACTCATGATAGCTCCCTGTGTGTGTTTTTTTTTTTTTTTTTTTTTTTTGAGACGGAGTCTCACTCTGTTGCCCAGGCTGGAGTGCAGTGTCACGATCTTGGCTTACTGCAACCTCCGCCTCCCGGGTTCAAGCGATTCTCCTGCCTCAGCCTCCTGAGTAGATGGGATTATAGGCACACACCACCATGCCCGACTAATTTTTGTGTTTTTAGTAGAGACGGGGTTTCACCATGTTGGCCAGGCAGGTCTCGAACTCTTGACCTCAGGTGATCCACCCACCTTGGCCTCCCAAAGTGCTGAGATTACAGGCATGAGCCACCACGCCCGGCCTTGTGCTATTTTTTTATGGCACCCATCAGTTTGCAATTGCGTATTGGTAAAGTTTTTTAATGAATGCTTTCAGCATTAATTAATGTCCTCCTGGACTATGGTCTCTATGAGGGTAGGGACCTTCCTTCTCTTTTACATACAATTAAACCCTCAGGACCTGGCCCCTGGGGGGTTATCAATAAGTATATGTTGAAACAGAAAGCCAAAAGATTGTGAAATGCCTAAGGTCTATGGAGGAGAAAGAAGAGAGTTAATCTGAAAACCCATATAGAAATCAAAAGTTCTTTGCATTTTATTCTGTTTGGTTTATGTTAAAGTTCCATTGTGTGCCAGACATGATGGCTTATCCCTGTAATTCCAGCACTTTGGGAGGCTGAAGTGGGAGGATCACTTGAGTCCAGGAGGTGGAGGCTGCAGTGAGCCATGGTCACACCACTGCACTCCAGCCTGGGCAACAGAACAAAACCCATCTCTGAAAAAACAGTAAAATACATTGAATAAATTTTTTAAAATTCCATCATCTAGACACATCTGTATTGTAAGTAACCTTTTTTTTTTTTTTTTGACACAGGATCTCTCTCTGTCACCCAGGCTGGAGTGCAGTGGTACAATCATGGCTCACTACAACCTCTGCTTCCCGGGTTCAGGTGATTCTCTTGCCTCAGCCACCCAAGTAGCTGGGACTATAGACAAGCACCACCATGCTGGGCTAATTTTTGTATTTTTAGTAGAGTCTGGGTTTCTTTTCCTTTTTTTTTTTTTTTTTTTTGAGATGAAATCTCACTCTGTTGCCCAGGCTGGCTGGAGTGCAGTGGCGCGATTTTGGTTCACTGCAACCTCCGCTTCCGGCGTTCAAGCGATTCTTGTGCCGCAGCCTCCCGAGTAGGTGGGCCTACAAGCACCCGCCACCATGCCTGGCTAATTTTTGTATTTTTAGTGGAGACAGGAGTTTCAACATGTTGACCAGGCTGGTCTCAAACTCCTGACCTCAGGTGAGCCACCCATCTTGGCCTCCCAAAGTGTTTTGGGATTACAGGCATGAGCAACCACACCCGGTTAAATAAAATCTCTTTTGAAGTCATTGTCTCCTCTATCATTCACTGTTCCCTGTGAAGGGATCCATGTGGTAAAGTGCTCTTATAATTTAGTAGTAGGTTAAAGATTTTTCTTTTCTGAAGGAAATCACATTTAGCATGATATAATCTCTTTGGTTTGCCTCAGTTGCCAGGAAACTCAAAAGTAAATTTAAATATAAATTTCAGTGAACAAATTGGACAAATCTTTAGAAGTAACTTCTTAGGCTGCGTGGTGGCTCACGCCTATAATCCCAGCACTTTGGGAGGCTGAGGCAGGCGAATCACGAGATCAGGAGTTCAAGACCAGCCTGGCCAACATGGTGAAACCCTGTCTCTACTAAAAATACAAAAAATTAGCCGGGCTTTGTGACGCATGCCTCTAATCCCAGCTACTCGGAAGGCTGAGGCGGGAGAATTGCTTGAACCTGGGAGATGGAGGTGGCAGTGAGCGGAGATTGCGCCACTGCACTCCAGCCTGGGCGACAGAGTAAGACTCTGTCTCAAAAAAAAAAAAAAGAAAGAAAGAACTTCTTAGTCACTGAATTTGGTTTTAATCTTGTGTTTTTATTTTCACTCTCCTCTCAGGCGTTTTTCATTGTAAATTGCCTTGTTTTTTTTCTTTTCGTTTTTTCCTTTTCTTTTTCTTTCTCTCTCTTGTTCTCTCTTTCTCTCTGAGACAGGATCTTTCTCTGTCCCCCAGGCTGGAGAGTAATGGTGCGATGATAGCTCACTTTAACCTTGAACTTCAAGACTCAAGTGATCCTTCCTATTGCCCAGGCTGGAATGCAGTGGTGCAATCTCCACTCACTGCAACTTTGGCCTCCCAGGTTCAAGCGATTCTCCTGCCTCACTCTGCCACCGCACCCGGCTAACTTTTGTATCTTTAGTAGAGACAGGGTTTCACCATGTTGGCCTGGCTGGTCTCAAACTCCTGACCTCAAGAGATCCGCCCGCCTCAGCCTCCCAAAGTGCTGGGATTACAGGCATGAGCCACCACACCCAGCCCATATTTCTTTCAAATTGTGTCCAACTCTACTAAATTTATGTTAGTATTGTTGCAAAGCAAACTACCCAGAATTTGGTAAGCAAAAGCCGCTGTCATTTATTTGCTCAGGATTCTGTGGATTGGGAATTCAGTTTCACTCATTTGGAGGGTTCTGCTCCCTGTGACGTCGGCTGAGTCTTTCCTTGGCTGCATTCAGCTGGTGGTTGAACTGAGCCAGAAAGTCCAAGAAAGTTTCATGTCTGGTGTCTTAGTGCATCTCTATTGGCCTCTCACTCCACATAGCTTGGGCATCCTCACAGTATCATCGTCTTCAGATAGACTTAGATGGCTGCTGGCTTCTAACAGGGAGTGCTTCAAGACAGCATGTGGAAGCTGAAGATCTCATAAGGCCAAGTCCTGGATGTCATATAGTGTCACTTCTGCTGCATTTTATTCATAAAAAAAAAAAAAAAAAAGTCATAGGGCCAGCCCAGATTCAAGGGGAGGGAAAATAAACTTCACCTTTCAATATGAAGAGTGGCAAACAGAAACTATGTCAAAGTTTTTTTCTTTTCTTTTCTTTTCTTTTTTTCCTTAGAGACAGAATCTTGCTGTGTTGCTCAGGCTGGAGTCCAGTGGCTGGATCATAGCTCACTGCAGCGTCGACCTCCTGGGTTCAAGCCATGGTCCCACCTCAGCCTCTTGAGTAGCTAGGACAACAGGCACCCAGCACCACACCTGATTAAAACTTTCTATTTCACTAAAATATAAAATAATTTTTCAAATTGTATCCAACTGCACTGAATTTATCTATGACCTTTTTTTTTTAAATCTAAACATTTACAGGAGAAGAGTATTAAGGATTCCTAATAGGAGATCAGACAAATACTGTTGGCCTCTTAACTGGATTATTTCCGAGCATGGTAACATTGGACAAGGCATTTAATATTCTAAGCGTTAAGTATCTAAGGTTTATCTGTAAAATGGGTTTAATAATAACACCTCAGGCCGGGCACGGTGGCTCATTCCTGTAATCCTAGCACTTTGGGAGGCTGAAGTGGGCAGATCACTTGAGGTTAGGAGTTTTAGATTAGCCTGGTCAACATGGTGAAACCCTTTCTCTACTAAAAACACAAAAATTAGCCAGGCATGATGGCGCACACCTGTAGTCTCAGCTGGTGGGAAGCCTGAGCCAGGAGAATCACTTGAACCTGGGAGATGGAGGTTGCAGTGAGCCAAGATCGCCCCACTGCATTCCAACCTGGGCGACAGAGTGAGACTGTCTCAAAATAATAATAAAATAATAATAATAACAATAATACCTCAAAGAACTGTTATGAGGATTAAATGACATAACGCATGTAAAGTATTTAGCCCTAATGCCTGGTACACACTAAGCACTCAAAATATGTTAGATATTATCAAGACAGACCTCAAAATTATGACCTACCTCTATAACTTACTTTTCTGAACTTTTTGTTGTGGTATAAATTGTGATTTTACTGATAAGTCTGCCTGACGACAAGCTGCTATGAAACCTCTGTGCTCCGGGATTTTATTGACTAAAGGTCATTTCTCAAAAGACCTGCACATGATCAACAGGTTGATTCTCTCATTTAGTTATTTAGTTGTTTCTATAGGCTTAGGAAGTAGTGAACATAATTAATTTATCTTCTATACATAGTTGTCCCTGGAGTACTGCAATGGTCTAGCTTCAGTGTTAAAAAGGTATTTCATTTGCACAGGATCTCATTAAATCAAATGACACCAAATTACTCTGCTTTTTTAGTTACATATGCACAAGGCACTGAGGGACAAAAAGATATCGAAATACTTATGTCCAACGTATAATTAGTTATTGATGAGTTTTGACCTAATTTAATAAATTTAATGTGAAATTTTGTTTTCTAATCTGCCTTACATCAAGACTTAAAATCCATTTGAAATTCAAAATCATAATCCATGTAATTCATCAACACTCTGAATGATCTTTAGAATCTCTTTGTTATTCCCCATTCACTAAAATATTTATCACTAAAGCCTCGAAAACTTGGAGGGCATTCCATCCCTCTGTTTTAATATCAAGCTCTTTAGTTTTGTATTTCTTTTTCCTTGTTGACACTTATCCGTCCATATCTTAACTTTTCCTTTCAGTTTACCAGAGCGGTGGTGGCTCATGCCAATAATCCCAATGCTTTGGGAGGTAAAGATGGGAGAACTGCTTGAGCCCAGGAGTTCAAGACCAGCCTGGGCAACATAGCAAGACCCTCAGGTCTCCAGAAAATTAAAAAAAAAAAAAAAAAAAAAAAAAAAAAAAAAAAAAAACAGCCAGGCTAGTGGCACATGCCTGTATTCCCAGCTACTTGGGAGGCTGAGGTGGGAAGATCGCTTGAGCCCAGAAGGTTGAGGTTGCAGTGAGCCATGATCACACCAGTACACTCCAGCCTGGACAACAGAGTAAGATCCTGTCACAAAAAGAAAAGAAAAGAAGAGAAAAGGAAGGGAGGAGAAGAGAAGAGAAGAGAAGAGAAGAGAAGAGAAGAGAAGAGAAGAGAAGAGAAGAGAAGAGAAGAGAAAAGAGAAGGTGGTCCTTCCTGTGGACCACTCCTCCTTGGAATACTCAGTTGTGGCTTCTGTGGCCCAGCACTCCAGCCTGTCCTCCTACTTGTGGATGATTTCTTAGTTTCCTTTCAGACCTTCCTGCTCTGTCTTACCAATAATGTGGGGATGGCTCAAACTCAGTCCTTGGCTCACCAGCCTCTCACCGTCTCTTTGCCCTTTCCCTCTTACTATATTTCTCCATCTTTCTCACTTTCCCATCCACTCTCCCTCCTCCTCCACACACGGGTTCATTCATTCCTGTGCTTTAAATGTAATCCCTTATTCAGAAACTTAGTTCCCTAAATGCCAGACCTCTGTTCCCAATTGTTTACTAAACATTCCCATCGAAATGTCTCACACACATCTTGAGCTAATCCTGTGCAAAAGCCAACTCTTGATTTTTCTTCCTATTTTCCTCTATTTCTTGAGAAATAGAGAAAATCCTGTTCAAAACCCAACTCTTGATTTTTCTTCCTATTTTCCTCTATTTCAGTAGATGAGACAACCACATAACTCGTTTGTGAGAGTGAGAAATCTAGAAATTATTTATCTTCTTTTCTCCCAACGTCAGTGCAATTCATCAGCATATTCTATTGCATTTACTTCCAAAATACACTTCTTGGCCAGGCACGGTGGCTCATACCTGTAATCCCACCACTTTGGGAGGCCAAGGCAGGTGGATTACCTGAGGTCAGGAGTTCAAGACCAGCCTAGCCAAGATGCTGAAACCCCATCTCTACTAAAAACACAAAAATTAGCCGGGTGTGGTGGCGCATGCCCGTAATCCCAGCTACTTGGGAGGCTGAGGCAGGAGAGTTGCTTGAACCCAGGAGGTGGAGGTTGCAGTGAGCCGAGATCATGCCATTGCACTCCAGCCTAGGCAGCAGAGTGAGACTCCATCTCAAAAACAAAAACAAAAAAGCAAAAAAACAAAAACAAAAAAAAAGCAACATTTATTTTTAACTCCCCTTCTCTTTATCTCCAGGGCCTATCCCTTGGTGCAAGCCACCACCATCTTTCGCCTCGACTCCTTAGTGAAATCTCTTAACTCATGTCTCCCCATCTTCTTTCTCTCTGCCTTCCCCTCCTTAACATCCCCATGAAAAAAAATTACAGCACTTTAGACGAATTAACATCTTTCTCATAGTAATAAGGTTTTCCTGAGGGAGCAAGGCATTGAGAGAGAAAAGTTCTTCCCTAGGGTCATATAGAGAAATGGCAAATATGATGTTAGAAGCCAGGCTCCTTTTTCAGTGGCAATAAACTCTCTTATTTTCTCAGTTATCTGCTGTGTGTTTTTCTTTTCTCTCTCTCTTTTTGACTTACTTCCTTTTTTGAATTAAAAAAAAGCATTTTATTTTGTGAAGAACTGAGGTATTTGGACCTTTTTGAGTGTAGGTGATGCAAACGCGCTTTAGTTTAAATTTCATTATCCGACTCCACCAAACTCAGGGCAAAAAAAAAAAAAAAAAGTCACAGGGATTGGAAAAGCTACCAGAGGCTCTAAAACCCTGTCAGAAGGAAATACCTAAACTAGAAAGAACAGGCATATCCAAACATTGAGTATTTCCACATTGGAATCTTTTTTTAAGTAGTTTACTAACCCAGAGTTTAATGATTCTGCTAATGACCATACTTGTTATAAGTTTTACTGTATGTCAGTCAACCACTTTGCATAGTTTTCAAAGTCCTCCCTGTTCTGCACAATCAGCATACCTTGCCTCACTCCCTTCACTCCTTGGCATAACTCCCCACCTCTGATCTCTCAGGAAGCTGGTTTTGCTCACAACCTCACCCTAACTCCACACTTAACTAAATTCTACATATGTTTCCAGAGCCAGCTTTAGTTCCATGTGATCTATGACACTTACCCAGCTACTGTTTTTTTTGTTTTGTTGGTTTTGTTTGGTTTTGTTTTGTTTGAGGTAAGGTCTAGCTCTGCTGCCCAGACTGGAAGGCAGTGACACAATCACAGCTCACTGCATCCTTGACCTCACTGGCTCAAGCGATCCTTGCACCTCAGCCTCCAGAGTAGCTGGAACTATAGGCATGAGCTGCCACACCTGATGTTTTTTGGGTTTCTTTTTTTTTTTTTTTTTGGAATTTTTTTTGTAAAGATGAGGTCTCCCTGTGTTACCCTGGCTGACAGCTACTGTGAATTGCACAGATTGCTTTCTTTACATGCAATGAAATTAAGAGCTGAGAGCTGGGCGCCGTGGCTCACGCCTGTAATCCCAGCACTTTGGGAGGCTGAGGCAGGTGGATCACGAGGTCAGGAGATTGAGACCATTCTGGCCAGCATGGTGAAACCCCATCTCTACTAAAAATACAAAAATTAGCTGGGTATGGTGGTGCATGCCTGTAATCCCAGCTACTCAGGAGGCTGAGGCAAGAGAATCGCTTGAACCCAGGAGGCAGAGGTTGCAGTGAGCCGAGATTGCACCACTGCACTCTAGCCTGGTCAACAGAGTGAGACTCTGTCGCAAAAAAAAAAATTAAATGCTGAATGCTACCAAGAAGCAGCTTCTCCACTCCTTCTGGAATCTCTGTCTGGTTCAGCCTGCCTGCCTCCACTCCTGCCTCCACCATGTCCATCAGGGTGACCCAGAAGTCCTACAAGGTGTCCACCTCTGGCCCCCGGGCCTTTAGCAGTCACTCCTACACGAATGGGCCAGATGCCTGCATCAGCTCCTCAAGCTCCTCCTGAGTGGGCAGCAGCATCTTCTGGGGTGGCCTGGGTGGGGGCTATGGTGGGCCCAGCAGCATGAGAGGCATCACCGATGTCACAGTCAACCAGAGCCTGCTGAGGCCCCTTAACCTGGAGGTGGATCCCAACATCCAGGCCTTGTGCACCCAAGAGAAGGGGCAGATCAAGACCCTCAACAACAAGTTTGCCTCCTTCGTAGACAAAGTACGGTTTCTGGAGCAGCAGAACTAGATGCTGGAGACCAAGTGGAGCTTCCTGCAGGAGCAGAAGACAGCTCGGAGCAACATGGACATGTTCGAGAGCTACTTCAGCAATCTTAGGCGGCAGCTGGAGACTCTGGGCCAGGAGAAGCTGAAGCTGGAGGCGGAGCTTGGCAACATGCAGGGGCTGGTGAGGATGAGATCAATAAGCTTACAGAGATGGAGAATGAATTTGTCCTCATCAAGAAGGATGTGGATGAAACTTACATGAACAAAGTAGAGCTGAAGTCTCACCTCTTAGGGCTGAGGAGATCAACTTCCTGAAGCAGCTGTATGAAGAGGAGATCCGGAGCTGCGGTCCCAAATCTCAGATACATCTGTGATGCTGTCCATGGACAGCAGCCGCTCCCCGGACATGGACAGCATCATCGCTGAGGTCAAGGCGCAGTGCGAGGAGATCGCCAACCGCAGCCGGGCTGAGGCTGAGAGCATGTACCAGATCAAGTATGAGGAGCTGCGGATGCTGGCTGGGAAGCACAGGGATGACCTGTGGCCTACAAAGACTGAGATCTAGGCTGGGCGCGGTGGCTCACGCCTGTAATCCCAGCACTTTGGGAGGCCGAAGCGGGCAGATCACGAGGTCAGGAGGTCAAGACCAGCCTGACCAACATGGTGAAACCCTGTCTCTACTAAAAATACAAAAATTAGCCTGGAGTGGTGGCGGGCGCCTGTAATTGCAGCTGCTCAGGAGACTGAGGCAGGAGAATTGCTTGAACCCGGGAGGTGGAGCTTGCAGTGAGTTGAGATTGTGCCACTGCACTCCAGCCTGGGTGACAGAGCCAGACTGTCTCAAAAAAAAAAAAAAAAAAAACAAAAAAAAACACTGAGATCTCCATGATGAACCGGAACATTAGCCGGCTCCAGGCTGAGATTGAGGTCTCAAAGGCCAGAGGGCTTCCCTGGAGACTACCATCGCAGATGCTGAGCAGCATGGGGAGCTGGCTGTTAAGGATGCCAAAGCCAAGCTGTCTGAACTGGAAGCCGCCCTGCAGCGGGCCTAGCAGGACATGGCGCGACAACTGTGTGAGTACCAGGAGTTGATGAACATCAAGCTGGCCCTGGACATCAGGATCGCAACCTACAGGAAGCTGCTGGAGGGCTAGAAGAGCCGGTTGGAGTCTGGGATGCAGAACATGAGTATCCATACGAAGACCGCCAGCTGCTATGCAGGTGGTCTGAGCTCAGCCTATGGGGGCCGCACAAGTCCCGGCCTCAGCTATGGCTTGGACTTTAGCTCCTTCAGCCACACCAGCTCCACCAGGGCTGTGGTTGTGAAGAAGATCGAGACCCGCGATGGGAAGCTGGTGTCCGAGTCCTCTGATGTCCTGCCTAAGTGAACAGCCATGGCAGCCCCTCCCAGACTGCCCCTCCTGGGACTGCCCCAGACCCCGGGAGGGAGGCCCCTGTGCAGGGTAGCACAGTGAACAGGAGACCCACCTGAGGCTCAGCCCTAGCCCTCAGCCCACCCAGGGGGGAGTTTACTGCTTGGGGACCCCCCTTGCCCATGCCTCCAGCTACAAAACAATTCAACTGGCTTTTTTTTTTTCTTTTCTTTTGGTCCAAAATAAAACCTCAGCTAGCTCTGCCAAAAAAAAAAAAAAAGCTGAATGCTTCTTCAACTCTTAGTACATTCTGATTTCTACAATAATTATCCTTTACTGATTGATTATAGTGAACAAGTAGGATTTCCAAAACACTTTGGACAAAAATTGACAAAATGAGCGGAGCATGGTGGTTCATGCCTGTAATCTCAGCACTTTAGGAGGCTGAGGCAAGAGGATTGCTTGAGTCCAGGAGTTCAAGACCACTTTGGGCAACAAAGTGAGATCCTGGTGTTGGCAGTGTAGTGGTGAGTATAGCTGCCTTCCAAAGTGAGATCCTGTCTCTACAAAAAATGAAAAAGTTAGCTGAGCACAGCATCACATGCCTGTAGTCCTAACCTCTTGGAAGGCTGAGGTGAGAAGATCGCTTGAGCCCAGAAGTTGGATGCTACAGTGAGCTAGAATTGTCCCACTGCACTCCAGCCTGGGCAACAGAGCAATATCTCGCCTATAAAACTAATAATATGATAAAGAAAATGAAAAATTTACAAAATGTCCAATGAACATCTCTCCCTTGTGACTCACAACTCAGAAATGCTGGTGTCCTTAGCCTTGCTTCACCAATGAGGATACTGGTCATGAGGAAGCATAAGTAACTTCCCCATGGTCACACAGATAAGAAGACTCACGTGGACTGATGACATTTGAGATTTTCTTCCCATTACATCACATGTCTTCTCTGGCAACTACTGTGGTTTTTCACTGAGCGTTCTATGCTGACCTTCTGTTACAGCAGGAACTTGAGAAAATTGAAGCGAACTTCTTTGCTCTCATGCTTACATTTCAGATTCTTCAGCCTAGGAGTAGAAGAGATTTCACTTTTAATTCTACCTTCTAAATTGCCATGGGTTCCCACTCCCCTGTCCTTACTGACTGTCTGCATTGCCGTTTCCCAAGCTCAGGCCACCTTGAACCTTACCTCAGAACTGCCACCATCTCTTTAATGGCCTCTTGCTACTGTCCTTCTATTGGCCTCCTGCTAGTATTCCCCATAGAATCCTCCAGGCTGCCATCTAGAAGGGCTTTTTTTTTTCTTTTTTTTTTTTGAGATGGAGTCTCGCTCTGTTGCCCAGGTTAGAGTGCAGTGGCACGATCTCAGGTCACTGCAACCTCCGCATCCCAGGTTCAAGCGCTCCTCCTACCTCAGTCCCCCTAGTAGCTGGGATTACAGGATTACAGGCATGCACCACCATGCCCACTTAATTTTCATATTTTTAGTAGAGACGAGGTTTTGCCATGATGGCCAGGCTGATCTCGAACTCCTGACCTCAGGTTATCCACCTGCCTTGGCATCCCAAAGTGCTGGGATTACAGGTATGAGCCACCACACCTGGTCCTAGAAGAGCTTTCTAAAATACAAGTGGGACTTTGATATCCCTGTGCTTAAAATACGTCTGGTTTATCGTGACTCTTAAAACAGAGCCCTAATTCCTTAGCCTTATATTTATAAAGCTGAGATGGGGCCCTGGCCCAGCTCTCTGCCCCCTCAACTCTTCTTCTTTCTCCTGCTGCTTCTTCCTCATCCGCTGGACTCCATTCTCCAACCATGCAGAATAGCTTACTCTTCCCCAACTGTACTATCCAGCTACCCAGCCAAGGGCTCTTAACCCAGCATCCACACATCCCTTGGGGGACAGGAGTATGTCAACAGAGGAAATTCAGAACTTGAATGAAAAAAAAAATTACATATTCATTTTCACTAATCTCTAGCTGAAATCTAGTCTCTCTGATTATGAATGTAGCCAACAAACCACAGTCGTTTTACCAGGACCTGCAATTTTGTCACTAATAAAAATCATAGATATTTTCATGACAGTTGTTCAAGGTACCACAGTACTGCATATTGTTGATGCTCACCATTACTGACAAATTTACACTAATTATTAGCTTTCCTCTAGACTTTGTTATCTAACACATTAATGAAGATTCACTGGCTGGGCGTGGTAGCTCACGCCTGTATTCCCAGCACTTTGGGAGGCCAAGGGGCGAGGATCAGGAGTTCCAAGACCAGCCTGGTCAACATGGTGAAACGCCATCTGTACTAAAAATACAAAAATGAGCCGGGGGTGGTGGTGAATATCTGTAATCCCAGCTACTCAGGAGGCTGAGCCAGAAGAATCACTTGAACCCGGGAGGAGAGGGTTGCAGTGAGCCGAGATAATGCCATTGCACCCCAACCTGGGTGACAGAGTGAGCATCCATTTCAAAAATAAAATAAAATAAACACAAATGTATAAGTAAAATACTTGGTCACAAAAGGACAAATGCTGTATAATTCAATTTACATGAGGTACTTAGAGTAGTCCCATTTATAGACAGAAAGTAGAATAGTCCTTGCCAGGGACTAGGGAAGAAGTAGGATGAGGAATTACTATTTAAGGGGTATGGAGCTTCAGTTTGGGAAAACAATTTTGGAGACTGGATAGCAGTGATGGTTGCCCAACAATGTGATTGTACTAATGCGACCAAACTGTACACTTAAAAATGGCTAAAGTGGTAAATTTTATGTGATGTATATTTCATCACCATGAAAAGAAAAATACAGCACAGTATACTAGATGGGAAATGTGCTGAAGAAAAATAAAGGCAGGAAGGTGAGTAGGAAGGACCAAGGGGTCAGATGCCAAGATAGGCTTCACTGCCAGCAGGTTCTTTGCTGCTGTTTTTGCTCAGGACCTGAGCTATCTGCACAGCCTCGTGTTCAGAAAAACTTGCAACCTGACCTGAATCTTTCATCTGATTGTCAGCTGGTGCAAAAGTGAAGTTTTTCTCATGTGTGTTGCTAAAATCCTGAAAACCGAATGCCTTTCATTCCCCTAGCACCTTCTGGATGTACACAGGTGAAATCCTCCAGAGGAATAATGGGATGTCAAATTGTTACTTGGATGGGGTCGTTTATCTTTCCATTTGTCTGCATTTTAGTTTGACATAAGCACTTTTCTGCCATGTGTCATCAAGGAATTATGAGGCCATTTGAGGAGGTGAAAATGACTAATTTTTGAAAATCAGATAATTATATCTGATTTATGTCTTCAGTGCCTCCATAAATCATCTTAATATTCAGGCTTCCTTGAGTTTGACTTTATACTATTAACTTTTTCCTAACTCACAAAATATAACCAATGTGGATTCCAAGTCTGCTTGTAACCTTTTAGTAAGTGGTCTGATTTCTGTTCTTTTTGACATTTAGGTAGAAGTTCTTATTAAATATCACATCTTGAGGTTTAAAGATTTGATATCAAAGTTTGATCTATACAATATCAAAACCTGTTTGTAAAGTGAAACTTCTATCTAATCAAGGCTGTATGAATGTCAATCATACAGCCTAGGTGTTTTTGCTTGTTTTTCTTTTTAATAGTAATTTAGCAAATAAATAAACACAGATCTAATTCTCTCATTTGCCTCTAACCTAAAGTTTTTACCATTTGGGGACACTGACCAGCAAAGCCTCTTGAAACATTAAGTCTAATACTCCTTTGCAATGTTATCTTGATAAGTTGTAACTATTTAAGACTTTTTTTGAAGTATACAAATTGTTTTCAATGTAATAGTGACATTTGTACAGCTTATTAGAAACTGGCAAATTATGAGCCATTTTACATTATCTAGATCCTAAAGTACAGATTGTAAGAGCTTAATTCTTCAGAACTCAAAAATATTCTCTCCCTCTTCTTGTCTTTTATGGCACACAGATGAAAACAGGGAGTTTATCTGAAAGCACAGTCTGGAAACAAGAGAGTTATCCAATTGTGAAGATGATAGACGACTTAGGGAATCATCTTCTGTGCTCATGGTGCTGTCATTTAATCTCCCTCTTTTGTCTTTTTTTATTCTGTCACATGAGAACTCTGACATTTTGATCCTTGGGAAGATGTATCAGTAGTACTTCCAACCTTCTTTAAAAGATGGAAATATTTAAGTGACTGTTCAGTAAGAATCCTTGATAGAGTAAGTGACTAACTGAAGTGTTTTAAGGTCAGTCATATCTACTGCCAAAGTTTTTTACAGTCATTTCTTTCCTATTCAGATGCATTCTGGATTCTTTTCATCTTTTTCTTTCACTTTTCTATATCTACTTAATCTAATGTTTGTAAAATAATTCCTTCTCCTAAAACATGTAACCTATTCCTGGGCTTCTTTTTTCTGAGACAAAGTCTAACTTTGTCACCCAGGTTGGAGTGCAGAGGTGCAGTCTCGGCTCACTGCAGCCTCCGCCTCCCGGGTTCAAGCTACTCTCCTGCCTCAGCCTCCTGAGTAGTTGGGATTACAGGTGCCCGCCATCACTCACAGCTAGTTTTTGCATTTTAATAGAGATGGGGTTTCACCTTGTTGGCCAGGCTGGTCTTGAACTCTGACTTCAGGTGATCCGCCCGCCTTGGCCTCCCAGAGTTTTGGAATTACAGGCGTGAGCCACCGCTTCCGGCCCCCTGGGCTTCATTTCAAAACAAATTCCATTTGTGCAGAGTAATGAAGTCTTTAAGGTTTCACTAAAGGAACTTCTCTGGGTATCACTTTCCTCATCTGTAAAATGAGTCTCACTTTCTTTGTCTATAAAATGGCAAAAGTTTGCTTCACCTCTAAGAGTGTACAATTTCTGCAAAATGATTTGCTCTCTTGCCGTAAAGTGTCAAAAAGCAAAATTTCAAAAAATGCAGGGTTTTGTTGTTGTTGTTTTTTTTTTTTTTTTTTTTTTTTTGATACAGAGTCTTGCTCCGTCACCTAGGATGGAGTGCAACGGTGCGATCTCGGCTCACTGCAACCTCGGCCTCCTGGGTTCAAGTGATTCTTGTCCCTCAGCCTCCTGAATAGCTGGGATTAAAGGCACGTGCCACCACGTCTGGCTATTTTTTTTTTTTTTTTTTTTGTATTTTTAGTAGAAACGGAGTTTCACCATGTTGGTCAGGCTGGTCTCGAACTCCTGACCTCAAGTGACCTGCCTATCTTGGTCTCCCAAAATTGTTGGATTACAGGCGTGACCCACCGCGGCCTGGCCACAAATGTAATTTAAAAATTTCAATTGGCTTTATTGCAATTTTAGAATCAGGCAACATTTTATCCCATAAAATAGAGTAAGTGTTCCAATGAGCTAAGCAAAGGGGATTAGCTTTATATAGACAGACGAGGCCTGAAGAAAAAACAAAGAACAAAGAGTTATTGGTCATTTTAAGGCTACTTTCCTTGTGAGGCAGGACAGGGAGACAGAACAATAGAAAAACAACTGATTAACATCAGGTGTCTTCAGGCCACCTTTCTTGCATAAGGATCAAAGCAAAGAAGGCTTTATTATCATGCCAACTGAAGACTGAAACTGGGATGTGTGGGCAATTGCCTGTTATCTCTCTTCTGATTTCTTGTAAGGTCAGATAACAACTAAATTTGGGTTTGCTGACGTGGAACTTTAGCATGGGTGACTCCATTTTGATTTTTAGTGCAGGCCTCCTGTAATTTTTATTTTAAGTGCATAACTAATGCCTACATCCACCACTCTCCTACAGTAAGGGGGCCTGATTGATTCTCCTCTGGACTCCTTCAGAGGGCTCCTAACAGGGTGCTTCACTGCCTACCTTTCACTCCAAATCATCCCACACATGACTGAGCTGCAGCTTGGTATCTAATATGCAAGTCCTATTAAGATGTAGATTAGAGGCATGGACCTGGTTTGCTCACTGAATTCATTGCAAACCCTTAATGTGGCACCCAAGGCCCTCAGCAACAAGCCCTCAAGCAACCTTTCCTGCTTTATCTTCTTCTTCCCTACCTGCCTCTCTCATCACCATCTATTCACTTCAATATATTTTTTGAGGACTGAATATGTGCTGAGCCCTCTGCTAGGTGCTAGAAACAATGATGGGCCAAACCAGATAAGTTCCAGGCAGGGCCCTGCACATGTAAAGCCCTGGGTGGGAAGACATGAGTAGTCTATAGGAGGTGGCCCAGAGACCTCTGTGGCTCAAGCAGAGAGCCTGAAAATAGGGAATATGTTTGAACAGCAAAGTAGAAAATCAACTAGCTAGGACTTCGCGGGCCTCCTTAAGGAGTTCTGTCATCATCTGAGGCACAATGAGAAGCTCTATGTATTGAATAGAGCTGCAGCGCCCTGCCATTTTCCTCCCCTCAGTTATTGCTTCTACAGGTCCTTCACTGTGAACTACACTCTTCATTTTTTCCGTCTCTGCTTGCTCAACTCACAACCATTATTTGGAACATTAATTTCAAGTGCCATCTCTTCCATGGAAAATGTCCTCCTCATCCCAAACCAAATGGAGCTTATATTGCTGTCATTTGTCTTCTTTTTTTTTTGACATAAAATCACAGATTTATTGAAACAAAAGTACACTCCACAGAGTGGGAGTGGGCTCCAACAAGTCTTTTTCTTTTCTTTCTTTCTTTTTTTCTTTTATTTAGAGGCAGGGTCTTGCTCTGTCACTCAGGCTGGAGTGTAGTGGCAAGATCACAGCTCAGTGCAGCCTCGAATTCCTGTGCTCAAACAATCCTCCCACCTCAGCCTCCTGAGTAGCTAGGATGATAGGTGTATACCAACATGCATAGCTTTTTTTTTTTTTTTTTTTTTTTTTTTTTTTTTTTTTTGCGATGGAGCTTTGCTCTTGTTGCCCAGGCTGGAGTGCAATGGCATGGTCTCAGCTCACTGCAACCTCCCCTTCATGGATTCAAATAATCCTCCTGCCTCAGCCTCCTCAGTAGCTGGGATTATGAGTGCCTGCCACCACACCCAGCTAATTTTTGTATTTTTTTTAATAGAGATGGGGTTTCACCATGTTGGTAAGGCTGGTCTTGAAATCTTGACCTCATGTGATCCACCTGCCTCAGCCTCCCAAAGTGCTGGGATTATAAGCGTGAACCACTGCACCCGGCCACATAGCTACTTTTTATTTTTTGTAGAGACAGGGGTCTCACTTTGTTGCCCTGGCTGGTCTTGAACTCCTGTGCTCAAGTGATCCGCTCACTTCAGCCTCTGTATGTCTTTTTCTCTGCTATGTATGAGACCTATAGGGTCTAATGTGGTAGCCACCAACTACATGTGACTATTGAGCACCTGAATTGTGGCTAGTCTGAATCAGAATGTACTTTAGATATAAAATACATACCAGATTTTAAACACCCAGTATGTAAAAAGAGAGAATATAAATATTTCATTAATAATTTTATATTAAGTATACTTTAGAATGATAATGTTGGGGGCATATTGGGTTAAATAAATTATGTGATTGAAATTAATTTCATGTTTCTTTTTACTTCATTTAATGTGGTCATTAGGACATTTAAAATTATGTCTGTAGTTCATATTCTGTTCCTATTGGACTGCACTCGTCTAGACTGTACACTTCCTGAGTAGTAAAGGTTTATCCAATTATGCATCTGTTTATCCCCCAGGGAACGCTAGCTTGTTCATAGTGCAAGAATCAGTGAATATTGTTTAAATTCATTGCCAATTAAAAGAAATACTTTGCAGTTTTAGTACACTACCTCCTTTCCACCTGAAATGTGCAGCCGAACTCCACAGTGAAAATGGGTGGACGAAGGAGACAGAGTTTTTTCCAGCCCCTATGAAGGCTAAAGGTATGGAACATGTGGTGTGGCCGTGGAGGACACAGCAAGCCAAGACTGCTGATTCAGACAGGTTTCTCTATTTCCAAAACAAGAACTTGTATTGCAGAGTATGGAGGCAGCATTAGGACAAGAGGATCTTTGTGGTTTCTCACTGTATCTGTGGAAAAAATCTGAGGTTAAGGTTTAAATTAAACTGACATTTAAAAGAGCCTTTGTAGGCTCTTACTATGTGTGTGTTAGCATCTGTTGCTATAACTAAACTGACACTGATTATTATGAATGATGCTTTATGAGTGATGGAATAAAATGTGGGTTTCCTGCTTATGGACATTTCCTGGTGTTGGTTTCATCCTCTTTAATGATGAGATCAAGACCAGGGAAAATTACTAAGAGTATAGAAAATGTATCACCAAGAAAATATGATTAGGATACCAAGCATTTCTGTGATGGAAAAAAAAAAAGTATTTAGAACTTCCCAATACCGCCTCTGTAATTTTATGAATTGTTTTGTTTCTGCTGGCTTCTGGTTTTGCAATCAGTTCTCCTTATGATTCATGGAGGCTCCCTCATGACTACCTTCACATGTGTTCCCCTTTTGGTTCAGAGACCTCTGAGGACGAACAAACGTATTTCTCATCATAAAATAGTTGAAGACATCTCTTTGCCCATTAGAAAACTTAATTTCAAGAATTTTATGTTTTACCCTTGGAAAAGATGTTTAGTTTTAAACAGGCTTTTTCTCCAGGCATATTTTCTACTGATCTCACAAAAGAGCTTCTGCTTTAACCAGACCCGTCTCCTCACCGTTCCTTGAAATGCCTGCTGCTTTTCTGTGTTTATCGCAACCTCTATCCTGCTACTGAACAAGGGTTCTCTCTGAAGGTTTTACAATCAGACTCCACTTAAAAACTTGTCAGATTGCTACTGAAGATTAAGTACAGAAAGAATTCTTGTAGTAGCCCTTCCCATAGGGCAATAGCCCTTTTTACCATAACCAAGGTGCTCCTGTTTTAGCTTAGGCTAAACTTAATTTGCCTTCATTTTCCTAGCTATAAGAAGGGTCTTGGTAAACACTATAACCTTCCGGTCTGAGTCATGTTTCGCCCATATGATCTGAAGACATCCCAAGAGATCTCTTAGTCTATGTTCCTTATCTATTAGAGTCACATCTTTAGGTTAGGTAAGGAGATGGCATCTTTGTGTAAGACAAAATAACAAACATGAAAAGCTATGTTTACTCATTTCTGTTTGCCAACAAAGTGACTTCACAAAGCTCCCGACTCTGTGACAACATACAGCTCTCCAAAAAGATACTTTAACAACAAAACAAAACAGAGCACAGGGTCCCCTATGTCTCTTGCATAGTGCAAAATTACTTTCCTTTAAAAAAAAAAAAAAGCCTTCCTAAGTATATTAAACAATCATTAATCAAAAATCTTTATAAGACAAAATAGCAAACATTAAAAAAAAACTGTCTTTATTCATTTCTACTTGCCAACATAATTTTACAAAACCCCTGACTCTATACTGTAACATATAATTCTCCAAGGCCAGGAGTAGTGGCTCAGGCCTGTAATCCCAGCTATTTGGGAGCCCGATCACTTGAGGTCAGATATTTGAGACCAGTCTGGCCGACATGGTGAAACCCTTTCTCTACTAAAAACACAAAAATTAGCTGGGTGTGGTGGCGTGTGCCTGTAGTCCCAGCTACTCAGGAGGCTGAGGCTAGAAAATTGCTTGAACCCAGAAGGTGGAGGTAGCAGTGAGCCAAGATGGTACCACTGTGAGACTCTGTCTCAAAAAACAAAACAAAAAAATACCTCTCCAAGAAAATACTGTAAAGACAAAACAAAAGAAGACGTACAACTCCCAAATGCCCCCAACATCTCTTACCTAAATCACTATATTCCTTAAAAAATAAAAAGCCCTAGTCCTTGTCTTTTCCTACACACAAAATAATGTCTAACGAAATTAATAATTATACTTCTATAACCTATAACCAAATAACTAAATATACTCTTTTTAAAAAAATTGTGTTTTGAGGCCAGGCGCAGTGGCTCACACCTGCAATTCCAGCACTTTGGGAGGCCGAGGTGGGCAGATCACGAGGTCAGGAGATTGAGACTATCTTGGCTAACACGGTGAAACCCCATCTCTACTAAAAAATACAAAAAATTAGCCAGGCGTGGTGGTAGGTGCCTATAGTCCCAGCTAATTGGGAGGCCAAGGCAAGAGAATGGCATGAACCTAAGAAGCAGAGCTTGCAGTGTGCTGAGATCGCGCCACTGCACTCAGGCCTGGGGGAAAGAGCAAGACTCCGTCTCAAAACAAAAGACAAACAAACAAAAAAATTGTGTTTTGTTTTTAGACAAGGTCTTGCTCTGTGTTCTGTCACCCGAGCTGGAGTGCAGTGGCAATCACGGCTTACTGCAGCTGTAATCTCCCAAGCTCAGGAGGTCCTCCCACCTCAGCCTCCCAAGCAGCTGGGACTACAGGTGTGCACCGCCATGCCCAGCTAATTATTTTATTTTTTGTAGAGACGGGCCTCCCAAAGTGTTGGGATAACAGGCATGAGCCACCAGGCTCAGCCCAAATATACTCATACATTCAAACCTTAATATAATTCTACTTTAATATAACTTCTAAACAAATCTAATACAATTTTATACATACTAAACCTCTACCACCTGTATATAAATAGATTAAAATACTAGCCAAAACAGGTTACTAACGAAACCTCTCTACAAACTACTTCCAGACTATAGTCATCAGTCTATAGCCTGCAATAAGACTTCTAAAGAAAACTAACTTTAATTCTTCAAAAACTTATGTTTGTTTTGTTTGGTTTTAGTCAACACTTTTCACAAGAAAATTACTGGTGAAGTGGAACAGTCCACCTTGGAAGGCAAACTCTTCAGCAACTCCTTCCTCTCAGCCAATGCCAGTCAGTTGTTCCTAACATTTGTTTCCAGCAAATTTTATCTTTTTAATCCCTTAAAAAAAATACTGACCTTCAGTACAAGTTAATTGCCTCTTATTTTACAGACATCTTTATCCTTAGAGAATAGAGGTGTTACAAGGAAATGAAACCATAAGAAAAAAAAAAAAAACCATCAAAAAGTCAACAAAGGACATTAATAGACAATTCTCAAAAGGAAATATACAAACAGCCAGCAAACATGTGAAAACAACGCTCAACATCACTAATTATCAGGGAAATGCAAATTAAAACCACAATTAGAATCCACTTTACTCCTGCAGAATGGCCATTATGAAAAAGTAAAAAAAAAACAATAGATGTTGGTGCAGATGTGGTGAAAAAGGACCACTTTTTTTTTTTTTTTTGATGCAGAGTTTCACTCTGTCACCCAGGCTGGAGTGCAGTGGAAGGATCTCAGCTCACTGCAACCTCTGCCTTCCGGATTCAAGTGATTCTCCTGCCTCAGCCTCCTGAGTAGCTGGGCCTACAGACGTACACCACCATGCCTGTCTAATTTTTTGTATTTTTAGTAGAGACGGGGTTTCACCATGTTAGCCAGGCTAGTCTTGAACTCCTGACCTCAGGCAATCTGCCAGCCTCGGCCTGCCAAAGTGCTGGGATTACAGGCATGAGCCACCGAGCCCGGCCAAAAGGGAGCTCCTTTACACTGCTGGTGGGAATGTAAACTAGTGCAACCACTATGGAAAACAGTAGAGAAATTTCTTAAAGAACTATAAGTAGAACTACCATTTGATTCGGCAATCCCACTACTGGGTCTCTACCCAAAAGAAAAGAAGTCATTACACGAAAAAGATGCATGAACATGCATATTTATAGCAGCACAATTCGCAATTGTAAAGATACAGAACCATCCTAACTGCCCATCAACAAATGAATGGATAAAGAAAATGTGATATATATACACGGAGGAATACTACTCAGCCATAACAAAGAACAAAATGTCTTTTGTCACAACTTGGGTGTAGCTGGAGGCCATTATTCTAAGTGAAATAACTCAGGAATGGAAAACCAAATATTGGCTGGGTGTGGTGGCTCACGCCTGTAATCTCAGAACTTTGGGAGGCCAAGGCAGGCAGATCACCTGAGGTCAGGAGTTCGAGACCAACCTGGCCAACATGTGAAACCCTGTCTCAACTAAAAATACAAAAATTAACCAGGTGTAGTGGTGTGCACCTGTAGTCCCAACTACTTGGGAGGCTGAGGCAGGAGAATCACTTGAAACTAGGAGGTGGAGTGGCAGTGAACCGAGATCGTGCCATTGTACTCCAGCCTGGGCAATAGAATGAGACTCTATGTCAAAAAAAATAGAAAAGAAAAGAAAAGAAAAAAGAAAGCCAAATATCATATGTTCTCACTTCTAAGTGTGGGCTAAACTCTGAGTATGTAAAGGCATAAGACTGATACGATGGGCCAGCTGCAGTGGCTCAGGCCTTTAATCCCAGCACTTTGAGAGGCCAGGGAGGCAGGCAGATGGCTTGAGGTCTGGAGTTCGAGACCACCCTGTTCAACATGGTGAAACCCCATCTCTATTAAAAATACAAAAATTAGCCAGGCGTGGTGGTGCACACCTGTAGTCCCAGCTACTTGGGAGGCTGAGACAGGAGAATTGCTTGAACCTGGGAGGTAGAGGTTGCAGTGAGTCGAGAATGTGCCACTGCACCGCAGCCTGGGCGACAGAGTGAGACTCCGTCTCGAAAACAAACAAACAAACAAAAAGAATATTCAAACATATAGAGGAATGGATTGGCACTGATAAAATAGCACAATACCTCAGATGAACACTAAACTAGAAATCTCAATTTATCTATAGAATGGAGAGTGCCCAGTATCTATGTTTACAAAATGACATGCATGTGTAGTTTTCATTTTTTTTTTATTTTTATTTTTTTTTTGAGAAAGGGTCTCACTCACCCAGGGTGGAGTATAATGGCACTATCTCAGCTCACTGCAGCCTCGACCTCCCAGACTCAAGTGATCCTCCCACATCAGCCTCCCAAGTAGCTGAGATTACAGGTGTGCACCACCATACCCAGCTAATTTTTGTATTTTTAGTAGAGACGGGGTTTTGCCATGTTGACCAGGCTGGTCTTCAACTCCTGATCTCAAGTGCTGCCTCCCAAAGTGCTGGGATTAACCGGCATTTTGGTTTTTGGTTTTGGTTTTGGTTTTAATTGAAAGAAGAAGGCAGTACTGCAGAAAGATAAGAGAGTAGTAAGAAGGTACAGGCCCCTGAGAATGGAGAGGGTGGAGTTTGGAGAGAACGGGAGGACATCTGTTTCCCTGCCCACATCAAGGAACAGATCTGTACTTTGGTCAATTTTGCAATAAAGGAAAATTTTTTTAAGGGGACAGTTTGCACATCGGTACAGAAGGAGATGTCAGGACAAGATGCTGAAGGAGCAGTGTTCTTTGATCAGAATGTTGGCTTTGAAACTCTGAGCATGGTTAGCACCACTCGGGCATCTGGTGATGGCTGAATGAGACAGAGAGTTGGGCAGAGGGGTATTTTCCACCCCATAACCACCTTCTCCCACCATTGCCCCCTCATGCCAGCATTGACACAGAGCAGCTAAGGCATTGCAAAGATGTTGGGCAGTCACTGGCAAAGGTGACTGGGCACAGCAAAGAAAACATGGGCAGTGCTGGGGGCCCTGGAGTAGTTCATACACACACATACACACACACACACACACACACACGATTAGATTTATTTCGGGGGACAGTCTGAAAGGATGCTGAAACAAAGAGACATGATTTGGCTGTTACCTTTTCTTAAAAGGTATACAGAGACAGGATGTGGCCATGAACTCCTGGCCTCAAGCAATTCTCCCAAAGCCTCAGCCTCCCGAAGTGCTGGGGTTACAGGCATGAGCCATTGTGCCTGGCCATGGCTGTTACTTTTTTTTTTTTTTTTTTTTTTGAGACTGAGTCTCGCTTTGTTGCCTAGGCAGACTGGAGTGCAGTGGCATGATCTCGGCTCACTGCAACCTCCGCCTCCCAGGTTCAAGAGATTCTACTGCCTCAGCCTCCTGAGTAGCTGGGATTACAGGAACCCATCACACCCAGCTAATTTTTTTATTTTCAGTAGAGACAGGGTTTCACTGTGTTGGCCAGACTGGTCTCAAACTCCCGACCTCAGGTGATCCACCTGCCTCGGCCTCCCAAATACTGGAATTACAGGTGTGAGCCACAACACCTGACTGGCTGTTACCTTTAAACTGACCTTCTTTGCATCAACAGGTTCTTAAGGTCTGGGACACATTCAAATGAGTTAATCAGATCAGTAAATAGTCTCTTTCGAAAATTCTGATGACAAGTTGACTCCGTGGGAAAGAAAGAAAATTGTTTCATTGGGAGGCTAAGGCGAGCGGATCACTTGAGGTCAGTTCAAGACCAGCCTGACCAACGTGGTGAAACCCTGTCTCTACTAAAAATACAAAAATTAGCCAGGTGTGGTGGCACACCCCTGTAGTCCCAGTCACTTGGGAGGCTGAGGCAAGGGTATCGCTTGAACCTGGGAGGCAGTGGTTGTAGTAGGCCTGGATAGCGCCACTGCACTCCAGCCTAGGTGACAGAGCAAGACTCCATCTCAAAAAAAAAAAAAAAGAAAGAAAAGAAGAAAGAACGAAGGAAAGAAAGAAGGAAGGAAGGAAGGAAGGAAGGAAGGAAGGAAGGAAGGAAGGAAGGAGAGAGAAAAGAAAAAAGAAAAGGAAAGGAAAAAAGAAAAGAAGAAAGGAAGGAAGGAAGGAAGGAAGGTAGGAAGGAAGGAAGGAGAAAAGAAAAAAGAAAAGGAAAGGAAAAAAGAGAAAAGAAGAAAGAAAGGAAGGAAGGAAGGAAGAGAAAAGAAAAGAAAAGAAAGGAAAGAACATTGTTTCAGTTCTGGGGAAAGAGAGGCGATGAGGGCTGCAAAAACTCCTTTATTTGAGGGAGAAGGGGGAGAGACACTGAGAAGAAAAAGCAGAAACTGTGGAAGGCCTAGTTCAGCGGTTCTCAAAGTGTGGTCCCCAGACCAGCAGCATCAGCTTCACCTGAGAACTTGATAGAATCACAAATCCTTGACTGGATGCCATGATTCAGGCCTGAATCCCAACACTTTGGGAGGCCGAGGCAGGTGGATCACTTGAGGCATGGAGTTCCAGACCAGCCTGGCCAACATGATGAAACCTCATCTCTACTAAAAATACAAAAAAAATTAGCTGGGCGTGGTGGCACGTGACTGTGGTCCCAGTTACTGGGGAGCCTGAGGCAGGAGAATTGCTTGAACCCACGAGACAGAGGTTGCAGTGAGCCGAGATCACACGACTGCACTCCAGCCTGGGCGACAGAGTGAGACTCTGTCTCAAAAAAAAAAAGAAACAAATGAAAAACAGCAAATAACTAAGAGTATTATAGAGATTTTAAGAGCTGGAAAGTGGTAAAAAATATTCAAATCTAAGATTTCTTATTTCTCTTCAGATTGATACCAAATAACAGCTTTCCCTTTTTAGAAATTCTTTTTCAAAATATTTCAAAGTTGGGCCGGGTGCGATGGCTCATGCCTGTAATCCCAGCACTTTGGGAGGCCGAGGTGGGAGGATCACGAGGTCAGGAGTTCCAGAGCAGCCTGGACAACATGGTGAAACCCTGTCGCTACTAAAAATACCAAAAAAAAAAAAGTAGCCAGTCCTGGTGGTGCCCTCCTGTAATCCCAGCTACTCAGGATGCTGAGGCAGGAGAATCGCTTGAACCTAGGAGGCAGAGGTTGCAGTGAGCCAAGATCATGCCACTGAACTCCATCTGGGGCAACAGAGTGAAAAGCTGTTTAAAAACATATATATCTCAAAGTATGCATTTTACTGAATTAACATAATTGTATTTTATTTATTTATTTATTTATTTATTTATTTGAGACAGAGTCTGGCTGAAGTGCAGTGGAGCGATCTCGGCTCACTGCAAGCTCCGCCTCCCGGGTTCACGCCATTCTCCTGCCTCAGCCTCCCCAGTAGCTGCGACTACAGGCACCCGCCACCACGCCCGGCTAAGTTTTTTTGTACTTTTAGTACAGACGGGGTTTCACCATGTTAGCCAGGATGGTCTCGATCTCCTGACCTCGTGATCCGCCCGCCTCGGCCTCCCAAAGTGCTGGGATTACAGGCGTGAGCCACTGCGCTTGGCCAATTGTATATAATTTAATGAAATAAAAGAAAGCAGAAACAAGATTATGCTAACCAGTACCAAAACACACACAATATCCTTCAAGGTGACTAGATGCAAGAACTTAAAACATGCATAATTTCTATCTAAGAACTAATGATTAAAGGTGAAAGGTGTCTCATTTCAAATGAGGAAATCCATTATATTCATCTCTAGTGGCAAGGGATTATTATTATGCTGTAATTATGTTTTATATTGGCTCCATATTTCAGCCAGAGTTGCTGAAGAGTAGAAAAAATAATTATAGCAAGCAATTCTGTGAAGTGTATATTTTGAGAGGTAAAACTCAAGGGAGAAGTCCTCTAAGAGAGTGTGCATATTGTCACACAGGGTTCGGTGCATAGGACATACTTGAAGAATTGGCTGATTTCTGAGTCACCTCCAAGCTTTGAAGTTTACTTATTTTATTTTTTTTTTTCTGAGACAGAGTCTTGCTCTGTCACCCAGGCTGGAGTGCAGTGGCCAGATCTCTGCTCACTTCAAGCTCCGCCTCCCAGGTTCACGCTATTCTCCTGTCTCAGCCTCCAGAGTAGCTGGGACTACAGGCGCCTGCCACCTCGCCCGGCTAGTTTTTTGTGTTTTTTAGTAGAGATGGGGTTTCACTGTGTTAGCCAGGATGGTCTCAATCTCCTGACCTCGTGATCCGCCCGTCTTGGCCTCCCAAAGTGCTGGGATTACAGGCTTGAGCCACCGCGCCCGGCCTGAAGTTTATTTTCATAAGACTTTATACGATTCATTCAATAGTTTTGAATGACACAGGGAGTAATGTTAGTCATTACAACACAATAATGCTATTTGTGTACTTCAAAGACAGCCTTTTAAAAAATTCAGTTCTTGGGCTGGTCAAGGTGGCTTACACCTGTAATCCCAGCACTTTGGGAGGCCAAGGTGGGCTGATCACCTGAGGTTGGAAGTTCAAGACTAGCCTGGCCAACAGTGAAACGCTGTTTCTACTAAAAATATAAAAATTAGCCAGGTGTGATGAAGCATCCCTGTAGTCCCAGCTACTTGGGAGGCTGAGGCAGAAGAATTGCCTGAACCTGGGAGGCGGAGGTTACAGTGAGCCAAGAGGGCACCACTGCACTCCAGCCTGGACTACAGAGTGATACTCCATCTTAAGGAAAAAAAAAGAAAGAAAGAAAAGAAAATATCTAGTTCTCAGGTGGGCACAGAGGCTCACACCTGTAATCTCAGCATTTTGAGAGGCCGAAGCAGGAGGATTCCTTGAGCCTAGGAGTTCGAAAACAGCCTAGGCAACATAGTGCTAAGACCCTGTCTCTACAAAAAAAAAAAAAAATCCAGTTCTCAATTCTATGCTTATCTAATATAGTATTGTTTTTCTGGCTACAATCTCACAGAAAAATGTGTAGAAACTGTAAATCACTAAAGCCATTTGGCTAAGAGATGCTGTCCAGCATGGTAAGAAAAACATTGGTTGAAAGTTTGTAAACTTGCTAACCTTATCAAAGTCCCGATCTGTTACAGAATGATTGGACAACTTCAGAAAACTATCAGCTTTAACTTCTGTATAATGAGAACCACGTAAGCAGCTTTCCTCAGGGGATGCATATGCATCTAGGAGCTCTGGGCATAATACAATGGCCCACAGATTCTATTTTTTTATTATACTTTATTTTATCTTATGCTTACAAGAGCCACAGTGAAGTTATGGGAAGAAGAGCAAATAAAATTGTAAAGCAATAAATAGCTATAAGGAAGGGACTCGTTTAATGCCTGAAACTCAAAATGCATTATTTTGTGTCTTAAGAGAATGAAAGATTGGTCAGACTTTTTGTTTGTTTGTGTGTTTGTGTGTTTGTTTGTTTGTTTTTATTGGTGGCAGGGGACAGAGTCTTAGTCTGTTGCCTAGGCTGGAGTGTAGTGCTGCGATCATGGCTCATTGTGGCCTCAACTTCACTGCAGCCTTGACCTTCTTTCTGGGCTCAAGAGATCCTCCCGCCTCAGCCTCCTGTGTAGCTGGGACTACAGGTATTTGCCACCATGCGTGGCTAATTTTTATTTTTTGTAGAGACAAGGTCTCACTGTATTGCCCAAACTGATCTCAAACTCCCTGGCTCAAGTGATCCTCCCACCTTGGCCTCCCAAAGTGCTGCGATTACCGGCGTGAGTCACTGTGCCCAGCCAGACTTCTATGATGTGCCCTCTGTAGGGCAGCTGCCTTCTTCATATATATATGTATTTATGGGTTTTTTTGTTTGTTTGTTTTTGTTTTTTAAGGCAGAGTCTCACTCTGCCACTGAGGCTGCAGTCCAGCGGCGTGATCTCCACTCGCTGCAACCTCCACCTTCTGGGTTCAAGCAATTCTTCCACCCCAGCCTCCTGAGTAACTGGGATTACAGGCACGTGCCACCACACCCAGCTAATTTTTGTATTTTTAGTAGAGACAGGGTTTCACCATTTTGGCAGGCTGATCTTGAACTCCTGACCTCAAGTGATCTGCCCATCTCAGCCTCCCAAAGTGCTAGGATTACAGGTGTGAGCCACCGCACCCAGCCTGTATGTATGTATTTTTAAGGCTAGTTAGGTGAAGCAGTGGGAGTGGAGAAGGAGCAAAGAAATCTGTAATTGGTTGTGATCAATCAGTTGTAAACACCATTGCACTTGGACCAGCTCGGCTGCCTTCTTTAAACGAAAGCCCCATTTAACTTTTGGTACATGGGAAGCCCAAATATGTCTTCCTGTTACCCCCATCCATTGGCTCATCTTTCACATAGCAGCTATTCAAATATTCCAAAACTGTTGTCCTGGCCTTTCTGAGTTTTTATCTCTATCTTTCTTGCGTGATCTCTGTATCAGTTAGGGTTCTCCAGAGAAATAGAATCATTAGATGATATATATGAAGAGATTTATTTCAGTGAATTGGCTCATGCAACTCTAGAGAGGGCAAGTCTGAAATCTGTAGGGCAGGCCAGAAGTCTTAGGCTGCAGTCTTGAGGCATAATTTATTATTCCTCAGGAAAACCTCAGCTTTGCTCTTAAGGCTTTTCAATTGATTAGATAAGGATCACCCAAATTACCAAAGATAGACTCTTTTATTTTATTTTTTTTTAAGATGGTGTCTCACTCTGTCGCCCACGCTGGAGTGCAGTGGTGTGATCTCAGCTCACTGCAACCTCCACCTCCCAGGTCCAAGTGATTCTCCTGCCTCAGCCTCCCGAGCAGCTGGAATTACAGGTGCGTGTCACCACGTCCGGCTGATTTTTTGTATTTTTAGTAGAGACAGGGTTTCATCATTTTGGCCAGACTGGTCTTGAACTCCTGACCTCAAGCGATCCGCCCTCCTCGGCCTCCCAAAGTGCTGGGATTACAGGCGTGAGCCACTGTGCTCAGTGATAAACTATTTTAAAGTTAACTGATTGTAAAGCTGACACACAAACTAAACATTTCAATCTCCTTCACTGTTCTATCCGCTCTTAATTAGAGCATTCCTAGTTTGTCGATACCCCTATTAAAATCAGAAAAATACATGCCACTACACTCCAGCTTGGGTGACAGAGCAAGACCCTGTCTCAAAATAAGTATATAAATAAATAAATTAAATTAAATTAAATCAGAACAAGTCTAGAGCCAGTACTCCCAATCTGACTCAACACGACAGAGGTCAGGGTATCACCTCTGTTTTTCTGGCCTCAATGCTTCTACTGATATAACCTAGCCAAGTAGTCCAGAAAATGGATTATACATTTCCTATAAGGCCTAGAGGGAATTTAAATATCCAGGAATTTTCTACTTGAACTGCTTTTAAACCAGTCTCTCTCATCCCACAAGGAGAAAATTGAGTGGGCCTATCATGGTTCAAATGCAAACAAATGTAAGTATATAGTTAAACCTTATTAGGCACATGAGCAACTCTCCTAGTCCAATTCTGGTCATAGCATATCAGAATTGGACCAGGCTTGGTGGCTTGCGCCTAATCCCGGCACTTTGGGAGGCCAAGACGGGAGGATAACTTAAGACCAGGAATTTGAAACCATCTTGGGCAACATAGTGAGACTCCCATCTCTACAAAAAATTTAAAAGTTAGCTGGGTGTGGTGGCGCACATGTAGTCCCAGCTACTCAGGAGGCTAAGATGGGAGGGTCATTTGAGCTGCAGAGTTTGAGGCTGAAGTGAGCTATGATTACACCACTCCACTCCTGGCTGGGAGACCGAGTGAGACTCTGTCTCAAAAAAACAAAAAAAAAAAGAAAAAAAAAATTGGTAGCCAATTTTATCTTTGGAAAGCTAACTGTGAATAATTACAACATTAAGTAACCCTTGTATATGTATTTTTCTTTCAAATGCTTGCAGAGGATTCAGATGCCTCCCTGTTACTACCACCTACTCATCCCTGCCACTTGTTACATAGATACACTCAGTACTCTTAACGGATGAGAAAATAGATTTAGAGGTTAAGTTAGTTGCTCAAGACCACACATCTAATAGGTGGTAGAAACAACACTTGAAGTCAAATCTTCTAATAGTACTAAAATACTGAGATAAACACCGAAATAACCAAAAACTAAGCTATGAATGGGTAGGTAGATAAGAAAGTTGGAATGGGGACTTTAAAACGTGGTTATAATCCAGATTCCAGGAAGCTAGAACATATGAGAGTGTGAAATTTCCAAAGATTGGATCTGCTATTTCGTTTCTGGTTTTTTGGAGATGGAGTTTTGCTCTTGTCACCCAGGCTGGAGTGCAGTGGCACTATCTCTGCTCACTGCAACCTCTGCCTCCCGGGTTTAAGTGATTCTCCTGCTTCAGCCCTCAAGTAGCTGGGATTACTGGTGCGCACCACCACGTCCAGCTAATTTTTTTTGTATTTTTAGTAGAGACACGGTTTCACCATGTTAGCCAGGCTGGCCTTGAACTCCTGACGTAAGGTGATCCGCTTGCCTCGGCCTCCCAAAGGGCTGGGATTACAGGCGTGAGCCACTACACCTGGCTAGATCTGCTATTTCATTCAGACCTCACAGGGTGACAGGCACACACTTTCAATTAATACAACAAATACATGCTGAACAGTGTCATGCATGCAAGACACTGCATGCAAGACGCTGTGCTTGGCAATACAAGCAACATAAAGATGTCCCATGAAATAGTTATCCGCAAAGAATTTACAATCTAGTGAGGAACACAAATGAAGAAGCTAAACTGGCCAGGCGAAGCGGCTCATGCCTGTAATTTCAGTACATTGGGAAGCCGAGGTGGGAGAATCGCTTGAGCCTGGTAGTTTGAGACTAGCCTGGGCAATATAATGAGACCTTGTATCTACAAAAAAGTTTAAAAATATGTACATATTTTAAAAATCAGTTAAATTACCACCACAGAGCATCTCTTCACTCCTTTACTTATCTATTTATTCAACAAATACTTAGGAATTTCTCTTTACCTTCAAGACAGCCATGAGTAAGATAGGTAATCAAATGGTACTAGAAAGTATACCCTATGTGGAAGATACGTCCTTCTACAGAGAAAAGGCACTTTGAAGATGGAATGAGTCAGGAAGAAACAACTTTTTTTTTTTTTTTTTTTTAAGACAGGGTCTCATTCTGCCTGTTGCCCAGGCTGGCGTACAATGGCATGATCGTGGCTCACTGCAGCCTCAACCTCCTGGGCCCAAGCAATCCTTCCACCTCAGCCTTCTGAGTATCTGGGACTACAGGTGTACATCACTATTCTCGGCTATATTTTTTTATCTTATTGTAGAGATGAGATCTCACTATGTTGCCCAGGCTGGTCTCGAACTCTTGACCTCAAGAAATCCCTCCACCTCAACCTCCCAAAGTGCTGGGATTGGATTGCAGGCATAAGCCACCATACCCAGCTTTCCCCAACAGTAGGCTTTCTAAGCAAAGCTAAGTGTTTATATTTTACTTACCAGACTGTAGTATAGTGCTTACTGCACACCTACTCATTTCAAATTTGTATGTAGAACCAATACCTGATTCATTTTGAGTGCTGGTTTTATAATAAAAGAATGGCAAAAAGCATAATAATCAGAAGTTCCTACAAATCACCTATGCATGTAACATTTCGTATATGAAGTTCTCCCATATAGCAGAAGGACTTGCTATTTTTTGGGGGGGGGTTAATGAGGGCCATATTAATATAATGCATTAAATGCATATTTTTGGGTTATATACTACATTTTCACTTTCTTTCTTTAACAAGTCAGTTCACTGACATCTATTAGAAGAATACAGCATATTTGTAGGGTGTGGTATCACCAAGGATAATGTTGCAAGAATGTTTCTTTGATTTTTACTCTTGGCTTTATTTTATTTATTTATCTATTTATTTTTAGACAGGATCTCACTCTATCGTCCAGGTTGGAGTGCAGTGGCGCCATCTCAGCTCACTGCAATCTCCACCTCCTGGGTTCAAGTGATTCTTGTGCCTCAGCCTCCCAAGTAACTGGAACTACAGGCATGAGCCACCAAGTCCAGCTAATTTTTGTATTTTTAAAAAAAGACAGGGATTCACCATGTTGGCCAGGCTAGTCTTGAACTCCTGACCTCAAGTGATCCACCCATGTAGGCTTCCCAAAGTGCTGAGATTATATCATAAACCACTGCTCCCAGCCAGTAACTTCGAACTTCTGAGTTTAAGTGATCTTCCTGCCTCAACCTCCTTAGTAGCTAGGACTCCAGGTGCATGCCACCACACCCAGTTAACTTTTTTTGTAGAAAGGAAGTCTCACTACATTGCCTATGCTTTTTAAATTATTTTGATTATTTAAATGTAGCTGTCCTGAAACGCATCTTTTTTCCTTCTCTGTTTACACAGATTTATGTTAACCATCATTTTCCTCTGTCTCAATTGTATGGAGGTCACAGCCAGTTTTCTTTTCCTCTTTGGGTTTTTTTTTTCTTTTTTTTGTGCTTCTGATTATACGGTTGAAAATTTAGTTTTTTAATTCCAGCAATTTCCATAGGATGTTTGAACATTTGCAATTTATTCTCCATCCATTCTTTTATCTTCTATAATTTCAGAACCTCACACAATCCTTGGACATAATAGGTACTTCACAAATATCTTTTTGTTAGCTTCAACTCTCTTCCTGTTTTCAGGGAACAATTAAACCTTAACATTTTCTTCATTTATAAAACATGAAGTGAGGAAAAAAAATAGAATACAGAAATAGAAACCATTACCGATACAGCACAAGCATAATTTGGAGGAAAGCTGTTTTTGTATAAAACTGAAATTGAGTGTACTGTGCAATTTCTTTTATAAGAGGACTCAGCGAACAAGCAGTAACATCAGAGAGTGGTAATAAGACCCCAGTTTGGATGTTAATCATCTTGCCTTTCATTTGCCACTTTCAATTTAATTAAGCAATGTATAGCACTCTAATAATGAGACTTTCATTCAGTCTTTGTCTTTGTGTTTTAAATAGATTTTTAAACAACTGCCCTTAAGAGCATAAAATTATTTTAAAAGCCTGGTGGATTTTTTGCGTTTGTTTATTTATCCAATGGAAGAAATGCAAAGTTATGGAAGAATGTGATTGGAATGTCAGGCAGAGAAGGGCAAATGTCATTTGATCATTTGTTCATTCAACAAACTTGTGCTGAGTGCTGCACACCATAGAAATAGAGAGTTTCAAGTCACAGTAACAGGACTTCAGTGAACAAAGAGCTCTGAATCTGTGACATGGCCAGAAAGGACTTCTTGGATGCTCCAAGATCATCATTTCACAGATAAGCACCTTCAAGTTCACATAAATTCAGTGTCTTGCTCAAGGTAGTTACAAAGTTAGAACTGGAATCCAATTCTCTTAATTCAGTTTATTATTCATTTCTATAGAAAACGCTTTTTATATCTTAGATTTTCTTCTTTGTTCAGTAAATTGTGAGGAAATCCAAATCACTTGTAAACTGACTGCTTCACCTCAGAATAACAGAAAAACAGTATTATATTTGCTGCTTAGTAACCCTTTCTGCTCCACACTTAACTTATTCTTGCCCATAGAAACCTGTTTAATTCATAGTACACCTAGGTTATTATGGAGTTTAAGAGCCATATGGTGTTATTTTAGATGTGGGGGACTTAGGGGAGTGGAGAAGGGAGAAAGGAAGAAAGGAAAATGTCTTTGAGGAACAATACTGTAGAGAGCTCCAAGTGAGGCTGAAGGATGGCATTTCCACTCTGTCTTATTTTATGATGATACCTTCTCCCACCGCCCATGCCTGGGTCTGCCCAGCTGTCACACCTCCAGGGCCCCGATCATTTCATGCTCCATTTAGCCTTCCCTGCCCTTCATCCAGGTCACATAGAGCTTGAAAATAAAATTTCAAAATCTTAAAAGCCACTGGTAAGACTGCATTTTAATTTTTAGTTCATTTTTTTGTGGGTTCGGTTTTTGTTTGTTGGTTGGTTTGTTTTTTGAGACGGAATCTGGCTCTGTCACCCAGGCTGGAGTGCAGTGGCGTGATCTCAGCTTGCCACAACTTCCACCTCCCAGGTTCAAGCAATTCTTCTGCCTTAGCCTCCTGAGTAGCTGGGATTAAAGGCACCCGCAACCACACTAGCTAATTTTTGTAGTTTTAGTAGAGATGCCCGCCTTGGCCTCCCAAAGTGCTGGGGTTACAGGCATGAGCCACTGCACCTCGCCCTGGGTTTTTCAGTTTTTGTTTTTGTTTCAGTGTTTTTTTTGAGACAGAGTCTCTTCCCAGGCTGGAGTGCAGTGGCACAATCACAGTTTACTGCAGCCTCAACCCCCTGGGCTCAAGCAGTCCTCCCACCTCAGCCTCCTGAGTAGCTGGGATTACAGGCATGCGCCACCATGCTTGGCTAATTTGTATTTTTTGTAGTGATGGGGTTTTACCATGTTGCCCAGGCTAGTCTAGAACACCTGAGCTCAAACTATCTGCCCACCTCAGCCTTCCAAAGTGCTAGGATTATTAAGTGTGAGTCACCATGCACAGCTGAGCCTGCATTTTTAAAGCTTTCCTGTGTTACCTGGGTTTGGAGACCCCTGGAATAAGCACTGTCGCCAGAGGGGGCCTCAATCTGTGGGGTCCATCTAATCTGTGGACAGTGCTTATTCTTCTAACCTAGGATGCTTTTCCCCTGGGCCCAATTCATTTAGAAGATAGCAAATCTGATCAGATCATGCTAACATTTAGAATCCTTCAGCTTACCCTCCCTGTGAGTTAAGAATGACATTTCAGTATCCAAACATTCAAGTCATTTGGTGTCTGACCCACTTAGCTTTTTGGCTTTCTGGCTTGCCACACATACCCCAAGGTTGGCCCTCTCCATGAGCATGCTTTGAAACATGCTTTCCTCTCTCTCCAAAACGCTGCATCTCACCTATCCCCATCACAGCCCTGTCCTACTTGTCCCCAGAGATGAACTCATGCTCTCTTTAACACTGTCTTCAGTGTCTTCAGTTGATTTCCTAGATGGGCTTTCCTGTAAGGCTCTGAGTTCCTAAAGACAGAATGCCTCTTATTTGTCATTCCCTGTGCCTTGAAAAATACCTAGCATAGAGCCAATCAGCAAACATTTCTTCAGCATTGCCTGTATGTTGGGAGTTGTGCTAAGCTCTGGGGATGTAATAGTGAGTCTCTTTCCTTGTAAACTTCAACTCATAGTGAACGCAGACACAAAATAGGGTGGGAATAGGCTAGGAAGAGGGAACACACAGAAGAAACTATAAATGTCCCACTACTGAATATATGAGAGAAAATAATATCTCAGTCCTTGTGAAACTCACATTCTAATAAGGGAAATAGACAAGCAAAGCAATGAATGTGTGCTCCCATTTAAACAAATGAACACCCAAATGGATGAAAGAATGAGTAAGAAGCCAGACAACGGCTTTCCCAAGTTTGTGACTCAGAGCAGGAGTTTCCAGGTGGACAAGTCTGGTCAAGGGAATCAAAGACTCAGGAGACCAATCTTTAAGAGAACTGCAAAGTAAATGATATAATGGAGGTCTGGATGCATTCCAGGCACAACAGAAGATAAGCATCTAGACCCTAGGAGACTTGGTCTCCCAGGCCAAGATATTTAGATTTTACCATTTAGATGAGCATTTTTCAATTTGTGTGGCACCCATTAGTGGGTCATGAAATCAGTTCAATAGATTGCAATCAGCATTTTGAAAGAATAGAATAGGATATGTCAGTGCATTTCATGTAAAAAGGACAGCTTTTAGTGGGGAACCAATTGTTTCCATCATATGGGCTTTCTTATAGTACATCAATCTTGATGAAACAGGTTTGAAAGCCACTGCTGCTACAGATGGGTAACCAAACTGAAGTTTAAAGCTGGGTAGCAACAAGACAGCTTTTGCATTTGGAAAGATGCTGTGGTGTCAGCGAGATTAAGATTAAAAAGGCAGGCTGGACACAGTGGATCACACCAGTAATCCCAACACTTTGGGAGACCAAGGTGGGCAGATCACTTGAGACCAGGAGTATAAGACCAGAGTGGGCAACATAGTGACACTCCACCTCTACAATCAACTGATCAATCATTAACAAATTACTTTATTTTTTGTTTGTTTTTTTTTTTTAGAGATGGGGTGAGCCAATGCACCCAGCCATAGATTATTTTATTTTTTAAAAAAGATGGCCAGGCACAGTGGCTCACACCTGTAATCCCAGCACTTTGGGAGGCCAAGGTGGGTGGACACCTTGAACCCTGAACCTGAGTTCAAAACTAACTTGGCCAACATGGTGAAACCTTGTCTCTACTAAAATACAAAAATTAGCAGGGCATGGTGGTGTGGGCCTGTAATCCCAGCTACTTGGAGGCTGAGGTGAAAGATTCACTTGAACCTGGGAGGCAGAGGCTGCAGTGAGCCAAGATTGCACCACTACACTCCAGCCTGGGTGACAGAGCAAGTCGCCATCTCAAAAGAAAAGAAAAGAAAAGACTAAAAGGGCAACACCATTTAAGGAATGACTTTAGGAATCGAGAAGATACAAGTTGAGTATCCCTTATCCAAAATGCTTGGAACCAGAAGTATTTCAGATTTGGAATTTTTTTCAGATTTTGAAACACTTGCATTATAATTACTGGTTGAGCATCTTTAATCTGAAAATCCAAAAAGCTCCAGTGAGTATTTTCTTTGACCATCTTGTCCACACTCAAAGAGCTTCAGATGTTGAAGCATTTCAGATTTTGGATTTTCAGATTTAGGATGCTCAACCTGTACTTGGATGGAGAAAAGGATATAGTCTTGAGAACTAAATGTAGATTTGATGATTGGTTCCTCCTTTCCATTTCCAAAGCTACTATTCTTGTTTGGCCCTTACCATTTCTTTTCTAATCCATTCCTCACTCTCATCTAGCTCCTTTGGTCTTGAATCCATCCTTAAATCCATCCTTCATACTGCATTGGTCTTGAATCCACCTTAAATCCATCCTTCATATTGCATTGAAAAACACATTTGAGGCTGGGTGTGGTGGCTCATGCCTGTAATCCTAGCACTTTGGGAGGCCAAGGCAGGTGGATCACCTGGGGTCAGGAGTTCAAGATCAAGATAACATGGTAAAACCCCGTCTCTATTAAAAATACAAAAAATTAGCCAGGCATGGTGGCAGGCACCTGTAATCCCAGCTACTTGGGAGGCTGAGGCAGGAGAATCTCTTGAACCCGGGAGGCAGAGGTTATAGTGAGCAGAGATCACACCACTGCACTCTAGTCTGGGTGACAGAGTGAGGCTCTGTCTCAAAAAAAAAATTTTTTTAAAGAAAAAGAAAAACACATTTGACCATCCCACTCTCCTGCTTAAAATACTTCAGTGAGCTGGGTGTAGGGGCTCATGCTTGTAACCCCAGTTCTTAATAAGGCTAAGGCAGGAGAATCACTGGAGCCCAGGAGGTCAAGACCAGCCTGGGAAACATAGCGAGACCCCATCCCTAAATAGTAAGTAAATAAATAAATAAAAATAAATACTTCAGTGACCCCTCACTGCCCCATGACCTAAACTTTCTATCCAGCTTTAGTTCTTGCCTCTCCTTTTTGGAGCTTGTTTTCTACTCATCTCAACAGATTCTTGCCTCTGTATTTTGGCTTCTGCCATCCCCTCAATTAGAAATATCTTTCTCATTTTTCTTCACCTGGCTTCCTTTAACTCAGCTTTTAAGATTCAATTTAACCATCACTTCCACCAGAAAGGCTTCCCTGATTTTTCCTGACTGGACCAAGTACCCTCCATCTTTTCTCCAACGACCCTTTGTATAAAACTCTTCCCATGGAATGAAGCCATAACTGCAATAGCAAATACTTACGAAGGATTCACCTGATGTCAAGCACTGGGTTTACCTGCATCATCTATTTAGTCCTCACAAAACCCTAGTGAAGTAGCCATAATTATTATCTCCATTTTACAAGGGCAGAAACTGAGCTCTGGGGAGCTCATGCTATGATAAACCACAATCTCATGTATCAGCCCTTCTGAAATGCAAGCATCCTCTCTCAATGGTCAACATTACATTTCTTTGTGTCCCAACCACATAATGCCAGGCAAATAGTTGTTGTTGAACCTTTGTGAAAGCTTTTACATGCTGCGGGGTATATGCAAATGAAGTAAGCACAGAGAAATGTCTATTGGATTTGGCAAAGAGGTTTATTGGCATCTTTGCACAAACTTCATTTTATGAAATGAGACTTTTATTATTATGTTATTTGCTTTAGTCCTTGCAAATATTAAGCAATCCATAAATACTATTTAATGAATAAATTGCAATGGGTTGAGGAGAAAATGTGAGATGAGGAAGTGGAGATTATTTTTTCATGAAGCTCAGCTAAGAGAGAAGAGTTGGGTGGCGGTGAAAGGTGGCTGCGGGAAAAAGGAAGAGTTTGTGGGTGTAAAGAGGATGTTTTGCTTGCAGTCTGTTCGCTAGCTTTTAGAGATATTGCAAGAACAAGGTGTTTAATATGCTGAGAGACAGTAGCCTAAAGAGAGAGAGACAGTTAAAAAAAAAAAAAACAACAACAACGACAACACTGGAATGAGGCCAGGCTCAGTGGCTCACACCTGTAATCCCAGCACTCTGAGAGGCCAAGGCGGGCAGATAACCTGAGGTCAGAAGTTTGAGACCAGCCTGGTCAACATGGTGAAACCCTATCTCTATTAAAAATATTAAAAAAAAAAAAAAATTAGCTGGGCATGGTGGTGCATGCTTGTGATCCCAGCTACTCAGGAGGCTGAGGCAGGAGAATTCCTTGAACCCAGGAAGGGGAGGTTGCAGTGAGCTGAGATCACTCTACTGCACTCCAGCCTGGGCAACAGAGCAAGAGTCCGTCTCTAGGACAAAAAAAAAGGCTGGGTGAGGTGGCTCACGCCTGTAATCCCAGCACTTTGGGAGGTCGAGGTAAGCAGATTGCCTGAGGTCAGGAGTTCGAGACCAGCCTGGCCAACATGGTGAAATCCTGTCTCTACTAAAAATACAAAACGTAGCTGGGCGTGGTGGTGTGTGCCTGTAGTCCCAGCTACTCGGGAGGCTGAGGCAGGAGAATTGCTTGAACCTGGGAGGTGGAGGTTGCAGTGAGCCAAGATCACACCACTGCACTCCAGGCTGGGCAACAGAGCAAGACTCCGTCTCAAAAAACCAAACAAACAAAAAAACACTGGGATGAGAACTTATGTGAATACAAAGAAGGAAACAACAGATACTGGGGTCTACTGGAGGGTGAAGAGTGGGAGGAGGGAGAAGAGCACAAAAGATAAATATTGGGTACTAGGCTTAACTCCTGGGTGATGAAATAATCTGTACGACAAATCCCTGTGTCATGAGCTTACCTGTGTAACAAACTTTCACGTGTACCCTCAAACCTAAAATAAACAAACAAAAAAAAACCACACTGGAAAAGGGGATTTCTTGGAGGAAAGAGAAGAGGAAGTTTCCAAAGCTCAGTGGATTCGCTCTGGACAGGATGGCCAGGTTCTTCCCCACTAATTAGACCAGCATTTCTATTTTCTCTGAGTCTTAATTTCCAAAAGCAAATAACATACACTGTCCTGTAGAGCTAGTACCTAAAATAATTTTCCTACTTTTTTTTTAAAATAACTTTTTATGTCTAAAAAAAAATGTATATATCGAGGAAAGACTAATTCAAACAAAATGGATGGGTCCCACAATTTTTTTTTTTTTTTTTTTTGAGACAGAGTTTCACTCTGCAGACTGGAGTCTAGTGGTGCAATCTCGTCTCACTGCAACCTCCGCCACCTAGATTCAAGTGATTCTCCTGCCTCAGCCTCCCAAGTAGCTGGAATTACAGGCATGTGCCACCGCACCTGGCTAATTTTTGTATTTTTAGTAGAAATGGGGTTTCACTATATCTTGGCCAGGCTGGTCTCGAACTCCTGACCTTAGGTGATCTGCCTGCCTTGGCCTCCCAAAGCACTGGGACGACAGGCATGAGCCACCGCACATGGCCGAGTCCCACAATTTAAAGAAATGAGAAAAACTTCACCTCTATTTCCAGAGAAAAACTTATGTTGATGAATTCCTGCACTCTATCTATTTAACACTTGACAGTGTAGGGTGAGGTGGGGAGGGACAGGGTGGGGTGGATTCCTCAATGGGGAGGATGAGGAAAGAGACTTTACACTTACTGAGCTGGAAGAACAGGCAAATACTGTCCTCTGAAGAGACAGAGCTGGGGTGCTGCCAGCTGTGAGAGGCAACATTAAATAGTGTACACGGACGCATCGCCTCTCTGTTTTCCCTGTTCCCCGGAGTCCTCCCCACCACTCCATCCTCCAGACAGGCCTGGAGACTGAGAATCTAGAAAAGGATGCAACTAGGTCAAGGTCAAAGGAAAGGACTGGGATATCCCAAGGACAACAGCATAGAAAGTCAGGGAATTCCAAAAGCCACTCCATCTTCTCAGGGTGCCTGCTCCGGGATAGGTCTTGCAGTGTTAAAGATAAATATTTAAATAGAAAATGCGTATTACCTTGATAGAGGATGTTAGCAAAACTTGTTGAGATCTATAAGTAAATATAAAAAGCAATCAAGACATTCTTATTTTTATTACCTAGTTTATTTGTAAGACCATACACTAGCCTCTGGGAATTTTTTTTTTTCCTAAGACCTAAGAAGCTATTCTCACACTTATGATCCAGTTGGAAAGATGACATTGGCTTAATATCAATACCAGTTAGCATAAAAGTCCTGTTGTTTTATACAAGCAATAAACACTACAAACACTAGAGAAAAGACAGGAATAGGCCTGGTGCGGTGGTTCACGCCTGTAATCCCAACACTTTGGGAGGCCGAGGCAGGCAGATCACCTGAGGTCGGGAGTTCAAGATCAGTCTGACCAACATGGAGAAACCCTGTCTCTACTAAAAATACAAAACTAGTCAGATGTGGTGGCACATGTCTGTAATCCCAGCTACTCGGGAGGCTGAGGCAGGAGAATCACTTGAACCCAGGAGGCGGAAGTTGCAGTGAGCTGAGATCGCACCATTGCACTCCAGCCTGGGAAACAAGAGTGAAACTGTCTCAAAAAAAAAAACCAAAACAAAACAGAAAAGACAGCTACATGATGACGACATATAGCCGGGGTGAAGAAATCTGATCAATATTACTGAATATTACAGCACTGTTATATTTTAGGAGACATGCTATGAAGCAGCTTCAGGCTCCAGTGTCAGTGTAAGATGAATTTGCTTCCAGGAGCCTTCTCCTAAATTACACTCATGCCGTAACTAACCTGCTAGCACGCAGCCTCTGGAAGAGGCCTAGGCATGCAGATCTCTCGCTTTCTCTCTCTTTTTTTTTCCGAGACAGAGTCTCACCCAGGCTGGAGTGCAGTGGCACGATCTTGGCTCACTGCCACCTCCAGCTCCCAGGTTCCCATTATTCTCCTGCCTCAGCCTCCCTAGTAGCTGGGATTACAGGTGCACACCACCACGGTGGCTAATTTTTGTGTTTTCAGTAGAGATGGGGTTTCACCACGTTGGCCAGCCTGGTCCTCAAATGATTCACCTGACTCGGCCTCCCAATGTGTTGGGATTATAGGCGTGAACCACCTCGCCTGGCCTCCCTTTTTATAATCTATTGAATTATCCAAGTAATTTCACTAGAAAACTGGGCTGACTCTATCGAAATTGAAAGTTATTAAGGCATCAAGTAAGCAAAGTCTGTTCTCTATAATTTTTTTTAAAAAAAATGTCTCTTTGGAAATTACAGAAGTTACGTCCAACTTCAAGTTCTCTTGGCATTTTAAGAGTCAGCTCTTCCCCCTGAAAGGACAGGGGCCAATGAGAGCAGGTGTTGCCATCTGAGTTCACACCTAAGTACCTAAACACTCTTTAATTTTCCTGTGTCGGTTGATATCATTATCAGCTAAACTATTTTAAATTAATAGTAATATCTGTTTGCTCTTAGATAATAGGAAAAAAACCACAAGTGGAAAATCCCTAGAAGCCAGCCAATCTCTTTAATCACATCTGGCAATTTTCTAGAGTGAGGGATTATTGCTTTTGGATGGCTTTTTTTTTTCCCCCAAATAAAGACATTAATAAAACCAAGGTGGACTGGATTTCGCAAAGAATTTTTTTGAATATTTTGTTTACCCACTGTTCACTCAGTTTCTGTCTAGTTAAATGAAGGGCCTTACTGATTCACACCGGTATCTGGAGAGCTGGTTGCTTCTAAAAGTCTGGTGTGGTTTGGAGAGCAGTCTCCTATAAACCCCAAGTGAGGAAAAGTTTTTTTTTTGAAACGGAGTCTTGCTCTGTCGCCCAGGCTGGAGGGCAGTGACGGGATCTCAACTCACTGCAAGCTCCGCCTCCCGGGTTCACGTCATTCTCCGGCCTCAGCCTCCAGAGTACCTGGGACTACAGGCGCCCGCCACCACGCCCGGCTAATTTTTTGTATTTTTAGTAGAGACGGGTTTCACCGTATTAGCCAGGATGGTCTCGATCTGCTGACCTCGTGATCCGCCCGCCTCGGCCTCCCAAAGTGCTGGGATTACAGGCGTGAGCCACTGCGCCCGGCCTGGGAATTTTTGATTTATTCAGGATAAGGAGGATGTCTCACCCCATCTATGTTTGTTTACAATGCTCTTCACAAACAGTTGTGTAGCTCTGAATAAAACTGGGGACCAGGTGGCCCAGGAGGCCCAGGAGCCCCGGCTGCCGCTCGCATCCGGGCATTCATGTTTCTCGCACACACAGCTGCGGCAGCTCTCCTCCAGCCATTGTTGCTGGTCTCTGAGGGGCTCCCAAAGCCACTCAAAGTCAGCTACTCCCTCCACCAAAGCAGTCCGCCGCCTGAGGAAACACAATGGGCCAGTTGTAGCTTGAATTCCCCGAGGGGCCATGGGAGAGTTTCTCTACTCAGCAGTTTTGAAAGGCACCTTGCCTAACTCCTGTGCACTCGTCCAGCCTCTCTCGAGAGAGCAAGCAAGCATCCTAACCTCTGTCCTTGATTGGGCCTGTAAAAATCACCTCTGAGGCTGCAAAGCTGGTGAAAAGTGTCAAGGAGTCAAAAAGAAAGTACACATTGAAGCCAGTATAAGGACTAAGCCAATGCAGATAAAACATTTCAAGACAAAGCATGCAATAAAATTCAGCAACAGTCCTGTAAGAAATGTGTTGGTGGATTCATTTTTGTAAGTGACACTTTTTCTTTGATGCTTCTGGAGAAAGGGAATATTTCTTCATATCCCTTGCTACATTCTCTGTGGACAAAGAGGAGTATCCGATAGTATCCTGGTTCATACTGTTTAAAATTGATCCCTCCGCTGGCAATGATCCTGATCATCCATATGCTTTATTTTCCTTCTTATTTATTATAGTTTACTTATTTTATTAAATAAATAATATGTCCCTTTAATAATTTTATTCTCGCCAGGTGTAGTGGGATTACACGTCTGTAATCCCAGAGCTTTGGGAGGCCAAGGCAACAAGATCACTTGAGGCCAGGAGTTCAAGGGCAGCCTGGGCAACATAATGAGACACCATCTCTCCAAAAAAAAAATTAGCCAAACGTGGTGGCGCGCATCTGTAGTCCTAGCTACTTGGGAGGCTGAGACGAGAGGATAGCTTGAGCCTAGGAGCTCTTGGCTGAAGTGAGCTATGATCATGCCACAGCCCTCTAATCTAGGCAATAGAGTGAGACTGTATCTCTATTAAAAAAACCCAACCAAACAAACAAAAAAAGTCACTATGAACATATTCAGACTGTAACATATTAAAAAAAGAAAAAATAAAAATAAAAAGCAAAAAGAAGTAAAAATAACATGAAAAAAGAATATTAAAAAAATTTATTATGTTGGCCATAACTCAAACTCTAGAGCACAGGTGTTTGGAGGTTCAGGAAAGATACATATTTCAAGATACAAAGATTCTTAATCAGCCCAGGCACACAACTTATAAATATATTTGAATAGATTTATCATCTGTTTAAATCCTGTTCACAGTAACCCCAAAGTTAAATCTACTTGGCAACAGAGACATTGAAAGTAAGCCAGAGTAAAAAGACTGATTTTAAACTACGGATGTTGGAAACAAGGCAGGAACAGTTACCAGACTTCAAGCCCAAAACTATCTGAATAAGAATAATAAAAAACATTATCCATCTCTAACAAAACTGAATACTTTTTAGATTGATCAAAAACACATTTAGTACTTTTATAATCAAAGTTTTGCAGTAGTGTATATGGGCCGGATTCAGTGGCTCATGCCTGTAATCCCAACACTTTGGGAGGCGGGAGGATTGCTTGAGCCCAGGAGTTTGATACCAGCCTGCGCAACTTAGTGAGACCTCATCTCTACAAAAAAAAAAAAAAAAAAAAAAAAAGCTAGTGTGATGGCACGAGCCTGTGGTCTCAGCTACTCCTGAGGCTGAGGTGAGAGGATTGCTTGAGCCCAGCTGTTTGAGGCTGCAGTGGGCTATGATTAGGCCACTGCATTCTAGCCTGGGTGACAGAGGAAGATCCTATCTCAACAACAATAATAGTGAATATGTATTTGCTTAGCAATGGAGTAGATTGTAAACTATGAGATTAGTATTTTCCCTTGTAAGGATAACTAGCAATTCACCTTAGAAATGTGTGAACCAAATTTCTGTCACCCTAATCATAATAATAAGGGTCAAAGTAAAATAATCACTATCTGTTGGGCACCAAACATGTGCCAGGCAAAATACTTGAACTTTGTAAAACGTGGTAGCATTTTCACAGCTTGGGAGGAAATATTATTACCTGAATCTTACAGATGAGGAGACAGGCCAGGCACAGTGACTTATACTCGTGATCCCAACACTTTAAGAGGCAAAAGGATCTTTTTCTTAAAAAAAAAAAAAAAAAAAGTGATTTTTTTCATAGAGATAAAGTCTCGCTATATTGCCCAGGCTGGTCTCAAACTCCTGGGCTAAAGCAATCCTCCTGCCTCGGCCTCCCAAAGTGCTATTTAGACATAAACCATCTCGCCTGGCCAGGATAATTATTTTTGTTTGTTTTTGGGTTTTGAGGTTTTTTGTTGTTTTTGTTTTTGTTTTTTTTGGTGACAGTCTCACTCTGTCGCACAGGCTGGAGTACAGCAGGGCAATCTCAGCTCACTGCAACCTCCACTTCCCAGGTTCAAGTGATTCTGCCAAGCAGCTGAGATTATAGGTGTACACCACGAGGCCTGGCTAATTTTTGTGTTTTTAGTAGAGATTGGGTTTCACCATGTTGGTGAAAACTGGCTGGTCCAGGAGGATCTTTTAACACCAAGACCAGCCTGGGCAACATAGTGAAACTCCCCTATCTCTAAAAAGAAAAAATTCTAACCCCACTGGAAGCAGGAAGAAAAAGAAAAGAAAAAAAAAATGTGGAGACAGACTCAGCAAGATGAAATGACCAGCCATGTAATGCATACTCTAAGAAAGAGACTGAACAGCACTGACCAATTCTAATTGTGTTGAGTTTGAAAGATAAGAGAGGTTGTGAGACTGAGTTCTCCTTTCAGTCTCACTGAATTTCCCACCAAATCCCCCATTAAGCATCAAAGGGAGTCAAATGTATTTGGTTTTTTCTTTCCTTTTGCATATTGCAGGTACGAAGATGGATCAAGAGCCCAATGGTCAGTGTGGACAAGCATCAGAGTCCCAGACTGAAGTACGCTGGCTCCTCGATGGTGCACATCCCTCCAGAGGAGCCAGACTTTGAGCCTCCCTTGTGTCAAGCATGCCTGGGTGAACATGCTTTCCAAAGAGGGGTTCTCCCTCAGGAGAAGGAGTCGTGTTCATGGGAAACCCAATCTGGGTGTGAAGTAAGTTCATGTTCGCTCTGGATCTATTCTCCTGGAAAAATTCTGGGCCTTTGTTTTTCTTGTATTTCTGCCATAGTATACCCCACAACTAATTTTTAATGCACATTTATAAAGCTTCTGAGGAGGACCTAGAATTGTGGTCTTCGTTAGCTCATGACATTATTTTTTTTAATAGGCTTTATATTTTAGAGCAGTTTTAGGTTCACAGCAACACTGAGCAGAAGGTACAGAGATCACCCATATACCCTTGTCCCCATGCACATATAACCTACTTTACCATCAACATTCCCTAGCAGAATGGCACATTTGTTATAACTGAGGAACCTACCTTGACATATCATTATCACCCAAGTCCTTAATTCATGTTAGAGTTCACTCTTGTTGTTATACATTCTATGAGTTTGGACTAATGTATAATAACATGCATCCACCATTACAGTATCATACAGTTAAGTTTCACTGCCCAAAAACTCCTCTGCCCTCCACTATTCATCCCCTCCTTACCCTGAACTCTAGCAACCACTGTTCTTTTTACTGTCTCCATAGATGTGCCTTTTCCAGAATGTCATTTAGCTGAATCATGCAGTGTGTTGTATTAATTTTTTATGCTGGTCCAAGACCGATACAGCAATGTGTTGGTAAACTGGCAATTCCTCAGAAGTGGTTTGATCACACAGAAGATCAAGTCTTAGATGATACAATGATTGTATTAGTCATCTACAGGTTTGTAGCTTCCATTGAACTATTTAGTTCAACATGATTTGATCCATTTACAGAGCACTATATATAATTTTCATTATTTTTCTCAAGCTCATATATACTCGTATTTTTACTAAGATTTATTTTTCCCTGCTACTCCAAGAGTTGTTTTTTAAAAATTTTGGTAATCCAAGAAAACCAGATAACTGATTCATCTTGCAGTTTTGCAGTTTCGCATTTTCTAAGATTTTAAAAATTTAAGATTAAATTTTTAACTTATAACTTAATTAGGCCCGTATTTATTTTGATTTTTAAAACCATTATATAAAATGCTTATATTATTTTTACCATCATACTGACATAAAAATACAGCATTTAGAAGATAGAACATGTTATTACAAAGTACAGTTAATTGTAAGTGATCTGCCAAGTCAGTGCATCATAAAATGGTAAATGTTAATAACCACTCACCTTTTTTTTTTTTTTTTTTTTAGCAAGGTAAGCATTTTCCAGAAATAAAAGAATCATTTTAGCTGCTAAAAAACTGAAGACATTGAATCTGAGTTCCTTTTCATTCTGGGTTATCATGCAACGTCTCTGAATCTGTTTCATATTTATTTGTTTACTTTCTTTTTTTTTTTTTCTTGAGTTTCACTCTTGTTGCCCAAGCTGGAGTGCAATGGCGCAATCTCGGCGCACTGCAACCTCCGCTTCCTGAGTTCAAGTAATTCTGCCTCAGCCTCCCGAGTAGCTGGGATTACAGGCACCCAACACCACGCCTGGCTAATTTTTGTATTTTTAGTAGAAACAGGGTTTCTCCACGTTGGTCAAGCTGGTCTCAAACTCCCGACCTCAGGTGATCCACCTACCTTGGCTTCCCAAAGTGCTGGGATTACAGGCTTGAGCCACTGCGCCGGCCCTTTTTTTTTTTTTTTTTTTTTTTTTTGGACAAAGTCATGCTCTGTAACCCTGACTTGAGTGCAGTAGTGCAATCATAACTCACTGTTACCTCAAACTCTTAGTTTCAAGTGATCCTCCCACCTCAACCCCGCCCCCCTCCCCCGCACCCCAAGTAAATGAGACCACAGGCACACGCCAACAAACCTGGCTAATTTTTTAAAAAATTTTGCAGAAACAAGGTCTTGTTATACTGACCAGGCTGGTCTTGAAGTCCTGGCCTCAAGTGATCCTCCCAAAATGCTGGGATTATAGGTATCAGCCACCATGCCCAGCCTGTCTACTTTCTAGAGTTATTGGAAAAATCAAATGAGACAGATATTAAATGTTTCATAATCTATAGAATGCCATGCAAATATAAATCATTATTGCTCATGTTTGCTGATTTACATATTAGCTAAGCCTGTGAGTCTGTAACACTATATTAGACTTCCATAACTGGGTTAGCACTTTGCTGATCCATGAACATCAGTCATGGTCCTTTTGCTTTTTAGCCTGATGCTGGTTCGACTCTAGGTTTGTCATGAAAAACAATAAAGATGCTAAATGCAAGAGCATCTATTTATCGCTCCTGATGCAAGGGTTAAAGTCAACTTTTTATCTAAAGGGCCAGATAATAAATATTTTAGCCTTTGCTTAAAATACAGTCTCTAACTTCTATTTAGCTCTGCCCTTGTAAGGAAAGCAGCCACAGATAATTCATAAATGAATGGACACAGCTCTCCTAGGCTGGAGTGCAGTGGCAAGATCTCAGCTCGCTGCAACCTCCACCTCACAGGTTCAAGCGACTCTCTCCTGCCTCAGCCTCTCAGCCTCCTGAGTAGCTGGGATTACAGGCATCTGACACCACACCCGACTAATTTTGTTTTGTTTTGTTTTGTTTTTAGTAGAGATGGGGCTTCACCATGTTGGCCAGGCTGGTCTTGAATTCCGGACCTCAAGTGATCTGCCTGCCTCAGCCTCCCAAAATGCTGGTATTACAGGCCTGAGCCACTGCATCCAGCCTGAGTTTGCCAATTTCTTAAGACTCTAAAGAACTATTTATGACTTAGAAGCAGAGAGAGGGTTCTACATATCCTATACAGAGCAAACCTGCCTAGTGCTAAATGTTTACTTGAGGGCCTACTCTCCGTCCCATCTGGTAGGAGCTGGGTTTAGATCAATGCACAGTGAAATTCCACACAAAAGGAAACAATAAACAAAGAGCTGGAAGGAATTTAAAGCAACATTGTGATTTCACCTTTTCCTTTATCTCAGATAGCAGGTAAATCATTCTCCACTTTGCAATCAATTACTTGGTTCTCAGACTTCGCTGGTTTTTTCCTAAGGTTATCACAAATCAAAATGACACATACTTTATTTTACTATTTTTTTTTGAGACAAGGTTTTGCTCTGCTGCCCAGGCTGGAGTGCAGTGGCGCGATCACGGCTCACAGCAGCCTCGACCTCCAGGGCTTAAGCAGTGCTCCCACCTCAGCCTCCCAAGTAGCTGGGACTACACGCCCCGTGCACCACCATGCCCAACTTATTTTATTTTATTTTATTTTATTTTATTGAGATGGGTTGGTGTCAAACTCCTGGGCTCAAGGGATCTGCCCCTCCTTGGGTGTTGGGATTACCGGTCTAAGCCTTTTTATTTATTTTATTTTATTTTATTTTATTTTATTTTATTTTATTTTATTTTTGAGATGGAGTCTCGCCCTGTCACCCTGTCTCGCCCTGTCTCGCCCTGTCTGGAAACTGCAGCGATCTTGGCGATCTTGGCTCACTAGAACCTCTGCCTCCCGGGTTCAAGTGATTCTCCTGCCTCAGCCTCCCAAATAACTGGGATTACAGGCACCCACCATCAAGTTTGGCTAATTTTTGTATTTTTAGTAGAGACAGAGTTTCACCATGTTGGCAAGGCTGTTCTTGAACTCCTGACCTCAGATGATCCGCCTACCTCGGCCTCCCAAAATGCTAGGATTACAGGTGTGAGCCACCATGCCAGGCGGGTTTTTTTTTTCTTTTAATCGGTAAAATATGCATCAGCAGGACACAGTGGCTCATGCCTGTAATCCCAGGGAAGCCAAGGGGGTCGGATGGCTTGAACCCAGGAGTTCCAGACCAACTTGTGTCTATAAATAAATAAAATAAAATTGGCTGGGCATGGTGGTGGACGCCTGTGTTCCTAGCTACTTGGGAGGCTGAGGTAGGAGCATTGCTTGAGCCCAGGAAGGAGGAGGGTGCAGTGAACCAAGATAGTACCACAGCACTCCAACGTGGGTAACAGAGCCAGACCCTGTCTCAACAAAAAAACCAAAAATCTATATTTTGTGTTTTCATAGGGATTAAACAATGAAATGATGAAGTAAATCATTGAAAAGGCAACTCTGTCCTTTTAGAAAGTCCTTTTAGAAAGAAAAGAAACTCTGTCCTTTTAGAAGTTGCATGGTGAGAAGATGGAGAGGCTGTGAGATACAGAAGCCAGTAGCAAAGACGTCAGGTTGTTCTCCGGACGTCTCCTGATGTAGATTATTTTAGTCAAATCATTAATTCATTTCTCCTGCTCAGTATTCTCTCCTATAAAAATTGAGGTAATATGTGCCCGCCATCAGGTTTCTTTCCAGTAGTTTTTTAGTAGTTGGTTGATGAGATTGTTTTTTAAAAAATCTTTTGTAAATGTAAATGTATGTGCCTGTGCTGGAGTCAGGTGACCCATATTCTTGTGCCAGCTCTGCCACAGGTCAATGGCTGAATTCAGGCAAGCCGCAAAACCTCTCAGACATCATAGGATAGGGCTCAGCTAGTTAACCCTGGAGCCCTTTTCCGTCTGAGATCCTGTGGCTGGCATTTAATGACCTATGAAGTGAAAATAAACAAGAGAAAAAGAGCGGTAAAGGGAAAAGTACAATCAAATCAAACTCTGTGTTCTATGTGTAAAGATAAAATACAGAAAACAAGGTGAGAATGTTTTAAATAAAATAAGACAAATAAAGTGCAAGTCTTTTATGAATTAATTGTGGGGTTTTTATTGTTGTTGTTTTGTTTTGTTGGTTGGTTTTTTTTTTTTTTTTTTTTGAGATGAAGTTTCACTGTTGTTGCCCAGGTGGAATGTGGTGGTGCGATCTCGACTCACCGCAACCTCTGCCTCTTGGGTTCAAGTGATTCGCCTGCCTCAGCCTCCCAAATAGCTGGCATTACAGGCATGTGCCACCATGCCTGGACCGGGTTTCTCCATGTTGGTCAGGTTCGTCTCGAACTCCCGACCTCAGGTGATCCACCTGCCTTGGCCTCCGAAAGTGCTGGGATTATAGGCATGAGTCATTGCGCCCAGCCAAGTCTACAGCACCCAGTATTCCCAGGCGGTCTCCCATCCAAGTACCAGCCAGGTCCGAGCCTGCTTAGCTTCCGAGATAAGGCGCGTTCAGGGTGGTATGGCCATAGACATGGGACATGAGTTGTTTTGTTGTTGTTGTTGTTGCTGTTTTCAACTTTAAAACTAGCACATTATAAATGCTGTGTTTAATGGTCACAAATTGCTAAGAGTTACATTGCACTTAGTTTGTGCCAGGCCTTGCCAATAGCCCAGTTAGTGGCCGTTAAACATGTTTTGCCCATGGAAGAAACAAGGGTATTCATACTGCCAATGAATCTCCCAGAAGAACAGCAATATTGTGATGTCCCAAGGGGTGTTGTCTGAAATGGACTGCTTATAAATTAAACAGATCTTCCTGGGAATGAGATGGGAAAGATGATAACTTAGAGCTGTGTGAGCTGTTACTAAATAATGTATGCTAGGGGAACACAAGTTGTAGTATTCAGCCTGAAACCAACTTGTAGGCCACAAAGAGATGGAGACCAAAAATAGGTTTTCGAGAGCTGCATGCTGACTAAACGTATTCACAGACTCTATTCTGTATTGTATCTCTCACAGCACCTTTAATATTTAGATCAACCAAGCTGGAAGGAAAGGAAAGGAATGTTTTAAGTGGAGTCAGAGAAGGAAATCTGGTGTTAAGGAAAACATAAGATTGTATCAAGATGGCAGCCTGACCATGTAATTTCATTTCTACTTTCTGCCTTAAATGACACACACACACATATACACACACACTTTAGCTTATAATTGTGCTAGAAGACAAAGTATGCCATTGTGTAAATAATGGATAATTAAGTATCTCTGAAAAAGAGAAGGCGGGTAGGATGATCAGGTTGATGTGGAAACCATAGTCCAAAATGATCATAGCAAGAGCTAGGGACATTGCAAACTATGTTTGTAAAAGGATTTGGCAATTTGGAAAATAATGATGTTCCAGGTAAAGTCTAATACAAGGAAAGTAGTTTTAGCAATATAAATATCAGAAAAAAATACAAAAAAAAAAAATTGAAAAGGACCAAAGAGGAATTTTTCATGTTGATGAAAAGTGTCTACCAAGAATATAAAACATTCACAAATCTTTATGCCCTTAACATAACATGGAAATATTTAAAGAAATAACTAACAGAAATAGAAAGAAAAATGGGCAAATTCATGTCAGAGAGGGACATTTTTCTCATACTTCCTAGTAATAGCCAACTCAAGAAGACTGAAGGCAGGGCACGGTGGCTCATGCCTGTAATCCCAGCACTTTTGGAGGTCGAGGAGGGCGGATCACCTGAGGTCAGGAGTTCAAGACCTACCTGGCCAACATGGTAAAACCTTGTCTCTACTAGAAATACAAAAATTAGCTGGGCATGGTGGCGGGCACCTGTAATCCCAGCTACTTGGAAGACTGAGGCAGGAGAATCGCTTGAACCCAGGAGGTAGAGATTGTAGTGACCCGAGATCATGTCATTGTACTCCAGCCTAGACGACAAGAGCAAGGCTCCATCTAAAAAATAAAAAATAAAAAAAAAAAAAAATCTCTTGCCTTTGTTTGTTTTTGAGACAGAGTCTCATTCTGTCGCCCAGGCTGGAGTGCAGTAACATGATGTTGGCTCACTGCAACTTGAACTCCTGGCCTGAAGTGATCCACCCACCTCAGCCTCCCAAAGTGCTGGGATTACAGGCATGAACCACTGAGCCTGGCTGGGAATCTCTTACCTTTTAATTTAGCAAATCCATGTCTCCACATCTACCCCAGATAAATACTTGCTAATGTAATAACTGAGATAGGTAGAATAATATCCATTGCAATGTTGGAAATGGTGAAAAAATGGAAACATCAGGAGATAACAAAATTATAAACTTGTAGAGAGTTATTAATTATGACATATCCATACCATAGAACACTATGCAGTGATTTAAAAAATGAGATGTGTGTATATTGACATATCCCAAGGTATATCACTCTAGAAAAGCAAGTTGAACATGTGTATACCATTATCACATTTTTTTAACTTTGTATTTCTTTCTTCTTGTCTGTATATATGTATGTTTATCTATGAGTGTGAGTATATATGTGTGGATAAATGTAAATTAGAAGACCTGGAAGTGTATATATCAGATGACAATGGTGATTACCACCTTCCAGGGATTAGAATTGGCCAGTGATTAGGTGGAGGAGATGAGTCAAGGAGGACATTAGTTTGTTTATGTTGTTTAAATGTTTCAATACCATATTAATCTATTACTTGTGGGTTTGGGGAAAACACCACACCCACCAGGAGCCTCACTTGTAGAAAGTGAATAGGTACAACTCCACCCAATTGATAGGAAGCCAGGCAGCATCACAAACAGGATTTTGCACCATGAGACCATTCCATTGCTACAAATAAAGGCACTTGGAGGAAAATGGAAAACACACAATATTTATGCTCCCACAGCACTTTGGTTGTACTTCTGCCTGTCAGTCAGTTTGCTCTGCCCTGTGTGATATGTGTGTGCATGTCCATGTAGTCTCTAAGTTCCGTGCAGTTGTGAATCTAATGTGTTCATTTTCTTATCTCCTCCCAGGACCTTGCATACATGTGCTAAAGTTAGTGTGCTTTTTCCTTTTTGTCTTTATTAGCTAAAATTGACACTTTGTTAATGCAAGTTTTTGGTTTTTTAACATGAAAAGGAGAGACTAGGACAGAAAACTCTGCAGCCCACGCTGGCTGTAAATCACGCACATTCCAGAGGCGCTGCATGCCAGGGACTGATTCTCATTAAGTTTGCCCTCTCATATGGGATACATTTGGCTGAGCAAGGATTTCCTCAGAGTCTGCTGTCTGTCTTTCAATTGAAGGCAGCTTGAAAGGTGCTTAGTCAGCGACCAAATGCTGAAGCCAAGGCACTGTGTGCTGTTTTAAAGGCCTAGTGAAGCCAGAGTCCTCTGGAAGGATCCATGGGACTTGAAGTTATTAGCCACGTTACCACAAACAGAAGAATTAACACTGAGTTGTTGACATGATTAAATATAAGGTTACTGCCACTTTTTTACAAAGACAATAATAAATAATAGAGGGCACTGTAGAAATTACAAAGACAATAATAGAGGGCACTCTAGAAATTTTTTTTTTTATTTTTTTGAGACAAGGTTTTGCTCTGTTGCCCAGACTGAGTGCAGTGGCACAATCAGGGCTCACTGCAGCCTTGATTTCCTGGGCTCAAGCAATCCTCAGCCCTCCAGGTAGCCGGGACTACAGGTTTTCACCACCATGCCCAGCTAATTTTTTTTTTTTTTTTGTCTTTCTTAAATTTTAGTAGAGACAAGGTCTCACTGTTGCCCAGTCTGGTTTCGAACTCCTGAGCTCAAGCGATGCTCTGCTTTAGCCTAGAAAGCACTTTTAATTAAGCTGACTTCATACAATTCTGGGATGGATTCTGACCCATGTCGCTTGTTCAGCATTTCAAATGTCTTACTCCATCTGTTAGGCTCAAGAAGGTATATCGTTACCTTTATAGTTCTTCTCAAAATTGTTGAGCTGTCCCTTTGAAGCCCAGAAGGCTTGGAAGTAAAATGATCAGCTAGGAATAGTTTCCATACTGACATACTTTTATATTGTCTTGAGTTTTTCTGATCTTTCTTAAAAAGATGCTATAAAAAATATACTTAAATCAGCCAGATGGCTTTATAGATTTCTGGTTTCTTTTAATTTATATCAAAAAATTGTATATAGGCTTATGGGGATTAAAATAACAGTACTTCAAAATGCTCTTTTCTCTCAGTTTTCTGCTCTTGGCATGACGTATTGTGGTCTCTGGAGAGAGGTGTCTGGTGATTCCTAAAGTTATCACGCACAAGAGTCTTTATTTTTCACTAAATTTTCAACCATGTTATCCTTGAGAAAGCACATAAAACAAATGACCGGACTAAGTAAACTTAGATGAATTATTTTTATGTGGATTTAAATTCCCTTTCAATCATGTCTGTGGCAACTTTTTTTTTTTTTTTTTTTTTTTGAGGTGGAGTCTCACTCTTGCCCAGGCTGGAGAGCAGTGGCGCAATCAATTTTTTTTTTTTTTTTTAATCTGAGTCTTGGTTGTTAAATTTACAAAAATGAATCAGATTTGTTTCTTGTGCTAACAGAGAGAGAATATCTATGTTAGCTGGAAGCTAAAATCAGCATACTCTTTCTCCCAAAAAGATCCTGATCAAGCCCTTGTTCCCAAGAGAAGAATTTCATGTGAAAGAGTTCAAATATAACTGGCTTACTGTCTGTGCAACGTACACATTGTGTGAGCAGCCAGAGAGCCTGATAACCAGGAAGCTAAATCCTTCTCCTCCAGGAGTACTTCCGTGTTTCCAATCCTGTTTCCTGGGGCTCCTAGAGCCAGGAAGTCACATCCATTCGAGACAGTGCTGCCCTTCTCTTCCAGGGATGAGATCAGGAATCTAAAGATTTATATCTCAGGATTTAGAGTGCAGAAAGAGATAGCATGGACTCCCTTTCTCTTCTCTAAGCATCAACCAAACAATAGCTTTACCTACCATGAAGTACATACTTCTGCTGTATTTAGAAACATAATTTAGCTGGGCGTGGTGGCTCATGCCTGTAATCACAACACTTTGGGAGACTAAGGTGGGAGGATCGCTTGAGCCCAGAAGTTCAAGACCAGCCTGGGTCACATAGAAAGACTCCCATCGCTACAGAAAATTTTAAAAATTAGCCAGGTGTGGTGGCACCCGCCTGTAGTTCCAGCTACTCAGGAGACTGAGATGGGAGGATTGATTGAGCCTGGGAGATTGAGGATGCAGTGAACAATGATTGTACCACTCCACTCCAGCCTGGGTGACAGAGTGAGACCTCATCTCTAAATAAATAAATTTTAAACAGAGAGACATAATTCAAGTCACAAAAATTAAGTTTCAGGGTCAGGACTTAAGCAAGTTTCTGGCTGCACTCATAGGTCACTTGATTTTTATTTAATAAGCTCTCCAGTGAATTACAGCCCACCAGTGTGCCACATTCCCAGTGATGAGTCTGGAAGGTAATAAGGGACTCTATCCAGGCTATTTAGGACATAAAATATTCTAGGAAAACTACTCCCTGTCCTCTCCTGGAAATCTCTAGCCAGCAGTTACACTTACCCTTGGGGTTGAGCATATTTTGTTGGCTTTTGTTGTATGTAACCAAATCTTTCCTGCTTCTAATTAAATTTATTCCTTTAGTAAAATCCTTCCCAGAAACCATATGGCTATTTTCCACTAAAATAATATCCTGCTTTAGTAGTTTTGAGACTTTTAAAATTTTAAAAGAAGACTTTATACAAACTACTAAAAATCTATAAGCAGGAACAAAATTTAAGGGATAAGCAAGGTTTAACTGCATGCCAATTCATTTTTTTTGCAATTATTTCTTTTTCCTCAAAGTTTATCATTATACATATATTTTTCTTGGGTTGTTAATTGAAATGATAGAATTTAATTTACAAGTAACATCCCTGTAGTGAAAACTACTCTATAAGGAACAAATTAAACAAAAACATGAAGAATCTAAGGGCTGAATACAATGGCTCACACCTGTAATCCCAGAACTTTGGTAGACTAAGGCAGAACGATTGCTTGAGCCCAGGAACCCAAAACTAGCCTGGGCAACATAGTGAGACCCTGTCTCTACAAAAAATAAGATAAAATAAATTAGCCATGTGTAGTAGTGCACACCTATAGTCCCAGCTAACTGAGAGGCTGAGGCAGGATAGCTTGAGCCAAGGAGGTCAAGTCTGCAGTGAGCCATGATCCTGCCACTGCACTCCAGCCTGGGCAACAGAGCGAGACCCTGTTTCAAACAAAATTTTTTAAAGGTTAAAAAAAATGGGGGAAAGATTTAGTGATAATTTCTTAAAACTGTATAATTTAATCGTAAAGTTTACCTTTGGGGACCTGAAAAGACTCTTCTTACAAATCTTCTACAGAAAAGGGAGATAAAAATGATTAATATCACCTTGATATTTCTTATTCACATATAGCAAATTGCTTCTGGTTCATTCTACTTACACAAAGAGCCTTGGATAAACTTAAATGTGCTGAGACACACATTTGTCCATAGTGTTCAGGATAAATAAATCTTTCTATTTTTACTTGTCATTGATGTTAGATCCCCTTGTCTTTTTGACCTAGAAAATAAATCAAACTATTTTTAGGCAAGGTTCAAGCAAAACTCAATTTGTGTGACATCATCTCTTGAAAGAATCATCACAATCAACCGAAATGCGCTGGTATTATATAAGTGACTCAGCTCTGTTCCGTAAGAAGACCAAGCTTTTCTTATCGACCTTGAGTAGCAGACAGTGATATAAGAGCATATTAAAACCCACTTTAAAGTCAAGCCAAATTCCGCAGCTTGCTATCTATCATTTTAGTTTGCTTTTCCAATGTTCATTGGCCTTGAGAGTTGTAAACACACAGGTCTGTCCTCGATTCACTTTTCTCTTTTACTCTGGTGAGTATTTCCCGTTGTTTTCCTTTTGACTTGATTTTAAAATGACCATTTCAGAGGATTCATCTAGATTTCTATATGAGAAAAAAAAAAAAAAAGCAAGAACTCAGCACCTCCGGCTGGGTTTGATGAGTAGCAGATAGGTAGCTCTCTAGTTAAGTAACACAGGGAGCAGAGGTTATAGGTCTTTGTAGATTAGAAAACGTTAAATGCATTAACTTGGTGGCAACAAAAAAGAAAGAAAGAAATTGATGACCATTATGGTTCTCTCCTTGGCTTAGAATTGCATGTATCAGCAGCCCTGAGTTATTTTTAAAACAAGCAAATCTGACACCAGCGTGAAAGCAGACCTTTCAGGTAGTGACCACCTATGTAACAGAGTGACAGACACCAGAATGTTGAATCCTCTCCCAGCACACAGCAAAGCCTGAGTTTATTCTGTTAGCTGGTGTTTATTGAGAGTTTCTGTCATAGGCTTGGCAGTAAGTGCCCTAGACTGTGCTTCCAGGACAGGGGGAAAATCCAAGCAACTAGGCAGTTACAATACACTGTGACAAGTGCTAGAAGAGGGGGAGATAGAGACTGTACATAAGAGGGTTCCCATAGCCGACAATGTGGGGGCCAATGAAGGCTTCTTAGCAGAAGAGAAATCTAAGTTAAAGTGAAGGATGAGTAAGTTAGTGAATAAGGAAGGGTGGGGAAGAGAAGCCCAGACAGATGGGACAAATAACCAAAGGCCTGGAGGCCTGAAATGAAATGGTAAATTTGGAACAAGGAAAATATAGCTCAACTGGGAAACAGAGTTCGGGTTATTAAGGGTTTTCACAAGGCATTTAAAGCAATTTCTATATATCATCTTCAGGAGATGAGGATCCATTTCACGTTTCAGTCACAAAAGTGGTATCAGTAGGAATAAAGAATAGACGAGAGAGAGTTGAATTCCAGAGATTTTTCCATGGGAGGTTTATGGCTTTGGATTAAGGTTTATGGCTCTGACATTGTTAAGGATAAATAAGCTTGAGATTTCATACAATATGCTTGATTCTTCTTGTGCAAAGAAAGACCAGGTTCCAGATTTGGGAAAGCATAATATTACCTCAGGAGTTCTCATTACCCATGTGGGAAAAATGATTAAAAAGAGGAGCCTGAAACTATGAACAGTCTTGGTTATTTACCAAGTTTGTTCTTGTTGAGGAAAAAAATAAAATTAAGATTTGAGAGAACTGAAAAGCTTCAGAGAATAGTAGTTGAAGGGAGAGTGGGATAAAAAGAAACGGAGAGGAAGCACTTTGGAATTGAGGCAATGGATTACAAGCTGTAGTTCATTTTGTGGTTCATTTAACTTCAGAACTCTTAATCTCTTGATGAGGCAGAGCCTACCTGGATCAGAGATAGGGAGTTCTCTCTATTGAGATTGGTTATATATGAGGAAACAAAATCTGTAAATAAGGCCGAGGCAGGTGGATCACCTGAGGTCAGGAGTTTGAGACCAACCTGGCCAACATGGTGAAACCCCATCACTACTAAAAATATAAAAACTAGTTGGGCGTCGTGGCATATGACTGTAATCCCAGCTACTGGGGAGGCTGAGGCAGGAGAACCGCTTGAACCCGGGAGACCCAGGTTTCAGTGAGCTGGGATTTCACCACTGTACTCCAGCCTGGGTGACAGAGGGACTCTCCATCTTAAAAAAAAAAAAAAAAAAAAAAGGTGGAGGAGAGCAGATGTTTCTAAGATGCTTCTGAATGTGTACCCCTGTCTTTGTTTGGGAAGATGACATTATTGACCTTGTATCAATGTTAACTGTGGTTCGAGCTACATTTTGCTAGCATTAAAGACTGGATTTGTACTGATCTGTTTGTACCCCCTTGCCTAATTTGGCTGAAGACTACTAATAGAACAGATTTTCAGCAGACTTGGGAAGTTAATCTAACTGACCTTCCTTGGGCTTTAACAAGGGCCCTTTGCCTTTTGGCACATTGCTCTAATCAACTACACTAATCAGACCCAAGGCTCACGGTACACACGAGGGAAAAAAATAGCTTATGTGAACAAGTGTTTTTTTCTGAGTGATTTTTAGCCACTGAAGAATGCAAAAGTTCCAATTTTCTTCGTAATTGAAATCATAACAATTTCAATGTGGGAACTTGGCCGTTTATCAAAGATGCAAGCAGAAGTCATAGGCTTTATTTCATGGATTAAGTCTAAAAGCTGTATATATTTTCATGATATTGCATAATGGATTGGTAATGGTTATTATGAATGATAATATCTATTTAGACAAGTCAGAGAGACCAAGTACAAAAGATGTTTAAAGCAAAAATGGCATAGACTGTTTTGCAAATGCACAGGCTGAAATTATCTATAATTTTAGTGAATGGCATAAATTGTATGACATAGATTTGGCTCCGGCTTCCATTTTCATGGCAAGGCCAGTGTATAAATCAGTGACAATGACTCATGGGTCTCAGGCATGGTGCATCAGTCTAGCACCTGCTTTCCCAATCAGTCAAGTTACATTCATATCCAAACACGAATAACCATATTATTAACCTCAGCCACCAAAATTAATCTTTCAGTGTTGAGAGGATGTGCAAGTTCAAGCTCATAGGGTTCACTTCCTCCTTGTGACATATACTGTGCACTTAATTTGTAAAAACAGTGCCATTCCTTCCTGTTCAGCATCTCAGAAGTGGTGAATGCCATTTCGAGTTCTGTGTTTGTGGCTTTATGGGGGGCCATATATAGGTAAATTTTACGGGCGGCCCCAGCAGGTGTGACTTTTAACTGAGGCAATGTGACAAGCAGCAGCCTGCTGCTCTAACCTCATCCTGGGGAAATCCAGGCTTCACAGTTTCTACACAGGATGTTTCATCAAAAGAGGGATTTTCCCCCTCTGCTCTGGAAGACTTTGTTTCCTTCCCCTTCCTCAGCTTTACCAAAGTATTCTGAAGAGAGTTAACAATTTACCCTGTCTTGGGTGACTTTATTGGGGGTGGAATGGGGCGGGGACAAGGAATGTGTTAGGGGGAAGTTGAGCACTGGGGCATGGACGGAACAGTAAGAACAAGACCCTCAATACTTTGTCAGCCCATCATGTCTCCGGGCATGTTACTTGCTATTACCTAATATTAAAAAAAATAATAAATCACTGGTCCTACTATGCATCAAGCATGGTTTTGGTGTTAGATCTTAGTTCAAAGTCCAGCTTTGACATTTGCCAGCTGTGTCTTTAAGTTTCCCATTTATAAAATGAATCATAATACAAACTTGGCCGGGCGCCGTGGCTCACGCTTGTTATCCCAGCACTTTGGGAGGTGGAGGTGAGCGGGTCACCTGAAGTCAGGAGTTCAAGATCAGCCTAGCCAACATGGCGAAACCCCGTCTCTACTGAAAATACAAAAATGAGCCAGGTGTGGTGGCAGACGCCTGTAATCCCAGCTAATCAGGAGGCTGAGGCAAGAGAATCACTTGAACCCAGTATGTGGAGTTTGCAGTGAGCCAAGATGCACTCCAGCCACTCTGTCTCAAAAAATAAATACATACATACATACATACATACATACATACATACATACATACAAACTTAACAAGGTTGCTGAGAGGTTCAAGTAAGTGAATGTATGAACATTTACTTTGTTTATCTCTGCTTCTGTCCTCCCCCATCTTCACCCTTTTTTCCCAAGCCTAAAAGAAATCAAACAAGGGCCAGATGTGGTCGCTCACGCCTGTAATCCCAGCACTTCAGGAAGCCAAGGCGGGCAGATCACCTGAGGTCAGGAGTTTGAGACCAGCCTGAACAACATGGTGAAACCCTGTCTCTACTAAAAGAAAATACAAAAATTAGCTGGGCGTGGTGGCAGATGCCTGTAATCCCAGCTACTTGGGAGGCTGAGGCAGGAGAATAATCGCTTGAACCTGGGAGGCAGAGGTTGAAGTGAGCTGAGATAGCACCATTGTACTCCAGCCTGGGCAACAAGAGTGAAACTGCATCTCAAAAAAAAAAATTAATTAATTTAAAAAATGAAACAAGCCTCCACCATGAAAATCATGATGATTCTAAACTATATATAAGGTGTCCAATCTACTACTATCCTTTATGTGGTCATTTGTGTACATTGGACACCATCACCAAACTTATTAATCCAAGCCTATTCATTAAATATTTCTGTTCAGCAAAAAGAAGTAAAAAAAGAAGCAGAGATTGCAAGGCAAGTACATCATTAGATAAGCTTGTGCCAGGGTCACTTGTAGAACAAGTGAGAACAAGTCAAAGTACTTATTTCTATGTTTAGCTGTTTAGTTGTTATGACTTCTTTTTGTATTTCTTTTACTTTTTTTTTTTTTTTTTTTTTTTTTTGGTACAGATGAGGTCTCACTATGTTGCCTGGGCTGGTCTGGAACTCCTGGGCTCAAGCTATCCACTTGCCTCGACCTCCCAAAGTTCTGGGATTATAGGCATGAGCCACTAGTCCTGGCCATTTTTAAATATTTTTTGTAGAGACAAGGTCTACAGTGTGTTATCCAGGCTGGTCCCAAACTCCTGGGCTCAATATCCACCCACTTTGGCCTCCCAAAGCACTGGGATTACAGGCATGAGCCACCATGCCCAGCCCATTTTCATATTTCTTTAGCTACTGCAGGAAAAGTGAAGTCAAAATCTTTAAGTTTGCCCTTCTCCAGGACAAAATTTTTAGATTCTTACCCCTAATTCTGAAGGTTTTATTTCACCTGAATATCTATTGTTGACAAAACCTTAAAGATAGTATTTGTCTAATCCAGACTGTAACCTGAAATATTCTCACAGAAAAATAATTCTGGAATTTTCTCCCATTGAACTGCAGCCCTCTCTAAGGCATCTCAAGCAAGTGTGTCTTTATCTTTAATTCTAAGACACAGTCACTGCCTGGAAAGCTAAACTATTACAGCCTACAATGTAAATAAACTACAGGGCTTGACATGGTGCCTCACACCTTTAGTCCCAGATATTCTGAGGCAAGAGGATCCCTTGAGTACAAGAGTTCGAGACCAGCATGGGTGACATAGCAAGACCTCATCTCTAAACAGAAAACAAACTACAAGTCCTAGAGGTTTTTAAAACTATCGTTTAAAGCAGGGCGTGATAGCTCACGCCTGTAATCCCAGCACTTCGTGAGGCCGAGGCGGGAGGATCACCTGAGGTCAGGAGTTCAAGACCAGCCTGGCCAGCATGGCAAAACCCCGTTTCTACTAAAAATACAAAAAGTAGCTGGGCATGAGATGGGTGCCTGTAATCCCAGCCACTCAGAAGGCTGAAGCAGGAGAATCACTTGAACCTGGGAGGCAGAGGTTGCCCTGAGCCAAGATTGCACCATTGCACTCCAGCCTGGGCGACAAGAGTGAAACTACGTCTCAAAAGAATAAATAAGATTCCCAGGCAAGATGGCCCAATAGGAATAGCTCCGGTCTGCAGCTCCCAGCGAGACCAATGCAGAAGGTGAGTGATTTCTGCATTTCCAACTGAGGCACCCGGTTCATCTCACTGGGACTGGTTAGACAGTGGATGCAGCCCACAGAGGGTGAGCAGAAGCAGGTGGGGGGCGTCTCCTCACCCAGGAAGCGCAAGGGGGTTGGAGAACTCTCTCCCATAGCCAAGGGAAGCCATGAGGGACTGTGCCGTGAGGGACGGTGCTATCCAGCCCAGATACTATGCTTTCTCAATCCTTTATACCCAAAGGATGATAAATCATTCTACTATAAAGACACATGCACACATATGTTTATTGCAGCACTACTCACAATAGCAAAGACTTGGAACCAACCTAAATGCCCATCAATGTTAGATTGGATAAAGAAAATGTGGCACATATACACCATGGAATACTATGCAGCCATAAAAAGAATGTGTTCACGTCCTTTGCAGGGACATGGATGAAGCTGGAAATGATCATCCTCAGCAAACTAACACAGGAACAGAAAACCAAACACTGCATGTAAACTGTAGTTGAACAATGAGAACATATGGGCACAGGGAGGGGAACATCACACACCAGGGCCTGTCGGGGGGTAGGGTGGGAGGGATAGCATTAGGAGAAATACCTAATGTAGATGATGGGTTGATGGGAGCAGCAAACCACCATGGCACGTGTATGCCTGTGTAACAAACCTGCATGTTCTGCACGTGTATCCCAGAACTTGAAGTATAATTTTAAAAATAAATAAATAAATAAATATTATTAAAATAAATAAATAAAACTATTGTTTAGAATTTTCTGAACTTCGATTTTATTATTTTTCAACTTTAATCTCATCAAGACTTAATTCTCCATCTACCCAGATAAAAATGCAATGGAGCTTAAAAACCGTAAACAACAATTATCCATAGATTGATGAGCAACATCTAGAGCTTTCTGGGAATAAGTCAGGTCTACAATTCATTAGTGCAGAGTTAATGAATATGCGGGTTGGAAAATTGGTAACAATTTAATTTCATCAAGGATGATACTTTAAAACTACAAGTTATGGCCAGGCTCAGTGGCTCACGCCTGTAATCCCAGCACTTTGGGAGGCCAAGGCGGGCAGATCACCTGAGGTCAGGAGTTTGAGACCAGCCTGACCAGCATGGAGAAACCCCATCTCTACTGAAAATATAAACTTAGCTGAGCATGTTGGCACATGCCTGTAATCCCAGCTACTTGCGAGGTTGAGGCAGGAGAATCTCTTGAACCTGGGAGGCGGAGATTGTGGTGAACCGAGATCGCACCATTGCACTCCAGCCCGGGCAACAAGAAGGAAACTCCATCTAAAAATAAATAAATAAATACAACTGGAATTTACAATGAAAAATGTTTCCAAAGGACATAATGAATTGTCCCTGTTATACTTTCACCATTTATGTTTAATATGCTTCCATCTCAGACAATTTAGAAATAAAACTGAACCATTAGTATATTAAAGATGGAATATAGTTTTTATTTTCTAATTAATTCATTATCATTGATTCTATATTTTCTATAACCAAAGGCATATGCTAAATAGGTAAAAGTATTGACAACAGTTTAAAGTATTTTTATTTGGAAGATAATGAGAATCATTCTAAGATGTGTTTTGGGTGTTTTGTTTGTTAACCATTAGTTAAAATATCTATTCAGATTGTCAGTACAATCTAGTTCACACTCAAGGACAGGTTACTGTTTTGAAAATTTTAAAACTTCTAGGATGGGCACAGTGGCTCATGCCTGTAATCCCAACACTTAGGGAAACCAAGGAGGGAGGATTGTTTGAGGCCAAGAGTTAAGCCCAGACTAGCGTGGGCAACATAGCAAGACCCCATCTCTAAAAAAAATTTTAATTTTAATTTTAAAAATTTAAAATTCTAAATGTCTGAAGGACTATAAAGCAACAGTGGGTAAATTTTCACATGTTCAAAACAGCTCTGCTACTGGCCCAAGTTGCCCATTTCCCTCATTCTTATTCCATTTTTTTTTTTTTTTTTTTTTTGAGACAGAGTCTCGCTCCGTCTCAAAAGTTGCCCAAGCTGGAGTGCAATGGCGCAATCTCAGCTCACTGTAACCTCCGCCTCCCAGGTTCAAGCTATTTTCCTGCCTCAGTCCCCCGAGTAGCTGGGATTATAGGGGCCTGCCACCACACCTGGCTAATTTTTGTGTTTTTAGTAGAGACAGGTTTTCACCATGTTGGCCAGGCTAGTCTCGAACCTCTGACCTCAAATGATGCACATGCCATGGCCTCCCACAGTTCTAGGATTACAGGTGTGCACCACTGCGCCCACCCTTATTCCTAATTTCAAAATTCCTACTTGCTCCCTTTCTTCCATCTGCGGTTCATGAGCACCAGCACACTGGCCATTGCTTCCACTTGCTCAATCCCTTCATGAGTTTTAATCCACTTGTCTCTGGCCTATCCTGTTTCTCACTTAGCCACACCATCAATCCCCTTCTCTCCCTTTCCTCTGGGACTGTTAACAGTAAACACCATTCAGTCATTAAGCTTTCCTCAAAATCCTCCTTCTGCCCTCCCATCTTGTGACACAGGATTGTGACTTCACATAATAAAACGACTTTGTTGGCTACATGTGCTTTCAATCTAGGAAGATAGACTTCATAGAGCTGCATTTGGGTGTGCACTCTACAAATTCCCCAGGAGGGAGAGGCTCAGCATTCCCCAGATAGATCAGACCAAAAGCATCTTTGGGCTGGGATAGGGTGGTTCATGCCTGTAATCCCAGCACTTTGGGAGGCCGAGGTGGGAGGATCGCCTGAAGCCAAGAGTTTGAGACCAGCCTGGAAAACAAAGCAAGACTCCATCTCTAAAAAGAAAAAAACTGTCTTCAGAGGCTGGGTCCACTGACTCACACCTGCAATCCCAGCACTTTGGGAGTCCAGGGCAGCAGATTACTTGAGCCCAGGAGTTCAAGAGAAGCCTGGGCAACATGGTGAAACCCTATCTCTACAGAAAATATAAAAAATAGCCGGATGCGGTAGTGGATGCCTGTAGTCCCAGCTACTCAGGAGGCTTAGGTGGTCGAATCGCTTGAACCAGTGAGGCTGAGACTGCAGTGAGCCAAGATCATGCCACTGCACTCCACCCTGGGTGACAGAACTGGACCCTGTCTCAAAAAAAGAAAAGAAAAGAAACATCTTCAGGAAAGTGCCACCTTAATTGAGATTTGATTTTCTACTAAAGATGAAACATTTTTTCTGATGCCCTCAAGCAGAAAAGGCTTCTTCTCCAGTCTTGTCCGGCTCAGAGTCGAGAGTTCAGCGGGCACTAACTTGACTTTCAAGAACTTCGCCAACTTTGTTCAACCACACCCACCCTTCCTCTGCCCTCATTGTCATCATCTACTAACCTCTCTAATCTTCCTTTAATCTCCTGATGTAATTGTTTTTCTCTCTACTTGTTCACAAACAACCATTCTGGGGAATTTCAGTATTCATTCTCATGATTCAGCTAACAAGAATAACAGTACTAGGAATAATGGCAACTAATACATCATTTTTGAATGTCTACTGTGCACCAATAAGTATCTTCAGCACTTGACATGCATTATCTCATGTAATTTCCACAACTACGATATGCAAGAGATAGCATTACTTTCAATTTGCTGATGAGGAAAATACATTACTTACCAAGTCCAGGAATATACAGGATATTCAGAGGCAGAGCGAGGATTCAAACCGTATTTAACTGACCAAAATGCCTTTCCCTATATTATAGTTATTAGACTCTTTCACTATACATCTCTAGCTTCATTCTTCCATAAATCTACTGACATGGTTATTTATTGGAGCTTATGATTATCCTAAATTCCTCCTCCTGTAGGTATTTAAACTCTCCAGTTCCCTCTTTTTCTTTTTCTTTTTTTTTTTTTTTTGAGACGGAGTCTCACTCTGTCACCCAGGCTGGAGTGCAGTGGTGCGATCTCAGCTCACTGCAATCTCTGCCTCCCAGGTTCAAGCTGGGAGGTTCTCCTGCCCCAGTCTCCCCAGTAGCTGGGACTACAGGCGCTGGCCACCATGCCTGTCTAATTTTTGTATTTTTAGTAAAGACAGGGTTTCACCATGTTGGCCAGGCTGGTCTTGAACTCCTGGCTTCAAGTGATCCGCACACCATGGCCTCCCAACGTGCTGGGATTATAGGCGTGAGCCACCGCGCCCAACCTGCAGTTCCCTCTTAACTAGGGCTTTCTGTCCCCTGATGTCCTCGCTTCCCATCCCGATCATGCTCTCCTCCCTCTCATGACCTTCAATTATTTCTCTTATCCACTGCCTCACCATCATGGTCTGCTGAAGCTGCATGTCTACCCTTCATCTACTTGAGATCCCTGCAGTGTGTTTAATGTGGGGCATCCCAACAAGCTGTGCATAATTTGCAGATAGCTTAGAGCAAAGATGACACTGGCTTAATTTGCTCACAAGATGATAAAACACATTTACAATCATTTGAAAGGTCATCTTTGAGTGCAGCCTTCTCCCCTCAATGATCTAATGCCATCAAGCAACACGCAGGGGCCACCTTCAAATGTCTGCTGTCATCCCTTGTCCTTTGGTAGTCCATTTGTTCGGTGCTACAGTATTTTCTGTAAAATCACAAGCTGATGGGATGTTAGAACTAAAAAGGGCCATAAAATGTGTGTAGCCCCATCTCTTAATTTTACAGATAAAGAATTGCAGCCTGGAAGAGCCCATAGGCTGATATTATCAACATCAATAGCTGAAAGGTTAGACAGAGGTAGCAGAATTTGCTGACACCCTTTCAAAAAGGGATTTATTTCACAAATATATCTCTGACTGCGTCTTACCTGCCAGGCTGTCATGGTTTTAGATCCAGGTCAGCTAATGAGCGTTTTGTGCACATAGTGGATTTCTCTTGATCACTCGCCGGTTGAGAAGCTGGTGTATTATCAGAGGGAAGTGGGGCCAGCTGCTTTTCATAGCAGCACAATGAGGTGCTTTCTGTTGGGTGGGACACTTTGTCCAGACTTCCTTTGCACCAGATGGCTGTCCTTCAAATGCCCAAAAGCTCCTGGGATCATTAGGATTCCAGATGTGCTTGCTACTGTTGGTCTGAGGTAACGTGACAGCAGCTCTCTTCTTGCCAAGTATGCGTTCAGCTGTTAGACTGTCCTGAAATGCTGTTTAGCATGCTTCTAATATATTTGACCATTTTCATCTTCAATTCTGATCCACAAAATAGGCATTATGAAGTATTTTAGAATATTTACAGTTTAATAGTTAAACCCTACCATACGGATAGTGTGTTCTAAGAAATAGATTGGTGGACGTCTGAAACGATCTAATTCCCAGGTTCCACAGTTCATGGCGTCTCCGTCTCCTTTCTTAACACATTGAACTTGTTCTGAATCCGATTATACTCTCCATTTTGCAGAGTAACTCATTTTCTGTTAGTAGAATGAACTTTGATATTAGGGAAAAAAATGTTTCTACTTTAATGTGTTCCACATTGGAGACCCTTATTAAAGCTGGTATGCCTTATTTCCCAGTTGTACTAATTGAAAGCTCTAATTATTTCCATGCTTGTATGTCAGGACCATCTTTTGATGCATGAAAGTTTTGAAAGAATTTAAAAAAAAAAAAAAAAAAAAACCAGACTGACTTTGGGAATCATGTGAGAGAATTAATATTCTTTAGTTCCAATTAAAAAAAGAGTTTTATGTCAGTTCATTAGACTTTGGCCTCTACTTCTTTGATTTCAAGTCTGTCCTGGATTTCTGCCATGTGGAGAGCAGTTGCCAGAATCCCCTTTCTTTATACAGCAGTTACTGTAATTAATGCTGAAAAGGGGCTTACCTCATTCCTGATACTAATAGGCCTCTCAAACGCAGTTTTTATATCTAATCCTTGTCGTTTATGAGGGAGTTAAACTAGATTTCCAAGATCCTTCCTACATCTAAAGTCAATGATTCTCCATGACCTTGTGGTCACTTTTCTAATGCATAATTCAACCCATTTCTTGCTCTCTTGAGAAACAATCCAGGTGTATTTAGGCAGGAAATCGATTGTTTACTTTTCTGATGCAAAAGGTGGGAAAATCGAAGAAAAGATTATCTTTCCAGCTGGAAGTTGCAGCTGGAAGTCAATCCTTTTCCAGAGATACAGATAATCTCTTTTAAAAATTTCTGAACTCTGGAACAATTATACTCTAAAAAAAGAATTATTAAGTCATACAAACTGAGGGAATCATAATATTGGGGAATAAGATTTTTTTACACACTTTTTCTGGTACAAAATTTTGTGACTCATATGAATTATTTAAAGTATATTATTCTCAAGGACAGGTTTATTCTAATTTAAATCCTATGGACTTGCAAATAAATAACTTACTCGTTCTCTTCAGTATACTATTGCTTGAGAGAAGAGAGTATTTTGGTGGAAAGCTATTTCGGGCCGGGCGCGGTGGCTCAAGCCTGTAATCCCAGCACTTTGGGAGGCCGAGATGGGCGGATCACGAGGTCAGGAGATCGAGACCATCCTGGCTAACACGGTGAAACCCCGTCTCTACTAAAAAATACAAAAAAACTAGCCGGGCGCAGTGGCGGGCGCCTGTAGTCCCAGCTACTCGGGAGGCTGAGGCAGGAGAATGGCGTGAACCCAGGAGGCGGAGCTTGCAGTGAGCTGAGATCCGGCCACTGCACTCCAGCCTGGGCGGCAGAGCGAGACTCCGTCTCAAAAAAAAAAAAAAAAAAAAAAAAAAAAAAGAAAGCTATTTCGGTGAAGTCAGACTATGCAATAGGACGGAAAAAACCATAGCTACAAAAGAAAAACACTTTCCTAAAAAACTGTATGTAACTGAAATTGAGTTTATTTTATGAAAATATTATTTATTTGTTTATTTATTTTTGAGACGGAATCTCACTGTCACTCAGCCTGGAGTGCAGTGGCATGATCTCAGCTCACTGCAACCTCTGCCTTCCCGGGTTCAAGTGATTCTCCTGCCTCAGCCTCCTGAGTAGCTGGGATCACAGGCGCCTGTCACCACGCCTGGCTAATTTTTTGTATTTTTCATAGAGATGGGGTTTCACCATGTTGGCCAGGCTGGTCTCGAACTCCTGACCTCAAGTGATCTGCCTGCCTTGGCCTCCCAAAGTCCTGGGATTACAGGCATGAGGCACTGCACGCAGCCTTATTTTATGAAAATAAACCAGTGAAAATTAATTTCAGGCCAGGCACAGTGGCTCATGACTGTAATCTTAGCACTTTGGGAGGCCAGAGTGGGTAGATCACCCGGGCTCAGGAGTTTGAGACCAGCCTGGGCAACATGATGAAATCCTGTCTCTACCAAAAATACAAAAACATTAGCCAGGCATGGTGGCCTGCGCCAGTAGTCCTAGCTGTTAGGGAGGCTGAGGTAGGAGGATCTCTTGAACCCCAGAGGTGGAGGTTGCAGTGAGCTGAGATTGTGCCCCTGCATTACAAACTGGTTGATAGAGTGAGACCCCCATCCCCCCACCAAAAAAATAAAATAAAATAAATTTAATTTCAAAAGTGAAATGTATTCACCCAACAATGTTCATTTATGAATCACACAGCAGTAGCCTTGGGGATGATTGTTGTGGATGTTTCAATGTTTGGATGTAATGTTAGTGGGAGCTGTAGGAAAATTTAAAATAGCAGTAATGGCTTCTACCTGAATCCTATTAGCACTTGCGAGTTCATAGCCTCCTGATTTTTTGAGAAGGGGAGAATTGGAGCTCAACAGGTAGCAAACCATTTCATTCTGCAATTAGTCTGTCTAAAGAAGACTTAACATTCAACGCTTAGAATAAGGCTATTTTAGATATTTGAATTGCTGGCAAGACACCCCAAAGTAGTCATCCCTTAATGGGTGTGTGTGTGTTTAAAATTCGTTATTTATTTATTTATTTTTGAGACAGGGTCTCGGTCTGTCATCCAGGCTGGAGTTCAGTGGAGCGATTGTGGTTCTTTGGCAGCCTCAACCTCACAGACTCAGGTGATCCTCCCATCTCAGCCTCCTGAGTAGCTGGGGCTACAGGCACGTGTCACCACGCCCAGCTAATTTTCGTATATTTTATAGAGACATTGTTTCGCCATCTTGCCCAGGCTGGTCTTGAACTCCTGGGCTCAAGCAATTTGCCCACCTCCGCTTCCCAAAAGTGCTAGAATTACAGGCGTGATCTACCAGTCTCCCTTAATGTTTTTTTAAAACCACTTATTTAGGACTATTGATGAAAACAACAAATGAAGCATAGAAGCAATTACAGGAAGAGAAAGTACTCAATATTATGTAAAATGTGTTAGTACTGAGTCATATGTAAATTTGCGTTCAACTTCTTCACTCTTAAATTCTAGTTCCTGGAATCCCCCTCCTTCATAACTGACTCACAGTCTATTTTGGGACAAACCTGCCAATACTACAATCCCTTTACTGTACATTAAAATGTATACAGAAAAGTCAAGAACTAATAGAATCATCAAACACTACCAACCAAGGGACCTCACCCGCATGTGCTAACAGTGGAGCATGTGGCCTCAAAATCAGGGCTGACTTAAACTCTCCGTGTATTGGAGTCATGTTTTGTAAGGCTGTGTTTGAAAAATAAAATTAGTTAATTAGAAACACCTTGTTCACAGTTTAATGCTTGATCTTGTTCTTTATCTAAAATATCTATGGCCCGGTGCGGTGGCTCACACCTATAATCCCAGCACTTTGGGAGACCGAGGAGAGCAGATCACCTGAGGTCAGGAGTTTGAGACCAGCCTGGCCAAAATGGTGAAACTCCTTCTCTACTAAAAATACAAAAAAAAAATTAGCCAGGTGTAGTGGTGCATGCCTGTAGTCCCAGCTACTCGGGAGGTTGAGGCAGGAGAATCACTTGAACCCAGGAGGCGGAGGTTGCAGTGAGCCGAGATCCTGCCATTGCACTGCAGCCTGGGCAACAAGAGAGAAATTCTGTCTCAAAAATAAGTAAATAAATAATATAAGATATCTATTTTTCCACTCCCTACTTGTCAAAACTTCTCTAAATTTTTAATAATAAATTTTATTATTTTAAAGTAATCTCATTTTTTTTTCTAAACAGGGTTTGAAGTTACATTTTCATCTTGATTCTAGTTGCTTCCTCCCCCCACTTTCTTTACTATGTTCCAATAATTTGATTTCAGAGTTGGCATTAACTCCCTGAGTTCAGGAAGATATTCCCCAAGGACCTGAATCTCAGCCCTGGAAGCGACGTCAAAGTTTACATAGCACATCTCTCAACCTTCAGTCAGAGCCATACAAAGAAGCTGCTATCTTATTATCCGTGGCTTTAGAAAAGACTGCCCAAACCTCCACCTGCATGTTATTTTGACATTTAGTTAGCTTTAGTGTGTCAAGCAAAGCCTTTATGCTACATACCAAACCTGTTTCCCTTGTTTTACACTCAGCAATGATCACCAACCCTCTCTGTATATAAAGCTCTCTATTAATTCATAGAATGTATTCAATTGTCATTTGGCCTTCTCTTTAAGAAAATTAATTATGTCTTCTTTACCTCTCCTCATTGGTCTTTTTTTACAGTACTTGACTCATTTTACCATCCTTGGAGTTGTCTTCTAAATAATTTCCAAGTTTTCCAATTAGTCTTTATTATTTATTTATTAGATGGAGTTTCACTCTTGTTGCCCAGAATGGAGTGCAATGGCATGATCTGGACTGACTGCAACCTCCACCTCCCGAGTTCAAGTGATTCTTCTGCCTCAGTCTCCTGAGTAGCTGAGATTACAGGCATGCATCACCACGCCAGGCTAATTTTGTATTTTTAGTGTAGATGGGGTTTCACCATGTTGGTCAGACTAGTCTCAAACTCTTGACCTCAGGTGATCCACCCGCCCTGGCCTCCCAAATACTGGGATTACAGGCATGAGCCACCACACCCGGCCCTCCAATTAGTCTTTAAACGTGAATTCCAGAAGTTCACATTTCTGAGTACCATTAATTTGAGATCACCTAACAGCTCCTTCACATCATACTGTCATTACACTTATTATTTTTAAGTTGGTCTTTTGTCTCTTCTAGTTACAAGCTAGAATGTATTGTTTTTTTATTTGTATTTTATTTTATTTTACCTTTTTTGAGATAGAGACTTGCTCTGTTGCCCAGGCTGGAGTGCAGTGGCACGATCTCGGCTCACTGCAGCCTCTGTCTCCCGGGTTCAAACGATTCTCCTGCCTCAGCCTCCTGAGTAGTTGGGATTACAGGCACACACCACCACACCTGGCTCATTTTTTTGTGTTTTTAGTAGAGATGGGGTTTCATCATGTTGGGCAGGCTAATCTTGAACCTCAGGTGATCTGCCTGCCTTGGCCTCCCAGAGTGATGGGATCACAGGCGTGAGCCACCACTCTTGGCCAGAAATACATTGTTTTTTAAAAATGTTCTATTATTAAAACAATATATATATATATATTTTTTTTTTTTGCTTAAATTTGGACTTGTTTTTAGTGCAACTGCAACTGCTTGGTTTCAGAAAAGGGTGTCTATAAAGAATAAAGGTTATTTTACTATGACACTGATATATTTCTCTAAATTCAAAGATGAATTTATAGAAATTTATAACTATAACTAAAATAGGTTTTTGTTTCTCTATTTAATAATTTTTCTAATATTTTTCCTCTGTTTAATATTGGATGGATTTTCCAGTTCTGTGTTTTTCCAGCAAATTTCTGGCCAAAAAAAAAAAAATCAGAATCTAGTAGAATAACCATGCCAATTTAGTTTGGCATCAGTGTGATTAGGAACGAATTTAGAGTCTTTAGGAATGCTTTGGCCTATTTCTGCATGAATTATATTTAAATCCCATATTTATTGCTTTTTTCTTCTTTTTCTTTTTGGAAAGCAGGGTGAAAATGATTACAACATATGCAAGTATGCAATTTTGAGTTCATTAATACCTCTATGAGGGTTCAGGTCTTCAAAATGGTAGCTGAAGATAACCGTGTCTGGCATATTCAGTATTGGTCTTTGAGAAGTTCAACGTAGTGCTGCCCTGGCATGCGGATTTTTATTTACTTTGGGAGAAAGTCAGTGGGGAAACTAGTCAATAGAAATAATGATTGACGCTCATGGGACCTAAAGGAGAATCCTTAGAAGGGAACTTTGACACTACCTGTTCCTCTTTACCCAATGACACAACATGAACCATCTTTTGAACTAGTATGAGAGAACCTTATTTTTGCAAAAGTCCAGAGAAACTCTACCAGAACACCACATTAGAATTGAAGACTATAAGTGGGATACAAATGAATTGAAGTTCATCAATAGTTTTACACTGAAAGAAGTACGAGATTGTGGCCTCAAATGCATATCTTTCTTTTTAAATAGTAATAGGACCTTTTCTAATCATGCAATTCATCTCTCTACTCCATTTCCTAAACACTCACAAAGCTATTCTTTTTATACTACTAAAGTATAGAGATAGGGGGTTAACAAATGAAAACATGAAGTATGTAAACTTAGAGCTATAGATGCTAAATTTTAAATTATGAATATAATATTAAAATAGTATTAAAAATTGAAGAAATAGAAAACAAGAGCATCCATACTCCCACTACATAAACACAATAAACATTGTTTCCTACATTGACTTATCTGTTCTACATGCAGCTGAAATACTTTTTTTTGTTTGTTTGTTTGTTTGTTTGTTTTTTGAGGTGGAATCTCACTCTATTGCCCAGGCGAGAGTGCAGTGGCACAATCTCGGCTTACTGCAACCTCCGCCTCCTGGGTTCAAGTAATTTTCCCTGCCTCATTCTCCCAAGTAGCTGGGATTAGCAGCCCCCGCAACCACACACAGCTAATTTTTGTATTTTTAGCAGAGATGGGTTTTCACCATGTTGGCCAGGCTGGTCTCAAACTCCTGGACTCAAGTTATCTGCCCACCTCGGCCTCCCAAAGTGCTGGGATTACAGGTGTGAGCCACGGCACCCAGCCTGAAATACATTTTTTATTGTGATTTCTCTCTTTCTTCCTTTCCTTCCTTTCCTTCCTTTCCTTCCTTTCCTTCCTTTCCTTCCTTCCTTCTTTCCTTTCTTTCTTTCTTTTCCTTCCTTCCTTTCGAGACAGAGTCTTGCTCTATCACCCAGGGTAGAGTACAGTGGTGAGATCTTGGCTCACTGCAACCTCTGCCTCCCAGGTTCAAGCGATTCTCCTGCCTCAGCCTCCCAAATAGCTGGGATTATAGGCGCTTGCCACCATGCCTGGCTAATTTTTGTAATTTACTAGAGATGGGCTTTCACCATCTTGGCCAGGCTGGTCCAAACTGTCTACTTCATGATCCGCCTGCCTCAGCCTCCCAAAGTGCTGGGATTACAGGCGTAAGCCACCGCGCCCGGCTCTCTTGTGATTTCTTTTATTTAATTTAATATAGGTAATGTTTCTCCTTTTTTTTTTTTTTTTTTTGAGACAAAGTCTCGCTCTGTCACTCAGGCTGGAGTGCAGTGGCAAAATCTTGGCTCACTGCAACCTCCACCTCCCGGGTTCAAGCAATTCTCCTGCCTCAGACTCCCGGGTAGCTAGGATTACAGGCTCCCACCACCACGCCTGGCTAATTTTTGTATTTTTAGTACAGACAGGGTTTCATCATGTTGGCCAGGCTGGTCTTCAACTCCTGACCTCAGGTGGTCCACCTGCCTTGGCCTCCCAAAGTGCTGGGATTACAGGTGTGAGCCACCACACCTGGCCCGCCACCCTATTAAAAACATTTTATAGATACCGTGTAAATAGTGGATATGCCATACTTTATTCAACCATTTCTGCATTAAGTACCAGTGTGTTACAATTATAAATAAGGTCAAGATGGCTTTGTGCATATAGGTTTATGAATTATTTATTTGAGATAAATTACCTAAAGTGGGATAAAAATATTGAGCATTTAAAGCTCTTAAAATATTTTGTGATAGCTTTCAGACAATGTTTTAAAAATTAAAATACAATGAGCAACCTATGAGAATACCAGCTTTACTGAACCCTTGCCAGCACTGAATATTGCCATTTAAAAAATTAGTTCTGTGTAATTATTATGAATATCATTTTACTTTCACACATGCATATTCTAACCAAATAGCACTATTGCTACCTCTCTTTTTACAGGGAGGAGAAAGAAATATATGTGCTATTTAATATATGTGGACAAAGCATTTTCCACTTCAGGTTTTCAATGAGTAGCTTGGATCATTGAGGAATGTAGTAGTAAGCCACTACACAGTCCCAAGTTATCTTTTGGGGTTTTGGAGATTTTTTTTTTTTAATACAGATTTTTGCTTTGTCACAGAGGCTGGCATGCAGTAATGCAAACACAGTTTACTGCAACTCAACCTCCCCAGTTCAAGCAATTCTTCTACCTTAACCTCTTGAGTAGCTGGGACCACAGGTGTGTACCACCACTCTTGGCTAATTTATTTCATTTCATTTCATTTCATTTTTTTGAGTCAGTCTTTCTCTGTTCTCCAGGCTGGAGTGCAGTGGTATGATCTTGGCTCACTATAGCCTCTGACTCCCAGGTTCAAGCGATTCTCCTGCCTTAGCCTCCCGAGTAGCTGGGATTACAGGCACATGCCACCAAGCCCAGCTAATTTTTGTATTTTTAGTAGAGACGGGGTTTACGCTGTTGGCCAGGCTGGTCTGGAACTCTTGACTTCAAGTGATTCGCCCGCCTTGGCCTCCCAAAGTGCTAGGATTACAGGCATGAGCCACGGCGCCCAGCCTAATTTATTTTATTTGTAGAGAGGGGTGATATGATTAGACTTTTTGTTCCCACCTGAACAGAAAGCCTAATCTCATCCTGAATTGTAATCCCCATAATCCCCATAATCCCCACATGGCAAGGAGAGACCAGGTGGAGGTAGCTGAATCTTGGGGGTGGTTTTCCCTCTGCTCTTTTCATGATAGTGAGTGCATTCTCACCAGATCTGATGGTTTTATAAGAGGCTGTTCCCCCTTCTCTCTGCACTTCTTCCGGCTGTCTTGTGAGGAAGGCACCTTGCTTCCCCTTCGCCTCCTGACATGATTGTGAATTTCCTGAGGCCTCCCCAGCCATGATGAACTGTGAGTCAATTAAAACTCTTTCCTTTATAAATTACCCAGTCTCAGGCAGTTCTTTACAGAGTGTGAAAGTTGACTAACACAATGGGGTCTGACTGTGTTGCCCAGACTGATCTCAAACTCTTGGGCTCACGTAATCCTACTGCCTCAGCCTCCCAAAGTGCTGGAATTACAGGTGTGAGGTGCCATGTGAGGCTCTAAATTTTGATCTGCCTCAATAATCTTTGAGGCCGATTTTTCATAGCATCAAGGGGTAAAGCCTAACTCTTCTCCAGGAGAGTTACATAAACTGTTGTGTTCTGAGCTGCTGTCCTCCAGTCTCTCTCAGCATCTAACTGTTGTAAGGTCAAGTCCTGTTAATTATAAAATTCTTATGCCTTGAGCTGATTTATTTCCTTTTATTTTCTGCATATAGGCTTTTTATGGCTTTAAGTTGAGAACAAAGTGTTAATAAAAGAAAGATTACACTTAGAAAGAAATTCCAAAAATTCTAAACAAGATGTTTTCTTTTTAAGAATAAAAAAGATGTTCTCTTTTCTTTTTACCTGATCTTTCCATTCCTGACCCTGAGGCCTCATTCTGGCTGTTCTCTACAGAAAATAAAGTCCAGAGATGTACATGTGAGCACCTGGGCACACACGCAAACAAAGAGGAACTCATTGCAGATATATTCATGTATATGCATGTGCATTTTCTGAAAGAACTCACCCGAAACTGTCGGTGGTGGTTAATGAAGCATGGGGGCAGATCTTTTCTTCCTTGGCCACTTCTTTGATAATCAGGAATTATTACCTTTCCCCTCAAAAATTGATTTTGTATAAAAATGGATCACTTCTATGAGTGTTCAGAAAATATATTCATTCATTTCCTTTAAGACACTAAGCACATGTGACCAATCTAAATGGAATTGGCACGTTTGTGTGATTATAGAGTAAATGCAACAAGAATGAGATGACTTTTGCAGCTGTTTAAGTAATAAACTGTTAAGATCCATTTTCCTTTATGCACTTGGGTGCTACAGGCTTATTCTTTTTTAATTTCTTAAAATTTTTTATTTTTATTTCAAATACCTTTGCCACTTAATCCAGGATACAGGCTGATTCTTGTTAAGTTTAGCGGGAAGGGAAAAGGGACATTTGCAGACCAAGTCAAGATGACTAACAAGAACAATATATGTGCGACAAAGCCTTGCTGTAAATTTCCTTCCTAGCATCTCTCTTCTGCAGGCCCAGTAATTTGTAGCAAGAACAACTACAATATCTGAATTGTCTTTCCTTTTATAAACAGCATTTGAAATTCTCCATGGGGGATCTTGGGGTACATTAAAAATAAGGTATCATAAGCAAACACCTCTATCTGTTTACATAGGATCCACTTCTGCCTTTGTGCACAGCCCAGTAATAACTTGATATACAAGTAAAACACATGTTTATCATTTACTCACTTAACAAGTCTCCACTGATCGACTACTATGGCCAATGTTCCTATGCTATTATGCTAAGGCACAAACAATTGGCTTCTGAATAATTCAGGACACAGTCCCTTCTTCTACAGAGTTTACAGTCTGGGGATATCTAAGTTATAAATAATAAGCAATAGAAATGCTTGTTTATCCAAGAAGTATATTCTTTTGCCTTCTCTATGCCCCCTTACCTTTTTTTAATGTTATGTTCCAGAAATGAAGATTTACTTGTAACTAATATTAACCATAGCTTTGTGGTATTTCCTGTTTTATCATCTTTATTTTCCCACAAAAAAATTAATAATTAAAACAGTACTATGTACTATCTGAGAAGAAAGCAAATACTGATGCTATCAAGAATGAATTCTGGCCAGGTGCAGTGGCTTCTGCCAGTAATCCCAGCATTTTGGGAGACTGAGACAGGTGGATGACCTGAGGTCAGGAGTTTGAGACCAGCCTGGCCAACATGGCAAAACCCCGTCTCTACAAAAATACAAAAATTAGCTGGGCATGGCGGTGGACACCTGTAATCCCAGCTACTCGGGAGGCTGAGGCAGGGAGAATTGCTTGAGTCTGGGAGGTGGAGGTTGCAGTGAGCTGAGTTTGTGCCACTGCACTCCAGCCTGGGTGACAGAACAAGACTCCATCTCAAAAAAAAAAAAAAAAAAAAAAAGGAATGAATTCTATTTAGTCTTCTATTTCAAACAGGTTATTAAGCCAGTAATAAATCCTAGAGTTAAAATAAATAAATGTAAAATATAATTTTCAAATAACATTTATTACCCATTTACTATATGTGTATTAGTTGTTATCTGGTTCATTTTGCTTTTAGTATGTGCATATTTGGAGTCAATGTGATGAAGTGATTAAAAACCTGAGTTTGTAAACTGCATTTACTTTTCCCAAGTTATTTCAGTTTCCTCAATTGTAAAATGAGGATGATGACAATTATACCTTCCTCACAGGGATGTTGTGAGCATAAATTGCATAAGTAAACATAAGGCACTTTAGGACAACATGCTTTTCTTTCTTGGCTTTAGGTGTAATCTTTTGTCCCAGTCAGCTTCAGCTTGTATATCTGCCTTAAAAGCTTTTCCAGTAATGCCCTTCACTTTTCTGTCCTGAGTGAGTGACAGGCACCTTGCATTAGTCCTTCAGATAGCTCCAGATAGTTTAGAAAAGACATACATGCCACAGCCAGGCATGGTGGCCCACACCTTAAATACTCCATTAAAAATATTAGTAGTAAGTATTATTCTGAGCTTTAGTGTGAATTGAAATGCTTGATATTCTAGATCTAGGCCGAGCCACTGTATCGGCTCACAATTATATTTCGTAATCCCAACACTTTGGGAGGCCAAGGCGGGCAGATCACCTGAGGTCAGGAGTTCAAGACTAGCCTGGCCAACATGGTGAAAACCCATCTCTACTAAAAATACAAAAATAAGCTGGACATGGTAGTGGATGCCTGTAATCCCAACTACTCAGGAGGCTGAGGCAGGAGAATCACTTGAACACGGGAGGCGGAGGTTGCAGTGAGTTGAGATAGTGCCACTGCATTCCAGCGAGTGAGTGAGACTCCGTCTCAAAAAAAAAATTAAAAAAAAAAAAAAAAAAAAAAAAAGACATACATGCTGGAGCCAGGGACCAGGGACTAGCCATGGAGGCTAACTCCTAAGACTACCACTGAGCTGGGCAGGAGGTGTGGAAAGAGCAAGTGAAAACACCACAAAGCGTTCCTAGTTGTTTTAAAATGTCTTTTTGGGGGCTGAGTGAGGTGGCTCCCACCTGTAATACCAGCCTTCTGGGATGCCAAAGTGTGAGGATGGGTTGAGGCCAGGAGTTCAAGGCCAGTCTGGGCAACATAGCAAGACCCCATCTCTAATAAAAATAAAAAAAAAAATTAGCCAGGCATGGTGGCATGAGCCTGCAGTCCCAACTACTCAGAAGGCTGAAGTGGGAGGATCACTTGAGCCCAGGAGTTGGAGACCAGTCTGGGCAACATAACATGACCTCATCTCTCTCTATATATATTTTTTTTCTTTTCTTTTTTTTTTTTTGAGACAGAGTCTCATTCTGTCACCCAGGCTTGAGTGCAGTAGCACAATCACAGCTCACTGCAGCCTTAACTTCCCAGGCTTAGGTGATCCTCCCACTCAGCTTCCCAGGTAGCTGGGACTACAGGTGCGTACCACCATGCCTAGCTGATTTTTTGTACTTTGTTTGTAGAAGCAGAGTTTCACCATGTTGCCCAGGCTGGTCTCAAACTCCAAGCAATCCACTGCCTTGGCCTCCCAAAGTCTTAGGATTATAGGCATGCGCCACTGCACTCAGCCCTGTCTCTATTTCTAAAAAACAATTAAAATGCTGGGCACGGTGGCTCACGCCTGTAATCCCAGCATTTTGGGAGGCCAAGGTGGATGGATCACGAGGTCAGGAGATCAAGACCAGTCTGGCCAATATGGTGAAACCCCGTCTCTACTAAAAATACAAAAATTAGCCAGGTGTGGTGGCAGGCACCTGTAATCCCAGCTACTCGGGAGGCTGAGGCAGGAGAATAGCTTGAATCTGGGAGGCGGAGGTTGCAGTAGCCGAGATCGTGCCACTATACTCCATCCTGGGCGACAGAGCAAAGACTCCATCTCAAAAAAAAAAAAAAATTAAAAAGAAAAAAAAAAACACCTTTTTGGATAAGGGGGGCAGGATTCAGCATTTGCTTAGTTGCTATAAACCTTTGACAGTTTTCCAGAGTTTTAACAAATTTGGTTTGACAGTTTATGCTTACTTTCTGATGTTTCGGTTGGAGGATTGGAGCTTGGAGCTTCCTGTTACACCATTTTGTTGATTTCACCTCCCTTGATAAGATTTTCTCTTTTTTCTTTTTCCTTTTTTTTAAAATTTTTATTTATGTATTTATTTTTTGAGACAGGGTCTCGCTCTGTCACCCAGGCTAGAGTGCAGTGGCAAGTGGCAGGATCTCGGCTCACTGCAGCCTCAGCCTCCCCAGGCTGAGGTGATTGATCCTCCCACCTCAACCTCCCAAGCAATTGGGACTACAGGCATGCGCCACCATGCTCAGCTAATTTGGGTTTTTTTGTTTTTTTATTTTTCTTTTGGTAGAGATGGGGTTTTGCCATGTCGCCCAGCCTGGTCTCAAATTCCTGGGCTCAAGCCATCCTCCCACCTCAGCCTCCCAAAGTACTGGGATTACAGGCCACCATGCCTGGCCCACTTTTCTTGTTACTTCTTTAAAGAAAATAAGCAAGCAGTGACTGGATAAGATTTTAAAGGTTAACTTGTCCATGACTCCCTTTCCCCACAGAAACAAACTACTGAGAGCACTCAGTCCTTCTGAGGATCAACTGAGATAATGAGATAATAAATGTGCCTGGCCCATTGTAAATACTCCATTAAAAGTATTATTAGTAGTTGGCCGGGCACGGTGGCTCATGCCTGTAATCCCAGCACTTTGGGAGGCCGAGACAGGCGGATCACGAGGTCAGGAGATCGAGACCATCCTGGCTAACAAGGTGAAACTCCGTCTCTACTAAAAATACAAAAAAAAAAAATTAGCCGGGCGTGGTGGCAGGCGCCTGTAGTCCCAGCTACTAGGGAGGCTGAGGCATGAGAATGGCGAGAACCCAGGAGGCGAAGCTTGCAGTGAGCCGAGATTGTGCCACTGCACTCCAGCCTGGGCAACTGAGCAAGACTCCGTCTCAAAAATATATATATATATATATAAATATATATATATAATTAGTAATTATTATTTTGAACTTTAGTGTGAATTGAAATGCTTGATATTCTAGATCTAGGGAAACCTCAATACCAGATTGCAGTGGCATTTACTTCCTCTTTTTAGAGACAGCTAAAGGTAGCATCATTCTTCCTCAGTGGCAGCCACCTGCCCTCAAATACCTTAAATGTCTATTTGATCCTTGGCCAGAGTCTGGATCCACAATTATATTTCTTTTTTTTTTTCGAGATGGAGTCTTGCTTTGTTGCCCAGGCTGGAGTGCAGTGGTCCGATCTCAGCCCACTGCAGCCTCTGCCTCCCAGGTTCCAGTGATTCTCCTGCCTCAGTCTCCCGAGTAGCTGGGATCACAGCCATGCGCCACCACATCAGGCTAATTTTCTGTATTTTTAGTAGAGATAGGGTTTTACCACGTTGGCCAGGCTGGTCTTGCACTCCTGACCTCAAGTGATCCACACACCTTGGCCTCCCAAAGTGCTGGGATTACCAGGTGTGAGTCACCGCATCGGTCCACAATTATATTTTGTAAATATTATAAGATTGATTGATTGATTGATTGATTTGAGCTGGAGTCTCACTCTGTTGTCCAGGCCGGAGTGCAGTGGCACGATCTCAGCTCACTGCAACCTCCACCTCCCAGGTTCAAGCGATTCTCTTGCCTCAATCCCTGAGCAGCTGGGACTACAGGCACATGCTACTGTGTCCAGCTAATTTTTTTTATTTTTAGTAGAGATGGGGTTTCACCGTCTTAGCCAGGATGGTCTCGATCTCCTGACCTCGTGATCTGCCTGCCTCAACCTCCTAAAGTGCTGGGATTACAGGCATGAGACACCGTGTCTGGCCATATCATAAGATTTCTCAGGCTAGACCTGGAAAAAGAAACAATAAAATACAAATTCAGTTCATGTAAAGAGAAAGGATACTTGCAGTATATTGCAGTATTTTCCATTGCCCTCTAAAAATAAATAGAAAAGAAAATATAGACTGAAAGAAAAGGCAAAAATAAAGCTGCATATGATGCCCTGCCAGAAAGCACCTAGAGAAAACACATGGAAATGCCATGGAAAATACGTGCAAAGGGAAGCAACTAATACAGGATCTTCTTGAAACACTCAGAGACTCACATTGTTATTCTTAACTTCCGAGAAGTTAAGAACTCAAGTGATCTGGCTGGGATCAGAACCTGCACCTCTTGAAGTTGAATACTTAGTAAATCTATCCACTTCTCCACATGTTATGTAGATGTTTTTCATTCCCTGGACATTCTCCCGCTTATTTCTTCATAGCCCTAATGGCCTGCCTACTGAATACAAAAGAGATGTTGGATAAAGAATCATTGTCGAGATGTATGATTAACTCGCCTAAATGTTAACCCAGTTTTGCAATGAAAACCCTGTATCTCTGCCATCCAAAACTTTGTAAAAGCTGCGTTCATGGTGTTTTTGCTTATGCAGAAAAATGCATTTCATATTTGTCAGGTATTGTTTTTAACATGTGTTTCATATCAAATACAAGAAAAGCCAAATGTAATCTTAAAAAAATATTGGCCAGATCGCTAAGAGTGAGTCTTCCAGCACATCTGGGAACCTCTGTAAAAAACTAACTCAACATTCTGGACTCTTGGATGGCCAGATTATTAACTGGTTTACCAGAAGCACTTTTAGTGCAAGCCAAGGCATATAAGAAATATTTTAGACCCATAGACCATTAAATACTGTACAGTTAGCCTGCTGCATGAGAAAAACAGCAAATGTTTTAATGGAAATGTCTAGTTCCATTCATAACAAAGAAACCATGCATTTGTTAACAGTTGCATGTGGCAGTCTAGATTCTATTGCTAAAGTGTTAATGGAAGATTGAGTATCAGACTTTTTTTGCTAAAACAAGTTAAACATTACAAATTATAGCATAAAGCAAATTATAATCCCATTGCCCTTGAATTTGACTTAGCTCCTGTATAGGAAAGAGTAGGAACATTTCTCCTAGAACCTCGCATAAAATCCAAATCTCAATTTCTACTTTTTCCTCTCATGTCAAGTACCTTTTTGGAGGTAAGTCCAAGGAGAAAAACACTAAGGAATATAGTGTCATTTGCAATGAGAGACATTTAAAACATTTCTCTTTTCCCCATACAGCCTAGGAGTGGATGTTTGTTCATTGTTTAACCTAGGCCTAAGAATCATTTCTTGTATTATCCTTATATAGCACAATGACCCTAAAATAGCTATATTTGGGTTCTTGCCTGTACCCAGTGGATAAACACTGCTCAATTTGTATTACTTGCATTTGGCAGAAGTTGGTTTAAGCAAATTAGAGATTCCTGGGGAGCTTGAAAATACATTGATAACCCAGTCTCCCTACTCCCTTTGGATAGGAACTTATCACTGTTATTTCATTTTTTAAGTTCCTAATTATAATGGGTAGCTATGATTGAGACTACTGGAAAGAAATACGCTTTTGATGAGGGCAAGAAAACCTGGTCATAGTTTTTGAACAAATCCAAATAATATATTGAATAGAACTTGAATCTTTGAAAAGAGTTTTGAAGATTATTTTTTCCCAGCTCCATACTATATTATAGTCATAGACAATAATCTGAAAGATGTAAACAGCCAGTCATTAGAAATTTTTTCTAAAACTGGGCACAGTGGCTAACGCCTGTAATCCCAGCACTTTGGGAGGATGAGGCGGGTGGATCACCTGAGTTCAGGAGTTTGAGACCAGCCTGGAAAACATGATGAAACCCCATCTCTACTAAAAATACAAAAATTAGCCAGGTGTGGTGGTGTGCGCCTGTAATCCCAGCTACTTGGGAGGCTGAGGCAGGAGAATTGCTTGAACCTGGGAGGCAGAGGTTGCAGTGAGCTGCGATTACACCATTGTACTCCAACCTGGGCAACAAGAGTGAAAATCTGTCTCAAAAAAAAAAAGAAAAAAAAGAAATTTTTTCTAATGAGTGCATTTAGTAGTAGGCCACAGCCTAAACAGGTTTCTACACCTTTATGCAAAGAAAAAAATGGCATTGAATTGCAATGTCAGAAGCTACATAGCAGGCCAAGTCATAGCCTTGCTGCTAGGTTGGGAATAGCTTCTTTCATTCACCTCCAGGCATTTAAAGAGGCACCCACTACTCTGAGGTAACCCCATCATGGCATGTTATTGCCCCAACACCAGGAATTCAGGAAGATTAAAGCACTAGAATAAATGAAGACACATGTGTTAAAACACAACATTTTGGCAGAATAATTATCTCCTGTAATTATAGTAGCTCAAGTAGAGTGGGATTTATGATTCACATTTTTTATTGTTTAGGGATAAATAACAAAAATTTATTGAATGCCAGCCAGGCGTGGTAGCTCACACCTGTAATCCTAGCACTTTGGGAGGCCAAGCTGGGTGGATCACTTGAGGCCAGGAGATTGAGACCAACCTGGCCGACAGGGTAAAACCCTGTCTCTACAAAAAACACAAAAATTAGCCAGGTGTGGTGGCCCACACCTGTAATCCCAGCTACTCAGTAGTCTGAGGTAGAAGAATTGCTTGAACCCAAGAGTCAGAGGCTGCAGTGAGCAGAGATTGTGCCTCTGCACTCCAGCCTAGGCGAGAGCGTGAGACTCCATCTCAAGAAAAAAAAAATTTATAGGTGCCAAGCACCCGTTTAGGACTCATGAAATTTACAAGAGATCATAAACAAAGCAAATAAGAAAATTACTTATTAGGAGGTAAGTGTCATGGAGAAAAATAAAGCAGGAAATGGGAACAAAGTTTCCATTTAAACAAAATGTCAAGCAAGGCTTCACTGAGAAGGTGCCAGTTGAGCAGATACCTGAAGGAGATGAGAATTGTGTGGATAGCTGGGCAAAAAGCATTCCAGGGTGAGGGCTCAGTGAGCACAGTCCCAGGAAAGAAGTCTTTTTACTTTTGCTATAATTATTTGCATATAGATTATTCAACTGATAGAGCAAACTTTCTTTTCTTTTTTTTTTTTTTGAGACAGAGTCTCACTCTGTCTTCCAGGCTGGAGAGCAGTGGCATGGTCTCGGCTCACTGCAACCTCCACCTCCTGGGTTCAAGCAGTTCTCCCATCTCAGCCTCCCGAGTGGCTGGAATTACAGGAGCCCACCACCACTCCCAGCTAATATTTGTGTTTTTAGTAAAGACAGGGTTTCACCATGTTGGCCAGGCTGGTTTCGAACTCTTGACCTCAGGTGATCTGCCTGCCTCGGCCTCCCAAAGTGCTGGGATTACAGGCATGAGCCACCACGCCTGGCCTGAGCAAACTTTTATTAATAAAAAATTCTTTTTTTTTTTTTTTTTTTGAGACGGAGTCTCACTTTGTTGACCAGGCTGGAGTGCTGTGGCATAATCTTGGCTCACTGCAACCTCTGCCTCCTGGGTTCAAGTGATTCTCCTGCCTCAACCTCCAGAGTAGCCGAAACTGCAGGCGTGGGCTACCATGCCTGGCTACTTTTTTTATTTTTAGTAGACAGGGGTTTTGCCATGTTGGCCAGGCTTCTATCAAAAAATTATATCTCTCCCAAGAGGAGTATATGACTCCATCGAAGTCATTATACTCCTGTTGACATGTTTGATGGTACAAAATGAATAATAACCTTTACCAATTATGAAAACTTAGAGCCCCTAACCCTAACCCTAAACTTGCCAATTTTTCCAATAAGGAGACTACGGCTAAAAGATATTAACTAATATCCCAGGGGCACATACGCAGTCAGGTAAATTTTAAGTTTTACTTAAATTTTCTCTAGGTCTGTCTGACACCAAAGCTCATGCTCTAAACTGCTACGTCTATTTCTACCACCTCCACTCTAAAATAGGCCTTTCTTAACCACAGTAGATATACTGTAAATAACATATATAACTTCTATCTGTGTAACCTTCTGTAAGCCACTTGGCCTCCCTCAGAGTCTGTTTTCCTATCTATTAAATAAGGGAGCTGAACTAAGTCATCTGTTAAATATCTTTTTTTTTTTTTTTTTTTGAGACAGAGTCTCGCTCTGTCGCCCAGGCTGGAGTGCAGTGGCGCGATCTCGGCTCACTGCAAGCTCCGCCTCCCGGGTTCACGCCATTCTCCTGCCTCAGCCTCCCGAGTAGCTGGGACTACAGGCGTCCACAACCGCGCCCGGCTAATTTTTTGTATTTTTAGTAGAGACGGGGTTTCACCGTGGTCTCGATCTCCTGACCTTGTGATTCGCCCGCCTCGGCCTCCCAAAGTGCTGGGATTACAGGCGTGAGCCACCGCGCCCGGCTGTTAAATATCTTCTAGCCACAAAATACTATGATTCTGTGATAGATTAACTTGACTACTTTCCCATAATTTGAGTCCTACAAATCAATGATGTGGTTAATAAACATGCATTGATTACCTTTTCTCTGGATCAGGCAAAATCTACAAAACTCCATGCCACAAATAATTTTTACTTGATAATTTAATTATATGTGTTTTTCTGTTTCTCTTTTTTTTTTTTTTTGAGACAGAGTTTCAATCTTGTTGCCCAGGATGGAGTGCAATGACGCAATCTCAGCTCACCGCAACCTCTGCCTCCTGCATTCAAGCAATTCTCCTGCCTCAGCCTCCTGAGTAGCTGGGATTACAGGTGTGCACCACCATGCCTGGCTATTTTTGTATTTCTAGTAGAGACAGGATTTCTCCATGTTGGTCAGGCTGGTCTCGAACTCCCAACCTCAGGCGATCTGCCCGCCTCTGCCTCCCAAACTGCTGGGATTACAGGCGTGAGACACCTTGCCTGGCCAATTATATGTTTTGATATCGAATGCAAACAATCTGGATATCTTGGCCTGGCATAGAATCTCAGGTTGAAACTCCAGTGCCTGCAGAGCCAGGCAGGAAATTTAAATAGGCGAAGTGGAAACGGGTGTTCAGACATGGCTCTGTGTCTACTCAAAACAGCCATTTTAGGGCCAGGCACGGTGGGTGGCTCACGCCTCTGATCTCAGCACTTTGGGAGGCTGAGACGGGCGGATCACTTGAGGTCAGGTGTTCAAGACCAGCCTGGCCAACATGATGAAACCCCATCTCTACTAAAAATGCAAAAAAAAAAAAAAGAAAAGAAAAGAAAAGAAAATTAGCGGGGCGTAGTGGCACACACCTGTAATCTCAGCTACTCAGGAGGCTAAGGCACAAGAATCGCTTGAACCTGGGAGACCGAGGCTGCGGTGAGCTGAGACCGTGCCACTGCACTCCAGCCTGGGCGACAGAGTAAGACTCTGTCTCAAACAAAAACAAAAACAAAAAAAACAGCCATTTTAGTACGTTGAAGAGCTGTGTTCCGTTTTAACCTAAATATGTTACGTCTTTTAACTTACAAATGCAGATGTGCCATCATTATTTCTGGTGATATTACTGAAAAAATTAGGTAAGATGGACTCCCTTAAAGAATCTAAAATTACCATTTATCGCCTCACTCCTTACTCATGTGTCCGTACTTATTGCCTCCATAGCACCCACCTCAACTACCGGCATCAGAAAACAAGTTCCGGCTGGGTGCACTGGCTCACACCTATAATCCCAGTACTTTGGAAGGCCGAGGTGGGTGGGTCATTTCAGGTCAGGAGTTGGAGACCAGCCTGGCCAATGTGGTGAAACCCTGTCTCTACCGAAAATACAAAAATTAGCCAGGCGCAGTGGTGGGTGCTTGTAATCCCAGTTACTCCGGAGGCTGAGGCAGGAGAATTGCTTGAACCTGGGAGGTGGAGGTTGCAGTGAGCTGAGATCACACCACTGCACTCCAGCCTGGGCAACAGAGCAAGACTGTCTCAAAAAAAAGAAAGAAACAAAGAAAAGAGGCCGGGCGCGGTGGCTCAAGCCTGTAATCCCAGCACTTTGGGAGGCCGAGACGGGTGGATCACGAGGTCAGGAGATCGAGACCATCCTGGCTAACACGGTGAAACCCCATCTTTACTAAAAAAAAATACAAAAACCTAGCCGGGCGAGGTGGCGGGCGCCTGTAGTCCCAGCTACTCGGGAGGCTGAGGCAGGAGAATGGCGTGAACCCGGGAGGCGGAGCTTGCAGTGAGCCGAGATCCGGCCACTGCACTCCAGCCTGGGCGACAGAGAGAGACTCCGTCTCAAAAAAAAAAAAAAAGAAAAAAAAAGAAAACAAGTTCCATGAGGGCAAGATCTGTCTATCTGTTCACACACCTATGCCCATGGCTCCTAGCACTGTGCCTATTGTATAATAAGTTATCCACAAATATTTATTAAATGAATAACTGAATAAATTTCAAGATTGAGGATAAATTTGAGTTTCAAGAAACCAGTATCAGTTCTGAACTGACATCTTAAAATGTAACTCAAGACATGGACTCTAGCCCTTAATTCGTCCCTAACACAAATTACATTACCCTCTGGTCCTCAGTTGTCTCAACCGTAATGCAAGGGGTGAGGTAATAAAAGACCCCCTTCAGGTCCCCAAATCTCTGATCCTCTGAACTCTACTAGTTGTGCAGAATATAGAAAACATTTGATTTAATAGATGTTTGACCTGAATATCTTCACCTTGTATAGACCAGAATTTAAATACAAGTGCTTGCTGGGCCAGGCAGGAAACATAAAAACGTGAAGTGGGTTGGGTGGCGAATTGCCTTAAGCAATTTGCAATTACAAAGACCAAACTGAAAAATATCGAAACTAAAAAGAATGCAAATGAAATAAAACCACAAAAGGAGGAACATCTGACTAGTTGCTTGGAATCACAATCTCTTGAGGGGTCAAGAATTGTTCCTAGGCCTCATGTTACATAAATGTGATTAATGTTAAGCAATTGAAGAAGGATAAATCATTAGCTTGCAGAGATCAAGATGATAAGACTCCTGATCTCTGACCCTGCATTAATCTCTTGACCAGACTCCTGCTACACTTGTGCAAACCATCATCTTTATGAGTGTGGCAGTTGATGGGGCATGTTTGCTGCAGTAAGATAATATGGCCACATTCCACCCTGCTGTGTGTGGTGGGAAGTAGAGGACTGTAGCCCAGAGACAAAGGCATGAGACACCCAGTCGACTGTGCGAGCGAAGCCCACCACCCAGGATCCAAAGGCAGTAATGGTCTAGTGGGTCAGAGATGGAGCAACTGCTCTCAGGAAGCCCTCAGCTGAGCACAGGAACAAGGGCCCATATGCATTCTGCAGGCCTGCCATACTAGCTTGAGCACAGAATGCTGTGCTTCCTCCAGTTGCTGGAGTTTGTGGACAGCTTTGACCCTCTATGACCATCTGCCTGGTCACCAAATTCCAAAGCCATGAAATATTTTGGACTCCCCCAACTTCCCTAGTTTTCAGTCATTCATCAAGTCTTGCAAAGTATTCTTCTGCCTGCCCTCCACACCTATCCCTGCTTTTTCACTTTCATAGCCCCCATCTGAATTCGTGCTCTATCAACTCCCCTTCGTTATAGCAGCCCCCTGATCGCCTCAGCTCCTGTATTCTTCAACTCTGGTCTTTCCTGCAAACTGCCAAGCCTTCTGAATTTCCATGGCATGAAGGACACATTGACATTTAAAGCCTTCCACCATGTGACTTCCAATGATTTCTCCCATGAGTCTTCCACTCCTGTGGAATTGTTCAACCAAGTGTTGCCCAAATGTGCCTTGTTGAGTTTTGTTCCCACACCTTTGTGCTGTCCCACCCAGAGAGGATACCGTTCTACTGCCTCTTCGCCAATCCAAATGGTGCCAGTGTTTTCAAAAGCCTGTTGAGGTTCTACTTCCTCCCTGAAGCCTTGCTCAACAACTTTGCCCATATTATTACTTCCTTCTTTATTTTATTTTATTTTATTTATTTATTTTTTTTTTTTGAGACAGAGTCTCGCTTAGTCGCCCAGGCTGGAGTGCAATGGCGCGATCTCGGCTCACTGCAAGCTCCGCCTCCCGGGTTCACGCCATTCTCCTGCCTCAGGCTCCCGAGTAGCTGGGACTACAGGCGCCCGCCGCCTCGCCCGGCTAATTTTTTGCATTTTTAGTAGAGACGGGGTTTCACCGGGTTAGCCAGGATGGTCTCGATCTCCTGACCTCGTGATCCGCCCGCCTCGGCCTCCCAAAGTGCTGGGATTACAGGCGTGAGCCACCACGCCCGGCCTACTTCCTTCTTTAAACTCTGACAAAACATTAACTCTACCGCATACTTCACATTTAGAGGTACATGATACCAGGTTCCAGATCTGTTTTGTTGATGCCTATGTTTTTCTTCTCAATCCAAATACAATGTCTAGGGAGCAATGAGTTAGCAACTAAGGTAGTAGCTTCTTAAAACAAATGCTCAGTAAATACTGTTGAATGTGATAAGCCCATCTAAGAGAGTCAATGGAAGAAGACATTTTTTTTGTCCTAGATACAAAGAACTGAATTCAAAATTACTATTTGCAAGACAGTATTATATTCTATGATACCAGCCAGGAGGCATTTCCTAAAGCCTCACTAAAGCAGTTTGAGAATCAAGCTTTCGCTTCCCTAAAGATAAAGTATTTTTGCTACTTTTGGTCATGCAACTTGAGATATGAGAAAAACAACTTCCCTGGCTAATAGGAAACAAGCATTTTGAGAATTTCTTTTGTATCTTAGGAAGAACTAATGACTTTAGCATAAACTGCTAAAGTGATTCATGCAAAGTCATATGCAAATTATTACAAACCAAAAAGAAATCAGAGAGAAACCCATATTTTATATTTTAGTTCTTCTCTGTCATCATCAGAGGTGATTTTAAAAATTTCAACCTGAGAAAACTGGTTTTTTTATAAAAAGGAAAAAAAGTTAAAAAAAAATTTATGCATATGTGAATATATTTATTTTGTTGAAGAAATGTTCTTTTTCTGTTTTTTTGAGATGGAGTCTTGCTCTGTCACCCAGGCTGGAGTGCAGTGGCACAATCTCAGCTCACTGTAACCTCTGCCTCCCGGGTTCAAGTGATTCTCCTGCCTCATCTTCCCAAGTAGCTGGGATTACAGACAAACGCCACCATGCCCGGCTAAGTTTGTATTTTTAGTAGAGACGTGGTTTCTCCATGTTGGTCAGGCTGGTCTCAAACTCCCAACCTCAGGTGATCCACCTGCCTCAGCCTCCCAAAGTGCTGGGATTACAGGCATGAGCCACTGCACGCATGTGCTCACAGCCTGGAGTAATATTCTTTAAATAAGGTGAGCTAGAATGGAGACAGATGACCATAACTGCTTTTTTTCCCTAGCAATTCCACCACTATTCAACTTTCCATTAACTGGAAGCAATTCATAGAATTAAGATTATATCGGCCAGGCGCAGTGGCTCACGCCTGTAATCCCAGCACTTTAGGATGCTGAGGTGAGCAGATCTCTTGAAGTCAGGTGTTCAAGACCAGTCTGACCAACATGGTGAAACCCTGTCTCTACTAAAAATACAAAAATTAGCCAGGCATGGTGGCGGGTGCCTGTAATCCCAACTACTCAGGAGGCTGAGACACGAGAATCGCTTGAACCCAGGAGGTGGAGGTTGTAGTGAGCCAGCCACTGCACTCCAGCCTGGGCAACAGAGCTGTCTCAAAAGAAAAAAAACTTACTCTCAGGTTTATTTTCCAGATTATCTGCAAAACTTCTGGATAACTGACATCTCCCTAAATGTGATATTCTGATACACCCCATCTTCTGATGTTTAAATTATAACCTGTGACAATACTTCTAGATTTCAAAACAATAGCGATTAAACATTCAACAGTTACCTTCTAAATATGATCTTTCTTCCACTTACCTAACCCAATACTTTCAATTCTATCAGTCAAGAAAAATATCTTTCTACCTCTTGGGACTCATAGAAAATAAGTTGAAAGATAGTAAGACTTCTGTTGGAAAAATAATTTTTATAGATGTTCCCTTAAGCCGGGCGCGGTGGCTCAAGCCTGTAATCCCAGCACTTTGGAAGGCCGAGACGGGCAGATCACGAGGTCAGGAGATCGAGACCATCCTGGCTAACCCGGTGAAACCCCGTCTCTACTAAAAAATACAAAAAAACTAGCCGGGTGAGGTGGCAGGCACCTGTAGTCCCAGCTACTTGCGAGGCTGAGGCAGGAGAATGGCGTAAACCCGGGAGACAGAGCTTGCAGTGAGCTGAGATCTGGCCACTGCACTCCAGCCTGGGTAACAGAGCCAGACTCTGTCTCAAAAAAAAAAAAAAAAAAAAAAAAAAGATGTTCCCCCCCCACCCAAAACAGAGGCCATGAGGATTTAAACAAGTGAGGCCAAGGTCCACTGATTTTTAGGGGTCTTACAGTTTGAAACGGTGTCTTTTAAATTCATTTATTCAAATTATTCTGTCTGCTGAATACTGCACATACTCATTCTGTTTTTCAGAATGTACATGCTGTCATTTATTAAATGACTAAACTTTAATAACTTTCATTTTTTTTTTTTTTTTTTTTTTGAGACAGAGTATCCCTCTGTCACCCAGGCTGGAGTACAGTGGCTCACTGCAACCTCTGCCTCCCAGATTCAAGCGATTCTCCTGCCTCAGCCTCCTGAGTAGCTGAGATTATAGGCATGCACCACCACGCCCAGCTAATTTTTGTATTTTTAGTAGAGATGGGGTTTCACCACGCTGGTTAGGCTGGTCTCGAACGCATGACCTCAGCTGATCTGCGTGCCTCGGCTCCCAAAGTGCTGAGATTACAGGCGTGAGCCTTAATTTTAATAAACATAATTATTGTTGAAATTGTTAGTTGTGATAATGGCGTGATGGTTAGGCAAAAAAAAAGTTGTCAGAAACACATTCTGAAGAAATTATAAACCTCACATGGTGGCTCACGCCTAATCTCAGCACTTTAGGAGGCCGAGGTGGGAGGATTGCTTGAAGCTGGGAATTTAAAACCAGCCTGGGCAACCAAGTGAGACCCCATCTCTACAAAAAAAAATTTTTGAAGAACTTATAGATTAATTGTTATGATGTCTGAGACTTGATTTAAAATATTCCAGCCAAAAATAAGGCAAGATAGGTAAAAATAAGATTAGCAAAATATTGATAATTGTTAAAGTTGGCTGATAGGTACATAGAGGTTTATTATATGGTTTGCTGTTGTGTATGCTTTAAGTTTTCTATAATAAAATATTTTAAAATTGCACACTGTTATTTTGCTCTTCTTATTATATCATCACGTTTTCGCCCCTCCTCGATCATACTCCCATAGCGTATATCCTATCGGAGAAATTCTCCTTAAATCCTTATTCCAGGGAAAGAAAGAAAGAACCAAAGAGCCCATGTGGATTCAGCCAGGAGCCAGACTCCATGTGCTGGTCACTTCTTTAGCTTCCAACTTTCTGCTAAACCACAGGTGTCTCATGAGGATATTTTATTTATTTATTTATTTATTTATTTATTTATATTTATTTTTGAGAGGGAGTTTTGCTCTTGTCGCCCAGGCTGGAATGCAATGGCATGATCTCAGCTCATTGCAACCTCCACTTCCCAGGTTCAAGTGATTCTTCTGCCTCAGCCTTCGGAGTAGCTAGGATCATAGGTGTAGGCCACCACACCCGGCGAATTTTGTATTTTTAGGAGAGACAGGGTTTCACCATGTTGGCCAGGCTGGTCTCAAACTCCTGACCTCAGGAGATATGCCTGCCTCGGCCTCCCAAAGTGCTGGGATTATAGGCGTGAGCCACCACACCCGGCCAAGACTTTATCTGATAATAAATGTTCTCACTTCTGCAAAGTACCTAAAGCTATACAAGTTATAGAGCATTGCCTGTAAACAGTTGCATTATATATAGTTACTCAAGGATTTCTATAAACTTGTGCTTAAAATTTACTATATGAGCTCTCCGGGTAATTTACTATGGATGCTGTGGTTCTTGAGAAGCATAAAGAATGGTGTGATACTTGTGTGATAGTGACACAGAGAACAAGAATTCTTGAAGACCCTGACTTCATGAGGAGCAGCTTCAACATGGGGAAGATTTTTTTTGAACAAATAGTGATAAAGAATCATTCACAAGTAAATGAGATCTGTAAGAATGGCATTTGCTTCATACAAAAGCCTCAAGGAAACAAGGTAACTGGAGCTTAATGCAGAAAGAAAGCTCACATATGGCAATTTTCCCAAATAAGTATATAGTTACTGTAGAAAATCAATTAAAGTTTTTGGCATTAAAAAGTATTAAAAGTGGCTAAGTCATAAAGCATTCTTTACTCTCATGAATGTTAGATTTATAGGTGCTTAGGAACATTTTAATTACTCACATGTGGAAATAATGCTGGCTGTCCTCCCTGAAAGCTGTCCCTCAAAACCAGCTCCTTAGTTTTGTGACTATTATCTAACCCTGGCCTGGGAGCTCCCTGAGGACTAGTTCACTTACTGGAAAGGATGTCTTCTGGGGCAGAGTGACCTCAATAAAAAGTCTTAAAATAATCTCATCCGGAGCAGTGAAAGGGAAGAGGGCTGGTTAACTTGGAAATGGAAAGCTAAGGTGAGACATAATAGCTACTTTCAAATATTTGAGATAGTATTTCATGTTAAGAGTGAGTTAAAACCAGGAATCGCAGGGTGCGGTGGCTCACGCCTGTAATCCCAGCACTTTGGAAGGCCGAGGCAGGCAGATCATGAGGTCAGAAGATCGAGACCACCCTGGCTAACAGAGTGAAACCCCGTCTCTACTAAAAATACAAAAAATTAGCCGGGCGTGGTGGTGGACGCCTGTAGTCCCGGCTGCTCGGGAGGCTGAGGCAGGAGAACAGCGTGAACCCGGCAGGCGGAGCTTGCAGTGAGCCGAGATGGCGCCACTGCACTCCAGCCTGGGTGACAGAGCGAGACTCCTTGCCCCCACCCTCCGACACCCCAAAAGAAGACAAGGAACCAAAGTTTCAAGAACCCGGATTTAAATTCAACCTGTGAAGAGCTTTCTAACAATTGAAGTGGTACTTCATTGGAGTAGATAAATCCTGGGAAGGGATTCATACTGAGGCTGCTTAGTCAGGTAGAAGGGAGTTTTTTTGTTTGTTTGTTTGTTTGTTTGTTTTGTAGCTGGAATCTCGCTCTGTCACCGAACTGGAGTGCAGTGGAGCGATCTCGGCTCACTGCAACCTCTGTTTCCCGGGTTCAAGTGATTCGGTAGGAGGGATATTTTACAGTACTGCTCAAAATGTAGTCCATGAAATGTTGCTGCTCCACACATTCTTCTTCTTCTTCTTCTTCTTCTTTCTTTTATTTTCTTTTTAATTTATTTTATGTACAAAGAGCTAGCATGGTTTCCTTCACTGGGTAGATGACTTTGGTAATCTATTCAAGGAAGATCACTTAGCCCAACATAATGAAGTCTACCTATAACTTTGCATACTGATGGAAAAATTGGCTGCACATAATCTGGATCAAACCATGCTGGTTGGAGCAGAAGCAACAAGAACGAGAACCCTGGCCAAATTTTCATGAATGGCTCCCGTAGAGCTGCTATTGATGCATCTTGCTTTCAGGATTTCAATGAGGCAAAGAGGCAAGAGGCCTGTCTCTTTTTCTTGAGATTTAAATTTTGCCAGGCGCGGTGGCTCACACCTGTAATCCCAGCACTTTGGGAGGCGGAGGCGGGTGGATCACGAGGTCAGGAGATCAAGACCATCCTGGCTAACACGGTGAAACCCCGTCTTTACTAAAAAATACAAAAAATTAGCCAGGCGTGGTGGCGGGTGCCTGTAATCTCAGCTACTCGGGAGGCTGAGGCAAAACCCGGGAGGGGGAGGTTGAGGTGAGCCGAGATCTGGCCACGGTACTCCAGCCTGGGCGACAGAGCGAGACTCCATCTCAAAAATAAATAAATAAATAAACAAACAAATAGGCCGGGCGCGGTGGCTCAAGCCTGTAATCCCAGCACTTTGGGAGGCCGAGATGGGTGGATCACGAGGTCAGGAGATCGAGACCATCCTGGCTAACACGGTGAAACCCCGTCTCTACTAAGAAATACAAAAAATAGCCGGGCGAGGTGGCAGCGCCTGTAGTCCCAGCTACTCGGGAGGCTGAGGCCGGAGAATGGCGTGAACCCGGGAGGCGGAGCTTGCAGTGAGCTGAGATCCGGCCACTGCACTCCAGCCTGGGCTACAGAGCGAGACTCCGTCTCAAAAATAAAACAAAATAAAATAAAATAAATAAAAATAAAAATAATTAAAAAAATTGTTAAAAGGGTTGGGCACGGTGGCTCATGCCTGTAATCCCAGCACTTTGGGAGGCTGAGGTGGGTGGATTGCCTGAGGTCAGGAGTTCGAGACCAGCCTGGCCAACATGGTGAAACCCCATCTCTATTAAGAATACAAAAATTAGCCAGGTGTGGTGGCACGTGCCTGTAATCCCAGCTACTCAGGAGGCTGAGGCAGAAGAATCGCTTGAACCTGGGAGGCAGAGGTTGCAGTGAGCTGAGATTACGCCACTACACTCCAGCCTGGGCGACAGGGAGACTCTGTCTCAAAACAAAACAAAACAAAACAAAAAAATTATTAAAAGGATAGATCTCATGTTATGTGTTCTTTCCACAATAACCAAAAACCAGAATAGATTGCCATCCTATGTTTGTCAGTATATCAGAAAGGAACAGAAGATATTTGATACATCAATATATAAGTGGTCTATATTTTATAAGTGGATTTTTTTTGTAATTGTAATATGTTTTTCATTTATAGGAAACGTGATTATAGATGTAAAACTGCACCTGGCCTTCACAATTTTTTAAGTGCACAATATAGTGATGTTCTCTAGGCACAATGTTGTACAGCAGATCTCTAGAAATTAATCATCTTGCCTAACTGAAATTTTATACCCATTGAATAGCAACTCAAGCATTTTCCCATTTGCCCCTCCCTGCAGCCCCTGGAAACCACCGTTCTACTCTCTGCTTGTATGTGTTTAGCTATTTTACATACCTATGTAAATGGAATCGTGCAATATTTGTTCTTCTGTGACTGGCTAATTTCACTTAGCGTAACATCTTCCAGATTCATCCATGTTGTCACATATGGTATGATTTCTTTCTTTTATAAGGCCAAATAATATTCCATTGTATGTATTTACCACATTTCTTTATCAATTTATGCGTCAGTAGACATTTAGGTAGCTTCCTCATCTTGGCTGTTGTGAATAATGTTGCAGTGACCATGGTAGTGAAAATACCTCTTTGAGATTCCAATTTCTCTGACTTCCACATATTCTTTGTTACTGATCCACAAGAGAAGGAGTTTGTACCAGGTCATAAATTCATGCACTGCTTCCTTTGTCAATAGAGCTTCGCAGGCCTGGCATGGTGGCTCATGCCTGTAATCCCAGCACTTCGGGAGACCAAAGTGGGAGGATCACCTGAAGTCAGAAGTTCGAGACCAGTATGACCAACATGGCAAAACCCCATCTCTACTAAAAATACAAAAATTAGCCAGGCATGGTGGAGCACAACTGTAATCCTAACTACTCAGGAGGCTGAAGCAGGAGAATCACTTGAACCTGGGAGGCAGAGATTGCAGTGAGCCGAGATCGCACCATTGCACTCTAGCCTAGGCAACAGAGTGAGACTCCATCTCAACAAAGAAAAACAAAAGCCTTATTATAAAGAGAAAATGTCAGTGAAACTAAACAATGACCTTAGTGTCATTCTTGAGTATTTTGATTATTGTTGTAATGGAAGGAATTTATCCACTAAGTAGTTGATGAAACTATAGAATATTTGCAGTAATCAAATGATCACATTACAAAATATATATCAATGGAAAAGCAGTTTTAACACTAAGATCTATATTTCACTTCATGAGAATATATTTGATTTTTTTTTTTTTTTTGAGATGGAGTCTCACTTTGTCGCCCAGGCTAGAGTACAGTGGCATGATCTCAGCTCACTGCAGCCTCCGCCTCCTGGGTTCAAGCAATTCTTCTGCCTCAGGTTCCTGACTAGCTGGGATTACAGGCATGTGCTGCCATGCCTGACTAATTTTTGTATTTTTAGTAGAGACGGGGTTTCACCATGTTGGCCAGGCTGGTCTGGAACTCCTGACCTCAGCTGATCCATCCGCCTTGACTCCCAAAGTGTTGGGATTACAGGGGTGAGCCACCACGCACAGACTGATAATATATTTGAAAGCTCATACCACAGTAGTATAAAGTTGTCAAAAAACATGGATCACTGCTGCTCTGTGGAACTTGTTATATGAAATCTATTAATTGTATCTGAGTACAACCACTATGGAAAACAGTGTGGAGACTCCTTAAAGAATTAAAAGTAGGTCTACCATTTGACCCAGCAATTCCACTACTGTGTATCTATCGAGAGGAAGAGAAGTCATATACAAAAAAAAGTGTGTTTGTGTATATATACACACATATACATACACATATGTGCATATATGCACACACATATACATACATGTATGTGTATATACACATGTGTTTTATATACATGTGAATATATGCATATACATACATGCATGCATGTTTGTGCATGCATATGCATGTGTACATGTGTATATATGCACATATATGCGTACCATGCATGTATGTATATGTGCGCATATATACACATGCATATGTATATATGTGCATATATACACACGCATGTATATACATGTATGCATATATGCATGCATGTATAATATGTATATGCATATATACATATGCATACATACGCATACACACACATATATATATACACATGGCATACTACTCAGCCAAAAAACCAACAAAATAATGCCATTTGCAGCAACCTGGATGGAATTACAGACCATTATTCTAAGTGAAGTAACTCAGGAATGGAAAGCCAAATATCGTATGTTCTCACTCATAAGTGGGAGCTAAGCCATGAGGACGCAAAGGCATAAAGATGATACAGTGGACTCTGGGGACTCAAGGGGAAGGGCGACAGTGGGGCAAGGGATAAAAGACTACACATTGGGTACAGTGTACACTGCTTGGGTGTTGGGTGCACCAAAATCTCAGATATCACTACTAAAGAACTTATCCATATAACCTAACACCACCTGTCCCCCAAAAATCTATTGAAATTTTTTTTAAATGAAGAAAGTACCTGACAGAAATGCTCAATAAATATTATTTATCATTAAAAAAATGTATCTACACTAAGAAGAGCCTCTAAGTGGACTAAAGAATACATATTGCATATGTACATGTGCTGCTGTTTGAGAATATAAAGATTCTGTTATGATTATAAAATAAGAATGCAGGCTGGGCGCGGTGGCTCACACCTATAAACCCAGCACTTTGGGAGGCCTAGGTGGGCAGATCATTTGAGGTCAGGAGTTCGAGACCAGCCTGGGCAACATGGTGAAACCCTGTCTCTGCTAAAAATACAAAAATACAAAATTACAAAAATTAACCAGGCGTGGTGGCACATGCCTGTAATCCCAGCTACTCAGGAGGCTGAGGCAGGAGAATCGCTTGAACCCAGGAGGCAGAGGTTGCAGTGAGCTGAGATTGTGTCACTGCACTCCAACCTGAGCAAAAGAATAAGACTCTGTCTCAAAAAAAAAAAGGAAAAAAAAGCATTTAAAGTGCTTCTGAATTAAAAGTAGCTTTTAATTCATATGTATTTTCCCAAGCAATATGTACTAAAAGTATCATTTCTGTTACATGGAGATTCAAACACTTTTTATGTAGTGAGTGTCTTTACACTGATAAGTTTGCTAATAATCCAGGGCCTCTTCATACGGCTGTGCAGTTTGTGCACTGCACATAACGCTGGGTGAGCTCCAGCCCCCATGGACTAACCCAGCCATCAGCCCAGTGAAACTGCATCATGTGTAAAGGTACCAACTGTCCCAGTTTGCCCAGGACTAAAAGGCTTCCCAGGATATGGGACTTTCAGTGCCATACCCAGCACGGTCCTGGGAAAACCACCCTAATTAGAGCACAGACATGCCATATGTACTAGCTTCAGCCTTGGAATCCTTTCTCTAGAACTATAAGCCTAAAATAGCTGAAATGATGAAGCCATTTTTATATCACTTCTTTTCTCTTTATGTTTTAAAGGTGAGAGAACCATGTAATCATGCCAACATCCTGACCAAGCCCGATCCAAGAACCTTCTGGACTAATGATGATTCAGGTACTATTGGAAAAATACAATCTGTTTCCTGTTATGTACAGGATGCATTCTGTAGTAAAGCTCTAACAAAGGCAAGGTTTGGGGGAAAATTTTGTTTGTTTATTCTTACCTAACCCAACACTCGAATACACTTTGTAATTAATTAATTTTTTTTTTTTTTTTTTTTTTTTGGAGACAGAGTCTTACTCTGTCACCCAGGCTAGAGTGCATTGGTGCGATCTCAGCTCACTGCAACCACCACCTCCAGGGTTCAAGTGATTCTCCTGTTTCAGCCTCCCAAGTAGCTGGGAATACAGGCTTGAGCCACCATGCCTGGATAATTTTTGTATTTTTAATGGAGACAGGATTTCACCATATTAGCCAGGCTGGTCTCGAACTCCTGACCTCAGACAATCCGCTGGGCTTGACCTCCCAAAGTGCTGGGAATACAGGTGTGAGCCACCACGCCCGGCCTTGCAATCAATTTTATCCTAAAAGTCTTTTCGTTATATCTTCTTTTCAGTATCTAAAACATATATACTAGATCCCTTTGTCATTTATAAGTATGATGATTGGGTTTTCATGTCCCTGTGTGAGATATGTCTCCTTCAAGCCTTGTTATGATGTCCGCACATTACCTGCCTATCATTAAAAAAAAAAAAGTACATATATATATATATATATATATATAAAATCAGGTACAGCTTTGTGGATTGTGAAGCATATTTAAGTATTGGGAGGAATAATGAAGGAATGAGTCTATTTGCTGAAATGGAAGACGGAGGAGTCGAATAAAGTGGGCAAATACATGGGTCCAAGTTTGTCTTCTAGGGCAAGGAAGAGATTTGAAAACCTAGGGTGAATCATATTTCAGAATACTTATGGGAGGGCATGTATGACTTGCACTATGATATTAGGGCTATACATCTAATCAGAATCAGAGGAATGCCACTTTATGAGATCGGAGAATATGCTTCAGGTTATATGATAAGAAATTATGTTTAGACAAAGAGTAGGGTATGTTCTCATAGCAAATAGAAGACATTTAAAAATTCTTTATCACAAACACACATGAGCCATGAGGCCTAATTGCACAAAGCAGACACTAGGAATAAAAGGGTAGGTGAAGCAAAAAGGAGCTAAAACAATTAAGAGAGTGATAATAGAGCTTTCACCTTTTCTAGTGAAATAGGTCTAATGAAATAGAAAACTCATGCTGATATCTGATATTTGTATTATGCCTCATGCTTTTACAAGGGGTATTCACAGAAATCTAATGCAGTGTTTGCCGCAATCCCTTGAAATAGGAGGGACAGCCCTTTCTTGTTATGCCTCTATTAGAAATGAAATAATAAGCTGAATAGGTTAGCTGACATATTCAAAGCTCGCAGCCAGAAAACACCAAAACTGGGAGAATGGAAAGTGGACTGCCCAGTTCTATAGCACGCTTCCCAGAAACAGCTCTCCTGGCAGAAACAGCTTGGGCTAAATCTGTGCTATAATCTGTTCTTCATAAAAGGGAGTCAGAGACTGTGCCTAACAGGAGGACTTGAGAAGGAAAGTGAGAAACTCTCTGATGGTTTTTCTTTTTTTTTCCCCAAAGACCAGACTTATGGTCTAAACATTATCAATTTCATCTGTCAAAAAATTTTTTTCTGTCTTGTTTTATTATGTCTTTTGAAGAAAGAAGAAAAAACATAAAAGTGAATTAGCCTATTTATTCCATCATTTCAGCCCATTAGCAGTATACCACCACAATAAACAAGCCATCTGCTGGCTAATACTGCTATTAAGACCTACAGCACATGTGTTATGAAGAAGCAATGTAGAATGAAGTATTACCAAAGAAACATAAATGATTCTTGATGTTATGTAAAGAAAATGGAAAGGGAGGAAAATCTGTACAGGACAGGTCTAGAAAATGGTGCTTGACCAGCAGCCCTCGGGACTGCTATATCTATGAAGTAGCCATTCTTTATCCCTTTACTTTCTTAATAAACTTGCTTTCACTCAAAAAAAAAAAAAAAGAAAAGAAAAGAAAGAAAAAGAAAAAGAAAATGTTGGTTGGACACTTTTAGAAGCCTAAAGAAATTATGTTACGGGCTGGGCGTAGTGGCTCATGCCTGTAATCCCAGCACTTTGGGGGGCCAAGGTGGTTGGATCACCTGAGGTCAGGAGTTCGAGACCAGCCTGGCCAACATGGTGAAACCCCATCTCTACTAAAAATACAAAATTGGCTGGGTATGGTGGCAGGCACCTGTAATCTCAGCTACTTGGGAGACTGAGGTGGGATAATCACTTGAATCCAGGAGGCAGAGGTTGTAGTGAGCCAAGATTGTGCCATTGCATTCCAGCCTGGGCAAAAAGAGTGAAATTCCGTCTTTAAAAAAAAAAAAAAAAGTTACAAGAAAAACTAATGCAGAACACATAGAGAAATAGGAATAGAAATATTTCCGACCTATTCTTTTTGTTTATTTATTTTCTGAAACAGAGTCTTGCTCTGTCACCCAGGTTGGAGTGCAGTGGTACAATACACTTACTCATTTTTAAAACGTTTTTATTACTTTTCCTTCATCAGTAAGGTTACAAAGAATGGCGTGTCCCTCCTACAAGAGCTCATCTCATGAAAATCCTTCCCAGCCACCCACTTAACCAACTCACAAAGCAGGATCTATGTCTAGAGTAATTTTTTTCTTTTTTTTTTTTTTCTACCTAGTTGGTTAGTCCATTACTAAGAGCTTTTTAAAATCTCCACCTCTAGTGGTAGAATTGTCTTTTGGTTCTTTTAATTCAGTCAATTTTTGCTTTTTTTTTTTTTTTTTTTTTTCATTTTTTTCTCATGCAGAGTTTTGCGGTTTTTTTTTTTTTTTTTTTGAGACGGAGTCTCACTCTGTCCCCCAGGCTGGAGTGCAGTGGCACAATCTCGGCTCACTACAAGCTCTGCCTCCCAGGTTCATGCCATTCTCCTGCCTCAGCCTCCCGAGTAGCTGGGACTACAGGTGCCGGCCACCACGCCTGGCTAATTTTTTGCATTTTTTAGTAGAGACGGGGTGGGGTTTCACCGTGTTTGTTTTAGCCAAGATGGTCTCGATCTCCTGACCTTGTGATCTGCCCGCCTTCGGCCTCCCAAAGTGCTGGGATTACAGGCATGAGCCACTGTGCCCTGCTGAGTTTTGCACTTGTTGCCCAGGCTGGAGTGCAATGGCATGATCTCGGCTTGGCTCACTGCAACCTCTGCTTCCTGGGTTCAAGCACGGGTTCAAGCAATTCTCCTTTCTCAGCTTCCTGAGTAGCTGGGATTACAGGCACGTGCCACCACAGCCAGCTAAGTTTTGTATTTTTAGTAGAGAAGGGGTTTCACCATGTTGGTCAGGCTGGGCTCCAACTCCTGACCTCAGGTGATCCATCCGCCTCAGCCTCCCAAAGTGCTGGGATTACAGGCGTGAGCCACTGTGCCCAACCACACATACATCTTTATGATTATTATTATTTCCTAATGAACTGATCATTTTATCTTTAGGAAATGTCCTTGTTTATCTCTGATAAAAGTCTTTGTTTGAAGTCTATTTCTTCTGATAGATATAGCCAGTCCAATCTTAAAAAGCCTACTTTTCACATGGCATATATTTATTTTCCATTTTCTTTCAACCTGTGTCTTATAGTTAAGGTGCTTATCTTATAGATGTCATGTGGTTAGATTTTTCTTTTAAAATCCTGTCTAACAATCTGTTTTTTACTTGGGATGTTTAGACCATTTACACTTAATGTAATGACACAGATTTAATTTTACTGTTTTGCTATTTGTTTTCTATATGTCACTTCTCTTCTTTATTTGCTTGTTCTTCCTTTTCTGACTTCTCTAGGATTATTTGAATAGGTTTTAGAATTTAATATTAATCTACCCGTTGACTTTCTAGTTATCCTCTTTGCATCATATTTTCAGTGGTGCTCTGAAGATTACAATAAATGACTTCATTTTTATTTTTATTTTTTTGAGACAGAGTCTCACTCTGTTGCCCAGGCTGGAGTGCAGTGGCACAATCTTGGTTCACTGTGACCTCCACCTTCTGGGTTCAAGTAATTCTCCTGTCTCAGCCTCTCAGGTAGTGGGATTACAGGCATGTGCCACCACGCCTCGCTAATTTTTGTAGTTTTAGTAGAGACGGGGTTTCAGTATGCTGGCCAGGTTGATCTCGATCTCCTGACCTCAAGTGATCTGCCTCCCTTGGCCTCCCAAAGTGCTGGGATTATAGGCATGAGCCACTGTACCCGGCCTACAATAATTGACTTCAAATTTTCATAGACTACTGTCAAAATTTTCAAACAATGTAGGTGCATCTACCCTACCCTACCCTCATCTTTTATATTATAGCTGTCATATATATTATTTATATGTGTACTAAACCCTACAGTACAGTGCATTTTTAAAAAAATAAGAGGAAAATTATCTTTTGTATTTATCCAGATATTTACCATTTCTGATGTTCTTCATTTCTTCCTGAAAATCTGTTTCTCTCTGGTGTCATTTCCCTTTAGCCTGGAAATTTTCCTTTAGGATTTCTTTTTTTTCAATGTTTTTATTATTTTTTGAGATAGAATCTCACTCTGCCGCCCAGGCTGGAGTGCAGTGGTGAGACCTCAGCTCACTGCAACCTCCACCTCCTGGGTATAAGCAATTCTCCTGTCTCCTGTCCCAGCCCCCGAGTAGCTGGGATTACAGGTGCATGCCACCATGCCTGGCTAATTTTTGTATTTTTAATAGAGACAGCGTTTCACCATGTTGGCCAGGCTGGTCTTGAACTCCTGACCTCAAGTGATCCACCCTCCTAAGCCTCCCAAAGTGCTGGGATTATAGGAGTGAGCCAATGCGCCTGGCCAGGATTTCTTATAAGTCTTCTGGCAGTGAAATATCTTAGCTTTCTTTTGTCTACATGATGTGTCTTTGTAAATGGAAATACCTTTATTTCATTCATGAAGGATCTTTTTGTTAGATATGGAATTCTGGGTGGCTACTTTATTTTTCTTTCTTTCATCACTTTAAAGATGTTGGTTCTTGTCTTCTGGTCTGTAGAGTTTCTGATGAGAAGTCAACAATGTTTACATTATTGCTATGCTGAATGTAATGTGTATTCTTTTACTGGCTGCTCTAATTTTATTTTTATTTTTATTTTTTATCAGTTTGACTATGATGTGCCTAGAGTAGAATCTGCGTTCTTTGAGATATAGATCTCTCAGATTTAGGAAGTAAAATATTCTTCTAGTTCGCTAGTAGTTTTCTCACAGTTTGAATCTAGGTGACTTAACTGTTTCTCCTGTGGTTTCTACACTGCAGCACGCCCTTTCTTCTCTAGCACATCAGCACTTGGAAACTCTTCCTAACTGCCTTGAATTCTGATAAGTGCAAACACAAGCTTGAGCAGCTCCACAGCCATCCATCTATAACACCAAATCTTATGAGCCTGTAAATGGATTATTTACAAAGGCCATGTTCTAGTCATTGTTGCAGTATGAGTTTTATTATTGTAACTTTTACAAATTCCTGAAATGATTTTAGTAATACAGGAAATAATAGGTCTGGTGTGGTGGCCACACTTGTAATCCCAGCACTTTGGGAGGCCAAGGCAGGTGGATCACCTGAGATCAGGAGTTCAAGGCCAGCTTGGCCAACATGGCGAAACCCCGTCACTACTAAAAATACAAAAATTAGCTAGGCCTGGTGGTGTGTGCCTGTCATCCCAGCTACTCAGGAGGCTGAGGCAGGAGAATTGCTTGAACCCAGGAAGCAGAGGTTGCAATAAGCCGAGACTAGGCCACCCGGGAAGTGGAGGTTGCAATAAGCCGAGACTGGGCCACTGCACTCCAGCCTGAGGAACAGAGCAAGAGTCTGTCTCCAAAAAAGAAAAAGAAATAATACAACACTGGAAAATATATTCCAGTGATTGGAGTATTTTCATTCAAAATCAGTCATCATCAGAGAGTAATTTATTTAACGTAGTGTATAGTCTGTTTTTTGTTTTGTTTTTGTTTTTGTTTTTGAGACGAGGTCTCACTCTGTCACCCAGGCTGGAGTGCATGGCATGATCTCAGCTCACTGTAGCCTCAGCCTACTGGGCTCAAGCGATCTTCCTGCCTCAGCCCCACAAGAAGCTGGGACTCTAAGCACATGCCACCACACCCGACTAATTTCTTGTATTCTTGTAGAGACGGGGTTTCTCCATGTTGCCCAGGCTGGTCTTGAACTCCTGAGCCCAAGTGATCCACCTGCCTTGGCCTCCCAAAGTGTTTGGATTACAGGTGTGAGCCAGCTTCTGGCCTGATACACAGTTTAAATAGAGTTAAATATTAGGGGTAGTTAGTCCACATTGCTTGATAGAGATAGAAGTTAAATAAAAACATGAATTTGTGAAGAATTAAGGAATTACTCAAGGTAGTTTCATTACGTGAAATCTGGTAGAATTGCCTAGATTTTTACATTCACTGTCTTTGTGACTAGCGTTTTGACAGGACACTGCCTTTTGACAGGACTAGCGTGCTCAGTTGCTATGTGTAGATAAATATTGGTATACAATTGGAAAAGCAAAAGTCATTTTTTAAGTCTTTCTTTTTTACGATTATAACATAAAAGCGGCATATGCTCATCATAGGGAACAAAATGAAAAATAGAGAAAGGAAGAAAATTGATCACCTGTCATCTTACTGCTCACACTTTTGTTCACTGGGCTTAGAATTTCTCATGCATTCCCAGCATTTGTTCAGACAGTAAGCAAACAGGCTGCACAAGTTTAGTTTATTTCCTGTTATCTTTGTTTTTAGGCTTTGAAACCTGAGTTGTTTGTTTTTGTACACCTTTATTTTTCAATCACTGGTCCTGCAGTGGCCTGTAATTTCCTCTTGAATGAGAATTTCAAGGTAGAATGAATTTCTTCATACTTTCAAAATGTGTGTTTTCCCCCCTACTATTATCGGCAACACAGATAATGTTCTTTGCTTAGAGAAAACCAGATAATGAAGTGGTTAAACAACAAGATTGACTTGCAAGGCCATTATTTTAGCTAGACACTGGTTTTGCCAGGTAAGAAACACAACTCTTTGATGTTCCCCTGGGCTATTGCTTGATGTCCCTTTTTAACAAGACAAGTCTACCACTGGGTTTTTTTAAATGTCTAGATTTCTTTCAAGCAAAAATTAAAGAGCAAGAATCATTACTGTATAAATTTTTCCCACAGGAGGAAATTGAATTTTTCTTTTTAATTCCAGAATTATGCATTGTTCATATATATGTACTTTACATTTATTTTTCTTTCTTTTTTTAACTTTTGTTTTGGGTTTGGGGGTACATGTGAAGGTTTGTACATAAGTAAACTCTCTCTTTTTTTTTTTTTGAAAGAGAGTCTTGCTCTGTCGCCCAGTCTGGAGTGCAGCGATGCAATCTTGGCTCACTGCAACCTCTGTCTTTCAGGTTCAAGCCATTTTTCTGCCTCATTCTCCTGAGTAGCTGAGATTACAGGCACCCGCCACCAGGCCTGGCTAATTTTTGTATTTTTAGTAGAGATCGGGTTTCACCATGTTGACCAGACTGGTCTAGAACTCCTGAGCTCAAGCGATCTGCCTGCCTCGGCCTCCCAAAGTGCTGAGATTACAGGCGTGAGCCAGCGTGCCGGGCCAGCATAGGTAAGCTCTTGTCACGTGGGTTTATTGTGCAGATTGTTTCATCACCCAGGTATTAAGTCCATTACCCAATAGTTATCTTTTCTGCTCCTCTTCATCCTCCCATCCTCTATCATCAAGTAAACCTTAGTGTCTGTTGTTTCTGTTTCTGTGTTTCTAAGTTCTCATTATTTAGCTCCTATATGTTTTCTAATAGTTCATCACATTTAAAAAATCAGCTCAAGTTGGGCGTGGTGGCTTGCACGTATGGTCCCAGCTACTAAGGAAGATGAGGCAGAAGGATGGCTCGAGCCCAACCCAAGAATCGGAGGCTGCAGTGAGCCGCGGTCGTGCCATTGCACTCCAGCCTGGATGACAGAGCGACACCCCGTCTTAAAAATAAGTAAATACAAGAATAAATAAGTAAATAAATAACTAAAAATTAGCTCACATTTCTGGGGAAATTTCTTAGGAATCGCTACTGGTAGCTCATGCCTATAATTCCAGCTACTCAGGAGGCTGAGGCAGGAGGACCACTTGAGGCCAGGAGTAAGACCCTGTTTACGAAAAAAAAAAGAAAAAATACAAAAAGAGAAAAAGAAGAAAAAAAAAATCACTATAAAGTAGTATATCCATATTTACTCCGGAGCAGTAATAGTTTATGTACCAAATGTAGAAATAAAATGATTCATAATTTGAAAACATATGGACTACAGAAATATTTTAGTATTTCAGGGAATATATAAAATGATATCACTGGATTAATATAAGCAGAGGAAGGACTTCACTACATGAATTTTTTAAAGTATAGAAAACAATTTCTAGAATTTTTCTCTTGAAAAGAAAACACTCATATTTATAGCTAGAAAACAGTTGCTTGTCAGCCGAAGTATGGCATTATCTAACAAAAGAGAAAACTATGATAAAAGGTAAACATCATCTGCTTACACAAGAATTTTCCATCTGATACATGTCGGCCAATATATTCATGGTAGACTTTGCCTCCTGACATTACAGATAAATTATCTAGTAAAAATCTGTGGACACGTGAAAATCCTGTAAGTTGACTAACTTGTTTACTCAGGTCATAACTACAAAGTGGTAGCTATCTCAGTAATAAAATCATCTTACACACAGTGAAGAGTTTACTCAGGTCATAACTACAAAGCGGTAGCTATCTCAGTAATAAAGTCATCTTACATACAGTGAAGAATTCCAAAGTCTCATAGTGTCATCAGTGGGAGCAGAGATGAAGCTAGGATTTGAAAAGAACAAGGCCACAGTCATAACAATTTAAATTATCCTTTGGCCTACATCTCATTAAACAAAAATTCTGTGCAAAGATTGGCTTCCCTAGAGGCCACTTATATTCCTTGTGGATGTTCACCCATAAAGTTGGTCCTCTTGTTAACTGACATTTGGACTAGTTTTGCTATTTTATTTTATTTTATTTTATTTTATATTTTATTTTATTTTATATTTTTTATTTTATTTTATTTTATTTTTTGAGATGGAGTCTTGCTTTGTCACCCAGGCAGTGGCTCTCAGTAGTGCGATCTCAGCTCACTGCAACCTCTGCCTCCCAGATTCAAGCAATTCTCCTGCCTCTGCCTCCCAAGTAGCTGGTATTACAGGCACCCGCCACCATGCCTGGCTAATTTTTGTATTTTTAGTAGAGATGAAGTTTCACCATGTTGGCCAGGCTGGTCTTGAACTCCTGACCTCAAGTGGTCCACCCGCCCCTCCCAAAGTGCTGGGATTACAGGTGTGAGTCACCGCGCCCAGCCTATTTTTGCTTTTTGTGTCGAAGCTTGAAAAATAATGACCTCAACATAACAATAGCTACTTGACCTATTAACTGAACTAGAGACGGCTGGTCATAACATTTCATGCCATCAAATGAAGGGCCCCCTTAAGAGAAGAAAATAAAAACATAACACCTTTGGGTAGAGAGAAATGAGGAAAAAAATGTACAGACAAGTAGTACCACATCTCAACTTACAGTCTCCAACTCGCTAGCTATGTTCCACTACTCCCCCAAAATAATTTCCTGTGTGTTCAGAGTTTTTGTTGTTGTTGTTGGTCGTGGTGGTTTTTTGAGACAGGGTCTCATTTTGTTACCCAGGCTGGAGTGCAGTGGTGCGATCACGGCTTACTATAGCCTTGACCTCCCAGGTTCAAGCGATCCTCTTATCTCAGTCCCCAGGTAGCTGGTACTACAGGTGTGAACCACCACGCCCAGCTAATTTTTTTGTATTTTGTAGAGACGGGGTTTTGCCATGTTGTCCACGCTGGGACCAAACTCCTGAGCTCAAGCGATCTGCCCACCTTAGCCTCCCAAAGTGCTGGGATTACAGGCATGAGTCACTGCACCCAGCCTTATACATTCAATTTTTAACAGAATTCCTTGTCCATGGTATATGCACAATCAAATGTGTTGAAAAAATGAATACAATTAACACTGCCCAAAATTAAGGTAGATAGAGATTCATTCTGAAAGTCTTTTTGAAGACTTAATCCATCAGAAAGAGACCCACTCACTCTGTCACTCATATGTGGTTTTTGGCATCTCCTACTTCAAATGGAACTTTTAAAAATCAATTTCTCTATCTTAGAACAGGTAACCACAATCATTCTCAGCTTCCTGAACCACATCTTTTTTAGTCAACTGACCTCACATCAGAGCTGGCCAGCAGGCCATGCACGGAGCAGCAGGGAACTGTGGTAGTGTACAATCTGTTGTGGCTGTGTCGTGAATTCTTAAGCCAGGCCTTCTGAGTTTGCTGTAGATTTCAATGCTTACTTCCTGTGTGACTTTGGGCAAATTATTATTATTTTATTTTTTTAGGGTAAGTTATTATTTTTTCTTTGTTTTCTTTGTTTGAGACAGAATCTCATTCTGTTGCCCAGGCTGGACTTGAACTCTTGGGCTCAAGTGATCCTCATGGCCAGGCATGGTGGCTCATCCCAGCACTTTGGGAGGCCAAGGCAGGTAGCTCACTTGAGCTCAGGAGTTCAAGACCAGCCTGGATAACATAGTGAAAACCCATCTCATTTTAAAATTTAAAAAAAAAAAAAAAGTGATCCTCCTGCCTCACCCTCCAGAGTAGCTGGGATTACAGTCACACGCCTGGCTGGGCAAATTATTTAACCCTCTGTCCTTTCATTTCTTTCACATGCAAAAATGAAATAGTAATAATAGATTATAGAATTTTGTGAGGATTAAAAAAAGAATGCAGTAAAGGTATTTATAACTGTGTTAACATATAATTAGTGGTCAATTTATGTTAGCTCTTTTTACTTGGAGAAAGAATTATGTCATTTACATGGGATTACATTTATCTAGCATTATACTTCATGGGATTTACTAACTATGGTTTGAAAGAAGAATGCATTTTATTTTATCATTACTGTTACTATTTTTTACATTACTGGACCTCAAACTTGCTTTTTTCTGCTGAACCATGAAGCTTATAATTTGCTGTATGCCATTATCTGGAGCCCCAGACACAAAACTGATAAGCTTCCTGGAAATAGACATATGGCTAGACTTAAAATCCTCAAATTGGAGAGAACCTTAGTTGCCTAGTCATTTAGATAAAATATTGCATTCTTAAGCTAAGATCCATAAAGCAGAAAGCACTTTGTTTTGCATGACTTAAACCATCTACAATGGTTTAGAGGGTTCCAAGTTCAAGGATGGGTTATTTATTCCAGTGAGTAGTGAAATGTTATTTCTAAACTCCTCTGTGTAAAGATACTTAGAGTCATGCTCATCTAGCATCTGAGTTATGTTTGGCAGTGAAAAGTTTGTCAGATCCTATCCTCACAACTGTCCTAGTGCCAAATGTGTGAATGTGTGACTATAGGCTCAGTTTAGCTCAACACAGAGAGGCCCCTCACTCTGCCTTGGATTATGTAAATGAAGGGTTTAGCTTTCTGAAGCTTTCCAATTGGAGCAAAATCTGTTTCTGCCTTTGTGGAACTTACAATTTTCTCTTTCTCTTTGTTCTGACCAAAATTGCTTGTTATTTCTGCTGTTTTACTAAAGGCTAAACTAACAGTGTTTCACAATAGCTCGTTTTTCTAATTCCCCAGGATTCTTTTAAAACTAGTTTCATGCAGTATTTTCATGTGCTCATTTAATCCTAATCATTTATTTTATGTCCAAGATCTTTCATTTCCAGAGTCCTAAAAGGCATTTTATTATAACTAAAATGATACCAGGAAAATTTTCTCACTTAAAAAATACAAGGAAAATACAAGGAAATGCAATTTCATATTTTAATGAATCTGTTCTTACTATTTTAAATCAAACTAATATGGCACCAGATCAAAATAAATCTAGTGGATTTTAACCATAGCAAAAGTTAAAAATGTCCTAAATTTTATTAAGTTAGGCATGCTGAAATATTCAGCCTTTAATGGCTTTCTTTTTGCCCGAGAAGTTTATCTCATAATACATGATACATAATACTGTGAAAAGAAAAAGTTTTAGGCCGGGCGTGGTGGCTCATGCCTGTAATCCCATCATTTGGGGAGGCTGAGACGGGCGCATCACTTGAGGTCAGGAGTTCGAGACCAGCCTGGCCAACATGGTGAAACCTCGTCTCTACCAAAAAGTATAAAAATTAGCCAGGTATGGTGGTGTGCACGTGTGATCCCAGCTACTTGGGAGGCTGAGGCAGGAGAATCCTTGAACCCAGGGGGTGGAGGTTGCAGTGAGCCGAGATCGTGCCACTGCAGTCCAGCTTGGGTAACAGAGCAACACCCGTCTCAAAAAAAAAAAAAAGAAAAGAAAAACTTTTGACAAATTGAATTTAACAGCTTATTTGAACAAAGCATGATTCTCCAATCAAGCAGCCCTCAGAACCAAAGGAGGCTCACAGAGTTCCATTGGGCAAATAGGTGGGCAGGGAGCATTTATAGACAGAACTGGAAATGAGGTACAGAAACAGCTTGACTGGTTAAAGCTCCAAATTTGCCTTATTTGGGCATTGTCTGATCAGTTGACATGCTGTGATTGGCTGAAGCTCAGTTGCTGTGATTGGCTGAAGCTCAGTTGCTGTGATTGGCTGAGACTCAGCTAGTTATAACAAAAATTATATAGCATGTTGTTATAACATTGATGAGAAAAAAAAGAGATTTCCAGCTGGAGCCACAGTCTGTGTAAAGTTCACACATTCTCTTCATGTCTTCGTAGGTTTTCTCTATGTAACTCCACTTTCCTGCCACATCCCAAAGATATGCATGTAAGGTTCATTGGTGTGTTCACATTGTCCCAGTATGAGTGAGCATGAGTGTGGGCGTGAGTGTGTGAGTGTGCCTTGAGGATGGGATGGTCTCCTGTCCAAGGTTGGTGTTACCTTGTTCCCTGAGCTGCCAGGATAGGCTCGGGTTGTCTGCCATCCTCAAGTGGAATCATTGGGTAAATAGTTATCTTAGTTGTTTTTACTAATTTTTCTCTTCCTTCCCTCCCCTACCCTCTCCTTTATCACTGCTCCTTGCAGAGTTAGCCAGTGTACCCAGAGTCAGCTATTAATTGATCCAGCCAGGGTGTGACTGAGTGAGAAGACCTCACTCAAAAAAAGCAAAAAAAGAAAATACAAAACAACAGCAACTTCAGTGTGCAGGAAGGAACATAAGAAAATAAAAAGAGAACAGAACAAAGAAGAAAACAGCAACTCACTCTTAAGTACTGTGGAAACAAATTGGAAGTGGGTTGGAACAAAAACAATGGGAGAAGATCCCTGTGGTCCCAGCTACTTGGGAGGCTGAGATGAGATCACCTGGGCGAGACTGGGAATTTATTTCAATGTTTAGTATTCGAAGTGTTTTGGTCTTTATTTAGAAGTGATGTGATGTTTTTATGTCCACAAGTATGCCATAGGAAGTTAATTCCTCTTTATATCAATTAGCTTGTGGTGGAATTGGTTTCCTTATACTTTATTTCACTTAAAGGTACAATATCTAAGAACCCAGCAACCATTTTTAGTGAGGACTTATAATGTACTCCTAAATTAGCTTTTCAGCTTGTGGACATACTAAGCTAAGTTGCAGTCAGGTAGAGAACAGAGGAACAGAGGTGACTTCAGGTCAAATGTAGTTTAAAATATGTAAGACATGATATCAGCTTATATGCCTGACTTAGAGAAAATAAATGGAAAAGAAGGTTTTTGAACATATGCCCTTAATAACAAGTGTTTTATTTGGTTAAATATAAACACAATGTTTAACATTCGAAGAAAAATTATTTTATGACTCTAAAATTGTACATAGTAAGGAAAATAGGCCCATAACTAATAATGAAAACAGGCTATTCCAGGAATGAAATGGCCCTCAAAGAAGTACAGGTGAGGGGTAGGGGTTAAGAATAGTGGGTGGACAAGGAGGGTGCGGTGGCTCCCGCCTGTAATCCCAGCACTTTGGGAGGCCAAGGCAGGTAGGTCATTTGAGGTCGAGTTTCAGGCCAGCCTGGCCAACATGGTGAAAATACAAAAGCACAAAAATTAGCCAGGCATGGTGGTACATGCCTGTAATCCCAGCTACTCGGGAGGCTGAGGTGGGGGAATTGCTTGAACCTGGGAGGCAGAAGTTGCAGTGAGCCAAGATCGTGCCACTGCACTCAGAAGAATAGGGGTAGGAGGGATGGAGGTGGGATGGAGGTAGGGAGATGAAGGTAAAACCAGGGATGCCAGAGGCAAGAATAGTATTATATTTTAGAGCAGAGGGCCCCCAGCAAATTCATGAGAGTTGATTGTAGTGAATCAACTCTAAGATTCTCTCTTACTCTATAACTCCTTTATTTTGTTAAGGTGTGAATTGACAGTAAAAAGAAAATGCAAAAAAAGATGAGTTCAGGCTGGGCTGGAGTCATTAAAGTAGATGTCAATGAACAATGCAGCTCATGAAATCCTGACCTTTCCTCTTCAGAAATGAGCGTGGCAGTCAGCATTTCCCACTGATTAAAATTGTGGCTCTTAGGACCGGCGTGGTAGCCCACGCCTGTAATCCCAGCACTTTGGGAGGCTGAGGCAGGTGGATCACTTGAGGTCAGGAATTGGAGACCAGCCTGGCCAACATGGCAAAAACCCATCTCTATAAAAATATATAAAAATCAGGGCCAGGCGAGATGGCTCACGCCTGTAATCCCAGCACTTTGGGAGGCCAAGGCGGGCGGATCACGAGGTCAGGAGACAGAGACCATTCTGGCCAACACGGTGAAACCCCGTCTCTACTAAAAATACAAAAATTAGCTGGGCATGGTGGCGAGCTCCTGTCCCAGCTACTCTGGAGGCTGAGGCAGGAGAATCCCTTGAATCCGGGAGGTGGAGGTTTCAGTGAGCCAAGGTCGCACCACTGCACTCCAGCCTGGCAACAGAGCGAGACTCTGTCTCAAAAAAAAAAAAAAAAAAAAATCAGCCAGGCGTGGTGGCGCATGCCTGTAGTCCCAGCTACTCTGGAGGCTGAAGCACGACTTGAACCTGGGAGGTGGAGGTTACAGTGAGCTGAGATAGTGCCACTGCATTCTAGCCTGGTGGACAAAGCAAGGCCCTGTCTCAAAAAAAAAAGAAAAAAATGTGTCTTTTAGAGGAAAACTTTGTATTAATAGTTAAGCTGTGATGTTCTTGTGGGTATTAAGTTACATAACCCACTTGAGTTTTCAAACTATTCTCCCAAAAGTAATTTCTTCTGATCTTTCCAATCAACCTGTGAAATTAGTGAAATATGTGTTAACCCTGAGGATACTTGAAGAAGTTAAGTACTTTGCCTAAAACTAAATGTTGAATCATAAGTGCTGAAACAGAACTCCTAAGTCAGTTCTCTTGCAAACTTTTCCAATTCTCTTTTCAATGCTTCAAAAAGACAAGAGTGGAACTATGACATGAAAATTCACTAGCTTAAATGTGGACAACAGTGTTTAAGGAAAGTGCAGTTAGTAGAAGATGAGATTCAAACTGCAATGTGATCTTGCCAGTAGGCAGAGAGAGCTGAGATAGGGAGGAAATTAGACAAATACAAGGTTTGTTTTATAGGCGTGAGATACATTGTCTTCGTTTCAGCCCAGCACTTTGCTAGGTTCTATGGAGAAGGAGGCAAGTTTTCACCTACAGTTAGCCAGGCGCAATAGCTCATGCCTGTGATCCCAGCACTTTGAGAGGCTGAAGCAGACGGGTTGCTTAAACTCAGGAGTTCAACACCAGCCTGGCCAGCCTGGTGATACCCCATTTCTACAAAAAATACACAAATTAGCATTAGGTGTATGCCTGCGGTCCCAGCTACTTGGGAGGCTGAGGTGGGAGGACTGCTTAAGCCCAGGAGGTCGAGGCTGCAGTGAGCTGTGATTGTGCCACTGTACTCCAGCCTGGGTGACAGAGTGAGACCCTTGTCTCAAAAGATAAAAATTAAAAAAAAGATAGTAGTTCCCTACAAATACGTGATGAGCTGTTATTTACAACAGGTAAGGATGAAGATTATTTCACCGATTAAAAACAGGATTTTTGGCTGGGCGTGGTCACACCTGTAATCCCAGAACTTTGGGATGCATAGGCGGGTGGATCACCTGAGGTCAGGAGTTTGAGACCAGCCTGACTAACATGGTGAAACCCTGTCTCCACTAAAAATACAAAAATTAGCCAGGCGTGGTGGTGGTGTGTGCCTGTAATCCCAGCTACTCGGGAGGCTGAGGCAGGAGAATTGCTTGAACCTGAGAGGTGGAGGTTGCAGTGGGCCAAGATTTCACCACTGCACTCCAGCCTGGGCAACAGAGACTATGTAAAAAAAAAAAAACAAAAAAACAAAAAAACAAGGTTTTTGATATCAGAAACACCTAGAATTGCATTCTGGTTTTATTGTCTAGCTGTGTCACATCTCCAAGTAATGTTTATTTGTTTAAGCCACAGATCTTAAAAATATATAAAAAGATAGGCTGGGCGCAGTGGCTGACGCCTGTAATCCCTCCACTTTGGCAGGCCGAGGCAGGTGGATCACGAGGTCAGGAGATCGAGACCATCCTGGCTAACACGGTGAAACCCCGTCTCTACTAAAAGTAGAAAAAGTTAGCCGGGCGTGGTGACGGGCGCCTGTAGTCCCAGCTACTGGGGAGGCTGAGCCAGAAGAATGGCGTGAACCCGGGAGGTGGAGCTTGCAGTGATCCGAGATCACGCCACTGCACTCCAGCCTGGGCGACAGAGCAAGACTGTCTCAAAAAAAAAAAAAATCTATCTATATATATAGATAGATAGTAAACATTTTTCAAAGGATCATTATGAGGATTGAATAAGAAATTGCATTTGAAAAAAAACACTAGGGGCCTGGCACGGTGGCTCACACCTGTAATCCCAGCACTTTGGGAGGCCAAAGCAGGCAGATCACGAGGTCAGGAGTTCGAGACCAGCCTGGCCAATATGGTGAAACCCCCTTCTCTACTAAAAAAGTACAAAAATTAGCTAGGTGTGGTGGCGCACGCCTGTAATCACAGCTACTCAGGAGGCTGAGGCAGGAGAATCCCTTAAACCCAGGAGGCAGAGGTTGCAGTGAGCCAAGATCATGCCACTGCACTCCAGCCTGGGCAACAGAGAGAGACTTCATCTCAAAAAAAAAAAAAAAAACACCAAGTGTCTGCCACTTAGTATAATCATTCAAGTAATGTCAGCTATGATAATATGTGGACTTCACTGTGGAACTTAAAGAGGACATGTTCATTTCGCTGATAAGTATGTCCTTCGCCCCACTGTAGCATCTGCCTTGAGAATGTGCAGTAGAGCTACTCCTTAAAAAACTTTCCTGAGGATATTTGATCACAGCCTAAGGAAGAACTTTAACAATCGATGCTAGTTGACAGTGGTAGAGATGGTTGGGGAAGTAGAGGTGATTCCAGTGAAAGATTGAAGACCTTAATAAATGGTTGTCAGGAATATTGTATGGGGGAAGGGAGATGTTTCTGTTTCCTAAGATTTTTTTGCCCTTGGTAAAGTGTGCTCATGATTTTATGAATAGCATAAAATGAGGCTGGTGGTGAAATACCCCAACTTTCTTTTTTTTTTTTTTTTTGAGACGGAGTCTCGCTCTGTCGCCCAGGCTGGAGTGCGGTGGCACGATCTCAACTCACTGCAAGCTCCGCCTCGCAGGTTCCCGCCATTCTCCTGCCTCAGCGTCCCGAGTAGCTGGGACTACAGGCGCCGCCACCTCGCCCGGCTAGTTTTTTGTATTTTTAGTAGAGATAGGGTTTCACTGCGTTAGCCAGGATGGTCTCGATCTCCTGGCCTCGTGATCCTCCCACCTCGGCCTCCCAAAGTGCTGGGATTACAGGCTTGAGCCACCGCGCCCAGCCTACTTTCATGTAGACAATAACTTTGAACTTTGAAACAAAGAGGGAGAAAAGCATTGAATGTGCTGACTATGAACTGTCCTTTATACACATGAACACGTGAATACAATAGTGCTAAGGTGAGCAGTGCACAGCATAGTTGTTGAGTTATTTTTAGAAATGGCGAAAATAAAGCCACATGCTTTTACCCAATCTCTTTGGGAGACAAATGATCAGAAAGCAGTCTGCGAAAATTAGAAAGGATTGCTCTTCGAGAAAAACATAATTGGCACATATGAGGAAGATAAGCACACAGATTCAGTAGTATCATGTTCTAACAAGGCAACCTGTTTTAGACACTTACTATTATTCCTGGAAGTAATCTAGCTAAGTCTAGTTTGTCTGTTACCATCGTGTGCCTCTTTCACATCTTATGTAAATGTACTTTCTAATATTTGTAATGTATGTAATATTAATTTTAATTCTTTAATATTATTTTTAAGAAGAGATAGATAAGGAATAGCAGTCCTGAGGGATTTTACAAGGTCCCTTTCAACCTTTTAAAAACCTATAATCCTCAAGAAAATCAAAGTCCTAAGAAAAGATAATGGGAGGTGGGAAAAGAACAGTGACAAGGGGATTACAAACTGCGTATGCCAGGAGGCTGGGCGTGGTGGCTCACACCTGTGATCCCAGTACTTTGGGAGGTTGAGGTGGGTGGATTACTTGAGGCCAGGAGTTCAAGACCAGTGTAGCCAACATGGTGAAACCCCGTCTCTACTAAAAATACAAAAATTAGCTGTGCCTGGTGGTGCGCACCTGTAATCCCAGCTACTTGGGAGGCTGAGGCAGAGGAATTGCTTGAACCCGGGAGGCGGAATTTGCAGTGAGCTGAGATCATGCCACTGCACTCCAGCCTGGGTGATACAGTCAGACTCTATGGAAAGGAAAGGAGAAAGGAGAAAGGAGAAAGGAGAAAGGAAAGGAGAAAAAGAAAGAAACAATGTATGACAGGGCCCCATTTCTGCTCTTTGCTTGTTTTTCTTGCCACTATAGAATGAAAAGTCAAAAGGCAATTGACCATCAGTTATGAATATAGGAGCAGATTGTAGATATAAAAACAGTACTTAGAGCCAGGTGCAGTGGCTCACGCCTGTAATCCCAGCACTTTGGGAGGCCAAGGCGGGCAGATCCACTTGAGGTCAGGAGTTTGAGACCAGCCTGGCCAACATGGTGAAACTATGTCTCTACTAAAATTACAAAAATTAGCCAGAGTTGGTGGCACATACCTGTAATCCCAGCTACTCAGGAGGCTGAGGCAGGAGAATCACTTGAATCCAGGAGGTGGAGGTTGCAGTGAGCTGAGATGGTGCCATTGCACTCCAGCCAGGGTAACAGAGTGAGACTCCGTCTCAAAAAAACAAAACAACAACAACAACAAAAGAAAACCCCCCAAAAAACAGTACTTACAATGTGGTAAAGGGAGAAAAGAGAATACTTTTGCTTTTAAAAAGTAAAGTCAGGGCTTACTAAATGCCTTGCTAAACTGGATTTATGTTAGTATATAAGGTGTATAAACAACATGATTTGAAAAATGAACTTTAACTAGGTCTATTGTGATGATCTGTGCTTGTGTTCTAAGGAATTAGATTTTTAAGCAACACTTTATGAGTTGTGAAATAGAATAATTATAGATACTAATTGATGGAAACAGTCTTATCTATTTGGCACAATCATTTGCTCTAAATAAGTAGAGAATACAATATAATTTTAAGCAAAATTGTATAAACAAATAATAAGTAATATAGTAGTAGCTTCTTGAAGTAACCATGTTTATGTAGTTTATAAGGTTAGACATTATATATGATTCCCATCTTTTGCTCACATCTGTTTCATTTCTTCTGTGTAATTTTCTTGTGGTCTTATACAAAAGCTAATTTTCATTCTTTTAGATTCCATTTGTATCTTTTGTGAAATGATGATTAGGGAACAAAGTTGGTGTTATCAGACACACAAAAATATATGTGTATATTTATATATACATACATACACACACACACCTGTATAACAGAGGTAGTTAATATGCAGTATCTGAAATGCTTGACCCCAAACCATCAAACAATCCTTTAGGGGATAACTAATCTTATTTGTTAAAGGGATTCTATAATCACAACTCAGAAACAAATAGTTTTATAAAAAGTGTCTGTAAAAAAAAAAAAAATGTCTGGTTGCGTGAGAGGCTCACACCTAGTATCCTAGCACTTTGGGAGACCAAGGTGGGAGGATCCCTTGAGCCCAGGAGCTTGAGACCAGCCTGGGCAACATAGGGAACCCCTGTCTCAAAAAAAAAAAAAAAATTGCTAGGCATGGTGGCATGTGCCTGTAGCCCCAGATACTCAGGAGGCTGAAGTGGGAGGATGACTTGAGTCCAGGAGGTTGAGGCTGCAGTGAGCCATGATCACACCACTGCACTTCAGCCTGGGTGACAAAGCAAGACCCTTACTCAAAAAAAAAAAAAAAAAAAAAAAAAAGTTGGCTGGGCATGGTGGCTCTGAAATCTACTGTGTGCTAAGAAAACAGAAAATGAAGGCATGGAATCCGCAGGAAATCAAAATCTTAGTGTTTATTTCTTAGTATGAAGTTGGTGAATTATTGTTTTCTTTTCTCTGTGTGAGGTGAAGCCTGTGTGTCACACCCTCGTGCCATGGGTAACACCGCTGAGTAACTGATGCTATCATACATGTATATATCTGTATATATAAAATCACAACATCACACAAGTGGACAGCTGCAGCACTATGGTCTCTTTCTGGCAGGTCCCTGAAGGACAGTGCTGAAAAGATATCCGCACAGTGAGCAGAACTTCGAGCACCTGGTTGTTCATTTTGCTTCTAAGGAGAAATGACCAGATATGCAATTATATACCAATTTATGGGCTGTGGCCAATAGTTTGGCTGGAACATGATTGGAAAATTGGTGACAAAGAAATATGGGGAAGTGATCTGTGAATAGACCTCTCTGAATGAGCAAAAATAAAAGGTAAAGATATTTGTGTCCACATGAATTCTCAGCAAAGGGTGACCTCAATAGAGGGGTATTTTAACAATCAAGTGGTAAGATGACCCATTCTGTGGATACCAGACAGCCCCTTTCCCCAACCACCCTTGCATCCAGTGAACTCATAAGCAAAGTAGCCATGGTGGCAAGGATGGAGGTTATGCATGGACTCAGCAACATGGACGTCCACTCACTAAGGCCAACCTGGCTACAGCCACTGCTGAGTGCCCAATCTGCCAGCAACAGAAATGAACACTGAGCCTCTGATATGGCACATTTCCCCAGGGTGATCTGCCAGGCACCTGGTCGCAGGTTGATTATATTGGACAGCTTCCATCATGGAAGAAGCAGTGTTTTATCCTTACTGCAATAGACACTTAATCTGAATATGGATTTGCCTTCCTTGAACACAATGCTTCTGCCACAACTACCGTCCATGGACTCCCAGAATGCCCTATCCCCTGTCATGGTATTCCACACAGACACAGCACTGCTTCTGATCAAGGAATACATTTTATAGCCAAAGAGATGCAGCAATGGGCCCATGCTCCTGGAATTCACTGGTCTTAACCATGTTTCCCATCATCCTGGGGCAGCTGGGTTAATAGAATGAATGGTGTAATGACCTTTGGAAGTTACAGTGACGATTTTTTGCATGGCTGGTGCAAGGTTCTTCAGAAAGTTGTATATGCTTTGAATCAACATCCAGCATATGGTGCTGCTTCTCCCATAGCCAGGATCCACAGGTCCAGAAATGGAAGGGGTGGAAGGGGTGGAAATGGGAGTGGCACCACTCACTATTCCCCCTAGTGACCCATTGGAAACATTTTTGCTTTCTGTTCCCATGACTTTATGATCTGCAGGCCTGGAGGTCTTAGTTCCAGAGGGAGGAGTGCTTCCGGAGACACAACAATGATTCCATTGAACTGAAAGTTAAGACTACCACCCAGCCACTTTGGGATCCTCATGCCTCTGAATCAAAAAGCTAAGAAGGGAGTTATGATGTTGGCTGGAGTAACTGATACAAAATACTAGGGAGAAATTGGACTACTATTCCACAATGGAGATAAATAAGTGCATGTCTGCCAGGCGTGGTGGCTCACGCCTGTAATCCCAGCATTTTGGGAGGCCGAGATGAGCGGGTCATTTGAGGTTAGGAGTTCGAGACCAGCTTGACGTGCATACTGAAACCCTGTCTCTATTAAAATACAAAAATTAGCCGGGCATAGTGGTGGGTGCCTGTAATCCCAGCTACTCAGGAGGCTGAGGCAAGAGAATTGCTTGAAGCCAGGAGGCAGAGGTTGCAGTGAGCTGAGATCGCACCAATGCACTCCAACCTGGGCGACAGAGTGAGAGTCCGTCTCAAAACAAAACAAAACAAAACAGAAGTGTATGTCTGAAATACAGGAGATCCCTTAGGATGTCCCTTAGTATTACCATGTCCTGTGATTAAGGTCAATGAGAAATTACAACAACTCAATCCAAGTAAGACTGTGAATGGCCAATACTCTTCAGAAGTCGGTTTGAGTCACCTGCCACATAAACAACCACAATCAACTGAGGTTCTTGTTGAAGGTAAAGGGAATATAGAATGAGTAGTAAAGGAAGGTAGTTATAAATACCAGCTATGACCAGGTGACCAGTCGCAGAAATAAGCACTGTAACTGTGATAAGTATTTCCTCCCTGTTTTGTTAAGAATATGTTTGTGCGTCTATGTACATATATTAATATCTTTGTTTTCATTCTTCTCTTATTTCTGTATCATGTAACACAACATTTATTGACTTTATATCAGTATCTACAAGATTTATTGACTTTATGTCAGTATTTAAGTATTGTTAATTTTATATCATAGTATTTAAGTTATGGGATATCAGCAGAAGAGTAAACATCACCCAAGGACTTTACCTTGTCTTCTGGGGAAGGGACTAGAATGTTTTCTGTTGTACACAGAACAGGTGCATTATATTAGGTGGAATTATCACTTTGCTATTGTCTTTATTTGGAGATTAAGTGTGACACAAAGAGGTGTGTATGGCTGCCAAGTTGAAAGGGGAGAACTTGTGATGGTTAATTTTAAGTGTCAACTTGACTGGATTAAGGAATACGTAGAAAACTGGCAAAGCATTATTTTGGGGTGTGGCCTTGAGGGCACCTCTAAAGGAGATTGATGCATGAGTCTCAGTGGACTAAGTAGAAAAGACCCGCCCCCACTAATGTGGGGGCAGGTAGGTGAGGGGGGTAGTGTCTAGTCGCCTGGGGGCCTAGATAGAACCACAGGTAGGTTACTCACTCTCCCGGAGCTGGGATACATGCTTCTTCTCCAGCCTTCAGACATCAGGTTCTCCAGCCTTTGGCCTTTGGACGCTAGGACTTACACCAGCAGCCCCCAGATTCTCAGGTCTTCAGACTTGGACTGAGCCATGCTAGTGGCATCCCAGGGTCTCCAGCTTGCAGACAGCCTGCCATGGGATTTATCAGCTTACATAATTGTATGAGCCAATTCCCCTAATAAATCTCCTCTCTTCTCTTTCTCCATCTCTTTCTCTCTCTCTCTCTAGATATATCCTATTGGTTTTATTCTCTGGAAAACCGTAATACATACACACACACACACACACACACACACACACACACACACACACACGTAATCATAGAGATATGAAAGTGTAGTTTTGTATCTTAACTTGGCACTAAGCATTTGCACCACTTCCACATGTGCTGTGGCTTTTGTCATTTCTGACAACCTGATGGCCATTCTGCTATGGCTTTAAAATTACTTTGTCCGGGCCGGGCGCGGTGGCTCAAGCCTGTAATCCCAGCACTTTGGGAGGCCGAGGCGGGCGGATCACGAGGTCAGGAGATCGAGACCATCCTGGCGAACACGGTGAAACCCCATCTCTACTAAAAAATACAAAAAAAAAACTAGCCGGGCGAGGTGGCGGGCGCCTGTAGTCCCAGCTACTCGGGAGGCTGAGGCAGGAGAATGGCGTAAACCCGGGAGGCAGAGCTTGCAGTGAGCTGAGATCCGGCCACTGCACTCCAGCTTGGGCGACAGAGCAAGACTCCGTCTAAAAAAAAAAAAAAAAAAAAATTACTTTGTCCGGACAGGGGCTGCACAATAGGGACCCTTTTATCAAGTCCTTATCGTTGTGTAGAGAAGGCTATTTTGAGAGGATATAAAGGGATATAAAGTAGAAGGGGTTTGGGCTAAATGTTCATTCAGACTTTCTGGCAATACAAAAATGATAGAGAACTTCATGACTGCAAGACAGGAAGAAAACACTCTGTGAGGTGACCGTGTCGTCCCCTGGCAGGAGGAAAGATTCTGAAGTTCTTGAGGAAAGTTGATTGGATGACAAGAGTCAAACAGGTTACAATGGCATACTTTTCTATAAGGCAAATTCATATGATGTCATCCATAGAGAGGGTTTAATGTAAACCATTATGAAAGCATTTTATTTCTCAAGAACTTCCTGTGGGCTAGGCCCTCTCCTGGGCACCCGGGATGATGTGGCAAATAATGTAGATAATTATTCTGGCTAGGGGCAGTGGCTTACGCCTATAATCCCAGCACTTTGGGAGGCTTAGGCGGGCGGATCACTTGTGCCCAGGAGTTTGAGACCAGCCTGGCTAACACAGCAAGACCTCATCTTTGCAGATAATACAAATATGGCACACACCCGTGGTCCCATCTACTAGAGAGGCTGAGGTGGGAAGATTGCTTGAGTCTAGGAAGCGGAGGTTGCGGTGAGCCATGATTGCACCACTGCACTCCAGACTGAGGGACAGAGCAAGACCCTCTTAAACAAACAAACGTGATATCCCTACCTCACAGAGACTACTTTCTAGTTGGGTAAATCAATAATAAACGCAGAAAAAGTCACATAATAAAACTAATATGCAGATAATTGAAACAGAGTAAATGACGAAGAATGGCCAGCTACTGGCTACTTTTGGTCCATGGTCCACCGTGTCAATGTGATTTTTTTTTTTTTTTTTTTTTTGAGACAGAGTCTCACTCTGTCGTCCAGGCTGGAGTGCAGTGATGTGATCTCAGCTCACTGCAGCCTCCACCTCCCGGGTTCAAGCAATTCTCCTGCCTCAGCCTCCCAAGTAGCTGGGACTACAGGCGCACGCCGCCACGCCCAGCTAATTTTTGTATTTTTTTTTTTTTTAAGTAGAGACGGGGTTTCACCATGTTGGCCAAGATGGTCTTGATCTCCTGACCTCGTGATCTGCCCGCCTTGGCCTCCCAAATTTCTGGGATTACAGGCATGAGCTACTACTCCCAGCCTATAAGATATTTACTGGGAGATCCGAATGACAAGAAGGAGCCAGCTATGTGAGCATGAGGAGGAAAGCATTCCAGGTGAAGGGCACAGCAAAGGCGAAGTCCCTTGGGCAGACACTGGCTTCGCCTGCAAAGGGAACAGAGAGCACCACAGTGGTGCAAACCTGGAGGGAGGGGGAAGGTAGGAGGAGAGGTCAGAGGGGCAGGCAGCGACCTGATTAGAGAATGTTAGGCAGGTGAGAGACACAAATTGTGCTGCCTGACCTTCAAGGAACTCAAGGTCCAGAGAAACACCTGAGATTTAAATAACTAAACACACAAATTCCTGACTGAGGGATCCAATGCCTGGGGTGGGGGGTAGGGACAGGTTATTCTAAAGCATCAGCTGGGTGTGGGGCATTATTATAGGAAAACACGCCAGGAGAGTAGTCTGGGCCTCCAGAAGTTCCTTCTGGGTTTATTTTCTCCCAGACATCATAGAACTGTACAATATCAGAGCTGCAGAAGACGTTCCAGTACATTCCTCACTTGAAAAACTAGATAATCTAAATGATCAAACATGCCCAAGGCTGTACTTTAATGACATTAAGGCATAGCTGGGCCTGATTAGAAATGTCTGTAAGCTCACCTTTGCTTTTGGGAACGTGCAGTTACGTTTTACAAAATATAGACCACGCCATCCCTGAGTACAGCAACACCGCCCATCATGACATCCGTGTTAGATCCAGGGCTTAACACAAGGCCTGTCAAGAACCCATTCACATTACTGGGTACAAAATACAGCCAGATAGATGGAATAAGTTCTAGTGTTCTATATGGCACTAGGGAAATTAGAGTTAACAATAATTTATTGTATATTTCAAAATAGTTAAAAGGGAAGAATTGGCATGTTCTCAACACAAAGAAAAGATAAATGTTTGAGATGTTTGAGATGACGAATATCCCAATTATCCTAATTTCATCATTACACATTGTATACATGTTTCAAAATACCATGTAACCCCAAAATATGTTCATCAACATATATCAATACAATAAATCAATACATGAAAGAGGTGCGCCACAGAGATCTGAATGACTAAAATTAACAGAGGCCAGGCTCAGTTGGATCTTGTTCCTCTTCTCATTCCTGCAGGATAAGCTTATTGACCTAGAAAAAGCACAATAAGCACTGACTGGCCTCTGATCTTCTTTCAATGACTCCCTCCACCCTCTCAATAGGTCTGTATTTCTGTATTTGCCTTCTGTTGTTTCCTTGAGCAAGCACAAACTTTCTTGAGTTAGTTTTGGTTTGCTTTCTACTTTTTCACGCTAAACTTCAGTCTTTGCTGCAAACACTTGGTAAACAAGTCTTTATTCAGTAATCATGGCATTTTGTTTCTTGATACAGCACATTCAGGAGCACTGTCTGTGAGGGAGACTGAACGGAGGAGGGGGAGGTTGGAAGAACTAAGTGGATAATCGTTCAGGCCTTTCACAGAATTCCTATCACATAGGCTTCGCCTTGGCCCAGCAGATTAAGTGTCCCATACTGTGTAAGTGCCTTACTCACAGCCCATAATCGCTTGATGTATTATTGTTTTGATTCGTTGGAACCCTTTGCACTGTGCGACAGTGTTCTGTTTGTACTTGTGACGTGTGTAGGGTGGGGCTGGCAAATATACACAGATCATATTTTCTACTTAAAATTCCAACATGAGAGAGGCTTTTACTAAATTCTTTATTTCCTTTTTTTTTTAGATGGAGTCTCGCTCTGTTGCCCAGGCTGGAGTGCAGTGTGGCATGATCCCGGCTCACTGCAACTTCTGCCTTCCAGGTTCAAGGGATTTCCAGTTAATTTTTGTATTTTTAGTAGAGATGGGGTTTCACCATGTTGGCCTGCTGGTCTCGAACTCTTGACCTCAAGTGATCCACCTGCCTTGGCCTCCCAAGGTGCTAGGATTACAGGTGTAAGCCACCACACCTGGCCTATTTCCATTTTTTTTCACAACTTACATGAGGCAAGTATAACTCTCCCTGCTATACAGATGACAAGATTAAGGGTTAGAGAATACCTTGTCTAAAATTTCATAGGTATGGCTAGTCACGGTGGCTCACACTTGTAGTCCCAGCACTTTGGGAGGCTGAGGAGGGCACATCACTTGAGCTCAGGCGTTTGAGATCAGCCTGACCAACATGGTAAAACCCTGTCTCTACTAAAAATACAAAAATTAGCCAGGTGTGGTGGCGGGTACCTATAATCCCAGCTACTTGAAAGGCTGAGGCATGAGTATCGCTTGAACCTGGGAGGCGGAGGTTGCATTAAGCCGAGATTGCGCCACTGCACTCCAGCCTGGGTGATGGAATGAGACTCCATCTCAAAAAACAAAATAAAACAAAAAACTCACAGGTAGCAAGCCTCAGTCGTTGCCAACTAGACTGACATCCCCATAACTGTTTTTTCCATTGCTGGTTACTATTACATGTATCTTTTGTTGTTACAACTGGCATGCAGAGTTTACAGGGAACAGTCCTTAAGTCCTTAGGGGTGGCCCAAGCTTCTGTTGCCTCCTTCTAGATTGATTATAGGCTCAGAAATGGGAGAGACTTGGGCCGGGCGTGGTAGCTTATGCCTGTAATCCCAGCATTTTGGGAGGCTAAGGCGGGTGGATCACTTGAGGTCAGGAATTCGAGACCAGTCTGATCAACATGGTGAATCCCCATCTCTACTAAAAGTACTAAAATTAACTGGGCATAGTGGCACGTGCCTGTAATCCCAGCTACTCAGGAGGTTGAGCGGGGAGAATTGCTTGAACCAGGGAAGCAGAGGCTGCAGTGAGCTGAGATCACGCCACTGCACTCCAGCCTGGGCGACACAGTAAGCCTCCTCCGTCTCAAAAAAAAAAAAAAAAAAAACAAGCAAACAAACAAAAAAAGAAAGAAAGGAAGAAAGAAAGAGAAAGAAAGGGAAAGGAAAGGAGAGGAGAGGAGGAGTCGGAGAGACTTGGAGAGAGATTTATACTGAGCAAATTAAAGCTTTCAGGTTTCACTTTAGTTTGACAAAAGATGTCCACCAGAAATCCAGACTCCTTATTTACTATTGGCCCTTTGTAAATAAAGTGGGGGTGAAAGAGAGCCCTTTATATTGTCTTCGTGTCAGTTACACCTTTAATATGTGTGTCTTAGGAAGGATTCTGGCTGCTGGACTTATGGGGGAAGTAGATGCCCATGTAGGTTTACCTTAGAGAGAATGGAGAGGAGGCAGACCAGGCCAGATACGGCGAGAGACCTCTCACCCCAAAGCTCTCAGACCTGTTTCTTGTTTGAATGCTTGACATTTTATCATTGCAAATTAATTTTTTTGAGTTGAAAAGTGGCCTTTTAAAATGCAAATGCCTAACAGTAAAGGTATGTCAATAATATATGGCTTTCAGTAAGGCCACAGTCTTTTTTTTTTTTTTTTTTTTTTGAGATAGGATCTCACTTTGTTGTCCCAGCTAGAGTGCAGTGGCAAGATCTTGGCTCACTGAAACCTCCAACATCCTGGGCTCAAGCAATTGTCCCACCTCAGCCTCCCAAATAGCTGGGACTACAGGTGTGCCACCATGCAAGGATAATTTTTGTATTTTTTGTAGAGACAGGGTCTCACTATGTTGCCCAGGCTGGTTTCAAACTCAAGTGATCCTCCTGCTTCAACCTCCCAAAGTGCTGGGATTAGAGGTGTGAGCCCCTGCACCTGGCCACCACAGCCCTCTTGAGTTTACCAATAGTATTAAATGTTGACTTACAAATTTTTCCAATTTACTCTTCTGTCCAGACCAATGTATCATTTTCCATAATCATATGGAAAGTTCCCTGGACACCATTTTCCAGGTCAATCCTGAGAACCAAAAATAAAGTTGTCACATACATACGATTCCTTACCTATCATATTGCATTCTAGCTGGTGGTTTTTTGGTTTTTGTTTTTGTTTTTAATCATTGATTGGATTATAATAAATCAGACATTGACAATATTGCCAAGATGGAGATGGGTACGTTTTCAGCCTGAGAAAGATCTGTTGGTCTCTTGCTATCTAGATTCTCATTCCTCAGGTGAGGTGCAGTGGCTCACACTTAAAATCCTAGCACTTTGGGAAGCTGAGGCAGGAGGATCGTTTGAGCCCAGGAGTTTGAGACCAGCCTGGGCAACACAGTGAGACCATGTGTCTACAAAAGACAAAAACATTAACTAGGCATGGTGGCATGTGCCTGTAGTCCCAGCTACTCAGGAATCCGAGGTGGGAGGATCACTTGAGCCCAGGCGGTTGAGGCCGCAGTGAGCTGTGACTGTACCACTGTACTCTAGCCTGGACAACAGAGTGAAAGAGTGAAACTCTATCTCAAAAAAAAAAAAAAAAAGCTTTTCATTCCTCCCATGTCAAGGATTCCCACTGGCTTCTTCTCTTTAATTTATCCCCTGAATGACATAAAAAATTTACTACCAAATCATGTTCCTACCCTCCCATCAATTTTCCTATGGGCTTACTTTTTAGAAGGAACGGGTGTAGAATATTATCCCCTCTGTCTTGGAAAAAATATAAGCCCTGCATAAATGAAATAATTAGTTTTGTGGGTTTTAATAACTTTTAACACTATGATTATAGATAGTGTTATCTTAGTTACCTGCTGTATCACATTCTTATCTTTATGCATGTCAATTTTGACAATTATGAATATGGAAGGTAATAATTACTATACAACCTGTGTCTATAAATAGACATTTAAATAACCACCATTGCTAGTGACTTGTCTATCATAGCTATAATGAATAAACTCATTTGTCATCATCATTTTCTGTTGGATGAATATTGTAAAAAAAAAAAAAAAAAAAAAAAGACATGGCTTTGCTGACAACCTTCAACAAAAACTGATCCATTCAGTTTCTCTCTAGAGTAATAATTATGTTTTCTATAATTATAATAATTATGTTTTCTGGTATTTCTATGTGCTGTTTTGAGGGTGTTCCAGGGAAAGATTTGTATGTGCATCAAACAATGAATCAAAAAGTATGGGAACTTAAACTCTGCATAGGATTGTTCTATAATTGATGGTACTTTGAACAATATGAAACAATTATATTGCCTTGTTATCAATGGAAGATAACATGCACGGGGAATCATGAACATTACAGCTGATACATTTAAGAAGTGTCTTAAGAGTGAATATGGTTAAGTCCTTATAAAAATATTTTTCAAAATATTTTCTCTAATATGTTGAGAAATATCAGTAATTTATAAGCCTTTTAAAGTTAAATGAAAAAAGTTGTATCTTTGTGAAGCTCTCAGGTTTTAGCATTGATAGTCCATCAGACTATAGGGGAATAAAATCGAAGAGTGAAAAAAAATTTTTCTGAAGCATTAAAATGCACATGCACTGGGAAACATTTAGTTTCAGTGCAAGCTTTTTATCGTGGTCCATCATTCCCACTTGAGGGTTTTTGACTGCAGTTTTCCCAGCACCGAGACATAAATGTGAGACCATTCGTTTGGAGGAGTGGGGGAAGTAATTAGCCTATCTCATATCAAGCCGTCTATATTTTCTATGACTGCACGAGGCGTTGTAGAGAAATTCTCTGGACCAATAGAATCTCAGGAGACAAGTGGGGGAAGTCGCGTATACAGAGCAAGTTCTCCCAGAGAACTCGATCGCCCTCTAGGCTGCATTTACAAACAGTTCGCGAGGCTACTCTGACCACTTGGCCACCAGGGAGTAAGAGGAAAGGGGCCGGATTCCTCCCAGTAGGAGGACTATCTGGACCAAAGAAAGAGGCTGGCGACAGGAAGGAAGGACAGATCAAGCGTTTGAATAGCAGCTACAGGGCAACCTAAAGCCTGTGCAGTGTTAACAGGCGCGCGTCACAAACAGCTCCCCCGTCTCCCCCTCCCCCCAAGCACCCCTCCGCCGTGTGTCACCTTCCTGTTCGGAAGTCTTAGTAGGTTGCTGGGACAGAACAGGGGGCGCCTGCTCCACCCATCAGGTATCCGGTTGGAAGAAAAGCCAGTCTCAACAACTTGATTCTCTCGGTTAAATGATAAGTTTAGCCGACCATCCGTCTCCAAGTGCTGAACATTAGGGTAGGGGAGGAAGGAGCACATCAGACGTTCCCTTTCTTTTCCAACCACAAATCATACGGTTGCATCTATTCTCTATTCCGCGTAGAGCCTTCCGACTTGAATTCCACGTTCCTCCCGGAATGCATGCCACAGAGCCTCTTTGAGAAAATGAACCCTGTGCATGTGTTTTGAATTTTTTCTGGACTGATTTGTGAGGATAATCAGTTAAGTTACATTTCTTGTGTGTCGTGCTGGGGGTGAAATAAAGCTAGGACGCTGATGACTGTAATTTTCTGAGTGATGTTGCAATGGGGAGAATAAATGGCCCAGGGTTGAACTTTGCAGCTTGCTCCCTTCCTGTATTTAAATTGCCTTGATATAAAGTGGGGTTCATAACAGAACAGGGATAGCCGCCTCTGGCTCGTGCTCTCATGTCATCTCAGAGCTTCCAGCTTATCAGAGGCATGTAGCAGGGAAGCCTACTTCAGCCATAACTGAGCTCTACCTCCAGCCTCCAGAAGTAATCCCCAACCTGCATATCCTTGGGCAACCCGAAGAATGAAAGAAGCAGCTATAAAATCCCCTTTGAAAGGTTCGTACTTACAGTACTATATTTTGCAGATGCCTCAGAGGATTTGGGGTTACTTGACATGGGGAAGGCACATAAGGTGGGGTGTAGGAGAGGGTCTCTGGTTGTAGATTTCTTAATTTAATGTTTGAAAACAAACATGCAAAAGTCTGTGTGCAGGTTGATGTTTCTGGACAGCCTGAGCACAATTTGCTCTCTCAACAGGAGAAGGAACCAGGTGGGAGCAGGGCTAGGCTGAGCTAGGCTAGTTGAATGGTGGGACATGACGTATGGGTGGCATTGGCAATAACAAAGTCATATTTTATGACGATTCCGTGCAAAAGGAAGCAGACATAGGCCAGTTACTGTGATTTGAAATTGCCTAAACATTGCTTTAGGTTGGCATGTCAATTTCAGGTACTAGTAAGTGCTTTTTTTAATTTTATTTTATTTTTATTTTTTGAGACGAGTCTCGCTCTGTTGCCAGGCTGGAGTGCAGTAGCATGATCTCGGCTCACAGCAACCTCCGCCTCCCGGGTTCAAGCGATTCTCCTGCCTCAGCATCCCGAGTAGCTAGGACTATAGGCGCACACCACCACGCCTGGCTAATTTTTTCTATTTTTAGTAGACACGGGGTTTCTCCATGTTAGCCAGGATGGTCTCGATTTCTTGGCCTCGTCATCCACCTGCCTCGGCCTCCCAAAGTGCTGGGATTACAGGTGTGAGCCACTGCGCCCGTCCCCAGTAAGTGCTTTTTTTTAAGTGTGGGCATTAAGAAAACGTTCCCAGCCAGACTCCAGGAAAGAGAATGTGTTTCTCTTCTCTCGGTTTGGGACTGTTGCAACAAAGCAAACCAAGAAGCAGTTGAGACTAGAGATCACTTTAGGGCAAGTGGGGGTGGTTTTGCCTGCAAAACAAACCCCTGCCCAAGACCAAGGAAAAGGCGTTTCACATGCTATTCCTGGTTTGACAGCTGGTATTTCGGGACTGTGCCAGATCTAGTAGGCAACTTTAAAATGGCAGAGCCCTTGGCAGCAAGAGGTCATGGCAGGGCAGCCACCGCAGACAGCAACAGCAAGCGCCAGGTACCTGGCCTTGCGAATAGTGGTAACTTGTAACTGCCTGCTCTGGGCCCAATCGCTGCGCTCGCGGCTTCCCAGCCAGCACTGGCTCACGTCCCCGCGCCGGCGGTCAGCCTGCGGCTCCCAGACATCCCCCAGTCGCGGGGTTACTGGAAGGCACCGGCATCGCTGCTCTGCAGAGCCCGGGCCGCCGCCTCCAGCTTCCCTCCCTTCCCTGCCCTGCCTTCTGCAGCAGGGTCACCCGGCTAATCTTTCAGGATAAAGTCACAGTTTCTGTGGGACTCGAGAGAAAGAGCGAGGTGGCAAAACGAAGACAAGCCCTGGGGCAGCCTTGAGTTAAATCCAGGGAGGAGTAGGGATGATTTTAAGATCATGTATCGTGACCTGCAGGGTTTTCAGGTGGGAGAGCTGGAGAGAAGCAGGCCCCATAGAGGAATCGAGGATGCCCGGGTCACGCCAGGTCGGTCTCCGGGCAAAGCTACCCCCTCCTTTCGCTTGTTACCTCCTCACGTGTTCTTGGCATGGCAGAGATTAAAAATGCAAGGAAAAAAATTACATGCGGAACGGACAAAATGTTCTCAGAGATTACTTCAGAAAAAAAAAAGTGAAATGCAGATTGTACTTTTTCCTTTAGAGCAGAGACGACTTTTATTTCCGCCCCCTCCCCTCCACATTCCTGACCTCTCCCTCCCCCCCTTCCCTCTTTCTTTCCTTCCTTCCTCCTCTTCCAAGTTCTGGGATTTTTCAGCCTTGCTTGGTTTTGGCCAAAAGCACAAAAAAGGCGTTTTCGGAAGCGACCCGACCGTGCACAAGGGCCATTTGTTTGTTTTGGGACTCGGGGCAGGAAATCTTGCCCGGCCTGAGTCACGGCGGCTCCTTCAAGGAAACGTCAGTGCTCGCCGGTCGCTCTCGCCTGCCGTGCGCCCCGCCGCCCGCTGCCCGCTGCCCATGAGGGAGATGCAGGGCGCGCTGGCCAGGGCCCGGCTCGAGTCCCTGCTGCGGCCCCGCCACAAAAAGAGGGCCGAGGCGCAGAAAAGGAGCGAGTCCTTCCTGCTGAGCGGACTGGGTAAGCGCGGTCGCCGGCCCCTCTGGGGACTTGGCTCACTTCCCCAGAGCGGCTCGGCTCCTGCCCCGCTCGCGGGCTCGTCCGCAGGGGCAGGCTTTCGTCGGAGTTCTGGGAGCCGGGGTCCCGGCGGCGGGAACGGGAGGACCTGGCAGGCAAGGTCGCGCGCTTCGCCCTGCGCCCCAGAGATAAACCCCAGAGGGTGGCGCGCACCGCCGGCTTGGGCTGGGGAGGGAGGTGGGGGTCCGGCCGCAGGACGGCGCCAGGCCGGGGAAAGGGAATCTGCAGGGAGGGAGTGAGCGAAGCCACCGTGGCCGCCGCGCACCCGCCGGGAAGCGCCTCGGCGCTGCGACCCCGGCTTTCTCGGGCGGCGGAATAAATGAGAGGTGGAAAACTACCCTGGGCTCTCCGGCCCTCCCCGCGCCCTCCGCTGGCGCGTTCCCTCTCTCTTCTGCCTCGGGGGCCGATGGAGGCTGATAACGGCCCCGCGCCAGGCCCTCCCCGGACGGTCCTCGCGCCCCTGCCCGGGGCTCGCCCTCTCAATGGGGACAGAACCGCCCGCCACAGGCAGCACCGCTGCCAGCAAACCGCGAGGCGGTCCGGGCGGAGGGAGGGGCGAGGCGAAGGGCGGGGCCGCTTCTCATTGTCGCTCAGGCCCCGCCCCCGCGGCGGGGCCTCGCCTATAAGGCCGAGCGCGCGGCCCGGCGCAGCACACACCGAGCCGGTCTCCGAGCGCTAACGTCTTCCTGTCTCCCCGCGGTGGTGATGACGGTGAAAACCGAGGCAGCTAAGGGCACCCTCACTTACTCCAGGATGAGGGGCATGGTGGCAATTCTCATCGGTGAGTGCAGGAATCTGGCGGGACTTATGCTCCAGGAGACTCAAAGTGGAAATTTTTTGAAAGTCCGGCATCAGATTAGTGTATGTGGCTCCGGACGTTATGAAGCCGTCTAAACGTTTCTTTATTTCTCCTCCTTAATCCACAGCTTTCATGAAGCAAAGGAGGATGGGCCTGAACGACTTTATTCAGAAGATTGCCAATAACTCCTATGCATGCAAACAGTAAGTTTGACGGGATTTGAGGAAATAAGAATAACTAGTCTGGTTTGAATTTGCCAGCAGTAAACATTCTCATCACGGCGTTTATCGGGAAGGCGAAGACTTCTTCTGGGGTGGGAATCTCTTTTCTCCTTAAATTTTAATATATTAGACACATTTTAAACATTAAAGTTAATTTGCTGTTTTGGCTTGAACTGGAGATGTAAGATAAATGGTTCGTGTTGGCCGAATTCACTCCCTTTCTCCATGAGCAACAATCCTTATTTCTGTATTTAACGGGGTTTATTATTTTCTTTAACTGAGTAATATATTGGGGTATTTTCAGTTTAAACACCGAATTATCCGGGTAGAAGACGGTAGAGCCAGAAACCGACTTTTGATGTTGGTATGCCCCCTAGTGGCGAGCTGGATTCTGAATCGTGCCCTTTATTCCCTGCAGCCCTGAAGTTCAGTCCATCTTGAAAATCTCCCAACCTCAGGAGCCTGAGCTTATGAATGCCAACCCTTCTCCTCCAGTAAGTATTTTCTATGTGCAGTGCCTCTGTGGAGAACTGTAAGGGAGTCAGTTAGTATTCCTGCCTTAATGGTTTAAAATAGCATTTCTAGAATTTAGTATCAAAGCAGGAATGCTTCATTACTTTATGGCATAACAAGTGATAACAAATATTTAAGTATTCAGTCAGTATTATTTTATTTTTTCGTGGGCGTATTTTACCTCCAAAGTGGATTATTTTAAAAGGCATATTTCATTAAAAAGTTTTATCTGTCCGAAACAACATGATTGTGTGCAGTTTCCATACTCATTTGAAATGACTTGTGATGAAATGTAGTTTTGAATGTTTATAGACAGATGTATGGTCATTTGCCTCAGTCATTTGTAGATGTAACATCTTCTACATCGTTTATATTATAACTGTCTTCCTTTGAAGCAATGATATTAAGAGAAATCCTTTTCTTTTTTTCCTAGCCAAGTCCTTCTCAGCAAATCAACCTTGGCCCATCGTCCAATCCTCATGCTAAACCATCTGACTTTCACTTCTTGAAAGTGATTGGGAAGGGCAGTTTTGGAAAGGTAATTTCGAATCTGAAGATCTTTTGGTACACTTTCTTCATGTCCTCATTTTACATTCTCCCTGGATAAGGATAGAAAAATGATTTTTTTTAAATTGAAATTTCAGGTTCTTCTAGCAAGACACAAGGCAGAAGAAGTATTCTATGCAGTCAAAGTTTTACAGAAGAAAGCAATCCTGAAAAAGAAAGAGGTATGAGATGTGCTTGATGAGGTTGGCATTGGAGGTAGACACTCCTTGAATAATCTTGATCTTGGAATTTTGGTGCCAAGTTGAAATATGCCACTAAATCTGAATTGTCATTTTCCTAGGAGAAGCATATTATGTCGGAGCGGAATGTTCTGCTGAAGAATGTGAAACACCCTTTCCTGGTGGGCCTTCACTTCTCTTTCCAGACTGCTGACAAATTGTACTTTGTCCTAGACTACATTAATGGTGGAGAGGTGAGCAGGGGGAATAGAAGACGTCAACTCTTAGTGTCTCTGCATAGCCTGCTTTGTTTTAGTTTGAGAAGAAAGTTTTCAAAGATACTTGGTGGGGAGAATGTTACCAGAATTAGCATTTCCTTCAACCTATCAGGTTTATAGTTAATAGATTACTTGGGGCTGCTTCCTGCAGTTGTTCTTTTGCTGTATATGTCAAAACTAATTAAGTTCATTTGCAACCCAGCCTGACTTTGTTCTGTCTCTCGCAGTTGTTCTACCATCTCCAGAGGGAACGCTGCTTCCTGGAACCACGGGCTCGTTTCTATGCTGCTGAAATAGCCAGTGCCTTGGGCTACCTGCACTCACTGAACATCGTTTATAGGTAAGCCTGAGAGCTCTTAAGGCTACCTGTTTGGGTATAAAGGAGACATAGCACTGGCTCTTTCACAGGGCCTTAAAATAATTTGTGTTTATGTGCAACTTGGTTGCCTAAAACCAGATCCCCTAGCACGTGACCTGGCTTGACTTCGTGCCAAGGGGGAATCAGCCAAGTAGGATTGTGCCTAATCCAGAATAGATGAGAACAAGGCTCCCTTTTTTCTTCACTATACAACTACAGTGAACCTAAAATGCCTCTAATACCTTTAGCAATTATCTTTAAGAGGATACCTTAGGAAGTGAAATTAACTTGTGCAACTACTTTTCTATTCGCTTTTTTACAGAGACTTAAAACCAGAGAATATTTTGCTAGATTCACAGGGACACATTGTCCTTACCGACTTCGGACTCTGCAAGGAGAACATTGAACACAACAGCACGACATCCACCTTCTGTGGCACGCCGGAGGTAGGCGCCCTCTTGGTTTGGTGCCTGGTTTACCCCCGCCTTCCAGGAGAGAGATGTACAATCATGCCTTAAAGTACTAAGAGGAGTAAACTCCTTTCAGAAATTTCTTAGTACAATTCAGTGCAAATAAAATACATTTGCTGTTTGATGTAGCAAGAGAAATCCCAAGGCCTTCTGTTGTTTACTTAAAAGTAGCTGTTTGTAAGAGCTGCATCATAAAAATTTTCTAAATCCCCAAGTAAGAGATACCGAGTGCCCAGCAGTTTCCTAAATGTTAGTACACATAGGTAGCCAGTCACCCTCAAGAAGTCCAGCAGTTTTATCAGGAAGGAATCTAAAGATATATGTCTTCCAAGCTGGCTCTGGGTCTCTCAGCTTTTTCAAACTAAATGTGTGGTTGTGGGATTGCCTGCTTTCACCCGTTCTGAACTCTTGTTTCCCTGGTCTGTCTTTCAGTATCTCGCACCTGAGGTGCTTCATAAGCAGCCTTATGACAGGACCGTGGACTGGTGGTGCCTGGGAGCCGTCTTGTATGAGATGCTGTATGGCCTGGTGAGTGGCACTGTGGGAACCATGGAACACTACCTGCTCCCTACAATATTGTCTTCACACAGCCCATGCTTGGCCATTGTGTCTTGCCCTTATCAGTAGGCTTATCAAATGCAGCTAAGAGGCATATTGGTCATTTTATATGTCATAAGAATAATCGCTTACCTAGTTATTTTGTGCATTTCACATTTTACTAGGTAGGACCACACTTAACCTATGTGGTGGTGAAAAACTACCGCTTATTAACATTGCAAAGTAGATACTTAAATAGCAAAGGAAAAGAAAGCATCGAGGTGGGGAGAGCTTCTCAAATCGAGCCTAGTATTTATTGCAGTTTACATCTTTTTCTCTGCTGGTAATATATGCCATACAAAACTTCCAATTAAGCCTAAAGTAAATTTCCCCTTCTTTCAGCCTCCTTTTTATAGCCGAAACACAGCTGAAATGTACGACAACATTCTGAACAAGCCCCTCCAGTTGAAACCAAATATTACAAATTCCGCAAGACACCTCCTGGAGGGCCTCCTGCAGAAGGACAGGACGAAGCGGCTGGGAGCCAAGGATGACTTTGTGAGTGACGTGTTCCTGTTCTCTGGGGCCAGCGGGGACGTGCACTAGACCTCCCTGCCCTTATTGAATGCACCTGTCTAAGTTAATCTTGGGTTTCTTATCAACAGATGGAGATTAAGAGTCATGTCTTCTTCTCGCTAATTAACTGGGATGATCTCATTAATAAGAAGATTACTCCCCCTTTTAACCCAAATGTGGTGAGTATCTGTCTCTTCTAAGTACAGTGAAGCCCAAAGGGCATTCCTTTTAATTCAGGATTGTCTGGGGGAGGGTTGGAAGGAATACATTGGCAGATGTTTTCTCCGTAAACCCATTATTTTTCCTACATAAAAAGTACATGTTTGTGTCCCAACAAGGCTCCCGTAATTTTTAAGCACATTTATCAATAAAAGCATCAAAAGGCAAAAAGTGAACGTTATTTTTTTTTTTTTTTTTTTTTTTTTTTTGAGACGGAGTCTCACGCTGTTGCCCAGGCTGGAGTGCAGTGGCGCGATCTCGGCTCACTGCAAGCTCCGCCTCCTGGGTTCACGCCATTCTCCTGCCTCAGCCTCCTGAGTAGCTGGGACTACAGGCGCCCGCCACCGTGCCCGGCTAATTTTTTGAATTTTTAGTAGAGACGGGGTTTCACTGTGGTCTCGATCTCCTGACCTTGTGATCTGCCCGCCTCGGCCTCCCAAAGTGCTGGGATTACAGGCTTGAGCCACCGCGCCCGGCCACGTTATTCTTATGTTGAAACTGTGTGTAGCCTTTTGAGATTTTGTGCTTGAAATGGGTGATTATGGAAGTTGATGTAAGACTTAAACTTGGTATGTAAAGCCTGGTCAGGATTTCCCTGTCCTGTGTCCAGTGTGAGTTCTTGACAAGCGTGTTTTTCCCTTCCCCTCACAGAGTGGGCCCAATGACCTGCGGCACTTTGACCCTGAGTTTACTGAAGAGCCTGTCCCCAATTCCATCGGCAAGTCCCCCGACAGCATCCTCGTCACAGCCAGCGTCAAGGAAGCTGCTGAGGCTTTCCTAGGCTTTTCCTACGCGCCTCCCACGGACTCTTTCCTCTGAACGCTGTTAGGGCTTGGTTTTAAAGGGTTTTATGTGTGTTTCTGAATGTTTTAGTTAGCCTTTTGGTGGAGCCGCCAGCTGACAGGACATGTTACAAGAGAATTTGCACATCTCTGGAAGCTTAGCAATCTTATTGCACACTGTTCGCTGGAAGCTTTTTGAAGAGCACATCCTCCTCAGTGAGCTCATGAGGTTTTCATTTTTATTCTTCCTTCCAATGTGGTGCTATCTCTGAAACGAGCATTAGAGCGCCGCCTTAGACAGAGGCAGGAGTTTCGTTAGAAGGCGGACGCTGTTCTAAGAAAGGTCTCCTGCAGGTCTCTCTAGGCTGTGATGATGAATATTATGAAATGTGCCTTTTTTGAAGAGATTGTGTTAGCTCCAAAGCTTTTCCTATTGCAGAGTGTTTCAGTTCTTTATTTTCCCTTGTGGATATGCTGTGTGAACAGTTGTGTGAGTGTGGTATGCCTGATCACAGATGGATTTTGTTATAAGCATCAATGTGACACTTGCAGGACACTACAACGTGGGACATTGTTTGTTTCTTCCATATTTGGAAGATAAATTTATGTGTAGACTTTTTTGTAAGATATGGTTAATAATTAAAATTTATTGAAATGGTCTTGCAATGACTCATTCAGATGCTTAAAGAAAGCATTGCTGCTACAAATATTTCTATTTTTAGAAAGGGTTTTTATGGACCAATGCCCCAGTTGTCAGTCAGAGCCGTTGGTGTTTTTCATTGTTTAAAATGTCACCTGTAAAATGGGCATTATTTATGGTTTTGTTTTTTTTTTGCATTCCTGATAATTGTATGTATTGTATAAAGAAAGTCTGTACATTGGGTTATAACACTAGTATATTTAAACTTACAGGCTTATTTGTAATGTAAACCACCATTTTAATGTACTGTAATTAACATGGTTATAATATGTACAATCCTTCCCTCCTTCCATCACACAACTTTTTTTGTGTGTGATAAACTGATTTTGGTTTGCAATAAAACCTTGAAAAATATTTACATATATTGTGTCATGTATTATTTTGTGTATTTTGGTTAAGGGGGCAATGATGGGTTAGTTTAAAATTGAAAACCATGAAAATCCTGCTGTAATTTCCAGCTTAGTGGTTTGCTCCCAACAGCAGTGGTTTCTGACTCCAGGGGAGTGTAGGATGGTCTTAAAGCCAACCTAGATTCCAGGCCTTTTTAGCAGCATTTTATGGTGTCTGTCATTCATAAATCCATCCAAAGAAATCCTTTGCAATTTACTCATCTTGCAAGGATGGCTATGAAGTAATGCTTCCTGTATTTATTGCCCGTCCTGTGAAGTTGGACTATGTGTCCTGACATTTGGCTTGTCTTCAGTAACAGGTAATTCTTTCCAGAAATATTTGAAAGCCTGCTCTGGGCTGGGCTCTGTTCTGAGTGCTCAGGATATCGTAGTGGACAAAACAGGCAACTCTTCGCCCTTCCAGAGCCTGATGGAGGCAGACTTAAAGCAGTTTGTTGAGATGGAAATTGAGAAATAGTCTCTGAAGTTTGGGAGAATGCCACTCAAGAGGGTGAGAATTTTTTTTTTTTTTTTTTTTTTAAGACATGGTCTTCCTGTCGCCCAGGCTGGAGTGCAGTGGTGTGATCTTGGTTCACTGCAGCTTCTGTCTCCCGGGTTCAAGTGATTCCCCCACTTCAGGCTCCTGAGTGTCTGGGACTACAGTCATGCACCACCATGCCTGGCTAATTTTTGTATTTTAGTAGAGCTGGGGTTTTACCATGTGGGCCAGGTTGGTCTCAAACCCCTGGCCTGGCCTCAAGTGATGTGTCTGCCTCGCCTTCTCAAAGTGCTGGGGAGAATGTTTTAAATAAGTGGATATGTTCCCAAAAAGCTGACCTGGCTGGATATCTGGTTTCTGAGAGTACCTGGAGTTGACCAAGTCCACAGTGGGCTCAGTAAAGGGACCCTGAAGGAGCTCATCCCTGGCTTGGACTGAAGCCTTTTGAGCCAGTGTCTACCTAGCACCCTAAGGGCCCAGCAGGCTCTGGCTCTGGGGCTGTGTGGCAGAGCCCACTCCTAGAGCTCACCCCACTGTGATATGCTCTGCGGGAGAAAGCAAGGTGGCACCATCCTAGGAGATCTTGAGTCCGAAGTGTTTGGACTTTTTCACTCTTGTAGGCCTTCCACACAAATACCTAACAAATAATCAGGGAATCCCCAAACAGTTGATGTTGCTGCTGCCTTAATTGCACAAACCCCCTCCAGGCCTGCTGCGCCCCCGCTACCCTGACCTTCCAGTTTGCGCAGGGATTTCCCCAAGGGAAAGCTGTGAGCATTTTTCCTCTTATCCTTGCTCCTGAGTGTTACCTCACTTTACCTTAGTCCCCCTCTCCTACCCCACAAGGTTTCCAAGGGCCAAACAGGTGTTCGGAGATAACTGAGTTCTTCTCCCTCATACTCTGATGAAGGAAGAAGATGAAAGCGAGTCAATAGCTTTTTGCCACAGGTCATGCTCTGCAGTTGACTTACTGCTCTACAGGCACTAGCTACGTGTTCAGTTCCCTACCCAGCCCAGTTGACAAATAAGAGTCCAAAGCATGTATTTTCCTAGTAAAGATTGATGCCGGCATGTTAGACTCATTGCATATTCCCCCTCATTCTTATTCTCAGTAAGTTATGAATTCCTCCTTGAACAAAAAGTGCTTAAATCTCATTTTCATCTGAACACAGTTCAACTGGGCTTAGGAATCTGCAGAGTAATTACAGATAACTCAGATGGGTCAGTCACGAGTTACAAAGCTTTTTTTTTTTTTTTTTTTTTTTTGAAGGTAGAAGTCTGGTTTATTGGATTATAGTCCATCATTTCACATAGAAGATCTGAACTGTGTTTCTCCAGAATCGAAAGGTGCCATAGGAGACCCAAACATCGTCACCCAGATGGGAGATAAGATCAAGCACAAGTGGGTGGGAAGAGAACAAGGCAAGAACAGGGAAGTCAAGAAAGAACAAGAGATCAATAAACAAATGACAAATATTTACTAAGCACTGTGCTGTCAAATAATGTGTGTACAGAGGTATCTTTTACCTAAGGGGGTGGGGCATATCCCTGCCAGCACATTCCCTGAGCCCCAGCCAGCCTGCCTTTGAGCAAGACAATTGATTGGAAAAGGGATACTTGTCTTCTCCAAAGCTCTCCAGCTGTAGACTCTCAAATACGGGTTTGGGGAAATCAAATCAGCTAAGATTCTCATAAGCTAAAATGTGACTCTAAAACCACCGCTACCAAAAAGAATAAGTAAGTCACTCCCTTACAGAATTTGCCATCCACCTGGGGAGACAGGGCACCTACCCTTAATATGTGACAGGCAGTGAACGAGGGGTAAAGGGAGCTTCAGAATTCCCGAGACTCTCTGTGGGGTTGGGTGCCTACAGCAGGCTTCACAGAGGTGAAGCGCTAAGATTCTTCTTAACCAATTCTAGGAACTCTAATAGGATACAGGCCCTGAGAACCAGATTATAATTGTAATAGCTAATTCTACTGAGCTCTTATTATGTGTCAGACATTGTTCTAAGTTTGTTTTTTTTTTTTTTTTTTTGCTTGTTTGTTTTTGAGACATGATCTCTATCATCTGGGCTGGAGAACAGTGGTACAATCATGGCTCACTGCAGCCTCAACCTCCTGGACTCAGGTGATCCTCCCACCTCAGCCTCCCAAGGAGTTGGGGCTACAGGCACATGCCACCATACCTGACTAATTTATTTATTTTTTTTAATTCTTTGCAAAGACGTGTTTTCGCCATGTTGCCCAGGCTGATCTCGAACTCCCTAAGTGCCGAGATAACAGGCATAAGCCACCATGCCTGGCTGTTCTAAGTAGTCTGTACTCAAGGTGTTTACTCTTCATAACAACGCTGTGATGTCAAAAGTAAAGAAACTAGTACAGAATGGTGATTAGCTGGTCAGTAATCTGGCCCCAAAGCCTTTGCTTGTAGCCATTACTTTATCCTGCCTCAGAGGTGACAAAAGAGTATAGAAGCAAACAGCTGTGAGCTTGTTAGTGATCCATTTATTAATTCACCAGACTTTTACAAAGATACCTTCTAGATGTCATGCTAGGCAAAAATAGGGGGATGGAGAAGGAGAGGGAGAGAGGGAAAATTTGTAATTACAGACACTATCAGTGATTGATGAAGATGAGAAGCAGCTACAAAAATATACATTGCAGTGGGAGTATAACTTAGTGCACCATTTTGGAAAACTGCTTGGCAGTATCTGCTAAAGATGAAGATATATATAACTTGTTGCCCAAGAGTTCTCTTCCACGATATAGACCCCAAAGAGTGCACATATATGCAATAAAAAATTTGCAATAGTGTTCAAAGTAATACTATTTATGACAACCCCAAAATGGGAACCATTCAAAATGCCTACCTATAGGAAAAAGAATAAAGAAATTAGAGTGGTTTCATATACTGAAATACTACACAATGAAAATGAGTGAATAATTGCTGTACACAACAAGGAATAAATCTCACAAACACAACCCAGACTGTATAATTTGATTTATATAAAATGTAAAAGCAGGCAAAACAGCATGAATTGATTTGGAAGTTAAGATGTGATTACCTTTGGGGAGGAAGGCAGAGCTCATAGTTGAGAGAGTGCATAAGGGAGATATCCTACCAGGTGCTGTTAATTTCTTGATCTGATCTTGAGCTTGATATTGATTTCATCGAGCTATACACTTATGATACATGCATTTTTCTCTGTATGTCTTATACAACAAAAATGTGCATTACAAATACGTGGTATGATTAAAACAGGGTGTTTGTGTACAGAGGAGTGACACCTTACCCAACTCGGGGGCCAGGAAATGGGAGTACATTTTTAGGTAATTTAGGAAACAGATGCTTAGGGAGATGTAGAGAACCCAGGTAGACTGTCTTGGAGAACTGGATCCTGAAAATGAGGCAGAAAGGCCATTGCACAGTCAGGCTTGTAGTGGGGGCCGGAGGGGACTTGACGTAGGGCAGAATCTCAGCTCTATTGACCAGCTTTCTTTTTCTTTTTCTTTTCTTTTTTTTTTTTTTTTTTTTTTTTTTTGAGATGGGATTTTTAGAAGAGGCAGGGTTTCACCATATTGGCCAGACTGTTCTCAAACTCCTGACCTCAGGTGATCCACCCACCTCGGCCTCCCAAAGTGCTGAGATTACAGGCATGAGCCACCGCGCCCAGCTGAAAATAATTTTAAGTTGGGCGATGGACCATATCTTTCATGTTCTTGATAATCCCATAGGTGAGATGTTTAGGCTTCATCAGATACCAAAGAGAAGCATTTGAAGGTTTTCCATGAGGAAAGTGAAGTGATTCAAAGAGTGTTTTACTGGCTATCACTAAGAGAGCAGAGAAAGCTTTGAAATTAATACAAAAGAAGCCCTTTGGGAGACTTCTGACAGTCATCCCAGTGGTGGTGGGGAGTAAGGACAGAGCAGACACGTTTCCACACTCCCATGTCAATGAGACTTAGTGAGTTACTGAGAATGGCGGAAGACAGATGAATCCAAACAAAGCACATTTCATGAATTTACTTCTTTAATGTACTTGACAACTTACTGAAGCAGTTGTCACAGCTGCAATAATAGTTTCTAGGACAAAGGCCGCCCACCGGTTTCTTCAACATCCCCAGGATATAATCAATCAGCCAGTCAATAATCAATCAATTTAATTGGCAAGGCAAGACATTATGCCCTGTAGTCAGTCTCTAACCTATCCTGCTAAGTAATTTCTCTCCTCATCCATCAACAAGCCCCTAAAATCCAGCCTAGACAACAAGAACAAAACTCCATCTCAGAAACAAAAAACAAAGAAAGAAAGAAAAAAAGCCTCTAAAATCCTGTGTAACTTGAGCCTTGTACTAGGGGCAAAGCAATGTTAACACTTTCCCTGGTGTTAACTAGAACAATATTTCTATTAACAAAAACAACAAACCTGCGTATATATTCCCTGAATCTAAACTAAAAATTGAAAAAATAAATACTACAAAAAATAAAATAGAAAATAAAAATGCAATCATCCAAATAAATTAAGCCAAATTTGAGAGAAAGTATTTAAATGTTTTTCTCATATTGCATGAAAAGTGTTAATTATTCAAACCAAAAATTAATTTATTGCTTACACCTCACTGTGGCTTGCAAGTGATCTTTTCTAGTCTTTTTTTTTTCTTCTTCTTTACATTTTAAGCAATTTTTGGTACTGCTGCTCTTTGTGAAGCAAGGTTAATTCATAGGCAGTGTGACTGCAATCAGCCCTTTCCTAGTCTAACTTGGCCACTGCAAACAAATGTACACGAGAACACATTTAGTTTACATATGTTTTCTCTGCTTTCCACATGTTTTCTGTGAAAGACTTTATCAGCAAGACCATAAGCAATCATTAAAGGTTTTGGTTTGTTTTGAGACAGGGTCACCCAGGCTGGAGTGCAGTGGTGCAACCACAGCTCCCTGCATCCTCTGCCTCCCTGGCTTAAAAAATCCTCCCACCTCAGCCTCTGGAGTAGCGAGGACTACAGGCATCCACCACCATGCCCTGATAATTGTTTTTTATTATTTGTAGACATGGGGTCTTGCTATGTTGCCCAGGCTAATCTCAAACTCCTAGGCTCAAGTAATCCACCCACCTTGGGCTCCCAAAGTCCTGGGATTACAGGCGTGAGCCACCTCGGCTGGCCACTCCTTAAAGTTTACTCGGTGTGTGCCTATAACATTGTGTTCAGACAGATATCTTTGTGTATTTGGATGCCATGGAAACCATGAACTCTGATGGGCAGGGTTCTGTGTTTCCTCTTTTCTGGGTCCTCTGTCCTGTGCTCCACCTAGTAGTGTATCACAGGCAGCATGATGGTAGTGTTATAATGACAACATGCCAAGTACAGACTGTTCCCAAGGAAATACACAAGCAGACAAGCACTTCGTGGGAAGAGTAGACCAAGGGTCATCAGCATAAGGATGCAAGTCACTTAACATATACATACATAAAATAGGTGAGTGGCTGCCCATTTGTTCATGACACCTAGATGACTCCAACACCATGCTGCTTACTCTTCTTGCTACTTTTGATAGATTCTTTTTTTTTTTTTTTTTTTTTTTTTGAGAGGGAGTCTCACTCTGTCGCCCAGGCTGGAGTGCAGTGGCCGGATCTCAGCTCACTGCAAGCTCCGCCTTCCGGGTTCCCGCCATTCTCCTGCCTCAGCCTCCCGAGTAGCTGGGACCACAGGCGCCGCCACCTCGCCCGGCTAATTTTTTGTGTTTTTAGTAGAGACGGGGTTTCGCCGTGTTAGCCAGGATGGTCTCGATCTGCTGACCTTGTGATCCGCCCGTCTCGGCCTCCCAAAGTGCTGGGATTACAGGCTTGAGCCACCGCGCCCGGCCTTTTTTTTTTTTTTTTTTTTTTTAAGATAGAGTCTCGCTCTGGCTCATGCTTGAATACAATCTCAGCTCACTGCAACCTCCACTCCCCAGGTTCAAGCAATTCTTCTGCCTCAGCCTCCCGAGTAGCTGGGATTACAGGCGCCCACCACCACACCGGGCTAATTTTTGTATTTTTAGTAGAGATGGGGTTTCACCAGGTTGACCAGGCTGGTCTTCAACTCCTGACCTCAGGTGATCGACCCATCTCGGCCTCCCAAAGCGGTAGGATTACAGACAGGAGTCGCTGTGCCCCGGCCTGATAGTCATAGACTCTAAATGTAGCATTCCACAGGCCAAGGTCATTGCCCTCCCTAACCCTAATGAACTCATTTGATCCCAAGTGTGTTACAGTGTTGCCAGCAAAGCTCAGCACATATCTGTCTGTTTCAGCAATAATTAAATAAGTTTACTTAATTAAATCAATTAAAATATGGCTCAAAATGATCTGGGGTCCAAACTGAAAACTGTGATTATATTTTCCTCTGAAAGCTAATTTAAAAAGAGACATACAGAAAAGATCTGATATTTGAATTAAGTCACATGCTACCTAACAATGAACACTCTGGGGTAAATTTAGAGAAAATACAATATTTGAAATCAAACATATATGACAGTTATTTTAAAATAAGGTAAATAAAACAATAATGAAACAAGGAAAAAGAAAGAATGTGAATAAAATAATGTTTCCTTAAATTTTCCTTTTATTTATGTATGGATAACATGCTCACGTTTAAAATAAATAAAACAAAATATCACAGGTCAAAAGTGGAATAATTTTACAACCGCCCCTTTCAGTCATTCCCATCTCAATTTCTTCTGGCTGGAGATAACCAAGATTGAGCTCTTCTGGTATAAACTTTCAGAAATTTAGGATGCAAGTACCAGCGTGAAGGCTTCCAGTAACATAGATGCTTCTAAATTAGAATTTAAGGGAATCACTTCTCAGGCTTTTGGCTGAGATTAAGGTAAAAATTTTAAAGGAGGGAGAAGAGGAGGTTTCTGGCTGATTTTTTTTTTTTTTTAAGTCATCCCCATTGTTCATATTTTATAGAAGTCCAAAAGCTCACTTGTGTGATTCCAGCACTTAAAGATTTTTGGAGCAAAATTACCCTTACAATGCATGCGAGTTTTTCATCTGCTGCTGAATGCAGACCCAGGGATTTGCTTTCCTGCTTCAGGAAAACAACAACAACAAACAAACAAAAACAAAGCAAACAACAACAACAAAAAAAAATTGGTAGATGTGTTGAGACACGGCATTGACTTTCAAGGTTGCCCTTTGCAACTATGTACAACTTTTGCCTTGCCCACACAGTCTTTAGAATTTAACATCTCACCTTTCAAAATGCAACTTCACCCTAGCTACAGTCTTAGTAAAACAGAGTGGAAACCATCTTGATTTTCCTGTTACTAAATAGTTCTATGCCTAAGGCATACCTGAATGTTTTCCCAAAACCTTCCTGATCAGGGGGTACTTTCCCTTCCAGCCATTCCTGTGAGTCACTCTCACTATGAACTATCCTGTCCTTCCAATTTCACAGAGTCATAAAAATGCCAGACTAGGAAAGATCTCTAAGTCCAGGGGTCATAAATTTAATGGCTTCAGGAGCCAGTCTTATAAATCACATCAGAATAAGATAATCAGAGCCATGGGCAATGCATTTTCTCTTAAATGCACTGAAATTAAAATAATAATGAAAACCAAAAACAAAAACCACTGTCTGGCCAAGTAAAATGAGGCTGTAGCCAGAAACATCTGCAAAATTTCTAGTCGCATCTCATATGCAATTATGTAAAATTCAGTGAGCCCCCCTCCCCCACCACCCCAGGTTTTGCATTCTTATTCTTTCCTTATCTATCAGCAACACAACAGAAAACAAAACCCCTAACATTGGGTATTGAGAACTCTTCTCCTCCCAGCTCCGCACCCATGAGGAAGGAATGGGCTTAGAAGAGGGGCAGTAATTTTGCATTGGATGTCGCAAAGTCCATCCCTCCAAGATGATGATCAATAAAGACTGTCCCCAGCTTCTAACCATATCCACACACCTGGTGGGCCCAACTTCCATCAGAATCCCCATTACCGCTTTTGGAAAGAAAGCAGACAGGCTCTTAGTCATTAACGAGGAGCATTTGATAGGCCCCTTTTAAACAGACCATTCACTCACTCACAAGGGAAAATGGATCACACATTGTTTATAATAATCTGATGAATGTTCTGTCTTTCTGTAAAAGGACAAGACATCAGCTTGGCTAATTATCCAGAGTTACAATGAACAGGACACCAAGGAAAGGTATGGTGAGGGAGGCAGCATGGTGAATTAGGAGAACCTCTGACTTGAAAACTGGCTCCACTTCTTAGTCTCTTCTTTCCCAAATTGGGACTAAAAGCACTTGTTTTGTACTCTTGAGGATCTGAGGTAACTTACATGCCAGGGACTCAGAAACAATGTTTTGTAACTTAATAAGTAAGAAAGTAACAATGCTTTTAGCACTTGACCCCAGAGCTGGAGCCTGGGACTATTTGGACCTTCTTTGTGCTTCATAACTTAAAATATTGCTTCCTGTGAATTCCTCCTGTTGGGCATCTTTAAAAGCACTGAGAACAGCCATGTGCCCTCAGACCCTGGACATGCATACCTTTCCAGCTTCCACAGGCAGATCAAGAAGGTTAAGATATTTAAGTACCTAATCTCATGTCCCGGTTTTATGGTGCTTAAGACTTGAAGCCCATAGGAATCTTTTAAAACTTTTTCTAACTATCCTTTTGAGAGTTTTGTTATTTGGTAGAAATGTGTTTTTATACACATCTCAAGGTGCTCAACTGTCCCTTGGTCCCTGCAGGCAGGATTGGTTCCAGGGTCCCCCCCACAGATACCAAACCCCGTGAATGCTCAAGTCCCTTATATAAAATGGCTTATACTCCAGGAGCCGTGGCTCACGCCCGTAATCCCAGCACTTTGGGAGGCCAAGGCAGGTGTATCACGAGGTCAGGAGTTCAAGGTCAGACTGACCAACATGGTGAAACGCCGTCTCTACTAAAAATACAAAAATTAGCTGGGTGTGGTGGCGCGTGCCTATATTCCCAGTTACTCAGGAGGCTGAGGCAGGAGAATCGCCCGAACCTGGAGGAGTGGAGATTGCAGTGAGCCGAGATTGAGCCACCATGCTCCAGTCTGGGTGACACAAGGAGACTCTGTCTCAAAAAAAAAAAAAAAAAAAGGCTTAGTATTTGTGTATAACCTACGCACACCCTCTCTTATACTTTAAGTCATCTCTAGATTATTTATAATACATAATACATGTAAATGCTATGTAAATAGTTGTTCTATTTTATTTGAAAGTTTGTATTATTTTTTACTGTTTTCTTTTTTTTTTTTTTTTTTTTTTTTTTTTGAGACGGAGTCTCGCTCTGTCGCCCAGGCTGGAGTGCAGTGGCCGGATCTCAGCTCACTGCAAGCTCCGCCTTCCGGGTTCCCGCCATTCTCCTGCCTCAGCCTCCAGAGTAGCTGGGAATACAGGCGCCTGCCACCTCGCCCGGCTAGTTTTTTGTATTTTTTTAGTAGAGATGGGGTTTCACCATGTTAGCCAGGATGGTCTTGATCTCCTGACCTCGTGATCCTCCCGTCTCGGCCTCCCAAAGTGCTGGGATTACAGGCGTGAGCCACTGCGCCTGGCCTTTGGGTTTCAAAAAATATTTTCTTTCTTTCTTTCTGTTCTTTCCTTTCTTTCTTTCTGCCTTTCTGTCTGTCTTTCTGTCTTTCTTAGATGGAATCTTGCTCTGTCGCCCAGGCTGGAGTCCAATGGTGTAATCTTGTTTCACTGCAACCTCCACCTCCTAGGTTCAAGCAATTCTCCTGCTTCAGCCTACTGAGTAGCTGGGATTACAGGCACCTGACACCATGCCCAGCTAATTTTTGTATTTTTAGTAGAGATGGGATTTCTATTAAAATAAAAAATAACCTAAAAGCACATTTGATTTTTGTGCCAGGCGGGTCTCAAAACCCTGACCTCAGGTGATTCCCCTCTCTTGGCCTCCCAAAGTGCTGGGATTACAAGCACCTTAAGATGTAAGCCAACATGTCCGGCCTCAAAAAATATTTTCAATTCATGGTTGGTTGAATTCATGGATGTGGACCCTGTGGATACAAAGGGATAACTGTATCCATTTACTTAAATTGACTTTGAAAATGTTTCACATTGGCTGGTCGTGGTGGCTCCCACCTGGAATCCCAGCACTTTGGGAGGCCAAGATGGGAGGATAGCTTGAGCTTGGGAGTTTGAGACCAGCCTGGGCAACATGGTAAAACCCCATCTCTTCCAAAAATGCAAAAATTAGCCAGGCTGGTGATGTGCCCCTGTGTTCCCAGCTACTCAGGAGGCTGAGGTAAGAGGATCTCTTGAGCCTCGGATGTTGAGGCTGCAGTGACCCTATCTCAATAAATAAATAAGTAAATAAATAAATAACCTGCATTCACAGAACACTTCTCTCATGTTGACTCAGTTTATCTTCTTATCAGACTAGTAAAGCAAAGAGGGTAAAATATTTCTATTCAATATGTTAATACCAAGGCTCTGAAAAGTTCAAATGACTGGACACCTATGAAGACAGCGAAAGGGCCAGAGTTGGAATCCAGTGTTTCTGACACCAAAGCCTTCTCTTCTTCCCAGGCCTCCTTTGAACATTGTGGCATATTTACTGAGCATGAGCAAAAGAGCCACTGCCAGGAATATATAGGCCAGCTATTTTAGTCTCCCTTCCACAGGGATTGCTTTTTTTTGTTTTGAGACAGAGTCTCACTCTGTCGCCCAGGCTGGAGTGCAGTGGCGCGATCTCGACTCACTGCAACCTCCGCCTCCCGGGTTCAAGTGATTCTCCTGCCTCAGCCTCTTGAGTAGCTGGGATGACAGGCGAGCGCCACCATGCCCGGCTAATTTTTGTGTTTTTAGTAGAGACGGGGTTTCACCATGTTGGCCAGGCTGGTCTCAAATGCCTGAGCTCGTGATCCGCCCACCTCAGCCTCCCAAAGTCCTGGGATTACAGGCTTGAGCCACCGCGACCTGCAAGGGATTGCTTTTTTATGAGGCAAAATCTTGAAACTGTAGAAAAGAACCAAAGGTTACCAGTTAATAACTTTGGAACGTTTAGTTCAAATATGAATGGGCTGTTTTAAAGTAAATATTCTATTAAAATTTATTACAAATATCCTCAGAGGCAGCATCTTATATTTAATGGTATCTAAGGTCTGTGTTTAAGGGATAATAATACATACTGTACATTCCTCACAGAGCTATTGTGAGAATCAAAAAAAGGAACTTTTACATATAAGGAATTACTGTCTAACTTGCTTTATTGCCTGACATCAAGGTAGCAATTTGTGGAATATCAACCTCAGTCTGCAGCGCCACCCAGTGGATACAATGACACATGATACTGCATTTTCTCGTTTTCAGATACAAACATTACCTGTATTATTTACCTGTCTGGTACACACACTCAGTATACTATTTCTTTCAGGACTTTTATTTATAAAACTGATTATATGAAGTTTTCTTGATAAGTTTCATTTTCACAAGTCATGACCAAAAAAAGGCCAAAGTTTAGGGCAAGAACCCGTATTTTACCTAGAATGATCTATACTACACAGATGTCCTTGTCAGAATTTTAACCTGGGTGTTTATTTTGTAAACCAGCAGTGATGTTAACACAGGAGAAAAAGCTTAGGGACTTTGTTGGAGAGCTATTTCCTTCTTTATTTCCCATAACTTGTCCTTAAAATTCAGCCTATACCTGAAACTTGTTATAGTTCACTCATTCATACACATATCATTGCTTCAATAAAAATATATTGAGTATTTCTCAATGTTAGGCACCACGCTTAGTGCTAGGGATACAAGATGGACAAAAAGGAATGTGGTGCTTGTCTTCATGAGGTTTGCAAACCAGGCAGATGGATTAAAAAATAATTAGGTGACTATACAAATGTTGGTGCCTCACTTAGCTCAGAAAATGAGAATGTTTTATTTTTTGCAACTCAACAATATTAGAGTTTGTCGTGATGTATATCTGAGCATTTGGAGGCAGTGGGTTTACAATGTAAAATTTTGAAGCTCTTTTGTTTATTTTGTTTACTCTTTGAGACAGGGTCTCCTTCTTTCACCCAGACTGGAGTACAGTGGCATGGTTACAGCTTGCTGTAGCCTCTGTCTCACGGAATTAAGTGATCCTCCTACCTCAGCCACCTAGGTAGCTGGGACTACAGGTGCGTGCCACCACACCAGGCTAATCTTTGAAATTTTTTGTAGAGACAAGATTTCACTATTTTGCCCAGGCTGGTCTTGATCTCTTGAGCTCAAGTGATCCTCCTACCTTGGCTTCTCAAAATGCTAGGATTCCAGATGTGAGCCACCACAGCCAGCCTGAAACTCTTTTGTTTAAACCTGAAAACACAAAGAAGAGCGACTTCTTCCACGTTACAGCATAACCATACGAAACAGTGAAATTTAGAGTCAGAAACAACAGGGTTTGAATTCCACAGTCTCTTACTGCTCTGGTGATCTTCAGCAAATGATTGTATCGCCCTGACACAATTATTTGTATCAGGTGCAAATGTAGAAAGTGCAAGTATAAATGTAGTTTCCAAAAAATCAAATGCGCTGTTAGGCTGACTGTTTTTTATTTTCTGTAAAATAGAAATAATATCTAACTTAAAGAGGAAAAGCCTTGACTATTTCAATGTGTGATATACGAGTGATTAATCAATAATTTGCCTAAATGATCAAAGGCCACGATTTTAAATATATTACTTATATTACACTGACTCCCTGAAAAGTTTAAAATGTGAGAAAAACATATAAAAGTGGACCAAAACAAAAAAAGAAATAATTAGTAGTTTTGAGAACATAGCACATAATACTATTATGTTTGGAGGCCAATACAAGGTATTCACATTTCAGGGACAATCAGTGACTATATAAACTCTCATTTAATAGCCAAAAGCACTGGGCTAAGGCAGATGTTATAAATCCAGTTGGCTAAATAAGGTTTTTGTTTGTTTGTTTTTTGTTTTTTAAGGCAGGGTCTTACTCTGTCACCCAGGCTGGAGTGCAGGGGCACAGTCATGGCTCTCTGCAGCCTTGACCTGCCAGGCTCAAGTGACTCCCCCGCCTCAGCCCACCGAGTAACTGGGACTACAGGTGGATGCTGCCACACCTGGAAAATTTTTGTAATTTTTTTTGGAGATGGGGTTCCACCATGTTGCCTAGGCTGCTCTTGAACTCCTGGGCTCAAGGGATCCGCCTGCCTCGGCCCCCCAGAGAGCTGGGATTACAGGCATGAGCCATCATGCCTGGCCAGAAGTAAATATTAATTGGCTATCTTAGGTCTCATGACTAGTTTGCAGGACAAATGGAGCTAAAACCCATGACTCTTAATCCTCTGAGTTGTGTCTTTTTAGTTAGACACCATCTAAAGGAAAGGATATTTCTGATTATCTGAGCGATATTAACAGAAGAGTTTCATCAATACTGTTGGAAGTCTTGCCGTGCAGTCTTTCAGACAATTCCCCTATTACATGTATGCAGAGGGAATGTATCAAATGGTGTGACAGTTTTCTGTTCTGTTAAACACGTACACATTTGTAACCACAACTGAAACTATCTCAGAAGGGAGGGAAAGAATAAGCAGCTAGCGTTTGTGGAAACCTGCATATGTTTAGGCACTCTGGATACATTACATTATTTAATCAGGTAAGTACTGTTGTCTAGGAGCTGTAGAAGGGACACTGAGGCTAGCAAGGATAACTAACTTTTCCATTGAGCTAGTGAATGGCACAGACAGGATTCAGTTCAGGTCTTACTGACCCTGAAGGCCCTCATATTTCCATCACTTCCCAGGCAGAAGAATGATTGATGGAACGGAACATGCTCCTCCCAGACCTGAATATATGTCATTCTTTACAATATCCAGTCAACTGGGAGTAATACAGTTTATCTGGCATCAGAAAATTGAAGGCTGCTAATGTCAATCTCTTTATTTTACAGAGGAAGTTAGGAAGGTTAAGATCCTTCTGAGGATATTACTAGAATCCAAGCAAGCCTGTTATTTTTATTTATTTATTTGGAGACAGAGTCTCACTCTATGTCCCAGGCTGGAGTGCAGTGGTGTGATCTTGGCTCACTCCAAACTCTGCCTCATGGGTTCCAGCGTTTCTTCAGCCTCAGCCTTCCAAGTAGCTGGGATTACAGGTGTGCACCACCAAGCCCAGCTAATTTTTTGTATTTTTAGTAGAGATAGGGTTTCACCATGTTGGCCAGGCTGGTCTAGAACTCCTGACCTCAAGTGATCCACCCGCCTCAGCCTCCCAAAGTGCTGGGATTACAGGCATAAGCCATTGCGCCCAGCCAAAGCAGGTCTGTTAAACTAAGTGCGCATTATTTTTTATTGTCTGCTTTGAGGGACATACATGTTTACTAAGCTATTATTAATACTTATTTATTTTAAAGCTTATTGTGACCAAGGCATTTTTCACTCTGCATCAAAGACTCCTGAGAAGGGCCCACTGGGCATTTCCTTCTTGGCTCGTGTTCTTATTGTTTAATATGATCTGGAAAGAATGAACATTGGAAGGCAAAGCTAATCTGGGCAAGAAGTGTCACTCGACCTGGAGATTAATTTTCCAGAGGACTTTGCAGCTGAGCTGGCATTCCTGTGTGACAGTAGAAGATTGAAAGCAGGTAATAAGGTTAGTGCAAGGACCACGGCTGCAAGAACACAGGCACACTGTAAAGCAGGAATAGTGCACAGCCCTTGCATTCACACACGTGCACATCCTGAGCTCTAACAGCAACTGGGACTTGTCAAAAGGAGCTGCTACGCATCGTTTCTATGCCTGCTCAGCCTGTAATTCCTGAGTCTTTGTGCCCTTCCAAATGAAAATCCTGTGAAATGGAGTATAAAAGACCACCAGTCCCTGAATTTACTAGATGAGGCCTGGCGGGAGCCAGGTTGATTGGCCAGGGTTCTGCAATCAGGGCTGTGTTCTGGGAGAAACTTCTCACTGCACTGTGCTACGTGAAACAAGGAGCAAACCCAAGTCCTGTGCTGGGGCCAAGGTCAGAGGTAGAACCAGATAGACAGAAACAATCTTGATCCTGAACATATTGGTTAAGCTCTTTTCCTGTCTCAGTGATTTTCCACATGCTGTTCTCTGTTCCTGAGAGGCTGCCTCACCTACTCTTCATGTTTTTGGTGATGATGTACCCCCTTTTACCCTATTGTATTAGTCTATTTTCACACTGCTAATAAAGACATACCCGAGACTAGGAAGAAAAAAAGGTTTAATCGGACTTACATTTCCAAATGACTGGAGAGGCCTCAGAATCGTGGCGGGAGGCAAAAGGCATTTCTTACATGGCGGTGGTAAGAGAAAATAAGGAAGAAGCAAAAGTGGAAACGCCTGATAAAGCCATCAGATCTTGTGAGACTTATTCACTATCACGAGGATGGCATGGGAAAGACTGGCCCCCATGATTCAATTACCTCCCCCTAGGTCTCTCCCACAACACATGGGAATTCTGGGAGGTACAATTTGAGTTGAGGTTTGAATGGGGACACAGCCAAACCATATCATTCTGCCCTTGGCCTCTTCAAATCTCATGTCTTTGCATTTCAAAATCAATCGTGCCTTCCCAATAGTCCCCCAAAGTCTTAACTCATTTCAGCATTAACCCAAAAGTCCACAACCCAAAGTCTCATCTGAGGCAATGCAATTCTTTTCCACTTATGAACCTGTAAAATAAAAAACAAGCTAGTTACTTCTCAGAGATCCACTAGGCAGTGCCCCAGTAGGGACTCTGTGTGGGAACCCTGACTCCACATTTTCTTTCTGCACTCCCCTAGCAGAGGTTCTCCATGAGGGCTCTGCCCTGCAGCAAACTTCTGCCTGGGCATCCAGGTGTTTCCATACATGTTCTGAAATCTAGGTGGAGGTTCCCAAACCTCAATTCTTGACCTCTGTACATCAGCAGGCTTACCACCACATAGAAGCTGCCAAGGCTTGGGGCTTTCACCCTCTGAAGCCACAGCCCAATCTGTACATTGGCCCCTTTCAACCACAGCAGGAGTGGTCAAGACACAGGACACCAAGTCCCTAGGCTGCACACAGCATGGGGACCTTGGGCCCAGTCCAGTAAACCATTTTTTCCTCCTGGACCTCCAGGCCTGTGATGGGAGGGGCTGCCATGAAGGTTTCTGATATGGCCTGGAGACATTTTCCCCATGGTCTTGGGGATTAACATTAGGCTCCTTGCTACTTATGCAAATTTCTGCAACTGGCTTGAATTTCTCCCCAGAAAATAAGTTTTTCTTTTCTGTCACATAATCAGGCTGCAAATTTTCCAAACTTTTATGCTTTGCTTCCCTTATAAACTGAATGCATTTAACAGCACTCAAGTCACATCATGAATGCTTTACTGCTTAGAAATTTCTTCTACCAGGTACCCTAAACCTTCTCTCTCAAGTTCAAAGTTCCACAAATCTCTAGGGCAGGGGCAAAATGCTGCCAGTCTCTTTGCTAAAACATAACAAGGGTCACCTTTACTCCAGTTCCCAACAAGTTCCTCATCTCCATCTGAGACCACCTCAGCCTGGATTTTATTGTCCATATCACTGTCAGCATTTTGGGCAAAGTCATTCAACAAGTCTCTAGGAAGTTCCAAACTTTCCCACATTTTCCTGTCTTCTGAGCCCTTTGAACTGTTCCAATCTCTGCCTGTTACCCAGTTCCAAAGTCACTTCCACATTTTCAGGTATCTTTTCAGTAATGTCCTACTCTACTGGTACCAATTTACTGTATTAGTCTGTTTTCACACTGCTGATAAGACATACCAGAGACTGGGAAGAAAAAGAGATTTAATTGGAATTACAGTTCTACATGGCTGGGGAGGCCTCAGAATCATGGCAGGAGGTGAAAGGCACTTCTTACATGGCGGCAGCAAGAGAAAATGAGGAAGAAGAAAAACGGAAACCCCTGATAAACCCATCAGCTCTTATGAAACTTATTTACTGTCACAAGAACAGCACAGGAAAGACCAGCCCCTGTGATTCAATTACTTCCCACTGGGTCTCTTCCACAACATGTGCAAATTCTGGGACATTCAATTCAAGTTGAGATTTGAATGGGGACACAGCCAAACCATATCACCTATCTAAAGTAGCTCCCTTATAAATCATTCTGTTTCTCCAACATGTTTATTTCTTTTAGCACACTACACTCTGCAATTATTCACTTACTTATTATTTATTTCATCTTAGTATATAAGCTAAATGCAAGCAGAGACCTTATTTATCTGTTCTCTCTCTAGCATCTATGTGCCTGGCAGATAGTAAGTGTTTGTGCATTCAAGAAATGTTTGTTGAATGCACAAATAACTAATTCACTTGTACAATACATTCCAGACATTTTATTTTATTTATTTTTTTGAGACAGAGTCTCCTTGTGTCACTCAGGCTGGAGTGTGGTGGCACGATCTCGGCTCACTGCAATCTCTGCCTCCTGGATTCAAGCAGTTTTTGTGCCTCAGTCTCCCAAGTAGCTAGGATTACAGGCACCAGTCACCACACCTGGATAATTTTTGTATTTTTAGTAGAGACAAGATTTCACCATGTTGGCCAGGCTGGTCTTGAACTCCTGACCTCAGGTGATCCACCCACTTCAACCTCCCAAAGTGCTGGGATTACAGGTGTGAACCACCACACCCACCCAATTCCAGATATTTTAAAAATCATCTCTGCACTGGAAAGGAGAGATGCTAATACCTGGATCCATGTCAGCTGATCAGGTAGTCAAAACAAACAACCAAACAAAAAACATTGATCACCTGACATTAAGCCTGACATTAAAACTTAAGACTAGGCCAGGCGCAGTGGCTCACATCTGTAATCCCAGCACTTTGGGAGGCCAAGGCAAGCAGATCACTTGAGGTCAGGAGTTCAAGACAAGCCTGGCCAACATGGTGAAATCCCATCTCTACTAAAAATATAAAAATTAGCTAGACGTGGTGGCAGGTGCCTATAGTCCCAGCTATTTGGGAGGCTGAGGCAGGAGAATCGCGTGAACCCAGGAGATGGAGGTTGCAGCGAGCTGAGATCGTGCCATTGCACTCCAGCCTGGGCGACAGAGCGAGGCTTCATCTCAATAAATAAATAAATAAATAAATAAAATTTAAAAAGAGCTATAACATGTATACAACAGAGTCAGAATTCAAAAAGATTTTTGAAAGAATGAAACTAGATGAAAACTGATAATAAAGTTTCAGATCAAACTCCAAAGAGTCAACTTCACCACTGTAGAGTTGCAAAGTTTGGGCTTAACAGCATGTGCAAACATTATACCACTTAATTGATTGTAAACTCAATGTGAGTCAAGTGCAAATGTAGTTTCCAACAGTCAAGTGTGCTCTTAGGCTGACTAGCAGAACTACTGTGTCCAAAAGAAAAACAGCTCCATCTTTTACTGATGAAGCAATGCCAGGCGAACAAGATTTAATTTCTGGCAGGATCTTTGAAGAAAACCATTCCAGTTAACATGAGTAGAATGAGAAAGGTATTGATCAAGTTCCATAAGCAAAAACTGTGGATGTGTAGCCTGAGAAAGAGGACTTTTGGGGTGGAATTTAGCTTTAGAGAGGAATGAAGAGGGTATGTAGAAACAGAGCGTGGGTTAGCTGTTCACAAATGTTACAAGTGAAAGAGGGATCTGCCTTATCCTGCTGTGTTATGTGGCGGGATGGAACTAAAACTGGGCAGAAATCAAAGCCATGCAGATCTTAAAGCAATTCAAAGACTAAATCTGTAGCACTCCCAATGTCAAACAAAGGAGTGAGATCTTGACAGCTGGAGTGAGCAGGTTATGGCTCTGTAACGACTCTTGGGGCCAGGTTATACTGGGAATTCCTGTATCAGGTAGTGGCCTGGGCAGGTAACCCCTATATTTTCTTTGAGTTCTAAATATTTTATGCTTTCAAAGGTCTCTCACAGATCTGGGGGATAAAATAAAATTTGCAAGTGCATTTGGGAGTATGCAAAAGTGCTTTACAGGCATAACCTATTACTTTTTTCTTTTGCTTTTGTCTTCTTTTTTTTTCTTTTTGACACAGGGTCTGGCTCTGTCCTCCAAGCTGCAGTGCAGTATCCATACTCCCTCCTGCGCTGGGACTACAGGCGTGCACCACCATGCATGGCTAATTTTTGTATTATTTTGGTAGGGATGGGACTTTGCCATGCCTTGAACTGGTCTTGAACTCTCGAGCTCAAGCAATCCACCTGCTTTGGCTTCTCAAAGTCCTGTGATTACAGGCATGAGCCACTGCTCCCGGCCATAACCCATTATTTTTATCTACCATTAAAATGTTACTCCCTATACTTTATTACTTAAACATCAGTTTTAGTTCTTTGAAATAGCTAAGAAAAAGATCTAAAATAGGATTATAATAAGAAAATGGAAAAACTTTTCGATTGACCCTTTTAAATAATTATAGTGAATGATGCCACATTCGTAATTCACTTGCTTGGAGAGGCTACTCCCAGGGGAGACAAAAAGGCCAAATCCTGCTCTGTTGAAGATCTGACAAGAGTACTGTTCATTTCAGCAGCTGATGTTTCACAGTGGAATCTTCAGGGAAATTAGAACTGAGTTCTTTGGGGAAAGCCTCATAACATCCATTTTAAACCAGAATGACAACTGCCAGACCAGCCTGGGACACATCCTGGAAATAGACATTCCCTCAGCTTTCTTCAGTCCTCCAACACCATCAGATTCACAAGTGGGAGGGTATGGGTCTCATTATACAGAAGAACTTTCCATCAGTGTGAATTGTGGGTTAATAAACTCTGGAATGTGTCGTGGGGGGTGGATAAGGTAAACGCCTTCCTTAGATGGGATCATTAAAATAAATAGGATAGATTCTTATTTGTCAGGGGTGATTTAAGGCAGACATGGAGGGCTGGACCACTTAGCACCCAGGACACTCCTACTACTCACACCCATATCAGGATTGCTCAGGGAAAAGTTACCAAAACCAAGGATCACCCTGCTGTGATCAAATAAATCATTGCCGATGCAAAGCAGCGTTGATGCTGGCATGAGGCAGCTGCTCGACTCAGGTGGAGATCAAGCCTTCTGCATTTTATGGCAGGTGAGAACATGGCAAGTACATCACAGTCTTTCTGGAAGCAGTTCATGCCAGCCCTTGCACGATCCTAAAACTACAGAACAAATGTACTAAGGTACAACCAAATTCTAGCTAGGAAAAAAAGTAAAATGAATTGGCTGGTAACTCATAGCTGATGGGAACTGATGTGGTTTATCTGTGTCCCTGCCCAGATCTCATCTTGAACTGTGGTTCCCATAATCCCCATGTGTTGAGGAGGGACCTGTGTGAGGTAGTTGAAGCCTGGGGGTGGTTAACTCCAAGCTGTTCTCCTGATAGTGAGAGGGTTCTCACAAGATCTGATGGTTTTATAAGAAACTTTTCCTCCTTTTACTCTGTACTTCTCCTTCCTGCTGCCATGTGAAGAACAGCATGTTTGCTTCCTCTTCCACCATGATTGTAGGTTTCCTGGGGCCTCCCCAGCCCTGCAGAACTGTGAGTCAATTAGACCTCTTTCCTTTACAAATTACCCAGGCTTGGGTATGTCCTTATAGCAGCATGAGAATAGACTAATATAGGACCCACCCTCCAAATCCAAATCTTTCAAATCCCAGTTTTCTAGGAGTGAACTCCCGGGTATCTAGGATAATCTCTTAGGGTCATGGAGGGGCAGGGTTACCAGATCCTGGACACAGCATTATTGTTTCCAGACTCCCTGAAGAGACTGGCCATTGTCCCTCAAGCTCAGTTTTTCTGAGGCCTATTATGAATGGATTATGTCTGCTTCACACTGAAGGCCCCAGATTTTGGCTTCTTCCACTCTGTTTTCTCCCAGGGGCCCATTAGGAAATCTGGCATCCTCAGTTGTCTGTAATTCTACTCTTTAACTTGCAACAGTCTTATTTTAAGGTATTCGATTAAATGGATATAAGTCTTGTGTTTTATTTGACGTCAAACCTTTTAACTTTTTTATGGATATATGGACTATTATTTTATTTTGCTTTCCTCCATTTCCAAAAATAGGTAGAGGTTTGATTTTGAACTTTCTGTGGCTTAGAAATACAAATGTAAGCAGTGGCTAAAATTGTGTTATCTCCATTGCATTTGGCACAAATTTTGAGGTCACATAACCTGTAAAAATGTTATTAGTTTAACTTTTTCAAAAGAAGCGTATTCTTGGTCCATTATTCCTGTGAGTAATGTAGAAGCATTTTCTAAAACTTTTTTTTTAATCCAAGAATGCTGAGTCAATATGGCATTGGGTTACATTGTTGGTGCTATTATCATTCCTATTTTACAGCTTGGAAAAGGGAAGGTTAAATGTCCTAGAGATAAAGAGCATATCATCTCCCAAGCCAGATGAGGCCATTGCTGTGGCTCTCAGCAGCTCTATATTACCAACAAGGGCATGCTTCCCCTTTTCCTGGCTACAAACGAACTCCTGTTATTGGTGCAGAACCTGCAGAGTGTCAGCTGCTGGGCACGCCCTCTAAGCAAGAAAAGGTCTGAGCTTTAATCCTTCATCACCACAGGTTTGCTCTAATTCTAAAATGCATACTCATGCTGCTCTGCCTGTGGAGTAGTCATTCTGTATTAGGCTTCCTAATAAAATAAAATAAAATAAAATAAAATAAAATAAAATGTGTACTCACAGGGACAAGAAGCAGAGGGGAGGGAAAGCCTAATCTATTCACTTGCAAGAGTCATTTAACATAATCAGCCCTGAAGACAAAACATGTATTAGGTCTAGTGGCTCCGATTGTGACACCGGCAGCAATGAAAAAGAGCAAAGAAAGAAATTGTCACCTTTCAGGGAAAGCTCGTGGATAATCTACAGCATGTCTTACCACCCCCTCGACTAGGGTCCCTTCCCAGCGGGGCTAGAAGTCGGCTGTTGGTATATAGTTAAGAAATAAAGACAACTTTCATTCTTACTGTCTATGAAACACAGAGCTAGTAATCGGCTGGAGAAAAAGTCAACAAGCAAATAACATTTATTATCTCTCAGAGGAAAATATGTTGACATTCATCTCTAGTTCAGTGGTTTGGATCTGGGTACTTTTGTTCTTTCCCCTTTATGACACAAATCAAGAATTAATTATTTGCTTAAAAGATGTATTGATTGATTGATTGATTGATTGATTGAGACCGGGTCTCACTCTGTTACCCAGGCTGGAGTATAGAGGCACAATCATAGCTCACTGCAGCCTCCAACTCCCAGGCTCAAGTGATCCTTCCTTCTCAGCCTCCCAAGTAGTGGTACTACAAGTGTCACCATGCCCAGCTACTATTTCTTATTTTTTGTAAAGATGGGGTTGCACCATGTTGCCTAGGCTGGTCTTGAACTCCTAGGCTCAAATGATCCTCCTGCCTCAGCCTCCCAAAGTGCTGGGATTACAAGCACGAGCCACCATGCCCGGCCTAGAAAATTTATATCTATAGCATAAAAATACTTTAATGTGATTTTTCACTACCAGTCTTTAATTATATAGATAACTTACAAACATATTTTTCTTGTAGAAAATTAGGATCACAAGTAAAGCTAAATTCCCTTTGATCGTATCTATAATCTAGTTTCTTTTCCCTCAAAGTAACAAATGGTTATCATTTTTTTGTTTATGTTGACTGCTTGTAATCCCATCACTTAGGGAGGCAGAGGGAGGAGGACTGCTTGAGCCCAGGAGTTTAAGAGCTGACTGGACAATGTAAGGAGACCCCGTTCTCCAAAAAAAGGAAAAACAAAAACAAAAAAAGTGTAATTTTTTGTTTATGCTTTCAGATATGTTTCTAAGCACTACATCTATTTATGTGGAGTCAAAAAAATATAGTATTATTTCATGTATTTTTCCACATAAATATTATTATAGTATGTATACCAATTTGCTTTTTACTTCACAATGTGACATGAAGTTTACTCTTTACAATTTCAGTATAGACAATCACATAGGTGTCTTAGTTTGTTTTGCACTGCTGTAACAGAATACCACAGACTGGGTAATTTACAAAGAAAATTTATGTATATCCTATAGTTCTGGCAGCTGGAAAGTCCAAGAGTATGCTAAGGGCCTTCTGGGTATATTATAACATGATGAGAGGCATCGCACAGTAAGACAGAACATGTGTGTCAGCTCAGCTCCCTCTTCTTCTTTTTTTTAATTTATTTTTTTGAGATGGAGTCTTGCTCTGTTGCCCAGGCTGGAGTACAATGCTACAATCTCAGCTTGCTGCAATCTCCACCTCCCCGGTCCAAGTGATTCTCCTGCCTGAGTCTCCCAAGTAGCTGGAATTACAGGTGTGTGCCACCACACCTGACTAATTTTTGTATTTTAGTAGAGACAGGGTTTCTCCACATTGGCCAGACTGGTCTCAAATTCCTGACCTCAGGTGATCCACCAACCTCAACCTCCCAAAGTGCTGGGATTATAGGTGTGAGCCACCATGCCTGGTCCCCTCTTCCTCTTTTCATAAAGCCATCAGTGCCATCATGGGACCCCCACCCTGATGACCTTATCTAATCCTGATTACCTCCTAAAGGCCCTACCCCTAACCAACATACGGAATATTGGAATCAAGTTTTCAGTACGTGAAATTTGCAGGACTCATGCAAACCTGGCAGTAGGGAATATGTCATTGTGTTTTAGCTAAACTTTGATTTATAGACATTTAAGCTGTGATATTTTTCTCTATTATAAACATTGCTGCAAAGGACATCCTAGTACACTGGTGTTCCTCTGTTTCTCTGAGGTGAAGGTTAGAGAGGGAACTGCTAAGTTGTAAGGTATGAATATTCAAAATGTTAATAGCAATAATAATAGTAGTCAATAGTTACTGAGGAAATACTACCTACTAGTGATTCTAAGTGCTTTACATTCACAAACTCTATCAGGAGAGTATTTTATTGTAAACCATTTTACAGATGAGAATACTGAGACACAGTGAGGGTGAGTATCTCACTCCAGGTCACATAGCTAGCAACTGACAGAGCCAGTATTTAGGCCCCAAGCAATTCTAAGATTCGACTCTTTCTTATCCACAACACTAGGGCCTATAGTCCTCATTTTCTTCTAACTCATTTGTGTTTGCTACTTACAAGTGGAAATCTACTTACTTGGGGGCTAATCAATCTTATAAAATTGTATGTGCATTTTTAAAATTTTTAGTTTGAGAAGTTGTTTTTATACTAATGATTGATCATAGCCTGGCCTTAGCAAAACAATTCGTATAGCTTGGCAAAAGAAGACAAATTGTTCTATTGTCACCCGTGTGAAATGGAATGAGGTAAAAAGATGAAAACTTCAAAAACTTTTCAGAGAAGGGAACCCAAGCCCAGTCGGGCTCTGAGCAAGTCTTTTCTCACTAGAGAGCTTGATCCCCAGTCTTTAAAACCAGGTACTTAATCTATAACATCTGTTCAAACCCGTTTTAATTAAGCTCTTCTGCTTAGCCTCTGGGCAGTCCTTGGAAAACTGAAAGAGAGAAGAATTTTTGTATGGCGGTTGTGTGCATCATTCTGCTGTATTTTATTTAACATTTTTGAAACAATCTCAAACTTAAAGAAAAGTTGCAAGTCAGTGCCAAAAATTTTTTTCGGAATTACTTGCGAGTGAGTGACTGGCATGTTGGCCCATCTCCACCAAGTACTTTAGTGTATATTTCCTACAAACAAAGCAATTCTCCTTCATATCCATGATAGAACATCAAAATCAGAAAATTAATACCAATACATTACTGTCCTCTAATCTTAAGAAGACCTCAAGCAAGTTTTGCCATTTGTCCCAATGTTTTTTGTTTGTTTGTTTGTTTGTTTTGAGACGGAGTCTTGCTCTGTCACCCAGGTTGGAGTGCAGTGGTGCCATCTCGGCTCACTACAACCTCTGCCTTGCCAGTTCAAGCGATTCTCCTCCCTCAGCCTCCTGCATAGCTGTGCGCCACCATGCCAGGGTAATTTTTCTGTTTTTAGTAGAGACAGGGTTTCACCATGTTAGTCAGACTTGTCTCAAACTCCTGACCTCGTTATCCACCTGCCTCAACTTCTCGAAGTGCTGGGATTATAGGCGTGAGCCACTGCACCTGGCCCAAGTCTGATGCTTTTTCTTAATTAAATTCAGATTATACCTCTTTGGCAGGAATATCATATAAATGACATTATATCTCATCTTATTCTATTAGGTGACACACAATTTGAAATAGTTTCATTACTAATAATGTCATTTTTGCTCACTTATTAAGGTGGGTCTGCTAGGGTTCTCCACTATACAGTTATCATTTTGTATCCCTATAATTGATAAATATTAGGGGTAGAGTTTGAGATTATGTAAACGTCCCATTCCTCATCACACTTTCAATTTATTCTTTCCTCACTCCTTTATTTCAGTTTGTAATTATTGTTTTATTTAGTATGTTATAGCCTTTCATTATCATTATTTATTCTTTTATTTATTTTTTTTTTGAGAGGGAGTCTGGCTCTGTCACCCAGGCTGGAGTGCATTGGTGTGATCTCTGCTTTTGCAACCTCTACCTCCCAGGTTCAAGTGATTCTCTTGCCTCAGCCTCCTGAGTAGCTGAGACTACAGGCATGTACCACCACGCCTGGCTAATTTTTTTGTATTTTTAATAGAGATGGGGTTTCACCATGTTGCCCAGGCAGGTCTCAAATGATCCGCCCACCTTGGCCTCCCAAAGTGCTGAGATTACAGGTGTTAAGCCACCACGCCCAGCCATCATTATTTATTCTGATGCTTACATTGTCTCAAATTTGATATATGAGAGTCCCTTCAATCTGATTTCTAGGTACTTTTGAAAGGTCTCCATATTCTCTGAGCTTGCTTTACTTTCTGACAAAAAAAAAAAAAAGATATATTGATCTAGACCTGGAATCCACCATTTGTCCAAGGAGCACTGGTTCCTTTTAGTGGAGAGTGGTATCTAGACACTAAGATTGAGTGCTAGGGGTGCTCATTGCTTTGCTGGGTCTTAGGGTGTCACTGCTTCCAGGATGACTATCTCCCTTTCTCTCTCTCTCTCTCTCTCTCTATATATATATATATATATATATACATATATATATATATATATATATTTAATACGAAGTCTCACTCTGTCGCCCAGGCTGGAGTGCAGTGACGCACGGTCTCAGATAACTGCTACCTCTGCCTCCCGGGTTTAAGCGATTCTCCTGCCTCAGCCTCCTGAGTAGGTGGGATTACAGGCATGTGCCACCACACCTGGATAATTTTTGTGTTTTTAGTAGAGATGGGGTTTCACCATATTGGTCAGGCTGGTCTCGAACTCCTGACCGCATGATCCAACTGCCTCAGCCTCCCAAAGTGCTGGGATTACAGGCGTGAGCCACAGTGCTAGCTCTCAGCTTTTAATTTAATTGCATTTAAAGAAAGCAATCTGTGCAATTCATAGTAGCTGGCAGCCAGGGTAACACAGGGATCTGCCAGCCTCGGCCTCCCAAAGTGCTGGAATTACAGGCGTAAGACACTGCGCCCGGCTCCTCTATATTTTATTTATATATCTACATGAAAATTATGAACTTACACGGATGTTTCTAATTCCAGTTGAATTCATTGAATTCATTCTTGTTTTCTCCCAGTCCATAACTATAACCGCTTTTCCAGCAGTGAAAAACCTGCTCTCTTTATCTCTCCCAAATTTATTCATTTGCCAACGCCCTGGATTGTAACCTAGGTCCTGTTGCTCCTGCTCTCCCTGTCCCAGGATACCTTCTAAGCTCACACAGGCCCCAACACGCACGCCAAGTGGCCACTTGCTCATAGGGACACCCTGTGAACACACATGGTCACACCCTGGGCACATAGGCTCTGACACCCTGCTGTGCATACCTCCCCCAACCTGTGCAGACACCTATCTTTTTTAACCTCACCTGATAGCTTTAGACCACATTATTGGTCTCAATAATTGGACCAATTTGACCAAACAGAGAAGAGAAAGAGGAAGGGTGAGTGTGTCATGTTAAGAATAACTTGGTTTATCTATTTTGATTTTTGGTTATTCTCTCTTTTTTAATTTTTTTTTTTTTTGGTTATATGAAAAAAACTGCATTTATTTATTTATTATTATTTTTTGAGACAGAGTTTTGCTCTGTCACCGAGGCTGGAGTGCCGTGGCACGAACTTGGCTCACTGCAACTTCCGCATCCTGGGTTCAATTGATTCTCCAGCCTCAGCTTCCCGAGTAGCTGAGATTTAACAGGCGTGTGCCACCACACTAGGCTAATTTTTGTATTCTTAGTAGAGATGGGGTTTCACCATGTTGGCCAGGCTGGTCTCAAATTACTGATCTCAGGTGATCCACCGCCTCGGCCTCTCAAAGTGTTGGCATTACAGGCATGAGCCACCAAACCTGGCTAAAAAGTTGCATTTAAATTAGCCACAGCAGCAAATGATCTCCGACAGTTTGAATTAATTCAGTTATATAAATTAATTCTTACATTTTTCGGAGTCATGAATGTTTTTTATTTTTGAGGCAGAGTTTCACTCTTGTTGCCCAGGCTGGAGCATAGTGGCACAATCTCAGCTCACTGCAACCTCCACCTCCCAGGTTCAAGTGATTCTATTGCCCCAGCCTCCCCAGTAGCTGGGATTACAGGTGCCTGCCACTACGCCCAGTTAATTTTTGTATTTTTAGTAGAGATGGGGTTTTGCCATGTTGGCCAGGCTGGTCTCGAACTCCTGACCTCAGGTAATTCGCCCACCTTGGCCTCCCAAAGTGCTGGGATTACAGGCGTAAGCCAAAGTGCTCAGCCTGATCTTTTAAAATAGTAAAATCATAACAGTCTCAGGCAGTCCAAACAATCAGAATTCAGTCTATTTTTATCACTGTGGGTTTTCAGAATCTTGCTTCCTAATGTCTTATCCTAAACACTTCAGTGTTCCCATGGCGGTAACTTCATCTCCCTTCACCCTGCTCGGTTCCCAGCATTTTCAGGCTTCAATCCGGTCCAAGTATTTATACGTGCCACCCCCAGCTTGTTTTCCAGAACTCTGCCTTTGCATTCCACTGCATAAATACTCTTGTGAAGCCATGAATCTCAGAACGTACAGTTGGAATGGTTTATGGAGTGTCTAAGAAATTCAGGTCACTCAGTTCCATGACTCACCAGGGAAAGTCAGTAATTCACAGTTTATAAGCTGGAGAGACAGTCTATGACATACTGGTTGCCTTTTGCTCCTCACAGAGAGGCTGTTTTATTAGCTCAAACTAATATATGCCCACGATCCCCTGGTACAAAGACATCTGGTCTCTCTGGAGTGTTGCCTGCATCACGGAGGAGAGCTGTGGTCTGGCAGTTCCCCATTCCCAACATAACATCCTTGTTATCTTTCTGTGCAAAAAAAGAAAAAAGAAAACCTTCCAGAAAACCAAAAAGAACAAAAATTCCAATCAAGAGCATCATATGATCTGAGTCTGTGCCAAAACCAAGAAAAGAAATTGGAATTGTTACTATAAGTCACCAGTAACTGAATTAACTGAATGTTCAGCTTGAGAGGATGTGGCATTCAGTTGAGTCAGGGCTGCTCCTCACTGTGATCTCTCAGGTTTATAACTCTAATAGCCAGTTGCAGATGCAAAAAATGGAATTAGCTTTTTTTTTTTTTGAGACTGAATCTTGCTCTATTGCCTAGGCTGAGGTGTAGTGGTGTGATCTCAGCTTACTGCAAATTCTGCCTTCTGGGTTCAAGCCATTCTTCTGCCTCAGCCTCCCGAGTAGCTGGGATTACAGGCACCTGCTACCGTGCCCAGCTAATTTTTGTGTTTTTACTAGAAATGAGGTTTCACCATGTTGGCCAGGCTGGTCTTGAACTCCTGGCCTCAAGTGATCTGCCCTCCTTGGCCTCCCAAAGTGCCAGGATTACAGGTGTGAGCTACCATGCCCGATCTTTTTTTTGAGACAAAATCTCACTTTGTCACCCACGCTGTAGTGCAGTGGGGTGATCTCGACTGGAATTAACATTTTTCTTCCATTATGGAGATATTTCTTTCTGCTGGAAAACACTAAGTGGGGCAGAATCACATACATTTTCAAAGAACTTGCTAATAAATTTTCTTCAAATGCAAAGTGCTTAGAGGAAGAATGATTCCAATGAAAATAACGGGAGCATACACAAGCTGTGGACATGCAGCATCTGAGCATGGCAAAGGTGTGCGGTTCTTTGCTGAATTTGCTCTAGAAGGCCAGTGGATAGGTCTGGGCAAGGATAAATGTGGGTGCTGTGTGCTGTTCAGCAGAATTGCAAAGCACTGGGTAAGAGAAGACCTTTCAGAGAATGTACTTGGGAAACATTTATTTTGATCAACAATTGCTCTTTCAATGAAGGGATGAGAAAGAGTGTATTAGTTCATTTTCATGCTGCTGATAAAGATGTACTTAAGACTGGGCATGTATGAAAAAAAAGAGGTTTAATGGACTCACAGTTCCACATGGCTGGGGAGGCCTCACAATCATGGCCAAAAGTGAAAGACACGTCTTACATTGGTGGCAGGCAAAAGAGAGAATAAGAACCAAGTGAAAGAGGTTTCCCCTTGTAAAACCATCAGATCTCATGAGACTTGTTCACTACCAGGAGAAAAGGACACGGGAAGCCACCCCCATGATTCAATTATCTCCCACTGGGTTCCTCCCACAACATATGGGAATTATGGGAGCTACAACTCAGGATGAGATTTGGGTGGGGACACAGCCAAACCCTATCAAAGAGTGCCCGTTTCCATGTTTTGGGGAGCAAGAAGGAGAAATGGGAAGAAGGGAGCACTGACCAGGTCAGGGCTGGATGAAGAAAATGCCAGCCTGGGGTGAGAAAAGTACCTGGCCCTCAGGGATGTTGAGGGTAATTTTGTGCCATCAAGCGAGAACAGTCACAGGATCTTTGAGCTAAAATTACTTTTTAAATTGGCTTCTTCACCTCAAAGGGAATTCCATTAAATTTAATTCTTCCAGTGCTTCCTGATGTTGGATATGAGTTCTAAATTTATCTTCAAAGAATCAATATGTCAGTATGTTCAATTCTTTGCCTTCTACTTTTAAACTTAACTTCCTCCTAAAGGAACCTTTTTCGATGACCTGCTCCACCCTGAGTCATTTCAATTACCTGCTCCACCCTGACTCATTCTGATTACCTGCTCCACCCAGACTCATTCCAATTACCTGCTCTGTCATAACCATTTTCCCCACCAATTTAAAATCTCTTTAAATTAGCCATTCGGAATTAGTTTAGCCTGTGTGGTCTAACCCTAGCCAATAGGGGAATGACACAGCAGCTGGGGCCACATGCATCAGAGGTAAGAACCCCTTCCCCTCCCTTGTCCAAATGTGCGCTCACCATTGCTCCATCTGTAAGGGTGCACCCTTCTATAGAAGTACATTGCTTTGCTGAGAATTAAAACGAAAATTTTACATTCGAGTACTATTTAGTTTTTGGCACCAAAACTTTGTTTATAACACTGAGTATCTGCTCCCCTTAGGAGACCCTAAAAGACTATTTACTGTTTCCATGTCTTCCTTCTGTGGTAGGCCAGTGCATTTTCATGATCCTCACTCTACTTGCAGCTTCTGAGAAACTTTTCTTCAATCCCTTTGACAAGTTTTTCGTATTACTGCAGTAACAAGTAGGCAGCTAATTTCCCACGAGATTATTTAACTGTTCTAAGAGGATTTCGCTCCTTGCATTTTGATGAGACCACATAATTCGTGTAAATCCTCTTAGATTTCCCTTTTAGGCCATTGCTGTTGTACTACCAGCCAGTACAGGAGGCAGCCTTTATGTGCAGGAGATAAACAGCAAGAGATTGAAGTCGGAATGTCTCTGCTAAGATGGCTCCTGAAATGGCATTTGCCTCCTTCTGTAAACAGTGCTAGGTACTTTGTACATAGTAAGTCCACAGCAATGATTTTTTGTTTATTTATTGAAGAATACTATCTTTAAATTGGACCAAAGGTAAAATTGAGAACTTGCTGATAACTTTTCTTCAAATTTATCCACAATTAAATACAGGTGTGGTGAAGGAGATCATTACAGCCAGTCCCCTGATTTCATGTGTACAAGGCTGTTCATCAAAACCTAAACATTTATAGAACCCTTGCATCTTGCCTTCAGATACAGTGATGTAGCTCTGGCATATCATAAATATTCTTTAACTTTCTTTTCATTGATTAATGAAGTGCCATAGGTCAATGAATATATCATCCAAACTAAGGATTCAAGTAAACACTTTTTGGCAAGACCAAAATAATTTTCTTCTCTGTTCCAAATGTGTTGTTTATAAGACCTATCCTTTTTTGTTTATAAATGGATCTCCTGACTTTCGTATTTTCATTTCCAATGAATTTATAAAATAATAAGGTCAGATGTGATAAAATATCTCAGAAATTTAATCTACCCTGCTGCACACACAGATTGCAAGGAGTCTAATCCTACCAACTGGCAGGCAGGCAGTGACCCAGTGCAAGAGCTCAGCTGAGTCTACAACAGTCTAAAATCAGCATTAGTATGCCTGGACTGGGGAGGAGTTGGATGTTGCCTTTATACAAAAAGGTGTCAGCATAGTATCCCAGCTGGGACAAGGGGAAGAAAGCAAATGTTTATTGCCTGCTATATACCAGGCATTGTTATGGTGTTACATGTTAAATGTCTTACATTTCAACTCACAAAAACCTTGAAGGCTATGTTTTCTATTTTTATTTATTTATTTATTTATTTATTTATTTATTTATTTATTTTAGTGATGGGCTTGCTTTGTTGCCCAGGCTGGAGTGCAGTGGCTATTCACAGGCACGATCTCACTACTGATCAGCATGGGAATTTTGACCTGCTCCATTTCTGACCTGGGCCGGTTTACCCCTCCTTAGGCAACCTGGCGGTCCCTTGCTCCCAGGAGGGTCACCAAATTGATGCTGACCTTAGTGCGGACACTGATTGGCATAGCGCACTACAGCCCAGAACTCCCTGTCTCAAGCGATCCTCCCGCCTCACCCTCCTGAGTATCTGGGACTACAAGTTCACACCACCATACCTGGCTGTTTTCTCTATTTTATAGATGAGAAAATGTAAGCTAAGAGAAGTTAAGTAACTTGCCCAAGGTCGCATAACTAATAAATACATGACTTATCCAGGATTGAAACCCAGAAATATTTAGGTTTAGAAATTGTGCTCCTCCCAAGCAGAAACAAAGTACTCCAAAGCAACCTCCTTCCCTCCTTAAATGACACTCCTATTCTAGAATTTATTGCTAAAGTGACTATTATTATTTGGACAGTTACACTGAGCAACTTAGGATAGACCTGTTTTTCTGATGCTGTACATATTAAAAAAAAAAAATCTCTAGCAGCTCTAAGACAGATATAAGGTATTGGAAGATGCAGAAGCATTATATCAAAGATTAGCCATCTAGGTCTTTCTAATATCTTTTTGACTGAGTTCATTGGTATCAAATCTGATCTCCTTTAATAAATCGCCAGACACTACAACAACATGAAGTACATCTAAAAGAGAAAAATGAAGGCAAGAGATGAGGTATTCGATAAGAAAGGCAGTTTTGAGAAACCTGTAAATTAAGAAACACAAACCAACCAAGCTATTTCTCTTAAGCAGTTGTTTAACCTTGTGACAGCAGTTGGCTGATGAATGATCTTCGTAATGTTTTTAAAAAATCAGAAATGTGCTGAGCTAGCTTTATAGGTGAACTAGATATAGTCAAACACAGTTCTAATTCTTGGCTGACTCAGGGAGATTCTACATTGGGCCAGTTGTTATAAATGAGATCACTTTATATTATCACTTAGTGCAAATCTTCACAGTTTAAGCTCCCTAGCTTTTTCTTGGAGTTCTCCTCTCCAAACATTTTTGAAGAGTCCCCAGGTCTTGTGTGTGTCTGTGAGTCAAGCCAGGAATTCTTTGCATCTTGCTGTGAAATGGACAATTACAATTTCCTATTAAGGCCAGACTCCTTAAAGCAAGATGCAAGTTGTGGGAAATTTCCTATTGTCCTCAGCTTTGTAAATTCTTTTTTTCTTTTTTGCCAGGCATGGTGACCCAGGCCTGTAATCCAGGCTACTCAGTAGGCTGAGGTAGGAGGATCACTTGAACCCAGGAGTTTGAGGCTACAGTGAGCTCTAATTGCACCACTGCACTTGGACAAAACTGTCTCTTTTTTTTTTTTTTTTTTTTTTTTGAGGAGGAGGAGGAGTCTTGGTCTGTCACCCAGGCTGAAGTGCAGTGGCACAATCTCGGCTCACTGCAAGCTCTACCTCCCAGCTTCATGCCATTCTCCTGCCTCAGCCTCCCCAGTAGCTGGGACTACAGGCGCCTGCCACCACGCCCGGCTAATTATTTGTATTTTTTTTTTTTTTTTAGTAGAGACGGGGTTTCACTGTGTTAGCCAGGATCGTCTCAATCTCCTGACCTCGTGATCCGCCCACCTCGGCCTCCCAAAGTGCTGGAATTACAGGCGTGAGCCACCACGCCCAGCCCAAGACTGTCTCTTAAAAAATTTTTGTTTTCAACTTACATACAGTAAATTGCATAAGTCACACATACACACGCACACACACTTACACATTTCTAACAATCTAAATCTAGAGGGACCTATTGGTAGAGAGATAGACAGGAATGTATGTATGTATGAATGTGTAAAACCATGGCAAAGATCAAGATATGTAATGTTTCAGTGCCTTTGAAGGCTTGCTGCGTTCCTCCTATTCTCTGTGAGCCTGAGTTTAGGTCACCTAGACTGGATCTGCCCTGCACACTTGCCCCCTCCTACCTAATGTCCTTATTTGTATTGTTCCGCATAGGGCACTCATGATTTCCAAGTTGGTCAATGAAAATCAGAATTTGTTGTGTCAAACAGCTCCTCCTTTCTTCATTCTTCTTTTTCACTGTATCAGCAATAATTATCATTATAGTTTTAAGCAAATTTACAAAAGAAATGTTATTCACTTTAGAGTATTTAAAATATTATTTGAATTCTATACAACTTCTGATAAAGGGAGTCCTGTATAAACAGGGCACATGTATTCTGACCTTTGATGTGATCACAATGGGTGCCTTGTGATGAGAATTGCACTGTGAACTGAGTACGGATTGCTCTTGAGGAGCAGGGAGGTGGCTCAGGCCAGGGGCTGATGGCTCAGGCCTCGTCTCAGGATGGGACCATGGGTGAGTCACCAGAGCTCAGAGCTAGGCTCTCGGTCTCATGGGCTCCTTTTCCAAATTCAAGCAACTACCTTAGGTTGAAACATTTTGGTTAATTACACTGATGTACTGTCAAGCTACTGGCATCTCTCTATTTTTGAAACTATATTAGTCCATTCTCTCACTGCTATAAAGAACTACCGGAAATTGGGTAATTTATAAAGAAAAGAGGTTTAATTGACTTACAGTTCCATAGGCTGTACAGGAGGCATGGCTGGGGAGGCCTCAGGAAACTGACAATCATGACAGAAGGGTGAAGGGGAAGCAAGCATGTTTTCACAAGGCGGCAGGAGAGAGAGAGCAAAGGGGGAAGTGCCATACACTTTTAAGCAACCAGATCTCATGAGAACTCACTCACTATCACAAAACAGCAAGGAGGAAATCCATCTCCACGATCCAATCACTTCCCACCAGACCCCTCCCCCAGCATTGGGAATTACAATTCAACATGAGATTTGGGTGGGGACACAGAGCCAAACCATATCAATAACCTTTAGTTTTCTTGGTTGGAATTTGGTTAATTTAGCCATTCATGACATAGTATTGCTTCAGGTAAGGATTTCTCAAACTCTGCACTGTGAACATTTGGGGCTGGATGATTGTTATAGGAGGTATCTCATGCATTGTGGGATATTTGGCAGCATCCCTGGCCTCTATCCATTAGATGCAAGTAACATCTCCAGCTTCGACAACCAAAAATGTCTCTAAACTTGCCAAATATTCCTTGGGAGACAAAATTCCCTCCAGCTTGAGACCACTGCTTTACATGGCTAGCTTTGATCAGTTCTCCATCCATAGTTTCATTTTGGACAGTCTATATCTTTTAGTCTGAGAGGCAGAAATGAGGGCTCTCCTCTTATGCTCTGTGAACTGGTCTCTCATTATTTGCCACTTGAATTCAAGGTGGAAAACAACACTAAGTGACTACCACCAAGAAAAACATAGATCCTTTAAGTGTTTGTATCTGGATCTGTGATACATACCCAGATATCACAGATGCTTTGTCCATTTTGTGTTGCTATCATTACCTGAGGCTGGACAATGTATAAGGAAAAGAGGTTTATTTGGCTCAAAGAAGCATGGCACCAGCATCTGCTTCTGGTGTGGGTCTTAAGTTGCTTCCACTCATGGTGGAAGGTGAAGGGGAGCTGGCACATGCAGAGATCACATGGGGAGAGAGGAAGCAAGACAGGGAGGAGGTGCCAGGCTCTTTTCAACACCCAACTCTTATGGGAACTAATAGAGCAAGAACTCACTCATCTCTTCCCACAGAGGAAGCATTAATCTGTTCATGAAGAACCACCCCCCAGCACTTTGGGAGGCCAAGGTGGGCAGATCATGAGGTCGGGAGATTGACACTATCCTAGCCAACACCGTGAAACCCCGTCTCTCCTAAAAAATATAAAAAATTAGCTGGGCATGGTGGCGAGTGCCTGTAGTCCCAGCTGACCAGGAGGCTGAGGCAGGAGAATTACTTGAACCGAGGATGCCAAGATTGTGCTACTGCACTTCAGCCTGGGTGACAGAGCTAGACTCCGTCTCAAAAATAAATAAATAAATAAATAAATAAATAAATAAATAAAAATAAAAATAAAAAATGGAGGGGCCACCTTCATGACCCAAATGCCTCCCATTAGGCCGCACTTCAAACACTGGGGATCACATTTCAAAATGAGGTTTAGAGGGGACAAATAGCCAAACTCTAGCAACCTTATAAATGAAAAACAATAATGAATAATTATATGTGATTTCCTTTAAACACACACACACACACACACACACACACACTGCTTTAACAAAAAGTAAATCAACCAAATATTTCTTCAATTGAGAGTGATTTCCAAGTGACAAATATTACTATTTAGTGACAGTAATCCTTGTTTAGCTTCTTGTGCTTTCAACATTCAACAAAATGATACTGTCTTTTGAGGTCACTTTGACTTTAAACTTCGTAACAAATTGAACTAAAATTTATGTGTAAGTTTTCATCTGCTCCTAAAAATACAGCACTTAGACATTTCTATTGGATTTTGAGTCCTCATAGAAGAAGTAAAAGAAGCATCAAGACCACCGCATAGTAGGAAGAACCAATTTTACAGAGAAGTTATATCCTCTGCATAATTTGAGCTGGCAGAGGAGGCTTCTCTACCCTCTAGAGGAAATAGCTTTCCTCTAGCTGCCTGAAATTAAATCTTTCCTGCTTTGTTCCTGTAGGTTAACCAGAGAACCCTTTTAAAATATAAATACGAGGCTGGGCGCGGTGGCTCACACCTGTAATCCCCGCACTTTGGGAGGCCACTTGAGGTCAGGAGATCAAGACCATCCTAAGCTAACACGGTGAAAACCCATCTCTACTAAAAATACAAAAAATTAGCCGGGCATGGTGGCAGGCGCCTGTAGTCCCAGCTACTCGGGAGGCTGAGGCAGGAGAATGGCGTGAACCCGAGAGGCGGAGCTTGCAGTGAGCCGAGATCGCACCACTGTACTCTAGCCTGGGCTACAGAGCAAGACTCTTTGACAAACTTGGAGTAGTTTTACTTCAGTGCATCTAGCTTTGTGTTTTATTGTATTTACCTGTGTATCGTAACATAGTTTACATGGACTTTTCAAGCCCAACGTGCTAAAAAAGCAAAAACAAAAAATATGTTTGAATTGGTCTGTGGGGAAACTGTTCACAAAGATAGATAGAGCCCATTTCTCATATCAGAGTTCAGAAGCCTAATTTTCTGTCCCAATATGTATATGGAGATTCCATCATCTGAAATACATAGTTTCAAAAATATTTACATAATGAAATTTAATATCTAGATGGTTTTGTGTCATGTGTGATTTTTACAGCTTTATTAAGATATCTCACATACCATAAAACTCCATAAAACTCATCATTTTAAAGTGTACAATTCAAAGGTTTTCAATGTATTCACAGAGGCATGAATAAATTGATGCCACTATCACCACAATCTAATTTTAGAAAATGTTCATCACTGCAAAAAGGAACCTTGTACTCCATAGCAGTCACTCCTCATCCCCACCCCCACAGCCTTGACAACCACTAACCTAATTTTTGTCTTCATGGATTTACTTATTCTGGGCATCTCCAATAAATGAAATTATGCAATATGTGGGCTTCTTTTACTTAATATGTTTTCAAGGTTCATCATGTTGTATAATACATCAGTACGTCATTCCTTTATGGCAAAGTAATATTCCATTGTGGAATACGGTATGAAACCACATTTTTGTTTTGTTTTGTTTTGTTTTTTTGAGACAAGGTCTCTGTCACCCAGGCTAGAGTGCAGTGGCGTGATCTTGGCTCACCTCAGCATCTGTCTCCTGGGTTCAAGTGATTCTCCTGCCTCAGCCTCCCGAGTACCTGGGATTACAGGCCTGCACCACCACACCCAGCTAATTTTTGTATTTTTAGTAGAGACAGGGTTTCACCATGCTGGTCAGGCTGGTCTCAAACTCCTGATCTCAGGTGATCCACCCACCTCGGCCTCCCAAAGTGCTGGGATTACAGGCGTGAGCCACCGTGCCTGGCCAGCTGTGAATTTTTAATAAACGTATGTGTCTGTTTTAAATTAAAATAAGAAGAATCAATTAATTTTGAAGTTTTAATTGTATTAAATGATCTCACCGATTACTTTAAACTATTAGCTTATTTCAAACCTTTCCAGTGCACTTTTACTGGGGCATGCTGATGTTTTGGAATGTAAGAAGGCTTATACGAAGCATTTGAAAGAAGCTATGTCAATCATATTTATTATAAAGTAGTACTGCTTTAAGTCTCTTGAAGGAATCTCAAGAAAATTCTTATCCACATTGAAATAAATATACATTCTACAGCTTACTCAAACTCCCCCAATCTTAAAGATTGAAAAACTGAGGAAATATGTAGAATTTACAAAATAACTGTCTTCCATTTATAGTGATCACATATAATATAATAATATCTTCGCAAATTTTATGACTTAACATATAAATGAGTTTTAAACAACCTTGACAGTCAATAAGATGATGGTCATTTAAAAATATGGAAGGTAGACCCTCTATAATTTGATGAAGAGGGTTCTAAAAATCTCTCTTCTCTTGTATATATTTCACACTGACTTTCCTAAAACGGTCACCATTCATCTTTTCTTTAAAACAGCATACCAAGGCCTGGCACAGTGGCTCACACCTGTAATTCCAGTATTTTGGGAGGTCGAGGTAGGAAAATCACTTTACTTGAAGCCAGACATTCAATCAAGACTAGGCTGTGTGACTGACACAGGGAGATCCTGTCTTGACAAAATAAATAAATTAATTTTAAAAAATGTATTAAAGATTCCTGTAAAAGTAAATAATTTATCTGTAAGATATAATATGCAACACTATTATCATAATTTATAGGGAATTAATTTATCATATTAGATAATCAGCTGAAGAACTGGCTCAAAGAATGGGTAAACTTTGATGAGGTAGAAGATTGGAGAGTTTAGAGTCACAGTGAAGAACCTGGGATAAGCAGATGTCAACGAGAGAACCCTCAGCAACGCAGAGAGAGTAGAGGGGAAGCAAGGGAAGACAGATGGAGGAGCCGTGCTGTACCCACATTTGACCCGATCTGGTCTCAAGAATGCAGTCAGTCTCTTTACAAACGAAATGAAAACCCACATTCAGTACTTTCTTTTTAATTACTTATTTTTAAATATATAAGCACTAAGTGAATATATTTTCATTATAAAAAGTCAAGCAGTTCAGATGAATTTAAAATTATTCTTAATGATTATCCCTAATCCTAATCTCTTACCAGGATAATTGCTACTAGCTTGGCATTTATCATTTAGGGTGCATCACATTTATGTTTATACTTGTATCATCTGTAGTGTGTTATGTTTATAGTTATATGTATATGTAGTTTTTGTTTGTTTTGTTTTGAGACAGTCGCATTCTGTCACCCAGGCTGGAGTGCAGTGGCATGATCTCGGCTCCTCCCGGGTTCAAGTGATTCTCCTGCCTTAGCCTCCTGAGTAGCTGGGATTACAGGCACCGACCACTATGCCCGGCTAATTTTTGTATTTTTAGTAGAGACGGGTTTTCATCATGTTGGCCAGGCTGGTCTCGAACTCCTGGCCTCATGTGATCCGCCTGCCTCAGCCTCCCAAATGCTGGGATGACTGGTGTGAGCCACAGTGCCCAGCCAGTGTATGTAGTCTTTTTTGTTTGTTTGTTATATAGGGATGTTATTTGCCATATGTTCTCTTCTGTGACTCACTGTTTTACTTAACAATGTCTCTCAGTGATCTTTCCATATCAGATACTTAAACATAACCCTTTTAAAAACTGCTTTATAGTTATGGTATGTGATACAGTCTTTTAAAAATCTTTTAAGCTTATGTTATTAGGCATTTTGGCTGCTTCCAATTTTTTCCTGTTACATATACTGCCACAATTTAACAATCTTAAACACGCCTCATTGTGCACATGTGCAAGTGTTTTCCTAGAATAAATACCAAAATTTAAATTTCTGGGTCATAAGGTATGAGTACTACATTTTATTTATTTATTTATTTATTTTGAGACAGAGTTTTACTCTTGTTACCCAGGCCAGAGTGCAGTGGCACAATCTCAGCTCACTGCAACCTCCACCTCCAGGGTTCAAGCGATTCTCCTGCCTCAGCCTCCCTAGTAGCTGGTATTACAGGCCCCTGCCACCATGCTCAGCTAATTTTTTTTCTTTTGTATTTTTAGTAGAGGCAGGGTTTCATCATGTTGGCCAGGCTGGTCTCGAACTCCTGACCTCAGGCTTCCAAAGGGCTGGAATTACAGGCATGAGCCACCGTGCCAGGCCAAGTACTGCATTTTAAAATTGCACTCTATAATCTTACGAAATTTTTACTACCGCCGATAGTGTATGAGAAAGTCCCTTCACAAGTATATTAATATAATAATTAATATTATCAAATTTTGAATTTTTTTAATATTGTAGGTGACACAGGAGTGGTATTTTATTTCATTTCATAGAACTTTTCATAAAAATTTATGTTTGATATCACTCTGATAAGTGGCAAGGTTGAGCATCTTTTATATGTTTGTTCAGAGTTTATACCACCTCTTCTGTGAATCGTCTATTCTTATTCTTGTTTTTCTCTTATTGATGGATTATGAGTTCTTTGCTGATTTTTATATTAATCCATTGCCATGCATGGTGGTTCACACCTGTAATCTCAGCACTTTGAGAGGCCAAGGTGGGAGCCCAGGAGTTGGAGACAAGCCTGAGCAACATAACAAGACTCTGTGTCTACAAAAATTAGCCAGGTATGGTGACATGCACCTGTTGTCCCAGCTACTCCAGGGGCTGAGGTTAGAAGGATCACTTGAGCCTTGGAGGTCAAGGATACAGGGAATTATATTGTACTGCTGCACTGCAGCCTGGGTGACAGAGGGAGACCCTGTCTCTAAATAAATAAGTAAGGTATTAATCCATTGATTGTTGTGTATGTTGCAAATACTTCCTTCCAGTCTTCTAGTTGTCTTTTAACCTTATTTGCAATGACGTTAGTTATGTAAAAGTTCAGAAATTTGATAACATTGCATTTTTAAGGCATTAGCATTTTATATAATGTTTTAGAAGGTCTAATTTTAACTTAAGTATATTCTCCTTTTTTTTCTTTTAATAGGTTTGTTAAGTCTTTTGATAATTTGGAATTTTTGTAAATGGTATGAAATATAGATCTATTTTTTTCAACATGGATTGGCAAATGTCTGTTTTTAGAAAATTTATTTAATTTCATTTTGGTTAATTTTCCTTAAAGGAGAGGAAGGACTTTTTCCTCCCAATATCAGATCGATTAATCTTGAGGAAGTGCTAAGCCTGGCCTGGCTGAATCACATGTCCACCTAGGTGGCCAGGACAGCACAATGCCATGATTGGCAGCTGCCCAAAAGCTCATAGAATCAGTGTCTGGGAGAAGTCCTCAAAAGAAGGAACATTACTGTTCCCAAAGTCAGAGAGGTAAAAACACTGAGTGGGGCTGGGCACAATGGCACATGCCTGTAATCTCAGAACTTTAGGAGGCCAAGGCAGGAGGCTCCTTGAGGCCAGGAGTTCGAGACCAGCCTTGGCAAACATACCAAGACCCAATCTGTACAAGAAAAAAGAAAAAAAGGTGGTCAGATAAAAATAATAAATGCTCACCATAGCCCTAAATAATCTCTTTTATCTTCTTGATATCTTTCTTTCTGATCTTTTTGTTTGCTTCCATATAGATGAAGATACTAATAATTTTAATAGGAAGTACTTACAGAGCACTTCTCTGCACTGGGTTGTGCTCTCTGTTTTGCAGGAGTTCTTCTTAAAGATAAGTCTTTGCATATGTTGAACCAGCCTTGCATCCCAGGGATGAAGCCCACTTGATCATGGTGGATAAGCTTTTTGATGTGCTGCTGGATTTGGTTTGCCAATATTTTATTGAGGATGTTTGCATCGATGTTCATCAGGGATATTGGTCTAAAATTCTCTTTTTTGTGTGTGTCTCTGCCAGGCTTTGGTATCAGGATGATGTTGGCCTCATAAAATGAGTTAGAGAGGATTCCCTCTTTTTCTATTGATTGGAATAGTTTCAGAAGGAATGGTACCAGCTCCTCTTGTACCTCTGGTAGAGTTCAGCTGTGAATCTGCCTGGTCCTGGACTTTTTTTGGTTGGTAGGCTATTAATTATTGCCTCAATTTCAGAGCCTGCTATTGGTCTATTCAGGGATTCAACTTTTTCCTGGTTTAGTCTTGGTAGAGTGTAAGTGTCCAGGAAATTATCCAATTCTTCTAGGTTTTCTAGTTTATTTGCATAGAGATGTTTATACTATTCTCTGATGGTAGTTTGTATTTCTGTGGGGTCGGTGGTGATATCCCCTTTATCATTTTTTATTGCGTCTATTTGATTCTTCTCTCTTTTCTTCTTTATTAGTCTTGCTAGCGGTCTATCAATTTTGTTGATCTTTTCAAAAAACCAACTCCTGGATTCATTGATTTTTTTGGATGGTTTTTTTGTGTCTCTATCTCCTTCAGTTCTGCTCTGATCTTAGTTATTTCTTGCCTTCTGCTAGCTTTTGAATGTGTTTGCTCTTGTTTCTCTAGTTCTTTTAATTGTGATGTTACGGTGTCAATTTTAGATCTTTCCTGCTTTCTCTTGTAGACATTTAGTGCTATAAATTTCCCTCTACACACTGCTTTAAATGTGTCCCAGAGATTCTGTTATGTTGTATCTTTGTTCTCATTGGTTTCAAAGAACATTTTTATTTCGGCCTTCATTTCGTTATGTACCCAGTAGTCAATCAGGAGCAGGTGGTTCAGTTTCGATGTAGTTGAGTGGTTTTGCTTGAGTTTCTTAGTCCTGAGTTCTAGTTTGATTGCACTGTGGTCTGAGAGACAGTTTGTTATAATTTCTGTTCTTTTACATTTGCTGAGGAGTGCTTTACTTCCAATTATGTGGTCAATTTTGGAATAAGTGCTATGTGGTGCTGAGAAGAATGTATATTCTGTTGATTTGGGGTGGAGAGTTCCGTAGATGTCTACTAGGTCCGCTTGGTGCAGAGGTGAGTTCAATTCCTAGATATCCTTGTTAACTTTCTGTCTCGTTGATCTGTCTAATGTTGACAGTGGGTTGTTGAAGTCTTCCATTATTATTGTATGGGAGTCTAAGTTTCTTTGTAAGTCTCTAAGGACTTGCTTTATGAATCTGGGTGCTCCTGTATTGGGTGCATATATATTTAGGATAGTTAGCTCTTCCTGATGAATTGATCCCTTTACAATTGTGTAATGGCCTTCCTTGTCTCTTTTGATCTTTAATGGTTTAAAGTCTGTTTTATCAGAGACTAGGATTGCAACCCCTGCTTTTTTTGTTCTCCATTTGCTTGGTGGATCTTCCTCCATCCCTTTATTTTGAGCCTATGTGTGTCTCTGCATGTGAGATGGGTCTCCTGAATACAGCAAACTGATGGGTCTTGACTCTTTATCAAATTTGCCAGTCTGTGTGTTTTAATTGGACCCTTTAGTCCATTTATATTTAAGATTAATATAATGTATCTCAAAATAATAAGAGCTATTTATGACAAACCCACAGCCAATATCATACTGAATGGGCAAAAACTGGAAGCATTCCCTTTGAAAACTGGCACAAGACAGGGATGCCCTCTCTCACCACTCCTATTCAACATAGTGTTGGAAGTTCTGGCTAGGGCAATCAGGCAAGAGAAAGAAATCAAGGGTATTCAGTTAGGAAAAGAAGATGTCAAATTGTCCCTGTTTGCAGATGACATGATTGTATATTTAGAAAACCCCATCATCTCAGCCCAAAATCTCCTTAAGCTGATAAGCAACTTCAGCAAAGTCTCAGGATACAAAATTAATGTGCAAAAATCACAAGCATTCTTATACACCAGTAACAGACAAACAGAGAGCCAAATCATGAATGAACTCCCGTTCACAATTGCTTCAAAGAGAATAAAATACCTAGGAATCCAACTTACAAGGGATGTAAAGGACCTCTTCAAGGAGAACTACAAACCACTGCTCAGTGAAATAAAAGAGGACACAAACAAATGGAAGAACATATCATGCTCATGGATAGGAAAAATCAATATCGTGAAAATGGCCATACTGCCCAAGGTAATTTATAGATTCAATGCCATCCCCATCAAGCTACCAATGACTTTCTTCACAGAATTGGAAAAAAACTGCTTTAAAGTTCATATGGAACCACAAAAGAGCCTGCATTGCCAAAACAATCCTAAGTCAAAAGAACGAAGCTGGAGGCATCATGTTACCTGACTTCAAACTATACTACAAGGCTACAGTAACCAAAACAGCATGGTATCGGTACCAAAACAGAGATATGGACCAATGGAACAGAACAGAGCCCTCAGAAACAATACCACACATCTACAGCCATCTGATCTTTGACAAACCTGAGAAAAACAAGAAATGGGGAAAGGATTCCCTATTTAATAAATGGTGCTGGGAAAATTGGCTAGCCATAAGTAGAAAGCTGAAACTCGATCCTTTCTTTACTCCTTATATGAAAATTAATTCAAGATGGATTAGAGACTTAAATATTAGACCTAAAACCATAAAAACCCTAGAAGAAAACCTAGGTAATACCATTCAGGACATAGGCATGGGCAAGGACTTCATTTCTAAAACACCAAAAGCAACAGCAACAAAAGCCAAAATTGACAAATGGGATCTAATTAAACTGAAAAGCTTCTACACAGCAAAAGAAACTACCATCAGAGTGAACAGGCAACCTACAGAATGGGAGAAAATTTTTGCAATCTACTCATCTGACAAAGGGCTAATATCCAGAACCTACAAAGAACTCAAATTTACAAGAAAAAAACAAACAACCCCATCAAAAAGTGGGCAAAGGATATGAACAGACATTTCTCAGAAGAAGACATGCATACAGCCAACAGACACATGAAAAAATGCTTGTCATCACTGGCCATCAGAGAAATGCAAATCAAAACCACAATGAGATACCATCTCACACCAGTTAGAATGGCGATCATTAAAAAGTCAGGAAACAACAGGTGCTGGAGAGGATGTGGAAAATTAGGAACACTTTTACACTGTTGGTGGGATTGTAAACTGGTTCAACCATTGTGGAAAACAGTATGGCGATTCCTCAAGGATCTAGAACTAGATGTACCATATGACCCAGCCATCCCATTACTGGGTATATACCCAAAGGATTATAAATCATGCTGCTATAAAGACACATGCACATGTATGTTTATTGCAACACTATTCACAATAGCAAAGACTTGGAATCAATCCAAATGTCCATCAGTGACCGACTAGATTAAGAAACTGTGGCACATATACACCATGGAATACTATGCAGCCATAAAAAAGGATGAGTTCGTGTCCTTTGTAGGGACATGGATGTAGCTGGAAACCATCCTTCTCAGCAAACTATCACAAGAACAGAAAACCAAACACCGCATGTTCTCACTCATAGGTGGGAATTGAACAATGAGATCACTTGGACTCTGGAAGGGGAACATCACACACTGGGGCCTATTATGGGGAAGGGAGAGAGGGGAGGGATGGCACTGGGAGTTTCACCTGATGTAAATGATGAGTTGATGGGTGCTCACGAGTTGATGGCACACCAACATGGCACAAGTATACATAGGTAACAAACCTGCATGTTGTGCACATGTACCCTAGAACTTAAAGTATAATAAAAATAAATAAATAAATACATAAAAAAGAAAACAAACAAAAAAAGATATGTCTTTGATGAAAAAAACTTCATCAAGCATTTTCAATACAGTTCAGATGTGAGAGAGAAGCTTGGGTTTAAAATTTTTTAAGTTCAATCATCTATTTTTCTAGTTAAAAAGAATGTACCAATCTAATATGCATGAGAGATGCTAATCAGAAAACTTGAAGGGCACGAGTCCACTCTTGGAGATTTTCATTGAAGAAAGTGAACAAGTTAAAAAAATTCACTTTATTATTAATTTGCCAAACATATTATTAGTGATAAGCAAACATTGGCACTCAGTTTAAAAGTTTAGCAAAATGATGTTTCCAAAACCTGTGTGATGAAACAGAAAAAAGCTTAATGACAACATGCTAAAATTGCTAAAATTCTCGAGTTTGAATTCTGATTCTGTCACCTTGCAGCTGTGAGATTTTTGACTAAGTTTCTTAATGTTCCTCGTTTCCTCAACAGTAAAATAGGGGTAATAACAGTTCCTACCTCACAGAGGTGCTATAGGAATCTCAAGTGAGATAATACACATGAAGCGCTTAGCCCTGCATCCAGCACGCTGTCAGCCATTGTTATTACCACCACCATCATCATCTGTGAGTACAGCAAGCAAAATACTGGATGGAAAAAAAATCAGAAGGAAATGAACCCATTGGAGACTAGCCAAAGAAGTACACCTAAAATCATAGCAAAAAAAAATTCCAGAAGTTTACAATAACGCATGGAAGAAATTTACAGTTTGAAAATATAAATATCAGTTTAATAGTGAAGCTAAGTCTTAAATGTAATGCCTTTTTTATTAAAGCCTTAAATTTAAGCCTGAAAGTTAGCGACATCTGCTGGAAGAAAGGTGAATTATTCAACTTATGTACTAAGCACCTGTCCTCATTCATTTAATAGTTTATTGAGCAGGAATTTGGTGTCAAATGCTTTCCTAGATTCTGTGGACAAACTGATTAATTCCCACGCTCAAGGAATTTAGTCTTTCAGCTCAGGTGTAAGCCACCTGTGCTTAAGAAGAAAAACAGTGGACATTATCACCATGAACCTTTCAATTCTGTTAAAAAAAATATTAGATCTGTCGGCTGGGTGCAGTGGCTAACACCTGTAATCCCAGCACTCTGGGAGGCTGAGGCGGGTGGATTATGAGGTCAAGAGTTCGAGACCAGCCTGGCCAACATGGTGAAATCCATTTCTACTAAAAATACAAATATTAGCCAGGCATGGTGGCAGGTGCCTATAATCCCCGCCACTCGGGAGGCTGAGGCAGGATAATTGCTTGAAACCAGAAAGTGGAGGTTGCAGTGAGCTAAGATCATGCCACTGCACTCCAGCCTGGGCAACAAGAGTGAAACTCCATCTCAAAAAAAAAAAATTAGATCTACAACCAAGGATAAATTTTAAGCAGCAATACAAAGCTGGTATATGATCAAATGGTAAAATAAAAACTATCAATAGTAGAGCCATAAGAGTTTAGGGAGAGACAGGATATAGCAACTAAGGGAACACTTGGAAAGTCATTCAAAGGTGTGATTCCAGAATTTCTTTTAACGACCAGGGGGAGCTCTGAATGTTTTTGAGCAGAGAAGTGATGATAGAACTAGTAGTCATGTCTCGCTTAACCAAAGGACTATGTTTTGAGAAATGGGTCATTAAGTGATATCATAGTTGTCTGAACATTGTAGAGCGCACTTACACAGGCTGATGGTATGGCCTATTACACACCTGGATTATATGGTATAGCCTGCTCCTCCTAGGTTACAAACCTGTACAGCGTGTTACTGTACTGAATGCTGTAGGCAATTGTAACACAATGGTAAGTATCTGTGTGTCTACATACATCTAAACATAGAAAAAGTACAGCAAAAATGCAGAAGAAAAGATAAAAATAATGATACATTGTATAAGGCCCATACATGAATGGAGCTGGCAGGACTGGAAGTTGCTCTGGGTGAATCAGTGAGTGAGTGGTAAGTGAAGCTGAAGGTCTAGGACATTACTGTGCACTAATGCAGACATTATAAACACTGTACACTTAGGCTATACTACATCTATAAAAATATATTTTCTTTTTTTTTTTGAGACAGAGTCTCGTTCTGTTGCCCAGGCCACAGTGCAGTGGCCCTGTCTCACTATCTCAGCTTACTGCAAACTCCACCTCCTGGGTTCAAGTGATTCTTGTGCCTCAGTCTCCCGAGTAGCTGGGATTACAGATGCGCACCACCACACCCGGCTAATTTTTGCATATTTATTTATTTATTTATTTATTTATTTATTTATTTATTTTGAGACGGAGTCTTGCACTGTCACCCGGGTTGGAGTGCAATGGCACAATCTCAGTTCACTGTAACCTCTGCCTCCCGGGTTCAAGCAATTCTCCTGCCTCAGCCTCCTGAGTAACTGGGATTACAGGTGCTCGCCACCAAGCCCAGCTAAATTTTTTTGTATTTTTATTAGCGGTGGGGTTTCACTATGTTGGCCAGGCTGGTCTCAAACTCCTGACCTTGCGACCCACCTTGGCCTCCCAAAGTGCTGGGATTACAGGCGTGAGTCACTGCGCCTGGCCAATTTTTGTATTTTTAGTAGAGGTTGGGTTTCACTATGTTGGCCAGGCTGGTCTCAAACTCCTGACCTGAGGTTATCCGCCTACTTTGGCCTCCCAAAATCCTGGGATTATAGGTATGAGCCACTGCACCTGGCTAGAATATATTTTCCTTTCTTCAATTATTTATTATTATTATTTCTTCAGTAATAAGTTAATGTTAGTTTACTTGTTTTTATTTTATAAAATTTTTAGATTCTTTTGTAGGTAACAGCATAAAACACACACACATTGTATAGTAGTATAAAAATAGTTTCTTTCTTTGTATTCTTATTCTATAAGCTTTTTCTGTTTTGAAATTGTTTTATTTTTATTTTTTACTCTTTAAACATTTTATTAAGCACTAAGACATGAACACACACAATAGCTTAGAGCCTAGGCCTAGACAGGGTCAGGATCATTGATGTCACTGTCTTTCATCTCCACATCTTGTCCCACTGGAAGGTCTTCAGGAGTAATGACATTCATGGAGCTATCATTTCTTTTTTCTGCTTTTATTTTTTTATTTTTTATTTTTTTTGAGACAGAGTCTTGCTCTGTTGCCCAGGCTGGAGTACAATGGCACAATCTTGGCTCACTGCAACCTCCACCTCCTAAGCAATTTTCCTGCCTCAGCCTCCCAAGTAGCTGGGATTATAGGTGTGTGTCACCACACCTAGCTAAATTTTTATATTTTTAGTACAGACGGGGTTTCACCATGTTGGCCAGGCTAGTCTCCAACTCCCGACCTTAGGTGATCCACCCACCTGGGCCTCCCAAAGTGCTAGGATTACAGCCGTGAGCAACTGTGCCCGGCCTGGAGTTGCCATTTGTTATGATACCAGTGTCTTATTCTATAATACTTCCTAAAGGATCTGCCAGAAGCTGTTTTATAGTTAACTTTTTTTTAAGTAGGAGTACCTTCTAAAATAACAAAAGTACACTATAATAAATACATAAACCAGTAACATAGTCATTTGTTATCCTTATCAATCATTACGTACTGCATCTACATAATTGTGGGTACTATATTTCTATATGACTGACAGCTCAGTAGGTGTTGGTTTTTTGTTTGTTTGTTTTGGTTTTTTTTGAGACGGAGTCTGTCTCTGTCGCCCAGGCTGGAGTGCAGTGACGTGATCTCAGCTCACTGCAAGTTCCACCTCCCAGGTTCACACCATTCTCCTGCCTCAGTCTCCCAAGTAGCTGGGACCACAGGCACCTGCCACCATGCCCGGCTAACTTTTTGTATTTTTAGTAGAGATGGGGTTTCACTATGTTAGCCAAGATGGTCTTGATCTCCTGACCTCGTGATCTGCCCACCTTGGCCTCCCAAAGTGCTGGGATTACAAGCGTGAGCCATCACGCCCGGCCTCAGTAGGCATGTTTATACCAGCATAACCACAAATATGTGAGTAATGTGTTGTGCTACAATGTCACTAGGTAATAGGAATTGTTCAGCTCCATTATAATCTTAGGGAACTACTGTTGCATATGAGGTCTGTGATTACTGAAACAATGCAATATGGCAAATGATGGTATTCTAGGACAATTAGCCTTCTGAAAATCTATAGGATGGATTAGTTTGGGGATAGACTAGAGAAGAGAGACTGATTGGGATGCTATAACTATAAACAGCTGGGATGATAACAACCTGGACATAACTGACTCCAAAGTAGTCAGGATCAAAAGTCAACTTGGCAAAAGATATTCTATCAGACTTCTACTTCATGACATCCACATGAAGATAACAATACATGTTTCTGTAAAATGGACAAATGAGTATGTGTGCCCACAACCAACATTTGCTCCTGCTCTCTGGCAATCTCAGTCACTTCTTTGTGTTTAACTTAGGATGTTATCGAATCACACTTTTAAATATTTTATTTCCACCTATTGAAAAATTGTCCTTCTAAATATGAAATGAGTTCAAGATATCACAAATATTTGACAAATAACAAGCACTTGTATCTAGTTCCAATCTCATATAGAAGAGAGGTTCAGAACAGAATTTTGATACCTGTTACGGGTTGAATATTTTTTCCCCTCAAAATTCACATGTTGAAATCTAATTCCCAGTGTGATGGTACTTGGAGGTGGGACTTTGGGAGATAATTAGGTCACAAGGGTGGAGCCCTCATGAATGGGATTAGTGCCCTTATAAGGAAAGGCCAATGACCTACCTTTTTTCTTTCCATAATTTGATGATATAGGAAGTCAGTGTCTGCAACCAGGAAGAAGACCCTCACTAGAACCTGCACCTGCTGGCACTCTGATCTTGAACTTCCAGCCACCAGAACTGTGAGAAAGAAACATCTGCTATTTATAGGTCATTCAGTGGATGGCATTTTGTTTTAGTAGCTTGAGTGGCTAAGACAACACCCCTGCCACAAATGCAATGGACTCATTTACTCAGTCTGCAGAAACATGAACTGAAATGCTCAAGGAATGTAGTTGTTCTAATTGGTTCAACTGCTTAAATACAAGCCAAACCTTTTACTTTTTAAACTTATATCATTAATAATTTTCCAAAAGATACTTTTTCTACATATAGTTTTTTGCCCTTGTTATAAAGAAAAGTATACTTTTCTCTTCCCTCAATTTGTTAACTAGCAATACCTCAGGTTATAATAGAGTTGGCCACATAACCTATTGTGATGGTTAATTTTAGGTGTTTACTTGACTGGATTAAAGAATGCCTAGAAACTTGCTGAAGTATTATTTATGGGTGTGTCTGTGAGGGAGTTTCCAGAGTAGATTAGCAAGTGAGTCTGAGTGCACTAGGTGGGGAAGTTCCACCTTCCATGTGGGCCAACGCCATCTAATCTGCTGGGGGCCCAGAAAGAACCAAACAGGGAAAGGTGAGTATGTCCATCCATTCCATCTGCTGCTGAAGTTGGGATACACTCTCCTTTTCTCCTATCCTTGGACAACAGCTCCAGGTTTCCTAGCCTTTGGATTCCAGGACTTATACCAGTGACCCCCACGATGCTCACTGCAACTTCTGCCTCCTGGGTTCCAGCAATTCTCCTGTCTCAGCCTCCTAAGAAGCTGGAATTACAGGTGTGCACCACCCCGCCTGGCTAATTTTTGAATTTTTAGTTGATAAGGGGTTTTACCATGTTGGCCAGGCTGGTCTCAAACTCCTGACCTGAAGCGATCCACCCGTCTGGGCCTCCCAAAGTGCTGGGATTACAGGCATGAGCCACCGTGCCTGGCCATACATATATCTATATCATCAGTCTACATCGATAACTATATGTCTACATCCTATTGGTTCTGTCCCTCTTGGAGAATCCTAAGACACCTATAGTTCAAACTGGGACAATTTTGAGAGTGAAAGGAGGTGGGACAAATGTTAGACTGGATGAATTGCAAGAATCCTCAGACCAGTGGGCAACTGTAATTGTCCCTTGGGTCTCCTCTGATTACATCCACTATAAAGTGCCATATGGGCATCACACCCCCCATTGGTTTGATTTCTCCTTCAGTTTGATTTAGCCCACTGTTCTTCTAGCTGCTTTCCTCTGGCTTTGAGGATTTGCTGTAATACACAACTTCCAGAGCTTAGAAATCTCAAACTGGCCCCTTGACTGCATACAAATCATCAAATCTATGTCAACCATAGAAGGGGAATCTGTTCCTTGCTCTGCTGCCTCAAAAAAAAAAAAAAAAAAAAAAAAAAAATCATGGGAATCAAATGAGATAACAATAGCACGAAAGTGTTTGAAACCATAAAGTGTTATACAAATAAAGAGATGCTGGTAAGGGCAGTAGAGAAAACGTGAGGGTAGGTATGATTTTCTTGAGTCGCTGTTTTGGTGCGGCAGTTCAGCCTGTTTGCAGAGTGATAGGAGGGAGCTTCTCTGCATTGTTCAAGCCGGTGGTGCTCTAAGGATACTGTGTTAATTATACACATCCAATTTGCTAGAGGCAGAGGCATATTCAGGCTCAGTTCACAGAGTCTGTTGTAAGGATGCATTGAGAAGCGAGGTAGATGGGAGGCCTATGAGCAGCTGCACAGCCAAGTCTCCCAGAGAAAGAAGCCATCGTGGAGCACACAGCAGAGCTCTAGAGGTCTGCCAGCCTCTCTGGAGCCAGATGCAACCCCAGGAGACGGCCTTGTGGAAGCCGGTGTCAGCTGCTGCCTTCCCCAGCATTTTGCTTCAGCCCTCACTCCTCAGCCACTTCTACTGCTCCTGCGGTTAGTGACCGCCTCTGCCTCCTCCACTACGCATGAGTCTTGTTTGTTCATAGATTCTATGCCTCTTGGTCTCTGCTTACAGCAATTCTTTGTGTGCTCAACTTCTGTGTCACTGTGACATTTCTAAATGTCTCTCATTCAGGCGCCTCAAAGGAAGGGCTCTGGGGGGTTATGTCGCCATCTATTATAGAATACTCCTTCTTGGCTAGAGCTCTGGTACCAGTACTTTTGGAGATTGTTGGCTAGATAATAGATAGCTGACTCCTGGTATGTCAGTCATACAAAACAAAAAAAGGGTTATTTATGTGTTAAAAATCTTCAGCTATTTGCTTTAAGGGTGGTCTTGTACAATGGAACTCTAAGCAGTACTATTTCATGTTAAATTAATTCATTTTCCTCTAAGACTCTAGTTATATTACTTTATCTCATTTGTTTTAAACTTGTAAGCCTTTCATATTTTTAGGTCTTAGCAATTTCATACTCTCAACCTGCTTTACAGCACCTCAAATGATCAGTGTGTCATCTTTGAATATGACCATCCTTTCTTTATACAAAAATCTAATTATAAATTATTTTCTACTGTGCTAAAAATTTTATTTATATTCATCTCTCATTTAATTTTCACAACCTAAGCAAAAGGTAGGTATGATTAACTAAATATTGCAGATGAAGAAAGTGAGTCTTATGAAAATTAAATAACTAAGATTCTAGAGTTAGGATTTCAAATCAATTCTGATTCCACAGCTCATAACATTTCTTTTCTTATTATGGTAACTTTCAGGTTTTATACTACAGTCTCTTTGTTTTTTGAGATGGAGTTTCCTTCTTGTTGCCCAGACTGAAGTGCAGTAGTGCAATCTAGGCTCACCACAACCTCCGCTTTCTGGGTTCAAGTGATTCTCCTGCCTCAGCCTCCCGAGTAGCTGAGATTACAGGCATGTGCCACCATGCCAGGCTAATTTCTTGTATTTTTAGTAGAGATGGAGTTTCTCCATGCTGGTCAGGCTGGTCTCGAACTCCCAATCTCAGGTGATCTGCCTGCCTCGGCCCCCCAAAGTGCTGGGATTACAGGCATGATCCAATCCACCGTGCCCGGCCTCCAGTCTCTTTTATTTGTGTATATATATATATTTCTCTCATGTCTCCTGAGATCTGTGTTTTGTTTTGTTTTGTATTATGGTGTCAGAATATATGCAGTGCTGTAATTCTATACAAAAAGTTTCTGAGGTTGGACACATGTGGCTCAGGCCAATAATCCCAGTGCTTTGAGAGACTGGAGCCGGAAGATCACTTGAGGACTCAAGTGTGAGACCAGCCTGGACAACATAGCATATAAATAACAACAGCAACATAACCTAAGAGCTTGTCTCAGGTTAATACTGTGATAGTTAATCTATATGATTTTGGCATTTCACTTTTATTTCTCAATTACAATTTTAGTGCAAAATGTAAATTAATTATCTATTTTATCTCCTCCTGTACCACAACCTTTAGCCTATTTCCTCTTTACTCTATAGGGACAGCTGGATGAATACTTCCAGGGAAAAATCTGTTTGAATTCCGCTGGTGGCACGCACATAGCCATTTCCAGATCTGAAGGTGCTTGCGCCTTTCCTAGTACTCTATTGTCCACAGGGCCACAAGAGTCTCAACTGCTGGATGTTGTCCAAGTCCTCGTCATTGCAGCTGTGATGGCTACACTGCCAGGCCTGGCTCGAAGGCACAAAGAGGGATTTTTCTTTGTTTGACCACAGAAGGGTCATCCCAACACTGAATGTTATCACCCCTTGGGGATTTGCTAATATAGAAGTCAAAATAGCGAAGGTTTAAGGTGAGAGGTGTGCTCTCCAGTTAACAGGTATCCGTGATCATTCTTCTGAATCTCTAGAAATTGGACTCAGGCCCTCCTCTCATTGGGGCTCCCCGCAGGCGACTGCATTTGCTGCGTGGCGCGGCCAGGCGGGCCCTTAGCGCCGGCACCGTCGCCCTCGGCATCCCAGAGCGCAGCAGCGCAGCCACCGTTCTTCTCTCCCACCTGCTCCGTGCAGAAGGGAAGAGGAGCCAGTGGAGCTGGAAGTCGAGCCGGCCCTTGGCCACCAAGCAGGAAAAGAACGGCACTGAGAAGCGAGGAGGGGGCAGCTCCAAGTCCGAAGGAGCCCAGCACGTTCCAACACCTAAGACCCTGGGCAACCAAAAGGAAGCAAACCCCAGGATGCTGCCACGACCCGGAAAACCACCACAGCTGCAGGAGGGAAACCAAGGGGCTGGCCCAAAACACTGGGAAGGGGGAAGAGGGGGCATCTCACGGGAGTCTTCACGGGAGGAACCGCTTCCTTCTGGGCCCGGACAGCTTTGCTCACCCCCATTGCTTCTGTCCTTCCCCCAGGCCATCGTCACCTGCACCGCCCACCTGCGTCCTCACCACCGCGGCAGGGCCCCTGTGGGCCCAGTGACAGCAGTGTTCCTCTGGTTCCAGTTCCCAGCCACCCCTCCCAGTCACGCACACACTTGCCCTCCTGGACAAGGCTAACAGCCCACTTCACGCTGCTGCACCTGCTGTGGCACCTGCTGTGGCCTCACTCCCTTGTTGGTGGGGACGTTGCTTTCTGGGTTTCTGCTTTGGGGGCTCCTTCTCGACTCCTCCATTGTTTCCTCTGGCTTCCCATAGAGGGGTCTGGGAGGGCTCCCCGGCTTTAAAAGAGGCCCAAGCCCCATATCATTCCGGCATGTCCCACTCCACTGTCCTGGAGGCAGCACCTGTGGTCAATGGAGGGGGGTGCGTGGCTCCCAGAATGCCTCCAGACAACCTGTGTCTTTGTCACCACGTGGGGCTCACATCCATCTTTCATCTTCCCCAACCTTTCCTAGTTCCTGCACCAGGTTGGACAGCCCCCTTTGTAATACTGGAAGTCAGGCGGGGTTTGAGACCCCTACCCCATCTTCACAGGGGCCCCAGCCACCTTGCCCTCAGCCTGGGCTGAGTATACATTGCAGTGATGGAGATGTAGAGTCACAGGTTGTCCAGGTGAGGCCCAGGTTCCCTGTGGCAGCCACCTGAGGTGGTCTGGGACTGCTCACCCAACCCTACCTGTTTCCACCACTCAGCCTATTTCCCCCTCCTCAGACAAGACACTAATAACAAGAAGCTTGCCCTGCCAGCTCCCAACCCTCCCACTCTTCCCTACCCCACAGGGTTCTGTGTCCATCTTTTCCTCTGTTCACAAACTACCACTGGACAGTTGTGTTGTCTCTTGCTCAATGTTCCATTCTTCAACATCTATCATTGCTGCTGCTCCCAGCACCAAATGTTCATCCTCTGCCTCCTGCTCTGCACCCATTTCCCTCCCTCAGGATGGCCTCCATGAGACAGGGGGTCTGGGGCTTGGCAGGCTGGCTGGGTTACTGACTATCCCAGTCCCAGGGAAGGTAGGGCCCTGTCTCTAGGATGCTACAGCAGAGTGAGGAGGGGCGCTCAAATTGACCATAAAGGGTGGAGGGGCCACCTTCTCCCACTGTTTGGTTGGGGAATGGGTAGTTATTATTTGTCTCAGCCTGGGGCTCTGCCTCTAGCTTCCCACTTGCAGTTATTTAAATTAAAAAAGAAAATCCTTTTCTAAAAAAAAAAAAAAAGAAATAAATCTAATTCAAACTGGCCTGAATGGGGCAAAAAAGAGAATAAAAAGAATTTTTGCTCATGTAATAAAGAAGCCATCAGATGGCTTTGCATCAGAGGCTGAAAGAATGTTCTCAAGTCAGTCTCTCTCTAACACTCAGCTCTGCTTCTGGCAGCATGGGTTTCCCTCTTTTTTTTTTTTTTTTTTTTTTTTTTGAGACAGGGTCTTGCTCTGTCACCCTGGCTGGAGTGCTGTGCAGTGGCACGATCTTGGTTCACTGAAGCCTCCTCCTCCTGGGTTCAAGCAATTCTCATGCCTCAGCCTCCCAAATAGCTGGGATTACAGGCACACACCACCATGCCTGGCTAATTTTTGTATTTTTAGTAGAGACGGGATTTCAACATTTTGGCCAGGTAGGTCTCGAACGTCTGACCTCAGATGATCCACCCGCCTCGGCCTCGCAAAGTGCTGGGATTACAGGCGTGAGTCACTGCCCCTGGCTTGGGCTTCACCCTTAAGCAAAGTATCTCCATGTGTGATGAGATTCAGGCTCAGATGTTCTTGGCTGTGGGTCCAGAGAAAGGAGAGAACTTCTCCAAAACTGAAACAAAAGTCTGGTTTTGATCGGTCTGAATCACTTGCCTACCAATGAGCAAACTGCTGCAGTTAGATGTTTGGGCTGTTTTGATGCGCGGATTCTGGCACTTCTCTATGCCTCTCTTCTTGTTTTGGAGCATGTTTTAAAGGAGAGAAATGTGCCAAAGAAAACCAGGGGCTTTTCGAAAAGAGGGGAAAATTTCTGCAGCTTTTTCTATTTGAGACTCTAAGTTATCTCTCAGGGTGGACACATGGCCTTTGTACAAAAGGTTACCACGGCCCCCACATGGGAAGAAATCTTGAGGGGAAATAATGACCTGGTTCACATGTAGGGCCTGGAGATTCGTGGCTAAGCATTGACAGCGCCTCTGGACTTCAGGATGCGTTGAGGGACAGTGGCTGAGCTGGGGCTTTTATGTTGGAGCCCGTAATGGGTTGAATTGTGTCTCTCTGTCTTAGTCCGTTTTCTGCTGCTGGAACAGAGTACCACAGACTGAGTAAATTGTAAAGAAAGAAGTTTATTCGGCTCACAGTCCTGGAAGCTGGAAAGTCGACAGCATGGCACTGCCTTTTGGCAAGGGTCACCCCATGGTGGAGGGGTGGAAGGCAGAAGCAAGCACAGGAGAGACAGAGGGAAAATTGAGCAGAAATCATTTTATCAGGAGCTCCCTCCTGCCCATCAAAAGAGCGCAGACATGTAACTGCGCAATTAACTAACTCACTCCTGTGATAGCAGCATTACTGCATTCAGGAGGTATATTAGTCCGTTCTCATGCTGCTATGAGGAACTGCCTGAGACTGGGTAATTTATAAAGGAAAGAGGTTTAATTGACTCACAGTTCAGGATGGTTTGGGGAGGCCTCGGGAAACTTACAATCATGGCAGGAAGTGAAGAGGAAGCAAGGCACCTTTTCACCAGGTGGCAAGAAGGAGAAGTGCTGAGTGAGTGGGGAAGAGCCCCTGACCATCATTAGATCTGGTGAGAACTCACTCACTATCACGAGAACAGCATGGGGGAAACCACCCCTATGACTCAGTTACCTCTACCTGGTCTCTCCCTTGACATGTGGGGATTATGGGGATTATAATTCAAGATGAGATTTGGGTGGTGACACAAAGCCTCACCATATCATGAGAACAGGGCCCTCATAACCTAATCACTTCTTAAATGTCCCATGTCTTAATACTGTCACAATGAAAATTAAGCTACCAACCATAAACTTTGGGGGACATATTTAAACTATAGTACCCTTCCCCAGAATTCACATGTTTAAATCCTAACCCCTCAGTAGCCCAGAATGTGACCTCATTTAGAAATAGGGCGGTTGCAGATGTCACTAGTTGAAGTCATACTGGAGTATGGGGGACCTCTAACCCAATCTAACTGGAGTTCTTATAAAAAGAGAAATGTGGAATGAGATATGCACACAGGAACACTGCCATGTGAATACTGTAATTATGCAGTCATAAGCCAGGGAGCTACCGGACCTGTAATAGATCCTTCCCTAGAGCATGTGAAAGGAGCATGGCCCTGCTAACACCTTGATTTCTGACTCCTGACCTCCAAAACGATGAGACAATAAATTTCTGTTGCTCTACGCCATGCAGTTTGTGGTAATTTGTCATGGCAGTCCCAAAAAACTAATATAGAGTCTAGAGTTGGTATGTGACTGTGACCTGTGAGAGACTGAGATTTAGCATCAGTAGGCATCATTGCATTGGGAGATAAAAGTCCTGTGATTAAGTGCAAGATTGGCTGGGCATAGTGGCTCACACTTGTAATCTTAGCACTCTGGGAAGCAGAAGCCAAGGCAGGAGGATCTTTTGAGGCCAGGAGTTCAAGACAAGCCTGAACAACATAGTGAGACCCCCATCTCTACAAAAAAAAAAAAAAAAAGAAAGAAAAAAAAGAATTAGCTAGGCATGGTGGTGTGCTCCTATAGTCCCAGCTACTTAGAAGGCTGAGGTGAGAGAATCACTTAAGCCCAGGAGTTTGGGTCTGCAGTCAGTGAGCTATGTTCACTTCACTGCACTTCAGCCTGGGTGACACAGCAAGACCCTGTCTTGAATGAATGAATGAATGAATGAATGAATGAATGAATGAATGCAGGAAATACAGGATTGGTGCTCAACAGGGACACCATGTGACAGTTTTAAAAGAGCCTTTAGTGCCTGTGGGCCGACCAGCACCACCTAGTGTTTGAAAGATGGATGACTTTTACAATTTAGGAGGAAAGGAAGGGAGGTGATTATATAGGATTGTATGGATCTCAAATATTAATTGGAGAATTACATATCTTTATCAAATAATTTTTTTTTAGGCAAAGTCTCGCTCTGTTGCCCAGGCTGGAGTGCAGTGGCATGATCTCAGTTCACTGCAACCTCCACCTCCCGGGTTCAAGCAATCCTCCTGCCTCAGCCTCCTGAGTAGGTAGGATTACAGGTGCATGCCACCACACCTGGCTAATTTTTGTATTTTTAGTAGAGACAGGGTTTCACCACGTTGGCCAGGCTGGTCTCGAACTGCTGACCTCAAGTAATCCACCTGCCTCAGCCTCCCAAAGTGCTGGGATTACAAGCATGAGCCACTGCACCCAGCCTCTTTATCAAGTAAATTTTGAATATCCAATATGAAACATTGTTCACGGTTCTGAGAATACATCTTTGAATAAGATAGATGAAGTGTCTGCTCTGGTGGAGCTTGAGCAATAGGACCCTGTTTCCCCAGTAAGCTGTATAGTGTGGGTCATGGGCTACATGGGCCCTTCCAACTCCATGTAGACCATGGGCCAAGGGAATTGCAATAGGCTAGAAAGCCTGAATCAGATTTGAATTTGTTGCAGTTTCTAAAAGTAAAGGCATCGATGTTAACTGTAATATTTGTCATTTCTCATTATAGGATGAAGTAAGGAGTCTTCATTCCTGGTTCACACCTTATTATAATCAATAAACATTTTTAAAGTTTTTGATCTGATTAGGTTATCTCTAATTAGTCTAGCCTAGTGGTTCTCAGTAAGAGGCAGCAAAATCTTCTGTGGTCTTTTTTTTTTTTTTTTTTTTTTTGAGACGGAGTCTCACTGTGTAGCTCAGGCTGGAGTGCAGTGGTACCATCTCGGCTCACTGCAACCTCCGCCTTCCAGGTTCAAGGCATTCTTCCAAGTAGCTGGGATTATAGAGGCCCACCACCATGCCCAGCTAATTTTGTATTTATAGTAGAGACGGGGTTTCGCCATGTTGGCCACGCTGGTCTCAAACTCTTGACCTCAGCTGATTGGCCCACCTCAGCCTCCCAAAGTGCTACTAAAAACACAAAAATTAGCTGGGCATGGTGGTGGGCACGGTGGCATGCACCTGTAGTACCAACTACTTGGGAGACTGAGGCAAGAGAATCTCTTTAGCTCAGGAGGCAGAGATTTCCGTGAGCCAAAATCACACCACTGCACCCCAGCCTGGGTGACAGAGTGAGACTCCATCTCCAGAAAAAAAAAAAAGTCTCTTATATCATATTTTTATTGTACCTTTTCTATGTTTAGATGTGTGTAGATGCACAAATACTTACTATTACGTTACAATTGCCTGCAGTATTCATTACAGTAACACGCGGTACAAGGTGTAGCTGCAGAGTGATAGACTACCACACACATCTAGTACACCATCTAGGTTTGTTTAAGTACATTCCATGATGTTTGCACAATGATGAAATCGCCTAACGACACATTTCTCTTAACACACCCTGTCGTTAAGCAATGCATGACTGTATTAAAAACTACTTATGCCTTGGTGGCACATGCCTGTAATCCCAGCTACTCAAGAGTCTGAGGTAGGGAGAATTGCTTGAACCGGTACCTGGGAGGTGGAGGTTGCAGTGAGCCGAGATTGCGCCACTGCACTCCAGTCTGGGCTACAGAGCGAGACTCCATCTCAACAAACAAACAAACAAACAAACAAACAAACCTACTGATGCCTGGGTCTCATTCCCACCCCCCACCTCACTCCATCTCAAGGTTCTCATTTAATTAGATTGAAGTGTGGCTTGTGCATCAGAATTGTAAAAGCTCTCCAGCTGATGCTAACTTTCAGCAACAATTGAGAACCATTGTTCTAAGCCATGAAAATGCATTAAGTATTTTTCAGTTGTGGTTGACGAGATCAGAACTTGGTGTTAGGAAACTTAATTTGGCAACAATATAAAGAGCGGATTGAAGCCCAAAGAAGTTTCAGAGAGAAGTCACATAGGAGACTAATGCAGTAGAATAAAATGAGATAATAAGGGCCTAAGGGGATAGGTGTACTTGAGAATGCAGATGTATTATATAAGTAACCGAACTTCAGTGCTGATTTCAAAGAAGAAGCAAATTTGATCATCTAATGACCTTGTTGACCAAATAATACTAAAATAACCTGTGCATCTAAATAATGAGCTGCCTTTCCAATTGATAAGCTGATGCATCTCTTTTGTAAAAAAATATTTTATTAGTATTAATGCATGTTGAATTTGACATTTCATAATGCAATTCATAGAATCTGTGTTTGTTTACTACTCCAGAATTTTATTGCTGAGTTCTCAATTTAAATCTATAGGTATTTCTGAGTGATGTGAATTATGATATAATAACTCTTGCTAATTGATATGGTTTGGCTGTGTCCCTACCCAAATCTCATCTTGAATTCCCATGTATTTTGGGAGGGACCCAATGGGAGGTAATTGAATCATGAGGGCAGGTCTTTCCCATGCTGCTCTCATGATAGCAAATAAGGCTCATGAGATCTGATAGTTTTATAAAGGGGAATTTCCCTGCACAAGCTCCCTTCTCTTGTCTGCCACCATGTGAGATGTGCCTTTCACCTTCCCCCAGGACTGTGAGGCCTCCCCGGCCACGTGGAACTGTGAGTCTATTAAACTTTTTTCCTGTATAAATTACCCAGTCTTGGGTGTGTCTTTATTAGCAGTGTGAAAATGGACTAATACAATAATCAACAAAATGAGAATTATAGACATAAACTAAATATTTTAATATAATGATAGGTCAATTGCATTATAGCCATTGTTTTTGTTGCTATCTTTTTCTTTTTTCTTCTAGATGGGGTCTCACTCTGGGCTCAGGCGATTCTCCTGCCTCAGGCTTCTGAATAGCTGGGACCACAGGCATGCGCTACTGCACCCAGCAATTTTTTTTTTTTTTTTTTTTTTTTTGGTAGAGACAGGGTTTCACCATGTTGCTCAGGCTGGTCTTGAGCTCCTGGGTTCAAGCGATCCTCCTGCCTTGGCCTCCCAAACTGCTGGAAGAAATTTTATAATTATAAAAATTAACAAGTTTATTTAAAATTAAAAAAATATTGGGAGGAGAAAATGGGAATTTGTTGTTTGGTGGGCATAGAATTTTCTGGGGTTCAAATACCCTCCAGAGGCTTCCCATTGGTTACTTGGTATACACCGTATATAAATGAAGTAGTGACCTGTGATCAATCCGTTTGGTTGTGGACAGTGACCAATCAATCAGAGGCTGAAGTGAAGTTACAAAATTATACTCCTATGCAAATGAAGACCTGGTCGGGCAACCAGGCTGACTGGTTGCAGGAGGGGACCAATCAGAGGTACTTTCAGTTTTTTATCTGCCACACAGAAAAGATGGGGGTTGCAAAGGGAGTAGCCTCTGGCCCTTTTGTTACTTGGGCATGGAAAGTTGGGGTTTTCCTTTCGATTTAACTCTAGGAAGTTGGCATGAGTCAGCCTTAGGTTTCCTGCCTCCAGACCCTTTTCTCCTGCCTCAGAAGGTAGAATGCTAAACTGGTCCCCAAGGTTGCTGCCCCTTGACGTATACAACCTGTGTAATCCCCTCCTTTTGAGTGTAGGACTGAACTGTAAATGTAATAGAATAGTCACTCCTATGGCTAGATTACTGTAGTTGACTTTAAGAAAGGGAGGTTACATTCAGTTGGCCTGACCTAATCAGATGTGCTCCTAAAAAGGGACTGAGCTCTTCCTGGAGACAGAGATTTCAGATGTGAGAGGCCTCTAGCACAAGGAAGATTCTCTATTGCTGGTTAAAGACAAAGGGTACCATGTGGCAAGGGACTAAGAATGGCCCCTCAGAGCTAAGTATGGTCCTGGCTGACAACCAGCAAGAGAACAGGGACCACAGTCCTACAACTACAAGGAGGTGCGTTCTGCCCAGGTCCTGAGTGAGACGAAAGAGGACCCTGAACTCCAGGTGAGGATGAAGCTGGTCGGTCCTTGATTTCAGTCTTGTCTTGTGAGAACTGAAGCAGACAATCCAGCTGCAATGTGCCTGGACTCCTGACCTACCCAGAACGGTGAACTGGTAAGTGGGTATTGTTTTAAGTCACTAAACTTGTGATAATTTGTTATGCCACAATAGAAAACTAATTGAGTAGTTTTCATAAGACTTCAATAATAGTGGTGTGTCTTTGAAATTAAAATCTGATTTGAAAAAAACATGAATGCTGCAGAGACTATATAAGGAAAAACATTGGCTGTAACTGAATGTATATACGCGTGATTCAGATTTTAGCAAAACAACATCCAGCACAAAAAGATCATCCAAAAATGTTTTGAGTGTGATGAGGAATTTTACTCCCTTAGCAGAAACATAGCAGAATTTTATACAGAACATTTATACAGAAACTGAATGTTAACATCAAATATTACCCTACATCATTTATAGAATGAAATACAAGACCAAATGATTCAAGTTATAGAAGATGGGATAAATAAAATAATTTTGGAGAGGTAACAAATGCTAAATATTACTTAGTCATTTTAGATAAAACTCCTGGTGTAAGTAAGCCATATAATTCAGATAATTATGTCTGGATTTGTAGATTCCCAAAATGCAAAAATTTCTAAACTTGAACATTTGGGGAATTTTGTCCAGTAGATTATAGGGCTACTAATATGATGCTCTGATACTCTCATAATTGCTTCAAGTTTGGTGATTCACTAGAAGGACTTACAGGCTCAACAGCAGGTTATACTCATGGAGAAGGTATCTCACAGCAACTAATACAGAGCAAAACAGCAGGACAAATATATGTCCTGGTGAAATACAGGTAGGCTAGAAAGGGCTTCTGAGTCCTTTCTCAAATGAAGCTACAGAGAATGTGCTTTTTCCTTTGTAATGAGATTCATTGACATGTGTGGAGTATATATGCCCCGGAAAGCCATTCAGATCTCAGGGTTGGAGGCTTTTATGGGGTGCTGACCCTACAGGCATATCCTGCAATTCAACCAGCCATTGTAACTGAGACTCAGAACCTCAGCAATGAGAACGGGGCACCTTATCTATCTTGATGTTTGTGCAAAGCAACCTGACAAGCTGGTATAGCATGGTCCACTGCTCTAGGTGTAAACAACAAAATCATCAATCACTAACATAAAGAACACTCTAAAAGCCACATTCCAAGGGGTTGGCCAAGGGTCAATCTTGGTTCCAGGCTCCCTTAAAGGCATGCAAAGAGTAAGCAACCAGATCTGTGATCTCTCTCTCTCTCTCTCTCTGTCCCTCCCTCTGTCAATATCCCTCTGAATCTGTGGGTTCCACATTCATGGATTCAGTCAACATAGGATCAGAATTTTTTTTTAGTTGCATTTGTACTGAAAATGTACAGACTTCTTGTCATTATTTCCTAACAATTCAGTATAAAAACAACTGTTTACATAGTATTACATTGTATTAGGTATTGTAAGTAATCCAGAGATGATTTAAAATACACAGGAGGATATGCACAGGTTATCTGTAAATTTTATATCAGGGACTTGAGCTCGGTGGATTTTGGTATCCACAATCCCCCATGGGGAATGAGGGACAACTATGGGTATATATACATCGAAAACAATGCCAGAAATGCAAATAGAAAAACAACAGTTTTCAGTAGGAGATCTTTAAAATGTATTAATTTTAGTCTACAACGAAATGATGGAATATATGTAAAAACATTTAACAGGGATACATTTAAAAGCTTTAAAATACAATTAGAAAGTTAACACAAAATCTCACATAGTGGAAGTATGCAATTTCTTTTAGAAAATAATAATGTATCAATAGGCACTAGAATACAAGCAAAAATTATACTTTTGAAAAAAAATAAGTGTCAACAAATTCATTTTGTCAGTATTAATGGGACATAATATTTTAAGTGAAATTAATGTTATAAACAAAAGAAGGCAGGAAACAAAATTCAGTGTACATAATGCCTTTGAAATCGCCAAAGGTAAGAAGAAAGTCTTTGAGGAAAAACAAATTGTGTTTATGATACCTAACTGACACTACATAGCAGTCTATTGATATTAATGCCAGCTTCTCTACATAGAAAACACTAGAACTATTACGATTTTTCTCAACACAAAGTCTGTCCCACCTATGAGCCAAAACTAAATGTCACTATCAATTCTTTGTTTATGTTAGATATAACAGCCCTACTTTTAAAAGAAAATGTGGCCGGATGTGGTGGCTCACACCTGTAATCCCAGCACTTTGGGAGGTGGAGGCGGGTGGATCACGAGGTCAGGAGTTCAAGACCAGTCTGGCCAACATAGTGAAACCCTGCCTCTACTAAAAGTACAAAACTTAGCTGGGCATGGTGGTGCCCACCTGTAGTCCCAACTACTCGGGAGACTGAGGCAGGAGAATTGCTTGAACCTGGGAGGAGGAGGTTGCAGTGAGCCAAGATTGTGCCATTGCACTCCAGCCTGGGTGACAGAGCAAGACTCCATTTCAAAAAAAAAAGAAAAAAAAATGTTACTCTATCAAAAGAACATCCTGGTCTCTTCAATGCAAGATGACCAATGTTATCTGTAGAACTACTGTAATTATGTAACTCAAATGACACATTTACAATTTAAATAGACTGTTGACCATAGTAAGGAATTCCATATTGATGGGCACCAACACAGAAGCTTTTCCTAAAACGTACAATAAATCTCATTGGAGTGAAGCATAATTTTGAGGGATAATTTCCTAGATGGATTTTTAAAATCTTTCTTTTAATTTTTCAGAATAGATGTAACTTTGCCAAAATTGGCCACCAGTGAAGAATGTGGCTTCTCAAAATTAAAACTTATCAAAAGTGACATAATGTCTACAGTGTCACTAGAATGTCCAATCCAGTAACCATTTTTGAAGGAAAAAGTTATTGGAACAAGTAAACATTGAAACTATCAAAATGAATTTCCTTCCTATAAAAGAAATTTGTATAATAATTTTATAAGAAATTGCTGTAGTCCAATGACTTTGGGTGCCCCATTACTCCAATTAAAATGTAGACTTTTATGTCAATTGACTTGGTTTGCATAAAATATACAAGACGACACCATATTTTTGTAATTATTATCATCCCTTCCTCCAAGCCCATGCCCATATTCGTGGCAGCTACAGCTTAATTCCTTAATGTGCCTGATCTTCCAAACAAAACAGGGTGAAGCTTTCTTCAACAAAATTCCTAGGAAATGAAGAAGTTTAAGAGTAGTCTTGTGCTTATTTAGAGCTAGAGGGCAGTGCAGAAAAACGTATCTCTCAGAAATCCAAGCCTTATTTATTTTATTTATTTATTTTTTAGACGGAGTCTTGCTCTGTCGCCAGGCTGGAGTGCAGTGGCGCGATCTCGGCTCACTGCAACCTCCACCTCCCGGGTTCAAGCGATTCCCCTGCTTCAGCCTCCTGAGAGCCTTACTTTTTTCTAACAAATATCAGTAGGGGTGGAAAAGTACCTTTTCTTCCTTCTAGTCTAACATAGTAAGCACTACAGATTATCCATTAACACAAATATTTAGCATCTCTCCTGACAAAAATAACAGCCAGAGATAGGAATATGGTAACTGGAGAAGGGTGCCATCAATGGAACAGAGATTTCAAAGAATTCCTGGGAAATAGACATCATATGGGCATATATTGATGAAGCATTCTGTGAAGAGAAGCAATGAACCAAAATAGCTGAGAGAGGGACATGTACACAGACTGGAGCTGTTTTCCTAATGGGGTCCCAGGGATACCCGCAGTTCCCAGCCTCTGTGAACAGCTTTAGGTGTAGCCACAAGGTCATGAAAGAACCCAGCACTGGGTGGTTACCCCAACTCATGCTCCCACTACCCTGAAAGACTGAATTTACAAATGGACAATTGCCAGACTGTATTTAACAATATAATTCAGACCCACAGCTGAAGCAATGTGCCCAGGAAACCAGCCCCCTTATCTACAATAAACAGCCCAGGAAGCCAGCCTGCTGTAAGTCAGACTGGCAGGAAGCCAGATTGCTATCTCTGGTAACCGTCCAGGAAGCTAAACAAGAACTGCCACAACTGGCACAAAATGTCCAGGACTTGGTTAGTAACTGGCAGCTTCCCTAATTTTTGTTCTCACTTCCAACTTAGGACCAACCTGAGAAAGCCAATTATATGCCCCCAACCAATCACATGGGATGCCCCACTTCTCAATAGACACTTTCAGCGTCCCCCTGCCAACAGCCTGCAGTTGGGGGCACACCTGAAGCCTTCTCTTTTCCACTCACTCTGAAGCTTTTCTGCTCCTCTGCCTGCCTTGTAGTCTCTGCCAAACATAGGTGATGGTGGCTGACTTCCTTGCTACAGCAAGCTCTGAATAAACAGCTTCTGCTTTTCTCATTTGGTTGGTCTTTGTTTATTTCCACAACCCAGGCTGGGTGCAGTGACTCACACCTGTAATCCCAACACTTTGGGAGGCCAACGCGGGAGGATCCCTTGAGTCCTGGAGTTCAAGACCAGTCTGGGCAATGTAGGGGGACTCCACCTCTACAAAACAAACAAACAAACAAAAAATTAGCTGGGTGTGGTGGCATGCACCTGTGCTCCCAGCTACTTGGGAGGCTGAGGCAGAAGAATTGCTTGAGCCTGGGAGTTTGAGCCTGCAGTGAGCCATAATCCCACCACTGCACTTCAGCCTGGGTAACAGAGTGAAACCCTGTCTCCAAAATAAATAAATAAATAAAAATTAAAACATATTTCCACAACCCCAAAACAGCTCTCAATGATAAGTGGGTTTCTGCTCTAGAGAGCTCCCACATGGAGGCCAAGAGATGCAGATGAAAGCCCAAGGTAGCTTCCAACTTGACCACAGGGTCCGGTGGGAATAAAAGGCAAGTTTGCTTCTCCTGAAAGTGAAATGCAGCGAAGGCCTCCACTTCAGGAAAGTCTTTCCTTGGCAACAGCGAGGATTTCTTATGGCCTGCTTACTACCCACAAAGGCATCAGAGGGTCTGCCTGACTGTCTGCCCAGCTTCTCCTCTCACTCACACAACTCTGGAGTTGGCTTCTCATGGAGGCTGTTGTGTTCTATGATTTATAATTTACATTAAAAATTTTATTGGTATATAATAGCTGTACAGATTTTGGGCATACATGTGATGTTTTGATACATGTATACAATGTGTAATGATCAAATCAGGATAATCAGGATAGTTATCACTTCATTTATTTGTGTTGGGGACATAACGATTCTTATTTTTAGCTATTTTGAAATATACAATAAATTACTGTTAATTATAATTTCCCTACTGTACTATCAATTACCAGACTTATTTCTTCTATTTAAATATATTTTGGTACCCCTTAATCAACTTCTCTTCATCCCTCCCTCCCTCTTTCCTTCCCAGCCTCTGGTAATCACCATTTTACTCTCTACCTCCATGAGATTCAGGTTTTAGCTCCCACATGTTAATGAGGATATGCGATATTTGTCTTTCTGTGCCTGGCTTATTTCACTTAACATAATGGCCTCCAGTTCTATTCATGTTGTTGCAAATGACAGGATTTCATTCTTTTTTATGGCTGAATAATATTCCACTGGGTATACATACCTATCTTTATCCGTTCATCTGCTGATGGACACTTGGGTTGATTCCATATCTTGGCTATTGTGAGTAGTGCTACAATAAATATGCAAGTGCCCGCGGGTCTGAGAAGCTCGCTGGGCAGCAGTCTCGGCTGGGAACCCGACATCAAGCTGGTGGACGAGATGGTGATGATTGTGGAGGGCAAGATGGATGCCACACCTTTCAAGTGATTCATGGATATGTGTGTCCGCGGCTACCTGGCTGTGCGGTGAAATGTCTCTTTGATAAACTGATTTCCTTTCTTTTGGATATATATTCAGCAGTGGGATCGATGGATCACATAGTAGGTGTAGTTTTAGTTCTTTGAGGAACCTCCATACTGTTTCCCATAATGGCTGTACTACTTTACATCCCTACCAACAGTGTACGAGTGTTCCCCTTTCTCCACGTTCTCACCAGCATTTGTCATGTTTTGTCTTTTTGATAATAGCCATTCTAACTAGAATGAGATGATATCTCATTGTGGTTTTGATTTGCGTTTTCCTAATTAGTGACATTAAGCATTTTTTATACACTTGCTGGACATTTGTATGACTTCTTTTGAGAAATGTCTATTCAGGTATTTTGCCCATTTTAATAGGATTATTATTATTATTTTGATATTAAGTTGTTTGAATTCCTTATATATTCCAGTTATTAATTTCTTGTCAGATGAATAGTTTGCAAATATTTTCTTACTTAAACTTGGACAGAGTGATATATGTATGAAGTGTGAAGGCCCTGGGATAGGTTATTTGACATTTGAAGTGTATTTTCCCTCATCAAGAATACATGCTCCAGAAGTAGGTAGCATTTGAAACACTGTAATCAGGCAACCTCACTGCACAGGCTACTCCTATAGGCTTCAGTGATTTCCATCTACACTATAAGGATTGTTCACCAGCATAAGAGCTGTTAGAATTCATTTTTTTATTGTTGAAATGAATGGTGTTCAAGTTATATGATTTTCTAAGAAATATTATGCAAGAATGGTTGCCTTTGCATGAGCTGGGATATCAGAATCTGATGGGTGCAGCTTCCCATACCTTTCACATTTCTTGTTCTAGGGCTCCAAAGAAAACCTGATCATGCTACTTTAAAATCTCACTAGGTTGGTTAAATCCTGCTACTAAAATACTGTCACATTCAATGAACTTTTTATGCAAGGTAGTCACAGAGCTTGTAAAAACAGATTATATAACTGTTATTGTGCCAGCTTGCTAAAAGCTATTTGTTTGAGCCATAATTCAACTTGCTTTCATCATAACATATACCTGATAGTAAGGTTGCGTGGGAACACCTCTCACTCTCTACTACTTTTAGTCACTGGAGACTACTGACATATCCCAGCAATGATCTGTTTCTAATGGTTGGATTAGCTTAAGCCAGTTTAAATCCAGGGAAAAAGGCTTGTTTTGGAAATGTATCTACACAATGTCTGAGAAAATCTATGCTACTTATTTGTATTGATGAAGCACTTTCTTTTTCCTTTCCTTTCTAAGTAGTTTATAATAAGAACTTTCTTAACTTATGAAAATGAATGGATAACTAGAGTCACCAGGCAATTGAAGAAAACACATTCAATTCAGTAATTCTTTTGGCATTGCTATGAGGATTAAGTCAGATAATGTGTGTTAAATGCTTAGTATTTATCACTTAGCAAGTACTCTATATGTGATAATTATTACTTTAGATAACTAAATGTAAAATCTGAGAAAAAGTCAATACAGCCCCTAAAGTTTCATTTGTTCAATAATTCTCACACAAAGTCAATAAATTTTAGAAAATTCCTCCTATCTGGTAGGCACTGGGAGTATAGTTGTGAAGAACTGGCAAAGACCCCACGTTGATGAAGTGGACATCTTAGGACAGAGGCATACCACCAACAAATAAATCCATAATATCACATAGTGACTGTTGCTCCAAATTAACATAGGGCTGAGCTGGTTCAGGGATGTAGCTAATGGGGTGGAGTAAAGAAGGGGATGGCTGCCTTTGTTAGCATGTTTAGGAGAGCCCTGGGTGTGGAAGTCACATTTAAGCAGAGGTTCTGAGTGATATGAGGAAGCAAGTCATTGCAACATCTGGGAAGAGCACTCCAGGTGGGTAAATCAGCAAGTATGAAGACTCTAAAGCGGGAATGTTCAGGCAGAGTTAGAAGTCTTGTGAGACTGGGCACAGTGTGGAAGAAGAAGGCCCAAGGAAATAAGGTCATTCCTGCCCGGTTTCTGTGCAGCCTGGAGGCCATGCTAAGGACTTTGGATGGAATCTGAAATATGAGATGGAGACATTGAGGAGTTAGAAGAGAGAAGGCTCGTGATCTGGTTGACACTTTTAAAAGATGAATTAGAAGACATTTCAGTAGTCCCAGGAAAGAAGATGGCAGCTTGTCTAGGGTATTAGCAGTGGTGGAGATGAAAAAGGTCAGATGAGGGCTATATTTTGAATGCAGAGCTAATGAGTTGTCTATCGACTGAACTTGAGACGTGAGACGAAAAGAGAAGCTAAAGATGCTCCAACCTGAGTAATGCAATGAAAGATCATGTGGTTTGTTAAGGATCATCCTTAGTGGGATGAGAGCACCGAGGAGCAGGCTGGGAGGACTGGAGGGCGTGTGATCCTTAAACACTAGTGTTGGATGTATTGCAGGAGTTCTCTGTAATTAGTCTAAAAGCCCTCATGTAAGAAAAGTGACCATTCAGATTTAACAAGATTGGGATTCAGAAAAGGAGACAATGACCAGAAAATTGGGTTCTAATAAAATTAAGACAGAAACATCTGGTAACAGTTTCCCCAAGTCTCTGGCATTGGGGAATAGGGGTTATTAATTGAATTGCACTGTGTGTTCATTGTGATTTGTAGCGTACGTATGTGACTAAGACACAGATACTAATATGGAAGCATTTCCTCCTCCTCATGACCTTCTGAGGACTTCAAGGGGCCTGCTTTACTCTTGGGCCTTTTTGGTATTGATTAGAGTAATGGATGAAGAGAAGATTTGGCAGCAGCTGAGAAAAGATAGGCAAATTTACACCGGAAAGGGCATGAGCCTACAGAAAAAATTGTAAAGTGAAGAAAGGGGAACAAGAGGCTGAGGGGAGACAAGAAACAGCATGGGAATGTCACAGTGAATTCTGGCTCAGGGACTATGTGATCCGGGAATGGCTTGGCCATTTGTCTTCTATAATAATATCCACATTCTAGAAGTTGTTTTTAGTGATTATATGCTGCATTTTTAAAAGCATTATCCATTTTTTATTTGCTTGTAGATACATGTTTCAAATCTCATCACCATAATAAATTGGATTTGTAGAAAAATGTGAACATTCAAGATAGAAATCCTGCTTTAAAGAGGGTTATAATTTGAAATGACCCTCAATTAAACATATTTTAAGATCTTAAATAACTTCAAGAGGTAAAAATTAAAACTTTAGTAAAATTTCAGAATTTCCATTATGTTTTGCTATTGTACGGTTATGAAAATAAACAGGTTAATATCTTAGAAATCAGAAGTGTTCCACAATAACCAAGAAGCTTTCTTTCATGTCTACCTGAGGAAGAGATATTAATAATAATAACAACCAATATTCACTTAGCACATATTGTGTGCCAAGCACTGTTCTGAGTACATCTATTTTATGGATGAGAAAGCAAAGGTACAGAGAGCTTATCAAGATCACATAGGTAGGAAACAGCACAGCCATGCATATCAGTGCTCTTACTCTCTGCAGCAAATTGTGAAATTCTTCCAGGAAACCAATTTGAATACAGTTCATAAGAATTTTAGTTCTTAAAGAATTTTAGTTTCTCTTTTGCTTTAGTTAAAATCTCACTAGGTTAGTTAAATCCTGCTACTAAATATTGTTACATTCAGTGAACTTTTTATAGGTAGTCAAACTAAAGCAAAAGCTAAAACAAAGCCTCCGGTATCCATCCATCACTTCATTTTATAAGCTATTATAGCAACTTCACCAGTAGATGGCAATGTTGGCTTGGAAAAGTCTGGTGAGCTCACTGCCAATGATTCTAGTGCCAGAATTTTCTGGCACTGGAGAAAACAGGAGCTGCTTAAGGCTTTTTGCAAGAAGATTTTTGTTTTTGTTTATATAATGATGTTGTTGCTTTATTATTTTATGACTTCTCTCTAACCTTCAAGCATTAGTGTTAAACTTGTAGCAAAGGAAAATTCTAGAAACCTTAAAATCACAAGATTTCTGAAACAACACTTTGATTCGACTCATTTTATCAGAGACAATGTCTGCATGACAACAGACATTAAGTATGCTTACTTGCCTTTCTTTCTTTTCCTTTCTTTTATTTTTTCTTTCTTTCTTTCTTTTTTGAGACGGAGTCTCACTCTGTGACCCCCCAGGGTGGAGTCTGCAGTGGTGCCATCTCAGCTTACTGCAACCTCTGCCTCCTGGGTTCAAGCGATTCTCCTGCCTCAGCCTCTTGAGTAGCTGGGACTACAGGTGTGCTAATTTTTTATATTTTTGGTAGAGACAGGGTTTCACCATGTTGACCAGCCTGGTCTCGAACTCCTGACCTCAAATGATCCGCCCACCTCTGCCTCCCAAAGTGCTGGGAATACAGGTGTGAGCCACTGCGCCTGCCCTCTTACTTGCCTTTCAAAAACGAAAAACAACATTTTAAATTGTAGTTACTTAAAAAGAAGCAAAACACGTTTTCCCCAGGACTGAAGTACTATAAGATCATAAGATTTAAAAGCTAAAAGGTAATTATAATTTTAAGTTCATTAAGTATATCGACGTTTCACTGAAGTCGTACAAACACAATAAAATAAGATAAATAAGATCATTCAATAGAAAAAAAATCCCTTAAATCATTAGTCTTATGTAATGTAAATGTCATTTGTAAATATTGACTTGCCTGATTTTCCCAAGGTCCTTGATTTTCTCACTCACTCTATGTTTTCCATAGTAGTAGCTAAAATCACTTTTGTAATGAACAAATGTCAGCAATGCCATACATGCTGAATATTTCGGGGAGTCATTATATTAAAATTAAAGGAAACTTCTCTAAGCAGCTTTGCTGGGGCTCAAGTACTCATTTATATGGAATTACCTGCTATTAGTCCCTGTCACGATTTTTAAAATCATGAACAAGTTTAGACAGGGAATATCTCATTTAACTTAATAATCTCTTATAAACTGATTATACTCTTTTTGAGATTAATCATTCTGGGGTTTTCATTAACTGTGTTGGTGCCACAAAATGATAAACTTGTACTGAGACTTATTAGTTCCAAATACAAATAGAAAGAACCAGTAGACAATTTTCCAAAGTGGATGGCAGAAAGTTTGGCTCTGTGTGACTTAACTTGTTCATTTACTCATTCATTCCTTAATTTGTTTTTTTCAATAAATGCATACCAAACACTAAGATACTAGGGCTATAGGGTTGATGAAAACTGTTAAAGTCCTACCATCAAGGAACTTACATTCTAAGAGGCTTATAATAAAAGTTCATGTTTAAATTAACTGTAAGATATACTGTTATAGTGACATTATACTGACTACTGTAAGCAAGACTCTTATTTAATCATCATAATAAATGCATGAGTTTGGGACTGGGTGTGGTGGCTCATGCCTGTAATCCCAGCACTTTGGGAGGCTGAGGCCAGCAGATCACCTGAGGCCAGGAGTTAGAGACCAGCCTGGGCAACATGGCAAAACCCTGTCTCTACAAAAAAACACAAAAATCACCCGGGCATGGTGGCATGTGCCTGTAGTCCCAGCTGCTCAGAAGGCTGAGGCAGGAGAATCACTTGAACCCGGGAGGCAGAGGTTGCAGTGAGCCGAAATTGTACCACTGCACTCCAGCCTGGGTGATACAGCAAGACTCCATCTCAAAAAAAAAAAAAAAAGTATGAGTTTGGTTCTAATTTACATCAAATGAATAAATATCAAGTAACTTGGTATCTTACAGCATGATAGTTTTACCTTGGAAATGGGTGTAAAATTTATTTTTTGGTTGCCAAAAATTGCCATTTGGATAAAAGGGGATTGTCTATGGTTTAGATGAAACTGGTTTGATCCATCAAGAAAATTTACTGAACAATTACTATGTGCCTGGTACTCTGCTATAAATTAGTTAAGAAATGGAAACTTATTCCGTTCCTATAAGCAACATATAGTTTGGTTCCATAGCTGTATTCATTTTCATTCCATAATTTAAGACAGCACCCCGAGAGGAGCCTCTGACCCATCCTCTTCCTACTTCTTATTAAAATTCTTAGGAAAAGAGCATCCAACAGAGCCAGTTACACAGGAGGCTGACAAGTGGCAGGCATGGGAGCAATGGTGCATGGACTTAGGGTTTCAATCTGAGACCTCCTATTGAAAAAAAATAAAACAAAGCAAAAAATAAAATTCTGAGGAAAAGAGAAATGTATAAAAACTTGCAGCACTGAAAATCAAAACTGGTAATAATCTAGACCCTAAGGGAAATGTTTCTTAACTCTCAGGGATGGCCTGGGTTGAAATGCCCAGCCTGTGCTGGGACACAGGAAACTGAACAGCCTTAATACCTCCCAAACCATCTGCCCCTGTTCCAGAAATGCAAGGACTAGATGGAAAGGAAGGAAAAATGAAAACAAAAAACCTCAGGCATCTCTTCCTCCCTGCTGTGACTGCAACTCCCAGAAGACAGTTGAACTAGAAGAGAATGCATTGAATCTTGGGCTATGTAATCTCATAAGTAAAGTACTCTAAGCAGAAAGTGCCAGCACTGGAAGGAATCGCTTTTCATATTCTCTTTGTGTTCAGTGTCAGAGAAATAGTAGAAGAGGTAGAATACAATCCCATTGGTTCCACAGAACAAAGCTAGATGAAAGCAACTGGTTAACTGCTAGAATTTGGGCTAGGAGCTGAGTATACTAACCTATTAAATAGTTATAGATCTAAAGAGAACATTTAACCCGCATCCAATTGTCAGACGGTAAAACCAGAAACATCAACCATGCTCTGGCAAATTCCAGGTCTGTTAGGTAACCCCTCATGAGACTATGAATAGGCAAACAAACAAATAAGAAAACATGGTGTATCCATTAGCAACCGATGCATAGCAAGGCATAGGTTTTTCCCCAAGGCTTATCTCATGATCTTAGGGACATACAACAATTAATATTCATTCCTATAAGTGTTTCAGTCAGGTAGGGATTGGTTGATCTAGGCTGGCTCAGTTGAGTATATTTCTCCATAGAGGTGAATACTTTCTAACAGTAATCTGTGGTACTAGACATAAACAAAAAGCATGGGAGATTTTGAAAATGTATTACCAAACCAGAGAAGAGATTCATGATATTGGAACCCCCCCACCAAAAGCAAGCAAACAAAACCCTCTAAAAAAATCTCAAAATGATTATAGAATCCAGAAGAAAAATTAAGAGGTTAAAAAATGCTTTGGAATTTTCAGGAGGATTCAAAATTATATTCCTATGTAAAATAAGACCAGCAAGTTATAAGACAAAAGCCTGAACAGATTTCAAAAGTGCACTAAGACAATGAAAGTACAAAGATTATGAAACATTTTAAAGGAATTTCAAAATGCTGAAATAGAATTAAAAATCCACATTTGAAGCAATAAAGAGCAGACTTGAAATCAGATAAAAATCAGTTATGATGTGTAAAAGCCTTTTCATAATGAAGAGAAGATACTAGAGAATGGACGTCTATGATATGAAGTTAAGAGTTCACCGAGAAAAACTCAAGCAGTTGAAACAAGCAAAAACTATACATATTGTTAAGGAAAAAAGTTACCCGAGTTGTGTCAATGTCCTCTAGCCAAAGGCTACCAGGAGCACACTGGTAAGTAAACAAGGGCGGTTTTATTGACTTTTCATAGCAAAGGAGAAGTGAAATACCATACCATGCTGTGTATGGGGAACTGTGGGGCATGTCAGTCAGAGGGTGTGAGAAGGACTTCTATGATTTGGGCTTGTGTTAGGTGATTTTGGGGAGAGTTCAAACAAGTAAGGTTTTTTCCCCAAGGCTTATCTCATGATTGGGTATGTATTAGTTTCTCAGGGCTGCTGTAACAAAGTACTGCAAACTGAGTGGCTTCAACAACAGAGATTTATTCTCTTGGAGCTCTGGAGGCTGGAAGCCCGAGATCAAGGTGTGGGCAGGGCCATGCCCTCTGATAGTGCTAGGAGAATATCTGTCCCAAGCCTCTCTCCCAGCTTCTGGTAGTTCCTTGATTTGTGTAGCATAACTCCAGCCTTCACATGGTGTTGTTTCACATGGTGTCTGTGTCCAAATTTACCCTCCCTATAAGGACACCAGCCATACCGACTTAGGGACCCATCCTATAGTGCAAACCCATCTCAACTTAACTATTTCCGGTGCAATGACCCTATTTTGAAACAAGGTCACATTCTGCGGTCCTGAGGGTTAGGACTTCAACATATAAATTTGAGGATGAGGGGAAGGGACAGAATTCAATGTATAACAGGTATCCTAGTGACCTTATCAAGAAAGAGAGAATAGAATGATGTCAAAGCTGTAATTGGTAAAGCAGTTGTCAGTTAGATTAGGGAGATATTCTGTCACTTTCAGGTTGGGGAGAGATTTGGTGATTTTTGTGGTTTGGAGAACATTCATGGTTTTGTCTGTGTTTAGGCGTGATTATAATAGAGTGGCCTTGTTTTGGTCCTGATCCATCTTGGTCACAGAATGACGTCTGTGTCTAGTGTCGATGTTCTGTGAAATTGTTTTTGTTCAACAGAAAAGGACAAAACTTAGCCGTGAGTACTATGCGTGAGTGCTCGCAAAGCCAAGACCTAACTGATGGGACAGGGCCAGATCCCTGCTCTCAGGGTTGCTTTTTACATTCTCGGTCACCTACTTTGATCCAGGGCAGATGAAGTCCAAATCACAGGACATGAACCTATCGTTTCCAGATCTTCACCACAGCTGAAATTTTGCTCATTAGGAGGCTTTACAGAGAATATAGTCTATATTTCTGTATTTGAAATTTGGAGTCTGACCAAATTTCACCCTTTTATAACTCTCTTTTTTTCCTGTTATCTCAGTAATTGAAAAAAATAAAAATAAAATATAACTCTCCTTTGAGCAGTTCAGTGAAGTTCTTTCCTTTCTCCAAAACAAATACCAACCTTACCCTAGTTTCAGAATCACCAATAGAAGGATAAGCTAGAAAACATACTTTCAAAATATATGAGATGGTCAATCCCTATGTTTCATAGAGAGAAAGCCCGATTCCTTTCCATGGAGAGTTAAGGGCGGGGAGCTGCCCTTAGCTGTGCTTAGATGGATATATGGAGCTGAGGAAAGCTGGTTTCATTAAAGAAGTTCTGATTACAGTGACAGTGAGGACTGTTTCTTTCTAATGTTTCAGCAAGGGGGAAGGGATAGATTCTGAGTTTGGTCATTGCTGAGAAACTTTTAAATCAAAGCTGTGCAAGGCTCCAGATTTATCAATGGCCAAATGACATATAAATCCATTCTAAATCAGGGTTTGGGGAATGAATTTTATTTTATTACTAGGTGCTGAATCAGCTGCCTTATCACATTTCAGCTATAGATTGGATAGAAATATTTCTGAAAAAGTCATCTCGTTTGATCAAGAGATTTAAAAACATGGAACATATTCTGAACAATCTCAATGTTTAAGATTAAAGGAAACTTACTGTTTCTAGAGTAAATGTTATTGTTTTGTAGATGTGCACCTCGTATTCTCGTAAAATATGTAACTAGTGTGGACTTTATTAAGCTTCAAAATTCAGTTCCCAGGCCTCTTCACTTATGTTGTAGTCCTTTCACATTACTGCGAAGAACCTGGCACCACTTTAGTAAAATGTAAAATGATGGCTTGTCTATCTGTTTAATCCCACCCCTCTTCCACTGCCTCTTCCCCAGGCCTCCAAGGAAGTTCTGTAAAAGGGCTTAGAGAAACCAAACTGCTTCTTAATCCTCTAATACGTATTAAAATACTTCTGTGCTTAATGAGTTTAAATTCCAAAAAACAAAATAAGGTTCTACAAGTCTTAACTTTAGGCACCTCCTTCCCTTCTGGGCGAACTTTTAACTTCTTCTTCTTCTCCTTCTCCTTCTCCTCCTCCTCCTCCTCCTCCTCCTCCTCCTCCTTCTCCTTCTTTCTTCTTCTTTTTTTTTTGAGATGGGGTCTCATTCTGTCACCCAGGCTGGAGTGAAGTGGCACAATCATGGCTCACTGCAACCTCTGCCTCCCAGGCTCCAGCAGTCCTCCCGCCTCAGCCTCCCAAGTAGCTGAGACTACAGGCGCCCGCCATCACACCCAGCTAATGCTTCTTATCAGTAATTGACACATGGTCAATTCTGATTCTGGGACCAGGATGCATATTCATTTTACCCTTGGTCTGAGTCAAATACAATTAGGAGAGTTAATATTCTGTAGTAAATTTTAAAAATCATAAGATACTAATAACCTAAACCTACACATCAGCAATTTTATTTATTTATTTATTTATTTATTTATTTATTTTTTTGAGACGGAGTCTCGCTCTGTCACCCAGGCTGGAGTGCAGTGGCCAGATCTCAGCTCACTGCAAGCTCCGCCCCCCGGGTTCCCGCCATTCTCCTGCCTCAGCCTCCCGAGTAGCTGGGACCACAGGCGCCGCCACCTCGCCCGGCTAATTTTTTGTGTTTTTAGTAGAGACGGGGTTTCGCCGTGTTAGCCAGGATGGTCTCGATCTCCTGACCTCGTGATCCACCCGTCTCGGCCTCCCAAAGTGCTGGGATTACAGGCTTGAGCCACCGCGCCCGGCCTGCAATTTTATACTGTGCTATGTTTTGGACAGCCTCAGCACTGAAGTAGTGTGGGGCAGCTGAAAGAATATGTCTTTGGTTTCAGCAGTCTTTCCTCCTTCACAGACTCTGTGGCCTTAAATAGCTCTTTACATACTCAGGTTTCTCTCCTTTAAAGTGAGGCTGAAAAGGTAGTTTGTTAGAAGCCAATGAGATAATGGATGCCAGACATCAAATATTAGTGTTCTTCTTTTCATTTTCTTCCATTATATAATTATGAATTAGGTATATTAGTCGTATCACAGAAAACACATATAATGCTCATTGCACTAAGCATTGTGATACACATACACACACACACATATACATGTATATAAAATTCATTTAAGTAGTCAGAGGTCATACAAAGAGAGAGGATGGAAGAGCTCTTTAACTCTCCCTTTCACCAGTCCTCTTCTGCTCTTTCCATCTGCCTCTCTGATATGGTTTGACTGTGTCCCCATCCAAATCTCATCTTAAATTCCCAAATGTTGTGGGAGGAACCCGGGGGGAGGTGATTCAGTCATGGGGGCTGGTCTTTCCTGTGCTGTTCTTGTGATAGTAAGTCTCACGAGATCTGATGGTTTGAAAAAGGGGAGTTTCCCTGCACAAGCCCTCTTCTCTTGTCTGCCCCAATGTGAGACATGCCTTTCACCTTCCACCATAATTGGGAGGCCTCCCCAGCCATGTGGAACTGTAAGTCCAATAAACCTCTTTCTTTTGTAAGTTGCCCAGTCTTAGGTATGTCTTTATCAGCAGCATGAACATGGACTACCATACTCTCCATCTTTCTGCCTTAGCTTTTCTCTGTTTTCATGCCTTCCCCTTTCTGCTGGATCTTCCGAACCCTTAGTCTCAACGTGAGTCCTGCTGTGTCTGTGCAGTCCAGGTCCTCGCCTCATTCTACTGTGAAGTGGTTCTTAAACCTTGGACTTCATGGACTATACATCTTTTTTTTTTTTTTTTTTTTTTTTTTTAAATAGAGTGGACCATAATAAGTTGTCTAGTTTCTTCTAAAAAATTTCAAATAGAGAAATTACAAAAAACAAACAACTAAGCAACTACTGTCTATCACCACTTTCATGTTTTCTGTTTGTTTGTTTTTGTTTTGTTTTGAGACAGAGTCTCACTCTGTCACCCAGGCTGGAGTGCAAAGGCACAATCTCAGCTCACTGCAACATCCAACTCCCGGGTTCAAGTGATTCTCATGTCTCAGCCTCCTGAGTAGCTGGGATTACAGGCGACTGCCACCATACCCAGCTATTATTTGTATTTTTAGTAGAGATGGGGTTTCACCATATTGGTCAGGCTGGTCTCGAACTCCTGGTCTCAAGTGATCTGCCTGGCTTGGCCTCCCAAAGTGCTGAGATTACAGACATGAGCCACTGTCCCTGGCCCAAATTCATGTTTTTTAAAAAGGATTCATATTTTAATATCAAAAAATAGTTGGAAGAACCTAATGTCAAAATAAAAGGAAGTCCTTTACATTGAATGATTTACCATTATAAAAAATTCTCTGGATGGCTTTTCTCTTCCTCAGTCTCTTTTCAACTGGTAAAAATTTGAATCCAGAGGCTGGCTTTAAAAATTACTTTCTGTTTTTCTTTCTTTTCCTCCTCTTCTTCCTTTTTGTCCTTTTCCTTCTTTTTCTCTCACCCCTCTTATCAAAATGTAATTTCCTTGTATTCTGTTTCTTGAAAGCCTGCCTAGTGACAGGAATTAATTTAAAAAGCCAAATTTATGGTGAAAAATAGCTCAAGATGTTACAGTTCCTTTCAAAGTGTTTCTGTCTGTTGACTTTTCAGCTCAAGTAATAAAGATATTTTGTAAGCTCATGTAACTCAAAATTTCAGAGGTCAGATAGGATTGGTTTGATTTGTAAGTTTTGAAAGATGTTATTAAAGAGCCAGCATATCTGTCTCCTCTCATTGTTCTAACCACACAAATCTGGCTCTCCCTCACGTTCACAAGATTGTGGCAAACAGTATCTGAGGGATGTTTCCTCATCCACATCCGGGGAGAAAGCCTGTCCATGGTTATATTTATCGTTATATTTTCATGCTGGCCTTTCTGGTAACAGAACTGTTTAGAAAGTCATAGTGAGCCAAACAGATCTTTCAGCAGGCAGCTGCCTGTACCACCAGAAGTCCCACTTGCAGGGGGAACATTAAGAATTGACTGTTTTGTAATTGGCCAGAGTCCCATCTTTCCAAGACTTCTTTCCATCAACATGTAATTATTGAGTTCCTGCGCTAAATCTTCAATGAAGCATGAGGGGAAGGATGAGTTAAACTGTATGCTATATTTCCTCTCCCTTATCAATGCTGAATTTTAAACCAAACCATCAAAATGCCTATTACTTAAATTACAAATGCTGTGTTATCCTGGGGAACAGAATGAATTATTGGAATATTTATTTGCATTTTTTAAAAATTTGAATTTTTGTAGGGAACCTCAAGAATGGGATTGTTTTTTCCTCCTTTCACACCTTAAGAAATTAGATTCTGACTCTGTGCTCCCTGACATCAGGATATTTTTGCTGTAGAACTGAAAACAGAAGGTGGAAGGTGCTCAGAGTAAGCCCTTCCTTGCCTCACCAATCCTCCAGCTCAGCTTTTGTTCCAGGAATAGAGGACCATCAAGGGAGGCCTGTACTGTGGGTGGAGGAGCCAGAACTGACCAGACAAGGATGCAGGAATATTGGTTCCAGAACCTGAGGAGAAACTGGCATTTGGGGGGTTCATGCTGAGTGGGTCCTTGTGCCCCAAGAGGACCTAAGACCTTCCTATGAGGTGGCTCATAACTGATAAAGGAACTGAATACTAATAATGAATATTAATACTAATGTCAAGGGGAGTATACTTATATCAAAGGGAGTATTTCCTGATGTTTCCTAACACATGGAGGGATCTCCATATGAGTCAAACACCTAATCTCTCTCTACCCATAACTGTTGGTCCCCCTAGGCAAGGAGAAGCCACTGCTCTGACGAATAGGTTGGGGGAAGGAACCAGGTCTGCACATCCCAGGTCTATTCCATTCTTCCCTGATCTCTTCTGCTGTCAATTTTCCAGGCTTTGCCCTAAGGAACAATGACTGCAGTTGCAGCCTTGACTGGGCAGGTGAACCAGTCTAACTCTGGGATTTGATATTAGCAAACCATTCAGTTATCCTCCCCAGCCTAGTTTTCTCAGTATCTAAAGTGATATTTTGATCTCTATCTGCACTGTTCCTGCACCTGTCTCTCAATGGGTCCTCAATTCAAGTAGCAGAGAAAAGGGAGTGCCATGTATTGACCCCTTCAGACACCAACAACTAAGAATCATGGCCTTGGACACTGAGGTAACAACTCTTCCTGCCCACTTTGAATAAGCCATTCAATCATTCATTTATTTATTCAACAAATATGAATTGAGTGCCCGAGATGTGCTAGGCACAGTTCTCAGCAGTGGCAATATGCCAGATGGGTGTCTCTACCACAGCAATGATATGGTGAAGACTAGATGCCTTTTATGTGTTTGGGGGAATCATGTAAGTCCTTAGATCCCTAATGACACTCCCAAAACATGACTGATGTATGTAATTTAGAATAAATAATACAATCTTTTGCACATATAAGTACTGCAGATCAAATTTATAACCACTACTAATAATTTAAATTTATTTAGAAAGGGTAGCTGTTAATTGAGGGAGCTAGAGGGCAGGATAGGAAGGGAAAAGATAGAAACTTTCCTTGAACTATATAGAGGTTATACAAACAATGTAAAAATTGATAACCTTTTCACACAAAACTATTCTATCACATGGAGAAAAAAAAAATCCTAACCTCAAGTAAATTGGGTTCAAAATGAGAAAAGCAAAATGTTAAAAACAAAAAAGCTAAGATATATCACTCTTTTCTCTTCATACAAAAATTTTTAAAGCTATTGCACAGAGAAATAAATTAATATATGTTGATTCAACAGTTATCAGATTTAAAGTAGTCTTTAAATATCTGGATGGACAAAATACCATATTTCTAAGAAGGGAGTATATTAGTCTGTTCTCACACTGCTAATAAAGACATACCAAAGACTGGGTAATTTATAAAGGAAGGAGATTTAATTGACTCACAGTTCCACATGGCTGGAGAGGCCTCACAATCATGGCAGAAAGCGAATGAGGAGCAAAGTCATGTCTTACATGGTGGCAGGCAAGAGGGCGTGTGCAGGGGAACTCCCCTTTATAAAACCATCAGCTCTCGTGAGACTTATTTGCTATCATGAGAAAAGTACAGGACATACCTGCTCCCATGATTGCATTATCTCCTACTGCATCCCTCCCACAACATGTGGGAATTATGGGAGCTACAGTTCAAGATGAGATTTGGGTAGGGACACAGCCAAACCATATCAGGAATCTTAATCTGACAGAATAACATAATCTCCCTCAAGATATTTAAATGATCTATTGCAGTCCCTATACCATTTTTATTTCGAAAAATCCAAAGGAAAAAGATTTTGAACCACAGAATAATAAAGATTATTATTAGTCTCATTTAAATTCCTTTTTATAGAAACAGGGTCTTGCTCTGTTGCCCAGGCTGGGGTGTAGTGGGACAATCATAGTTCACTGTAACCCTTGAACTTCTGGGCTCAAGTGATCCTCCCCTCTCAGCCTCCTGAGTAGCTGGGACTACAGGCATGCACCACCATGCCTTGCTAGTTTTTTAAATTTTTTGTAGAGATGGGGTCTCATTATATTGGCCAGACTGATCTTGAACTCCTAGCCTGTATTAGTCAGGGTTCGCTAGAGGGACAGGACTGATAGGATAGATGTATATATGAAAGATAGTTTATTAAGGAGTATTGACTCACACAATCACAAAGTGAAGTCCCACAATAGGCCGTGTGCAAGCTAAGGAGCAGGGAAGCCAGTCCGAGTCCCCAAACCTCAAAAGAGGGGAAGCTGAGAGTGCAGCCTTCAGTCTGTGGTGAAGGCCCGAGAGCCCCTGGCAAACCACTGGTGTAAGTCCAGGAGTCCAAAAGCTGAAGAACTTGAAGTCCAGTGATTGAGGGCATGAAGCATCCAGCACTGGAGAAAGATGGAGGCCAGAAGATTTAGCCAGTCTGGTCTTTCCATGTTCTTCTGCCTGCTTTTATTCTAGCTGTGCTGGCAGCTGATTGGACTGTGCTCACCCAGATTGAGGGTGTGTCTGCCTCTCCCAGTCCACTAACTCAAACTTTACTCTCCTTTGGCAACACCCTCACAGACACACCCAGTAACGATACTTTGCATCATTCAATCCAATCAAGTTGACATCTAATATGAACCATCCCATGGCCTCAAGTAATTCTCCTGCCTCTGCCTCCCCAGGTGCTGATATTACAGGTGTGAGCCACCACGCCTAGCTCATTTTTAATTTTTGTCTGCGGCTAAAGTCATGTCCCAGAAGCATTTAAAAATTGTCCATTTTCTTCTCATTTACCATGTTTGCCAAATCCAAATGTGAAGTGCAAGAAATAGCTTTAGTTTAGTTAAGATTTTTAAAATATGTTTAAGAAAAAGACATGTTACCATGCCAATTTCTACCATGCTCTAATCACAGAAAGTTGGATTTAATTTACATAATAGCTATTGCAAAACTTGTTCCTTGGCAAGCAGCTCTGGCTCTCAGCAAAGTCATGAAGTGGGTAAATTCTCTTTTGGTCCACCTAATTCAAACTTCTTTTTTGCGGGGTGGGGAACAGAGTTTTACTCTTGCTGCACAAGCTGGAGTGCAATGGCATGATCTCGGCTCACTGCAACCTCAGTCTCCCAGGTTCAAGTGATTCTCCTGCCTCAGCCTCCTGAGTAGCTGGGATTACAGGCACCTGCCACTAATCCCAGCTGGCTAATTTTTGTATTTTTAGTAGAGATGGGGTTTCACAATGTTGGCCAGGATGGTCTCAAATTCCTGATCTCAAGTGATCTGCCCGACTTGGCCTCCCAAAGTGCTGGGATTACAGACGTGAGCCACCGTGCCCAGCCTTCAATTCACACTTCTTAATGCCCAGGCCTCACTCCACCCACTATTCCACTGTGGTCTTCTGATTTCCCTACTAGAAAATTTCAAATTTCGGTGGATAGCTCTCTTTAAAAAAATAATTGTAGGAATATGCAGATAAGAAATGCAAGTGAGCAAAATGAGATACGAGAAGGCTTCGGTATAATTCTGCATATACATCTGAATTATGATGTCACATTGGGCTATACTTTATTTGTTTTCATGTCTGACTCTCACACCGGATTAATAATTCTGTAGCACAGACTCACTCTTGTTCACATTTGAATCTCCCCTCCCTAGCCTAGGCTGTGACACACAATAGGTGATCAATTTACTTTTGTTAATAATGAATGAAGGTTTATCACATTTGACAACATATTTGTTGTCCCTGTTCATCTATATTGCTACCTCTAATTCCCATTTCATCTTTTCTCAAAAGGCATTTTGAAATTGGATGAGTGAGCAGAATGGAAATGTGACTTCCATGGAGGGCAAGCTGAAAACTACTTTATTCTTTCTCTTCATTGCCCTTTCAAACCTGTTCTATAAAGGTATTTTTTTCTCTGCTTCTTAGATAAAATCCAAGACAGGCCTCAAGAATCTTATCATAACTCTCAGAAAATAAAAAAGACCTCCAGTTACTTCTAGTCATATCAGCTTTATTTCAATAATCGATACATCTAGTTCCATGTAGAACAAAAAATCCAAACTTAAGTTAAGGCTTCTTCCTTACCCAGTTCAGGCCTCCTCTGGGCTGGAAACTTGCAGTGGGAAAGAGGAATGTGGTAGTTTCCTTTCGATTTCCTTTACTTTCTCCTCTTTCCCAGCTGATCTGAGGCCCTAATTGAGGATGGGGTATGGAGGCTCCAAACTGACTTTTTTCCTTTGAATGCACTTGTTGGTTCTTCAGAGGTCTCTGTGAGACTTCACACTGCCCAGCTTTCTCATGAGGGACTCATTCTCTAGCTGAACTGTTGTAACAACCCTCACCTTCAGCACCTGACCCAGTGGTGTTCCCTTGCCCTGATACTGATGGGATCCCCTCACTCAGTTATTCTCCTACATAGGATTCCTTCCAGATGGATCCAGTTACAATCCTCATTGCACATGTGGTTCGTGGCAATCTCAAGCTTTTCTGCCCTCATACATGGCATCAGCTTAGCCTTTTAGCTTTGGCTCCATGGGTAATAGCCAAACACATTACCAACTCTAAGCCACACTCATCAACCTTTCCAAGTGTGTCTCTGACGCCCTTCTCACTACACTTGGGGTAAAGATCCCCAAGTCTCTCCCCTCCCCAATGTCTGGAGTTAGGGGGAGAAAAAGACCTCAGCTTGCAAATAATTTTTTTCAACATGAACTCTTACTCAACCTCAACCTCTTAACCCTTTGGTGGATGTTAGGATGGCAGGGGTTTTTGATCACCTTCTTTGCTAGCTCCGTGTAGGAGGCTAAGCACTTCACTTGGGAATATGGGAACGTTTGTCATCTATTATTTTTGACCCAACCTTTGGAGACAGCAGTCAACATCAAGAGCAAAGGTGTCCAATATTAATATCCTATGCAAACACAAAAGGCAGGGTTCATAGTAGCCTGTTTCAAACCCAGACTCTTAAAAATATAGTGGTTAGGTTTTAGTGCAAAATGCTGAATGAATATGTTACAAATAAAGAAATATAGGGTGAAAACAACTACAACAGGCAATGAGTGGACTGGAGATTTTGACTGGTTTCTAGAATATGGAAAGAAGATCAGGTAGTATTGAATAAGAAGACAAGTAACCTGAGTGCCTTCAAGAGAAAGCTACAGTGGAGGTGGCAGCTGTTCTCCTGTGCAAGCTCCAGGGAGCCCTAAGCTCAGGATTGGCCAGAACAAAAGCGAGAGTGGGCAGCAGGCATTTAAGGCATAAAATGCTAGTGGCTACCTTCACTTCTATCTTTTCTAACCCTACATTTATCAAGGAATCAGTTCTACCATGCTTAGTCCCAGGTGTGGGGACAAAAATGACTCCATTTTGGGTGCTAATCCACCATGTTGACTTCTGACAAGCCCTAGTCCCATAAATGCCTCCTGCTTCCTACTTTATTTACTGCCCCTAGTGTAAGAAGAGGTCAACAATGATGCTGTCACACAGGTTATGGGCTATGACGCACATGGCATTCCTGCCTGTTCTGGAGGGCTGTCTTTAATTGTCTTGCTGGAACATGTCCACTCTTTCCCTACTGTATATGAGCTTTGGGTCTGGGAGGTAACTGTGTGGAAATCTACATGTCTTATGACCACCCAAGATCACGCTTCTATCTGTAAGTTCCTGCAATAAACCACCCTTTACTGACAAACTGGATTTGTCTAGTTTTGTTCTTTGATGTATCGACTCCTTTGGCATTTGGGGACCACTTTGCATATATGGCTCTTTTATGAACATCAGGGAAAAACCCCACAGAGATGTGGTTTCTAAAGAAAGTCAATGACCTATCACTCTTGGGCTTAGGGCCCCAGGAGTGGATGTTGGCACACCAAAGTAAAGCTCTAGCCTTTTTGGCAGCAAAATTGGTCCATTCATTCCCTACAGGGCTTCCACCCCAAAGTAGACCCTATAATTCAGTGCACGTGCATGCATACACAAACACACACACACACCTCCCACTCCCATGACAACTTGCCTGTTTCGGAAAAAGCTGTGTTGGGAGAACAGACCTATGCAGTTGCTTTGGGAAGCACACCAATCACATGCATTAGCCAGTCGAGCCCTTCATGTAGATGTAAGACACCATCAAGAATCATCAGACCATTGCCAAAGAGGTCAGGGTAAACACCAGAGGTTACAAATGGTGGAGGTCGGCAGCAAAAAGTGCTTGGGACCCATGTCGCCCACATCCTGTAGAGAGAGGCATGCTTGATCCAGGGAGCTGCTGAACACAAGGTGAGTCTCCAGCAGGAGGCCCTGAATTCCTGTTGCACTCCCTGTGTGTAAAGCGAGCCCAACAATGGCCTTGAATGTGAGAAATAAACATTTTGACCTCAAGTACTAAGAAGTCTGAGCTTAGGCACCAGTTACCCCTAGAAAATACCAGCTGTCAGCATCTGGAGAATTTAACAGTGCCTGCTACTGTGAGAAGCTGAATTCGGGTAGAAGCCATCCCAGTGGATGCAGGAGAGCACTTGAGCACATGGGAAAACTCAGGCTCTTTCTCCGGAAAACATGAGCCATCAGTCTCAACAAGTTTGTTGCCAGGTAACCAAGAACAATTTCCCAAAATTAGTGATTGAAAGAGAAGGACCAAGATGAATAAACAGAATGACTAAATCTAGAGAAATCAAAGTTTATCCAGGAAACCAAAGATAATTTTTTTTTTTAAGTCTAGAGAAGATATCGAGTATACCACACTCCCACAATGACATCTGCCCACCTACCTGCCTTAAGAGTAGAAAGGCAGGCCAGGCGCGGTCGCTCATGCCTATAATCCCAGCACTTTGGGAAGCCGAGGATGGTAGATCACCTGAGGTTGGGAAATCAAGACCAACCTGATCAACATGGTGAAACTCTGTCTCTACTAAAAATACAAAATTAGCTGGCTGTGGTGGCGCATGCCTGTAGTCCCAGCTACTCGGGAGGCTGAGGCAGGAGAATCACTTGAACCCGGGAGGCAGAAGTGGCAGTGAGCCGAGATCATGCAATTGCACTCCAGCCTGGGTGACAGAGTGAGACTCTGTCTCACCAAAAAAAAAAAAAAAAAAAAAAAAAGGAGGGCAGAATTGTCAAGCAGCCACACTTGAATGGTAGATCATACCCAGCACCAAACTTCACTAATAATTCAAAGACTACAGGCAAGAACCAGACCAGGGACAGATGTGGCATTTCTTTTGAGAGGAGCAGGAATCTGTCAGACTCCAGTTTAAAAAACAATATCTCTGTCTCCCTTATGAGTATACATATTGTTTTCAGAGTAACAATTGTCTTCTGAACAATGTATGTGAAATCATTGTTTTCAAAGTGTCAGCTGAAGAATCATGAGGGAGATTCATAAATTTGGAAAGAAGAGCCATGCTTCTCATAAAGGGTTGCAGCCTGCAAGTGGCTCTTCTGACAGTCTGGGAAGGAAACACACTTCAAGAGAGGAGTGAAGGGAACAGAAATTTGTGCTGAGTCAGTTGGCTAAGCATACATATTCAACAGGTTGAAGGAGGAGCTATGCATATTCAAGAAGAGAAGGCACATGTGTGTGTAGTGGGTAGGCTAACATGCATGCAGCATGCATCCCATGTTCACTTTGGGGTGGACACTTAACATTTAAATGTATTACAATTGCACCCTTTCCATAAAAAGGTGAAGCAGACGACAGGAAGGCCCTCTGTGTGCAGCCTCTGCTATCCACTCCATGGCCAGTGATCTCTTATCAGGAAGGAATGTTGATCAGTTGTTATGTCAAAACCACAACAGAGAGGGGCGGCATCAGGTGGTTGATTTCAAAAGGGCTGGTTTCTGTTTATCCCTTAGGGGAGAAAGCCTAATAGTAGTCAGTGGGGGAGGAGCTCTAATGAGGCGTGTCCAGCGTCACATTCTGTCATGACTGAGAACTTGGTTTTTAAGTTTTTTCTAGGCCAAAAGGTGTCTGTTCAGTTAGCTGGAGGACTAGAGTTTTATTTTTCTCAAAAGGAAGATATTTAGTTGTGTGCTGTCTGTTCACCAACCAGTCATGTTGCATAACTCCACAAACTCTAGGCTAACTTACAATAAGCAATCTTGGCTTGATTCTTCTTCTTCCTTACGAAATGGCGCTGTTGTCTCGCATAAATACATAGGGCTTGTCATCTCACACAAAGAAGATTAAGGACACAGACACACACAAGAAGTGATTTTAGGAGTGGAGATTTAATAGGAAAAAGAAATAGAAAGGAGAACAGCTCTCTCTCTTGCAAGCAAGAGGGTCTCCCGAATGGGAATTCCAGCCTGGAATGGGAGTGCACTGGATTTTATAGACAGGCTTGAGGAGGTGGTCTCCGATTTACATGGGGGCCCACAGAATGGTTGGACCAGGTGTAACACTTATATAGCACAGGGGGAAAGCTGGCCATCCCATCTTAATCTTATTATGCAAATGGGCTTTCCACTTGGCTGGGGTCAAGTTGTCTGCTCCTTACTGTACAAGTGGCTGGCAAAGAGAAAGAAAGATGGAGCTGCCATTTTGAACATGCCTAGTCCCAGGTAGCCTTTTCGTATTAGCACAGCTCCCAGCATTCACCCGTGCAAGCTTCCAGCTTGCTTGTCTACATCTGCAGTTCGATTTTACAGGCTGCTCTTTGTTAGAAAAGAAAATGATTTGGGGGCTGATTTTCATTAAAAAGAAAACCTTACTGAGGACTTCCTTACCCTCACTATCTGTCTAAATAATTTTTTGTAACTCTTATATCACTTATATTCTTTTTGTTTGTTTTTGTTTTTTGATTTTTTTTTTGGCAAAGTCTCACTCTGTTGCCCAGGCTGGAGTTTAATGGTGCAATCTTGGCTCACTGCAACCTCTGCCTTCCAGGTTTGAGTGAGTCTCCTGCCTCAGCCTCCTGAGTAGGTGGGACTACAGACATGTGCCACCATGACTGGCTAATTTTGTAGTAGAGATGAGTTTTCACTATGTTGGCCAGACTGATCTCAAACTCCTGACCTCAAGTGATCCACCCACCTTGGCCTCCCAAAGTGGTGGGATTATAGTGAACCACCACACCCAGCCCCTTATATTTATTTTAGATTCTGTTGAGGAATAGCCTCAATATTTTCTTTTCAGAAGGATGAATGACAGAAAACCTCTGAGCTAATGTGATATTGTGATATAATAAGAATATATATTTTGTTCGTTGTCTTTGGCTCCTGGCATAGAGCTTCTAAAATCCTTGTAATTTCCTAAGTGACACAGCTGATGAAGGAGAACCTTTTGTTATTTATCACAAGCCCCTTTCAACTACATCTGGGTTTATGTTAATGGGGTAACTATTGGAAAGCTTCTGAGAGTGGGGGTTGGTTTGTCAAGGGAACCAACCATGCAATTCGAGGGTTGAAACTTTCAGCCCCACTCCCTGACCTTTAGGGAGGCAAGGGACTGGAAAGTGACTGAATCACCAATGGCCAATGGTTTAGCCAGTCCTGCCTATGTAAAGAAACCTCCATAAAAACCCAGAAGGATGGGGTTTGGAGTGTTCCCAGGTTGTGGAATACATGGAAGTGCTGGGAGAATGGCATGTGTGGAGAGGCATGGAAGCTGTGTGCTACTTTCCACACACCTTGTCCTATACTTTTCTTTCCTCAGTCCTATACTGTTCCTTAGGTGTATCTTTTTAATAAAGATACCAGTTATCTAATAAGTAAATTGCTTTCCTGAGTTCTGTGAGCCATTCTAGCAAATAATTGAACCTGAGGAGGGGGTTGTGGGAACCTCCAATTTATGGACCTGGACTTGAGACAGGCATCTGAAGGGGGGGCAGTGTTGTGGGACTGCACTCTTAACCTATGAAGTCCACACCAATTCCAGGAAGATAGGGTCAGAACTGAATTGTAGAACACCCAATTAGTGTCTCTAAAATATTACAGAATTGCTTGATGTGGGGGAAAAAACGCACACATCTGATGTCAGAAGTGAAGAAAGAGTAGTAGTAGAGTAGTAGAGGAAAAACAGATTTCCCATTCAGCAAGTGTATGCCTGAAAATGCCTTTATTTTGCCTTCATGCTGGAGTAATGGTGTGGGTTGTTATATAACTCTAGGTTGTCTTAAATGATGACAGTAAATATCATTAACATATTTACAAGGAGGTCTAGTCAAGGTCAATCATGCCCCGCCCCCCGCCCCCCCCCCCCGCCAATGTCGCCCCAGGGGAGATAGGCCTCATTCCTGCTGTTGACCTTTCCCTTATCGTTATTCTTCTTCATCTTATCATGGATAACCTATCTATGCTGCTATCTATGGCCAACCTTTTCCCTTGGATGCCAGATCCTATTTCTTCCTATTTATTAAAGGTCATTGCTCCAGCTATTGTCCCCTTTCTCTCCTGTATCACTTTATTTTTTGCTCCTTCTCTCCTGGATCATTAGTGCCTGCATACAAATGTACAATGACTTCTCCTGTCTTCAAGAATCTCTCTCTAGATGCTGCACCCTTGTCCAACACTGCCCCATTGTCTGTGTTTCGCGTAGTAGAAAAACTCCTCCAGAGAGTTGTCCATAGCTTCTGACTCTAGTTGGTCTCCTCTCATTCTCTATGGAATCCACTCTAAACAGGCTTCTACTGAAACTGTTCTTGCCAAGGTCACAATTATTCCATGTCACTACATTCAGTGGTGAATGATCAGTCCCTATCTTTCATGACTCATCAGCAAACAGACTGCAGTTTTAACATTGTTTACCACTTCCTCTCCCTTGAAATATGTCCATTACTAGACTTCCGGGATATCACACTACCCTATTGTCATTTTCTCCTTACTTCAAAAAAAGAGGAAATCTTATGGGGCATGGATTAAAGGGGAGAAAAGTTTAAAAATGAAAACTAGGTGCATAGGGTAGGGATGAGGGAGGTGACTAGAGAACTGGGGTACCGTGTATACACTCTGCAGTGGCCCTTCCATGATTCCTACCTATTGGTGTTTATACCCTTGTATAATCCCTTCTTCTTGAGTGTGGACAGAACCTGTGACTTTTTTCTTTGATGTACTTATTTATAATTGACAAATAAAAAGATATATATTTATCATGTACAACATGATGTCCTGAAACATTTAAACACTGCGGAATGTCTATATCAACCTATGTACTACCTCACATACTTAATTTTTGCGTTGACATTTAAAATGTACTCTCAGTTTTTTGTTTTTTTGTTTGTTTGTTTTTTTGAGACTGAGTTTTGCTCTTATTGCCCAGGCTGGAGTGCAGTGGCACGATCTTGGCTCACTGCAACCTCCACCTCCTGGGTTCAAGCAATTCTCCTGCCTCAGCCTCCTGAGTGGCTGGGATTATAAGCACCCACCACCACACCAGACTAATTTTTGTATTTTTAGTAGAGACGGGGTTAAGCCAGGCTTTTCTCGAACTCCTGACCTCAGGTACCCACCAGCCTCGGCCTCACAAAGTGCTGGGATTACAGGTGTGAGCCATCATGCCCACCCCACTCTCAGTAATTTTTAGGAGTACAATACATTGGTATTAACTATAGCCACTGTGTTGTATGAAAGATCTCTTGAACATGACTCTCTTCTATTTAATAGATTGTGACAAAGATGATAGAATGTCACTTTTGTGATTATATTACATTATACAAGACCTTTTCTCACTAGAAGGCTAGAGCTAAGGATTCCCTCTCCTGAGCTGGCTTTGAAGAAGTGGAAAGCCATGTTGATAAGCCCATTGGCAGATATCTGGGGGTGGCCTCCAGGAGCTGAGGGCAGCTGCTAGTCAACAATCTCCAGTGAACTAGGGTCATCTGTCCTGTAGCTGCAGGGAAAAAATTTCTGCCAAGCTTAGAAGCAGATTCTTCCCCAGTCAGGCCTTCATATGAAACTGCAGCCCAGGTTATATCTTCATTGCAGCCTTTTGAGACCCTCAGCAGACCAGCTAACAGAAACTGTGAGACAGTAAGTGTGCGTGTGTGTGTGTGTGTGTGTGTGTTTTTAAACTGTTAAGTTTGTCGTAATTTGTTATGCAGCAGTAGATAACTAACATGTGGAGGATCAACCCAAAATCTGGTCAAGGGGAGTTCCAGAAATAGAAAATAAGAAAATAAAGGAGATAAAATAATAAATTAAATTATACAATAACATTTCTAAAGTATAAAGAAAAATCTAACAACTTATATTGGAAAGTATTGAGAAACATTAGTAGATGGGGAAAGATTAATATCAAGATATGACATTTCAGAATACCATAGATAAATAAAATGGCTTAAAAGATTTTGAAAGGCAGAGCAGGGAGGGTAAATAGTTTTTCTAAAAGGAACGAAAATCAGGTGGGCATCACATTTTCTGTCCTGACGGCTAGATGCTTGCTTTCAAAGTTCTGAGGAAAAGTTATTTTCAACCTACAGTTGTATGCCAACCCATATCATTACTCAAACATGAAGACAATATAAAGGTATTCTCAGGCATGCATAGCTCAGAAGGTCTTCTATCAATCACTCTTCTAAAAAAATATTGAGGATCTACTTCAGCAAAACTTAAAATTAATCCAAGGAAGAAGGTATAAGAACAAGAAAGGGGAGACTAACCCATGATAAAGATTATGCAGCAAATCTAAAAAGCAACCTGCTCAAATTAAACAAGAAGTCAAAGAAGATCAGTGGATTCACCTTGACAAATATCACTAAGAAGCTAAATGACATTAGCAAAAAGGTAAAGCCCTATGCTTCTCATAGGAAAAAACAAAGGCAATTAGAAACTATAAGAAAAACAAACTTACCTAAAAGAAAGTCAGGGTTCAAATATAAAGCAATCTATTATAAAACGTGGCATAATTTTGTGCAATTAATACAGTGTAAGAAAATATATAGTTTGACTTTAAAATTTGGAGTATTTATTCTTCTAGTGTCATAGCTTTCAGTTACAAGTGAGCACATTTCTTTATTTATCCTACAGCATTACTTTAGTTCTACAGTGAATCCTAGATTTATAATCATATTATTGTAAATGTTGCATGGTGAATCCCAGTTTTAAAAATAAATATATATATATACATGGCATGAATAAATGAATTAGAGCTAGAGAGACTAAACCCACAAAGGCTATAAACATTGAGAATATAAAAATAAGTTTAGTTATAGAACTCAGGAGGTGGTATAGTGAGAACTGAAGCCATGTTGAAAAATCCCACAGAAGAATAAAAAATAACTACAATGAGTTGGGTGGAGAGAAGTGGGCTGATGAGGTTTGTGTAAGTGAAGGATTCAGTGGGAACAGAAATCTAGGCTTCACTCCGCTCACCCACCCCTGTGTGTGAGGGGGCCAGCTTAAGGCGTCCCTTTCTAATTTCTACTAGGACTGGGTGAGGAGTGGAGGGGCAGCCATTCTGCATGAACCCGAATGCAATCCTCCATGATTTCTGCCATCCTCTGCCCCCAAACACTCAAGATATGTTGGGGAAAGCGTTGCCTTTCTAGGTGTGGAAATCATAGAAGCCCCATTCCCTTCTTAGTTCCAGAGGGAAGCTCTTGAAAACCTCCCTCCCCTACAGCTGCCTGCATCTTTTCAACCCGGAGCACTCACTCATTCTCTGTCCCTCTCAGGCAGCACAGTTCCCCTCCATCAGCCCAGGCCTAGGCAAAACAAAAGCCAGGAGGAGGGGTGTCTTCTGGGTGCCTGGCAACGGATACTTCCTGCAGAGCCACACAAAGCGTCCTTCATGCTGGCTGGGAACACAAAGGCCAGGCTATCTTCTGGGAGGGAGGAGAGGAAAACGTACTGTAGCAGCAAGAGCTAAACGCAAACTGATATTTTCAAAGAGAGATCTCACATCTTTCCCCCCAACCTCCCAAAGGATCTTTGAGTCTCTGAAAAGAAAATGTATTCCCCACCCTGATGTCCCTCCAAGAGGGCCAGGCCCCGGTTTCTGAGGATGCTCACCCCCACCACCTGAAGCCACCTGTTGGTTGGTTAGGGATCTTCCCCAGATGTCCTTCGGGACCAGGCATGGGAGCCAGGGTCTGCAGCAAGTGAGCCGAGTTCCAGGTTGGGGAGGCAACCCCCAAACTCACTGTGCATCTCAGTCTTGGAATCTTCTTAGTCTGGTCAAGTGACTAAAAAGCCCCAGCTTTTGGGGAGCAGTGTTTGGTTTAAAGGCATCAGGAGAGGAAAAATGTCAATTTTCACCAAAATGAATCTCGTCCTCTAACTAGGCCAGTGCCCTCTTCCTTCTCACCATTCTCCTTCCCATTTTAGGACTTCTGTAGCTTGGAGTAAAAGGGAAAATGAAAGGAGCCAGCAGAGCCTCATTTGGAGTGTTATTTGGAGTGTTTCCACTCCCTGCTCCTCCCTGATTTTCCAGGATCACCATAAACACACCTCATCTCCCCTATCCAGCTGCCGGTTCATCAGTGGATGCAGTCTACCATCAGAGGAGCAAAAACAAGGCCATTGTGCTTCTGTAAACCTTCAGTGACTTGCTCTGAATCTTCCTACTAAACAGGGTTCCTGGTCTCCACTGGGACCACTGGAGGCCTCCTCCACGGTGCAGTTGCTTCACTCGGGTTCCAGGCCACTTTTTCAAGGACCACGTGGGATTCACATCTGGACCAGACAAGAGGGTGCCCAGCCTTAAATGCCCAGCTTCCAGGCCTATGGAAGGGTGTGCACATCAAGCTCCCCAAGGCCTGCACAAGGACAGTCAGGGTTTTTTGTTGCTGTGGTAAATTCCCATCTATCACAGCAGGCAAGACATGGACTACTGAAGTCAACCCATCCATGTCTAGCTCCTGTATTCGTGGAGGTGAGCAATAGCTTCCTTGCCCTGCTCTTCCCACTCTCCTTCACCTGCTTTGGTGGAAAGGAGAGCCATGGGGGTGGAGAGGGAATACACAGAGTTGAGGGAGGGTGAGTGTGCAGTAGAGTGACACACTCACTGTTGATGAGCCCATGCCTGCTTTAGCAAGCCTGGTCTACAGCTCCTGGGCCAGTTCCTTCTGTACCAAAGACTTGAATCCCAGTGTAAATACAGACCCCATCCTTTCTGAAAACCTTTTAGGTAGATGCTTAAGGAGGTGATCTTACGTGTCCTCTGGTTTTCAGTGGACCCTAAATCCTCTTCTATTTCTAAAGTTCTCAGAGATTCAGGTGCAGTGTCTGAGAAAGGTCATCCTAAGCAAAGACACTCAAATTGCGTCTCTGCAGAATCCACACATTGAAGTCTGATGCCCAGTACCTCAGAATGTGACCTTGTTGGGCATAGAATCTATATAGATACAATTAGTTAAGAGGAGGGAATCACTGGGTTAGGGTGGGTCTCTCCTCCATATGACTGATGTTCTTAAGTAGAAATTTGGAGATAGACACATGCAGGGAGAACACCATGGGAAGGTTGGAATTATGCTGCCACAAGCCAAGGAACTACCTGAAGACGGGAGAGATCTGGAAGCCTTCCTTAGCACCCTCCAAGGAATTGTGGCTCTGCTGACACCTGGATCTTGGAATTGTAGCCCTAGAACTGTGAGGCAATAAATTTCTGTTGTATAAGCTGCTCAGTTTGTAGTGTTTTGTTACAACAACCCTAAGGAAACTAATCCATCTGAGATATTTCATCAGTTGGCATCATTTCTGGCCTTAATTATCTGTCACTGTGGTACCATCTACTTAATATTCCCACTTCCCCCCGGCCTGGAACCTGCTTGATTTTCTGATTCATTTCCACCATGGGCTTCCCTGACCACCAATTCCTGCTACTTGGCCTGCAACTTGAACAGCATGGCCATGTTGGAAGACACTGGAGCTGCCCTTGCATTCCTGCAGAAGGGTTCATTTTTTAAGAGACATTCAGAATCTGAGATAGTGGCCTTAAAGATCGCCCTCTGTGTCATTTCCTTTTCATGATGCTGCCCTTGGATAAATAGCAAAATCACTCCAATAAACTCAAGTAAAGTTGTCTTTGGGTTTTCTGACATGTTTGTTAATATCTCACTCAGTGTTTGCCCAGCAGTCCTGAAGCATTTTACGGGTTTTTAAAAAGTGTTATTTCAAAATCCACTGGTTTGTCCCAACTCAACACTTAAGAAAATCCTCACTCAGCCCTGTCAATCAATTCTCCAAAAGAGTTAAGGCCTTGTCAAAACAATCTATGGCATACAATTTTATGGATTTTGACCAGCCATGAATTGCCCAAGAATTCACATAAATCCTGGAATTATTTCTCATGTGTAGTTGTTATGAATTCTGTTCTACATCATGTGGTGTAAGAAATGTCACATTTGTTGAATTCCTATAAATCAACCATATAAACTCTGGTTGACAGAAAATTCAATCTCAGCCATCTGGGACTCTGTTTCTCCCAGGTTTGGGGAATGATGTGGGGGTTTCACATGGTTCACAGTGTTGACAAGTAGCCTCTGGTCATGGATCTACAATGGTCACTGTGGAGCTCTCTACATTACATACTTCATGGTCCCTTTATGGGGTGGTTTTGCTTCTTTGGCGCCATACTTGGGTCCAGGGATCTTTGCTGAGGTGGTAGTCATGTGCTTTGTGTACAAGTCCCTCTAGTGCACCAGATAGCCATGGTGACCCAGGCCCTGGCACCTCCAGGGCCCCATGGGGACACAGTTGGAGTCCTTGGTGATTGTGGTACCACAAAACCCTTAGTCTTCTACCTAAATCCTCAAAGCCCCATTTGTGAAAGGGTTGCTTCTGACTCTTTAGCTCTAACACTGGATTGAATCATTGTATTTGTCTGTTCTCATGCTGCTAATAAAGACGTACCCAAGACTGTGTAATATATAAAGGTAAAAGGTTTAATTGACTCACAGTTCAGCATGGCTGGGGAGGCCTCAGGAAACTGACGATCATGATGGAAGGGGAAGCAAACATGTCCTTCTTCACATGGCAGCAGCAAGGAGAAGTGCTGAGTAAAAGGGGGAAAAGCTCCTTATAAAACCATCAGATCTCGTGAGAACTCACTCACTCTTACAAGAACAGCACGGGAAAAACCCACCTTCATGATTCAGCTACCTCTCACTGGGTGCGTCTCATGGCATGTGGGGATTATGGGAGCTACAAGATGAGATTTGGGTGGGGACACAGCCAAACCATATCAATCATGTCCCCCAGAATTCATGTGTTTCCTAAAACTTCAGAATAAAACCACATTTAGAAATTGGGTCTTTGCAAATGTACTTAGGTAAGATGTCATACTGGAGGCAGGTGGGCCCTACTCCAGTGTGACTGGCATCCTTGTGAGAAGAGGAGAAGAAACAGACATAAGGAGAGAAAGCCAAGTGACAACGAAGGTAGCAATTGAAGGGATGTGTCTACAAGCCAAGAAATGCCAAGGACAGCCAGCAAACACCAGAAGCTGGAAAAGGCAAGGAAGGGGTCTTCCCTGGGATTTTCAGAGAGAGCGGGGCCCTCCTGACACCTTTAATTTATACTTCCAGCCTCCAGAATCATGAGAGAATATATTGCAGTTGTTTTAAGACACCCAGAGTGTGGTGCTTTGTTATGCAGCCCTTGGAAACTAACACAAACCCAAGCACTGGCCTCTCTTCACCCCGTCAGTTGGACAATCCAGAGCAATCCCCCTCCATCAGTCTGGACTTTGGCAAAACAAAAGCCAGGAGGAGACGTGTTTTCTCAGCACCAGGTCACTGCTGCTTCCCGTCTGCTGCTCAATGCCCCGAGGCAGGGCACACTAAGCCCTGGTTTCCCCGTGAGCCCAGGAGGGCAACACACTCAATGTCTACATAAACTGTTCATGTGGAATTCATACAATATTCATGAAGTTGATGAGGGAAAAATGTTCTTGGATGAGTCTTTATATTCAAATGTTTCAATCTCCAGATATATTTGAACCCCATATATCTGGTGTTGTCATTCACTCATGAAAGACCTGAAATCAGAAATTGAGCAAAAAATATTGCTTTGGCCACTGAAAAGTGCAAGTAGGGTCTGTGTGTTTGACTCACCAGGGGAGGGGCTGACACCCCTTCTGCAGGCACAGAGCCTATCTAATTGTACAGGTGATTTTGGTTTATCTGTCTGTCTTTAATGGCCTTATGTTCCCACTTAGGCTACAAGTGGGGATTGGGGAGTAGACAACATGGAGTGTAGGAAAAAGAGGGGTGGAGAGCTGCAGTCTGTGAGGCCCTTCTGTGAGTCAGCGGGCTGGCCAGCAGGAAGCACTTACAGAGGAGGAGAGAGGGCCTGCCCTTTGGCCTTTCAAGGCAGGGCAGCTGCTCAGCTCTCCCAGCTTTTGTCATGAGGACCTGCACAGACCCTTGCTTTACCTCCCCACAATCCAGCTTTGGCAAATCTACATCCAGTGTAGACACAGAGAACAACTTACAGCAGCTCTCAGTTCAGAGACCCAGGGCTGGCCTCATATCACCTTCCCTGCAGCCACTCGCCTGCCTCCACATCCAGGAGCCAGCCCCTCTCACCGCTGGGCCTCCAGCAGCAATTCCCTGGGCGAAACCTTGACCCTGATTCTTGAACCCTTCTTCTCTAAAGTCCCAAAGAATGAAACATTTCTCTCCCTTCCCACCCAGTTTCTTCCCCCAATCTTGAAATTTTCATTTGTGGTTTCAGATCTGCCCCTTCTCAGGATGATCGTGGGAACTGCCACCTGCTGCGTGGAGCTGCATCCCCAATCCAGAGGGGTTGGCCTTCTTGTTTGGTGCCAGCAAGACAATGTGTCTACTGTGATAGACACCATTGTCTTATTGGCACTACATTATTGTAGTTCCCCAAGCCAGAGTGATTTAGTCTGGTGTCACACCACCTGCAAGACATCGATGGACTAGTTCAGATTGAGCCTGGTCAAATCTAGTCCAGGTTTGTTTTTTTTTTTTAATATACTTTTTTTTTTTTGGAGTAATTTTAGGTTCACTACAAAATTTAGCTAAAAGTACAAAGATTTTCCATATACCACCCACCCCCACTACACAGGCACAATCTCTTTTATTCATCTCCCCTACCAGAGAAGTCCATTTGCTAACATTAGTGAGCCCACATTGATGCATCACTATCATCCAGAGTCCAGAGCTCACATTAGGGTTCACCCGTGCTGTTGTATATTCTGTGGATTTTGGCAAATGTTTAAACACATGTATCCACCATTATAGTATCATCCAGAGTAGTTTCACTGCCCTAAAAATCCCCTATGTTCTGCCTGTCCATCCCACCTTCCTCCCTAGTTCTAGCAACCACTCATCCTTTTAACCTCTCCATAGTTTTACTTGATCCAGAAAGTCATCTTTGGAACCATACAGTATGTAACCTTTCCGGATTGGCTTCTTTCACTTAGTAGTATGCACGTAGGGTCCCTCCATGTTTTTCATAGACTGACAGCTCTAGTTGCTTTTTCGCCATTTTTCAGTATAAGTTGGGGGTTGGGCCTGCTTGCTCCTCCTGCAAACTTCAGGTCTCAATTCCAACTCATAGTGAGTCTCCCTCCCTCCCTCCCTTCCTTCCTTCATTCCAGTTATCATCAATTTATTTTAGAGTAAGAATTCAAAAATGAGGATACTGTCACAGAAGATGCACATGTATGTTTTTATCTGAACTTAAAAATTTGCTGGTGGAAAATAAGTATTATTTGACACTTGGTTTGACACCAAGGCTGATTAGCATATGTAGCAGATGTTATCTACAGATTGGATCTGTACTTCCTTGCTTTGATGCATATAATAAAGGAATATGCATTATACAGTACCTTGGAAAATATAGACTCTGCAACTATTTTAACTTATGATAAAATACTTAGATGCCATCTTTAAAATGTGTGAAGATGTGTGGAGTTTTTGAGTTTTTTGGCCAGGTGTGGTGGCTCACGCTTGTAATCCCAGCATTTTGGGAGGCCAAGGTGGGTGGATCACTTGAGGCCAGGAGTTCAAGACCAGCCTGGTCAACATTGTGAAACCCTATCTCTACTAAAAATACAAAAATTAGCCAGGCATGGTGGTGTGTGCCTGTAATCCCAGCTACTCAGGAGGCTGAGGCAAGAGAATAGCTTGAACCCAGGAGGTGGAGGTTGCTGTGAGCCGAGGTTGCACCACTGTTCTCCAGCCTGGGCGACAGAGTGAGACTCCATCTCAAAAAGAAAAAAAAGAGAGAAAAAAAGAGCTTTTCAAATTCTTTCATGGTGTAAATGAGCAAAATGTTGAGGACTGTATTAGTCAGTGTTCTCTAGAGGGACAGAACTAATGGAATAGATCTATACATCTAAATAAAGGGGAGTTTATTAAGTATTAACTCACATGATCACAAGGTCCCACAATAGGCTGTCTGCAGGCTGAGGAGCAAGGAGAGCCAGTCCAAGTTCCAAAACTGAAGATTGGAGTCCAACGTTTGAGGGCAGGAAGCATCCAGCACGGGAGAAAGGTGTAGGCTGGGAGGCTAGGCCAGTCTCTCTTTTCACATTTTTCTGCCTGCTTATGTTCTCGCTGCACTGGCAGCTGATTAGATTGTGCCCACCCAGATTAAGGGAGGGTCTGCCTTTCCCAGCCCACTGACTCAAATGTTACTCTCCTTTGGCAACACCCTCACAGACACCCCCAGGATCAATACTTTGTATCCTTCAGTCCAATCAAGTTGACACTCAGTATTAACCATCACAAGGACCATCAACTAGAAGCAACTGAGTGAAGGAGCAAAGGTGACTGTGTATTTGACCCATCAGTTACTCTTCAGGACATCATTGTATGACAACACAATGCACTCATTACCCAGAGTAATCCAGAAGATACTCATTCTGGTTCCTACCATATGTTAACTAAGGCATATGAATTAGGATAGTTAAAATAAAATTTCAGAGTGGTCATCAAAAAATTTACTAATTATCTAGTTCCCTAATGGTGGCAAATGTGGATATACTATACATTTATAATTGCCTACTATGGTGTATAAATATTTTGCCATGTATAGAAGAAAATAGAAAGTATCATTGAGGATAAGGAATAGAAAGATCATAGTAAGATTATAGTTTATATTTAGTGGTGTTTGATATTCATCTTTGTCCTATTCTTTTTTTTTTTTTTTTTTTTGAGACGGAGTCTCACTCTGTCTTGCCCAGGCTGGAGTGCAGTGGCGTGATCTCGGCTCACTGCAGCCTCTGCCTCCCGGGTACAAGTGATTCTCCTGTCTCAGCCCACTGAGTAGCTGGAACTACAGGTGTGTGTCACCACTCCTAGCTAATTTTGCATTTTTAGTAGAGACAGAGTTTCACCATGTTGGCCAGGCTGGTACCGAACTCCTGACTTCAGGTGATCCACCTACTTTGGCCTCTGAAAGTGCTGGGATTACAGGCGTGAGCCACCGTGCCCGGCCTTTGGCCTATTCTTCACCAACTCCTTGAACTTGGACAAGCAGATTCCCTTGTCAGTCCTTTCTCAGGGTGAGGCAACGTGAGAATTGCGTCTGTAGGGTCCAGGCCACAGCAGCACCAGTTGAGATTCTGCAGCACAAGTGATACAGACTTAACTAATGTTTTTTGATAATTTTAAAAATTAAAGGTAACATGAAAGTAGTAATTCTACTACCTAATAGTTGGCGGTTCACTTTGTAAACTAAAGCCACTGAGTAAGTCACTATGTGGCCAACCACTTAACCACGGACGGGGCTCAATTTCTCTATCTGTCAAAAGGGGTAGACGGTCTCTGAGGTCACTTTCAGTCCTTACATGTTGTAATTCTTAGTGATGTCATTATAAAGCTGAAGAGAAGAAATGATCAGGAATCATTTTATGTATTCGATTATGACTGCACATCAGAAAAAACATCTTTTAAAGCCCTAGAATGGTTAGGCTGTGGGTAGAAGACTTTAGAAAAATGCAGATCTCCTCGTCCCGGAAATAGTCTTCTGGAATCCAATGAAGAAAGGTATCTCAATGTTGTTCTTCTGAAAAGTGCTCACTCTTTGATTAACATGTTTGCTAACTCCTTTTTCTTAGCTTTCTTCGACTTATCAATCTTTGAACCTGGGTTTTCTCTTCTTTCACTCTCAAATGTTTAATTAAGGGGTAGAAGGATCATTTTGAGAAGAGGAAAGTGCAGTTCGCATGAGATCAAATTATTGTCCATTGGATAATCCACATCCTATGGATAATATCAATTATCCATAGAGTTGATTGGGTTGTGGAAGGGCTTAAAATGAATTATGATGAAGGTGAAGTTTGGGGAGAGGCTAGACTCTGGTTGCTGGTGAGTTTGTTGGTGGAGCACTCGGGACAGGGTCGAGGAGAGGCCGCTGTCACTGCTGAGCTGTCCAGCGAGGTGGATAGGTCCCAGTTCTTCTACCTTTTCCAGAAGGCAGATATAAGGTGTTGCTTACGCCGGTCTAGCAGACATTCAGAAAGCAATAAAAAAGAACAGTTTTCATCCAGCCAGTGAGTCCTAGATAGGAACTCCAACAGTAAGGAATTTGAAAGGCTCATCTGCACATCAGAGCTTCCAGATCCCCAGAATCAGTAAGCTGTTTTGAGAACAGATTTCCAAGTGCCCAGGATGACTGAAGATTTTTTTTTCTTCTACCACTTTACTTCTCATCAGTAAATACCATATATTGATGATGACTAAAGTGGCAAAGTACCTCAGCCTGTCTAGGCCACTCTGTGTTGCTTTGAAGTGGGGCAAGACTCTAGAATTAGGAAAAAATCCTTAATTGCCACTTACAAGTTGCTGTAAAGTTAGAGCAGCCAGGAAAGGGTTGGAAGTGCTAAACACTGTCTCATGACCTTTGCCTTTTTTTCTGTAGAAATTTTTAAGTGTTCTATTTCTTGTGAACCATCACAGAATAGTGACAGCTCTAGATATTAAGAATTCCATTAAAATTTCTTCCCCGAGTGAATACCCTTCCATGCCCAGGGTAACCCCAAGTAGTGTATTCTGTGACACAGACTCTGCCTCCAATGTCAGCAAAAAACAGAATAAAATAAGAATTCTGGACATAGTGAAAATATGAACCTGAAGAGGCCATTTATAACTAAAAACAAAAAAAAAAGTGTCCTTACTAAACAGAATTTGGGATCTGGGAAGCTGTGAAAAGTTGGTTGTTGGATGTGATGTGATAAGAAGAAAGCGATCTTAGATCAAAGACTTCAGTCTTTCAGATTCACATTTAGAAAGGAAGAATCTTAGAGTCAAAGAAAGGTCAGGCACAAGTGTAATGAATATAGTCAGCCCGGAAGAGTGTCTGGTCCTTCGATAAGAATGTCTCACTTATCTTTCTCTTTGTATCTCCCTGCATTGCACCAGGCACATGGTAAGCATCCAATATTTAGAGGGAGGGATACGTTTCTAAATGAACGCCTGCGCCCCCCTTTCCTCTAGGGCCCAAACACACCTGGGCAGGCATAGATAGAGCACAAACAAGCAGCTAATAGGTCGCAAAAACTGTACAGAGCAGTTGACAGGAGCAGTCCTGAGGATTCAAGTGACTCTTTCCCTGATAGACTCTGTTACCAACTTGAAGTCTCCCTCCTCTGTCCATTGCACTGGAAGCCTGTTCTTCCCTCCATCTATCAAAAGGGGGCAGCAGACAAGAGAAAATTCAGGTTTGTGGCCTGCTGTGAGCAGAGCTACCCCACTCCCATGAATGACTCAATGCAGATTTCCCAAACTGTGTTCGTTTAAACGTTAGCAGCATTTTGGGGGGGGGGCGGGGGGGCAGGGAAATTAAGAATCCAAAATTTAAAAGTGTGAGGAAATCTACACTAAAACTGTTTACACATGCAAAATTTCTTAGACATGAAACTTTTTTTATGTCCTGAGAACAGCATATAATGGGAAGAATTTCTCAAACTTTTTGAACGATGAAACAGCCTCCTCATTTTTTAATTCCACAGAATATCTATTAACATCTCAATGGTCATACAAGCTCTGCAGAAGATGAGTTTGGAAGCTCTGTCCTAGCAAGTCCCGTCCTATTTTCATGCTGAAGTTGATTCTCTCAGCTTTCATATATCGGCTCTCTTTCACAACAGGGAGAGAAGGATCGCGACTTTGACAAATGCCATGTCATGGAGTAGACTCTCTGAAGATGGAGCCTGAAGAATGGAAATATACTCCAGTCCTTTATACTTGCCCTTTCTCCTCCTGGTAGCTGTCTCACCACTCCTGGGAAGTAAGGGCAGCCCCGGATTTTCACCTGGAGTTAAAAGATCTCACCGGGGGCCTCCAGTTGTGTATGGGCCTCTATGAAATGCTGAGTCAGGCCATGCTATTGTAAAAACTGGAGATGCCTGGACCCTTCTGGTTTTTCACCACTGTTTCAGTTGCCAGTCTCCTGTCATATGCTGCTTCTATCCTTATTTAGAAAGGGAGAGCATGGTTTGAATGGATAAACAAATGGACTAAGCATTAACTTGATTCTCTTCTACAGTTGTATTGCTGTTGCCTTGGTGAATAGTTCATATTTATATAGCACCTTAATAGTTTTTAAGATGTTTTCAAATACTTCAACTGATTTTATCTTAACTAAAATCCTTTGAGAGAGTTTATGTTAGAGAATCTTTGCACTCTGGGTCACACTAGCTAAAAATGAATTTGTTGCTTGGCCTTTGAGTGGTTCATAGAACTGAAGGGAAAAATAAGAAGAACGAAGTCTTGGGCAAAAAACAGAATAACTCAGGAGAAACAGGTCATAGAAACTGATAAATAGATGGTATTTTTTGAGTTCTGCCATTGGGCATGGCTGTTCTATTCAGGTGTACTCTAATGCTACCTCTCAAGACTCTCATTTTTGGGATAGAATATCTAATTGTCATTGCAGGTAGAGGGAGGTAAACATTAATTGGCAGGTACATCAAATCAGTACGCAATACGCAATCCTCCCTTGCCCCGACCCTGAAAAAAAAATTACAGGAATATTGCCAAGAGGAGAGAGCTTGGCTTCTGGGCAAGCAATTGACAGCTTTATATGAGGGAAGTATATGTCTCCCCGCCTTAGAGATGATGAAACTGAACCTAAAGGGATTATTAGACTTGTCCAAAGTCATGGATAACAAAGTTCCAACATTAGAATTTATATTCTCTTACTCCTGAACCAATAATTTTTCTCTTTTTTTTTTCCTTTTTTTTTCTTTTTTGATGCAGGGTCTTACTCTGTTGCCCAGGCTGGAGTGCACTGGAGTGATCGAGGCTCACTGCAACCTCTGCCTCCCAGGCTCAGGTGATCTTCCCACTTCAGCCTCCTGAGTAGCTGGAACTATAGGCATGCACCACCACAACTGGCTAATTTTTGTATCTTTTGTAGAGATGGGGTTTCACCATGTTGCCCAGACTGATCTTGAACTCCTGGGCTCAAGTGATCCACTCACCTCAACCTCCCAAAATGCTGGGATTACAGATGTGAGCCACTGGGCCCTGTCCCAGCATTTTTTCTATTATTTCTTTATACTTCTATGGAGTCCCTTGGATGCAGCAACAGCTATTATTTATTGCAGATGACTATGGTCAGATACTGTTCTAAATACTTTCTATATATTAATTCATTTAATCCTCACAAGAAGGTTATGAGATGGCTTGTCCTTCTCTATTAGAAAAAAGGAAATTGAGGCATTAAAGAGATTCTAGAGCTTGCAAGTGGTACAGCCAGAATTAGAACCAAGACTAGTCCTAGACCCTACTTTCAAAAGCATGCTGCAATGAAACAACATAATTTGATTGGAAGTTTGGTTGAGTATACCCTTTTCTCCTTCCTCCTTTTCTCCTGGATTTCTTTAAATACATATTTAGTGAACAACTCAAGGTTTCAGACACCATGCCAAACTCTGAAGGAGTATGAACAAGGTGTGCTCACGGTGTTGACACACTAATAGGGAAAACAGATTTGTGAATTATCACAGCACTCTCTGTTTAATGCTCCATCCGTGAGAGTAATATGTGCCCTGGGAGCAGAGAGGAGAGCACTTGGCCCAGTTCTGGGGGAGGGAAGGTCAGAGAAGACCGAAGCGCCTTGCAAATGGGGATGGGTAGGGACTGAGGGGGGATAGAAAAGAGGATATCAGTCAGTCCCTCAGCATAGAAGGGCAAGTGTAAAACACAGCCAGGGCCAGATGCAGTGGCTTATGCCTGTCATCCTAGCACTTTGGGAGGTGAATCAGCTGAGGTCAGGAGTGAATCAGCTGAGGTCAGGAGTTCGAGACCAGCCTGGCCAACATGGTGAAACCCCATCTCTACTAAAAATACAAAAAAATTAGCCAGGCGTGGGTGTCGTGGTGGGCACCTATAATCCCAGCTACTCGGGAAGCTGAGGCAGAAGAATCGCTTGAACCCTGGAGGTGGGGGTTGCAGTGAGCTGAGATTCTGCCATTGCACTCCAGCCTGGGCAACAAGAGTGAAACTCCATCAAAAAACAAAACAAAACAAAAAAACAAAAAAACCCACAGCCAGGCCTCATAGAAAACCTGAAGCCAAGACCATTGTCATGGGGCCATAGAGTCTCGCTTCTGCTTCACTCTGTGAGTTTCCATTGTCCAGCACTCACCCTTCTTTTACTATGCATGTCCCTTTTGCTCCTGCTATTATAACTTCGGCTTACACAAGCTTTGGCCTGCTAGGGCCCTGACCTGAAGCCCCAGCTCATATGATCTATTAACACAAACATTCGCTATGATGCTGGATACAGCAGCGTGACCCTCTCAACTTCCATCCTGCCTTCCCTCCCACTGGAGAGATTAGAAAGCTACATTTCCCAGGTTTCCTTGCAATAGGGTTGTAGATATCAGTTAGATGCACCTGCACGAAGATGAATATGAAGGGAGTGTTTTTGTATTCTGTTTTTTGTTTTCCTCTTTGGAGAGTTTCTGCTGTCCTAGGGAATCAGGCAGATATGAGATTTTCCTGAGGTGGCATTCCAGTATCTACAGCTTCCTAGAGAATGCAGATATGGGAGCAGAAATGATCTGATCTCTGGGTTTAAACAATGCATTCCTGAACTCATGGCTCTATTGGGCAGCTTAGATGTAGGAGCCCAGCTGATGAGTCAGCTCTGTATTATTCTGGGAGTCATTCCTGAATGCTTGGAATCTTTCAGGCTTTCCAATGAAAATATAAGCACCCAATTCTCTGTGCTAAATTTCTTCCTACTAAAAGTTCCTGCACCAAACTCTGATTGATGTAACAATCCCTAACCTAATCAGAGAGGCAAAGGTTCTGAAAGAGGGGACCCTAGCCTGTCCTATCGGCTCCCTGAGCATGAGTCATCTACTCCTGGTTAATTTAGTTTTGCTGGAGGCTGGTGGGGGGCAGGAGTGGGTGGGGAGATGGGAACCACAATAAGATGTGAGACAAGAGTGTCTAAAAGAATATCAGGTTAAGGAGGCGATGATTGGCATCTCCACCATATAGTTCAGATTGCAGAGGGCAAGTCAGGAAGTGGCAAGAGATGGACCTGGAGGGATCAGACCATGCAAGACCCTGTGGGGCATTTTAAGCCTTGTGAAGAAATTTAGGCCAATCCTAAGAACAATTAGAAGTTGGAGAAAAGTTTAAAACAACTGGAAACCATTTAAGTATTTAGATTTTAGAAAAAAAATATTGGCACCACTATGGAAAATGGGCTTGGGAAAGCAAGAATACCCACAGGAAGACCTGTTAGAGGTTATTGCAGCTCTCCCCGTGGGAGATTATAAGGTGGCCCGGATTTAGAGAGTGGCAGCGGTGGGGATGGGGAAGACTGAATGGAGGTATGAGGTTTTTAGTAAACATGGTCATCTGGAAAGAACTTCTCCAACATATTCATAGGGGCAGATCCAAGTTTTGTGGGGCCTGATGTTTATAAAATTTGGGGACTCTGTTTTAAAAAATGAGAATACAAAAAAAAGAAAGTGAATATGTATTTTGATAAATTACAATTTTTAAAAAATTGAGACAGGGTCTATATAGCCCTGCCACCCAGACTGAGGTGCAGTGGTGTGATCTCAGTTCAGTGGCATGATCTCAGCTCACTGAAACCTCTGCATCCCAGGATCAGGAAATCCTACTTCAGCCTCCCAAGCAGCTGGGACTACAGACATGTGCCACCATGCCCAGCTAATGTTTGTATTTTTTGTAGAGAAAGTTTCACCATATTGTCCAGGCTGGTTTCAAACTCCTGGGCTCAAGTGATCTGTCCGTCTTGGCCTCCCAAAGTGCTGGGATTACAAGCATGAGCTACCATGCCTGGCAGTAAATTACAAATGATAAAAAGCTGCTGAGTACTATAAAAATTGCATAATCCAGGAATTACCTGATACACTTCCATAATACTTTCTTCCCTTCATTTATTGATTGAATACATTTTGGTCTTTTTTTCACAGCACAATGTTTTTTTTTTTTGTGACATTACTTTCTATATAGAGAAAATCAAAGAACCCAGTCTGTCCTCTAGCATGGCCCTCTGCCATGGCCCTGGGAGCTGTAGGACAGGTTCACACTGAGAGATAGCCTCTAGCCCTGTGCTTTTCCATCTTTGTGCCACGTGAGTGATAATGTGGGATATGTATGGCATGAGATGGCATAGTGAGGAGCAAAAGAATTCCTGGAAGTCCTTTCTATACCAAAAGAGCTAGTGAGAGCTTAACTGCACATTAGTTAAGTGCTTGTGAGCCATCTGTAAGAAACCAAAACCAGACCCAGTACAGTGGCTCATGCTTGTAATTCCAGCACTTTGGGAGGCTGAGGCAGGTGGATCACTTGAAGTCAGGAGTTTGAGAATGACCTGGCCAACATGGTGAAACCTCATCTCTACTAAAAATACAAAAAATACAAAAAAACAAAAAAAAAATGAGCTGGGCGTGGTGGCGTGCACCTGTAATCTCAGCTACTCAGGAGGCTCAGGAAGGAGAATCAGGAACCCGGGAGGCAGAGGTTGTAATGAGCCGAGACTGTGCCACTGCACTCCAGCCTGAGTGACAGAGTGAGACTCTGTCTAAAAAAAAAAAAAATACAAAAAAAAATATTTTTCAAACTTAACTGATCTTAAGTCAGATCCCAAATATTCCATGGCCACCCTTATGTCACACGACACAAAGGAAATGAGATGTTGCTGGCCAGGTGCAAAACATTAGTGGTCTTAACTGATTGCAGTTATTTCATTTTAGCAAATTTTACAAAACATATCATTATATAAATGCATTGCTGGGTGCCTCCCAGGGCCTTGGAAGGGCTGGAGTGAGTGAGGGGCCCTGCAGCTTAAACTTCATTAGCTTTCTGATTAATCTGCCTCTGCACACACAAAAAAGGACTTATCTAGTTGAGTCCGGTGTCATTCCTAGTTCTCAGTTTAAAGCAACAGAAACCAACTCCAACTTGGAAACTGTAGTCAAGAATAACTCCCCAAATGCTGCTTTGATCTAATCTAGCCACCCCTGAGCACATACCTAACAGCATATATCTAGCAACTCTGACATTAAATATTTTGGCCAGAGCCACTGCCACCATCCTCGCTGGAAGGTGGGGCCTGTACATCCTGCTACTTTGTGCCACAGCTTCTGATGCAAAATCCAAGGTGTATGAACTGCTTGGCAGAGCCTGGTCCTAAGTGAGAAAAGGGAGTATCAGGCTTTTCCAGCTTCTGTTTAGGAGACAGGTTCTTCCTTGCGGAGGGGGATTCCCAACACAGGAAGGGTCTTCCGATCCTGGGCAGCCTAGAAGAAAATAAAAGCCCACGACAAGCTCTAACATGTCCACCTGCACTGAAATGTAAGGAGTTCATCTTCAGAAGCTGAGCATGAGGTTTCACATTTCAGTAAGCTTTGTGCTCCAAATTTTCCCTGAGTTATTCAGATTATTTAAACTTGGAAAGTAGTCATTTTCTGTGCAGTGTCCTCCTCATTGTCTCACAAACAAAGGACATGTAATGAAAGTGGACCAGAGCTCCCAACCCAATAGCTACTGCTTGTTGTCATGTATCAACTTCTTCTGACTTTATGGTATCAAAGGCAGGTTAATCTCAAGGAAAGGGTTAATCATTGAACAGCTTTTTGTTAATGGCTTCCATCCAAGGGTCAGGGCAATCGGACTGAGGGAGAGTTTTAAGTTAAAAATACTTTATTTGGAAAAATAGCTGATCAAAGGAAGAACAGTGCTCATTCTATGTAGCTGGGCAGTTCAAAGACAGGCATAGGCCAAACTAATAGATGCGACGTTGGTGTGATTTAAAGGGAGCTGAGAATTTGAACAGCCCCATCAGTTGCCCAATGTACCTTTGAGCAAATTAGAAAAAGCTGCCTTTTCTTCAAGATTAGTATTGTCATATTCTGGAAAATTTGCTTTATAAATAAGCAAACGTCTGCTGTCTGCAAATGAGAATGACCCACTTAGAGTTGTACTGTGTCCAAATTGCACAATGGTATATGGCAGCCCTAAGTATGAAGAAGTTTTCTCCAGATTTATATTTATTATATATACAATCTGATAGAATCATTAAGCAAAAAACTTTTAAGAGAGTACTTTTTACACATGACTTACCACCCCAACTTATTAGTTATTTTCAGTTGTTCCAAGTTTCCTTCCAGTCTCTACCAATAGGCGCATATATTTATAAAAAGTATTGTAATAGTAATGAGTATGCAACTTTCTGTATGGCACTTTGATTCACCCACTTAAAATAATTGAAAAACTATTTTCTTGCATGGCTACATTGTCTTTCTTTTAGTGACTTATCACATGTTATATAAAGTGAGCATACCATAATGAATTTAACCACACTTACTTTGTAATTTGAGGAACTTTAATCAACATGTTATGACTGATAATATTCTACACCTAAGGAAAGAAGTCATAATGAAAACTTTCAGATAGAGAAGTTATTTAGATAGTATAAACAGGTGAAATAATAAATATCCTTCCAAACAATCATACCAAAATGAATATTTTATTGGAATAAGGCTAAACAAGAAGTGAATTTGTATTTCGAATTTTTTTTTGTTTGCATAAAGACCATATTTTCCCATTTGTGTTTACACTGTAATGAACCATTGTAGAAGGTGCATTCCACATCAGTGTGCTCTGCAGGGTGCACTGTAGAGAAGCAATAGGGTGTAGTGAAAAGCATGTGGGTTTTGGAATCAAATGGACTTGAACTGCTGTGCTCTGAAATGTCATGTTCTGCAAAAAAAGACTTGTGCAAGAATGCTCATAACAGTTTTATTTTTAATAGCAAAAAATTGGCAACAGCCCAGATGTCCATCAATAGAAAAAAGAATAAACTGCAGTATATTCACCCATATAACACTGTTCAGCAATAAACAAAATGAACTACTAATATACATAAAAACACAGATGGATATCAAAACTACGCTCAGTGAAAGACGCCTTACACAAGGCTGCATTCTCTATGGTTCCATTATATGAATGAAGGTTTAGAAGAAGCAAAGGTAATCTATGTGGAAAAATATCAGAAAATCGGTTGCTTCTGGAACTTTTTTTGTCTCAAGAAAAAGAACCTAAACAAGTATTGAACTCTATTTAATAATATGCATTCTGAAGTATTTTAAACTTACTTTGATATGTATAAAGACTAATATGGATCGAAAGATGGATGGAAGAATTATTATATATAGAGGTGAATGAGCAAACATGGTAAAATGTTGAGTGTAGGTTTTCCTGTGGGATTCAAAATTTTATAATTCAACATTGGAAAATTTTTTGATCTTGGAAATGTTTCATAAGCTTCTTGGTTTCAATTTCTGCAAAATGGAAGTAACAGTATTTACTTCACAAGGTTGTTGTGAAGCTTTTAAAAAATTGCCATGAAAATAGGCATGCTCTATGGTAGATGTTTACATGCCCTGTGAATCTGCTTGTCTTCTCTTTCATCCCTTCTTCCCTGCTGTGCCAGTTCATAAGTCAGGATAGGTGTTTTTGGATTTGGTAGCATTGCCTATGAGCAGTAGTCTAAAGTGGTAGGTAGCAAAAGTATTGGGGTTATGAAGAATGAACTGTCTGCTGTCTGCTGATTATGTATTCCTTGAGTGGAGGAACAGATTTTAATAATGGAAGTGGCTCAAACTCCAGAGAAGAGGGATAGCCTGTGGTTATACTTGGTCTGAAGGAATTGGCAGAAAGCAGAGGAAGGACAAAATGTTATAGGCAATCATCATATGGATTTTCACATTTAAAAACTAAATAGTTATTTAGCTCACTAAAAGCTCTATTTGTGAGCCCTCATTTATCTAACAAATATTTATTAAGTGTCTACTTCATGCCTGGCATTGTGCTAGGAGCTGGATGAATGTGCAAGATAGAAATAGGTGCCTGCCCTCTTGGAGCATACATTCTAGTATTGCTAAAGTTTATTGGATTTACAGGGATCAGTCTGTTAGCCAGCAAATACTTACTATTTGCTGAGTGCCAGACACGCAGAATACTATAATAAAGTAAACAAACATAGTCCATACTCTCACAAAGTTTGCAATCTAGTAGAAAAGTCAGATTTAATCGAATCACTGCATGTAACTATATCAAATACACTATAGTGTGCAAAAGACTGGGAAGGAGAAGTACAGGGTTCTTAACGGAATTGAGGCAGAGTTCCCCCCCTCTAGTCTGGGTGAAAAAAATTTTCTCCCCTAAACTTTTCTCTGAGTTAAGAGATTGAGGTAAGTACAAACAGAGCTTGAGACAGCCAGTGGCCCAGGTCAGATCACCAGCAGAATAAAGAAAAAAATTAGGAGCACCAGGAGGTGATATTGTCAGTTGCATTGCTGAGCATTCTTTTTGAATCCTGGTTGGCTTACTATGCCTGTGGTTTGGCTACACAAAACAGAGTGGGAACTGTTGGACTGCTTTTAACCATAGTAAAGTATTCTGGAATTAGGTTTGTCTTCTGCCTAGTCAAGCACTATAGCAAACACTCAAACACTCCCATGGGGCCGAGAAGCTGCTAGAAACACAGGTCGTGGGATAACGGAACAAAGCAATGATACAACTAATCCATTGCAAGAACATTTTACCCCTAATGAGGTCATTGGTTCTGAGCAGAAAGAAGTGAGAAGCCAAGAGAATATAGAGAACTTATGGGAAGCATGTGTCTCACAGATAGAAATTGAGACTCCTATATAATTGTAACGCACCGTGGGAACTAATAAAATGAGTTCCTTCAAACCATCGTTGCATTACACATTCTTTAGTGGGGACACTGATGTGTGGGATTCTGAACTTCTTACCCTCTTAATCAGAAGGGGCCTGGATTATGCCTGGACGACTTCCATTTTCCGGCACTATCAGCAGACATACAACGGGTACATAATAAATAATAGTTGAATTATTATAGGTTTGTTTCCATATGCTACCTGTTTCCCTGAAACATAAGAAAAATATATAATTATCTAGCGATGAGCAAAGGAAATGTACAAATAAGTGAATTGAGAGCTTTGCGGTGATTCAGCTAAAATGTTGAAAGGAAGTAACAAAAATTTAGCTTCTGCTTATACAAGCACAAATTTGTTTTCCTGTCCAGAGAAATGCCTAGGACTAAAAGCCATATTTCATGGCATCTTCTTAAAGTCAGGTAGGTCTGAATGTGTAGGAAGCCAAGAAAATCAGAAAAGGACAACGCTGGGAAGTTAGAATATAGGAGAGTTACAGTTTTAGACTTCCTGGATTCATAATCTCAGCTCTACCACTGATTAGCTGTGAGACTGTAGGCAGGTTACCCAACCTCTATTTCTTCTTCTATAATGTTGGTACCTGCTCAAAGTTATCATTTGAGTTATTGCGCTTAGCACAATTTCCGGCACATAAGTGCTCCATACATGTTAGTTTTTATTCCAAATGATTTTTAAGATGATCTCAATTTCCTCTATGAGGTGTTTTTTTTTTTTTAAATAAACATGATTTGTTGAATGAATAACTGAAAGTAAAATGTCATAACCTTGTAAGATTTTTTAAATAAATATGTTCACAAATCAGAAAAAGATCCTCTCATGCCCTGATTTTGTTTGAGATTACATGACCACCCCACCCACACAATGGGTCACTTAGTCTGGCCTCTCTGAGTGGGGAGTATCCTCCTCCTACCTAGGCAAACATGAAATCTAATAGAAGATTCAGTGTTAATTTGTCTCTTAAAGACAATTCTGCGTTAAAAAATGGATTACTTTGCTATAACCTCAGCATATAAAAAGTCTAAAGAATCTGCGCATTCTGAGTTTGTGTATTCTTGATCTCAGGCTGTGATTTATCTGACAGGCCTTGGAGAGAAAGATACAGGCATTTGCCTAGATGAAAATCAGGTTGAAACAATAAAGGTATTTTATGCTTTGTGTAAGCTGGTAAATACCATGACTTTTGGAATAACAGTCTCGCTGAAAAATTGACACACTTTTCCTTCTGGTATGTCTTTGCATAAATTGTTCCTCTTTCTGCAAGATTAACTGATACTATCTGCGAGTATTCTATCTCCACTCTCAGCTTGCATTTAAATCTGCATGTTTCTTTTCTCTGCCTCTTTTCAAAGGTGCTAGAGTACAAGAGCTACCCTTAGCTAATGGCCAAATACTCCGTCTGAGCTCCCTTTCTTTTAACCCCTTGCTTCCAACTCTGCATCTAAAGGCAAAAACAATCCTCTGACTCACGGCCCTCCCCCTGCCTGTGATAGGCTGCTTGGAATAGCAACAGCCTGTGTCACCGAAAAGGGCAAAGCCTTCGGAAATAGAAACAAAGTTGGTCACAAATCACATTAGCTTTGCCCGAAGTTTTTCCCCACACTCTTCTTTAGCATGCTATTATGGGGAAAGTGACCTCTCGTGGGAGCGGGGGTGGTCGGGGCTGTTCGGTGGCGGGGGAGCGGCTGTAACTTCTACGTGACCATGGTACCTGTTGAAAACACGGAGGGCCCCAATCTGCTGAACCAGAAGGGGACAGCCGTGGAGACGGAGGGCAGCTACCGAGCCAGCGGCAGCCGGCATCCTCCCTGGGCGAGAGGTAAAGTGAGCCTGCGGTGCTCGGGTGACCGCAGAGAAGCAAGCTGTACTCATCTCCCGAGTGTACTGTCTCCTGAGTCTGCGTGTGTGTGTGTGTGTGTATGTGTGTGTGTGCGCGCGCGCGGCGCACGCGTGTGGGCGCGCTGGATGCGTGGAGAGAAGGGGACAGGGTCTGGTGGGACGTGGGATAGCTCTGAGCTGTAATGCTGTGAAGATCGAAGTCTTGGTGGAACCTTATGTGCCAAGAAAATACAGGTTACACATTCACCACCGGTATGATGGATCCCCTTAATTGTGTTTACATAATACAATGTATGAATCTTTTTCATATTGGAACGGTCCACCGGCAAGGATAGTCTCATTTGTAAACACACACAGGCACACGCATGCCCACACTTTTTCATTTATTGTCACAAATGTACACCGTGTAACCAGTTGACATTATAACCACTGTTTTGAAAATCAGTATTTTAAACAGGCTTCATAAAATTATTAGTTATGTAATCAATGAGAACACAAACTTCCTTTTTAAATTCCCAGCACGTTTGTGATGAATTTGAGCGTTATTCAGAGCCTGAAACGCTTGCTTTGCTGGGTGCTGCCTTCTTTTGAAACTGGCCTTGCAAACTGGGTTTGTTTGCTATGTTGTCCTTCTGAAGGTGAAATTTGGAAAAGTTTTTTCATTTAAGCCATCTTTGATAAATCAGGGGCTGGTCTTCCCTTCCACATTTACAATTCCCACAAATACACTGTACACTTTTTGCTGCCTCTTCCTGTTCATTTAGTTTGTGCTGAAAGGAATTGAAAGTAATTGTAATATGAAATGACAACAAACACAGATAATCTTCTCTTTCCTACTACTTTCCTCAGCTCTGTATTCTTAATCAGATATTACATGCCCAAGCAGCATATAGAAATTTCATGCAAAATCCAATACATTAAACGATACAAAAGACATCTGTCTTTCTCTTGGGAATGGTCCTAATACTGACATTTGCCTTGTGGGTTTGTCTGATCCTGGGGAATTGAACCTGTGACCCCTAACATCGAGGCATGAAGCGGCCCTCTTCAGGAGTGGAGAAGCCCTCCATCTTCCATGTCTTCATCTCAGTCTTCTCTTGCTTTCACACTTCTCGTCAAGAATGAGGCTGGGCGTGGTGGCTCATGCCTGTAATCCCAGCACTTTGGGAGGCCGAGGTGGGCAGATCACCTAAGACCAGGAGTTCCAGACAAGCCTGGCCAACAGAGTGGAAACCCTATCTCTACTAAAAATACAGAAAAATAAAAAAATTAGCTGGGCATAGTGGCACATGCCTGTAATCTCGGGAGGCTGAGGTATAAGAATCGCTTGGAAGTTACAGTGAGCTGAGATCACGACACTGCACTCCAGCCTGGGTGACAGAGTGAAACTCTGTCTAAAATAATAATAATAATAATAATAAAAGAATATCTGAGGTCATCTTTCAATATGGCCTGCCGTCTCTTATGCATTGGTGCCCTTTTCCCTAAGTGTTTGCTACTCATTGGCCCACAAGTTCCCTCAGAGCAGGGAAACATATTTGGAGATAAAGGGAAAGAGTTGCAAAGTTCTTTTCTCCAAATTCCTGGAAACGTGAGCTGCAGTGTAGACTGCAGAGCAAGCTGAGGTGGTGATGTTAACAAAAGGACTCACTAAATAGAGTCAGTGATAATGTCACAAAGAAGATGAAAAGAAACTGCCTAGGAAGTCCTCTTGTAGTAACCATTAAAAATGGACTGTTTATTTTGATACGGCTTTGAAGGTACAATGTGCTCTTAATAGCTTGTATTGTACAAATTCATAATTATCCAGAAGAAAGATAATGTGTGTTTACATTTGCAATAGTTGGTTACATGCATAAAATTCAACTTAAAGTGCAGCTGTTTTCGTTGTTGTAAAGAAATAATAAATGAATAAGTACCATAAATTATCTTTCAAATTTAATTTTAAATTAACTTTCATTATGTAGCACAGAAAGCCTAAATGTTTCCTTAAAATGTCAGAGGAACACAGCTTCGATTTGTGCTATATATAATATGCATTTACATGAATGCAAACCTTTTATTTCCTACTTTTGTAAATTTTCTTAACTTGTCTTAAATGTCTTTTGGCACCCGAAAGCAATTATACACACATATGTATAAATGAATGCAAAGTGCAGACTTGCTGTATGGTTTTCCTAAGTTACTCAAAGTCTCCATTCATTAATACTGGGATGGTATCTTCATCTATTTTATGAAGGTGTTGAGATTTAATGAGATCATATTTGTCAAATACTCCATTTGGCTTCTTCGTATTTTCAACTTCTATAGTTGCTTTCATCTAAGAAATTCAGAATATTTAAATTATGCTCAACAATGATCATAATATGTCTGCATTTGAAGGTAGCAAGCTTTTCTACCTTCCTAGATGGAAAAATCAAAGCACAAAGAGGAATGAGTTATATAACTCAGGACAAGGTAATTAAATCATGTGAGATACTGAAAAACAAAGCAAAACCAACCCCCTAAGGTCTGCAGTTGAACTCCCTTGATGCTACTGTGCACAGTGAAAAATTTTGGCAGGTCTTTCTTGACTAACCCTCTTTAACTGAAAAGAATGCTTTGTTCCAGTGACTAGAAGCTAATGAACTTAATTCATTTTCAATAAGCTATGACTCAAAGTGGTTACATTTTTAGTAAATTTTTTCACTTTCATGGACATGTTCCAATTCATCTTAGTATAAGGCAGGATTAAGCTCAGTTTGAAATTCTTGTGCCTAGAGTTGACAACAGACATAAGTGAAGTGAGATACTAGATGGATGGACCAACTCACACAAGCGAAACCTGAGGTCAGAAGATGTGTGATTGGCCCAAGGTCACACAGAGGATGGTGCAGAACTGACCCTGGTGGCCTCTGGCCCAGGAGATTCAACACTGACTTCTGCAGCTCCCAGGTTTCCTTTATTTCATGATCCAAACAATTGGCTGTGGAGAGAGTCCTCTTAAGTTTCCCTTCACCCCCATCTGCCCAAAGGTTCAGAAACCGAGAACAATATTTACCGTATGAGTGCAGGTTGTCAGCACTGCAGAACTCTCTGGCAGTGGGACCCAGAACATGAAGAACGGGACTCATGAACCCAGCTGAAAGGACTGTCCTTCATCCCCTCTGAAGATGCCCCAGTCTGAAATTTAAGAAATACATACTTCTGCTCAGCAGGTGAGCATTCTAAGCCAGTTGTTCTGAAACACGTTTAAAGCTGTGAACTCCTTTTTCCTAAATGGAAGCTGGGCAGGTGGTGAGTATGTAAGATGTAACTGTAACTATGTTCCTGCTGAGTGCTGGTCTCCCGAGTTTAGCTTAAACTGGGCCCCCTGGAATTTCATCCGGCCAGGCTTTCTCAGGCTTCGTCAGTCAGCTCTAGGGGAAGTCAACTTGTAAAAGAGATGGAGACTTGGAAACAAACTCATCCTCAGGGAAGAGAAAGTCAGGCCAACCAGCTTGAGCAGAGGTCAGAGCTTTGGTTGTGAGAAGACAGATTCTAGTAAGAGGCCAGTTGCCTTGGGCAGACCCAGGCATCTCAGAGTTTTTGATGCTGGGCCATTCCCATTTTTCCACACTTTCTATATATTAAAAAAAAAATCAAGCATCAAAACCCGTGACAAAAATTATAGTGCTTTAAAAACATATGTATTTAACAAGTCAATATCTGACAACAATGATTGTGTCTACTGTGATACGCATTTCCAAGGAAATAACAGGTGTTTTTTTGTTGTTTTGTTTTTTCTGAGACGGAGTCTCGCTCTGTCACCCAGGCTGGAGTAAGGTGGCACGATCTTAGCTCACTACAACCTCCGCCTCCCGGTTTCAAGTGATTCTCGTGCCTCAGCATCTCAAGTAGCTGGCTACTTTTTGTATTTTTAGTAGAGATGGGGTTACCATGCTGGCCAGACTGGTCTCCAACTCCTCACCTCAGGTGATCCTCCTACCTTGGCCTCCCAAAGTGCGGGGATTACAGGTGTGCTCCACAGTGCCTGGCTGGAAATGACAGGATTTTTAGACATGTTCATTTATGGAGGACCACTTGCTCTTCTGTGTGGTCACGAGACCAGATTTAAACATAAACATCTCCTCTTTCAGTCCAGTCAGCGTATCTCTGTGACTGTACATTTAAACTCACTTGGAAATCACATCAAAATCTAGATTTGAGGCTTTTCACCACTCTGAGCATTGGGCAAATGGCTCCTCTGGGATCTCCTGGGAAGGGAAAAGGCTGTCAACATGGTGGGAGATGTTTCTCTGCAAACTCTGGGTGCTATGCGTCATACTCAGCAGTGGGTCCTGCTCCTCTTTAAGGACGTGTCACCCAGAGAGGGCAGAGAGGTTGCCACAGACCCCCTCCGAGGCTCTGAAGCAGCAGCAGACACATGCTGCAGGAAGCCTGCCCTGCCAGGGCCTGGCAGACCCGGATCAAGCCATCCTGAGAGCAGCCGGCCAAGCGGTGGAGCCCACCTGAGCAGGCTGAGATGAGCTGGTGCACACCAGCATGCCTGAACCAGTTTTTACAGCCATTCTGATAGGTCAGTGCCTCTGTTCTAGTTGTTAAATATTCTCAACATCACCTTTCTCTCTGTCAGATTACCAACAGTTGCTGAGGCAGCTGAGAGCCCAGGAATAGGCCTGATGGTAGCTGATAGGACCTGATTATGAGCCCACAGGGTATCTTTCTTGTGAATTCTCAAGAGGGTGTTCTTTAGTGGTCTAGGGCTTACACTAGTTGGTAGAGACAGAACTCAAAATATACTGAATCTACCTTGGAGCAGCCGAAGGGAGCTGAGATTTGCATGTGTATACAAAAGATGAATCCGCCAATTTTAAAATGCAATTTTTAATTGCTGTAGGTATGTAGGATTTTATTATTCATTCAAGAATAGTTTGTCTTTGAATCATGGTTTCATAGGGAGCATTTTCTCTGTACTATCTAGCCTTTGGGTTAAAAAAGTTCTGAGAGCTCTAAAAGGCCCTCCACCACTATGCAACAGTTGAAACAGCTATTTACTCAGTGTATGAGCAAAAACGAGTTATATAAGATTTTAAAATTGAGTAGAGTCAGAGCTCCTTCATTCAGTTTTTTTTCTCATGAACAGTTTTCCCCAGAAGGATGAGTTATTGAAAAAATTAATACAATGGAAGCCACTTAAAAGATACCAAGTTATGGTGATGAGAAAGGAAAAGTTGGAATTGGCTCCTTCCCAAGAGGCTATTTGACCAAATATCAAATGTGGATGATTTCTCATCCCTTCTTCCCTTCGAAAGTACTCAATCTCAGTTAACGTCACTGAATATGACATCCTCAAAATAATTCCCAGCTGAAACTGAGTCAAGTATATTACCATTAGAGTAAATCATAAATTCAAATGTTTTTTTCTGTATTATTTTGTTTTGTCTTTGCACATTGGCATCATTTTTCTTCCCATGTTATAGCACACTTACTTATTCTTTTGCTAAGTGACTATGCCTCAGTAATATACTAATCATTCTTTTTTAAAATTTAAGACAGAGTTTTGCTCTGTCACCCAGGCTGGAGTGCAGCCTCAGCTCACCGCAACCTCTGCCTCCGGGGTTCAAGCAGTTTTCATGCCTCAGCCACCCAAGAAGCTGAGATTACAGGCACTCACCACCACACATGGCTAATTTCTGTAAATATATTTTTTAGTAGAGACAGGGTTTCACCATGTTGCCCAGGCTGGTCTCAAACTCCTGGCTTCAAGCAATTCACCCGCCTCAGCCTCCCAAAGTGCTGGGATTATAGGCGTGAGGCACCGCTGCCCACCTAATTATTCTAAACTACTTAGTAGAAATAATAATAAGACTAAAATAATTTATTACATCATTCTAGTTTTAGGAGATTTCATTATTTTTGAACAATGATTTATTTCATACTGTTTTGCCAAAATTCCACGTAGAAAAATGCAATTCTTTGTTTGACTTTCAGGAATATATTTTTTAAGTAAAGCAAGTGTAATTTAATTTTAAACTGTTAAATTGTGATTGCCTTGGAAGTAGCTGTTTCTCAGACAACTCATGACTCAGGTCTGCCTGGCATCCCTGGGCTCTGGAGCTGTTAGCACTGTCCATTACTATTTTATACAAAATGTTTTGCTCCCACACACATCTCCACACTTCATGGAAGTCAGCGTTGGGAGTCATGTGTAATGCTAATTAAAAAGCCATGACAGCTCAGCTTCAGATGTGCAAAGTTTTTAAGAATAGGGGAAACGGAAGTTGTAATTGGGGTCAATTTGTGTGGTGAGAGCGCATCCTCACACTAATGAAATGTTTTATTTATATTGGGAAACTAAGCTGCAGAAACCTTCAGGCAAAATCACAGGAGGAATTTTTCATGCTGCAAGCCCAATTATGTAGGTACTGCCAATTTTGAAAGCAAAGGAATTCAAGAATTTATGAAAGACACAATTGTTATGCTGGAAATAAGGTATTATTTTATTTCTGTTGCTATCAGTAAAAGGCTGTTTCAAAGCTTTACCTCTGTATTATGAAGATTTTACCTTCTAGATTCAGATTAAAGGAGCTTTTGTTGAATGATTCTTGTGGGCCAAGTGGTTCTATTACTGTAATCCCTTCAGATCTTTACAACAACCCAATGAGGCACCCCAGTTCACAGATATGGAAACTGAGGCTAAGAACAACAGCCAACATTTACCAATCACTTATTACCAGGTACCAGGGACTCTTCTGTCTCATTCATTCTTATAACTCTACGGAGGAGGTAATATTATTATCTTTATCTTGTGAATGAGGACACAGAGAGACACAAATCTTAAGGGACTTGTCAAAGTCTAGCCGGTAACTAATTAGGCCTCTGATTCCACACTGTCCTTCACCTTTAAGTCCAGGTTCCTCCTGGAAAGAAGCAAAGGGACTTGTCCTGGGTAACACAGATATTAGAGGACAGCACAGTGATCTGAACCTCACTTTCCTAAATCCAGGGCAGGTTTGTTCTCTTGACCAATATTACCAGCCAGCACTGATGTTTCTACTTTCTGATCTGTGAATTTGGGTTCCAGTTACACTCATTTCAGGACTTGTTTGCATTCTATTTTAGTTAATTCCCTAATTTTTTATGTAACTTGTATTTTTCTATAAGATTATACGTTTCTGGATAAAATATGTATTTCATGCACCTATCAGAGCTCTGAGCTGACTGACAGTGCTTGGAAAGTTCTGTGCGATTCATAATAGGCTGGAATCATGCCTTTTTCTCTGTATTTCAAGCCTACGCATGAGGGATCACATCCATGCGGCACAAGTACCACCTTCTAGTGCCATTAAATCCAGATGTAACCTAGGAAACATCTCAACACGATGCTGCCAGCAACCACGAAGGCTGATTGCAGTTGCCATCAGATGAAACTTGCCTGCCAGACAGTGCTGGCACATAGTACATGCTTAATTGTTGAAGGAGTCAATGAGTAAAGAAGCGATTGGTGAACTAAAGAGCGTTTTACTTCTGCAAATACATATTGAGTACCTACTACATGAGAGGTACAGTGCTGGATGCTTCAGGGTTAAAAAAATGTATCTAAGACATTATTCTTTTTTTTGAGACGGAGTTTTACTCTTGTTGTCCAGGCTGGAGTGCAGTGGCGCTATCTCGGCTCGCTGCAACCTTCTCCTCCTGGGTTCAAGCGATTCTCCTGCCTCAGCTCCCGAGTAGCTGGGATTACAGATGCCTGCCACCACATCCTGCTAATTTTTGTATTTTTAGTAGAGATGGGGTTTTATCATGTCGGCCAGGCTGGTCTCAAACTCGTGACCTCAAGTGATCCACCCACCTCAGCCTCCCAAAGTGTTGGGATTACAGGTGTGAGCCACCATGCCCAGCCTATTATCCTTGTCTGTAGGTTTTACCAACTTATCAAAAAGATAAAAATCAAAATAACTGCGAGATAACCATTCAGCAAATACTGAGTGGGTAGTAGGAATCAGATATGATGCCAAGCCCTGGAGTCTGGTGATAAACGAAAGGCATCCTCACAGCGTGGATGCTTATTGCCAAATAGCGGAGAGAGATGAGGGATCAGGAATCCTTTGATGGAGGAGATGGCTTGATATTATAGATAATACTATGATAGCAAAGGGGGAAGTTCAGCCAGTCCCTGAAGACTCCCGGAAGACAGGATGGCTAAGTTGAGCCGAGCATGTAAAACTGAAGCCAGTAGTTTTACAGAGCATTCTAAGGAGGGAAAATAACTTGAACATGTTTGGAGAAGAGAGAATAGCACATTCAGGGAGCTACACATATTTCGGAATTCTGGGAGCACAGAGTTCAAAGCAGGAAAAGAGAATGACAAAGGAATCTGAAGCTGGCAGCAGGCACAGCTTCCTTAGCTTAAAAAGGATGTCACAAAACCTTTGTGAACTAAGTACCATGAAAGCAGGAATTCTTAGGAAGGAGACCATATTAATTTAGAGAAATCAAGAAAATTTCTTTTTTTTTTTTGAGATAGAGTCTCACTCTGTCACTGGGCTGGAGTGCAGTGGCATGATCTCGGCTCACTGCAACGTCTGCCTCCTGGGTTCAAGCGATTCTTCTGCCTCAGCCTCCCAAGTAGCTAGGACTACAGGAACACACCACCATGCCTGGCTAATTTTTATATTTTTAGTAGAGACGGGGTTTCACCATGTTGGCCAGGATGGTCTTGATCTCTTGCCCTGGTGATCCCACCATCTCAGCCTCCCAAAGTGCTGGGATTACAGGTGTGAGCCACCACCCCCGGCCTGAGAAATCAAGAAAATTTCTAAAAGTGCTGGTAGTGGTGACGGAAGTAGGGAGTTTTAGAAATCCTCGTTTACATGTCTCCAAATTCTGTAGCTTTATGGGGTCACCATTCTTTTAATATTAAAATAAAAATAACCGCAGGTCCCATGTGGCTAAATCCACATGCCTCCTTCCTCCCCACCAGCCTCCCATCCAAACACACACAGTGCACTTCAGGAGTTTCGTGGTTCTGATCACCCTCCTGCACCAACTTCCTGCTTTTTCTGGGTCCTTGCCCTCCACTCCAGCAACTGGTCTTTTCTCTTATCCCTGCTCCAATCCATTCTTAGATGACAGCAGCCGTCTTTCCTTCACATTCTTGAATCCCATTCATATATACTCTTTGTAGATTTTTACTAAGCATTTGAAGAGGGCTGTAGTGCAATCGAATATTAGGTAGGCCCATTCTAAGCATTCTCTTGTCAAATCCACCATAAGGAGTTTCTTTTTTGGGGGGTGTGTGTGTTTGGTTTTTGTTTTGCTTTGTTTTGAGACAGAGTGTTGCTCTGTCACCCAGGCTGGGGTGCAGTGGCACAATCACAGCTCACTGCAGCCTTGACCTTTTAGGTTCAAGCGATTCTCCTGCCTCAGCCACCCAAGTAACTGGGATTACAAGTGCACGCCACCACACTCCGCTAACTTTTTGAATTTTTAATAGAGACAGGGTCTTACTATGTTGCTCAGGCTGGTCTCAGACTCCTGGGCTGAAGCAATCCTCCCACCTCAGCCTCCCAAATGTGTGTGTAATCTGTTGGGGTTACAGGTGTGAGCCACTTAACCTGGCCAGGAGTTTCTTGTAAATCAACTTGTAAAAAATCCGCAGGTTTCTTGTCATACTGAGCCCTTGGTGTCTCTCTCTCTCCCCATTCCCCACAACTTGTCAACTTGTCCTGACCTTTTCTTCTATTTTATTTTTTTTCTATTTCTGGGCTCTCTCAGCCTTTCATTCTCTCTTTCTCTTTCTCTGTCTCACTCTCTCTTTCATCAAAATCCCCCCTTTGTATTTGATAGAGCACTTCAGACTTTTCTCCCTCCCTCTCTCTCTCTCCCATAGGCCATCTGTCCATTATCAACATGATAATGGTGAGCTTAACCCTTAATGTTCAGGTGGTCATTCAGGTATTAGTTTTAGTAAATTGCTCTTCCTAAAAGGACCTTCATCCACAGGCTTCACAATATAACTTATATTCTTCCCATTTCATTTCCCTAATTAAATAATTTATAAAGCACTATTGGTGATTCTCAACCATTATTGAGTGCAGGAACTCCTTTTAAAATATAAAAACAACTTCAAATCCTCCCAAAACAGTCTTCGCAGTTTTATATTTATCGATTAGAAAATATAGAGTGACAGAAAGTTGCTGTGTACTCACTAGCACATTGAATTTTTTTAAAAACAACTTTCCATCCCATTTATATACTTTTGAAATTGTGAAGTACAGATAAGTCTTTTACTATTTTTTCAAGATTAAATAATGTTTAGTGGACTGGGGATCCTTTCGGAGATGTCAGTTTTCAAATGTCCATGGCTCACCAAGGCTCACACACATTGAGTATCCCCTTCCTGGAGTGTCAGGGGACTCTAGGAAAGACAGCTGCGGGTTTATTCTCCAGGTTCCCTCCCTCTTTACCATCTGTCATCGAAAATCTCCACACAAATACAGACAGAAGTGCAAAATCACCACACCATTGAAAGCCCGAATATTTGTCAATGAATTAGGATTTAACAGTAAATAAAATGGGGAGCCTAATGTATAAGATTGGGGCGTAAAATGTTGGATTCCCATAGACTGCCACTGTGCCTCCTCATTTGACAGTGATGGAACTTTCACCAGGCAAGGAAGGGAAAGAGCTCCTCAGACCCTCAGAGCTGCTTTCTCTGAGGGTCAGAATTTCTTGCCTTAATACCTGATTGATTCTTCAATCCCATCCCCCCATCCTGTCATTATCACTTCCCTGTCTCTCTCTCTCTCTCTTATTTATTTATTATTATTATTTTTTGTTTGAGACAGCTTGCTTTGTTGCCCCAGCTGAAGGACAGAGGTACAATCATGGCCACAACCTTGAACTTCTGGCCACAAGCAATCCTCCCACCTTGCCTCCCAAAGCACTGGGATTACAGGTGTGAGCCACTGTGCCTGGTCATTTCTCTTTCTGTATCTCTTCAGGGACTCCCATTTCCATGATTTCGACAACTCTGGGCTGGATAGGCAAGACAGTGACTCATGGCATTTTGAAATATGAAACTAGTGTTAAGAAGGGATAAAGTCTGTCAGAGCCACTGGAACAATGCACTCCAGAAGTTTGTTTTGCACCCACTGTTTTTGACAAGTAAAGAACTGCAGGCTGCTTTAAATAATCCAGGAATGATCTCCCTCATTCATAATCGGGGGATCAAAAAGTGGAAGCAAAATAAATAAACAAATAAATAAATAAAAAGTTCCTTTCTCGGTTCAATGGAACCACACCAGAAAAATAACAGACAGACATCAGAAAGTTGGCTAGCAGCTGTACACATCAATTGCACCTCCAGTGCAAGAGACCTAAGAGGAGTTTCTAACTGAAACCAGGTGGCTAGAATAAGGTGTGTCACACACTGAATATACAACAGCCTTTCCAACTCCCCTCTGATTTTCTACTTTTCCTACATGGAAACTAACTAACTAAAAGATCAGATACACACTTGTCAGTCTCTCTCACAGCCAAGTTTGACCAGTCGTCCACTGGTTCTGGTCAATGAGATATTAAGTAAGTCTTCCAGGGTGCTTCTTGAAAGTTTTCTTCCTGATAAAAGGAGAGAGGCACAGGAGGATAAACCCTTGTCCCAAGCCTCCTTCTATTGTCTCCTGCCCATGGATGTGGTTGTGAGGGAACATAATTCCCAGAGCTGCGGCAGCCACCTTACACATATGGTGGCAAACCAGGGGACAACAGACAACCCTTTGAGGAAACGGGAACAGAAGGATGAGTACAGTGTGAGTCCTTGGAGATACCAAACCCAACCTGGTCTTTTAGTTAATTAAACAATAAATGCCACTATGATGGAAGCTTCTGTTTTTCAGGGCTTGGGGTTCTTGCAGTCTGTGTTAGCCTGTTCTTACATTGCTATAAAGAAATACCTGAGGCCCGACGTGGTGGCTCACACCTGTAAGCCCAGCACTTTGGGAGGCTGAGGTGGGAGGATCACTTGAGCTCTGGAGTTCGAGACCAGCCTGGGCAACATGACGAAACCCCATCTCTATCAAAAATACAAAAAATTGGCCAGGTGTGATGGTGTGCTCCTGTAGTCCCAGCTACTTGGGAGGCTGAGGTGGGAGGATCACTTGAGCCTATGAGGTGTGGAGGTGGCAGTGAGCTGAGATTGTGCCACCGCACTCCAGCCTGGGTGAGAGAGTGAGATCCTGTCTCAAAAACAAAAACAAAACAACAACAACAAAAAAACCTGAGACTGGGTAATTTATTTTTTAAAAAGAGGCTTTACTGGCTTACCACTCTGCAGGTAATTCAGGAAGCATAGCGGTATCTGCTTCTGGGGAGGCCTTGAGAAGCCTCCAATCATGGCAGAAGGCAAACGGGGAGCAGGTACATCACACGGTGAAAACAGGAGTGAGAGAGAGAGTGTGGGGTGGGGGGAGAGAAGCCACACACTTTTAAACCACCAGATCTTACCTGAATTCAGAGTCAGAGCTCACTTATCACCAAGCAGATGGCCCAAGCCATTCATAAGGACCCCCATGACCCAAACACTTCCCACCAGGCCCCACCTCCAACATCCAGGATTAGAATTCGACATGAGATTTAGTGGGTATATACATTAAAACAATATCACAGTCTTGGAATGGGACATCAATTGCGATAAAAAAAAAACAAACAAACTATGTCACCGTCAAAAATATCATAATTGATTTGGGGGCCAGGTGAGAAGAATGCAGCAAATCTAGTTATTGCCAAGTATGTTTCAAATACAGAGGAAAAGGGTGCATTCTAATATTTCTATTTATAGGAAACATAAATAAATTATGGAAAGCATCTGATTTCTGTTCTCAATATAATTTTTTAAAATAGACTCTGTGGCAAAAGATGTAAACCACGTCTGATGATAAGAATAAACTGAGGTGAAGATAGAGCTTGCTGAGAACTGAGATGCAAATAGATCCATGATGTGTAGAGTGGAAGGGAATGAAACTGCAACAGCAGAATCATCATCTGAAATCTGTGATGTGGAGGATGAATATGAGATGCTCTTCCGGATGCAGATAAAAAGGATGAGAAGACAAAGATGAAAGAGGAAATGAATATATTAAACTAACATATAAATAATTATGCCTAAACAAATAGAACAAAAATACTTGAGGAAATCTTTTCTGAATGGATAAAGAACTCAACAAGTAGCAGAAACATTTAGAAGAAAATGCACCAGACTTATCCTGGTGAAAGTTTTGAATTGAAGAAGGGAAGAAAGGAGGCCGGGTGCAGTAGCTCACGCCTGTAATCCCAGCACTTTGTGAGGCCAACGTGGGTGGATCTCCTGAGGTCAGGAGTTCAAGACCAGCCTGGTCAACATGGAGAAACCCTGTCTCTACTGAAAGTATGAAAATTAGCCAGGTGTGGTGATAGGTGCCTGTAATCCCAGCTACTCAAAAGGCTGAGGCAGGAGAATCGCTTGAACCCAGGGGCAGAGGTTGCAGTGAGCTGGGATCACGCCACTGTACTCCAGCCTGGGTGAAAGAGCAAGAATCTGTCAAGGAAAAGAAAAGAAAAGAAGAGAGGATAAAAGGAAGAGCAGAAAGAAGCCAGGCGCGGTGGCTCACGTCTGTAATCCCAGCACTTTGGGAGGCCGTGGCAGGTGGATCACTTGAGGCCAGGTGTTCAAGATCATCCTTGCCAACATGGAGAAGCCCCGTCTCTATGAAAAATACAAAAATAGGGGGCATGGTGGCCCACACCTGTAATCCCAGCTATTTGGGTGGCTGAGACAGGAAAATCGCTTGAACCTGGGAGGCAGAGGTTGTAGTGAGCCGAGATCACACCACTACACTCCAGCCTGGGCGCCAGAGAGAGACTCCATCTCAATAAAAAAAAAAAAAGGAAAAAGCAGAAAGAAAAAGAATGAAAGTCGTACACATACACATAATCAGGCAGAAAAAGTGAACCACAAGTCAAAGCACAGGGGAGTACTAACATGCAAATTTAAACACTGCCTCCTCTTAATACCTCCTCAGCCAATAGGAGTGGAAGAATATGAGTTTCAGGAAAGGATGTCTGTAAAATTGCCACTAAATCAAATCCGTGTTTGGAAAACTAACAAAGAAAGATAGCAACATTTCTATATTTTTTTCCATAGAAAATTCAAATAATAATAGATGTTAAGAGAGGCCAAAATTCCTGTTGGTCCGAGTTTCACTGTGTGCTGAGGAGAGGATCAGGGTGCAGGGGAGGGATGGGAGATAGTAGCTAGATAAGCCTTGTACCCAGTATCTGTCACTACAGGGGTGGCCACGCAGGGCCCAAGGCCAAGGAGCAGCATGTTGGACATTTGGTGGGCTGGAAACACCACACCAGCACTCACCCTGGGACGTGCCCTCTGGGAGGTTATAGGGGGTGAGCTTTCTGCTAAGCTCCTGCATCTCCTTCCAGGGGCATCCTGTAACCTCTACTGAGCACTGGCCCCCATGATACAGACATTCCTGCTCCCAACATGCTCCCAGTCTAAGGCAGGATACAAACCTAATGAAATATAATCCAGGGTGCTGTAAGACCTTGGACGTAAAGGCAAGAGAGAGAAGGGAGATTAAAGCTAACCTGGCCAGGTGCAGTGGCTCGTGCCTGTAATCCCAACACTTTGGGATGCCGAGGCAGGCAGGCAGATCACGAGGTCAGGAGATTGAGAACATCCTGGCCAACATGGTGAAATCCCATCTCTACTAAAAATACAAAAATTACCCAGGTGTGGTGGCACACGCCTATAGTCCCAGCTACTCTGGAGGCTGAGGCAGGAGAATCGCTTGAACCTGGGAGGCGGAGGTTGCAGTGAGCTGAGATCGTGCCACTGCACTCCGGCCTGGTGACAGAGCCAGACTCTGCCTAAAAAAAAAAAAAAAAAAGCTAACCCAAGAGGGTAAGCCTATGGAGGAGGGAATATTTGAGCTGGCCCTTTAAAAATGAATCAGGGGCGGCCCAGGCAGGAGAATCAGTTGAACCTGGGAGGCAGAGGTTGCAGTGAGCAGAGATCACACCACTGCACTCCAGCCTGGGTAACAGAGTGAGACTCCTCAAACAAACAAACAAAAAAAATTGAATCGGGTTTCCTTGGGCTGTGAAGGAAGGCGAAGGACCCTGTGGTGAGGGGAATAGCATGAGTCTCAGCACAAAGCTGGGAAAGAGCACAGAAGATTCTGGAAACAGCTAGTGGTGCAGATGGGCTGGAGTGGTGGTACCTGGAGAATGTTGTGAAACCTGAAGACCTGGTCCACTGAAACAGAGCTGCTAAACACTCTGTCTGAACAACTGGAGAACAATTCCATGCATAGGGCTGAAGTTTAATAAAATGTAAATATAGTTGTGACAATAAAACACTTTATGGTCCTTGAAATGGTGCTATATCAGCTAGCTAAACATAGTGCTAAAACCTTCATAGAAATGCTAACGGATTGCTATTCAATTGCTAAATATTTATGTGAAGATAAAGTTCTAGATGCTAACCATTATATAACACTACAGATTAACCACAGTCTGTTGATACAACTGTGGGGAGTAGAGGTGTAAGGATCAGTATTCTAGAGTGTTGTTTTCATTCATTCATTCACTCGGCAAACATTGAGTGTTCACTTTGTGCCAGAAGGCTGGGGTGAAAGGACAGGTCTCAGCAAGGCAGGGTTCTTGCCTTCAAGGAACTTCCAGTCTAATAGTGAAGACAAGCAGGTCAATCAAAGAGTGCCTTAAAATGAGATGGACTCTGAACACACATTCTGTGCACAGTGGGTGCACATAGGCTGGGGGCAAAGTAACGCTGAGGACTGAGGAGCGGGCTTCAGAGGTGAGATGAGGTGCTAGTAGAGATGAGTATTGGAAGATGAGTTGGGATCAAAGGCATTCAGGGAGAAAGAGCAGAGGAAGGGCAAGCCGTAGACGCAAGGCCATTTTTGGACAACTGCAAGTTTTTCTTGAACAAAATATGAGGTGGGGGTGGGGGAGTCTTTTAAATTTGTGAAGTATTCACAGTTGGTCAAGCTACATAATTACCTGGCTGCCTGCCAAAGAAAGAAAAAGAAAACACCTGTGTATGCATGCTTTTCAGCTGGCTGTAGGATTTAGTCAGCTGGCAAGTGTTTATTGCGTGCCCATTATGTCCATATGCAAAAAAAGGCATATGGGGAAGAAAGAGACGAAGAAAGCAGGCAGAAATTCAAATATTGTGAAAAATGGATTGTTTTGTGTTGAGTGCCAGCTACAGTTGTGGTTTCATCTGACTCACTGTGACCAGCAGACAATGCAGCTATTGTGGTGGTGGCTGGCGCTGCAGTCTCGTGGCGCCCTTGGTGCTCTTGCGCTGCAGGTCTCAGCACCTGTTTGCATAAAGCTGTTGATTGAATCACAGCTTTGATAGGAATGGTTTTACTTTATCAGCTTAATAAAGAATTGTCATTGCATCAAAAGGCAAACTGGAGATCTTCCTCCTACTGCTGCTGCTGTGCTTCTAGCAAAGCAGTGTGGAGACAGAAAGGTGTGATGCTGTTCCTCGTTCATCAAGGGTCACAGCTAACACTCCTATCACAGCAGACAGAGTGACAAGAGAAAAGCATAACAAATTTAGTTAATCAAAGTTTGATGTGACATGGGAGGCTTTCAAAATGAAGATCTAAAGACTCAGGGAAAAATGTCTGATTTTATGCTTAAGTTTGATGAAGAAAGGATGGGCGTGTAGAAATGTGATTGAATAAAAGGATATGAGTTAATAGTAATAAACTGACAGAGGAACCCAGCAAGGCCTGCCCAGATTATTTTGGGCCTCACTGTGTGGCGTTTCTTCCTCCTGGGCAGAGGGCAGGACTCCCATGAAATAAGGTTTTCAAGGGAAAAAGGAGAGAGTGACCTTTCTAGGTTTTACGATTTGCTTTGGGGCAGAGTGGTTCTGGTTTCTGTGACCCACCTTGGGGAAAGAAATTCTGCTTTCCATGACTTGCTTCAGGGGAAAATGGACGAGGGTCAGAAAGACCTTGTTTCTGGCTGAAATCCTACAGCCAGCTGAAAAGCATGCACACACAGGGTTGTTTTTTTTTTTTTGGCAGGCATCCAGAGGCCTTTCCTATGTTCCTATGTCTAGTTCGAAGTACTCAGCACACCAATGTGCCATACTTTGGGGTATCTTGTTCTGAGCCCCAACAGTAGGAAGAAGACAGGATAGGCATAACCAAACCACCTGTGGGTACCACTTACAAGTCCCCAGGTAGTTTCCACTTCTGTGATGTCCACAGAAAGCCAAGAATTCCCTATGGCACTCTTTGGGAGACCTGGGATGTAAAGGAAGGGCCCCTGTGAAGCAAAGCCATGAGCAAAATGGCCGGGAATGCTCTACTTCATCACTATTAAGGGCAGACTGGCCTCAGAGCTGGGTATTTTTTGGAAAAGCATTAATTATGAATCCTCATCTTCCTCTGTCCTTCAGCACTGGCAACTTCTCAGTCCATGCGGCTGCCCAAACTCTCACCTCTGTGTGTAGACAAACACAAATGCCACCTTCCTGCCAGTGCTTCAACCTACATTCTGATCTCTCGCTTCCTGTTCACTGCCAGATTTCTTAGAAAAAGGTGTCTCTACTTTCCAGCATCCATAGGATAGCATCTTGTTCTTCTCGTCATCGCTAATCAACACACAGGAAAAACCCACTCCTTATGCCTCTCTTCATTGTTATTCCATGGTAAAAATAGCACCAGGAAAACTTCCTATGGTGGAAGTCTTGAGGTATCAAAGCCACAATCTCAGAAGCACTAAGGACTAGCCTTATACGGTGAATTAGAATTCAAACTCCCGGATGGGCAGGCTGAGGATCAAACAGCAGTCCTAAGTATCAGTAGGAGGGGAACGGGGAAAGCTAGTTTGGGGCAGTATCCCTTAAAGCATACAATAGGGAAGATATTAAAATTCAGACGACTGAGACCATAGCTAAATTCTGTAGCGTATAACTCCATGTTGGTAAGCCCTCCACGTGGGACTAGGGTTCTAGAATGATCTTGTGCAAAGTTTTAACCTCTTAAAGGCAAATTGCCCAGAGATAGGAAGGTAGAATAGAAAGATGGATAGCAAGCAACAGATATATGTCATCATATAGAAAATTGAAAAAGGTTTTTATGATTCATATAAAAATAATTCTTTAATGTCGCTGCAGAATTATACTCCATGGGTTTCAAGGGGAACGTTGACAAACTGGGATGGCTTCCAGACCCTTTGCACATATTCCCATTTGTCAGTGTGCTATGAGTCCTGGCCCGAGAAACCAGGCAAATGATCTAAGTCCAGAAAGCAGCAGCTCTTTTCTCCAGACAGAGAAGCCAGCACTTAGCAAACCACTTCAGACTCTCTAAGGTAGGATAATGGAGCACAAAAGGAAGGGACTCTTGCATCTCAAGGCATCTTTCTCATTGTAGGGACACAGTATTTTCCATCTAATGAAAGAGGAAAACAAGAAAGGAAAAGGAGAAGTGCAGGGTGGCAAGGACAATCTTCTGCTATTAAAGCAGTTACAGCATTGATTTCCCTGTGTCCTTAACTCTACAGCCCCAGGTGCCCTCTGTCACACTACACGCCCTTCCCAGGTCCCTCACTCAGTCTGGCCTCCCAAGTGGTCCATTCTCCAAATTCACTTATTTCTCCAATCAGAATGTCAGAGACCAATCATCAATTGCCAAAACACACACACTAATCAACACAGCAAACATAGATAAAATGAACAATGACAAGTGGAGATAAGAATAATACAATATTCTTATCCAAATGTGGAGATTTGACCTAATTCTCCTTGTGGTAGAGGCATTCGTTGTTGAGGATTTTAAGATCACATGGGAAAAAGAATATGGAAACCGTGGACATGAATGAACCTATAAGAGAGTACTTTAAAGTCATTTTGCATGCCAAAAAAGTCACATAAAATTAGTAAATAATAGGTAATAAAGGTATCACCAGAATGTTAAGTTTTTTGGCCCCATTATACTTGGAACACAATGAAAAGTCATAACTGTGACCCACAAGGCTTTACTTGAAGTGCCCCATCTGTACTTGTCCAAATTCACTTTAAGCCCTTTCTGTCCTACCTCTCCAGGCTCATGATGTGCCCCACATGTTATATGCTGGCCATCTGACAGTTCCTACAACATAATGAGAACTTTCCTGTCCTAAGGGCTTGGAAATTGCTTTCTCCTGGGCCTTAAATACTCTTCCCTCTGCTACTTTTTTGTTTTGTTTTGTTTCTATTTTGACAAGTTGCAAACATATAACAAACATCTGTGTTTCTTTTTTTTTTTTTTTTTTTTTTTTTTTTGAGACGGAGTCTCGCTCTGTCGCCCAAGCTGGAGTGCAGTGGCCGGATCTCAGCTCACTGCAAGCTCCGCCGCCCGAGTTTACACCATTCTCCTGCCTCAGCCTCCCGAGTAGCTGGGACTACAGGCGCCTGCCACCTCGCCCGGCTAGTTTTTTGTATTTTTTAGTAGAGATGGGGTTTCACCGTGTTAGCCAGGATGGTCTTGATCTCCTGACCTCGTGATCCGCCCGTCTCGGCCTCCCAAAGTGCTGGGATTACAGGCTTGAGCCACCGCGCCCGGCCAAACATCTGTGTTTCTACCACCAAAAATTTATATATATATATATATATATATCAGTGAAACAGAACAAATGTGGTATCAGAGCCATAATCTCAGAAGCACTAAGGACCAGCCTTATACAGTGAATTAGAATTCAAAACCCCAAATGGGCAGGCTGAGGATCAAACACTAGTCCTAAGTATCATAGTAAGGGAAGTGGAAAGCTAGTTTGGGGCAGTATCCCTTAAAGAATATAATAGGGAAAATATTAAAATTCAGACAACTGAGACCATAGCTAAATTCTGTAGCATATAACTCCATGTTGGTATATATGCTATATATATAGCAGTGAAACAGACCAAATATGTATATGTGTGTGTATATATATATGTGTGTGTGTGTGTGTGTGTGTGTGTGTGTATTTCACCCTGTACCCAGGTAAATGCCTGCCATGTAACGGTGCCAAATATTTTGTTTTCTGATTAGCTAAATTGCTGATTTAACTTCAATTTACTAGATTTTGTTCAAAATGCTCATAAATTTGCTTTATTTCTTGTGGATTATCGCACCTTTATTTGCTCCTCCATCTAAATATTCAGTGCTTTTATTCCCCTTATTTTTGGGGCTGCCAAATTCCTATTTCCTATCAGGATCCTACAGATGGAAAATACCTTGAGTATTTGTGATAGAGTTTTAGATCACCTCACCTTTATTTGACCTGCTTATTTCACTAGAGCTGAATACCATTTTTTTTTTTAATTATACTTTAAGTTCTAGGGTACATGTGCACAACGTGCATGTTTGTTACATATGTATACATGTGCCCTGTTGGCGTGCTGCACCCTCCAACTTGTCATCTACATTAGGGATATCTCCCAATACTACCCCTCCCTCCTCCCCGCTCCCCACAATAGGCCCCAGTGTGTGATGTTCCCCCTCCTGCGTCCAAGTGATCTCATTGTTCAATTCCCACCTATGAGTGAGAACATGCAGTGTTTGGTTTACTGTTCTCCCCCAACGCCAAAAAGGCAGCCTTAGCTCAGCCTATGAAAACTGTGTGCCGAAGCACATTTCTAACATTTGAGTTACACCTCAGTTCTGATTCTCCTCCATCTCTTTTGCTGGCGCTACTTTTCTAAATATTGGCGTTGCCTAGGTCCCAGTCTTGATCCTGCTTCTCCTTTTCTCCTATTCTATCTTCCTAAGTGATCTCACCCATTCCTGTGGCTTTAAATACCAAATGTGTGCCGCTGGTTTCCAAATACATATGTCCAGGCTTGACCTATCTTTAAGCTCCAAATCTGTATACCCAATCCCCTACTTAACATTTTTATCTGAATGTCTTACAGGTAAAATAAATAAACCATTTTACTAAGTCCAAAATGAAATTTTTTTATTTTTGCCCCTCCTCTTATCACCACTCACAACCAGGTCTATTCCTAATCTTCCCTGTGTCGGTACGTTGCGCTACACAGTATATAGCACAATGCCCTCTACATCTTTCAATGGGTGTTGGCCCCATATAGTACTGTATTGAGTATATAGAATATTGTAAATCACCCACCCAACTGCTCAAGCCACAGAGCCATCCTGGGTTCTGACCCACTTCTTACCCTCCATCTCCAATTCTTGAACAAGTGTAATGGTTTTGTTTTTTGTTTTTTGTTTTTTTCGTGAGATGGAGTCTTGCTCTGTTGCCCAGGCTAAGTGCAGTGGCACGATCTCAGCTCACTGCAGCCTCGGCCTCCTGGGATCAAGTGATTCTCCTGCCTCAGCCTCCCAAGTAGCTGGGACTACAGGCATGCACCATCATGCCCAGCTAATTTTTGTACTTTTAGTAGAGACGGGGTTTTGCCATGTTGGCTGGTCTTGTCTCGAACACCTGACCTCAGGTGATCCACCCACCTCAGCCTCCCAAAGAGCTGGGATTATAGGCGTGAGCCACCACACCCGGCCTTGAACAAGTGTAGTGGTTTTTAGCTCCAAAATAAGTCTTGGAATCTGCCTACTTATCTCCAGTTCCACTCTTAACACCCGAGTCTAAGCTACCATTATCTCTTGTCCAAACCAAGGCAACAAACTCCTCCCTGCTGCCAGTCTTGCCAGTCTTGCCTTTTGAAGAACTAATCTCTACATTGCAGGGAAGGTGGTCTTTATAAATAAGAAACCGATAGCATCAATGCCCTCTACACCTCTCAATGGGTGTTGGCCCCATTATACTTGAAACACAATGAAAAGTCATCACTGGGACTGACAAGGCCCTACTTAAAGTGCCGCCTCTGTACTTATCCAAATTCATTTTAAGCCCTTTCCGTCCTACCTCTCCAGGCTCGCGATGTGGCCCACATGTCATATGCTGGCCATCTGACAGTTCCTACAACATAATGAGAACTTTCCTGTCCTAAGGCCTTGGAAATTGCTTTCTCCTGGGCCTGAAATACTCTTCCCTCTGCTACTTTTTTGTTGTTTTCTTTCTATTTTGAGAAGTTGCAAACATATAACAAACATCTGTGTTCCTACCACCAAAAATCAATAGTTACTAACTTTTTGACATTTTTCCTTGGATTTGAACATTAACAAAAAAACAATATAAAGGTAAAGTCTCCTTGTTCTGCCTGTGTTCCATCCCCCTTTCTCCTTACTCAGAATGAGTAAGGGATATTGTTGGTCCCTTACACTACATACATTTCTTCCTTCCTTCTGTTTAGCAAAACCTTGATTTTGTTAAGGCATTCACACACTGCCCACTCCCACCTCCACCCTCTGCCCCAACACCCTCCTGTGTTCAGCAGAGCCATTTGCAGCACGATTGTGGCCCAGGGGATAAGAGGGCAAGTTTCCTGGAGGCTGTGTTTCATTTTGACCCAGGCTATCCAGCAGGGAGCCTGTAGCACTTTTAGAGGCTCCTATTCTCTCTCTCCTGCCCTCAAAGATTTGCCTTTAGAGAACGGGGATGGGACCAGAAGAGTCAGGCTCTTTGAATTTCTGATCCACTGCCAAGGCATGAACAAAATGATATTCTTGTTTGTTCGGTCTTCACCGTGTGTCAACTTCTTATCTCAACATCGCTGTCTGATCTAAACCAAAAACATCAACATCATAAATAGAAGGCAACTGGACTTCCTACATGTCTCCATGCCTCTCCTCTCAAAAAAGAAAGAAAAATGATTTCTCCTTCTATATCAAATCATTTTTTGGTTAGTGTATTATTTTATCACAATTGTGTGCGTGTTTAAACTCAGTGCTGTGAAAGACTTCTACAAGGTTAAATCTCCTCCCCAACACAAAACGTTTAAAATCTCAACTGAGAACTGACCTCCCTGTCTCTTCTCTCTGCTTGTAGGTTGCGGCATGTTTACCTTCCTGTCATCTGTCACTGCCGCTGTCAGTGGCCTCCTGGTGGGTTATGAACTTGGGATCATCTCTGGGGCTCTTCTTCAGATCAAAACCTTATTAACCCTGAGCTGCCATGAGCAGGAAATGGTTGTGAGCTCCCTCCTCATTGGAGCCCTCCTCGCCTCACTCACCGGAGGGGTCCTGATAGACAGGTATGGAAGAAGGACCGCAATCATCTTGTCATCCTGCCTGCTTGGACTCGGAAGCTTAGTCTTGATCCTCAGTTTATCCTACACGGTTCTTATAGTGGGACGCATTGCCATAGGGGTCTCCATCTCCCTCTCCTCCATTGCCACTTGTGTTTACATCGCAGAGATTGCTCCTCAACACAGAAGAGGCCTTCTTGTGTCACTGAATGAGCTGATGATTGTCATCGGCATTCTTTCTGCTTATATTTCAAATTACGCATTTGCCAATGTTTTCCATGGCTGGAAGTACATGTTTGGTCTTGTGATTCCCTTGGGAATTTTGCAAGCAATTGCAATGTATTTTCTTCCTCCAAGCCCTCGGTTTCTGGTGATGAAAGGACAAGAGGGAGCTGCTAGCAAGGTTCTTGGAAGGTTAAGAGCACTCTCAGATACAACTGAGGAACTCACTGTGATCAAATCATCCTTGAAAGATGAATATCAGTATAGTTTTTGGGATCTGTTTCGTTCAAAAGACAACATGCGGACCCGAATAATGATAGGACTAACACTGGTATTTTTTGTACAAATCACTGGCCAGCCAAACATATTGTTCTATGCATCAACTGTTTTGAAGTCAGTTGGATTTCAAAGCAATGAGGCAGCAAGCCTCGCCTCCACTGGGGTTGGAGTCGTCAAAGTCATTAGCACCATCCCCGCCACTCTTCTTGTAGACCATGTCGGCAGCAAAACATTCCTCTGCATTGGCTCCTCTGTGATGGCAGCTTCGTTGGTGACCATGGGCATCGTAAATCTCAACATCCACATGAACTTCACCAATATCTGCAGAAGCCACAATTCTCTCAACCAGTCCTTGGATGAGTCTGTGATTTATGGACCAGGAAACCTGTCAGCCAGCAACAATACTCTCAGAGACCACTTTAAAGGAATTGCTTCCCATAGCAGAAGCTCACTCATGCCCCTGAGAAATGATGTGGATAAGAGAGGGGAGACGACCTCAGCATCCTTGCTAAATGCTGTATTAAGCCACACTGAATACCAGATAGTCACAGACCCTGGGGACGTCCCAGCTTTTTTGAAATGGCTGTCCTTAGCCAGCTTGCTTGTTTATGTTGCTGCTTTTTCAATTGGTCTAGGACCAAGTAAGTACTTTATTCTTTATTCCTTCCCTCTCTCCCCCGTGAATATTAATGTATTGCTTTTGACCAGTCAGAGCATCCTACTGCTATAGCACCTCATGCATATAAGTGCTAGAAGGAAGACAAGGATAACATTGGTCATCTGATGTTCCTTCTAATGCAGATGGTATGCTTGGCTTATATCTGCTTCTGAAAAGTACAGGGCTGGTATTCAACTGAAAGATAAGTTTCCCATTATCTGTCACATGAGGATACTTTAATTCCCATTAATTGAGGATGAACCAGACCTGGAAACATATTTATTGCCCAAGGGAATTACATTGCTTTATGAAAGCAAAATTTGCTTTCGTAAAATGGTGTAACGTTTTCCTCCATATCATCTCTGAGTTTCTTCCTATGTAGAAGAAAAAAATCAAGTGTTTAGATTTTCTTAAAGACACAATAGTGGGTGCATTCCAGTGATCGTAAAGAAGGAGGACATTATGAGTTGAGAAGGAGAATGCATTATTATTATTATTATTATTATTATTATTATTGAGTACATCTTATTCAGTAGAGTAGCCTCCCGTGGCACTTTACTCTTGTCCATTAAACAGAAGCATGAAAGTCTAGTTGCTATCATTCAACATAATACAAACAATTTACAAGGACATAGCTATGAGGTTGTTTTATTTTATGTAACTAGTCTGCTCTAATGACAAAGTATAATCACCTCTCTTGGGCAAACTTTTTACAGATGGATTTACTAGAATAGGCTGTTTGTTGCAGTTATCTTGTCTATTCACCTTACATCTAAAGCCTGAATGTCTCTGTAGGGAGGCTGTGAAGGGTCTTTTGTATACCTCACTAGAAAAAAAAGGAGGACTTAAAAGCTTAAAGGTAGCCTCTACCACCCTACCTCCTACCCCATTCCTCTCTCTCTTTCTCTTTATTCCTCTCCTTCCTTTCTCTTTCTTTCTAAGTCCCTCCCTCTCTATCACAAAGTTGGTTTTGAAACTTGTTGACAAGGATCAAGGAGGCAAACAAATTGACTCAAATAATGGGAAGCATTGGAGGCTTAGGCCAATAAGAAGACATAGGCTGTGCTGAAGAAGGAATTTCGTGGGGAGATGTAGGGCTCTGGTTCCAGGTACTGGACAGGGTTTCTGGAAAGAAAGCCATGTAAGGGGCTTGCTCTAGTCATCCACTGCTAACTCATTAACTATTCATTCAAGCAATATGTATTGAGTGACAAATTTTTTTTCTTCATAACCAAGAACTATGCTAAATATTGGGGAAAGGGTAATGAACAAGACAGACACTATCCCTATCTTCAGGGAGATTGTAGGTGAATGGACTGAGTTATACTCTCTGTATCTGCCTCTTTCTGGTCATCAACCAGCAGGTTTGGCCTGCTTAATCTCAATTAATAACTAGACTTGCACATGGCTGATATGGCCTCTCCTGCTCTAACTCTACCTCCTCATTTTTCAGCTTCTTTTTTTTTTTTTTTTTTTTTTTTTTTTTTTTTTGAGACGGAGTCTCGCGCTGTGTCACCCAGGCTGGAGTGCAGTGGCGCGATCTCGGCTCACTGCAAGCTCCGCCTCCCGGGTTCACGCCATTCTCCTGCCTCAGCCTCCGAGTAGCTGGGACTACAGGCGCCCGCCACCACGCCCGGCTAGTTTTTTGTATTTGTAGTAGAGACGGGGTTTCACCATGTTAGCCAGGATGGTCTCGATCTCCTGACCTCGTGATCCACCCGCCTCGGCCTCCCAAAGTGCTGGGATTACAGGCTTGAGCCACCGCGCCCGGCTTTTTTCAGCTTCTAATCCCACTTTTAAGTGCACTCAGTCTCTAGATACTGATTTGTTCAAATTCCAAAGAGAGAGAGAAGGGTTGGGTGAGATCTGATTGACGCTACTCTTTGCTGTGCCAAGTCAGAGATGGAAGTTCAGGCCTAAAGAGCTGTGGCAAGATTGGATCATGGTCCAAGACATGGAAGACCAAGACATGGCCCTTCCTCTGCACTGTGAGTAGACATATTTCCCCCATAAGACTGCTTGGGCAGGTAGAGTAAACATTACAATACCACCAGCCTCTGATGCCTCAGACTTGCTTCTGAACCTTAAATCTGCTTTTTAAGAGCTAACAATGATAATTACCATTAATGAACAGTTTCCTGGAAACAGATTTCTACCATTATTTTGGGATTCAATTATCTTGAGTGTGTACCTATGAGATACTTATATGGCTACTATGAGACTTTAAGCTAATGAAATTTGAGCTAACATCTTATCTATTTACATTTTTATTTTAAGAAACTCTTCAAAGCAGAAGGACAAGATATAGGTGCAGTCTTGTACCAGGGAGCAACTCAGATTTGGGTATGAAACTTCTCTATGTTAACAAGTACAATAAGCTTTGCTCATTTGATAAACTTCAGGTGGTAGTTATTGTTCCATTGGTTTCTTCTGCAAGCATCTCTTGTTCTTCTTGTATATTCATCATAAAACTAAAAATATTTCCTTTTTACATCAATTTTCTTGGTCCAATTTTTTGAAATGTCAAGATTAGCTAAGAGTCTAAGAAAAAGCCACAGAAAAAGAAAGGGATACCCTCTTCTTTCTAATTCAGAAAACCTCTCGGGTTGAAAGAGTATATGTCATGGCACATATCATAATATGAGAGACATTCATCTTAGGCCTCCTGAACCAACCTACTCATGGTTAGCGTCCTTTCAATCTCATGCTACCCATCTCTCTTTAGTTTTGGGGTAATTTTGAAAAATGTAGCAACTCTTCCAGTCTCTAACACATCATTTGATACCTTATTGTATTAGAGCAAGAGTTCTCCTTTTCAGAAAACCAAATTTTATTTTTAAAAAAATTACTGGAGGCAGGGCATGGTGGCTCATGCCTGTAATCCCAACACTTTGGGAGGCTGAGGCTGGTGGATTACTTGAAGTCAGGAGTTCAAGACCAGCCTGGCCAACATGGTGAAACCCCGTCTCTACTAAAAATACCAAAAATAGCTAGCATTGTGGCGCACAATTGTAATCCCCGCTACCCAGGAGGTTGAGGCAGGAGAATCTCTTGAATCCGGGAGGCAGAGGTTGCAGTGAGCATTGCATTCCAGCCTAGGTGACAGAGTGAGACCCTGTCTCCAAAAAAAGAAAACAAAACAAAACAAAAAAAATTCTGGCAACTGTTTGTCTTTCAATAACATTCTATGCTAATTCTTTTAAAATACAGTTTAAGCTTTAGATTCCACTAATATTTATCGACATCTAGTATGTCAAATACTGTGCTAGGCAGTTTTTACATACTTTGGAGTACTTCATTTTACCTTCAAAACAAGCCTGAGAAGAAAGGATATTCACTGCATTTCACAAATGAAGATACTGAGTCTCAGAGAAATTAAGTGACTTGCTGAAATAAATGAAAATATGTTTTATCTTCTGAAATTCAACATTAATCTGAAGTCTAAGACAGATATCGGCAGTCCTGTGTTGGTCTTAAGAGTAAATGTTAGTTTTAGTTCAGTCTTCTTCTTGAAAGTCCACTAGAAGGAAGAATGAATAAAAATAGTGTATCATTGTCCATCCATCAGGATACTAATGGATCATTGTGCATTTCTGCAAAATGGAGAAATAGTCTCTCCTTTTCTGAAGCTCTGCTAAGTAAGTGAACATGTACTTTTTATAAGGCTGAGTTATAGGATGAAAGGGAAGAAGGGTAATAACAAGAAGAGCAATTTTGCTGTGCATTTACTTGCATAACTGAATGTATTAAGAAAATGTTGGCCAGGCACAGTGGCTCACACCTGTAATCCCAGCACTTTGGGAGGCTGAGGCCGGCGGATCATGAGGTCAGAAGATCGAGACCATCCTGGCTAACACGATGAAACCCCGTCTCTACTAAAAATACAAAAAATTAGCTGGGCGTGGTGGCGGGCGCCTGTAGTCCCAGCTACTCGGGGGGCTGAGGCAGGAGAATGGTGTGAACCCGGGAGGTGGAGCTTGCAGTGAGCCGAGATCACGCCATTGCACTCCAGCCTGGGCAACAGAGCGAGACTCTTGTCTCAAAATAATAATAATAATAATGATAAAATAAAATAAAATAAAATAAGAAAATGTTGAATGTAGAATTCAAGCTCAGCAGATGTAACAAGGACCAAAATAACAATGGCTTAAACAAGTTAGAAGTTTCTTTCTCTCTTACTTAATAGCTGGAGTTGGGTAGTTCTGGGGGTTGTGGAGGTGCCCAAGGTCAGACACCTGAAGTCTATAGTTTTTCTGTACATTATTTAATCCTGGTTTCTAGTCTGTCATGATGCCATTTATATAAGATGCATTTAAAAATCTCATGCATATTAAGATGCATTTAAAAATCTCATCATCATTTACTAAGAGCTAATGGTCCCTTGGGAATAAGTGAAAATGCACAAGTGCAGTCAACTAAAGAGAGATGGGGTATAGTAGGGCCTGGGTAATCTGTAGACAGCCTGAGCAACTGCAGCAGGGAATTAGAACCACTGCGAGTGATAACGATAAGAAATTTCCTATAGGGATTCGGCATCACACAATTGTAGGAGAAGCTGAGAACACAAAGGTCTAGAAGGAGACAATTGGGGAAGAGGGAAAAATTTATTAATCAAGGCACAGAGGGAAGCTGGTGAAGAAGCATGTGGAAGTCTGCGGTCTTGGCATCTGGTGGTGGCCTTCTGAAGCTTCTGCTTGACAGCAGGGCAGGCCGGAAGAAAAGCTGGACTCAAAGTAGAGAGAAGCAGAGAGGACTCACTGAATCCGGTAGACAAACTGGAATCCATGCGAGGAAACTGCAGCACGCGCATCTTTCGCCACATCACTCCAGTGAGGCCGGCGACCTGCAGAAAAACTGCTGCCTTCTCCCAGAGCCCGGTCTAGTGCTTGGAGAAGTTATAGGAGGAGATCTGGCCAAACTCAAAGAGCCCGCACTCCACCCAGGGGAACCAGTGATCGGCAGCGGGGTGTACGAGCTGCGGTGGTGGCTAGGGCCCGGCACCAACGCCTCCAGCACAGCACTGTGGGGTCACTTTGGCCTTCCAAATCATGCAAATTTCTCTTCTTTCCAACCCTCGTCCAGAGCTACCCAGGGAAGAGAATTCTGGGAAATGTCCTTCTAGCTTAGCTAAGCAACACAGCACAAAATCACCACAGTAACAGACTCTGACCTAAGAGAGAATACATGTGACTACGGGGGAAAAAAATTCAAAAAGTCAAGGGCCCTAAATTCAGTCCATTGCTGTGATAGACTTTAAAAATCAAAATGTTAGTTATTCAAATATACGACTAGCTTCCATTCCATCTAAAACAAGAGGTGAGGTCATTTCATTAAGGTCTCCTGGCCTTCTGTTTCTTTAGCTATAAAACTGAAAAACACATTTGCTAATGCATTGTAAAGGCTTTCATGCTTGTTTTCTCAGGAACGTTAATTATCTCCCTTGAGCTGATGACTCTCGCTTATCTCCGGTTCCATCGTCTCACATGACTTCTGGTTCCTTTTTTCCCAATGAGTACTAAACTTTTCCCCCTGGAAGCTTCACTGTCAGCCAAACACAACACCCCCAAAGCTGAATTCCTTTTCCTTTTATACCAGGATTCTTTACCACTTCCATTCCCTTTCCAGAGGGCAGTCACTCTTCCTGCCACTCGGAGTGATGCTCTGGAGCTTTTCCTCAGTTCAGTCAATCATCACAAAGGCTCTTGCTTTTATGGTTTCCTTCCTATTTCTGCCATCCTATGCTACCTCTTATCATCTCATTGTCAGGTTACTGGGATACCCTTCCAGAAGTCTTTGTCTACTCCAGGCCCTTCTCACACCCATCCATCCTCCAGACCACTGTCAGCCTAAAATGAGTGACCAACTCTCCAAAGCAAAGAGTTTAATAGGGAGTAGCAGGGGTGTTGCAAACCTGTGATATGCATGCTGTGATGGTTCATAGACGTATCTGGGGGTTGGGGCAAAGGAGGAGTTTTTAAAGACAAAAAGAATTCCACATAGACTGTAACCAAAAGTTACAAAGGCCAAAGGTAACAGGGGTTTGTTATAGGAGTTGGCATTAGCCAACTTATTGGTTGGTTGAGACAGACTTGCTAGGCAAGTGTCTTTGTGAAAACAGATTATTTGGAATACTGCAGTCTTGAGGGATTTCCTTGCAATAAGTCCTGTTACAGGAAAACCGTGTAGTACCTGCAGAAATCTCTCATGATAAGAGCTCCTTCTTTCTTGCCCTCCTGACTCCATTTTGTTTGTGTTTTGACATAAGTGACTCCATTTTGGTACTGGCAACTTTCACATCAGTATTCCTTAAATACTATTTTCCTCATGTCATCAATGTTTACAAATCTTCAAAGATTTCCTCCTTTCTTCCATGACATACAGGTCAAATGCCTTTCAAGATGAAAAGGAGATTAGAAATGATCTGGCGCAACATTTTTCTTTTCTTTTCTTTTCTTCTTCTTTTTTTTTTTTTTTTGGAGATGGAGTTTTGCTCTTGTCGCCTAGGCTGGAGTGCAATAGTGTGATCTCGGCTCACTGTAACCTCCACCTCCCGGGTTCAAGAGATTCTCCTGCCTCAGCCTCCCAAGTAGCTGGTATTACAGGTACCTGCCACCATGCCTGGCTAATTTTTGTATTTTTAGTAGAGTCGGGGTTTCACGGTGTTGGCCAGACTGGTTTGGAACTCCTGACCTCAAGTGATCTATCCACCTCAGCCTCCCAAAGTGCTAGGATTACAGGCATGAGCCATTTAATAGAAAAAAAAAATAAAAGAAAGTCTGGGAGATTGAGGACACACAGATTTGGGACTAGAACCTTAGGTACCTGAAAGCTAATCCATGTTCTTTCTGCTTCTATATCACCTATGTTTCAGGCAAAACCTCTGGTTTTTCAAGACCCTCCATTATCTCACCCAGCTCTACTAGGGCGTCTGCACTACCATAGGGCCACGATTTACTTGTAGTCTAAGTTTTGTGCTCCAGGGTCACCAGAGACTCCACGTAACAGAAAAGTGAATGACGCCTCCTGGGATTGTGCAATGAGGCAATACTTTGTCAGTGTGGGTTTATTCCCCACTGCTCCACACCCAAGTCAATACACACAAAGCACTTGTTGTGGCCTCTTCCTTCCCCCTCTCCTCTATCCAGATCCTTCCTCTTTTTGAAGTTTAATGGAAGCTTTATCTCCTCTTTGAATCCACTCCATTTTTTAGAGGTCTTTATTTATATGAACTACTACTAGTGTGTTTCTAGAGTAATTCGGTTCTGGGCTACAAAGGGTGTAAATTTAAAATCAGAAAACCTCTGTTCTAATCCCAGCTCTTCTACTTACTGGTGGTGGGACCTTTATGTGATTTTTCTTCTCTGAGCTATTTCTAATCTATGAAATGGGCATAGTAATATCTGTCCTATCTCCTAGAGTACAGGTGCACATCAGATGATCTAATGTATACGAGAGTGCTTTAGACGCTATAAAATATGAGAGTATGATATAATGTAGGTTACAACGTGAGAACACATCTTAGTTCTTAGCAATAGTGTATTACTTCTGTATGTTTATTTTGGTTTATTAACCAGAATGTAGTTACGGACTGTAAGCATTTTGAAGGAAGAAACATCTCACATATTTTCTTTCTGTCCCTGTAAGTGAGCACTGCATGAGTCTGTTTAAAAATCATGCTGGTTTATTTACCTTTGTGTTTTTAAGAGAGAATGAGGAAAAGGACTTAAAAATACGATGCAGACATAGGAAAGATCTCAAACTGGGCTTCTTTACTTGTGTAAAGATCTGGCTAGTGGGCAGGCTAGGAACTAAGTAAGCTAGAAATACTAGGATGCCAAAAAAACTTCTGTTCCTGCCAGACACCATCACGAGGCTTTTTGCAGAACAATCCATCACTTGGACATGATTTAAAAAAAATCTCTTTCTGATTTTGGCTGTAAGAAAAGATGCAGGAGATTTAGTAGTGTTAAGAAACAATTGGTGGGATATATTTAGGCATTTCTTTGTTAAGGCATAAATAGTTATTCGAGAATTTTGGACACAATATCTAACAGTTGTTGTGGATGCTTTTTGGATCCTCTGCTTTTTGCTACAACATGGAGAAGAGGAGCTTCAGAGAACTACTTAGACCAAAAGCAATGCCAGCAAGATGGAGAATCTCAAGGTTGAAGGAAGTTTGGATCTAGGAAAAGGAAATACTTCTTACATCTCATGGACTGTCCAATTTACAATTGCAGGTGCAAGGACTGGCCTGGGTAATCACATGTGAGGCTTGGAGTCATGCTGTCAGAGGCACGAATCCAAATCACACCTTCTAAAGAGAACAGTCATTTCACATTCTTATCCTGAGGCTATGAATTCCCCTCGTGTTTTTAAAAGAGACCCAAATAATTCTCCATTTTTTTTCTTGCCAAGAGTCAATCCTTTATGTCCATATTCACATTTTAGTTTCTTTTTCTTTTCTAAAGAAAATATACCATAGTAATTTCATTTCAACCCCCAATTGTATTCTAGGGCATTGGTATAAACTATATAAACTAGTTGGAGCTTAAAGAAGATTTTTATTAGGAACAAGCTTTTCATACCAGATCATGAATGCATTACCAAACTTATTAACCTGATGCGATTAGTGCTCAGGTATTTAGAGAGTTTATTGCTTGTAATACAAACAAATCCTTTGTGTAAATAGAGGTATGAAGGGAAAAGTACTTGCTGTTCTAAAGTAACATTGAAAGCAAGATTAAACCATCCTTATTAGACCTTCTTAAATATGGACTGGCTCGGAACAACATTCCTTAATAGTGTTAGATCACAGCATGATTTTCTTCTGCCAGGAAAGTGTGTCTATTCTTAGGTTAAAGCGGATGTCCTACATCATTTTACTTTCTGGTCCCCTGTTCCCCTAACTGTAAAATAATGGGGTTGCCCCAGAATTTAGAATTCAGGAGGGAGTACTCATGTAATCCTATGTACTTTTTTTTTTTTTTTTTGAGATGGAATCACTCTGTTGTCCAGGCTGGAGTCCGGTGGCTCGATCTCGGCTCACTGCAACCTCCGCCTCCCGAGTTCAAGTGATTCTCTTGCCTTAGCCTCCCGAGTAGCTGGGATTACAGTTGTGCACCACCACCATGCTTGGTTAATTTTTGTAGTTTTAGTAGAGATGGGGTTTTACCATATCGGCCAGGCCGGTCTTGAACACCTGACCTCAAGTGATCCACTTGCTTTGGCCTCCCAAACAGCTGGGATTATATAGCCATTGCACCCAACATCTCATGTAATTTTAGAATGCATTTAAAATATTATTCTAAGAAGAGGTCCATAAGCTTCACCAGCCTACCGAAGAGGTTCATGGTCCCAGAGAGGCTAAGAGCCCCTCCCTTCCATTTTTCTGTAGCTAACATTAAAACTCTTAAATCAAATAAAATCAGGATATATACTTATTAAGCACTCTGTTGTCCATATCTTATCTTTCACTTCAAATGTGTTCAAAATCTTACCTCAACTCTCCACTGTTTCTGGGGTGCTCTTCATAATCACTTTAGTTCCCTTTAATAACAGAATTTTTCTGACATGGTTCTTTCACAACATAGAATCACAGATTCTTGACATTGTGAAGACACAGAACAATGCGAAGATTTTTGTATTCATGCTTCACAAGTAAAGTCAAGATGAGCCAAAACCCAAGGCATAATGTTATTATTTCATGAGTTCATGTGAGGTGATACTTGTGTAGAAACCCAGCCCTCCTGAAAATAGCCACTGTAACTCAGAAAAATATGTGTGACTTTTTAAAATGATAATTATTAGGGCTTTTTATCCAAAAATTCATATGCCCATAAATTAATTAATTGACCTCTTCTTTCATCTCATGATGAATAATTTTTCACGGTGAGCAGATGAAAGGCATTTTTCCCAAGGCCACATATGAAGTTAGATAATAAAGCTGTGACTGTCATCCTTCAGCTACTTTTGTATTCACATATTCAAGTGACAGATGACACCAAATAATCTCCCCTGACCTCTTCTACCAACTCTGAGGACTCAAATGGGCAGAAATTCCAGCAAGAAAACATCTTAGAGTGAGCAAGAAGAAAAGATAGAGAGAGAAGTGGTAGGGATTCATTGATTCACTCACACATCCAGCACATGTGTCTTGCCCACCCACGAGATGGCAGGCACAGTACCAGGTGCTGGAGATCCTCATCTTATCTTCACGAGCTAGTGATGGGGACAGGCAAAAAGAAAAAAAAAAAAAATGAACACACCTATGATACAGTTTCAGGAGACAGAAGTGTTAAAATTTAGGTGGAGGTAAGAGTGACAAAGAAAAATACAAGAGGGTAAGTGAAAGGGCATGCTTGGAGGAGGGTTATTTCCAATATGATAGTGGCAGAAGGCGTTTCTGACCAAGGTTTGATGAAGAAAGCAGTGTGACAATCTCGGAGGAGGGGGTCTTGAAGCAGGGCTAATGGCAGGTCAGATGGCTTTGAGGACATGAGCTTGAAGGGTGAGGAGAGCTGCAAGAAAGCCATCGTGTTTGAATTTGGACCAGACTTTGCCATTGGACTACCTGGCCTTGAATCTGGCACCACCGTGTAGGACTTAGGGCAAGTCTGTTGCTCTCTCTAGCTTTCAGTTTTCTTATCTGGAAAACAGGGCAGTTGTATTCACTTGATGGCCTAATTGTGGAGTTAAATGAAGGAATCTGTATAATGTGCCCCTAGTTCAGTGCATGGTGTGTGGCATGGACTTCATACACTTAGTCATTAGTGTTATTAAATGTCTGGCTGTGGTCTAGACATGAGGTGAACAGTTCTGATAATGCCAGCACTGACTTCAACAGGCATTTTGCTTAAGTCACTCTGGGACACACAGGAAGTGCTTCAAGCCCTTTATTGATTTACAATGTTGTGGTCTTCTTTCCCTCCCTCTACACATAAATCCAGCTGAGTCAGGACCACAGAGACCAGATTGTGGCTTTGAGAAGTCTAGTTCAATCCTAGGTCACCTGCAGTCCAGAGGACTTCCTAGGAAACCAGACAGGTTTTACAGAAAATCATGAAGCTTTGGTAAAAGAAGAGGAAAGGTGAGATACAGGCTGAGAAACAGACAAATGTCCATTCTTCTGTTTTTTTTTTTTTTTTGGAGACAGAGTCTCGCTCTGTCGCCCAGGCTGGAGTGCAGTGGCGCGATCTCGGCTCACTGCAAGCTCTGCCTTCCAGGTTCACACCATTCTTCTGCCTCAGCCTCCCGAGTAGCAGGGACTACAGGCGCCCACCACCATGCCCAGCTCATTTTTTGTATTTTTAGTAGAGACGGGGTTTCATCATATTAGCCAGGATGGTCTTGATCTCCTGACTTCATGATCTGCCTGCCTCGGCCTCCCAAAGTGCTGGGGTTACAGGCATGAGCCACTGTGCCCGGCCTACATGTCCACTCTTCTAAGTTGGTGCAACGAATTTAGACTATATGTCCTGTGCAAACATCAACTCTGCCCTGTTCACATTGGCTTCTCCAGGCCTAACATGGCACCCGGTCCACAATTGGGGATCAATAAATATTTGTTGGATGAATAAAAAAATTCTTTCTAGAACTCTTTCAGCTTCCATAATTAAGGCGGAGCTGCCTAGTCTGGGGCTGGATATCCTGATCTCCTCTGGTATGACTCTGACCTAATATCCAGGGAATGAGAGGTGAATATGGCTTGTGTGGAACCTCACACACATTTGGCCAAAAATTATTTCTGAGTAAAGCTACTAAATTGAGGATGCAAGGCCATCTCCAATATTTGGTGACTGAAGAAGTTTCATGTTTTAGATTCACTAAAATGAAGACCATTTTAAAAAATGTACAGTGTTAGACAAAATTTATTTTAAGTTTTTCCATGTTTTTCTCCAAATATGAGACCCAGCTTCCTCTGACAAAAAGATTGAGAATAGCCCATCCAAGGTAGGATAATTATTCCTACCTTGGTTTCATGTAATTGAATGTTTTTAAACTTGACTCTTTACCAAAAAGATTGGAGGAAATTCCTTCATGGTTCTCCTAAGAGAAATATGTGACAATCTAAAGCTGGAATCTGGGAGGGAAGTGTTTTTGCTTACCTAATTAAACATTAGAGTTTATAGAAATATTTCAATGGATTATCTCAGCCTTAAGAATCACATTAAATCTCTCAGATGTGAATGGGCAATCTAAAGTTGATAACAGTACTCAAAGATCTTTGTAGAAAAATCATACCATCGCCACAAGTAATTAAGCTGTCAATAAGTGTAAGGGGCTGAGATTTTACCCCACTTGCAAGCTAACAAGTTAGCCTGTCACAGTTTAATGATGTTGACGAGAAACACAAGAGTCCTTGGTCAGACACAAAGGGTAGTTTATTATCCATAGCAAAGCAATAGCCAGAATATCAACACTTGCCCAGGTTCTCCAAGCTGCAATACAGGTTAACATGAAGGGGGTCAGATGACACCTGCATATATTTTCTTTTTTGAGAGAACACCCCAGCCTAGCAAACCCATATTTTTTATAATAGAGACTAAGTCATCCTGATGTCTTCCCCAGAGGGAGACATTTTATTTATTTATTTATTTTTATTCTTTGTTATTTTTTCTAGGAGATGTTATCTTTAGCGGACAGTCAACAAACTTGCCGTTTGTTCCAGAGGGTGACACTATCTCTATCTCCAAGACTATTTATTATGCAGCCTACAACAAGGCTATTATACAAACAGCCTTGGAAAGACAGCTTAGAGCTGTCAGTGCCTTTTCCCACAAGACATGAAGAAATGTGAGAGACCCATGGAGAACTGGCTCCCAACCCAAACATCCTAAAACTCAGATGTCTTTCTTTCTATTCGAAACAACAAACTAGAATTTTGAAAAACTCAAAGACCATAGAGCCTAACTTTTTGTTCTGTTTGGTTTTATGGAGCGGAACCAGCCTATTGGAGGGTGGGTATCAATGTTGGAAGCATGAGTCATCTGCCATAAAATTTAAACTTAGATTTAAACAAATAACTCTGGCTCTTAAAAAAAATTTGTTCATGTGATATTTGCACAGCTAAAGATTATGACAGTTACAAGGATGTGGAGCAGCAGGTTCTAATTTGGAAGTTTACTTAGTGGCTTCATTTCAAGACCTACTGGGTTTCAGGCAAAGGGGCTGACATTGCAGAAGCACAGGTGTTTCAAAAAAGATTCTGGTATTCTTCAGATTTTCTCCAAGGCTCCAGGTCCTAATATGCAGAACCATCACAGTCAAAGGCTTTTTTTCTGCTCATCTTGCTCTTCCACCATTCTTATGGGATAATTACATATCTTTAGAGAAAAGGCAATTTCAGACACTGTTATTTTTTGAACAAGAGAGGATTATTTATTTTTTAAATATATATTTATTTCCAACTTTTATTCTAAGTTCAGGGGTACACATGCAGAATGTGGAGGTTTGTTGCAATAGGTAAATGTGTGCCATGGTGGTTTGCTGCACAGATCATCCCATCACCTAGGTATTAAGCCCAGCATCCATTTGCTATTCTTCCTGATGCTCTCCCTCCCCACACACACTCCTTCGACAGGCCCCAGTGTGTGTGTTGGTCCCCACCCCCCACATGTGTCCAACAGTGTAAAAGTGTTAACAGGAGAGTTTTATTATTAAATGTAGCCATTATACAGTAATAGTCACATAATGAGTTTACGTTGTGCATCTACCTTTAAGATATTTCAAATCTTATTTTTCCCGTTAAATCTTAAGTTTCAGTTATCACCAATATTTACACAAACACTGTTCATTTTTCTCAGCTAATTAAGTCAAAGGTCATTTAGAGTGACTGGAATCGTGAATTATTATATGGAAAACGGCATCCATGTGGTTTTGTACTAACTTTGCATCCAAACAACCAGGAAAAACTTAAAGAAATATGTGCATTTAGCTAATTAAATCCTGTTTTTCCTTTTGGAGTTAGATGATGCAGCAGTAGTACCTAATAGAACCAAAGAGTTTAAAACTACATTTTTGTAGCATAAGCACAGCTAGAAGTATGGCAAAATGACACCATCAATCCTATCACCATGGGCAACTGCTCACATGATACGTTGGTGTTTAACTTACCTCTCAGTCTAATACTCTAATTATAGTTCTATGACCTTGAAAATGATAAATATTGGACTGTAAAAGATGTTAAAGTGTCAGGCTAAGGTTTTAATACTATCTTAATAAACACAAGTATTCATGTGTTACTTTACTGTTTTCCATGACTCAATGTTAAGAATTTTTCAAGGATAATTTGCAACACTTGAAACTATAATACTATCCTAATTAAAGTATCAATAATGAAAAATGTACATCAAATATTATCTCTGAAGCCATGACATTTAAGTTATAGTTCAAACTAGAAAAGACTAATTTCTTGCAGCGCCTTCCCTTTTGGCTTGGCATTTTGAACTATTAGTTCAGTGGTCTTCAAACTGGGGTATGCATGCTCCAGGGTAGGGGTTCCCAACTCCTGGATCATGGACTGGACCGCTCAGGGGGTTTCCCAACTCCTGGACCATGGACTGGACCGATCAGGTCTGTGGCCTGTTGGAGACCCGGCTGCACAGCAGGAGGTGAGCTGTGGGTGAGCAAGTGAAGCTGAGCTCTACCTCTTGTCAAACCAGCTGCAGCATTAGGGTCTCATAGGAGGGCAAACCCTAGTGTGAACTGCCCATGTGAGGGATGTGGGTTGCATGCTCCTTATGAGAATCTAATGATAAATGTCATGTACTTGAATCATCTCGAAACCATCCCCCCTGCACCCTGTCTGTGGAAAAATTGTCTTCCATGAAACCAGTCCCTGGTGCCAGAAAGGTTGGGGACCACGGCTCTAGGGAGTTTACTTTCTGAAGCATACTTCTTCCATGATAATTCAAAGCTAATCAATTTCCAGAGATTCAGGTTCAAAAAAATCTGTTCTTTGATATTTCTCCTTCTGCATCTCCCCAGTTATAACTGTTCTCCCACTTAAAAGAAAGCACACTTGTTACTATCAGAAATATTATTTTGACACATATTCAAAATTGTAAAAACCTGAGAATGCTAATCAAAAAGACAACTGGAAATATTGGTGTAGGTGTTCAAAAATGAGTCTAAAGCTTAGATAATCATCATTTTATAAGTCAAGATATTTCTGATAATTTATCAGCACTATATTATTACAAATAACTTCTATTACTTAATTCTTTAATTCTTCTATTAAAAAATTTTTCAACTCCCCATATTTTAATTATTCTTGAGAACAATAATTTTCATCCATTTAAAAAGTAGAACTGTATCATGTTATTCTAGAAATAAGTGACATTCAACCACAGATACAAAATAAAGAAAAAAACTCCCCATCCATCTAATTGAGAGGTATTTCTAATACATTTTCATTTTTCCTGTTTAATAATCATTTCTAAAATATGTAAGATACTTTTATAATTTTGATCCATTTATAGTAATTATTATGTTAATAATTTAATTCAGACAAATTCTTAGAAGCTCTTAGAGTAAATAAAAAAATTCCAATTTAAGGTCACATTTTTAAAAATTATTATTATTATTAATATTATTGTTTGAGACAGAGTTTCACTCTTGTCACCCAGGTTGGAATGCAATGATGCAATCTCGGCTCACTGCAACCTCCACCTCCCAGGTTCAAGCAATTTTTGTGCCTCAGCCTCCCAGCTAGCTAGGATTACAGGCATGAGCCACTATGCCCAACCTAAGGTCATAGTTTTTTTGAGAGATGTATGATGGGATGATCAATAAAAGACTTTCCAGATTAAAAATGCAGTACAGTAGAGTAAAATACTAAGTTCAAGTGAAAAAGAAACAATGTAAACTTTCTATTAAATACCTTGTTCCTATACTATTTATTTATTTATTTATTTACCTTCTAAGAGACAGGGTCTTGCTCTGTTGCCTAGGCTGGAGTGTAATGGTGTGACTGATCATAGCTCACTGCATCCTCAAACTTCTGGGTTCAAGCCATCCTCCTGCCTTTGCCCCCTGAGTAGCTAGGACTACAGGCATGCACCACTATTCCTGGCTATGTTTTTTAAATTTTTTTTGTAGAGAGAGAGTCTAGTTATGTTGCCCAGGCTTGTCTCGAACTCCTGGTCTCAAGGGATCCCCCTGCCTCAGCCTCCCAAAGCACTGGAATTGTAGGAGTAAGCCACTGCACTGGCCTGTTCCTAAAATTTTTTAAATGGATGACAATGGCTATCAAATAGGCATGATATTTGAATTCCACAGGAAACATTTAAAAGAGTAATACAACTATTCTACGTTAAATGTTAGAATTTAAATAAAATACAAATTGCATCCTTAGCTATTATTTAAATTTATGGTGAAAAATGTTAGCTGTTGGCTTATAAATTAAAGAAAATTGTTTTTAAAATTCCAGGCCGCTCAAGCAAGAGAGTTTGAAGATCACTGCCATAGTTCTCTCTTATCCCCAATTGGTGCCTGCTCACAAAAGAGTTCCATTTTTGATTCTAGCGTTCATTATTGAGGGTTATTCCATTTAGTCCAATTTCCCTTTGTATACTTTTTTCAAAAATCATTTCAGTTGGTTTTGACTAGAAATCTTTAGGCAGAAAGATTAGAGAACATTGAGCCTTTATTTAATTGCCTTTTTTAGTTTGTAATTTAAGTAATCCAAGATAATATTCTTGAAAAAGTATTTCTTTTACAAAAGGCCATGAGTGGATATGACTCAGGGAGACTGAGAATGCAAAATAGAAAAAGAAATTAAAGCAACCACATGACTGCCAATGTTGGGGATGGTATCCTATAGTGGGGTTTATTTATTTATTTATTATTTATTTATTTTTGGGGAGACAGCCTAGCTCTGTCTCCCAGGCTGGAGTACAGTGGTGTGATCTCGGCTCACTGCAACTTCCACCTCCTGGGCTCAAGTGATTCTCCTACCTTAGCGGGATTCCATAGTAGCGGGGACTACAGGCTTGTCTACCACGCTTGTCTAAGTTTTTGTATTTTTAGTAGAGATGGGGTTTCACAATGCTGGCCAGGCTGGTCTCAAACTCCTGAGCTTAGGTGATCCGCCCACCTCGGGCTCCCAAAGTGCTGAAATTACAGGCATGAGCCACCTCCCCTGGCCTATTTTTTTTTTTTTTTTTTTTTCGAGACAGGGTATCACTCTGACGCCTGGGCTAGAGTGCAGTGGCATGATCACGGCTCACTGCAGCCTCGATCTCTGGTTAATAACTTAATTCAGAAAAACTCTTGGAAGCTCTTAAATAAAAAGAAATTTCAATTTAAGATTATATTTTTAATTTGATTTTAAAATTAAAAGAGCACTCACTGCAGCCTCGATCTTCCTACCTCTGCCTCCTAGGTAGCTGAGACTACAGGCATGCATCACCACACCTGGCTAATTTTTGTACTTTTTATAGAGACAAGGTTTCACCATGTTGCTCAGGCTGGTCTCAAACTCCTGGGCTCAAGCAATCCACTTGCCTCGACCTCCCAAAGTGCCAGGATTACAGGAGAGAGCCATCACACCCAGTCGTGTACTTATTTTTAAAGAACCCAATTTCTCCACTTCGGCAACTTATGAGGCCAGAATTTAAACATCTGGTTGGAAGCGATGGGCACAGTCCCTCCAAATTCACATTTTAATTACTCCTTTGCAGTCAGAGATAGGTGTGCCACTTACAAAGGCAATAAAAACCAAGGATTTTTCACTCCAACGAAGTATAGGGCATGGCTCCTTTGCAAATCAAGTTGTTGAAAACTCTGCAGCCTGAGTGTAGAGCTTCCTCCAAATTGTTAGTTCTCTGGCAAGACTTTCAAGACCTCTGTGAGCCTTTCAAACCCTGGGCTAGCATGCCAGGTGGTTTCGGAAGGACTCAAGCCAAACAGAAAGTGTGCCTGGAGAGCTGCAGAATTTAAATCTGAAGGCATAGAAGGTTAAATGACAGTTTCTGTGGGAATTAACTGGGGCAGGAACCTGAAATAGGTAGGAGGGTGAAACACACAAGTGGCAGGGCTGCCATTTCCATTGAGTACCCTTATTAATGCAAGTCCATGTCCTCAACCGGACACAGAGAGACTTCAACATACTTGCCCTTCATGATCTTTTTATGACATTCTGTGTAGCCATAAGCACTCTGTCTGTGGATTTCATCTGGATCAGGCAAGTTCTGATAGGCAGCCCTGATGATTTAATACCATGTGAAATATGAGTTTCCTATTTGTTTTCTTGTTTTTTTTTTTTTGTTTTGTTTTGTTTTTTGAGACAGAGTCTTGCTCTGTCACCCAGGCTGGAGTGCAGTGGCCGGATCTCAGCTCACTGCAAGCTCCACCTCCCGGGTTTACGCCATTCTCCTGCCTCAGCCTCCCGAGTAGCTGGGACTACAGACACCTGCCACCTCGCCCGGCTAGTTTTTTGTATTTTTTAGTAGAGACGGGGTTTCACCGTGTTAGCCAGGATGGTCTTGATCTCCTGACCTCGTGATCCGCCCGTCTTGGCCTCCCAAACTGCTGGGATTACAGGCTTGAGCCACCACGCCCGGCCGAGTTTCCTATTTGTAAACAATCACCACTCCTCCGCCCCCCACAAATCCAAAACTTCCTCCATCATTGCAACATAGACAAGACCTTCAAGATTCGTGCGGACCCTGACATTTATAAGGTTATGAATTGCTGAGGCAGTCCTGAAATGATGAGATTGAAAGTGGAGTAATAGGAGTCAAGGAGAATCATTTTAGTGCTTGCTGAACTCCAGTGACTGCGCTCACTGTAAGAGTTCACCGTGTCTCTGTTATGAGTGCTCTGTGGATTCCTGACGTGCAAATAGGGCAATGTGCATCCCCTTTTGGCGTGTCATCGGGGTAGGGAATAAAGAAGATGCCCAGAGAGAGTCACTACTTCTTTACTGTGGTAGTGAAAGGGAGCCCTCCCCTGTGGCAATAGTTTAATTTTCCTTGGGGAGAAATTGGGCCATCTCATTGGGAAAAGGAATTGGTGATTTTAAGAAAACTCCCACCTGTTACTATAAACATAAACACACTAAATCCCCATGTAGTGATTCATACCTCTATGAATGAATAAGTGTTTCAGTCCTTGCTTATGAACTGAAACTGAGTTTCTCCACTGCTTCTGCTTTAGGTATTGACAGCATTCTTTCCAGAGAACATCAAGGCTGGTGAGATTCTGGCACTGTCTTGCTTCTAGGTCAGCCATGGAAAGACTCTGACCCTTTCAGTGAGTCTATCTTGCTGCACATGATACTTTCAGATTTATATTTCCCTCTCTCTGGAGCTGAAAACCTGTGATTCTACAATCTGGAATCATTGTTTAAATAATATTCTTTCTTTTTTGGGGTGAGGGACAAAGTCTCATTCTGCTGCTCAGGCTGGAGTGCAATGGTATGATCATAGCTCAGGGCAGCCTTGATCTCCTGGGCTCATATGATCCTCCTGCCTCAGCCTCCCAAGTGGTTGGGACTATGGGCATGTGCCACCACGCCTGGCTTTTTAATTTAATTTAATTTTATTTTATTTTATTTATTATTTTAAGTAGAGACAAGGTTTCGCTATGTTGCTGGTCTCTAACTACTGAGCTCAAGCAATCCTCTCACCTCAACCTCCCAAAGTGCTGGGATTACAGGTGTGAGTCACTGTGCCTAGCTCAGTATTCTTATTTTTAACTTGACAGGCTCCACATTGGGAGGTTGAACTATCCTTGTCAAAACATTTGTCAATTTTTGTGACATCCAGTTTGTCAATATTAGATAAACCAAGCCATCAATTCTTTAATTCCTTCATTCAATCAAAAAAGAAGTAGACTCTTTCCGCAACAATACAGTTATTTTTGGAAGCATCAGGTGTAGGGCTTGCTTGACAAGTTTCTTTTTGAACAGAGACTGAGGGAAGTCTCTTTTTCAATATTCAACTCACTGCTCGCTGACTGGTAAAACTACTGGAGGACTTGGCTTAGCTGTTATATTGAATGAATGTCTAGGACAGGCTTGCAATGTGGATCTCGAGTTTTTCTAGACAAGCCCCTGGCAGTTCAGACTGAGCACATACAACTGGTGTTTTGTGCAACTGTCCCATCTTCTTGTTGGCGAGGTCCACTTTCTATCACAGCAGGATCAACTCATTTTCATTTGAGGCCAAGATGGTTCTGATGAGCCTAGCAATGATTCTCCCCAAACCTCACTAAGTAATTCCATGGCCACCATGATGAAAGATGGGGAGGGGAAGAAGGAGGTTTGAAAGGTGATGAGGTGAGGATGGAAGTTGAAACAAGAAACCCTGAGCTATCTCCTCTACTAAAAGAAAACGAGAGTGCCCTTTACCCCACCTCCTCCTCATGGCTTTTAAAGCAAATGATTGTAGGGACCCTCAGCTTCACCTGGCCAGCATCGAATACTCATGCCAGGAAAGGGTATAGGGAAGTTGGTCCGTGGCATATATTATTTAGCTTAAAATTCAGATTTATATAATTTTATCTTGCATTTGTCCAAGGACAGGTCTTCATTACAAAGGCTTCACCAGAATTATGCAGATATCAGTCTACTCAGAGCTGGATCTTCAGTCTTGCAAAGCTCAAGACAGGGTTACCTGAGCACGAAACTGGTCTCATTAAAAGTAAAGCGATTCCACCAAGGATATAATCTGCAAGAATCTAGTGAAGCTCTTTCAGCATGGATAGGGGCAGGGGAAGAGAGGTGAGGTAAGAGTGTGGCAGACATGGGGTTTCCTAGTTTTGAATTCCCCATTAATAAGAACAATAATAATAATTATACTACTTTTTATTATAATTATCTTCCACGCATGAAAGGTAACCCTATATAGATTCACTTGGAGAAGATAAGAAAAAAATAGATTTTTCCAGTCTTCTGCAATCAAATTTAGTTTTTTCTTCCTTTAAAGCAGCAAATTTATACCCAGCAGATGTTTTTTCTACAGGGTGTAATCTTGTCAGGAGAGGCAAATTTTAAGTTAGAGGCATGACTGACTGCTGGATTCTGGCACAGGGAACCCAGGTGGTTGCTGGCCAGAGCGGCCTCTCCCTGGCTTCTCGTTTCTTCTTCCCGTCCCCTCTTCTGGGATAAAATTATGTAGTTGGTTGATATATCAGTGCTAGTTTTCTAAAACACAGTGAACCAGCCAACAGTGAGCCTGAGCTGGGGCAGTGCCGAAGGCCTTCTTTCCACTGAATCAAAGATGCTTACACTCCACATTTATTTATTAATTAATAAATATTTATTGAGCCACTATCAAGAAAGCACAGTGATAAAAAAGCATGAATCCCAGAGACTACTAGGGATAATGCCACCTTTGTCACTTACATGCTCTATGACCTGGGCAAGTTAACTCTTCTAAGCCTCCATTTCCTCTTCAATAAAAGAGGTATCGTAATAGTTCCTACCTTGTTGGGGTCTGTGAGGATCAAATGAGATGAGGTTGTAAAAATGTTTGTAAAAGCCCACAGTAAGAACTCCTGGCTGTTTTTCATTAGGCAAACTGGGTTTGATAGGCTGTGAGCAGAAGACAAGTTAATTTGCTCCTTTATTGCCCCGTCTGATCCCATCAGCCAAGCCCCATAATGTTCCTTGTCACTCTCAGATAATAAAAAGTCCTCTGATGAATTTTGGTGCCAATAAGACTCTCCTTCTAGTAATGCAAATGTCCAGTCTGGTAAAATAATCAAATCTTGTAGCTCTATTTAATTTAGAACTTCTCTCCACCCAGCTTGCTTCAGGCCAGGACGCCCAAGTCGGAGAAGGGAGAGTAGCCGGCTTCCTCATGCCCTCCTGGCTCCATTTCCTACCCACTCATTAGCTGTGATTTCTGACTCCTCCAAGGTCAGGGGGAGAGAGACAAGGAAACAGCCCAGTCCTACAGCAGGTACACCTGGGCTCTGGCACTGAGGCTCCTGTGCTTGGCAGATGTCCCGAGCTGGCTCTCTTGTTGCTGCCAGGCAGGTGGCCCCCGCCTCTGCCCTGTGGTTTGCATTTCTTGGGCCTGTGTCAGATACCAGCACTTCATGCCCCTCACCCTATCTGTGGGGACCATGGTCCAGCTCTCCTAATGTTTCTGTGAGTCCTTTCTTCCTTGGCTGGAGGTGAGGAGGCAGCACGTCCCTGTACTGTCCTGGCCTTCTGAGGTAGGAAATGGCCCTGCTTCCCAACCACAAATGCCGGCAGGATGAGGGCAGGGAGAGATCAGGGCGCGGCACTCAGATTCAATGGGTTTTCGCTAAGTGTGCCGTCCGCCACCCACTCTTCCCTTTCTTCTAGTGCCCTGGCTGGTGCTCAGCGAGATCTTTCCTGGTGGGATCAGAGGACGAGCCATGGCTTTAACTTCTAGCATGAACTGGGGCATCAATCTTCTCATCTCGCTGACATTTTTGACTGTAACCGGTAAGAAGTCTTTGTTTTCCTCTAATGTCTTTGGTCCTCATAGGACAAATGTTCGGGAATCACATCCACCTAAAGACCATTTTTTCGTGAAAAATTTCAAACACACTTAGAAGGAGGACGGCCATGACCCTGAAGTACCCATAACCCAATTTACACAGTTTTCAATCTAAATCTATTTTAACCCCACCTGCTCTTCCCCCTACCCAATTATTTTGAGTTACATCCCATATGTAATGTTGTTTTGTCTGTAAAATTTCAGCATAGACCTTTAAAAGACATTCAAATATAGCTACAATGTCATTATCACACTTAAAAATATAAATAATCATCCCTTAGTATCAAATACCCAGTCTGTGTTCACGTTCTAATTGCCCTATAATTGTTTTTTATATGTGATTTGAATCATGACCCAAATACATAACTTACAAGTCCCTGAAATGTGTCATAATTTGTAGGTTTTGTCTCCATCTCCTCTATCTCCTCACCCCCCACTGTACCTCATATTTCTAAAGAAATTAAAAATCTATTAAAAAACAAATGATTTGTTTCATAGCATTTTCCAGTCTGAATTTTGTTGATTATAGTCATGTCACGTGTCCCTTTCTGTTTTTTTTTTTTGTTTTTTTTTTGTTTTTTTTTTGTTTTTTTTTTAAGACAGTCTCTCTCTCTTGCCCAGGCTGGAGTGCAGTGGCATGATCTCAGCTCACTGCAACCTCCAGCTCCCGGGTTCAAATGGTTCTCTTGCCTCATCCTCTGGAGCAGCTGGGATTACAGGCGCACAGCATCACACCCAGCTAAGTTTTGTATTTTTAATAGAGACAGGGGTTTCACCATGTTGGCCAGGCTGGTTTTAAACTCCAAGTGATCCACCTGCCTCAGCGTCCCAAAGTGCTGGGATTACAGGCATGAGCCACCATACCTAGCCTTCCTCTGTCTTTTATGTTTCTTGTAACTTGCTATTAGATTTAGATAGAGGCTTGAGGAGAAAGGGAAACCAATCCACAATAACAAAACTCATGTTTAGGTGTCAGGCAGAATTGCTTGTAATAATAACGAACTTTTATTTTCAAGGGGAATCTCATCAAATTTAATGATGCAGAGAAGCAGAAGCGAGATTCTTTTTTATTTTTTGTTTGTTTTTGAGACAGAGTCAAGGGTCTCACTCTCTTGCCTAGGCTGGAGTGCAGTGGTGCGATCTCGGCTCACCACAACCTCCACCTCCCAGGTTCAAGGGATCCTCCTGCTTCAGCCTCCGAAGTAGCTGGGACTATAGGTGCGTGCCACTACGCCTGGCTAATTTTTTTGTATTTTTAATAGAGATGGGATTTCACTTTGTTGACCAGGCTGGTCTCAAACTCCTGACCTCATGATCCACCCGCCTCAGCCTCCCAAAGTGCTGGGATTACAGGCGTGAGCCACTGCGCCTGGCAGGGAGATTCGATAAGGTCAGGCTCATTGTTACTTTCACTGAAGCCTGAAATTCAACCGCGTTGTATAGAAAATTTGAGGATCCCTATGTCGGAAATAAGGCAAGGCATAAAAAAAGTGTTACAAACAAAACAAAACATTGCTGTTTGTCTGTTCCATTCAGCAGCCCCATAAATTAGATTGATACATTATAATAAAATAACCCAATATTAGGGATCAAATCAGAAACAGAAGCATTTGCCTTGTTTTCCTAGCTCCAACTTGTAAACATGGGCAGAGTAAGAAGGGAGACCCTTGGGGATTACAAAGAATGATAGAGCTAAAATAAATAAATAAAGCCTAAATTTATTTAAAAAAAAAAAAAAAGAGAGAGGCTTGAGGAGATTTAGATGTCATTTGTTGGTGAACTCTGTGGCAGCTGCTGCCGTGTGAATTGCCAACAGGAGGCACATGAGGCCTGGATGTCTTGCTGTTTGTCACGTTGGCCTCCTTTGATGATCATTTCCCAGACCTACTCATTATATCATTCCTTCTCCAGTTTTATCTGAAATGCCTCTCTAAAGAGAAATTTCTTCTCATTAGCTCTTTGGCTACCCTGAAGTGTGGATCATGTAAGAAAGGTAAAATACGTGCTTGAAACTTTCTCTTTATTTTCTAGTTTTCAAAATAATGTGGCTGTTCCCCAGTATCCACCAAAACTGACCAATGAGTCAGTTTCTCTTTATTTAATATACAGATGAGGAACACGTAGCATGACTACAATCAAGAAAATCCAGACCGTGGGAAATTCTGTGAAACAAATAACTCAGTTTCTTCATTTCATATATATTGTCTTTATAGATGTAATTTTCAAAAGTGGATGTTTGCTCAAAACATGTGCATATATATAAACACATATATACACATATACACACACATACATACATACATATTTAGTATATCCACTTTTGGAAATTAACCTTTGGAGTTACTATTTAAGCGTGGTTTGGGTTTTTATATAACATTTTCAAATGTTTCTATCCTACCTTTTGAGAAATAGCTCCAGATTAAAGGAAACAAAGAAACTGGTCCTACTCAGATCACATACATAAACACGTGCCCTCCGCCTTCACATGTGCACACATGTACACAACATACACATACCCTCCATCTGCTATTTGATGTGGAGAAAGAAAAATGTAAAAGAAAAAATGGAATTGATGAGGGATGGAAAAGATGGCTCACATCTCTGGGAGGGTGATAGCTAATACACTGGAGGAGCCAGTGAAGCTTTAGAAGTTCTGTACCGGCTTTTAGAACAAATGTTAGGAAAACAGATCCACTTACCAAAAAAAGCCTAGAATGATCTAAAACCTTTAGATGACATTTAATCGGAATGCTTGACATTTCCTACTTATTTTCAAAAATCAATTTTCCAAGTGTGGGATAGAGGGATCTAAAAGATGTGAGGTTCTACTTGGCAGCAAGCCCTTAAATACCAACATTTTTATGCAATTTCAGCTGTATCAATAAAAGCAGAATGTTCCAGATAGATAACTGTACTCTGCAGTGGTCATGACACAATTGTAGTATTGCATTCAGCTCTGAGTAAAATATCTTGAGAGAGCCATTTAAAAATTGCAGTGTGTTCACTGAAGGAGGGCGGCCTGAATGGCGAGGGCAGTAACCTATGCTGTGGGAAGAATGGCTGAAGAGTTCAGGATGTTTGACTTGGACAAGGGGATTCTCAGAGAAGGGCTGAGGTGCATTCAAATATTTGAATGGCTGCCATGGAGAAGGGGTGGGGAGAGCTGATTCAATGTGTGTCCTTCCAGAGGACAAAGCACAGCCTCTGAAAGGCAGATTTAGGATCTAAGCAAGGAATAACTTTTTAGCAGATGCAGCTATTTCACAGGGCAATAAGAGGCTTTGTGAAATGGTGAGCTCCCTGTTACTCAAAATGCTCAAACAAAACTGGGGACAATTTGATGAGACAACCTTTGGGATTCTGACAATTTCTATATTCTGGTTTTATGCTCCAGAGAAGGAAGAAAACCCAATTCTACAAGGACTTTATTAAGCAATCACTTGGGCAATACCCTGTGCCAGCTAGAAAAGCACAGAGAGACAGGAGTTTAATTAAAATTGCCAAAACAACTGCAGTGCTGTTCCTCCTTCCTGCTTCTCCCAACCTCAGCACAAGTCACCGACAAGTGGTTACTATGCTTCGATTCTTTCATGCTGCATTTACAAACACTGCCTCAGTACACAACTGCTCAGTCAGTTTTCCTGCCTGACCAACTATGGTTTGTGGCTGCAGCTGTTAAAGGCTATTTGTAAAATCTTGTTCATAGTTGGTTTGAGCCTATGTTCAGAAAGAGCCATCTTCTTTCCGACTACTCCTTGCCACACTAGACCTTCTGCTGCTGAGTCAGGGGCCGCCACAATGCAAATAGCAGACTCAAGTGCATTGGGGGCCACTGCTCCCCACTGAATGTGCCTTGACTTGGTCCATGACTACAAAGGGACTGTATCTTCGGCTGGAAGGGGTCAGAGGAAAAACTAGGTTTGCAGATGAGAGTCATCAGAATCTTGAGGATCCTGCTTCTTGTGATGCATCTTGGCAAGTTGATGCCTTTTACTGGATCCATGATCACTTTTTTCTCTGAACCCAGGAAGAAGCATTACAAATACACTGTAAGCTATTAAAAATGATGAAATATTGCCAGCATGAAATGATTTATTCAAATCAGAGCAAAGAAGGGTGAGCTCATTCCAAGAAAAATTCATCTGTACAAATGTCATTAAAAATGTCCACCATTGGGAATGATAGTAAGAGGGGGAAAAAATTGTCCACCAAACAGAAACTAAACTGCTACCATGGCGATTCCCAAGAGGGGAACTGAGGAGGGGGAGAAGAGAGATTTTACCTTCTACATCATATGTTTCCATGTTATTTGAGGTTCCTTTTTTGCATGTGCTTTTTTATATTAATAAAGACACATTGCCATTTTGAAACAGAAAGACATGCCCACCAAGAAGATGAGATTGGGTGTAAATTGTGATGGTTACAAGACTGTTATTTACTTCACCAGAGAAAGCTAAGGTAGTCTGTAAAAGTAACACTTTCAGAGCTGGCTACATTTTAAATTTGTGATTGCTATTTTCCTGGATACTGCTGGCATGTTTGGAAATACATATGGTATTATGTATGCCCTAAGTGGCTGTTCACAAATGGGATCAAAGCCACACAAAACACATTTATAATCAATTTCTTTTGTCCTTTATAGATCTTATTGGCCTGCCATGGGTGTGCTTTATATATACAATCATGAGTCTAGCATCCCTGCTTTTTGTTGTTATGTTTATACCTGAGACAAAGGGGTGCTCTTTGGAACAAATATCAATGGAGCTAGCAAAAGTGTAAGTATTACATGCATTGGTTTCTGAACAATACTCTTTGGTCAAAAGTGCAGCTTTCATATGCAGCAAAGGAATAATATCTGAAATTATTTTAGGACATTCCCTTTAGCGTAAGACTATATCTTAGTGCATAATTCCAATTTCCCTGCCTTGTCTTTAATTTGGGTGATGCAGCTAAGGAAGAATAACCATTTCTTCCCAACGAGTGAAACTTTTTTTTTTCAAACTACAAAGTGAATGCATTTGATTGGCAAGTGCGAAATTTCATTTATCGATGAAATATTGTACTGAATTTGAATAAAATCTTTACAATTGGATTTTTTTTTTTTTTTTTTTTTTTTTTTTTTTTTTTTTTTGAGACGGAGTCTCACTCTGTCTGTCGCCCAGGCTGGAGTGCAGTGACACAATCTCGGCTCACTGCAAGCTCCGCCTCCCGGGTTCACGCCATCCTCTTGCCTCAGCCTCGCCCCGCTAATTTTTTCTTTTGTATTTTTAGTAGAGACAGGGTTTCACCGTGTTAGCCAGGATGGTCTCAATCTCCTGACCTTGTGATCCACCCACCTTGGCCTCCCAAAGTGCTGAGATTACAGGCATGAGCCATCGTGCTCGGTCTACAATTGGAATGTTTTTAACATGTTAGTGTTTTATAATTATCATCAAACTGTAATGCTATTATTCATTACTGTGACCAACCAATGTATAGGTGCAAGGTTACAAGCTTTTTCCTTTTACACAAAACAAAAAAAAAAATACGTCATTGTAATTAAAAAGCATTAAACCACACTTTCCTTTTTTTGTAATGTAATAATTTTTAGTAGAACAAAGTTTAATATTTTCACTGTCTGCATTTCTTTTCTGAAAGAGAAACTGTTATTACTGTTGTTTTACTTGATTTTTTTCTGAAATTAATTTTGTTGTATAGAGGATGTAATTCTGCTGTGCTAAGGATTAAAACTATCTCATTAAAAAATTTTTTTATTTCCGTAGATTTTTGGGAAACAGGTGATATTTGGTTACAGAGTAAGTTCTTTAGTGGTAATTGTGAGATTTTGGTGCACCCATCACCGGAGCAGTATACACTGAACTCAATTTGTAGTCTTTTATCCCTCACCGCCCCCCCAGTGTTTCCCCCACCCAGTCCCCAACCAACGGGTGAACGTTTTAAAGCTCTACTCAGTAACCATCTCAGAACTTCTTCCGTCTCTCCAGCTCCCCCTAGCAGGTTTTCTTTGTTTGGGGTTTGGGGTGGGTCCTGGAAATGTAGATATACCATGTTCACCCTGGGCTAGGAGCTTGGGCCTCAGCCTTTCCATTTCTATCAGACTTATGGCTCCTTCTCTGTGCCCTAAACACTTGCTAAGGCTAAGATTAGCAGAAACACTCTCAGGCTTAACCGTCTACAGTTGTTCTAAATAGTGCACATTTAAGGTAATTTTAAGAAAGATAAGCTTCTTATATGAATAGGCATTTAGAAAACTCGTTAAAAAATTTCACAAGGAGAGACTGTTTAAACAATTTAACTTAGAAGTGGAACATTTAATTTAGAAGTGGGTGGCAGAAAATTCCTTTTCCTTTTTTAGTAGCTCTAATTGCCAAAACCATGTCCTGGGGGAAGAGGTGAGACATAGGGGCTAAGAATGAAGGAGAACTTGTTACTCTTCCTAGGATTACATAATTTCATTTAGAAATGCAGGGATACTTGTTCTTGGGTTTTAATATAATGGGAGGAAACTACATTTTCACAATTTGTGATTTTCTTTTAAAAATACTTTGAAAACAGTAGAGGGAAATGTATGATTATAGATACTGTGGGCATAGCGATTCTTCAGCATTTACTTGAAGGAAGAATAAACCTGATAGGTGAATTGTTAGTAGGTATATGTGTGCATGTGTATTTATATTGAACCAACCATTAATCCTGGCTTATTGGGGGTATGGTAAGTAGGATTGTGGAAAATTTTCACTTTGCGCTTTATACACTTTTAGATGGTCTAAATTTTAAAAATATTTTACTTTACAAAAAGCAGAAAAAAATTCTCCCAGTTTAAGCTTAAGATAAATATCAAATTATAAGGCTTTTTTTTTTAATACAAATGAGGCCCTGTTTTGAAAAAAATAAAATGAAAATGATTCATTTACAATGGGAAATAAAATTGTGAGGAAGGCTGGCTATATCCTTGGACTAACCAATGCACTGCCTGACTATCCAAGTGGAGGTCAAAATGATTGGATTTCTTGGTGTGCATTGGACTCTGAATAATGACTATCAATTACAAATATGATTTAAAGCATCAGTGGCCTCAGACTTTAATAACTCAATGTATCCACCTGTAAACTGGCAACATTCCTCATGGATTCAGGTTTTTTCCATAACTGAGATCCCAGGACATTGATGACTTCCAAATCTATTGATCTTCCTTCATTTCTCATCCTTCCTTGTGCCTGTTTCATATCAATTATCCATTGCTGCATAACAAAAGCATCCCAAATGTAGCAGCTGAAAACAATGGACCATTTCCAATGATTCTTTGGTTTGGCTAGGTGGTGCCTCTGCCTGTTTTGCCTGGGCTCACTCACGTGTCTCCCTGGGCAGGAGGGCCCACAATCACACAGGACTTGATCACATAGGTGGCAGTAGGTGCCAGCTGTCGATGGGGAGCTTCAGTTCTCCCCAGTGGCTTCTCATCCTTGAGGAGGCAAAGTGGCTTCCTCACATGTCAAACTCAGGGTAGCTTTCCAAGGTAGTGAAGGCAGAAAGAAGCTGCAAGTCTCTCTGAGGTTTACATCAGGAATACACACATCACTTTGACCACTTTCTACTGTCAGCACAAGTCCTGAGGCCAGCTCAGATACAAGGGGTGAAGAAAGAGACCTAACCTCTTGATGAGATGAAGGGCAAAGAATTTCTGACCACATTTAATCTACCACACCTACTCTTTCTTGAAGTTCTTTTAGCTATGTGAAACAATCTTCTTTCCTGGATGGCCTCCTAGCTCACGACTCTAATCTCCTGATTTCTCCTTCTGTTCTTACATTTTACCTAGCTTTGAAGATTCAGCTCTACATCCTTATGCTTTTAGACTCAACTCAAGTACTTATCGTCGAAGTCCTGAGTAGCTCTAGCCCTGGAGAGTAATCCTTTGTCCTAGATTTTCAATATCTTCTCGCCCTCTTTTCTTCTATACTGCATTGGCTAGAACTCTTGTGGTTTCACCTTGTTAATTAATAAAGTTTTAGTTTCCAGGAATGCTCTGTCCATTATCTTTCTTATGTAACTCCTACAAAGCCTACCTAGCTTAATATTGATTTCTGGTAGATGATTAAAAAGTATCCACTGTTCAATTTTATAACTTGTTTTGTTGGCTTCGTAGTAAATCCACTTTGTGTATATGCACCTTTGAACTACTCATCTACTAACTCAGGGAGCAAAATTCCTGTAAACATTTTGTGGCCGGGTATACTAGCTCATACCTGTAATCCCAGCACTCTGGGAGGTGAAGGCAGGCAGATCACTTGAACCTAGGAGTTCGAGACCAGCCTGACAACATGGCAAAACCCCATCTCTATCAAAAACACAAAACATTAGCTGGGCGTGGTGGCTTGTGCCTGTAGTCCCAGCTACTCTGGAAGCTGAGGTAGAAGGATCATTTGAGCCTGGGAAGTTGAGGCTGCAGTGAGCTGTGATCGTGCCACTGCACTCTAGCCTGGGTGACAGAGTGAGACCCTGTCTCAAAAGATCACAGAAAAATAAGAGTAAAATTTTGTGAATTCTTGTGAACAAAAATAACTAAAAAATGGAGGCAGGGAGAAAGTAACAATTAATTAATTGAATGAAACTATATAGGCCTCCTTTACTATCACAACCCACTGTACTCTCTTAAAAAAGTCTAACTTGAAAGCAGAATGTTCTGCATAAGATTAAGGACTTTCAAATCCCTTTTTTCATATAAGGTTGTCAGAATGTATCAAATTGCAAACCAAATGAAAATTCAATGACAGAACTTAAGAAAATCTAATCTTTCTTTCTAGTAGGCTTCCAGAATAAGATATTCCTTAAGAACATATGATGTGGGTATCTAAAACGCAACAGAACTTATTAATTCAGAATTTGGGGTGGGGAAAGAATCTGTCTAAATTATTAAAATTCTGACTTATGAAATGTTTTTGAAAGAATCACATTTCTGTTACTTTTGAGTCATGCAATTACTCAAATTTAAATCCAGACCGTCTCCAAGAACGTTATAAATTGCAAATTAGGAGAGGACCAAAAGTCAAAGGTATGTTGACCTCTAAACAGACTATAGGAGAACTGCAAGGTTTGTAATGAAGAACAAAAATACAGGCAATTAAGAAAGATGAGATGGCAAAACAATTTTACATTTTAAAGTCATTACAGCAGTAGTAATACCTACTAGCTATAAACCATGAGGAAGCCCAGTACTGAGGACAAAAAGGAAAAGGTTCTTTTAGAATTTTTTTTCCAACATTTATTTTAGAATCAGGGGGTACATGTGCAGGTTTGTTACAAAGGTTTACTGCATGATGCTGAGCTTTGGAGTATGAATGAATCTGTCACCCAGGTAGTGAGCATAGTACCTAATAGGTAGTTGTTTAGCCCTTGCCCACCTCCATCGCTCTCCTCTCCAGTCGTCTCAGTGTCTATTTTTGCCTCTTTATGTCCATGAGTACCCAATGTTTAGCTCCCACTTATAAGTGAGAACACACAGTACTTGCTTTTCTGTTTCTGCATTAGTTCACTTAAGAAAATGGCCTCCAGCTCCATCCATGTTGCTACAAATGATTTAGTTCTTTTTGATGGCTGTGCAGTATTCCATGGTGTATATGTATCACATTTTCTTTATCCAATCTACTGCTCATGGACACCTGGGTTGATTCCATATGTTTGCTATCATGAATAGTGATGCGATGAACATATGGGTTCATGTGTCTTTTTGGTAAAACGATTCATTTTCCTTTGGGTATATACTCAGTAATGAGATTGCTGCATCAAATAGTAGGTTAACTTTTTTTGGGGGGGGCGGGCGGAGTCTCGCTTTGTCGCCCAGGCTGGAGTGCAGTGGCCAGATCTCTGCTCACTGCAAGCTCCGCCTCCCGGGTTCACGCCATTCTCCTGCCTCAGCCTCCCCAGTAGCTGGGACTACAGGCGCCCGCCACCTCGCCCGGCTAATTTTTTGTATTTTTAGTAGAGACGGGGTTTCACCGTGTTAGCCAGGGTGGTCTCGATCTCCTGACCTCGTGATCCGCCCGCCTCGGCCTCCCAAAGTGCTGGGATTACAGGCGTGAGCCACTGCGCCTGGCCTTTTTTTTTTTTTTTTTTTTTTTTTTTTTTTGAGATGGAGTATTGCTCTGTTGCCCAGCCTGGAGTGCAGTGGCCGGAGCTCAGCTCATGGTAAGCTCCGCCTCCTGGGTTCACACCATTCTTCTGCCTCAGCCTCCCAAGTAGCTGGGACTACAGGCACCCGCCGCCACGTCCGGCTAATTTTTTTTTGTATTTTTAGTAGAGACGGGGTTTCACCGTATTAGCCAGGATGGTCTCAATCTCCTGACCTCGTGATCTGCCCGCCTTGGGCTCCCGGTTAACTTCTATTCATGTAATACTGTGAGACAGAGGCTTTTCTGAGCTGAACCAACAGGTTGAGAAAAGCTTTTAAAATGACAATGTGAGCAGCCTGGCTTATGTAAATTGACCAAAGTATCTATGAAGGATATACGTTAAACAAGGTTTCCAAGAGAGATATGTCAGAGACAAAAAAAATACAGTAAGTTGTTAAATTAGTTAAGAAAATGTGAGGTGGTAGAAAGCCCATGGAACCCGCTTGTGCACAGAAGCTGAAGTGAACTTGAAGAATGAGGAAGGACACTGCTGAGTTAAGAGAGTCTTCATGAATTTAGAATAAAACAATGAATCAACTTTTGTCACCAAGGTAATAGTCCTGATGTAGAAATCCCAATGTCTATTTCTAAGAAAGTAAAGTACAATATCAAATTAACTTCAACCATGATACTACACATTGCATAGCATTTTCCTCTATATTTGGAGTTGGGTTCTTCTACCCCTATTTCTAAAAAGCTGAGAAAACAAATATTCTTCCAAGGATGTTAAGTTTCTTATAAAATAAACAGTGACTCAGCTGAGAGGTCAGAAAAGATTTCTGCAATAATGTAATTTGAAAAGATTTTATTTTGAACTTCTGCCTTGCAAGCTACAAACTCAAAATGGGATGTGATGTTTGCCATATTTGCTGTTTCAGCTGTGATTTACTTTTCCCCCAGCTTAAGTGGGCACAAATGGAGAAAGCAAACAAGTTAATGTTTTTAAATATTTCAGTTCTGAGGCAAACTTATTTTTCACTTTTAGCAGTTAATTTGATGTGGCCATTTCTTCATTCATTCATCTGCCCAATTCATTTATTCAATAAATATTTATTGAGCATCTACTATGTGCCAGGCACTGATGTAGGTTCTACAATAACATTGTCAGCGAGTACAATCACCATGAGATTTCCAGTATGCTGATTAGATAGTGACTAAAGGGCTACTTTCAATTGGGCAGATCTGAGAAGGTTATTCTGAGATGTAACATTTAAGATTAAACCTGGGTAATAAAAAGCCAACCTTGGAAGATAGGGGAGAAAATCCAGGCAGAAAAAACAGCTAATGCAAAGGCTAAGTCAGAAACACACTTGACTTGTTCCAGAAATGGAAAGAAGGCTGTAATCTTTGACGAGTTAGGAAGCAGGTAGAGACTAGTGTGCAGGGCTTTGCAGGCTGAGTGAAGAGCTCGGTTTCAGTCTAATTGCAGCGGAAGCTACTGAAGGATTTTAAGCAGGGCAGTGACATGATCTGATTTACAGTTTAAAGTGTGCCATAGTGAGTGTCTGCAGCCGTCCAGCCGAAGGAGGCTGAGAAAGCAGGCAATTGTAGTGCTGGGTCTCTTTTTCCATCACACCCATGGACCTTAAGTGGCCTTCAATCACATGTGGCAATCACACATATCCCTAGTCTATTAACTGCTTCTCTCCTAGACAAACGCTCCAGATCACTTTCTCTCCAGAAACTTCCTCACATCCTCATTCCTCACCGATGGCCTTGCTTCTGACTTCACTGAGAAAATGGACATAATCAGGTGGAAACTTCCACCTTCCACATACACGACCATTCCTCCAGGGCCTATGTAGGAATGCAGTCCTTCCTATGAGAGGCCCCTTCACCCCCTCTCTCCTCTCTCCCTTCTCCAGCACATTCTCCAGCAATTGTCCCGGCTCACTGCTGCATCACCTGCATCTTTATCTACTCCTCATCAGCACGGAAACCTGCTGTGATTCTTTCTCCATCTTTTTTTTTTTTTTTTTAAAGATCTTTTGGTGCCATTTTCTCTCCAGCTTTTGCCCTATTTCTTGGGTACTATTTATAGCCAAGTTTTTCTAATGCATCGTCTGTATTCACTGTCATCACTTGTGCTTCTGCTCTTCCCACTCTCAAGAACCTGCTCCAATGAGACTTGTTATGGCCATCCCGCTCCTGAAATTACTTTTTAATGTTCCAGTTACCTCCATGTTGGTTAACTCTGTGGTCAATTCTCACTCCTCATCTTAGACTATCCCCAGCATTTGACTGGAGATAGTGCGTTTGCCTGGGGATAGTCCTCCTTCCTGAAATGGTTGCCTCACAGCCTTCTGGGACCCGTCCCCTGTTGTCTCTTACCTATGGGTCTCTCTTCCTCTGCTTCCTCTCTTAAAGTTGGTGTGCCCTGGGGCTTAGTCCCCTGACCGCTTCTCTATCACCCTCACCGGCTAGTTGATCTCAGTCAATGACAGTTTGTATCTCATTAATATGCCAGGGTCTGAAATTTGTCTCTAGCTATCTCTCCAGAATTCAAGGCTTGTTTATTCAACTGCTTACTCTACGTCTTTCCAAATGTCTAACAGATACCTAATACCTCGCATGTCCTAAATTGAACCTGTGATATCCTCAAACCCATTCTACTCACAGCCTTACTCACCTCAGTGGATGTCAACGTTATCCTACTACTTGCTTTGGCCACAAACTTAGGAGTCTTCTCTGACTCTTTCTCTTATACTCCATCCATGTTCAGTCCACCAGGAAGTTGTGTTGGCTCTTATTTCAAAATATATCCAGAGCCTGAACACCTTCCCAGCTGCCCTGGTCTGAGTCACCATGATCTCCATCCTGAATTACTGCAATACCCATTTATTGGTTCTCATTTCTGCCTTTGTCCCCTCCCATCAGTTCTCTACACAGTGGCCAGAATGACCCCTTAAAATGCAACCAAGGTATTCTTTTTCTCCAATCCTCCAGTGGCTCTCCAGCAAGAGCAGAAGCCTTCCAATGCCCTTCCAGCCCCGTACAGCCTGCTAATCTGCCCTTCTCCTCTCACAGCCACACAGGCCAAAGGCTGCATCCCAGACACATCAGGCATGCTCAAGGCTCTGGATCTTGGCACCTGTTTCCTCTGCCTCAAATTATCTTCCCCTAGATATCCACCTGTCTTGCTGCTTCACCTCCATCAGCCTTTTCCTGTCCCTCTATTTCAAATACCAGTTGTGTATCCAACTCTGCACCCACTTTCCAATCCTTCAGTTTTAACCAAAGCAGAAACACTATATTTTACTTGGTCTACTGTCTATCTCTTCCTGCTATATTTAAATTCCATGAAGCCAGGGAATTTTGTATATTTTGTTCACTGTTGTTTCCCAACACTCGGAACAATTCCTTGGCATATAATCAAAGCTCAGCATTGAATACATGAAAAAATATGAACGAAATGGATCTAGGAGTAAGGCAATGAAGCAGTCAAGATGACACTGCAAGTTTTAACTTGAGAAACTGGACAGGTGGTGAGATGGGGAAGCCCGAGAGATGACTAGGTTTCAGGGCTCGGGAGAGAATAGAGCTCGGATTTGGAGATATTAACTGTGAGATGTCCATTAGACATCAAATAGAAACATTAGTAGTAGGCACTTGGATATATAAGTCTGAAATTTGGAGACTCTAGGGGTTAGAGTCAAATGTGAGTGGCCATCAGCTAAGTGGTATTTAAGTCATGAAGCCAGATAAGCTTATCTGGTCAGAGAACAGAGAGAGAAGGGACTAGGCCCAGTTTTGTGCCAACCTTAGAGACCGAGCAAAGAAGAGAGTGTTAAAAGAGACTGAAAAGAAGCCAGCAGTGAGGCTGGAGGAAAGCCAGATGTGTTGTAGGAAGGTGGGACTGGAGAGACCAGCCACAAAGACAGAGGTAATCATAGGCTTGACAGACTCAGGCTCAGTGGAATGAGAGGACAGACGCCGACTGATATGGTTGGAGGACAAAATGGAAGTGAAGTGAAGAAGCTACAGTCCACTCCTTGCATCAGTTTTGCTGTGAAGGGGAGCAGAAAAGCAGAATGGCCATGCCCTAGACTCATTTCCAATCACTGCTTCATTCACAAGCATTCCACTCACCCTCTAACCACTCATCTCTCCAGCCCACTTCCTCAAGTACTGGCACTTTAACAAGTCTTCAGCCCCACCACAACCTGGAGGCTCACGCTCTCCCTTCCTTCCTTCCCCTGCTTCCTACTTTCCATGGCCCACCACCCAGGCCACTTCTTTGCATTTCACCTTCTCCCTTTCCCCTCTTCTCTCTCCTTCCATCACTCAGGCAAACCTTAACTCTGACCAAGTCAACTCTTAGTTCATTTTATCCCTGCATTCAAGGAGCTAAACCTGGCTGAATCAAACACACAACCATGCTGATCAGCCTTGTTTTAAACTTACGAACATCAATCTCAAGTAGCTCTTGAGGAATATCGTGCAATATACCACATTTCCCTGTTGAGTTGACATTCCTACTTTTAAAGACGATTACTTCACACCAATACTTTTCCCAAGCCTCCAGCACCCCCTCCCACTTCCTCACTCTAATTATTTTGCTTTTTAGTTCACTGAGAAAGTAAATTGAGACCATCTCGTCCTCCTGCCACAAGATCTAACCTGCCTACATCTATGCCCACACATTCTGCCTTGCTGCAAAGGTCAATGCTTCCATTTGTACACTGACTGCATCAATTTCCCCCTCCTATGGGATTATCATCATGCACACACTCACAAAGCTGCAGTATTTCCCATCCTGAAAAAACACCTTCCTCAGATTCCCTCCAGATACCAACTCGTTTCCCTGCCCCCACTTCTCAGGTCTCTGGGATTCTTCGCAGGGTTCCCTCCCTAACTTCGTTCCATTTTCTGATGGTCACTGCTTTAGAGAGATGCCACCTGGGTAACAGTCTGTCCTCTCCCACCTAACGAAATCCTTTTTTCTCCTTCTCCGTTTATTTCTCATTAGCACTTCTACTACTTCAAATTATATGCTTGTCTCCCCTCTAAAATCTAAGTAAGCTCCTTGAAAACAGGAGTCTTTATCTACTCAACCCATACCACCTACATACTGTGGCCACTCAAATCACTGGTTAAATTACAGAAAAAGGTATTTGAAAAGGGAGGTTCAAAGGCAGCTCTTCATTGTTAATGAAGGTAAAATACAATAGCATCTTTTTGTGTTGATGGAAAGAATCCTGTAGAAAAATGTGTTAATGTAGGAGTGAGGGAGGACGTAGAAGACAGAAGAGATATAAATATAGGCACATTGCTGGAGTTTGAGAAATGGAAAAAAATAAGGTCTGGGATGAAACCTCCACTGGTTCTCTGTATGTAATACTATCCTTGGAATCCTTCCCCACAGAGCTGACTGCTGGGATTGTGTTCTGAGAAGACACCGTTACCCCTTGCATGAGACTGACCAAAGTCTGCGGCATACTGAATTTCATGGTGCAGCAGGCTTCCTAATAAAAATATGTATTTATTTTGCATAGCTAAAACATTAAAGCCCCAGGGTGGTTTAAAAAATAATAGCCTACACTTTTTTTTTTTTTTTTTGTATGTACTGTAAACTAAGAATGACATTTTCATTAGTGCCTCTTTTTCTTTCAGGAACTATGTGAAAAACAACATTTGCTTTATGAGTCATCACCAAGAAGAATTAGTGCCAAGACAGCCTCAAAAAAGAAAACCCCAGGAGCAGCTCTTGGAGTGTAACAAGCTGTGTGGTAGGGGCCAATCCAGGCAGCTTTCTCCAGAGAACTAATGGTCTCAACACCTTCTGAACGTGGATAGTGCCAGAACGCTTAGGAGGGTGTCTTTGGACCAGTGCATAGTTGTGACTCCTGTGCTTTCTTTTCAGTGTCATGGAACTGGTTTTGAAGAGACACTGAAATGGTAAAGACAGCCTTTAATCCCCTCTTCCCCAAAAGGAACCTCAAAAGGTAGACGAGGTACAAGGTCCTAAGTGATCTCTTTCTTATTCTGAGTAGGATATCAGGTTAAAAAAGAAGTTACTGGCTGGTTTCATACTTTCTACCTTCACAGAGCAGCCTTTGAATAGACTATGTCCTAGTGAAGACATCAACCTCTGCCTTAAGCTATGTATGTACGGAGGCCAGTCACAGCTTTATTATTCAGACACACAAGTGGTCTGGACGTAAGGGTACAGGTTTTGCCTACCAAGACACTGCTTGCAGTGGGTCCTACGCAAAAAAGAACCAGAACACACAGTGTGGACAACTGCTCATGTATTCCATCTAGATTAGGAGAGGGTCCTGGCTAGGATTTTAGTGGTAATTCCTAGTTACATTCAACAAGTATAAAGATTATAGAGCTTATTTTATGAACTATAAACTACAATTTAATGCAAAATATCCTTTTATGAATTTCATGTTAATATTGTGAAATATTAAAATTATTCTGCAATAGTTGAGAAAAATGAGCATTTTTTTCCATTTTTAAAAAATGCATAGAAAAGACAATTTTAAAATCCTGGGACCATATTTATTTAGAAGTAGCTGTTAGTAAAACATTAGGAGTCAGGCCATTAGGTTATTTATCCAAATCTCTAAGCAATTAGGTTGAAGTTATTAAGTCAAGCCTAGAAAAGCTGCCTCCGTGTAAGGCTTTCATGACAATGTATAGTAATCCACAGTGTCCTGCAATTCTTCACACTCCTCAGGAATATCAATACCTCAGGTTACGGCACACAGGCTACACTCGATGATGACTTTCAGTGACCGAAGACACAATAAATGACATTCAGACATCAGGACAATTCCCTCGTATGTTCTTCTCTATGATGGCGGCCTGTACAAGCAACGTGGGTTTCACCCACACAACGATGAACTGTTCTCTACTTCTCCAGCTGATTTTAAAGACTTGGTAAGAGGTCTCACTAATAAAATTTGGGTATGATGATAGAAAATCCATAATCAAATCTTGAACCAAGTAACATATTAAATTACTAATACTGTAAGCGATGGAAGACACAGAAAAAACGTAAAAGCACGAACAACCTAACTTGAAAAAGAATTTTAAAATATGATTAACCTAAAGAAAAGAGAATCCTAAGAGCCAGCTCCTTCTTACTTAGCTTGGAATTTTCCCATTGGTTCCCAATAAACTGTCCCAATGTCATATAAGGCAACATGATCTACTACATTCCTTTATAACAATGTGGAGAGACTATAAACCTATGTAAGTAGTAAAACTATAAGATCAGAGACTCAGGAGACTGACTAAAAGGCCTGATCTGCAGTGTATTATCTGTATTAAAATTGCAGGCGAAGCTAAAAGGAAAGGAGATTTGAGATCTCAATTCTATCACAGTGTATTTCACATGCAAGTCAGAGCATGCATTGTTGTTTGTTTTTGGAAAGAGAAGGGAAGTGTGTTCTGCCCCACGTTTCCTTCCGTGTTTATAGTTCAAACACTATATATACTTTAGTTATTTTTTGGTTTAGCCATTCATTATAAATGGGCAGGAAACTGTTTATCAGCCTAGCCGGTTTATTACTAGTGACCTCGACTTCAGTATCTTGAGTATTCTTTTGCATTTTTATTTTAATATCCCGAGTCTGTAACTAAACAATTTTGTCTCTAAATTTGTATCCAATGTTCATTGCCCCACACCAAATCAAGCTTTTTGATTTTCAAAAATGAAAAGGGGGAAATACTTACAACTTATACATATATATTCACAGTTTTTATTTATAAAAAAAATTTACAGTACTTATGGAGAGCCAGCAGAAGACATCAGAGCACTCACTTCTTCCCCTCTTTGTTAAGGTTAGTGAATTACCCATGGACACTGCTAGGTGAGGCTCACTCAGCAGCCCTGAAAACAGACCCGGTCACACTGTCTTTACCCTCTCCCTTCAGATAAAGCACTTCGATTAGCTATTGATCTGCACAGTTTTCAAGTCATGCGAATACTGAAAAGGTTGTATCATCTGGATCTGTACCTTGGCTATATAAGCATGTTTTCCCCCATTCTACATTTCTTTTTTTGGTGAACATTGCAAAACAGGAGGTGACTTATTACGGTTAATTAAAACTAAATGAAAATGTCAAATCTTTAAAACAGTGAGCTTGTAACTCTTTCATGTAATTTTATTCTCTATATTTATGAGTTTGGCTATCCTACTGAATCTTAAAATAAAGGAAATAAACTTTTTTTTTTTTTTTAAAAGGAAAAATAAAAGTCTAACAATTCCAATGAAATCTTTCCTAAGAAAGAAAAATGTAAGTTCGCCTTTGCCTTCCACTTTGGAGTAAGAAGCAGGTTAGGGAAGGCATTGAGAAGAAAAAAGATAAAAATAAAAATAATAAGTGTTGTTCAGTGCAGTGCCTAAGCTAGGTTTTCAAGATTTACTTTATAATACGGTAAGGAAAATGTACTATATATGGAGGTTAGGATGTTGCAACTTTTCCACAAAGCTTTGAAAACATTTTGGAAATACAGGTTTTTGTGGAACATTGTGTTGAAATATTGTCTCCATTAAGTTTCTCCTGAGAAGCTAATTGGACTCTCCACTCAGCTTTACTTCTAGGTATAATCACTGTTGGTTACACTAAACTCCTACACCTAAGTGATAGGGCACAACTACGCTTGATCCTGTATTACCACATCAGGGCTCCTGGGTGAGCCAGAGACACTGTTTCATAAATGCGTATTTATTATAACTTTAAGAGTAGCAATCTCATATACTGAATAGTCACTCTTTAACTCCATTAAATAAGATACAGCAAGGGGAAGGACAATATCGCACAAAATGGCTTTCAAATTCAAGAGGGGCTATTTGATAATTACATTGTGGCACAGAGGCGGCTTGTGGGCACTTCTTGTTAAAACATCTCCATGTTACCAACTTCTGACAAGACTCTTAGTATAGGCTTGGGCACCAACCCAAGATTAAAGTCAAGAACCTCAATCACTTCTCTACAACTACAGGTGTTGAGTCTTTCCAGAAAAACAAAGATCCAAATGAGGCACCATTCATCACAGCTTCTTTCTCATGGCCATCTAGTGGGTAAGAGGTTTCTCTTCTTAAAACTACAATTTCTTAACCTTTACAAGTTATTTAACATTTTCTATCATATTAAATTAGCAACATAAAACATTATCCTTTATCTATAAACTTCTAGTCTGGTTCTCTAGAGTTTATATACACGTTTTTATTTCTAATCTGCAAGAAAAAAAAATTCCTATTTGTTATTTGGTAACAGAGCATTAAAAGATACTATACACATGTGGCGCATATATATGTATATATACACACACACACACACAAAATACACTTCAAAAAGAAGCCAACACACTTTAGCCAAAGTCTTAAGCTTGCATAGATTTTAAAAAAAAGTATGAATACAATTTTTGTTAAAATAGAAAATGGGGAATAAAAGTTACAGAATGGATATGAAGAGAGATCTTTTCCAAACTTTTATTTGTGCACATTCAATTGAAAAAGATAACTTTTACAGGTTCTTTGGTGCCCATATTCAGCATACAAAAATGTAAAAGACTATTCACAAATAAAACACATTAGCTCAAAATGGAAAAAAATAACAATGACAACAATAAAACAATCTAAGGTAGTGCACACTGTGACAGCTCTGCTTATGGGGACATGAGAATTACTGCGAAAATAAATAGAATGTCCTTTTGTAAAAGCAGCAATGTCATGTCTTGTAAACTTCCTTTTATATTACAGCAAGGTTTGGAATAAAATCCAAAGGGACTGGAGCTTACACTGTAGCCGTGAATGAATAAAAGAGTCTATCTCCTCAATTACTGTTGGTCCAGTTTTCCTTTTGAGTCCAATGTGCAGCAGGTTTAAAAGGTGCTCAGTTAGAGATTCTAACCAATTAAGTGGTGAATTATAAAATTTCTTTCCTGCTTTCAAACACAAATGGGTAAATCTGTTCCACAGCAGTAGCAACAGCCTTTACATTGGGCCCTGTAATAAACACAACGGAGGAAGGAGTGAGAAGAGTTGGAAAAGGGAGCACTAGGAAAAACTGATTTTCCAGAATTAAAAATATTCAAGTGGTATAGAATATCACGTTAACTGTTTAAAAAAAACTACACATATAATTATACACATAGCCATAATAAGTAAAAATAATACAGATTTTGTTCTGGGCAATTAAAGGACACATGAAACACAAAATGAGGTTATTCACTTTGTTTTAGGGCACCAGACCGAAAAAAAAAGTATATAAAAAACTGCATACAAACTATCATGGACTAATACAAAAAGTACTGTAATATAATATGTACATGAAAGGAAGGAGTAACAAATGGGACTAGATAACAGCTATCCTTTTGATCACTATCATCTGGCTTCTGGTTAGGCTACAACAGAGGCTCAGGAATATGCAGGAACACAGCAGAGTGAAACAAAGCTGCCACCAAAATGTTGGGAAACCAGAATGCTGTTTTAAAATATATGGTTTAAAAATCCCCACAGATTTACCACCACTGGGTATCCACATGTTTATTACCAATCTGGTCATTTCACCCTCAGAGCTTA